>NC_140197.1:9403852-10651352 GCF_965226575.1 Pagrus pagrus
AAACAGATGGTATCTTCTCTGTAACCAAACCAGGACAGACTCTACCAGGGTCAAGGTGTTCCCTATTAAACCGGTGATCCCTCTCGCTAGGCTTACTACTTACATGAAAATACAATAAACTACAGTTAACACTTTGTTGTACGGAGTGCCTAAAGGGACGTGGGGAAAAAAAAAAAAACTTAAAACGTTTCTCGTGGGCACGAGATACTTTCTCGTGAGCACGAGAAAGTTTCTAATCAAAAAGCATTAAAGAATGAATAGCCTACTGTTCATGTTTCACCAAATACGATTTTAGTTTTCATGTAGTTTGTGTGAAATCGCTGCAGTGGACACACTGTGCTGTCAGGCACACACCGAGCACTGGAGACAGCGCGCAGAGCGCACTGGGGACAGCGCAGTCTCCGCCGCACACTCTGCCTTCTCCAGTCAGCTCATCTAGATCATCCTCACCACCTGCGACTATGGATTGTATGATTTATGAAAGCCTGTAAATAAAGTCAGTGACAGCTCTCACAGAATCGTTACACTCCACATCCTCATTGTGAGTCCTGATCATGATGCAGGCCAAGTTCACCGTAACTACTGCTCACGAGAAAGTATCTCGTGCTCACGAGAAACGTTTACGTCTCTCCCCCCCCCCCCCCCCCATGTCCCTTTAGGGGCTCCGTATTGTCATATTAAAGCCTTTATAGCTTCTTAAACCTAAGCATATCTTTAAACATGGTTTATGTTTTTTGTGCTGTGTTTTATGTTATAAATATTTTTCTTGGACCAAAAACAAGTTATTTGCAGTAAAAATTAATATTATAAAAAAGAAACGAACAGTAAAATAAGCAGTTCATGTGATCATAAAAGCATGCAGAAAAAGAAAAAAAAATTAGAAGAAAATGTTATGCCCATGTTTTGCTGACCAAATCCATTGTTGGAAAAAGGCTGGGGAAATAAGCAATGCACTTCAACAAATGCTAGGCCAATATAACATTTGTGTGAATGAAACTAAAACTACCACGTGTGCACATTTGGTCGCGCTACTGACACGTTGGGAAGGGAAGAGGAATAATATCAGGGATTATTAGCTCCTTAGAAAGGAAGGGAGCAAGGCAAGAGCCACTACATCACAACAGGGAAAAGCCTAAGAATGAGGAAAGTAAAGACAGAGATAAAGAGACAGGCATAGTGGGGTGAGGAGCCTTCTAATCTAAAGGACAGAGAGCAGAGTTGTGATATGCCTCTGCAGCTCTAGCTCCAAATCCTACAGAAGATTTCAGTGTGATGATAAACAAAACTCTCTTGGGCTGTGTGTGGGATCGCAGCTTGTGTGTGTGTGTGTGTGTGTGTGTGTGTGTGTGTGTGTGTGTTTGCTTTTACATGAATGCGTCTGATTGTGTGCAGAAAGGAGAACAGAGGAGGGAGTGAACGGCTGCCGCCAGCCTTTAACAGCTAGATCAATTCAATTAGATTGTCTAAAATGGAGCCAGTATTTCAGGCTCCTTGTGCGGTGGAGCTGCAGCGTCATCACAGCGGCGCTGGACTGAATGAGGCTACAGATTAGCCGGGTTACTGAGCCCAGTGTTGAGCAGAGAGGAGGGCAGGGGCGAAGCAATTAACAAGACAGCATTACAATCATGACACGATTCATAGTGGAAGTAGAGATGGCTTTCAGAGAGGATAAAGAAACCCAGCATACTCCAGTATAATCAGGATATAAAATATTTATCTGTCTCAAGATAGGAAAGCTGCACATACAGTATTGATAGTGTAGTGTAGTTTAGTTTCCAACCCTTTTTTTTAATGTACCTCCACAGTCCTATCAGATGAACTCAAGTACCCCCTTCGTCATCAGCAGTCATTCACCAAGAACAGCACCATCATCGCTGGGCACCGTGACATCCACAATATTATATATTATGAATTATGTACAGCAGATCTTTATGCATCTTTCAAAGTATTTCAAATATCCACCAAGTAGAACTAAAATAACATTAGCCAAATAAAATCTGTACTGTGCATCCATTACTTTTAACTAACTGTTCTTGACAGACTTCTCTGTTCACTTGCTAACTACTTTTCATGCGCTCTCAGTTGCAACTCGTGGTGTTTCTGATGTATAAATGTGTAGGTACACATTATCATTTTAGTTTTAAAGAAATAATAATTTCTCCTTTGAGCTAATCCACAACTTTTATACACACTCCCTGGTGATTGCATAAGTAGCGCTGTTTGGGAATCACTGGTATAGTTTTCTCTCAGTGTATTTTCGGTGAATGTGGGGTACTGGAGATGATCTCTGTTCGGTTATATTTTTTGAGCACAAAGATGAGATGATAAATGTTCATTCATTTATACAGTATATAATACTATATAAAGTCTACTCTGTGGTGCTGGCCTCCAACTAACCATATCCCTCAGGGAGGTCCGGTGGTGTGTGCAGGTGGGTTCTGCTCATGTAGTTGCGGTGCCTCTGGGAGCGGACCCGTCTCTCCTGGGCCCGTTGGTCACCACCACTCGTCGGCAATGCTGTGGTGGGCGTGGCCCCATTCGTGCTGATAGCGTGTTTTCATCCACAATGCAGCTGAGAGGCCGGCCGGGGCTGGAGTACTCTGATGCAGGCCTGAGACGGACGGTAGGGAAGGAGGGTGATGAGATATGCAAACAACAGGAGAAGACCAAGAAGAACAGGTGGCAGAAAGAGAGAGAGAGTACAAGAAAGTATAAGAGGATGGAAGAAGAGGAAGTCATCTCTACAAACACAAACAGCAGCAAATCAATAGGCAGCATTTAGGAAGTCCTCAGGTGCTAAGTAGGAAATCTATACAAGGCAACTCACACACAGACCATCAAACACAGAAGCACAGAGACTGCCTGAGGTCAAGCTTAGTAAGAACTGAACGATAAAGACAAAAAAAGAGGGTACAACAGATTGGAGACGGGGCGGGGAAGAGATGCCTCACTATCCCAGGGCTCGTACAGAGTCATGGACATTGCTCAGCTTCAACTGTTTTGTTCTTGGGGTTAAGAACATACTGAATTCAAAGTAAATAATGGCTGCAGAGAGAAGCCACAGAAAGGAAGGCGACCTGCACATCCTGCAGAAAGGAGATCTACCTGTTTTGGTTGGGGAGTGCATGAAAAGTGCTTGAATATTACTTTTAAAATGCTGAACAAACGCTGTCAGCTCTATGACTCACTTCCACATCATTAAACACACTGTCTGGAGCAATCTGTCTGACACCTTTTTTGGACCCCACTCCAGTTTTGGACAGACTCCCCTCGTTTGGGAGCACTGAGGTCAGCGATGAGGTCTTCCATCGGCCTGCTGCTGTTTGATTTAAGAGGGTCTGAGTTCTGTGGGCTGCAGAGTGTACTCACCTGGTAGGCCTCTCCCACTGTGTGGTGCGTGTGATGTGGTTCAAGTACTGGATCCGTCCAGACGCTGTCCTCCTCTCCTCCCAGCTGGCAATACAAACATACACACACACAGCAGTGAGCGGACATGGTTAAGCAGCCGCAGAACCAGCGAGTAGTGTTCTGTCTCGCTGCCCTGTCTCACCGCATGCAAATATCATATTCCACATATCTTTACCCCCGCACTTGAAGGCAGCATTTATTGTTTTGGATTTGCGACAACCTCTCAAAAATCTCCCTCTGAGATGATAAGAGATTTCCCCAAACTCACTCACCCATCTGGAAGATCATTGTCAAACAGCCGACTGCAGTCCACCACAGGGCCTCCTGTGCCTATCCGGTCCCTCGACTGCAGGCTCACTGCAGCAACACATGGCACACAGATGCAAACGCTAGGATTACTAGACAGCAGATTACAGTGCAGGCAGATATTTTATCGGAGCACAAAATGGAGCTATATATCTTTATGAGTAACAGGGATAGGGTTCAGTTTTATCAGTGGTATCCTGAAGGGTCTGGTAAAGGCAGTTTATTTTTTCATTCTGCAGGGAGAGTTTGGTTTTATGAAACCTAATCCTACATTTTACATGAGGGCTGTGATATATGTTACAGCAATGGGCAATACTTGGCCGACTAGAGCTAAGCATATATACATTTATATACTTTTAACATGGCATTAAAGAATATCCTCAGGAGTGTTTTGGACCTGCATACACTATACATCCAGAACAAAACAGAACATCCAGGGTCATTACAAGCTCCAGGATTACTACTAGAACTGTAGCAACTCAGCAATTAATCAATTGACGAGAACTTTAATTTACTTTCTAATTAAAGTGACCAGTTTACCAAATCTTCTTAGGCTACCAAATAAGGCTGCAACAAACAATTATTTTCATTATTGATTAATCTGATGCATATCTTAGTAATTAAAGGGTCTCTGTGGAACTTCTGTGTGGGGCACTGGATAATGTGTGTGAAATCGCATCCTTTGGACTGTTGGAACGAAAAATTGGTGAAAAATGCTCATTGACATTTTCCAAAGCCCAAAGTGACGTCTTCAAATTGCTTCTTTCATGCAACAAACAGTCCAAAACCCAAAAAGTCTTCATTTACTATCATAATGACACACCAAGAAGGCAAATTCTTACAAATAAGAAGCTGGAACCAGCAAATGCTTGACATTTTGCTTGAAAAATGGCTGAAACAATTAATTGATTAGTAGAAATAGTTGGCCATTAATTTTGTTTTGATTGACTATTGATTTGATTATCTATTAATCGACTAATCATTGCAGGTCTACTACCAAATGGATTCTTGCCTGTGTGCCAATCTGTACTCACCCACTATCTGGCCTCTGACTGTGTCACTGTCATTGGGACTCAGCTTGTTCAGGTCTAGTCTCTGGTCTGTAGAGAGGACAGAAAGAAGAAGTGGAGCGAGTGAAGATGTAAAGGGAGGGAGAGAGAGAAAGAGAGAAGGAACATCATGAGACGAACAGGAAATGAGAAGAAAGATGAAAGAAGGCGCAGAGGATTCATCAGTGTCAGACAGATGCATGTAAACTAGCATGTGTCTGGATGCGTTTTTTTCCCTTTCAGGTCCCTTTGCTCTGTATCATTTACATCACTCAGAGTCGAATCCTCTCTCCCTCATTATCCGTCTCTCATTCTTGTGTCTGTAGACCACAGCTTGGCTGTGCCCTGGAACAGATGGTCTGGTCTGTGGAACAGCCACGGGCTGTAAAAATCTCACTGAGCATCGGTACAGAGCAGGCTTCAGTTCAAATGCAGAGGTCAAACATTTGACAAATTTCAGTACAAAGCCTGCACTATTCCACTCAGTCTTAGCATGGACATGAACTTCTGCCAAAGTCTGGAAACTCTTTGTCTGAACTTCTTAAAGTCTGCGGAATTTGAGAGCAAGGGAGAAAGAGGGAGATCAGGCGGAAAGAAAAAAAAATGTCCAAGTTGCCTGCAGACATGAGAAATGCCACTATCTGCTCTCTGTTGTCTGGGTGTCATGCAGATCAGCTCAGGATGTCTGTCTAGACTAAACAGGGACCAAAACAGGCAATGGTCAAACCGTTACAAGGCTGGCCGGAGGTCAGCAGCCACAGAGAAAACAGAGAACACACAAACAGACAGTAAAATGTATGCTGAGGAGTGCACTCACAAGGACATACATTTAAATGCGTATGCAGTCATGTACACAAAGACAAGAAACAGACACTCTGCAATTATACATAAATGTGACAGTCGACCAAAAACACTCCGCAATTATACACAAATATTTTAGTCAACCCAATGCCCTCTGCAAGGCCTGCTGAGGGGACAAAACTGCAACTGCTGGTAAATTCCTCACAAAAAAACAAAGAATGACAAATACTCGCAGGGGGAGAGAGACCACAACAGAGAGAACACAACAAATCTACGCTTACACTTAAATAGCAGTACAATTATGCATGTCTGCGTGAAATGACCGGTTGTCTAGATCGGCAGACGGAGATTGAGGGAGGTTAGTCACAATGGCATTTTGTGTGTGTGTTTGTGTGTGTGTGTGGGTGTGTGGACATGCTGCAAGTCTAAGGAGGAGACTGGAGGGGAGACTAAGGGGTGAGGAGGAGGCCAGGAGAGAAAGGAAATGCAGAGGCAAACCACTCACAGCTGTGGCACAAGGCTCAGGTTTCCTGTGTCGCTCCAGGAAAACAACAGTGTCAGGGGCTTCTAGGAAAAGCGGTGGGATTCTTTCCCGCTTCTGCCTGCGAGGCTGCAGGCCCAGTGAGCAGGTACCAGCTCACCACGCAGAGAGGAAAAAATGAAATCACATCCAGACTGCTTCGTTGGTGCTACAACTGTCTGGCACGGCTTTTACTAGGAGCCACTTACTAAAGCCTCCATCTCATTTATCCAGTTAGTGTCTGACATGAGACGCTGTTTTTTTTACAGTAATTGCAGGGTGATGTTGATTGGCTCTTCCTGTTCTGGCAGGGGGGCAGAGTGCTGACCCCTCTCACACACAGGTCTGGCCTCTGTCAGACCTAGTGAGGGAGACAGGACACTAACAGGAGCAACTCTATGTCCTGTCACTTAGCCCTGACAGCAGTGTAGTGTGATTAACTTCTCCTGCTTCTTATCACTTTCTTCTTTGGAACAAGACTGGCTCAATGCGCAGGGCCTCATTTTACCAATCAGATGTCTGACGTCTCATAAGTAACTTCAATTAATAATTTAAAAGTTTTTCTCCAACACAGGAGAGAGGAAGGAACTGAGTAAACTGTTACCACCAGCAATGGCTGATCAGCAGAACAACACCAAACTGGCTGCAGGACCGAGACCATACAAACAAATCAGGGACCCGCTTGTAAACACTTTTCATCGTTTCACCTACTATTACCTTTGGGAAGTGGCCTGCGAAAGACAAAAAAATATTTTATTTTATTTGCCTTTTTCATGTTAAGAGTCTTCCAGAGATCTTTATTTTGACATTTCATTTTGAAATCACAGGCTTGGTTCTGCTTCCATCTCTTTCCGCTCATCCTCTCTCAATACCAACGTCAGCTATAGCGTTATCAAATATGTTGTTTTACTTTGAAAAATATGACCAAATGTCCCTCCAGATGTTTATTATCCATCATATTTTCAGCTGCTGGCCAATCAGGAAGCAGTGAAATGATAACCGCTTGCTGGATTCTTTAGCTTAACAATATCATTATTAATTGTTTAAAATTAACAAATGTGTATCGATACCCCCTCTCCACTTATGACCAGACCAAGCCACACAGTCCCACACAGGTTGCAGATTTCAATTCATAAGATATGACATTAACAGGTAGTATATTGGAGTAATACTGACACTTACAGCCTGTGTCTTTAAGGCGATTGATAGCGTTGGACAGAAGGCGGACACAGCCCAGGAACCCAGCCCCTTGCTTCTTGTGAATCTTCTTGTGATTCCACACGCTGATGGTGATAGAATCTGACTTCCCGATGTATCTGAGGGGAGAGAGAGAGAAGGAGGAGACGCCATTAATATTCAGTACTGATAGACTCGCTCAGAGATGCCATGAGAATCTCTGTGTGACTGCTGTTTTTTAGACCTCATAGGAGAAGTACTGTAATGTTAACATGTAACAGCTAATGTGTTGACAAGAGTCTCACTCAGGTCATCCCCAGCAATGCATAGGAGACACACATCCACCACAGAGGCTATTGCAAAGTCTCCCCATCAAGGACACATTACAAGACATAGTCGGGACACGGAAAAGGGAAGAGGAAGAGGAAGAGGAAGGTGGGGTGGCTGAGAGGGATTTTCCAGTCTGTGTATGTGGATGTGTGAATCTGACCCTGAGTGTCTGAGCATTAGGTGGAGCACCAAAAACAGACGGCGACTGTGTGAATCATTTATAATGTTCACAGCGGTACATCACCACATATCAGGGGTGGATGGGTGAGACAGACGACTGTGGGAGGAGAGATACAATAGAGAGATGACGCGCTGAAAATGTTTGAGATTCTGGCATAACATGGGGGAAAAAATTGTTTTTTCTATTAAATGGCTTTTTAAATGAGGCCGTCGTCAAGCTTTCAGCTTTATAGTCCCTTTTGGTTTATATATATAAAAAATCTAAATTACCTGCTTGATTAAAAATGTAACTGGGTTGAAACAGTCATCAGTCATGCTGTCAAATGTTGTGGGTTGTGATATTAGTTATGTTTGCCTGCAATTACAGTACTTTGAAGCAGTTTTCAGGAGAAGCTCATAAACTGTACTGTAAACATTTGAGACATTAGCCCTTTTCACACAGAGACTCTGCATTATCGCCGCAACGAAGGCTCGCCTTTACGCTGCCTTTGTTTGTTCACACTGAACCAAGCAGCGGAACTGCGGAACCAAAAGAGGCGAGACAGTACACATCATGTGGTTGAGATCTGTGGTATTTTATATAATGTGTTTCCCCCGGTTTCCACCTGTTAATCTAAACATGTATCAGCTGACTGTTTTATACATTTGGATGCAGTTATAATGTGTTGTGATTGAGGTCTGGACCCACCATACATCCTGGAAAATTACAAAGTTAAGTTTTTAACTTTTAACATTTTTAATCTAAATTACAAAATCTCCATCAGTAAACAGTGGATCTTCTCACTCGCAGGGAGAGATGCTATTTCCTGGGGGAAAGTTCACTGAAGTCTCGGTCGGGAGGGCTGACCGTCCCAGTGATTTTTTTCCAATACAAGTTGCGAGAGACAGTAACTACAACAACACAATAGTGGAAGGCAACAAAGACATGATGAGTTAAAGTTTTTGGGAAAGAAATGTGATGAAGAATCATAGGACAGACAGGATGACAGGATTTTCCATGTATGGATGCAGTATTTTTTTACTCATATAAGCTGCCAAAGACACTACCAGTTACCACATTACTGTTGTTTGGTCCGGTAATGTTGCTTTGTGGGTTCAAGTGTGGGAAATTTCTCTTTTATTTGATGAGTGAAGGATCTGTTTAGTTGTCAGTCTGTGAACACCATCAGACCGACACACCCCTGATCCGTGCCGCCGGCTTGTCCATTCACACAGACGCCGGCTCGCCTCTGCTGCGGCTCTGATACTACCTCCGGAGGCGGATCAGAGCCGCAGCGAAACTGTCCACCCACTCCACATCTGTAACTTTCACACAGACAGCGAGGCGGGGTATCGGCGCATGATTCCAGCATTGAAAGGGCAGTGTGAATGGGGCTATTGTGTCTCTTCTCTGCTATAAAACGAAATGAGCCCCTTTTCATAACTGAAAAGGGTGTGAGGAAGTTGTATGGAGTGGGAGAATGATATGATTGCAGTAATGTGGAGAAAATAAAAAAACAAAAAAGACAGAGTCTGCAACCATGCTAGCAGCTAGGTAAGGCCAAGGCATGCTAACATGCTCAAAATTACACTGCTAAGATGCAGATGTTAAAAGGTCCAGTGTTCAAGATTTAGCGGCACACCCTCCTCTACGGTGGCCGCAAAAAACGAAAGGCCCTCTCTATTGTCTCTAGTGTTTGTTTGTCCATTCTGGGCTACTGTAGAAACATGGTGATGCAACATGGTGGACTCCGTGGAAGAGGACCGAAACACAAAGACACTAATGAAAACATAACTATGAATATTATATTAGCATGGGAATGTCATTAGTTTTGCAGGAATGAGGTCATAAATCAAAGTAATGGACATTTGAAATTTTGGCCCGAAGGTGGTGCTAGATGAAAAATTGGAATATGAATATGTGTGCCAAATTAAATTACAAGCAATCCAGTAGTTTTTGGGACCATTCACTCAAAACCACAAATGTAAACCTCATGGTGTCATCAGTGGAAAAGTCAGGCATCACCCAAGTTACAAGGATTCATCCTCTGGGGACTATAAATGTCTGTATGAGTTGTTGAGATATTTCAGTCTGAACCAAAGACAAACACTGCCATCCCTTGAAAAAGAAAAAAAAACCTTAAAGGAAAAATTGTTTGCATGCTTCACAAGTGAAGAACGTGGTCAGGTAATTATGTTATGTACAAACAGCCAAAGATGTGTAGATAGATGAAACCGA
This sequence comes from Pagrus pagrus, assembly GCF_965226575.1. Lineage (NCBI taxonomy): Eukaryota > Metazoa > Chordata > Actinopteri > Spariformes > Sparidae > Pagrus > Pagrus pagrus. The sequence continues at coordinate 9,413,841 of NC_140197.1, forward strand.
CGGATTATCTCCTGACTGCCTTTATCCATCTCCTCCAGTGCGTTTGTGTAGCTCTCTTCTCTCCCTCCCCTTGTTCCTCAGAACAGGCTGAGGGGGTGTGATACAATCTAACCATGTGAACCTGTTGTGGCACATCTGCTCGGGTGGGCTCCCTCCTTCAGTCTAAAACTAATCATCTGTACGATTCGCAGAACTGCATCCCACTGTAATTATCATGCTGCTTACCAAAAGGGATATGAAACAATGGGGCTGTGAGTAAGACGTCTGGACATTTTGAGTCAATGCCAAATGCCTGTCTGGGGTGCGATGTGAGAGAGCTGCTATGTCAGACAGACGTGACGGGAGGGAAGTATTACAACCAAACCCCAGTCATCTGGATCACCCTCCATGTAATAAAATTCATTAGTCTGGCTACGATTTTTAATACCAGTCATAGGCAATAACACACACACAAGACAATGGGGAAACTTGCAATAAAAGGATTTAAAGAGTCAGATGTGCTTTCTAAATACATGCTTTTATTTGGCTGACTATATTTGAACAGGAGGCATCTTTGGCATTGTTTTTCGCTTTTTCATGTAAGTTACTGCCAAGAACATATGGTCAACAGGAATGAAACAGCAATACGAAAGCCACAATCTGAGATACAAACAGAAAACAAAAGGGGAAGTTTCAGTATGCTAAGACTCACAACTTGGGACTGGATCCTGCTGATGCTCTCAAACTTCACAAACAGATCCCTTAATATGTGAACTTTCACTAATGAACAGCTGAACCTGTTCTTTGATGCTGGTCAATCTTAACACTGTAGTACACTGTTTCATAACTAGGGGTACTTATACCCCAGGAAGTACTTAGCTGGCAGGTACAATAAAAGATTGTGGAGCAGCTAAAACTATTGATTTAAAAAGAAAATACCACATATACTTTGGTCAAGACTACATATCTACACTATAAACAGTTAGCTAAAAGTAAAGCCCAATCCCAAAACACCCCTTGCCCCTGCCACTTAGCTCGTCCCCTCCATTTTGTGCCTTCAGGCCTAGTGTAGGGTGTCCTGATTCTTGTTGGGATAGAGCCGTAGGGTTAAGTGTTAGGGCTACATGGCCCTACAAACTGATGATTTTCATGGGCACACTTCAAACTGAGGATTATGAGAACTCTGTCATTTCAGTGTATTATGGTCCTTTTCTCTATAACAAGAGAACAGCAACCACAACAACCGCTACTAGTTTGCTGATGTCTCGGTATCTTACTAGCTAGCTAGCTAACATGACATTGATAATGCTTGTGCACGACAGTCCCACATTTCCTATGTTGATGCACAGTCATCACAATACAAACTTCAATATACGATTTCCCAGGTAAACATATATCAGGAAAAACTTGTATTCTTCTTCTGCATTGTGGCACCTATTTTTTCAGCCCCATTTAAACTGCACAGTAACACTAACGATCTAATAAAGTCATTAATGGTGGTGCTGTTTAACTGGGTGCTTCCACAGATATTTATCCTGGGTGGTGGGAATAAAAAAAAAAATGGATGGATGAGTGGGTGTAGATAATTTGAGTCTAGACTGGGCACTTAACATTGCAGATGTATTATTTAATGATGCCATATTTGAAGAACTCCTAATTAACCAAATGTGACTGAGTGCACACTGGAGGGAGACTCTCAAAAATGCTTGAAAATACTTCACGACACTCACACTGTGAACATGAAGGTCCTCTAAGGACCTGAGGAGAGGCTGTTATACTAATGCTTTCTTCATTTCAACTACGTCCTGTAGTTTTTAATGAATGTCTGTTTAACAAACGTGGTGCAGGCAGAGTTGGTGTGAGCGGCAGGCAGCCAGATAGACTGTCTGCTATCCTTGGCATGCCGGCCACATCCTGCAACAATGCTGAGGGGGTCATAGTTCACGGGCCAGTTTTGCTGGCTGTGGCTGACCAATGAAACCAAGGCCCTGGAGACACACACACACACACACTCGCACAAGATTTCTACACCCTCACATGAGCACATACAACAAATGGAAAAAAAGAGTCACTGCCAACAGCTTTAATGCACTCAGCTGTATTCTGAACACCAGGTGTTTTTCAGGCCCTATTTTAATAAGTGTGAGCCAGCCAGACGGCTTTCTAGGCTGCTCTCAGTCAATTAAAAGTGCTCTCTTCCAACACACCACCTGAGAGTCTGTCAGTCTCCTGCTGGCCATGAGGAGAAACACTGACAGACAGTGAAGGGGACACACTGATGTTGAACTTAACGCAATTTTCACATAAACTCCAGACAGCTACATCTGCAGGCTCTTGAGACAAATTAGCAGAGAGAAGCTCCTCAATCGATCCATCTTCTAAAAAAGGTGAACGTGTGACTTTTTCCCCCGCTTGTCAAATGTGAAACGAGCAGCAAATTTAACAGCCATGTAGAAAGACGGGTCCTGTATCCCCAGCAACCAAACAAACGGAGACATGTGCTTCCTCTCGCTGTTGGCTACGCATGACGGTTGGATAAACACAGCGGCCAATACTGGAAACTTTCACTCTCACATTTTCACTCACGCGCTCAGTCTCCGTTTTTTTCCAGGTTGCTTTCACGGAACAAACCATCTTTGGGAAAAGCAATCAGGGTACAACAGGACATGCACGTGTTTGAGTCAATGGAAGAAAATACTATTGTAGACACCCCTCTTTTTCTTTTTCTTTAGATATTGCTCCGAGGGACATTTTTAAACTCAGAGTTATGTCATTACGGAGCGTCTGGATAAGTGAGAGAGCAGATGCAGGAGCTGTTTACATCTGTTACTGTTTAGGTCTTGTTAATGGCACAGCCCGACAGCACCAGTGTGCTCACTTATTGAGGTTAAATAAAGAAAGACAACAGCCCGAGCAGGGCCTCAAACTGCTGATTGTAATCCTTAAGTATTAAGGAAGGTTGGAGGTATTCAAATAAACAAAGGAGGAATCAGATTGTTTTTTTCTTAGAGAACAGATGTCAGAGAGGGCTGTGTGAGAAGTGTAAAACTGTCTGAGACTCACAGGTCATAGTGTTGATTCCACTTGGGGTCAAGTGTGTTCCTCACAGTGTCTGTCGAGTGGCATTGCCCTGAACCGTCCACGACAACCTTGGCAAAGGGATCAGGGAGGCCTGCAAGAGAAGAAAAAACACTGAGACACTACACTCAGCCACATTCACCAAGAATATGTGACAGATAAACAATGTAAGATGACACAACTGACAACATTACAAAGAGGTGTTAGCTTGCTACATGGCAGATTGTGATAAATACAACTGACAGATGCTGTGGTGTCTTTACCAGTGTTCCCTTCCCAGTGTTGACCAGTCATTCTAAAATGATGTCTGTTGGCCACTAAAGTACAGTTCTGGATAACTAATAGATTAAGATGAATTTGTGGCTCTCAATATATTAAGCTTGTCTTGTGTGACAATAAACAAAAATGATTAGATTAGAGGTTGTCTAAAAGGTATCAGACACTTAGACTAAGTTTTTTCAGGCACAGACACAACAACTGTCATCGAAGAATTAGCAACGATGAAGGCCAACTGATGCGTCAACTCATTTCACCTGCGTCTCGGACAAAAAGCTGCACTTGAACACACAAACACACTGCAAAGATTATAGCCAACTGGCTTGTAAATTCTGCGTTTGCGTGAGAGGAACTGACTCGCCGTATTACAAGGTAGCAGAAGTCTGCATTCGTCATTCAAGAAGGAAGACCAGAGGACTCGGGACAGTGGATACACAAACTGTTATGATAATACGGAGATAAGACGCTGACAAGGGCCAACTATTTTAAATTTGAGACTACCTAATAATTTTAAGGCCTAATACTTAAAAAAATGTTTTTTAACATTTTAAGACTGGCAAAAAAAGCACCCTACAATAGTCACAAAATCAGTTTTAACTTCGGTGAGAGATTTAAAGCATTCATCAAGAAAACATACATAATATGAAATCAGTTGGCTGCAGTACTGTTAAGTCTTTACTTTTTTCTGTTTTATGTCATCATACGAAGAATCTTTATATTTCACACTTATTAATTGATTAATTTATAATTCAAATTTTATCTGTGGCAGGTTTATGACTCATAGGTGGGACCTGTGTGGGACATTTTCCTCATTAAAATCATGTAGATGTGGTTGAAGCAAACACAATAATTGAGACAAATGCACATTGACAAGCACATTACGGATGCAGTATACCGAACCCCCCCCCCCCCCTTTCACACACGTGTGCGCGGTCATTTTTATCTATAGTTTCAGTGCTGCTCTCCACCGACTCCCCAGCTGAATGTTTGCTCAGCTACTGGGCGTTGGAATGGCAGGAATGGACACCACAGAAACCACCTGAGTGAGCAGAAGACCTTTAACATGCTCACTCACCATGACAGCCTGACCCAAACACACCCAAACACTCGAAACACCAAACACACCTACACGTGAGTCTTCAGTGGAGGAGATGAGCTGGGTATCTAATTCAAAGTGGTTGTGGATAAGTTGCCCGAAATGGAAACAGATTGACTGTATTTCAGTGACACTCTACAAGGATCATAGATCCAGTACGTCAGGAATTACACCTGAGTGTTAGTCTGTGTTTTTATGCTTAAAGTGATGGAGCACTATGTAGACAACACTCAATACTTCCAAGGACACATGTAGAAAACCATTCACATCTGTTGGAACAGCTGAATAAATATATCCTAGTTGCTAATGCTGGCACTGTCCCAAAGTGTCCGACATTTTACAGTGCATGCATCATGTACCCACAAAACCAAAACTGAAACCAAACAGGGTGTGAAAAACAAATATAGGTTTATTGTGAACAGCTGCGATTGGCAGATACTTACGGAAGAAGTCTTTCTTCACCAGGTTTTTGGCACAGAGGACTGAAAAAAAAAAAAAAAGACAAGAAGAGTAAAGCATTAATTCAACATAAACAGTAACTAGAGTTATAGCCATGAGTTGAACAGATTACACAAACCATCTCTTAACTACGATTAGGCATTTTTAATAGCACACAAGCCTAAGGTGTTCATTAAGACACCCCATCAACACCAGCAGAGGAGCCAGATTTAAGTTACAACAATTAATAGTTCTTGTATCATTAGAACAAAAAAGCTTGAATATAAAATGAGTCTCTGTATACTTCATTACAAACTTCAGCCCCTAAGCTACATGAAGGGATGTTTTGTCCCAAGCCAGCAGAGAGGTTGTTCCTGCTGATTTACTCTTAGAGCCACGGAGACGGTTGCTAAGGTGATGAGGTCTAGCCGGATGGATGAGAAAGCTCAGTCACCACCTGGGCGTCTGGAGTTACAGTTTCAGCCTGTGAGTCAGGCGCATGGAAATACAGTTTTTGGTTTGGCTTATTTCTGTGATAAAGGTTTTCTGAGGAAACGCACTGATTCACACTGGATGTGGCTGATTCAGTGGTTTGAACAGAGATGAGAATATAATTGAATATGACTTTATAGTTGAAGCATAGTTTTATATTTAAAAAAGGTTCTGTTTCTGATCATTTATAAGATAGCTTTAGACTTTATATAAGGCTGTTTTGAAGGGGGAAAGTTTCTCTGTGCTTCCCTTAATTTCTTCATCTTGTGTCTGACTTTAACTGCTGACATGAGCAATATTTGCATTTTTCCTTGAGAAGGAGGACGTGAATGTATTTTTACAAATTTTTAAGTAGTTAATTTAACTTTAAAGTGGAAAAACACACACATTTGTATTTCTATATATTTTAAAACCTGTATGGTGTGACTCTAGTTTTGTTCATATAATAACAGACCGGTCCAAAGATGACAGCTGCAATGTGACAAGCAACATGCTACCATATGGAGCCATTTCACACCTTTCATCAGTGACATTTGCATGGCATTTTATTAGTTAATCAAGAGTCTGACTGACTAATAATGAAGCTATTTTGATAATAAATGAATCATTACAATACATTTTCAAGCAAAAAACGCAACATGCTTCTGGTTTTCAGGTTCCAGCTTGCGATGCTTAGCTGCTTTTCTTTGCCTTGTGGGCGAGCAAACTGAATCTTTGTAAAGACCAAACGAGCAATGCAACATTTGTTAGAGGCTATTTTCACCATTTCTGCCATTTAAAAAGACCAAACCATTAATTGATTCATCAAGAAAAAAATCAATCCATGCCTAAAACAGTTGTTAGTTGCAGCCCTCACTGGCTGGAGCAGAGTTTTCTCTTGCTTGGCTCACCTATTCCCCTCATGTGCAGGGAAAGTGCTCAGCCTTTACTTTCCTAACACAAAGAGACAAAAGCACACCTACAGTGGCAGACTGCAGCTTAAGCTTTTCAGTCTGCAGCAATTCCTCTGCCCCCTCCATCCCATGCCTCCATCCCATGCCCCCCCCCCCCCCCCCACACACACACACACACACTATCAGCCTGAATCACTTTAGGCCTGAGCTGAAACAATTTTAACCCACCAGGAAAGAGGGAGGAGGCCGCAAAATTAAACACACAAATCACCTGCTTCACCAGCGTCAGACACACCAACATCTACATATACGTGCCATTTTCAGATGCACAAGGGACACACACACACAACACAAGGTTGTGAGTTTAATGACAAGAATTCTATTTAAAAAAAAAAAGAGTAAGGAGGAAAAATACAGACAAGTAAAGTGGATGCATACCCTCCTGGGTGGGAAGGGGAGGCGGGGAAGGGGGTGGAGAACATGCTAGATAGATGAGGAAGAATTTCTTTCAGCAAACATCCCTGGGAATGTGTTACGTTCCAGCGAAACCCACCTCATTCTAAAACATCTGGTATGCATCACTTTCGGTCGCGCTCTTCCTGAATATACAGACGAAACCGCGCGTGCACACACACATACACACACACGGCCCTGGAGACAACTCGCACTCCGCTCCAGCTCCAGTGATCTAATTAATTATTAACAGGCACAGAGGAGTAAGTGTGTTTGTGTGTGCGCATGTGCATGCTTTGAGGAGAGGTGATCGGGGTAGAGATGAAGCAACAGGTGACAGTTTGTTTTGTGTCGATACAATGCTATAGACAACATGTATATAATGTGCGAAAGAGCCCGACACTGATTTGATGGTGTTTCCATAGGGGAAAAACATCAAGCACTGTGTCAGAATAGAATTCAATTCCAGTCTAGAATTCACAATGCAATAAATCCGCATGAGGTGGAGAGAAAGAATAGTGAACCACTGGGAAATATGACGCTAAAGCAAGGTAAGGCAGTGGCAACTACCACTGCATTAAAAGTCCAACAGGAACGAAGAAATGACAGTTAAGACAAAAGGAGACCAACTGCAGGGTAAGGCAGGACATTACAGGGCCCACACAGTGGCCAGCTCAGCTTAACACCAAACCCAGCTGAGACAAACTGCGGACCCTACTGTAAGTACATGACTGTTCCTCGGCCAGCCACACAGCAGGAAGCCAACACTACAATTATACCTATATAGGTTCCTTATGAAAACATACAAGGGGCTGGATTACAGCTGAAAACAGAAAACCGCTGGAATGGTCCACGCAGAGAGACAATGGCAGCGGGGAAGCCAATTAGGAGTCTGAGGCGAGAAGGAGAGCGTGAGGACAGCAACCAGGACGCAGAGGAATCCAACCATCAGAATGCAATCCTCACACATTCATGAGAAAAACTGTTATTTTTGATTTTAAAGATGTGTGTAACCAGGTTACTTTGAGTATCAGTATGATTACATGTTACTCGTCAAGAACAGAGAAATCAAAAATCTGGTTGGTAAGGCTCTACACCACTGTCTCAGCAGGCTTACCACTCTGAGGGACAGACATGTACATGCAAGTGTTTATCAAGCATGCAGCAGCGCAAAGAGCAATCCCACTGTCAAAAACATCAGTTTGCTTGGGGAGGACACAACGTCCTATAGCTCTGTAAGGATACAAGACGAATTTTTGCTTTTAAGCTCTACAGCAGGTTGTCGCACCAGTTATGTTTAAATTTAACAGTAGCTTATTTTGGATACGGTGAAGGAGTTTCAGCAAGATTGCACAATACAAATGAGTTTCAAGATTAGACGTCTCACCTTGCCAGGACCATGCACAAGTCAGTCCTTATTAACTGTGGCAGAACAGTTGGAAAGATCGGAGAGGATAAGAGTACATGCTCCATTAGAACCAGCTCGTAAGACGTGTTGTCCAACCACATCAGAAATCAGAAGTGTTATTACTTGGAAAGTTACTGAAATGGTAGGACACAGTCTCTTCTAATGCGATGTCGGAAAGATGTAGAGGAAGGGGTTTCCAGATCTATTTGACCCTCCAACAAGCACTTATGAAAGAGTTTGCTGGCTCCTGACTTAAAATTGAAGATTAGTTAATTGATTTTTCAATCAAGAATTAGTTGACAAAAATTTCCATAATTGATTAATCATTTTCAAGCAAAAATGTCCAACATTCGCTGGTTCCATTTTTTTTATGTATGGATTTGCTGCTTTTCTGTTGTTCGTGACAGTAAGTGAAAGGTCCTTGGGTTTTGGACTATTGGGAAAATTGTGTGTGTATATTTGTAGACTAAACAATTACCTAAATCATCATAATTGGTAGATTAAGTGATAATGAAAAGTTACAGGCCTACCTAGAGGAAACTTTTCTCTATATTTCAATCAGTAGTACATTCTTGTGACAAACTACATCCATTTACATTCATGATGACGTTGGACATTGTCACAACTTATGACTTAATGTGTGATAAAACCATCCCCACCTTGGCAAGTACAACATAACTAATCAATAAATGACCACTGAATAATTAATGAGGTAAAAGGACAGAAACGTTGTAACATGGTAGCTAGCTTACACATGAAGCTACACCATATATTCTATATTTCTAACCTTAATATATTTTAAAATCTAATCTTATTTACTTGAATCAGATACTTCGTCATTGTAATCTCTATATTCTGTGACTCTGTCTGTTCTGTAAATGACATCTGTCCTGGGAGAGGCTCTTCCTGAGGTTTGGTCTATTTTTTTCATTACAGGAATCGAGGCTCTGAGGACAGACAGAGGGTTTAATAGAGATCAGCAAAGTCTCTCCTTCTTTCTGTCACTGATATTGCTGTCTCTGAGGACTCAAATCACTCTCAGATCTGAGACATGAAGGGTGGGGGCTGGGTTTTCGGGACCCTTGGTTGGAGCTGCCGTGTCACCCTCTGTGGAAAGATTGGCCTCATTTATGTTTGATGGAGCATCTCTGGGGTTTCTGCTTCCCTCTCTCTGGCAACCCTCTTTGCCCTTTGTGTGCATAAATCAAAATTTCTCACACACTTCCAGCATGTAAAAAGTCTCTCTAATAATGTTGTTTTTCATTTTAACTGATGCTCTGAATTCGGAGAAGAAATCAAATAAATAAACAGAAAGAGGAGCAGCGAGGTGGGATCTGAATGTAGGGCAAGCAGGCAGGAGAGTGTAAGGAGGGAAACAATGAAAGAAGGAGCTTAACGTTTTGATCCGATGATGAAAAAATTAAACTCAGTGGCACCAAAATACTTTATTTAAGCTCAGGAATGGGTTTAGCAGGGCCTGCAGATTTCAGTGTAGAGCCTCAGTAATGTTGAACCCCTCACACAGATATTTCATTAGCAGCTAAATGACCCAACATAAAAAGGCCATTACGTTTTCTTTCCCGAATCAAAAGCTTTATTTAAAAGACATCAATAGAAATGGCGGTGCCTCTTTACCTGCCAGCCCACAGAAATGCCCCCCAAAAAATGTGTGCTGTTATGGGAAATGCAGTCCTGATGACAGAAGCCTTCTCCAAGAAAAGGAAGTGGGCGAGCTTGCACCTACAGGGCAGAGTCGTAAATCTGTTGTTTTATTGGTCACCCTGGGCGGGCTTTCTCATGCTCACAGAACGACAAATATAATGACGTGCTCTCCCTCTCTCTCTCTCCTTCTACATGAAAATGGAAAAGAGACACATACGTCAGCACACACACAGTCAACACCACAATGTGAAGAACACACACACAGTTCCAAGATTAAAGAAATGATGGGAAAATTAGAAACATTAAAAGCTCATATCAGACGCCAGCTCAGATCACATCATTTCTGTTCCATGGCTGCACTTTACAGAATGCTGATTTAAGGGAGGGGCCATTTTTAGCTCAACCAAATAACATTGCCAGCATTAATTTGGGCTGAGGGGTTAGACGAGACAAAAATTCAGCTTGAATAAGCTGCAGATCTAAGAAATGTCTGAGTGACTAAACTACACGGGATGTAGTCATTATTCCTTAAACGTATGGTGTCGAGGGAGGGGATGTTAGATGTAACATAAAACCACTTTCAGAAAAACTCGGTTTACAAACAACTTCATCCTTCACATTATGGGAGAATTTTTCACAGTACAAAAATGTGACAATATGCAGCTATATCAACTGAATCTGATGAACTTTTGATAGTCATGTTCTTGTCTTATGGTGTTTTTTCTAAAATATTTTGGTTTTGGCCTGGCAAACTATAGTGTCACAACAACCAAGTTTTGATTCCTTTGTTTAGTTGATTAATCATTTTCAGACCGTGAGAAAATACTTTTTCTGATTACTGAATCAAAGGTGATATCTTCTATATAATTTTACCAAACAATCATCCAAAAAAAAAAGAAATTCAAATTGATGCCATATCACAGAAAAGAATTACATTTGTGAAGTCGAAACCAGAGAGATGTCTGGCTTAAAAAGTGACTGAAGTGATTCATTGAATATCAAAATAGTTGATACACGACAGCATCAGTCGTGTATCTGTATAATATATTAAATAGCAAAATAGTAAATGAGTAGCCAACTGTATTGTTAAACTCATTAATGGTCTCCAACTTTTTCCTTCTGTCACAAAAATCACACTGACACACTCCGGAAAAGCATCGCATAACCCCCTTTGCATCTCGGCCCATCTAAAATCCTTTGTCGTCATAGCGACGGCAAGTATGGAGGCAGAGCTGAGAGAAGGGTTTCTCTGTGTCGCCTGTGTTTCTCATTCCGGTCGCACTGCCTCACACAGCCAGGGACTGCAGCAAGAGACGGCTATTAGACATTTTAAAAGACAATAAACAAAGAAAGCAACATCAGAGGTCTTTTCCACTTACAGCCATCATTTAGACCAGCACTGACTTTTGAAAGGGATGACAAGTCGGCATAAGGCCCATCCATATCTGAATTTATGACTGTGAACGATAAGTTAATATTTCCATCATTGGCTCAACCACACTAAACTTTTGAGCAGAAGCAGGGATCACATACTGTTCCCTCCATCTGATAAATGACCAAAACCTTTTAGGCTGACGTCCTACTTGTCTTTTACTGAGCACTGTTAGTTTAAACAGACCACAGGAGAAGGGTACCGAATCTTGAGGCTCATCCATAAAATTGGTTTAAAACGCATGAAAACATTGTTTAGAAAAAATGCAGCATCATCTAACGACCACCTACAGCCTCACACACTACCACTGGAAGAAACAAATTACGTTAACAAAATTGTCAGTGACTCAGGCTCGGGTGTTGTGTGTATGTTCTCGGCTCACTGCAGCTTATTAGTCACATAATGGCTTTCCACATTACGGCCCAAACAGGGCTGCTTCCCCCGAGGACAGCAGTGAAAGCTAAACAAACACCACGTACGGCTGATTATCAGCTCAGATTTTTTTTTAGCCCCTACCTTTGCCAGCCTGTCTCTTAATAAAAATCAATTCCTCTGAGTGGCAACAGCAGCTCTTTGCAGGCAGAGACTGAGACCTTGGGGTGAAGTTAAAGTTCCACCTGTGGGGAGAGGATGGGCCCAGTTTCTCACAGGCTGGCGCACAAAGAGCCCTACTGTGCAGGCGAATCAATGAAGTCCGCCAGACGCAAGCCAAACACCTGGGAAGGGAGAGGGTCACGTGATGTCCAGGGGGAGGGAGGGTAAGGGTTGTCGCCATGGCAGCAATCGCTGGTCGAGACAAGATGGAACTGTGTAGTGGAGCAACATACATGAACACTTCCACAGTCGCATTCACACACGACGAAGCATGGGAAAAGAGAAAGAGCACCATGGGGAAAAGAGGGTTCACACTGCAGCCTGTTGTCTGTTACTCTGCGGTCAACCATTACACTGGAGCCTATGAGTTAGAGGACGTGTGGGAACAGAGACAACCGCCTGGTAATATTCCACCACTACCATCCCTGTCCCAAGTCAAAACTGTCTGGAAACACACAGCCTGAAAAGAGAGGGGGAGGAATTTCAAAACATCAGCCGATCTTCTCCTTGCGTGGAATCGTAACTGTGTGTGAACCTAAACACATCTCTTCAGGCCCACTGGCTCAGGCTGACCCCATTGTGAACCTCCCTTCCTGTCCACCTGGTTCCTCCAGTCCAGTGCACTGACCCGACTAGGCAGACAGTCTGAAACATCTTCAGGGAACAGCACCTCCTCCTCCTCCCCTATCTTCCAGCCCCCAACCTTTCCTCTGCCTGTCTGCCTGTTTGTCTGTCTGTCTGCCCTTTTTTTTGACTCCAGACACAGGTCTGTGCACTCTCATGCGCAGCATTGTTCTTCTATAAACAAAAAGGCTTCCTTTTCCCCTCTCCACGCCTCCCTAACCCTAAAGGGAGGGGGCAAAACGGAGTTGAAGAAGGCTGAGTTGTGACTGACAAGTGGTGATGGCCATGCTGGTGAACCTGTTCTTCATCCGTCTCCTGCTAATCTCTGAGCCATCTCTTAATCAATCTCCTGTGACAGTATGTGGGCTAGTGTTTGGTTTTGAACGCTGCCTCATCACTGGGACTGCTGCAGTCGGGGGGGGGGGGGGAGCTGAGAGTAGCTGGGTGCTGGAGCTTCCATGCATGGCAACCTCACAGACACGCAGGCATTCAGTCAGACACAGGAAGGAAATTAGGCGCAGTTCATAGGGAATCAGTCCAAGTTCATTTTGAACCAAAGCACCTCAGCGACCAAACAACAGTGCTTTTCGGACAAAAAGTTCCAGGAGCAATGGAACCAGACCAATTAAATCCTTGTTTGTTCTTGTTTTCATTTCCATCACATCTAAAGAACCATGAAGAATTGAAAAGGTATTTACACACAGGAGGAAACAACACAAGGCTGTCATGTTGTTAATTATATTAATTGTGATACGACTATGACGATTTTGTGAATGTAATTAGATGACATTAAGTTCAAAGCAGCTGGATTTGGGAGATGGCAACCTTTTTTTAATAAATCTAAATCCCTTATAAAAACGATCAATTAGACCATATTCCAATCGATTTACCATCTTCTTCCATATTCGGACGCATGAAAGATGTAATGTAAGTAAGTGGAAGTGCAGCAGATACCAGACAGACAATCAACCTCTAAAAAAGGCCCCACTTTATGAAGAGGTCCACTGCATTTGCCACCGAGGCAACCACACCACCCATTCACTGAGTACACATTCAGCGCTGCCCTATTCATGACAAAAGTGGGTTACTTTTTAAAGACCTGGCTACACCACTTAACTTTAGCCCTTAACTGCAGTCAGGCAGAATAGAGTGAGGAAGCAGGGTAGGATTTCAGTCCAAGTCTTCACGGGGTGCAGGCTTACTGTGGAAATGTGGTTAGGGCGAAGTGAGTTGTCGACACTGGGAAATATCCCAGCTTTGGCAGGTTTTTATATCTTAGCAAATCCACTTATGTAATATGCAAATCTGATAAGACTCCTTCTGGTCACATAGTACAGGTATTAGAGTCATTGGTGGCACATGATCATGGAACTACTAACTGCCAGGAAAATCTTCTAATACCTCTAAACAGACCTGCAATTTCCAAGATTTAGAAAATTAGAAAGGAAAAAGAGAAACAAAATCTCCCCATGCATCATTTAATACTGAGAGGAAAACAGAAAGGAAACACATAAAAAAAAGAGGGGAAAAAGACCAAGCGTTTCAAAAAAGTGTAGAGGCATTCAAAGACATGCTCCATCTCTGTCTCACACGTGCCCCAAGTGAGGGGAAAGAACAACCTTGTCAACAATCGAGGAGTGGAGAGGAAAGCAGCAGTGAAACGTCCGAACTCACAGCCCCTTGAGATGTACATTAAATAACGCAAAGCAAACACAGACAATGTAGATTCACAGGACTCCTGTTACACAGTGGAGGACATCTGGGGACATCTGTTGCACCAAATCACTGTGACCAGAAGCATAAAACAACGGTGGAATTAAGAGAAAGACAGGAGACATAATACATCCCCCATAGCGTCTCTTCATAGAAGGATAAAAGGCCATGAGTAAGAGAAGCCATATATCATTATACATCACACTCAGCACCTGCTGGAGGAGTGATGAGAGATCTAATGAAACACAGCGAGACACTCAGAGGAAGCAAAGGTCTGTTCAGCAAGGTGGTACTATATATAAATATCAACGCTACTGTTAGAGAACCAGAGCCAACTTATTATTAGACACCATTAATATCTGGGCAGCCAGCCAAGATGAATAACTGGTCAGGAGACAAGTTTTGTTTTTGATTCGGTTTTTGGTGCCATGATACAAAACCCAGACAGCTGTGATGGAGGACTGTAACTACATTAACTACAGACAGTAAATATCTGTACAAATATTTTTTTTGTGCTGTGGGTGTGTGACAATGTTGTTTTTGTGTCCACAGATGTTTTTCTCTGTTTAATCTCATGTGTAAAGTCAGTTCAATCGCATATTGATTTTTGTATTTGGCTGGTATTTCCATTTATTGTTGATACTTTGTGACTTTGTTGTCTTTTTGTAGTTCTTGCTTTGGATCCCAGAAGACTAGCTAACACTTTGTGGAAGCTAATGGGGATCTGCTTAAAGAAAGATGAATACCAAATACTGAATGGATAGACAGCTGGTCGAAACTGAGAATATTCAGATGCAAACAACTGGATGGTTAATCGCTTCGAACTTGATAATTAATCGTTTTGAGTCATTTCTTTTAGTAAAAAAATACAGATACACGTTTCTGGACTGCTGGTCAAACAAAAGACAGACGTTTGATGACATCACCCTGGACTCTTGGATACTGTAATGGATACATTTCAGCATTTCCTTAATAATAAAAACAAAGTTTATGGATGAAAATTAGGGCTGCTGAAAAAACACAAAATAATGAAGGTGACTGGTCTCTCCACCAAAGTAAACAACCTGTGGGACACACTGTTATTGTACCACTTGCTTTCGAACCAAACCAGTCCTTAAACAAAGACAAAAGCTGCATAAACAAAGATGCACCACCTTAGGCAAATGAAGAGCTCATCTTCCTTTGCAAAACCTGTTACATGAGGAAGCTCACCACACACATCCACACGTGAGAGGAAAGAGGCTGGCAGCATTCTTAGTGTGAGAACATTTCATCCGTCTCACGTCACCTTTTCCCTCCGTGATACACTGTAATTGCATAATAGAGGAGTCCACCCCGGCTATTTTCAGCTCCAAATAGTGGGAAACCATGCCACAATGGCAATTTTTAGTGGCATTCCTGTTACCCCTGCAGAGTACATCACTCTGGCTTTCCACTCTGTGCGATACAACGTGCCTAACGGACAGTCATCCAGGCGAGTAAACTCTTCCACTGCACCTTCACCGCTGCCGCTAAGTGAGAAGTCAAAACAGTGTGCGAATCAGAGCACAGCGCAGCTTGGGCTTCTGCAAGCTTGCACTACTTTTGGCTGGGACCCCGAGTTGAATTCAGTGGCTGCACGGCTCTCCTAGCTTCTTGGCTCCTCTGCACCCTCTGATGTAATGGAGGAGTGTAGCGTAGAGGCCTGGACCGAGCTGCAGCGTAGACTGTGGATAGCACCAACCTGTTTAACAGAAGTTGAGGACCACCACACAGCTGTGTTAAATGCCAGAAATGCTGCTTTGCTTCTCTACTTTTGTCCCCCACTCCCACCCAACACCTCAAATCCTGGGGAGGTTCAGTTTCTAAGAATGATTTCACAACTTCATCTGGGAGCGGTGTTACATCATTACCACCCAGCCATATTTTTCCCTTTCTACCCTGCAGCTTGCCAATGAATGAGTTGGACTGAGAGGACCCTCTGCAACTTTAAAGAATCCTGATAGTAATCATGTCATAATCGTACATGAAAGCAGTGCACAGTAGCAACGCACCGATATATCGGCTGATTTTCACCATGTTGACTGCTAATGGCCTATCACTAAATAAGATGACATTCACCTATAGTAGTGGACAATGTTTATCTGTTGTGTCACTTCAATTTTGAGCTGGCACATTCATGAGCTATTGCCCCATGACAACTTGCCATTAGTTTGTGAGGGTATGTAAGCACTGAAATTCTTCCTGGTGAGTCGGTAGTTGTACGGTAGGCTAAATGGGCTTTTGAAGCAATTGGTTAAAAATTAAAAAAAAAGAAATTTCACAGGAAAAAAAGGTTATCGAAGGTTGTTTCATACATTTGTGTGATCAAATTTCTGCTTAGTGTAAAAAAACTTAAATGACTGAAAAACAGCGGGTTTTTTTTATAATGAAAGTTTATGTTGCCCTGACACAAAATTGGAAATAAATACCAACAAAAACAAAATAAACAACAACAAAAACATTGGCATCAGCTATCAGGTAAATTGTTATTTCGAATATCAGTGTCAGCCCAGAATTTCACAATTGGCGCATCCCTACTCGACAGCTGTCTACTACAAAGTCTTGAGAATAGGGCTGCAACCAAGGCTGCACAATTAATTGAAATATTATCAAAATCACAATAAGGCCAAGTGAAATATCCCAATCGTAGGAGCTACTATTTTTGGATAAGGTTAAATAGGACATTTTGGATTTAACTAAGCAAATCAGCAATGTTATGTGCCCAAAAAATGAGGTCAGCTGTCTACCTGATTATACTGAATGACCAGGTTTTTCCATCAATGGATTTTTTCTTTCCTGATGGCATGGGCATATTCCAAGGTGACAATGCCATGATTCATTGGGCTCAAATTGTGAATGAGTGGTTCAGGGAGCATGAGACATCATTTTCACACATTGATTTGCCACCAGAGTCCAAACCTTAACCACATTGAGAATCTTTGGGCTGGATAAGACTTTACGCAGCGGCCCGACTCTCCCATCATCAATACAAGGTCTTGGCGAAAAATAAATGCAACTCTGGATGGAAATACATTTTGTGACATTGCATAAGCTTATCAAAACGATGACATGGCGAAGGCGTGCCGTAATCAAAGCTACCTAGCGGTCCAACGGAATGTTAGACTTTTTTTTGGGCCGGGCAGTGTATAATGACGACTGTAGTGCTGCGGATATGTCCGGGCCTATATATTTTGTTCTCCAGATGTAATAAAATGTCAGCAATTATCAATTATCATGTTTTTAATCATTTATATCAGTGAAAATGAAAGCTGCAATTAACAATCAATTTCAATATTGTTTCATAATTAATTTTAGAATAATCGTTTAGTCCATGACACATAAAAAAAAAGGCAAAAATGCCCCTCACAACTTTGCAGAACCTAAGGTGACGTCTTCAAATGTCTTGTTCAGTTTGACTAAATGTCAGAAACTCAAAGATATTAATTTTACAATGACATATGACAAATAAAGGCCTAACCCTAACCCCTAAGTTAAGTTAGAAATGACAAAAACAACTTACCGACTTTATTTGTTGTGGTTTAACTAATTGTTTAATCGTTTCAGCTCTCCTTCCAGAATTCAAGAGGAAATGCAGAAGGCGAGCAAAGGTGTGCTACCTGTAGCTGTCCAGGTATACATATAGACATATATATATATATATATATATATATATATATATATATATATGTACATATATACATACATACATACATACATATATACATATACATGATAAAGCCAATTTATCCACCATGTCTCCCCTCCCTCCAGAGTGACATGTTCATTCTCAGGAATAGTAAACAAACTAGCCCTGATGTCTCACTGAGATGTAATGGTGGTCTCTGGATTCAAAAACCATGACCAAATGCCACTGAGTGCAGGTGCATAGCATAAACAGCTTTTACTATGTGCCGTCATGTTTAAATTAGATGACGCGTGTCTTGTAGACACACGTCATGTCTGACCCACATTTAGCTACACATTGATGAACTCACCTCTCAGAGCTCGGGTTGTTCAACAAAGCCATATTCTTAAGACTTCTGCTGAGGTTATTTTTTGAAAAATGCAGGCGCAATCGGACAAATAAGCAGAATCGAAAATGGCAATGTTATCGATAAAATCTCATCAGTTTGCCTATGTATTACCACGTATATAAAGAAGCCCTTACAGAAGTAAAACTATGGAGCTTAAACAGTAGCTTTCAGACTGAGTAAAGAAAATGTGTTGATGTGTGGAGGATGCTTCATGTGATCATCACAAGCCTGAGCTGAGATTCTTAATTTATTCAAAACCCAAACAATAATTTCATTCAGTCGTGGGAAACCAGGCAACATCCGGGTTGGCTTGCATACAATTTTTATCACAGGAGCCCTCTTTCTGCCTTAGGCCCTGGACAGTAAATTAGAACATCAGTCGCTTTGCCTTTAATAGCAAGGTTTGTAGGAGTAAATATTGGGCAACATCTCTAAACATTCCCAACATGACTGACTCAAGTTTCTGTAACATCAGAGGTGACTCATAAGGCTTTCAGTACTCCCTGTCTTGGATTTGAAGATTAGTCTCATAATGAATTTTTTCTGAAACTCTTATCTAGTAGACAGTCACACACAAGAGTCAATCTCAAGAGTAATCAAGAATAGTCAAAGGATAAGGACTACCTATTGGCCTCTGTACATATTTAAGATTCTTCTAGAGCAGGAGCTTCAGAAAACAGTGTTGAAATATCACATTTGCTTCCGTGTGCATTTTGACTTTTTTTTTACTACACAGGAATCCTGCGGTGTATTTGTTCAACTTTGGCGGAGGTGCCATTTGAAATGTGATCCGCTGTGAATATAAACATCTCTCTTCTGGACCCGTCTCCTCAGAGGACTGAAGGGGCTCAAACGTCAGGCCGATGCACGGACAGACGCCTCGAGTCAGCTGTTGGCGTCTTGCAGCTTTTGCACCAAATCATGCCCCCCTTCACCACCACCACCACCCTCCTCCTGCCGGTAACACTGGAGACTTTAGAGAAGCCCCCCATCTGCTTGAGGTTAGTCAGAGTTAATCGTATCAACCCGTGTCCATCCAGGTTTAAAGCAGAGCCGGCACGTCAAAGAATTACTCTCAGGTTACCCTCCTCCATCAGACAGCTGGGCAGGAGCGCTCTGACCACCCAGCCGCCACCTCTGCTTCGAGGAAAAAATCAAACGGCCGCTGCATGTGTGGATATTTATCAGGGCTAATGAGACTTTGCGCAAACTTGCTGAGTGATCTCACCTGGGCGCACTGCTCAGAGACGATAATAATCACAGACATCCCTCCAAACAAATGAAGGAGGAAACAAGTCTAATGCCACGGCGTCACTGAAGGATCAAAGTGGAATGCGACGTGAGAGGCCTTTCACAAACACAAGACCTTAACCTTCCAATGTAACCAGTATAATGATAACAGAAAGCGGCTCCGTTGTACCAGCAGCATTGTGATAGAGGAATGGGTGTGATGGGGGACCTCAGAGCCAGAGATGTAGTGAGACAGTTCATGACTGCAGTATGAATTTTCACAATTAAACACATCACAATAGGTTGCTCCATTCCCTGTTGCATTCTTTTCAGGAGCTAAAAGGCCTTGAGGTTGAAGAGCCATCTACAAACATTCCTCCACTTTTGATAGGTGACCGAGTCTAGAATCCGAAAGCTTGACACCATGGACAGTCAGTTTTTAAAAACTGTCTAAATCAATGCGCCTCAACCAAAAATATGTTTTTTCTTCCACACATTCTTCTTCTTTGTCAAAACCTGGCATCTACATTACCCAAAATTCAACTTGCCGGTCTGTCTGAGATTCAGACGTGTTATGCTAGTAGCGACTAATGTAGCTGTGAGCCACTAGCCTCAAGAAGAGATTAGGAGCAGGGGTCTGGTTAGCCAATTTTTTCAACTCCATGCCCCCAAATATTTTTCATTTCCAAAGTTTTAGCCTATATAGAAACATGCAAGTTGCCTCGGTGAGGTTTTCCAAAGAGGGATTATGAAGCTCAGTGTGATGGCTCCGGTTGTCGCCATCTCTCCAGTGCCTGACTCTGCTTTAGTCCCCACTCATCCAAAAATAGGGAGAGTTGGAGCGTGGACGAGCTGAGACTGGTCGAACGAAGCCAGTATGGTGACAGCTAGCTAGACAGCTAGCGGCTAGCTGTCAGTCAAAGCAACCACATTTAAATCTGTTTAACTGCGTCTCATATCTCCATCCAACGACGATATTACCCATGCATGTTTTCTTCATTTTATGTAACCCTCAACTGACTTACCATCAAGTCAATGTGATACGCTAATGGTCCTCACAAGCCACTCTTTCCACAGCATCAGTGACAGACATTGCCATAAGGCTCAGCTGATCAATAAAACAAACCATACTGATAAATGTCTGATGAAAGTGCCTTCTTCTTCAGTATAGACTATCTGCAGAAAACTAAGGGCACCTAAAGTCAAACAGGGTTCTACACAGACATTGGATATGCATGCAGCCGCCTCCTGATAAAAAATACCCCCAAGTGAAGTTTCTAACTTCAAAGGGATCACTAGTTTAAGAAATAGGCAAGAAATAGAGGGGCAAGGGCGGTGGGAGGGACAGTGTGGAGAACAGCCGGGCCGGAATGATAGCAGAAGAGCCTGCGGACAAGAAACAGCAGAGTTCTCACTGGAGCTCCCAACCCTCACACTCACAGCTAATCCAGTTCTGACCCATTAACAATTACAGCCAGGTTAATAGAGTAGGCCTTTGAAGAAGGTCTTTCCCAAACCACCCAGGAGGATTAGCACTTCTGCAAGCCCACAGAGACACCCTCACTCCGCTGTCTGACAGAACTACAGGAGGCACACGACCAGCACAAGCTTGCAGTGTGTTGCGGTGTATGGATCCTCAACTGAGATTTCAAATCATATGACTCACTCTGGCTGAACACACCATACTAATTTAAATTCTTTATGAACTGTAATTAACCATGGCTTCCAGCAAACTGACTGCATAAATCATAAAAATGGAAATAAAAGAGGACTCGTTCAGGTGCACTTACAGAGCAGGAATAATATTCTTCCTCCAACAGGAGGGTGAAAAGGCACAGAATGATATACCAGGCGAGTATTAAAAAAGTCAGAGGGTGAGTTGTGGCTCATGTGTCAGATACTGCTCAGGCTTGAGAATAGCGTTGCAGATGTTCTGGTGTGTAAACGTCAGTTCCCAAATGGATTTGCTCTCAGGGGATAAATGCAGTATGTGCTAAGGCACATCACATGAACGTTCACTGACAGATACTCTCCACTGAGCACCACGTAACGAGAGAGGTGACAACACAAATATATAAAACCATATTAAGCATGAATCAAAAATCAACAGCAACTGCAAGTGTAATGGTTTCCAACACATTTTTCCAAATGTGAACTCATGCCACTTATCTGGTACTTTTTAGCTAACTATTTCAGCCATTTATCCCTTAAGTTGATCCATCAATTTAAGCTAATTATTTCAATCACTTATCAAATACATTTAAATTACAATTTCAACAATTTATCAGCGCTTTTAGCTTACTTTTTAGACTTCTCTGCTTGCTTTCTCACCAGTTTTCAGGCACCCTCAAATGGACTTTATTTTCAGATCAAATTGTATTTGAGTCTTTCTGCTTACACCCTTGCAACTGTGGGAATACCCCCTAGGGTACAAGTAGCCCTGGTTGAGAACCACTGTTGCAAGACAGTGGAGTACAAACCGAGACAACGGTAGGTCATTTTTTCTGTCCGTTCAGGCTCCAAATGAACAGGGTGTGTGCATACAGGAAATATTATCAGTTGTTAATGTTAAAAAGCAGCTATTCTGAAATGTTGATGCTTTACTCAGCGTGAAGAGCCAATCTCTCCAAACCACACATGCCGCCCACTAATCAAAGTCATGGCACGCTGTTATAATACAGTGACAGAACGGAGCTGTAAGCCACCCAGCGCTATAACCAACACACAAAACGGCTAACGACCTGCTGAGTAACAGCAGTTCTTCACTTTATTATTACAGGGGAACCTCAAAAGGGGGTTGCTGGACTGTTCTGCTCCCCACCTTTCAGGGGTGACGTTTGGACAAGTGTTCGGGTCCGGGGAGCACTTCCTCTCCGAAAAACTGCCCACTCTCTCCCCCTGCTACATCTGGTTTCCTCCAGGCCGTTGCTGGCGGCAGTTGAGGGCAGAGCAACCGCAGAAGGCTTTGTCCTCATTGAAGAGCAGCTGAACCAACAGGAAAGCCAACCCCAGCCAGTCAATTAATTGATGGAACAATTTAAAATTATGGGATGCTCGCAGCAGGGGGAAGGAAAATGTTTACAAATGATGTGCAATAATTGCTTGTTAAGTTCCCTTTTTGATTCCCCCCACTTTACTGTTTCATTTCTGGTCTGTTGCCGCCATTATATTTGTTTTCTTATATGTCTCATTAAAGCCAAATGTGGAAATGTTTGCTCAACATGCATGTCCACGATGGGCCAGTAGAGTCAACAGTTCACCACATGTAGCTAATCACTATGTATTTACAATGTATCCTGTCTGAACACCCAGATGAACCCAAATCACTTCCATACAGCCACTCTGTAAAAATGGCTCTGACTGACCACATGAATGCACAGAGCGCCAGCTCAGACCACATTAAAACGGTCTTGATCATCAGGTCCTTTGCCTCCACAGCCCCATCTGTGCCCAGCTGTGGGGGTTTCGCCTTCAATTATCTGACATCCAAAGCCCCCCCATCTGCAGACTACAGTCAGACTACGCTGCTCTGAAAAAGTGGGGACTTGCATTCAAAAGGAGGGACCTAAGCCTTTCACTCACAGCCACACAGTGGGCCAGTGTGAGACCCCAGGGCCTTTGTTGCATCTTCAAAATAAGTCTGCTTTATTCTCAAGCAGCATCTGTGTCCATTCAGTTGTCAGTCATGTTACACAGGAAAGGATCATGGAAAAATTGCAACTACTTATTCAAAGGTAATCAGCCTGTCTGTTTGGAGAATTGGCTGCAGAGCCATCAAATCCTGTTAATTTGCAACAGCAGCTAATTAAATGAAAAGAAAGACACAACTACCTGCAGAGAGTGCATCAGATAGAAAGGGGATCAGCAAGTGCGGAGGAAGCTCAGTTAGTAAGGGTGGGAGTGAAATATGCTTTGGACTCGGTCTGAGGGGGAAGGAGCTTACAGTCGGAAAGAACAGGAGTGACTCAGAGAGGAAGAGGTGGGAATGCGAATGGAGAATTCTAGGGAATCCCACTGAGATAGCTCTCTTTGCTCGTCTGCGCTACGCCAAAGAATTCAGATGAGCAAACCATATGCTTAACAAGTCACATGTAAACTCCTGGTGAAGACGAAAACGGCAATAAACGTCAAGAATCTGAATCAGGCCAGAAAATCAAACAAACTTTGGTTAATTTATCGTTCTGTTGCACGTCTTTCTGGGCAGAAGATTTATGCAGAGGAAAAGACAGAACTGACTCTTGCCCTCTCTAATGAGTCTGATTTTGCTTCTATGTGGCAGACAGCTTGTGATTCACAGTTCGTGACCGATTGGGGGGACGCATTCTCTTTTTTGCAAAGTCTCAATCATACCGGAGGGAACTCTGTCTCTTGGCATTCAGCAGTGTGTCGTCAAATGTATGTTTGCATGGAAAGTGGTGCAAATTACACCATGAGCTATGTCATGACAGAATTTAAGACTGATCAGACAAAGCAATGAGCCGTGCCTTAATGATGTAATTTATGACTCGGTGGATGGTGCGCGCTACGCCGTTAGCGGTGTTTGTGTGTCACATAACTTAGGAGTGATCAGCTGTAGAGTATAATGGAAACCTATCCCGTGTAGCGAGGGGCAATTCTCACCCCAAGTGTTAGTTTTAGCAGCTTGCTTGCCATATTTTTCCAGTTTAATAGCTGGCAAACATCTGCAACATCTGGTTCAAATGGACAAGGGGGGTTGTCAGTGAGGAGAGACGCCTGCAGCACAAACAGCTACAGGCCTGTTTAAATGTGGCAACTCATCATTCACGACCCGCCTGAGAACAAATTCGTCTGCAGTTATGTGTCTAAAAATCAACCAGACTACAGATGACAACATGCAGCTACAATGTCGCAATGAAGCTCTCTGAGCCCATTACTCCCTATGCAACAATCTAATCAGCCTAGTATACACAGCTGTGCAGTGCTAAACAAAGACACACGTAATGACAGTGTGTAGTGTAGTCTCTCTGCCTTGGCTTTACCGCCCGATGGCTGCCTTCCTATAGAGCTTCCCGTCTGCTCTGAGCTCTGCTTTGCACTCAAAGGGAAGACAGTGAGCTCAGCTATGGGACAGGGCTGACCATGTGGATGACATGGCACAATATTACATAATTCGGAAAGAAATTTGCCCTGAGGAGTGATTGCTTGTGCCATTGAAAAGACTCCGCTGACAGACATACAGACAGACTCGTGCAGTAGACACATCTTATTTAGTGATGTTATTGGTCTTTAAGACGCATGATTTTCAGTCTGGAGGGGTGCACAGTCTCACTCAGCATCATGGTCTGTGAGATTCAGCTCTCGCTTTTTTTTTTCACAGCGGACTCACATTCTTAGCATTCCTCCAGGAGACCACTGCGGCCCATGTCAACCTGCAGAGACAAACTAACGGACTCTAGATCTCAACATGAAAGTTGTGTATAAAGATTCCTCATGGTGACATGTCCCAGAGGGACGTCACCGAATGATAAAGCTTTGACCAAACAGGCCAACAGGCTGGAGATTTCACGCAGTGTCAGAAACTCTGATGCTGTGCTACTGAATGAAGAACAGAAGACCACAATATCTCCATGTCTTGTCAAACAGACAAAATACTTAATTGCAAAGTGCTCAAAATCTTTTCTTTTGCAGAAGTATTTCCACATGACATTGACTCAAAAATCACATCATTTAGCAAGAACCTAGCTGTTTTGGAAGAAAAGGAACCTAAAGGTGCATGATTTCAAACTTATTCTGTGCACACTCCTGTAAATCATGTATACGATGGGTACAATAGGTACTTCATTTCAGTATCAAACTCCTCTCCTGTATGTAGTGAACCCTGAATGACTTCTGACAACTATACAAAGAGTTGCTCAAAGCATGATGTCCTTGGCCATCTTGCACCTCCAGCTCATTACGCTGAGATCCCTCCCTGTTGTCTCCACTCATTCCTATCAGAGACAGCACCAGCTTAAATATTTAATTTGGCCCCTTTCTGATAGAAAAGCACCGCCGTGGAATTTGATTCAGGTCAGACAGATGCTGGAGGAGCATCAAAAGGGGGGGAGGCAGCTGTCGGCCACTTCTCCTAGTCAAAACAGTGTGCTCTCACGTCAACCTTTCTTTGCTGTTTGTGTTGAAAAGGCACAAACTAAACAGCTGAGGGAGGGAGGGAGATAGCCAAACAACAAAGTGCTCTGTCTCAAAAGCTTCAAGCATGGATCATGCTGTAGGAGTGTGAACTGCTCATTGGTTCAGGCTGGTGCAGGAACACAACTTAATGGTGACTTGTTTTAGCAACAATAACAATCAAAGGAGGCAGCTGTCTGTCAGTGGGCAGTTATGGGACACTGCTCAGTGGCAGTTGCAGACTCCTGTGACCTGTGGAGCTGCCTGTCATCTCAGCCATAAAGGCTTGATTATAGCTAGCTGGCAGCAGGCTGTCCGGCTAGGCTAACGCCAGCTAGCCAACTTTATGTGAGCCTGTCTGTCAGCAGAGCACTAAGACATACTTATAAATATCAAACAGACATGCGAGATATCGTCCTAAATTTCGGTTTCATTAACTCAATGGCAGAGCCACACAATTCATAGCTACGATAGCCCGGGACCCGTGTTATAGCTGGAGGTGGTTACTGGCGACAATCACAAGGTTCAGACTATTTCCAAGAACAATAATATCCACATTCAGCGTTATCTACAAGCCCACCCGGTCAGTTTTTAAAATATTAGCTAACACTGTGAAAACAAGTAATATTTAAAATGCGTTGTAGCCGCTAGCAAAATCTTGGAAATCACGGGTGAAAGAACCGGCGCTAAGCCAACTCCATGGCCCATGGGAATTGTTCCCATCCAGCAAATACACCGAGCCTTTCTAGCTAGTGTGTGGGGGAATATACTTGGGGATTTAAAAGCATTGCTAGCTACCTGTTAATCGCAGCTTCACCGGGCCATTCCGCCGAACTCCTTGGTTAGACATCTCCTCTTGGTCCCAGCCTTCACTGCGCGTAGTCAAAATGTGTGGTTAACTGTAAAAAAATAACAAGGTTTATGAACCTCTCCGCCAGTTTTAGACAATAATGGAGTCAAGGCATTGTGGCCCGGATGTGAACTGAACTGCCATAGCGGTCGCTCACAGATGCGAAAAATTAAAAAAAAGAAAAAAGACAATCGAGAGTGTGGCACTGCTGCAAAGTGCATTTACTAGAAATGACTTGTGCCCGGCGAGACGTGGAAAAACGAGCTAGTAGTGCGGAGTCGCGGCGCTGTAACACGGTGCTTATCTTCACATCTTCTGCCTCGGACTGAGTCCTCCTCTCTGCGCTCGTCGAGAGTTGAACTGTTGAGCCCTCCGGTGCAGATCCCACTTCAGCAGGCTGCTGGTATGAGCTGACCAGTGACGACAGCACACTTTGGGGGGAGTGAAACACTTCTCCAACATGTGGCACCTCACTGTAATTCACACACAGGTCCCAGTGTGTCCTCGAGGTGGTGATGAGCTGTCCCTGCTTTTACTTTGATGGCATAAATAAACATGTGTTTATTACAATACTATGACATTTGACAGGGGCGTAGCCGCAACCTGTGGAGCCCTAGGCCCCCTTCCACCACCACCACCACAATTATTTCATTAAGAGAGACAACTATTTCATTTATGTCAGCTGTCAAAGTACTGTGCTCACGGTATTTTCCATTTTCTAAGAATAAGTAATAATCAGAATAGACCCTTTTTCACAGCAATTTGCCGTCATAATAGGAAAGCACAGGTGTTCGATGTCCTGTAATTGAAGCAGCTAAATGGAATTCAGTCCTCAGTCATTTTTATTTTTTGAGCCTTTACCTTTTTTTTTACTGACATGTTAAAATGTCTTCTGTTAAAGATGTAATATGTAATATTTCCACATTAATATGTCTAAAGATGACAAGACTTTTCTTCTGTATTTTGTTGAGTTGTGTACTTATATTATCCCAAATGTTTTCAACAATGTTGAAACCCAGAGATATACATAATTTTATTCATGGTAACGCTTGCATGTTACCTGGTCACCTGTCGCTATAACTTCTGGGTAATCGCCACATCAAACATTAAACAGTGATGAAGGAAGTCAGCAAAGGTGACTACACATAAAACGTAAATACATTACCTCGCCTATGAGCCTGATTTCTGCCTGAGTCAAGTCTGATAGATTATCATCAGCAAGGGTGGTTGTTTAGCAATGAAGACAACTCCTATGATCCCATGCTACTTCACAACCTCATCAAACTATATCTGTTGTTGTCATTGTGTCGATTGAGAGACCCCTATCAGCAGAAATTACATACTGTGTGTTAAAAAAAAAAAAAAAGGGTATTTTCATGTAGATATATTTGCCTGGGTCAAAATTGCAGCAAGTAGTATTGTCCCTCTCAACAACAGACCGGTAAACAGTATAATTACACAGTTCAAGAATCTACCAGGAATACACATTTGAAAATATGTGATTTGCAGATGTAGTGCGTTGCTGGACCCTGTTGCATTGCATTTAATTTAAGCCAGGTTAAAGGAATATTTTGACATTTGATGACACATTTGCTTTCTTGCAAAGAGTTAAATGAGATGATTGATACCATTTGAATGACTCTATGCTACATATGAAGCTACAACCAGCAGTCAGTTAGCTTAGCATAAAGGATAGAGTGTTTGTTTTCACTCTCACAAAAACGAAACACATTTTTTGGGGGGTTTACAGGTGATATGACCCTAACCCCCATGACTATTATTTGGCTGGGAGCAGTTAATTGAGTGCCTAAGTGTATTTCCCCATAATGTCAAACTATTCCTTTAAACATTTTTTGCGAGACAAGCCTGTAGCTGTGTCATTGGTCTGAACCATGAATGTATAACCTCACCACAGAGGTAGAAAGCTGAGAAAAAAAGAGACCAAATGAAAGATGACACCTGCTGGTTCACATTCGGCTCAATATACAGCTGTTAGATTAAATTTTGAAGGAGTGGTTTTGAACCAGCTCACAGTCAGACTGACTCTGGCCAGTGTCAGTACCCATAATTGGACCAGTGGACTGTGGACAATCCTGGACCATCATTTATTACAGGTATGGTCTGTGTGCAGCAAACCATTTGGCTACCTATTCTGGCGTGTCACTTTTTTCAGTGTTTTGAGTTTGAACATTTACTGAAATCTTAGAATTAGAACAAAACACAGTATGGCTGCTTAGATTCGTTAATTTTTGCTCTTCAAATAACACAACCTGTGCTGGAACGTACATTCATCAATGTGGAAAAGTGGCTTAATTTTCTTACCCCTGTTGTTTCAGATATTACTATAAATATGAAACATCTTCAGTAAATCTGACTAAAACAAAATAAAGTATGTGTAACATCACAGAATCTACTCATACTTGCTGTTATAAAATGCAACTAGTATGTAGTCATAATTCATATTATGAATCAGTTAGCATCCATAATATGCTACTATAATTCAATTATAATGACTGTAACTGCACTATGACCATCTGCAATACTACTGTGCAAGTCTACATAGATGGATGTGGAAAAAATAAAAACACAAAACATGAATTAACAACTTTATTTACAATTCTGTTTTATCTTTATGTTAAAACAGTATGTACAATACATACAAAGAAGAGCAAAACTCACAATCACATGAAGAAAGGACAAACAATAGTTATGAGGGTACAGTATAGTTGAGAGGAGAGGCATTAGAAAGTTCTCTAGAAATTGAAAGAGCTCTGGCTGTCGCTGACTTGGAATGCAAAACCTTCATCAGTTGCTTCTGGGGCCACACACTGCACCTCCTCATCCTTTAAAAAGGCAAAGAAAACGAACAATAAGACCTCGCATGGGCATAAAAAGTCAACTCCAAGACATTTGAAACATCTTAAAAGACACTTACTTCTTCAGAGAAGTATTTCTCAATCAGGTTGAGCGACGCTTTGTAGACCATCTCGTTCTCATGAGCCTGCAGAGCCTCGATCTTGTCCAGTCCACCGCATTCTTCTACCATCAGACTCAGCTTGTCTGCCTCTCCGATTTTATCCCCAGCCTGATGAGAAAACACATTACCATTTCACAGCCATCTTGCCACCTCTAACTGGTAAACAACTGGAGTGAAAACACATATTTCTATTTTTCCATGACAAAGCACTCACCATGAAGATGTTGGTGATGGCGTCCAAGATGACGAGGACGGTTTTGCTGTCCTTAGAGGAGAGCAGATTCAGAAGAGGCTCAAGCACATTGGCTTGAACAAGGTAAACCACCTGCTGAATAGTGCCCCCGCTGGTGAAGTTTGTTACAGCCCAGACAGCCTCCTTCTGAGTTTTGTAGTCACCCTGCAGAGAGATGACCAAGAAAAGTTAATTATGCCAAATGTACACCTCCCGTTTTTGACTTTTGACTGTCATGTACTTCTAAAACTGAAATAAAACAAAAACGCATACCCGCACAAGCATATCCACCATGTAATGAACGAGGCCTGCGTTGATAACCTCCTGGATTTGCGTGTCCTTCCCTGCTGTGATGTTGGACAAAGTCCAGGCTGCCTCCTTCTGGATGTTGGCTTTTTTGTGGCGCAGCAGCTGGGGGAACATGTTCAAGGCCCCAGCATTCAGCACTGCCTGAGTCTGCTCATCTGTACCAGTCACAATGTTGCCGAGGGCACGCAGCGCAGGGGTCTGAAGAAAGGGTGAAAGGGGTCATTATAACCTGTGAGAACCTAGGGAGTTACCTCAGGGTGATGGCACAATGTACCAGACAGCAAGAACTAACCACCATCCTCCTCACGTACATGTTAGACTACTTAAAAAAAACAAAAAAACAACACAAGTGAGACTTTATACGTACAATGATAGGCAGCTCATCATAGCCAAGCAGCTTCACCAGGCGATTGATTACGCCAGTTTGGACAACCACCTCGATGCGGTCATTGGCACCGTCTGTCAAGTATGAAATAGCCCAACAGGTGTCAGCCAACACCTCAGGGTCTTCATAGTGCAGCAGACGAATCAGAGTGGGTAAGATCTGTTGGATGGTAGCCATAGGAGGGGAGGGGTTCTTGTTGCGGCAGAGGTTTGACAGTGTCCAGGTAACATTTCTGAGGTAACTGGTCTGCAAAGAAATTAAGTAGAAGAGAAGAGCAGGCATTAGTGTCATATGGAGCTGCACTTTGAGTTAGGGCACCCCCTAGTGGACAATAAGGAGAATGAAATTTGATCAGGTCAGAAAAATTTGCTTTCAAATATGACAATAAAATAATGAAAAATAAAACTTTACTTTTTATTAAGTAGCTACGTTTTATAAAATATACTTACATTAAATACAGACATATCAGGGACTGCCAGCAGACTGAGCAGAGGGGCCACAGCTCCATGCTTGATGACCCTGTCTCTAAGAGCTGATCCATCACCTAAATAGCAAAAACAGTAATAAATAAATAAATAAATAAATAAATAAAAAAACATAACATTTGTTTCTAATCAAATAGTCATACAGATGTTTAAGAGTGTAATATTTCATCAGTTACCAGCAATGTTTCCAAGGGCCCAGACTGCTTGCTCGCTGATGTGCTGGTGGGGGGATGTGACCAGGGCAATGAAGGCAGGAATGGCCCCGCCTTCCACAACAGCCGCTGTCTGATCAGCCGTCCCAGAGGCAATGTTGGTCAGAGCCCAGGAGGCCTCAAACTGGATCGGAGGACAGTCGATCAGCCCCAGGAAGGCGACAAACTTGGGGATCAGGCCGGCACTGATCATCTGGTCAATGGGAGGATGCTTGTCACGAGACAGCAGCTTCCTGTGACCGGTACAATAACAGTAAGTCACCATGGCAGTAACTGGTCATTTTGATTGTCCAGTAAAGCATAAATGTGGATTGCTCTTAAATGAATTGTTATTACCGTGCAGCCTGTGTAGCTTGGAGCTGGGACTCAGCATTACCACTGTTCACTCCTGTGAGGATCTCTTCAACTGTCCACTGTCGGGCAGCCTGCCAATTGTCACACAGAAATTGGGGAAAATAACATTAATTCACATTCTCACAGAACTGAATCTTGAACAAGCATCAACCACATACACCATTACATTGGATTATCGAGGTACATTCCCATATGTGTTCACTCCCTGGATAAAAGGAGCATTTAATAAAAAAAACCCACATGGAACACGAGTAATCATTTCCTCCATTTAAATACTGGATTTAAAAGGCTTACCAGACAGTTTTGGCTTCTTTCCTGGAGAGGAGAAGTGGCCTCATCAGGAAATGCAGACACATTTCTCCTTTTGAAAATCTGATCATCTTTCTTCGCCTTGCGGAGCTCGACGTTCACCTCCACCCTCCTGCGTCGGAGTTCCTGCATCAATTTAAAACGAAAACGGGTCACACATTTGTAACTGCAACTCGTATATACCATACAGATGTGACACTAAACGCAACATGCTCGGGTATACTCACATTGGCGTCTTTGCCTTTGTTCTTGAACTTGTTCAGACGTGCGACGTCAGACATTTTTTCTAAGTGTCCAGGAAGCTCGGCAGCAGTTAAAAATCAGGTTGTGGTTTTATTTCTGCACACACAATTTTAAAACAAGTTAGTCGGTAATACTTGAACTGCCTCGTGATAGCAAGACGAATGACACATTTCAAGGCCGCCGGTTGGACGTTAAAATAATGCCAGTTAGCTCAAGTTGGAAATACAGTCAGCACCAAACATTAAATATGAAAAGTATAATTTTCAAAAATGAGATGACATTACTTTAAATAAAAAAACATAAATAGTTAACACGGTCTTACCTCGCTGTCGTTCAGAGTTTGTGGTGTACAGAGAGTGCCGCACAGACCTTTAAATTCCTGCAACAAAGCCTCCTGATTGGGCTGTTCGAGCAAAAGCATCCAGCCGCCGCCGTTCATTGGCTTGTTTAAAAAAATCACGGCGTAAACGGGAAATGTCGTCACTGCACAATAATATCGCGAGATCGCGGCGCGGGAACATGTTGAATCTGACTTTGGGTCAGTTTTCCGCCGTCTTTGTGTTTTTTTAGTGGACGTTTGGAGAGATGAACTGTTCCCAGATCGATGCATTTCGGCACTGGTATCATGTTACCACAACAGGGAAACTACTAACAAAGATCGTATAACTTATGAGTATGAACAGGACTATTACGCCTTTTTTGACTGCTGCCCCTTCAAAATAGTCTTTTGGTTTCTATTTCATTGCTTTCATGTTATTTTATTTTTATTTATTTATATGTATACTTATTTTACTGTATACGTGTGTTACAGTGCTGTGTGTGACATTGAGCTTCAATTTCCCTGAGGGAACCTCCCAAAAGGATTAATAAAGTCAACTAAGTCTTAAAGTATCTTTCTGAATACGGTTTTATTTGCATTTGTGTAAAACTCCTTTATCGATAAGGTCATTTTTTTCACTTTGAATTAAAGATTTTTTTTTTCATGCATTCCTAAGGACCCTTTAAATTAAATTAAAAAACTGCCACTTAATTGGAAAACACTGAGAAACATCTTCATCTCCCTTCATCTCTAATTTTAACTAATTTAATTTGTTTTATACTACCCGGCTTGTACTAAAATGTTTTTAAAGTTTGATAAAGACGCAACACTCACACGCAACACTGTCTGCCAAAAGACATATCAGAGAGAAGAATCATTCTTTTCCATTTTATTAAGTTCCATATACATCAATATTTCTTCAGATGTAATACAAAAAAAGAAAAAGAAATCCAGTCAAAATCTGACAAATTTTTACAAACAGGGCAGGAACCTTCAAATACACGGTTTCATCCTTCTCAGTCAGTCACTACTGCAGAGCAATTCATTTACAATAGCTTATTACCGTACTTTCAGTAGGTTATAGAAGTTTAACCAAGCAGACTACTGATGTCCAGATATTTAGTACAACTCTCTTTCATGCCACTTCAGACTAAACAATGAGTGGAAATGGGAGAAAAAAAGTTGTTCCACCGCGACATCTGTATTTAGACACAAAACTCTTGATGCGTTACGCTCAGTGAAACTCAGCCATTGTATGTCAGTATTCAGTTTCCTATTTCTCGTTGGACATGATGACCTCAAGGATGGCCTGAGGGGTTTTTAACAAGAAAAAAATAAAAAGACTGAGATAAAAAAAAAAAAAAGAATATGGAAATGTGAGCGCTCCTTAAGAGTCTTTTCTCAGAGGTAAACTTTCTTCTGAAATGCCTCAGTTGTTCACGCTCCTCAGCACAGTCCCACTGATGAAGACCAGGTCCATTAAAGGTCCCTTAGAGCTCAAATGGGCAGAAGGCAGCTCTGCCTGAACAGTCCTGTGAAAGCAGCAATGCTGGTCGCATAGACAGTCAGAGGAGCAGATCCCAAACACATGACGAGGCAGAGGAGTCTGTCACAGAGTTACAGTTCAGAAAAGCCATATTCTTGGCAAGTGCATTTTGTCTGAGCAATGTGCGATGCTTTCTAAGAGGCTGAAGAACACTGTAGCTTGTTGTTATGAGACCTACAGGATGTGGAGAGAGGGGAAAGTTGAGAGCCCTTCACATTTTGTTTCTTGTTGTGACATCTCAACAGACACAGACACAGAGGATGCAAAGGGGTCGACAGAGGATCCTGCAGCCATGTTGCTGTAATTGACCGGGAATGCCTTTGTTACTGAAGCAATCTTCCACAACTACAAACTGAGGTTACTTTGTGAAGTGAGGAGCAGGAAGAGGTCAAACTCCTCACTCTTTGTAGTACATTATAGTTTCATAAAATAATACCATCTAAAAGGATTTGTTTCAGAATTATTTAAAACATTCAAATACAGAGTCAGATATATCTTACAACCACTGTACATGATTAAAAGTATGTACATTCAAGACGACCACCTTTAACAACCAGTTAAATCAAACTCAAAGGGACGTAACGTACAAAACTTCTCATAAATATTTCTCTATAATAAAATATGCAGCTTTACATTTATTTTTTTTTTTACATCTGGTAAGGTCAACACGTTATTAAATCCAACTCAGATGTATAACAGAAAGTAAATCAAAGGGAAGGAACTAAAATGCATTTAAAAACATCCTAGCTTCTGTGATTCATAATGAGAAAAGGCCAGATTCAGAGAAGTGAGAAATGAGAAAAAAGCATGTCCCTCAATTACATGATGAACACATGTCAACATGGCTGCTGTTTCGTGATTAAGCTGAATATTATAATGGTTTTTGAAAATGTTGAATTGGTGGCATTTACGTGAAAGCACATTTGGTGTTTGTGTGTGTGTTCTTTTTTCTTTAGTCATGGTTATTTTTTCTGGAAACACAAAGTTTCCAGGTCATTATTATTAGAGACCCCAGCATCCAGTCCATCCAGACTGGCCCACTTAAGAATCTGACAATCTGTAAGAAAGAAGAGAATGGGATGGCATAAATCAAAGGCATGCAGCAAAGGTGAACAGACACAAATGCAAGATGAGACACTGTACAGATGTAACACGGCACACAGTTCTGGTAAGACATCAGACATACAATAAGGCCAAAAAGGCTGAGACCACTCGTTAAATTACTTCTATTTTGCCTTTATTACAAAAGACAATATAAGCATAAGATAATATGAGTGAAAAGTTAAATCTTTGAAAAAATGTCTATGAATTTCAGAATATGTTACTGTTTGGTATGCGCCCCCCCACCTTTTGCTGTAATGACAGCATGCACTTGAGCTGGCATGGACACAAGTTTGTGCAAAACCTGATGACTGCCAGCACGATGACTGCCCCAATAATAGTTCAATGGGGTTGAGGTCAGGTGACTTCTCCGGTCTTCAAGTAGTTCTTGCAAAGCTTTGAGGTGTGTTTGAGGTAAAGTTGCACAAACTTGTGGAGTCCATACCAGCCCAAGTGCATGCTGTCATTTAAGCAAAAGGGGGACACAACAAATACTAAGATATTCTGAAATAACATTTTCAGAGATTCAACTTTTCACTCAAATTGTTAAGCTGATATTATCATTTGTAATGAACAAAAAAGTAAAACATTTGAAACAAATGCAAAATAGAAGTAAGTTGACTACTTGTTCAGACTTTACGACCCTACTATATTGTCTTAAAGTTTGTCAGCTCTGTTGGTTTTAGTATGGCCAAGCAACCCTTCGACACATTCAACAGTGAAAGCCAACTCTAGTCTACAAGTTAAGCACATTCTACTGCAAAATAACACTTACTACACATGCTAGTGGTATAAACAAAAGTAAAAAGTGAAACAGGCATTAATGCAAAAATAAGGAAAAGAACCAATGAAACACTGAGATGCAAAAGAGTCAAAGCTTTGAAGCACACAACCACAGGTATGAAAAAGGAAAGAGAGACTTGTGGAACCTTGAGAGTCTGCAGTGCTAGGAGCGCCCAACCTTACCTGCTCCCTTTGAAACCTTTAAGCTTCTGTACAAAGAAGGCTTCAAGCACCTCTGCACACTGAAAGAAGGGCGTGTCGTTGGGGTTGTAATAGCGGCAGTTGTCGAAGATTTTGGTCACGTCGGCCACAAACTCTGTGAGCTTGTGGTAATGTCGCTTCTGCAAACGGGTTTCCATTGTGGAGAAGTCTACAAGGGGCAGAAAAATATGTGTATTAACATTTCCCTCATTAACAGATATCATGAAATCAACAGTATGTGATGCACTTTTAATCTTTTTATCTGGATTATTTCATCAGTTTAGGGACATTAAAGTAATACCTTCCACAAAGAGAGGAAGACACAGTGGACATTTTTCCAGGGTTGAAGGGAATTAGAAGTCATTCACAATTAACCATCATTCGTTCTTACCCATTGGCTCCTTGATTACACGATAATAATCAGGTGCGTCGTGGGGATCCACTGGTTCAAGGAAAGGCCATGCCATTTTGTGAGACTGTTGAAATAACAAGAAAAGATTTCAGAATCCCTTTTTCAAATGGGCACTAATAATAGCAAAACCAGGAAGGACCATAAATTATTTGCCGAAATTGAAAGCTATTTCACTGGATGCTGAATACGTTTTGAGAAGGGTTTATGTTTAATCTAAACATGGCTCTAAATCACAAACCAGAAGTCACAGTTCAAACACTGGTTTATTATCTGAACCCTTCTAATTTGCCATTCACATTTCAAGCCAATTGTGAATATGACTTCAAAATGAATCTTTATGATGATGATTGTTGTTCTCTGGTTATAAAGTAAACTGCATTAAGAGGGAAATGGTTCCCTTCAACACTAACATCACTGATATTTGAGAATGACGCTGCCGGCCCTTTAAAAGCAAAAAGATAGACCTGAAAAAACACTGTTACTCATATCGATATGGGGTCAGGTCGGGCTGTTAAAATGAATATTGCATCTTGAATATCTTTTTCAATTCATCCATATCCACTAATTTTCCACTACAATGGTTTTACAAGATTAGCTTTATAATGACGTTTTATGTAGCAGGAATAAAGAATATTGTCTGAGGAGTGCTTACTACAACAGGATAATGTGGGCAGTTTGGAATGGTGATAAACAAATTAAAAGTTAATGTGGTTTTATTAAAAAAAACAAAGAGCCGTAGAGCAATAGATACAGTAGGTCTGGCTGCACCAATTCTCATTCTGGTATAGTGGAAAAAACGCCCTGGTTTGTTTGAAATTGTCTTGGGCAGTCCTAAACACAGCTGCTGAGGGGACCCCTGAATAATAGCGTTTTATAAATAGTTGTTTTGCATATAGGGAGGTGAGTCCTGCCATTAAAAGGGCTAAATCCCTGCAAAAGAAGAGGTAAAAGCTGCTAGCTTGTTTAAGATTGTACTGCAAGTGACCAGATTAGGGTAATTTGCCTTTTTTTTAGCGTGTAGATTACTAGCTTGGAGGTTGTTATTGTTGTTTCATGTAGGCTTATACCAACTGTCTATATCAGGTGACTCAGGCTATTTCATATATTAACTGGTTGTTTTTCAGCCTTCTTCTGAAGCATTTTTTATTTCACTTCCATCCAACTCAAAATGTAATGTTGTTTACATTATGATACAAGTAGAGATAGTCTGACAT
The DNA here is from genome assembly GCF_965226575.1 of Pagrus pagrus. Lineage (NCBI taxonomy): Eukaryota > Metazoa > Chordata > Actinopteri > Spariformes > Sparidae > Pagrus > Pagrus pagrus. The sequence continues at coordinate 9,451,325 of NC_140197.1, forward strand.
AGATAGGTTAAATACCTGTAACGAGCGCAATATTCTTTTCAAACCCTCATAGTCTTTGTCAGTGAGCGGCGTGAGGACTGTCATGGCATCTTCTGTTGACTGACACTGCGGGCAGACATATACATCAATGTGATTGGCCTCACTCTGCAGGATGCCCACACAGCGCCCGTGGTACCAGTTCTGACAGCGGTCACAGCCAATGTAAAACCTGTGGGTGAAAATTAGATACATCGTGGTGAACACAACAGTGGAGGTTTCATAGGTCAAAAAAAATGAGGACTGAATATGTCTAATGTTTACACTTAGTTATGTAATTTATAAAAGGCCATACTGTGATTCGTCATAAGGTGTCCTGCAGATGCAGTATAACTCCTCATTGCTTCCTCCCTCCTGACCACGTTTGCAGTCATTACATACAAAGTCCTCCAACTTCTTGGCCTCTTTCTCTGTGATACCAACACACGCGCCATGGAACCAGTTGGAGCACAGGTCGCACCCGATGTAAAACCTGAGAGAAATACATCATCTTAATTTTGTCTTGTCATAACAATGATTAAATTCAGTGTGCAGCACACGTGTTGTACAGTGGCATGTTGACATGTAATCACAGTATTTGAGCTTACTTCGACTCGTCGTAGGGCGTTTTGCAGATACAGTACAATTTGCTGTCCTTCTTGTGATCCTTTGAGGTAGAGGAGAGTTTCTTCTTCTTCTTGTGTTTCGATGAGCTGGAATCTCTGTCCTTGTCTCTGTCTCTGTCCTTTTCCCTGTCCCGATGTCTGTCACGCTCTCGGTCTCTCTCCCTCTCTCGATCCCCGTCTCTGTCTCTATCTCGGTCTCTATATCTGTCTTTGTCCTTGTCCCTGTCCCGTTTCTTGTCCTTGTCGTGATGCCTGTCCCGATCCCTGTTTCTGTCTCTGTCTCTGTCCTCTTCCCTCTTACGCTTATGGGATGATGAAGGCGAGGGTCCTGTGTGTGGACTGTGAGAGGAATGTGTGGATTGAGAAGGATGGGAGGAGTGGGAAGCGGCAGCCTTGACTGTTGCTGCAGCAGCCTGGGCGATGGCAGCTCTCGCTTTCTCCTTTTCTTTCTGTAGCCTGGCTATGTCCCGCCTCAGCTCCTCCTAAAAAAGACAAAAGACATGGAATATAATTCATTTAATGCAGGAGAATGGTTCCTGGATATCTTGACTATTATAGCTATATAGTGTGCTAACCTGTACTTGCAGCTGCAGCTCCTTGTCCAGCAGAGCCCTCTTCTTCAGGATCTCAGCCTTCAGCTGTTCTTTGTGCTTGTACAGCAATGCAGTCAGCTTGGTGGCGTTCTGTTTGGAGCGTTTCTGCTCCACCACCTCCTCCTTCTTTCTCTTCTTAGCTGCCTGCTTCTCGTCCTTCTCGATCTTGTCGAGGATGAACTTCATCACCTGGTTGCACACGATCATTCTAAAAAACAAAGGACAACAGAAATTTATATTAGGAAAGATGGACAACAAGACCTGAGGAAAATATCATAACGCTCCACAATTTTTCAAAATTAAGTCCCAGACCTCTGGTTCTCCTCTCGCTCAGCTGCAGCCAGGCTCTTCCTCTGTTTCAGCTGTTCTGCTGTAGCATTCTGCTTCACCACCACCTGACAACAAAGAAACGCAACATTAATATTCACGGTATGCATTTTCAAAAATAAATGAGGCAGTGTAAATTTTTGAGTCACACCTGTTTTTGGATGCCATCCCCGGGGCTAACAGCCTGCAGGTTCTGCTCTTTCTGTTCCCTTTTAGCCTCATGGTGTTTCTTCTTCTTTGGTTTTGGTTGCTGCTGTTGCTGTTGTTGCTGCTGCTGCTGCTGCTGCTGCTGTTGCTGCTGCTGTTGCTGTTGCTGCTGCTGCATCCTCTGGAGCTGCTCCTGCACGCTCGCTGGCGCCTGTATGGTCACCATGTTCTGGATCTGGTGGGCCTGGATTTGCCCCCCAGTCTGCTGGATCTGGATAGGCAGCTGTAGTTTGATCTGCTGAGGAACTGCGCCCCCCTGCTGCTGCGCCTGTGCCTGGATCTGAGCTTGAATCTGGGCAGCGACATGAGGTGGCAGAGCTGAGAGGAGCTGGACCGGCTGCTGGAGGCCTGGGACTGTGATGAGCTGATGCCTGATCGGAGACTGGACCTGAAGCTGAGGCTGCGCTTGAACTTGAGTTTGGTTCTGAGGCTGGAACTGCACTTGGAGCTTCGCTTGGACTTGGGGTTGGGCTTGGACCTGAAGCTGTTGCTGGACCTGCGGAGGTGACTGCACTTGAAACTGGGGCTGAGTTTGGACCTGGGGTTGCTGTGTGGCCTGAGGTTGAGGCTGAACCTGGCTCTGTTGCTGGAAGTGGACCTGAACCTGGGGATGGAGTTGGGTTTGGATCTGGGGCTGGAGTTGAGCTTTGGCCTGAGACTGAACCTGGGGTTGAGGTTGGACTTGAGGCTGTTGCTGAGCCTGGGGCTGGGTCTGAGCTTGTGTTTGAAATGGAGCTTGTACCTGGGGATGATACTGAGGTTGGACCCTTGACTGGAGCTGGGCTTGAGCTGTGGCCTGGACCTGGGGTAAGGTTTGGTTTTGGGACTGAAACTGCACCTGAGGTTGAGTTTGAGTGAGGGGCTGTATTTGGGCTTGGGGTGGTTGCTGAGTTTGTGGCTGGAACTGAACTCGGACCTGGGGGTGGTTTTGGCCTTGTGCTTGGCCCTGAATGTGTGGCATCTGCTGGACTTGGCCATAGGGCTGGACCTGAATCTGAGCACAGATCTGGGCTTGACGCTGGGTTTGGGGCTGCAGCTGAGGCTGTGTCGTTCTCACAGCAGTAACAACAGAAGAGACTGGAGATCCCTTCATATGAACCTGCACTGCTGAGACTGGAATTTGAGACACTTGCTGCATTGATACAACTGTGGGGTGCTGGACTTGTACTTGAGCTTGAGGAGGAAGAGCTGCTTGAGGCAGAGGGGTAATGGGTGAATGTGTGGAGACTGACGCAGGGGCAGAGGGCGGTGCAGTAGCCAGGGCAGACGACTGAACGGGAGCTGCAGCCAGCTGAGCGGGCTGAACTGGAGTCTGAGCTTGAGATGAAGCAGGATTCCAGACCTGAGGCTGAGCTGCCCTCTGCTCCGTCAGAGCTGCAACAGGAGGGAGAAGAAGCCATGTATTAAAACAAGTCCACCATTGTATACAGTCAGTTTTACAACAAGAGGTGCCAACCAAGCAAGTTGATGAATGTGATCAAATCAGCACAATCGGTATACCTCATCACTGCTAATCACTGCTAAACACTGAAAACATTACCCTCCATTTTATCCAACCAATGCTCATGAAAATATAAAAATATATATTGGTATAGTGGGATGTTTTTGAGATGTTTTTATCATGAAAATAAATCACAAATCAGAGTAGGCCTATATAGACAATGACCTCATGTTTGGATATTTCTTGAAGCTGTTGAAGTTATATTATAGAATAATTATGAAGTTTAATGAAACAATCCTGGAACTTGAACTTCTACCTTTTTTTTTTTAAATACATTTTTACTTTTGAACACTCCGACATCATTGGATTTTTTTTGGATTATACGAAAAACGCATCCCTCCATCAGCTGTGCCTGTGAGTCGTGACCTGGCGCTGCTAGCTTAAAAACACGTGAAGTTTGCAGACTTAGTAGCTAAATCTGAGCTCTGCCGTCATTACTGACATGACAGTGACGAGATCAGGTCAGAGGTGCTTGCACCATGACGCACACCCGCTTTTGTAAAATTGCTAAAAGGCAGACCTATTATGCTTATTCATTTTTTAAATTTTTATTCAGTGTGTTATTTAGGTTCTTGTGCATGTAAAAGATCTTTAAAGTTAAAAAGTTGAAAGTCTGCATCAACACAAGCTTGACATTAGTGTTTTTTTTACCTGGCACTGACGGTGTTGTAAAGGTGGCCGTGACTGGCGTGACGACAGCGTTGGCCACAGCAGCGTGAAAGGGAACAGGAGCTGTGGGTTGGATTTGGGTCAGAGCTTTGCCTGGGGATGGGACAGCGATTTGGGTAGACACAACAGCTATGACGGGAGCAGAGACGGGAGCAAGAGCAGGGGTCGGGACTTGGACAGGTGAGGGAAGAGAGGCAGAAACGGGCATCTGGGCCAAGTTAGAGTGGCCTGAGATTGGGGCTAAAGCTGGGGCAGGAGCAGTAACATGCATCTGGAGAGGAGCTGAGGTTAAGGCTGGGACAGGGCTGAAGGCATGTGTCTGGAGCTGGGATTGAGGTGCGACTTGTCCTGGGACAGGTAGTGACACTGCCGTTTGGGTTTGCGTAGGGAATGAGCCTGGGGTAAGGGTGGAGACTGCATTTTGTGCTGGGGCAAGCACAGGTCTTGCCACTTGGGGTTGTGCGTGGACAGAGGCTGGTGTGGAGGATAAAACCTGGGCAGGCACAGAAGTGGATAATTGAGATTGTGCAGGGGCTGATAATGGTGTAGCAACTGAAACTTGGGTCTGTAGAGGGACTGAGGTTGGGGTGGGGGCCAAACGTGGCATTTGTGTTGGGGCTGGAATAGGGGCAGTCATTTGGGTTTGGGCTAGAGCTGGAGTCGTCTGAACTTGGGCTAGACCTTGGATCTGAGAGGTCTGAGCTACAGCAGGCTTTGGAGGGGAAGCAGTAGTGGGGGATGAAGTTGAAGCTGATGAGGCCGGGGGCATGGGAGTGAAGAGGAAGCGCTGGACTTGGCCATTGGGCATGGCTGCCTGCATTAGCTGCTGACCAGGACCAGGGATGACTGTCACACCCTGTGGGATGATTTGCAACTGTCCCTGGGTCTGGCCCTGACCCTGGATCACCACCGTCAGACCTGGGTTTCCACCCTGCAGAGTTCAGGACAAAACAAATCTAGTCTTCAGCTGTCGTTGATACAAATCTAACCTTTCTATCCATAGCATCATTCAAAACAAAGAGGAACTTCACAACACTTTGCAAATAAAAATGATCGATTGTATGAAAGACCCTAAGAGGAGGTAAAAATTTAAAAAAATGCTCTCACCTGAGCACCCTGTGTTAGCTGCATTAGCTGTGCCATAGTGAGTTTAACTTGACCCTGCTGTGGTCTGTTGGCCTGGGAAGAAACTATGGGTGGCTGTCCAGGTGCTGTGGCAGCTGCGTGAGGTGACGGTGCAGCAGTGCCAATTGCTCTCTGAGCTGCAGTCGCCTGCACAGGTGTAGAGCCAGGCACAGCTGTGGCTCCAGGCTGGCCACGGCCTGTCGGGATCACAGCCTGCTGAGGTTGGCCTAGAAGGGATAAAGGTTGTATTTGTTTATTAATAAGACATGAGCCACAAAGGCGGAAAACAATCATTAGCAAACTAAAAATAATCAGATGGACAGAGCACCTTGTTGAGCAGGACCTCTCGCCACTGCTGTGCCCATGGAGGTAGATGGGGAAGGTGACTGGCTCTTGATCGCGCCAGGCTGTGTTTGGCCTCCTGCTGTGATGGCCTGTTGCACCAAGCATAAGGTAAGACCATCAGTCACCATGCTTAACATTTTAAAATGTTTCCTAATGTGGACAAAGTGAAAGACAACAGACCTGTTGCTGGGTAGTTGAGGCAGAGGTGGTGGCTCTGAGGTTGATGTTGCCAGTTGTGGGATGTAGCGTGCTGTATGTCCTCAGGTTTGCAGGGGGCCCAGAGGGGAATATGCCAACGACTTTCTGCTGGACTACACCTGTTGATAATCCATATTACGTAAGGAAAGAAGCAAACATGCACCAGGTACATGCAGTAATATGTATCAAGAATGTAACGAAGCAGGGAAGCATGCACTGTGTGTGTGCAGAGAAGATCATTAGATGTCTTGTTGGTTTCAAAAAATAATTAAAAATATTTTTAAAAGATCCTGTTATTGATAAAAGTAGTTTATACACAACTTGGATGAAGTTCAGACAAAAAAAACAAAAACAACTAAAAACTAAACAAAAAACACAATCTGCCGCCATACTTTTGGCCATAGAAGCTCTCTCATCCAACGTAAAAAGAAAACAAGAAAAGCACTGATGATGACATCCATGCTCATTACCAATACTGATCACAGGCAGATTTTTCATCCCACATGACACTCTTCCATCCATTTTGGCAAGTGTAAACCAAAACCAGCGGAAATGGATCACACTTGTGCTCCCTACCTCCTTGCGTGGTGGGCATGTTGAGCGTGACAATCTTGCTGTTTGCGGGCAGCGGGAGTTTGGCGGCGAGGACTTGGCCAGCCACAGTCACTGGGCTGCCAGCGATCTGGAAGGTTTGCTCTGAGGTGGCGATGCTGCTAGCCACGGTGGCCACCGAGCCGGTGGAGGCTGCAAGACACACCATGCCACCCTGCGGTCACGCATAGCCATAATGGCCTCCACGGCAGCCAGTCTATGGCTGCGGTGTCCACTGGAAGGTTTGAGTCAACCAACAGGCTGTTATTTAGAAAATTTGGGATCATTACTTTTTGCCGTGTGTTTATAATCTGATGATTAACAGGCTGTCATGTAGCCTTTTGGGATAGAAATTACTCAAAAAAAGTGAAAATTTAATTTCAACACAATTGTAAGTGGACACCACAAGCCAAAAAGTCATTTTGGCAAGCCAATCACATTTACCAATGTAGGAACTTGACACAAAAAAAGATGCCAGTGATCGACTTCTTACAAACTGATGGCGGTCAAATGACAACAATAAAAAACAAAAAATGAAAAAATGAAAAGGGAAAAACCAAAACAAAAGTCTCTTGTGACAAAAAGCTTTGTTTGTCTTGCTCTAACGATATGATGGATGAGAGGTAAAAGAAAAAAATCCAGACATTTAATGTAGGTATGTATGTTCAGATGGGCTGGTGATTATTCAAATACTCTTTCAATCTTCAAATAGACTTCAGCCGCCTTACCTGAGCCATTGTTGGTTTGACCCTGTTTGACCCAGGAGGCAAAGGACTGATGGAAGTTTTTGTCTTGCTGGAAGGAGACGGGAGAGCCCAGTTTGGAGGCTAGGACCATCTTGGTTCCAGGTGTGACCTGACCTGTTCTCTGACCCGTGGACGCCAGGGTGCCGGGAGTGCTGGGGGTGCTGGCTGAGGTGGTGGTTGCTGATGAGGGAGTGGTGGCAGGTGTACCTGGCCTCTGCTGCTCCAGACGTTTCTAAAACAAAAATGTTACAACATATTAGGTCTATAGAGAGTTGGTTGACCTCCCAGTAGAGTGCTGCCCAACTGAAACCTAAACACTGGTTTGAATTTGTGTGTGCAGTGTTCCTACCTGCTGAGCAGCAAGTCTGGCCTGTTTCAGCTGATTCTCCAAATGGGCTTTGACATCCTCTGCTGTCTTGAGAGTGCTGCCAGTCTTTGAAGGGTCAAGACCCTGTGCCTTCTCCCTCTCTATTCTGTAACATCAAAGGGAAAAGTGACAATCTGGTCAATCAATGCTCTAGTAAAACAATGAATTATTGCCAGAGAGGCTCCCTGTGTGTTTCTCACCTTTCTGCAAAGGCCCTGATCTCCCAAAGCTCCAGGTCTTCTTCAGCCACCCATGTCTCCACAGCAATGGGCCCAGTCAACTTGGCTGGCTCCTGCTTCTTGGGCCTCAAGGCGCTTGATCGCAGTCCTTTCCTCTGTGGTGTGGGGGTTTCTACTCACAGGAGACATGAAACAATTTATTCATTATCCTTACAAAGCATTACCAAATGTCTCAAATGCATGTCATGGTCAACTGTAAAATCTAGCATTGTCTGCGAGCAAACGTTTAGCTTTTACCTTTTGGAGTGTCTCTGTTCCCGAGGGGACAGATGATCTTCCTGATGCAGTACTCAGAGCGGATGCCGTAAGGTCCCACGTCTCTCCGTTTTATAATCTCTGTTGTAATGATGTCTGTCTCTGTGGTTTCTATAATGAAAATGAAATGTATTAGCACAATTATTTAAAGTGCAAACTCTTCATGCAACTCTGACTCATCTGTGCATTTGAAGGTGGAGACACCAATGTTTTGTTGGGAGAAACACAAGAAGAGAAAACAGACGAAAACTTTTGAACTAAAACAGAAACTAAAGTCAGACGGCTTCCTCACAGACACTGAGAACACAGGCCCAAAGGAAGTGAAACATCAGTACAGGTGAAGATGAAGTGTGCAGCATTTTCTCACCTTTGCGAGTTGTCCCTACAGAAGCAGAGGGTTTAACAGCCATGTCGTCCCACCTCAGGCAGGCCCACAGCAGCCTCAGCATCAGACTGACCCCTGCCAGAGACCTCACAGTCTGGAGACGGTACCTGAATGGGACAGAGTCATAAAAACATGAGCTCCAAGCACTAAGGATTTTTAGAAACACATTTTAATTTACTGTATTTGTATTTTTGCATCCTGGTAACATGATAGTGTGCTCATGGTTTTAAAGAAATGTCTTTCAATTTCTGATGCCGACATTCATTTGTGTCTGAGCTAAAGTTGGACTATAAATCAAAACACTGTAAGTATAAGTAAAAGTAAAAGAAGATTTTCAACCTGCCATTGTAAACCTAGAGTGCCCGTTCTAAATGTATCTTTTAAGTCTCCCAAACAATCAGTAACAAGATCTAAATGTTTTACCAACCTCCATGTTATCCCAAAAGTGGGCCGAGGTGATGGATAAGGCCAAATATCCGTGGCAGGCTTGGCATTGTAGTTGAAGATGGGCACCTCCCTGATGCTCGCCCTCCTCGCCAGCCTCTTCAGGTCATCGTTTGGCAGGATGAAGATGCTCTTCTTGCTGCTCTTGGTGACAAACTTGCGGTAGGAAGGCAGGGCTGTCCCCGAGCGTGCCTTCTTAGATTTGGAGAACCTGAGGAGGCTGACTCGGTCTCTGGTGGAGTACTCTTTACTAATCATGGAGCTGGTCATTGTCGAACCAGAAGTTCCCATCTTGGTGTCGGTGACTTTGGTCTTCTGTGGGACGACTGCCTTGGAGGTGGGCTGGGTGGTGGTGGTGGTGGCGGTGGTTACAGAGGAGATTGTGCTACCTGCTGCTTCAGATGTCACATCAGACTGAGGAGCGTTTTGTGTCTCTGCGGCAGTCTTCAAACCTTCACTACTGTTATTGTCGGCACTATTACTATTCAGGCAAGAAAGGCTTGAGGATGGAGGCTTCACGGGTACTGTTCCTTCTTTTTCATTCATATTCAGAGTGTCTCCTTTCTCTGCCACGTGGTTCTCTAGTTTTGGCACTTTCAGGGGAGGTGGATGACACATGTCAGACACATCGTTTTGTGAGAGGTTTCCATTCATCAGAGACTTGACAGGCTCTTTCTGAGGCTCTTTAACATCACCTGGGACTCCACTGGCTGCGTCTGAGTTGACGTTTGAGTCTGTGGCGATGGGAACTCCTGCTTTCCCGTTCATCTGCATCGGACTGGCCTTGCTTCGGTCAACCTCCGTGCTGTCTGTGTCGCTCTGTCCGCCGCCTTGTTCCATTTTGTCATACCCACGTTTCTTAGCACCCTCTCCCACTACAGCCACCTCTGACTTCTGTGTTTTTTCTTTGCTTTCTACTGCATCTGATATATAGTTGTTTTTACTGTTGAGCTCAGTGTTTGCTAAAGGTCCTCCATTCACTTCTTTGTGAGCTAAGGCCTCTGCACCATTCCCCTGCACAGCATTTACCTCCATCTGTTTGCTGTGGTTGGGTGCTGTGATGTCTGACTTGACGTCCAAGTTGTCTGCCTTTACCTCCATCTTCTCCTGCTCAAAGTTAAGCTTCTTAACCACATGGTCTTTAACTTGAACACTGTCCTCCTTCTCTTCTTTTACACACGGCGTCAGAGCAGACTGCGGTTTGCCCAGTGTGGATCCTTCAGTCTTGACAGCGGAAGCAGGCTTCGCAGCAGCCATTTTGGACAGCAGGGCCGCCTGTCTCATCCGCTCTAGCCTCTGCTTCTCCTCCAAGGTGAACTGTTTGACACGGCGCTCCAGAAGTCCATCCAGTTTGGAGGGTCTGACCTTCTTCTTATAGGCTGTCCGCAGCTGGAAGCCCTCGCTGACGTTCACAACATCGTAATAGGGCTTTGGTGCTGCGTTCTCCTCCGTCTTGGGTTGTTCATCTTTCTGGATTGGTTCTTCAGTCACAGGCTGCACAGAAGGCGAGGAAGGGCCTTTGTCTTCAGCCTTATCTAGAACAGAGAGTAACAGAGCTCAGTGGATGGTGAAGATTTATAACCATTCACAACCTTTATCAAGGAAAATCAAAAGATAAAGTAGAGATCATTTAATTTCAAACATTTACCTTTCTCACCACTTGAAGAAGCAGTTTCAGAGCAGGGGTCAACCTCCATTTTTTCATCTTCTCTTTTCTCTTCTACATTTGTTCCCCTCTCCTCCTCTGTGGGGTTTTCTTCCTCTTTGGGGGTCTGAGGTTCGCGGTCCTCCTCTGATGAAGTGCTCTGTGCTGACACAGCTACGGATGCTTGTTTATTGTCGTCATCCACAGTGTTTTGTGTAGACTGCTTCTCAGTTTCCCTCAACTTTTTCTCCTTATTTGTGCAAGCTGCTGCATTTTCCTTGCTCATTTTAGCTGCTATAAAGACAGTGGGAAGAAAATGAGAACACGAGCCAAACATGCCAGCAGCAGGAGAATACATCGAGGAAAATTATGCCAGTTTAACCCTTACCCTCCAGTTCTTTGCGGTAGTTTACGTTTGTGTTCCCTGGTAGCTTTGGAACAAACCGCGGCACTCGAGTCTTACTGACCCAGCTCCAGCCGCCATACCCTGTCACTCTGTACTCCTCGCCCTTCTGCTTCCACACCTTCATAGAAAAACACGCAAGTAAGCCACAAAATAATGACGTTTTCAGATGAAGAACCACAATGACTTCAGAGAACATTTGTAAAACTGACAAACAAAAAACAAAATCTCACAAAATGTGTACGTCAATATGAACACTATATCAATATACCACTGCTTTGATCTTTAAATGCACTAGGTCAGTGACTCCCTACCAGGGGTGCTTGTACTGAAGTATGATTAGTTTATGATTTGAACTCCACAAGTTGCAGTTGACAATGTCTGAGAATTGGTTCTCAAACAGAGGGCTACACAATTCACTAGAAGTAAAGACTAAATAAACATCTGAAACTGTGAGCTAAAACAAATGAATAAACAGTTTAAATGTATAGCTAGTTATAAATAAACTGTTAAAATAGTTCACTAATACTAATTAATACAGTTTAACTAGTTAGCTAAAAGTCATAAGTCGAAAGTTGTTTAATAGTTAGCTAGAAGTAATAAAAAGGGCGAAATTTGCTGTACGTATTGAATCAACGGTTGAACATGTTAGCTAAAAGTAATAGATAAATGTTTATATTTGTTAGCTAAAAGCACTGAATAAACAGTTAAAATAGTTAGCTACAGCTAATCAAAATAGTGGGCTCAGAGTAATGAATAAACAGAAAAAGAATCAGTACAAATGCCAACCTTATCTGAACAACTTTAACACTGACAGTTCAATTTAATTTATAAAATGTTGTAACTACATCAATTTTATACTCTTAATAGTGTTACAATTGTGTGTTAAAAGGTTCAAATCAATTCAAAGTAACTCATTAGGAACATTAGCTTGGTGCTAATAAAAGGCTGTGTGGACTTTAAATCTGCCTAAGATCAGTATGTGTGAAGTAAAACCTCCTCCATGAATGACAGACAAAAGAAGTTGCTATTTTACCTGGTGCTTGATGGGGATGGTGTACTTCACCCAAGTGGCCTGCTGCAGTGTCTCCTCATCCTCGAGTTTTTTCTCTCTCTTTTTCACCTTCTCCTTCTCCTCCCGCTCCATGGAGGTCATGCGATGTAGCCTGAAGGAGGAATGCATAGTGTATAACCAAGATGTAAGGTGCGAAGGCGGTATTGAAATAGAAAAGTTATAATTGAGTCTGCTGCGTGTTTAGTGAAGAAGTTCACACCAAGCAGGCTGAAGAAATCACTGCTGTAGTAGCTTTACTCCTTGAGAATGCACACTATATGTTAGTGTGCTGTTAGTGTGAGTAACCAACACTTGTTTGACTGCCATACTGTTCATGCATCTAGTTTGTCCTTTACCTTGTGTGTCCAAGAGAATCTTTCCATACAGGCAGCATGACCACTGGTTTGATGGCACACTCTAGTATGGCCAAGGCCAAAGCAAACTCCCTGGCCTTGCTGCACATCTGCACTGCTTTGTTCCAGTTGGTCCTAGAAAAACAGAGACAAACGCTGTTAAACAACAGATAAAACAGCACAATGCTAAAACAGCCCATGCTAAAAAAAAAAAAAAAAAAAACGAGCACATTTTTCAAGACCTAAAATGATTTTTTCTTTGTACCCTTAAAAGGAATTGTTGGACATTTTTGGGAATTATTTGCTTTCTACTTCAAATCAACCTGTGAGACCTGAGTCATACCTGTGTGATGCCCAGTTAGGATGCATGAATGGTCCAGGGACGTTGGTCTCCAATTGGATGATGGTGAGACGCAGGGTGGAGACAGTCAGGCTCCGCGAACCGTAGATGGAGCCGTTCCACTTGAACTCCGCTGCCGTGGTCAAGCTGAACTTGTGGGATAGGTGACGTCTCTTGTCGTGGTCCTCGCGGTGCTGGTGCTTGTTTAGGGCCAGGACGTTGGTGCTGTACTGGTTGTGGTAGACTCTGTATTTACCCTCCTGGCCCAGTTTGAACAAGTTGTTCAAATTCACTATTAGGTCCCGTTTTAAAAAACTGAGACGTGTAGCGTCACCGTCAGACCGTACAGGAGAAGACTGAAACATGAGATGGAACATTACATTCAACATTATAATTATTATTATTAGACATGATAACACTTCTTCTTGCTTCTTTTTAAAAGGATGCAGATGCAATAATTTAAATATATATACAGAGAGGTGCTATAGACTCAATTTAGTTAGTACTCAAGTGTTTTTCACTATAAGTAGTCCCCTCTCTTATTATTTAACACATTTCTGTCAAAAAGAATCAAAAATAACTGCAGAATTATACAACATTTTTGTTCCAAAGACACACACGCCTCACCTCTTTGCTGTCTCTGGGCGTTTGGTTATTTGAATCCTGTCCTGCTGTTCTCCCACTCTCGCCCTTGACTCTTTCGTTGTACTCATCTGTCATTCAGAAAGCAACAAACTCAGGTTCCATTCAAACCGAGACACAGAATTTAAAACAACTGAACTCATTACAAAATCTGTGATGTTTACCTGTCCCATCCTGGCTGGTGAAAGAGGACTGAGAGGAGCGATCAACCAGGTCAGGCTGCTCTGGTTTCCTGAGGCTCCCACTTCCAGAGACCTGGCTGCTGCCACTACTCGCCTCTGGCTGAGAAGATGGCTGCTGTGGACTGTCTTGGGTAAGGGCCTGTGACTCGTCAGGGTGCTTGTCTTCCCTGCTAGACTCTGCTTTTGCATCCTCTTCTGTAAAAAGTATTAAAAAATTAAGAAAAGACCGGGCATGGGCGTAAAGCTTAATAGGGATGCAAGGAGTGAGACTGAATGACATTAATTACAAGCATGCTTTAGGCAAAGACAGCAGCTGTGTAAACACACACAATTACAATGATATTGATAAATATTCAACCTCTACAATTAGGAAACTCAATATAGCTCGACCAGAGCAACGATCTTAAGGCTAGAAATTTGCATATGACCAAAAAACTGGTGAAAAAGTAATAACTTTAGGTGCTTCATCAGTGCAGCCAGGCCTAGAAACACAAACCCATCTTGGAAAAGAGTTTACACAAATCCAGAACAAGCTGTTCACTTGCGGCAAAGCCAAATAAAGACACCAGCCATGCCTTTGAGTTGTTCGAGGAGAGGGTCCTGCATATATATGTGGCTCTTTGTTGAGGAGGTAGCAGGTGTGCCTTCCAGGCAGAGAGCCTTTTGTCTGAGCAACAGGAGCCCACCCAAATGCCCGTAAATTGGAAAGAGAATAAGGAGCTGCTTGTGACAGACGTGGCGTGCTAGCTGCTGCCAGGGACGCTGTCTAGCACAGTGCCAAAAGTGTGCTTTTCAAGACCATTAGAGCAGCAGACAACATATAACAAGACGAGAAATGAATGCAGCACAAATAAATGGAACACTTATCTGCCACAGCAGGCGCTGATTGCAACAGCTTTAGTTTTCAAGCTTAGAGGAGGTGAAGACGAGACAAATGGCTGAAAATGGCCTGCAACAGCTTCAGATCTCTCAGGAACAATTAAATGAGGAGAAAAATATATTCCCACTATCCAATTAGACGTTTACCGAAGATAATAAAGAGATGCTGTCAAAAGGGATTCAAAAAGGATCAGGCTAATTGCGGTCATTCCAATGTGGCATGAGTGGTGAGAGCTGTAATGTTTTGTCTGAGCCACTGGACGTAATGCCCTCTCTGTTATTTATGTCCAGGTAGAAGCACACAGACACACAAAGCCCACATTAAAAGTGTGTGCCATTCATGAGGGCTGAAATTCAGCTGAGGAAACACAATTGTGCACTGGGGAATTTTTAATATAACATGGTCAGAGACACACAGTGCACTGTTTGAAGAAGCCATGTTAAGCAGAAGGGAAAAGCACAACAAGCGTTCCATTAACCAGCAGCCAGCTGACACAATAAGCAGAAACTGTCGAAACAAAAGCAAACCAGACCAGTAATACAATATTTGTGACTAGGATTGCAACATATGAAGCTAAAACCTCAGGGGAACGGCCGCAATGGTCTGTCAGGAGAATTTTGGAAAGATATTTAAAGCCTTGCAGACATGGCAGAGATATAAGAAAATAATAAAAGCAATGGAACACCTACAGTCACCTCAATATTATACTATACTAAGCAAATAATGCCTGTGCTTAGAAATTACCTTAAACTGGTTTAAGAACACAAAACAAATCAATGTAGCCATCCTTGCACACAAAGAGGCAAATGGAAAGGGTGAAAAGGGCAGAGTATGGTTAGCTGCAACTAGCAGAGACAAGCAGACACATGAAGATGGATGTGCAGCCCAGCAGCTGTGTTTGAAGTGGAAGGATGAGCTAAATGGCTGTCCAATAACTGGACACCGGAGTGAACATGAATCTTGTTCTCCAAGTACCTGTCCTGTCCAGCTTTGCCAGCGGAGGGGACTCCCCGCTCTCCGAGCTCTGAGAGTGAGCAGGCTGCGTTTCCTTGCTAGGTTCAAGGGACTCCGTTTTAGGTGCAACTGCGTCCCAGTGGGCTGAGACGGGGTTAGGATCGGACGAGGAGCTCTCCTCTGTGGCAGGGGGAACCACGGCTGCTGTGATATGACATACATACACAGGGTGGAACAGCACCAGCCGAGTCATAATACTGTTTATCAGCAACTCAAGTAGCGCTAAAGGTCTTGATAGTGCTGCAGAGACATCACTGACACAGTTCCAACAACATAAGGACAGCACTTTGCATATGTGAGAAAGCTACACCTGCTGTTACCAGGACTATTAGGTCTACTGTTTAGAGATGCACGTAAGAGAGAATGAGAGGTGAAAATACTGGATATAAAGCTCACTTTTACCCTGTGAACTGGTAACCTCCTTGGGCTCAGAGTCTTTGTGCTCTCCGTTATCGAGCGGCGAGGTGATCTCTTCCTCCGCCATCTTCACTGAGCCCGTTTCTGCTTCCTGCCTGGCCTCCCCTGTTTGCTTCTTTGTTTCCTTTGACTCCCGCCTGATCTTCAGACGCTCTGTGATCACATCTACAAACCAAAGGAAACCTTCATTTTTTAAAAATGAAAAGGTAGCAACTACAAATCCATGCAACACAAGGACTTGGCATTAGATGGTAGCATTTAAATGTAAATGCTCTGTCTTGAGCAGCTGCTTTTGCAGGATGAGATTGCAACATAGTGAATTAGCACTCTCTTTGTCCACAAGGGAGAGAACGACATGAGTTTGTTGGTTTGTTAAAGTATTGCAAAACTACAGTCCATGTGAGATCATACTAATGACTTATAAGGGTGAAAACATTCAAATATTGTTAAGTTCAATAACATTCCTCATTTCTTATGTTTCCACAAGAAGATCAGTTCCTCCGATTAAAAAAATGGGGCTGCAACTAATAATTGTTGTCACTGTTCTTCAATCCGCCTCTTATTTTCTTGATTATCGTTAATCCTTTTGTTTACAAAATGTCAAAAAAAAATAGTGAAAAATGTCCATTATAATTTCCCATAGCTCATTGTGATGTCTCTAAATGCCTTGTCTTCTCCGACCATCAGTCCAAACCCCATAGATGTTAAGTTTACTATCAGTTATGATACAAAAAAGCAGCAAATCCTCACATTTGAGAAGCTTGTTTGGTATTTTGTTGTGTGATTAACAATTCTTATTGCTAATAAAAATTGTTTCAGCTCTACAAAAAGTATTTTAAAGAAGCATCCTCACCCTGCAACTGGAGCAGAACATTATTCCTATGATAAAATGCTACCTCTGACCGGTTAATCTGACCAGTTATATATAAATAAACAAAGATGATAATATATTAGCGTGAACTCCAAAGCTAGCATACATCTAATCAGTAAACTCAGCAAAAAAGCTACTCTGGTCCACACATATCCAAGACCGAGCACATTTTCATTTCTCAGATGGCCATAATCTCCAGAGAAGCGTGTTTCATAACTGTAGTTTTCACTGGGACACAAACAGTTTAAAGGAACACAGGCACTGTGCTGCAGCAGCAGTGGCCTTTAACGGATGAACTATACCAGCAACACCCATAAATCACTTACGATGGTAAAACAAAAACATCATTTCTTCCATTGTGGGCTGCAGAATTCCTATTCAAACGTCTAGTTGTTGACAGAATGCCAGAGGCACATCCCCAATAAAACAGAGTACCCCACTGTCTTTGTGAACTAAAAACCAGGCAGTTTAGTGACAAACACAGGAAAACTGTTACAGATGTCAACCTGTCAAACAGAGACGGAAACCGCTGGCACAGAAATCAAAAGTCGCCTAACCACCCCATCTCCTTGGAGGGAGTCGAGAGGGGAGAACAGTTGCTTGTTGTCTGAGAGAGCGTGAAGCAGGAAGAAAAGGCAGCACCTAACATTTCTGAGTCAACTGTCTTCACAGCACAGCTGCCTGAGGGGAGGAACTGAGTTATCTGAAGCTTAGATAGACTGTGTCGAATTTAAGCCTGCTGGATGCATATAGATACATTTGTTTATGAACAAGATTAAAAGATAATTGTAAGGTTCAAATGTAGCTCTGCATTAATGAAAGAAGATAACTTCAGATCCGTACCGTTGACAGCAGTGAGGTAGGCTTTATTGTTTCCTCTGGCTTTGTTGGTAAGGTCCTCTGTGATGTCCATGTGAGCCTGCACCTCCTCCTTCATCTCCTCCAGGGTGGCATGGAGGTCCATCTCCCAGTACTCCTTATCCAGGCACATCATGAGCTCCTCCAGCTGCATCTTGGTGCTATAGTACCAGATCTTTTTCTTCTCATGCTCGCCGTCCTCCTCACTGGGCAGGTGAGGACAGAAAAGGTTCTTAAATTGACCTCATTTAACTGGGACAATACAAACATATTTACTGTATGAAACAAAGTCATTTTGACACAAAGTTCCGTGTAACTCATTTACAATACCAGGTAAAATTACATCACTGGTGTTGGGTAAACACCTCCTGGATTTTCATGAATTTCCACTGCTGTTATAGAAACATTATCCTCTATTCTCTGGGGATCGTTGGGTTGGATTACATAAACGTTAAACATAGAGAGAACCTTGTACAGGCTAGCTGAAAAAAATCAATTTACATTCTACAATTCAAATGCAATAAAAAGCTGATTCAAAGAGAATTAGCCCAGCCATTTGAGAGGAAAGATAATGAGGTTTGAGATGATACTGAGTGTCAAGGGCAGGTTAAACTGTGACTCTGGCAGACTGCTCATCTACTCATTAATATTCTGTTGGTGCACAACAGTTCAGCTCAAGCACCGGGTACCTTTTTTTCCACTCAAATCAAAAACATTAAAAGACACAGATACAGTCTGACAGTAAGATGAATTCAGCCTCTTTTTTTTTTTTTTTTACAAAGCTCCAACAGAACATAGCTTTGAGGTGAGGATGGGGAGGCAGGAAAAGCATCACTGCCGGTAAAGAGAAGAGGCTTTCATGTCTGTTCTATAATCTCAAGTCAAGCAAATGTTGTAATGTAATTCATGGAAGGATGTTGCATTCTATGCGCCAAGTGATTTTCCAAGTAACTTTCAGTTTCACTCTCCAGCTGGTTTACATTTTAGTTTGGAACAGCACACATGCACAGGGTAGAGACAGGTCTGGTAATGTGAGACTACCTTTTAGGAGACTGTATTCTACAGGCTGCAGTTTTGTTTCCAGGCAGTTTTTTGTCCAAACTTGAGGCCTATGTTGTTACTATCTAGGGTAAATATGCATTTGGCTACTACTATTCATAGTTGCTACTTTGTCACTGCTTCATCTCTATGTTGGCATGTTTCACATAAATGCCTCAGCTCAGGATCTCAGATCTTTACACATCTACATACAGGTAGATGTTAGAGACTACATGAAGAGCTGAGCAAATCACTTAAATAATAGGATTCTGAGTTATGATGTCAGTATGTATCAGGATACGACAAATGTACACAATATCTCCTGTAAAGGAATTAACATATTACTATGCCTGCTCTGCCCTACCCACTGGCTGACACAGACATACAATGTTTCTGTCAACAGTCCACTTTGCTGGTGCATAATTGTGCTTCCTACGGGCAGACATTCTCATTTTGGGCCGATGTCAATATTTTATTTCAAAGTGTTTATCCTCCAATACTGAACTGATGACGTGCCAATCTTATCATGCATCCCTATAAATAACACAATGATGATTACAATACCACTCCGCAAAAAGCTGATATATGATAACACTGAGTTGTTGCCCAGAACCACCTACTTTAATCAACTTGTGAAATGGTTGCAACATGACATTGTGTTTAACCGAGTTACCAGCTGAACACTTTTCCCCCCTGTATTTTCCTCCCTTTTTGTTTTGAATGTATTTTCTTGTAACATCTGTATTGAGTTGATATATAGATGTAGTTGTCCTGGAGTGACTGCACCTCTTAGCTGCTATAATGGTGAAGTCACATCTCAGCATAATTTGACCACTTAACCAAATGAATATCAAGTATTTTCTACTTGTTTTCATTTGTGGTGCTAACTTAATGAATGTTCAAGGTAATTGGTTTTAGGAAATAAAGCCAGCACCACAAAATGAAAAGTAATTCTAGTGAGGGAAGGTCCTAACTTACACAATGATCCTTCTGTTTAGGAACCAGTACTTCCTCTGGTGGCGGTCGTATCCAATAGGCTCTTGGCGGATGTAGGGCCTGTTCTTCTGCACCTCTGTCACACAGTCTGTGACACCAGGCACCTTGTGCGCCACACAAATCTCACACTGCCACTCGTCCTCTGGAACCTCCTCCAGCGGAGGTTTCACACACTCCAGGTGGTAGACCGCTGAGCACGTCTCACAGCACAGCAGGTCGCCCAGACGATGACACACACGGCAGTGGTCGTCATACTGCATACTGCCGTCAGACATCAGCTCCTCACGGGCCATGTTGGTGGTGAGAAACTGGTCCACCAGGAACTGTAGCACCTTGATCTTACTTCCAAGCGGACCGTAGGGATACTCATCCATCTCCTGATAAGGCAGGACATGATGGTACTCCCGGTCGCTCTCACAGTATGCCCGCAACACCTCAGGCCATGTCATGCCATCGATAAAGTATAAAGTGGAGTTGACGCTGTCCTTGAGGTCAGCAGGGCCAAACGTAGTGTTGGAGGAGTCCTCCTCACGCAAGATAGCCTTCAAGAGGGAATTGTGGGTCTCAGCTATTAAAGTGCACTGCTCCTGGCCTACCAGTGCCGCACAGAAGTCCTCAAATCGGAAGGGGGAGAGGCGCAGCACTGTGCTGAAGTTCCGTAGCACCTCGTAGATGGAGGTGGCATTAAGCAGCTCCTCGTTAGTCACCAGGAGGTCCTCAGAGGTGTCAGGAAGCACAAGAGGAGGAATCTCCTTCTCCTCCAGAATGGGAGTGCGAGGTCGTGGAGCCCGTCCTTTTTTCTTCCCTGTATGATACACAAATGATATTAAACCATAAACCATAAACCATAATTACATCACTTTGATCCACAGGATGCAACCAACCCTTCTGTGGGCCTATATAGCAATAACCATCTACAACATTCAGATGGATATGTAGTAAACCAAATTCATATAGTTGTAAATCACATTATTTTCAAACCCACAGGTGCAGTTAACATGCCATGACCATTCACAGAGACAAAATTCAACATATTATATACCAAAATATGAAAATAATGAATTGTGAAGTCTGGTTTGAAAATAAGTGGCAAAGTTTAAAGTGTGCTACTTTGGCTGAGCCGGCTCAACACATGGCCAGTGTGATTAGCTAAATGGGACTGCCTCATCCTGCTGCATGTAGGAAAACATTAGCTGTCATGTCGGCTAATAGCTTAAAAGTTAGTCAAGCCACTCAGTAAAACATCTTTGGCTTGGTGTGACACCGTGAAACACATTTACAGTCGTTTTGTGAAGCGTCCTGGAGTTATGAATTGTAGGGTTAAATAAGTTAAAGGCTGATAGAGCTAAAAAAAATGGCATGCTAGCCAAGCTAAGTTGGTTAGCTAGCTCAAAGCTTTCTTTTGATCACTTCCAAATAGATAATATCATTTTTTATTTACCTAAAGAGCAGTTTGTGTTAGGGTGGCTATAAATACGTAAAGTTGCCGTTATTTAATTAAGACGGACTGTAGGATGACAGCTGACAGCACGAGCTAATTTTGATTGCTAACGTTAGCACGCTAGCAGCTAAGTTATTGCACATAAATGCTACTGAATAATATTTCGAGTTAGAGGCGTTCATGGTCATTCTTAAAATGTGTGTGGAGAAGTTGAAGGGGTGCTTTAAGATGTACTGACAGACAGTAATGGCAACAAGGCAAGCTAATGATACAGCTACCGATTCAATCCACCTGCAGTAGCATTAATGACTGCGGCCTGTGTTCATACACTGTGCATTCTCCATTTTGAACAATAACCTTACTGCTTCCTGCACTGATCAAAAACAACCATCAGAAACATCAGCTGCATTTCGGGGTGTATTTTCCAACACCTGCAGTGTATGATGAGAAACGGTACCACCGCCTGATCATGGTATTTATTTACCCGGAGTGCTGGCGTGTGTGCTCTGACTCCGAAAGCTACTCTCTGTACAGAAGCTGGCATCATCCTCCGCCTCCTCCTCCTCGTCCAGCACATCTTCTTCAAGGCAGTCAGAGTCCTCTTTGAGGGCCTCATCCTCCTCGGACTGAGGTTCCTCCTCAACAAACTCGTCCTCCTCCGACCTCAGACTGACAGCATCGTCGTCCTCATCGCTCTCGTGGTCGTCGTACACCACTGTTTTGGACGCAGGCGTCCGCCTTCCTCCACGACCCCCTCTGCCTCCTCTGCCACCGCCGCCACCTCTACCTCGTCCCCTGCCCCGTGTTGACGCGACGGATCCTCTTTTCTTCTTTCTAGCCGACTTGGGGCTCTCCCTTGTGGGGCTCTCGACGTCCTCATCCCCGCTGTCCCTCAACCTGGGCTTCACATTCCTCCTTGGTCGCAAGCCCCTGGTCGAAGCTGGGGACGGCTCGTCAGCTTGTAGCGGTTTGGGCGGCCTGCCCCTCTTCCCTCTCATGATAAGCGAAAGCTATTATTTGAGTATCCCAATTTTTGCGTTTGTTTAGCCAACACGGGCGCGAGCGAAAACGGAACCCCTGCAAAGCTGGGCCGGAGAGGATTCAGACGGTGCAGTAACCCCGAGAAGCCCCGGTGTCTTTTCGGGTGAGAAAGCTCAAAACGTTAGCCCGGCGTCCCGTTTAGGTTCGCCTAGAGCCGCCATTTTTCTTCTTCT
The DNA here is from genome assembly GCF_965226575.1 of Pagrus pagrus. Classification (NCBI taxonomy): domain Eukaryota; kingdom Metazoa; phylum Chordata; class Actinopteri; order Spariformes; family Sparidae; genus Pagrus; species Pagrus pagrus. The sequence continues at coordinate 9,473,306 of NC_140197.1, forward strand.
CTGCCTCTCTGGCTGAACAAACAGCAGGCTCTCTCCAGAGGAGTCACGTGGTGACACTGCTTCCAGCTCAGCGGCAACAATGACCGAAATGACTGTTACTACCAATTACTTTCATATTTCAGGCCCCACTTTGACAGTTTTTTTTTTCTTTTAGTGCGGTTTCACTTTTAATCAGCATTCAGTGGAGACATCTGGCTGCTGCATTACCGGAAGTCCATGTAGCTTATTTGGGGATATAAGATGTGAGATAACACACCAGTGCAGTTAATGCAAAGCAAACAAGATAAAACATTGAGGGTATGTTTGAATGCACAGTGGCCAGGTAGTTACTGACATACAGTAGCCCTGCATGATGGGAGGTTAAATAAGGTTATAGTCAAAATGAGTGGATTATTCCTGTAGATTTTCGTTTTAGATGTTTATATCACGGCTGTATTAACGTAACAAGTCAATCAATCCCCTCATTCTGCTGAGTTAGAGTGTAACCAGTAATACATCATATTTGTACGTACGTACTTACGTACCTGACAAGTGCAAACACGTGCGTTAATATTTATTTAGACACAATGACACGTTTTTAATGACTTGTATCATTAATCCGCAACAGTATAACTGATACAGCAATAATGACAGAAGGTTATAGTGCTCCTAAACAAATATTACTTTAGGTTATGTAAACGGAGGTTAGTTGGCATCTGTTTCTTTCCTCAACATTTCAGCCACTACACTTGTTCTGACTACACAGGTGCCACTCATAAGACTACATTTATAATAATTTTATCAAACTTCTCTTCACTTTGATATCACTTTATGTATGTATGTCGGTGAAACCACGTCATATATAGCAGTTGTCGTGGCCGAGTGGTTAAGGCGATGGACTAGAAATCCATTGGGGTCTCCCCGCGCAGGTTCGAATCCTGCCGACAACGTCGAACTTTTTAATTTTATATTTATTATTCTGAGGTGATTGTACCCTTATACTGTACATACATGTGTTCTGGGTCCATACCACTTCAAGGCTAGCCAACCACGCAGCTATATAGCTATTACTTACCACTCTTACACTCTCTCTTGCAAGTCAGTCCACCCGATGTACCCTGTATGGAATTATACACCGTGTAGGCTACTGTTATATACTTACTGCTCCATGCCACTGTAACTTTAAGCTTACTCCACTTTTTATACATTTCTTGTGTATAGAGTAAAATGTCTCGTAGTTTCATAAGTAATGAAACAGCGCCCCCAATGCCTGGCTCCGCAGCATTATTATGGGTATTAGGGGATAGGTTAAGGGGGTACTATATAGTTTTCATGAAGAAAATAAGGTTCCCAAAACACTGTGCACTACATAGTGCACCTTTAATATCCAAAGAGTCCAAATACAAATACAACACATTTTCACATGTTCATACATTTTTGAACATTATAGGAGACAAAGCTTTCTTTAAAGGCAACTGTTGTGCAGTATTTAAAATGCCAAGACTCTATGTATTATGTAGTGCAAGTTCAATAAATTCAATGAACAGAAAATATATACACTGACAAGATAGCCACAAATATAACCAATTCATACTGACATTTAAAAAGGATATATTTTACAGGCACATATTGTCATGACTTGGTATATATAATTAATATATGTAAGTATTAATATACTTTTATGTATAGTAAAACTATCTTTATTGTCTGTATCTTAACGTCTAAGTGACAGTGCCACCTTATTATTGCAAAGTAGGCTGTATATGAATTAAAGAAATGTCTTATGAATATGAAGTAATTTTTCATAGTGGCTGGAGCCTCCAGAGGGTGACATTATCCATCTCCCCATACAAAGAAAAATATGATAAGCACTGAATTATTTTGTAGTGTTTCTCCAGATATTTTGGTCTCTCAATCAGCAGCATGCTCATCTGTGATTATTATAATTAAAAGTTACAGAAAAAACTACTAGATCTTGATTTTTCCAGGTAGTGTGGAGATTAGCCACTAGGTGGCAGTAATATACCATAAACAACTGAATAGAAAGTGTGCACCAGTCTCAGTGTAAGTCAGCTTGAATAAACTTGATTGCTTGATTTGTTAAAAAAATGCAGATGGAGGAGCTGTCTGTCATATATATGTCATATAATATTTCCAATTGTCAGGAGTTTCAACATTTATCTGCAGCTGTGTTGTAATGCGACAGAGTGAAATAATTTAACAGTATCAGCTCTCCTCCCACATGTCACCTCTCTGTGGTGTGTACTTGTCGGTACTTAAAAAGACTGTTTGGCCATGTTTACCAGGTATTTGTGAGGCGTTTGATGGCAGCAGCAGCAACAAACTGGCAGGGGTACAAAGAATTCAATGTTTGCACTACATAAAGAGCATAAAGAGTACTTAAACAAGTTAACAATGGTTAATTCTGCTGGCCTGGGAAAGTTTAGGCCTTGAGTGCAACATTTCAATTTGCAGATTGGCACCCAATGTGACCCTGAAAGCACCCACAAACCGCCCAAAAGGTCAAAATGGGGCAGGGGCGTGTCAGGATGAATTTGAACTCATCTCATCTTCCTGTGTTTGCTAGTGGGGAGAGCAGCGGAAAGTCTCAACCTTTGCATGCCAGATAAATGCAAACAGTTCAAACGAGTGATCTGATAACTCTATCACATATCAGACACCTACACAGGGACACAGATTGTTTCCATGGGGCCATAATTACATTTATTACATGAGGTAGTGAGGGTTAACCTTCACCTCAGTGGCAGACTGCTGCCCACTCAGGTGACATCATTAACAACAGTAAACCAGATACGATAGAGCAAAAGCTGAGGGAAGCAATGCATCAAAGGAATATATGTATATTAAATAATAAAGGAATATTGTAATATGAAATAGTTTCAATAAATAGCTGCTATTTGTAACCGAACAGCCACTCAGTGAGACACAAAGTGTGTCTTTTTATGGCCATTTCGCATCCTGCCCATGTATTTGTTTTTCATCTCTTCGTGGTCATTTTGCTTCTCTTTGTTGTAGTTTTGCATCTCCTTGTAGCTGTTTTACATCTCTTTGTAGTTGTGTTGGGTCTCTTTGTGGTCTTTTTGGATCTCTTTGTAGTCATCTTGCATCTCTTTACACGTGTTTTTCATCTTTTGTGGTTGGTTTGTGTCTCTTTGAAGTCATTTTGCATGTCATTGCAGTTGTTTTTCTTATCTAGGTTTCCATTTTGCTTCTCTTTGTAGTAGTTTTGTATCTTTAGTTAATGTTTTGCATCTCCTTGTCGCTGTTTTGCATCTCTTTGAAGTTGTTTTGAGTCTGTATTTGGTCATGTTGTTCCTCTTCATTAGGGTTTTGTGTCTCTTTTTAGTCATTTAGCATCTCTTTGAAGTTGTTTACATCTCTTTGTGGTCCTTTTGCTTCTCTTTGCAGTAGTTTGGCATCTTCTGTAAACATTTTATCTCTGTGGTCGTTTCACAATTCTTTGTAGTTATTTAAATCTCTTGGTAGTTGTTTGACTGACTTTCCAGCTTTCCAATGAACACTTCTACAGAGGCTTTCGGGCCCTGGGGCCTCTGCCTGGGAGGCTACTTTAGTAATCCATCAACAATACAAACAAACCCCTGACCTACAGTATTACCTCACCAGGATGTTGTATGTAGCATGATGTACAGGAGACAAAAACTCTTTCATTTTTTTTCAATGCCTTTTCAAATCGAGACATCTTGTTTTATCAACCTCAAATAGTATCTACTGATGAGGGGCCATGTGTGTGCGTGTATCTAGACTGAACTGAAAATAATCACTATCATAATGATGCTGAGTGAGTGGCACAAACAGGTCACAAGTTCACATGCTGATAGTAATCTTCTCATCCCTGCACGAAATGTCCTCCTCACTTGCAAATCCTCAAATCATCTTAAAATGTCCATACACAGTGGAGAGCAGTGGGCTCTTAATACTGGCATCACACTGTTGTCGACTACTATAGCAGCACCATATGGCAAACAGCCTAGTCAAGCTTGAGAGGCAAAACCCCTGGGGCAGAGTCAGTTGTTAGATCTTACACAACAACCCCCAACAATAATGAGACATTAGTCATGTTATATAGTATACAAAGTGTACATCATGAATCTCTACTATCAATTGTATCTGAATAACTGCCAGTGCCACCAATGGTCAGTAGAGTCCACAGTGCAAACATCTCACTGGGTCACATTACTGGTAAATGTCATGAAGATGAATAGAAGCACTGGGGCAGCCTAATATGTTTCATAACTAGAATACATTCCAGATAAGAGGGCTAGAAAGAGGACAGCAACACTGATGTAACAGTGTCCGCTTTAAGGCAGTCGGTGACAAACATGAAGGCCGAGAGGAGCCAGATTGAAGAGAGGAGCGAAAGTGGTACTCGGAGTGCTGAAAGTCAAAATGTGGAGCAGACAGTGCACCAGACCGCAGCTAATGTGACGTTAAAGATCTCACTCGGCTGCAGCAAAGTGCTGCATGCAGAGCACCCCCGGGCTTCCCTTCAAGAAGTGAAATCATCAGCTTCCCCTTCACTGCTTCTCAGATCAACTGACACATGCTCATCATCAGCACCTTGTGAGAAAGACAGACACTTTGGGTGTGTTTCGTAATGAAATGTGGCCTGATGTACTGAGTTGGTGTTTCACTAAACCCACTGGCTGACTCACTGCTCTGCTGTCTGGAGGAAATCCCTTTTGGTCATTGAAGATGCTAATTCTGTACACTGCGTGTGCATTTCATTTTGTACATTATCCACATAGATGATTTAACACGATGCTAAAATAACACAGGCAATATCATGAAACTATGTCTGTTTCAGAAAGGAATAACAAGAAACCTCCCGCCCTCTCAGTCTTGATCATTACAGTTGGGTGTTACTCACAGCTCAAAGCATGTATTTATCTGAAATCATGCTGTGCTGATGAAAAAGCTGTTCTCTTTGCGAGCCTTCGTTTTGCTTCAAGGTTTGACCGAATGACAGCAGCTCCCTCATCCTGGTGTGCTAAAGAGCCCACAAACACAGGACGACCATCCACAGATGATAAACAGTCTGCGCTTTCAACTGTGTTAACAAGCAACGACAGTTGTGCCAAAAATCAAAGCTTGCCGGATACTCACTGCGATGTATTACTCATCACAAGCAAGTTCCAAGCAAGTTGCAAGCTGATTATCATACTGTACCAACATGTACAGAAACCAGCATCTGCCTAAAAGGTCAACAGTACTACTAAAAACTAGACTATGTAACTATTGAAAGAAGAAATAATTTAACACACCTTATACTCAACCAAAACAGAGTCTTTTCTGTGACATGACTCCTATATATTCTTGCCACTATTCAGTTTTATTACCAAGTAAAACCAGGAAGAAATGAGAACCATTTAAACAATGACCAGGGTTCAGACAGCTTAACTGTAAAGTAACTGTCAACGTGCCCGACTAAAATTATCTCGACTCTTGAAGCCTTAATTATGTGTTTTGATCACCAGAATTCAAAGGTAGCTCCAAAAATACAGGGGACAGCATCATCTCTGCTCACTCCAATGGACCTTTTGTAAAGTAACGGCGGATTGAGGAGCCTCTCAATTGTTCCTGGAAGTTAGCTGCAAATACTAGCAGAACCAGTACCGTAAATGTAGCTCTACTTAGATTAGTAAAAGACAGCCTTGAAATCAGAAGGTATTCAGTTGTATTTTTCTGTCTAGTAAGGAAAATGGTTGTAAAAATATTCAATTTCTTTCAGCCGAAACTACGGGGGCAATCAGACCAACACCTCTTTAGGTAAAAAGTAGTATTACAAGACAGATGGGGCAGGATCTAGCTGGTTATTATGCTAACTTCAGACATCTTTGAAATAACGTTAACACTGGTTTCTTTACACTGTTGAAATTCTGGACTTACATAGTGCGCCTTTAATGCCAGCTCATTTTTAACTCCTATAGACAAAAAACTATGAGGACAGGATTGTTTAATTTTTAAATACAAGAACTTTTTGGTTAACATGAGATGAAAAACCTCATTATGTTGAATATCAAGCATTTTTAAAGCAGTAAATTCAAATTGAAGCATTTTCCCAATCATTATAGTGCAGCAGATAAAATTAGACATTTTCCAAACGTTCAAAACTGTACAAATCCCCAATGCCTGAACAGCTCCCTCTTGTGGAGTACATACGCCCTGATAAACATGAATAAGTGAGTCAGTTACCCATCGGGTCAATGAGCTTGGTCTCTTCACAAATAAAAACCACATAAAAAAATGATTCTCATTTTTTAATAATTGCATTTTATTAATTGAAAAAAAACAAAAAAAACAAACAAAACAAAACAAAACAAAAAAATGCAAATAAAAAAAAAGAGCAAAACAAAAACGGTATCATTAGGTAAGACAAGGCGAGAGACACTTAAATAAGAAGAGTTCCATGTTGGTGAGGATAAAGGTGAAGGCGGGTTGATGTAGGAGGGAAGAGGGGGGCATTGTTGGATGGGACAGGTTGGATTATGTACACTGTTTCTCACTGCAGGACTGGCAGGCCCCGTAAAGGGAGGGGGCTCAAAGTAGCAGGTCGGAGACACTGAAACACCAGAGAGAAAGGCACTATCCAGAGAGAACGAGAAAACACAAACAAATAACACAAACACAGTAAACAAGCACGCACACACATACACACGCTGGACCAGAAATCAAAATGTTTGACAAAAAAAAGTGCTTGACCACACGCCACATTGGACAAAAGAAGAAAAAAAAAAAAGGTAAACAACTTTTACATCATTTACACTGATCTCTCAACTTTTAGCATAAAAGACAATCTCTCAGTTTTCTGAACTGTTAATCTGTGCCAGCTGCAGATCTGCACTGGTGATTACACAATGTGATTATCCGAACTCAGCCTCTCTGCTACGTGCAGGTATAACAAGGAGGAGAGCATCTGCCGGTGCATGCATGTAATGACTGTTTGTGAATATGCATGTTAACTACCTGTACATATCCTACACACATCACTCTCTTTATAAATGAATATTGACAACATTTCAGCATGTCTTTTTAAAATCCCTTGCATGGTTGTGTAGTTCAGTTCTCCGACCTTGCTTCCCTCATGTTAATGTCAATGGACTCAGTCAGCTACATTCACTGCCCAAGTAAAATGGCTGCAATAAATACATTGGCTTTGAAAAGGTGGCTGACCTTTATACAGGGCTCCGTAATACAACAGCTCTCGCAGCATTCATGGCTCGACTTGCTGGTCAATATTTAGCTTCCTGGACACGATTAGTTTCTTCTTAGAGAACTAACTTTACTTGCCTTACATTATAGACAAGAGAAACCTCTTCAAATGGAATTTATGACCCCCGTTAAATATCATGCTGTGTTATCTGAGATCCCTCAGATAGATTCAGGAAAAAAAAAAAAACCTTGACTGACAATTCAGCACATTCTAGAGCTACTAGGTCTTATCCAGACTAACAAAAGATTGAACATAATTTACAAATGGAAAAAAATACAATTTGTGATGAGAGGTAAAACAGACAAAACACATACAAATATATAATATATATTCTTAAAAAATGGATTCTCTCTATAGTTGATTTATTTATACAGCCAATGGCTGATGTACAATGCTCACGTGCCAATGATCTTAGACATGGAAACTTGCTGTACTGTAGATTGCATCTTTTTTTCTTCTCTCTTCTTTTTTGTACATTTTTTTTTAAAACAATTTCTTCTTTTTTATATTTTTAATGATTTTTTCTTTAAAACAGAGCTAGGATTTATCGGTAGGCTTCTCATTTAGGTGATTAAAACAACAAGCGGCAAAAAAAAGGAAAAAAAGAAAAAAACAACACAAAAGAAAGGCAGAATGTTAAGAAGTTAAGGAGAAGACAGAAGCAGCTGTGGGAGCGGTAGAATCATTTGGTTATCTTCACGGTTGGTGCACTACTCTTTAGTTTTTCTGCATTTAGATTTCCCTCAAAGACAGTTCAATCCTCACCGAGGAGTTCACTAGGGAGGTGAACATTCTCAGCACAAGTAAAAGTTGATTTTGCTCAGCTGCCACCCACACAGCGACGCCTACGACAGCACTACTACTGTTTTATCTCTCTCTCTCACTCTCTCACTCTCTTTCGGTTGTTTGCGTTCTTCCTGTCTGCTCCTGTTATCGTGGGATGGCGTAGAGGGGTGGAGGGGGTGGTTTGGGGGAGTTGGATGGGGCTGATGAGATCAAGAACGATAATGATGATGATGGTGATGGTTGCTGTTGTGGTGGTGGTGGTGGCTGTTGTTGTTGTTGTTGTTGTTGTATACATGGTCTGACTGTTTACATGTTCCGATTGACAGGCGTGACGTAGTTGCGGGGGAACATGCCCGTTAGGCCGTGACAGCCTCCTTTCCACCAGTTGGGGTCAGAGTTGTCCAGGACTTGGATGAAGTCGCCGCGTCGGAAACCCAGCTCTCCTTCCTCCTGGGGGTCGAAGTCAAAGAGCGCCTGCACATATGTGGGATGCTGTTCAATCAGGAGAAGGAAAAGAGGTGGAAAGACATATTAGCAAGGTTGTGACATGATGATTTAAATGATTAACAGGGATTCAGAATAAAAATACCAACTCCTAAACATTCTGTGAGTTAATGGTGACCCTAAATGGTAGTAACCCAATGCAATATTCTGGTATTCACTGCTTTCTCTCTTGCTGTCTGTCACAGACACGATTTCTCTGTATATCACTTACTCTCTTTCCCTCTAACTGTCTTACCTGGGACTTTTTTCCAACTCTTTTCTTTCCTGTGTGGTTTTGGCCACATTTCCTCTCTTCTTTCACCTGCAGCTATCCCTCAGACCTGCAGGCTACCAGCTTCACTGGAGCTAACTCCCTCCTCCTACCAACGTCCAGAGTCACGCAAATATCACACACATTTTAGATGAAATCTGCACGGTTCTGACCAAGAACCTTTTATAAATTTTAATAGGTTAAACAAATTATACTAGCTCCAATCTCTCTAGCTAAGCCTCACTGTTGCTGTCTTTTTTTTCCTGAGACAATAACTCAAACTGATTAATCGTTTATCAAAACAGTTGGTGACTAATTTAATAGCTGACAACTAATGGATTTTTTTTCTTGAGCACAAAATTAGGTTATTTAAATCAAATTTATTTTATTTATCAAAAAATATTTGTCAACCAGTGTAGCTCATCAACATTGTCAGAAAAGGACTGGACTGTCAAAATACACTGGAGGGGGGCTTTAAGTATTCAGTAACACACTTCTTATGCGCTGGGCAGCATTTTGAATAAATCCTCTTCAGGGTGAACCAACCTATTAAATGTGGTGCAAATAAAATGCCATTTTGTAAATTCAAATAAATTCTTGGCACAATACAGATGTTTCCACGCGTCATTGTCTCATCTGAACACACAACACCGCAGCTATTTAACTTTAATTCACTTTAAACCAAAGAATGCAGACAACTTGTACTTTTTTGGGGAACTGAACCAGCAGACAGTGTTATGTAAATGACTTTGTAGCAAATTTTAGAAAGCAGAACAGGATGTGAAGTTATGTTAACAAGGTCTTAGTGATGTGATGGCACACTGAATTGTAGTCTTGCCTCTCCAGTTTCATAAAGGTATTTGGAGTTTTAATAGCAAAGCATCTACATGTTTTCATTCTACTACAGTTTGTTCACACGTGGTTATGACGACCTACATGCTCTTTGTGGCGCCGCAGTGTTAGACTTCCCTACAAGTGATCTAGGGTAGGGTGGGGCAAATATCTATATGAGCATCGACAGTGCTACAAAGTTTGAAACATGTGTATGCATGTTCATAAACCATATCATTCTATAAAAGAAACACATTGCCATTTTTAAGTGTTTTTCCTGCTGCGGGTGTCACTGTGATTATAGTTTCAGGAAAAAAAGGCCTGGATCCCAGAGTATGTTCCCTCTTACCTGGGTGACCTGCTCTATGTCTCGCAGAAAGATCTGCTGATTGCGAGAGACCGAGGTGGAGCGGTGGTAGTCTACCAGCTCATTGAGGGAGTTAAACTTCACCACCCATAGGAAATACTTTCCAGCCCCGTCACGAAGAACCTTGAAGTGTTGGACGTCATTTCCATACCTGCACAAGGTCACAGAGAGGAAAGCTATGAGAAGGGGTATCTTCAGCACAAAAGGTATTATACAAGCTGACAGAGAGCTGTTGTTTTTTGAAGGCAAACCACAGATTTAAATAAATAGAGTGGAACAGTAGGGCATTAAAATCCCTTATCAGATGCATAAGGTGCGTCTGATAAGCATTAGTTAAATACGTATTAGTTAAATGAAGTCTCAGACTGATAATGACAGACTGATAAGTGTTAGTTAAATGAATCAGTCATGCCAGTAAAGGATTGGTATTCAAAACAAGCCGACTACGTGGAATCAGGAAAGTCCAGACAGTAATTAAGATCCATATCGCAGCATCAACTTTACATGCAAGCTGCTGTGAACTGATCTGAACTGTGTCTTTTGGGAAGGTCAGAATGGAGAGAGGCAGATAAGAGGAAGTGAGCTCTGTATGTGTCAGCTAAAAAACCCTAAGTACTCATAGGGCTGAGTTCCAACGCACAATACAAATGATCACAACTGGCAAACGCTGGTCACCAGAGGGCAGCACTGAGACTTCACAGGAATGAGGAAGAGGCTGTGCTCATGACTCACACATACCAAGTATGGAAACTTATGAACCTGATCAGTTGTGGGGAAATGTACAATGATGTAAGGATAACGTGAAACTATATTTATAGTTAACAGTGTGTGAATCATGTTTTTTTCCCCCGTTGGTGCATTGGTGCCGTGCTGCTCACTTCACAGAGAGGGAGAAGTCTCCTGGTGCACTCTCGCTCTCTCTGATGAGGAAGGCCCCATCGTGCCTCTGTTTGTTGAGCATCTCCTCTGCTTTGGCCCGAGGAATCTTTCCGAAGAACCACCTGGAGAAAGGAGAAAACAAGTGAGCACAGACTTCTTTCTGCATAGTAGGGCCGCAACTAACAATTATTTTCATTGTGGATTAATTAATTATTTTATAGATAAATCGATTAGTTGTTTGGTATATAACATATCACAAACTGTTTCCTGAGCCCAAGATGAGGTCCTTAAATGTCCTGTTTTGTACACACCCCAAAGATATTCAGTTTACTGTCTTAGAGGAGGAAAGAAACCAGAAAATAGTCACATTCAAGAAGATGGAATAAGAGAAGTTTGATGATAATTTAATAAGTGAAAACGGATAAATTAATTGTCACAGCTCTACTGCATAGACTCGATACAAAGAGTGTAAACACTCTTGCTTTGTTAAAATTTAGTTTCAGTTGAGCTAAACTCAGTCTGCAGGCATGCAAACTTCACAGAACATCACACCTCCTGCTGGTTGACAGGTCGGACATGAAGAAACAGGGGTGTGTAGACCATGCTAACCACAGACACACCGCACTGACAGTCAATGAAAAAAACATACATTTCATTTTAATGGTCTCCTGGCCAAAAAGTGCTGCATGTGGACACCAGGACGAAAAGAAAAAGTTACACAAGCATCGGCCTTTCCTCTGAAGCTGCACTGTCCGTCCATTTACAAGGAAGTAGATTAGTCATTGTCTAATTATAGTGGTAGAGCAAACACAAAAAATAAATATTTTCTTCCGTTATACGTCCTGATGTGCACTCATAAGCATCTGTGTTGAACTGAGAAGCAGGAGGAAGAACAGATTCAAGATGAGATTTAAAGTTGGCAATTTTTCATCATTTTTGAGTGCCATTAAATGTATTTTTAGCTGTATGTATGCCACTAATATATGACTGTGAGAAAGCCCTGACAGAGGGAATCAGTGAGAGCGATAAAGATGGATGGAGAGAGGGAGAGACAAAGCTCTTTACTTGTGTAAATAATTAAAAAGTACAGTCAGCCAAAAGATGACATCTTGGCTCCTTTACACGTAGGTGAAAATCAATAATGAAATGGCCAACTCTTGATCTGCTTTGTATCCGTGCCTGGGAGCAAAGCAAGCGAGCACACTGAGTCTCTTTCCCTGTTTGATAAAAGTGATAACAGAGCAATTAATGGAGCCGAGGAAATGACGAGTGGAGAACGACCGGCAGTACTATCAGCAGCATACACACCTACACCTCTACTGCTGTGAGGGGGAATGCTTAAAGGCACTCAGTGCTGCTTCTACCACTCTTATTCTTAATAGACTGTCACACAAACCTAAGCATTAGCCACAAAAACACAATTACTGTGGGCCAGGGGAAAAGATCTGTGTACAAACAGAAAGCACTTTGACTTAGAGCAGAGCTGCATTATATTGTGCTGTATAGTACAGCTGTGTGTGTTTGTGTGTGTTTGTGTGAGTGTGTGTGTGTGTGTGCGCGTGTGTGTGCGTGTCTGCTGGGCTGTGTGGGTGCCTGGTGCTTTCACATGGCACTTCATTGTCACCACAACGGGAGACAAAGACAAACTGCAGCCACTTCATCACCTCATCACCACTGTTGGTTGTCCATTACTGTACTGGGTAGTTTTCTTCAAAACATTTTCAGTAAATCTAAACAGAAATGCGTTCATTACAATCAAATTCCCCCAGGTTGCACACTGAATCTGAGTCTAGTGCACCATATTTTACTACACAAAGACAGGTCTGACTTGAATTATACCTAATAGTGTTCTTGTTGAAGGAATTTTTCATTGGAAAACTTGACATGACGTCCAAGGATGTGGCAACACTGCAAGAGAGCCCATTACAGTAAGCAACATGAGACAGCAGACAAGCTCCGACAATCACTTTAGTGATACGGGTTGAATCTGGGATTTAGCCATAGGGGATATTTGGCCTGCTGGATATTTCACAATAAAAGTTGTAACAAATTATCTGCACTTCGAGGCAGGTCGTGGAAGTGTTGAGATTCCATTAACAGCTAAAATCTCTGTTAACATGCACACTAGAAAGCAAACAAAACAATAATCAGTTCTTATAAGCACATGTCATCACAGTGACTGCAGTGACTTGCCCAATAGTGATAAGTGTATTTTACTGCTGCGCTGGATGCCTTTATTTGCATATAACAACAACCTTTACCCTGCTGTGGAGCAAAGTAGCTAAGTAACATGTGCTGAAATGCCAGGTCCTGCACACACACAGCCTGTTAAATGGCACAATCTTTCCTGCTGTCTGATGTGTTCAGGGTGAGTGGCAGGCACTAACATTAATCAAAAGCCCTGATGACAGAGCAGTATCAAAATAAACAGTCTGAGGGGTGACATTTACCTCACAGGTGCAACAGGCAGTAATAACTACTCACACGTCTGACAATGGCGATGACAATATTGGCTGCGATGTGCTAATGAGTAAATATACAAAAAATATTTTAAGTCACATGGTCAGCTAAACAAATCCATGGATCCAATAAGAAATTAGACATGCTTAGAAAAGGACAACAATGCTGATCTACATAGAGCACAGAGTGTAACAATTGTGTCTTGCCATGTTTGGACAGTAAATACTGGCTGAATAAAAACAACCGATAATAATCTGTTAAGAGAGGCAGTTTATTTTTAGTTAAATTACTATTTTGTTTCAGAGTTTCAGCTAACCAATGCTAACAAGTCATGTTTTTTCTTTGATCCTCGGCTAAATGTTATGGTACATGCTACCTTTATGTATATTCTCTTACAGAAAACATTGCACTTGAAGTGATGTTTTGAACATTTTGTATAAAAAGGCCTAAAGAACCTTCGTCATAATGATTATGAGAGGTTCAGCGTTACAGAAGTATGAGGCACAGCTAAATATGGATTCCCTATAACCATAAAAAAGACAGTAAACACTTGACTATTGTTGTTACCAATACAATGACACACCCCCCTTGTAAAAAAGAAAAAGGTACATCTGATGGCAATGCAGCAATGATGCAATAAGGTCAATATTCAATTAAGCATAAGAGGCCTCGAGCACATTATTAAAGAGAGAGCTAGTCTGGCACTGAACGCAGGTCCAGAGGTAATGTCCTCTCTAAGGATCCTGCCAGGCCCTCTCTGAAGTGGTTCAACACACACAAACTTGTACACGCACACACAGACATACACACTTGAACAATCAAATCTTGTAAGAGTAAACAGGACAATTGTAGTTCAAGCCTGGCAGTCAATATGCCCAAATTAATTTGTCAGCGTGCATATTTTATTTACAAATACATCACACTTTCACAGATACATAAAGACTGAGTTTAGAGAACCAGGTATGCAGGTAATACTTACGGATGGGCTTTGACCTCTATGTAATTCTTGGGGATGAAACCATCTTTTCCGTTTAGCTCTGCCTTGTACCAGTTCTGATCACACTCGTCATTTAATACCTAAAAAAAGAGAGAGAGGAGTTGTTGAGGTTAGCGTCACATACAAATGTCATAAGTGGAAAGATACCAACCTACTAAATTTAGCTTCAAGCCATTTCATTTAATTTCCTGTGACTGCAGAAGGTATGGTGGTAACTGCTTGGTCAATATTAGGAGAACAACACTTACAGCACAGCAGAGCAGCAAGCACATACAATATAATATTTACACACCTCAAAAGATAGCGGCTAATGTGTCAAGATGTCACCCGCATGTTTGGCTACAGAGACTCATTTAACAGTACACCTCAGTGACACAGACAGCTGTGAGGGCAATCATGTCTGACAAAGTATGGCTAGAGTGCAGGTGTGTGAAGTGACTCAATTCGTATGTAACACTCCATGTGTAAGTGTGCTTACAAGAGATGGGTCGTGCTGAAAGAAGTTGACCTTCACGCTTCAGTAGCTGATTTATCACCTGAAAAGGGTGCCCATGAGTGTTTTATAAATTGAAATTGTAGTTTTTTTTCCTTCAGTAGCAGTTTAAAAACGTCCCTCTCAAGTGAACACCATGTCACTCAATATATGTGGATTATCTGCAACCATTTTAAAGTGCTACAGTATTCATTTATACTAAACCTTCATATATTTTCATTGTCAGTTTCTAAAAGTAAAACAAAATATATTAAAACAAGAAAAAAGAAGGGACAAAAATATTAAAGAGGAAACATGCGCAATATTCTTCCTTATAGTATGTGATCATGCTTATGTGAAATCCTTGCATTTCAGTAACACATGTACCAATTTCTGAGGAAATCTAAGCAACAGCACTGAGTCATGCAGCCTTCGTTTGAATGATGTTGCAAAAACAGCTGTTAACGCACATCTGAGATTCTCAGACCAGTAGGGTACAAAGCCTGAGAATCAACAGAAAAGGATGTGATACATGTGTCACAGAACCAAACTGTCACTTGTTCGATTCTTTTAGGAGCTTCAAGTAAAGCAGGGCGCGCATTAATGTCACCCCTCTCATCCAGTCAGGCAGAATCCTGTACTGATGAATGACTACATGAGTCAAGTTTGTGAAAAGCCATTTCTTTCACCCTCTTTGATCATAACTCATCTGCATAATTCATAGGGGGAAAAAGGCATTTTTAGCGAAGGCAGGCACGCAATCTTTAAAGCAGCTTCACTGGAGGGAAGAAACTTCAGACAAAAATGACTGCTGACAATCCTCGATGGATATTAGACTCCCAACATTTTTCCTTCTATTTTCTCGGCCAAATTTTTGTTTGTTTGCCTCGCATTTCCTTTCCACTTAAACTCATAATTTCTCACTAACCCAGCCCAAGACAGCTGTCCAATTGGCCCCTGTGTAGTGCAAGTGGCCGGGTGTATTTGCTCCAGTGAGCCTGCAGAATGCCAGCTGTCACTGGCCCTCCCCAGCTGCTAACCCTGCACAAGACGGAGCATTACTGGATCAGGGAGTGGCCTTGGACCAAAAACGTAAGTGGGTTGAAATGAGGAGTGGGGGGTCGGAGGGTGTGTGTCTATGTGCAAGTGTAGCACAGTGGGCTTGCAGATATTAGGGTACATCTGTGAAACAAAGAGATGGGGAGAGCCAGACAGGGTGAGTGTGTTTACGCTACTCAATGTGGCGCTGTCTGTGTGAGCCGAGACTCAAACAAAGGGCCTTAGCCTCTGGGCTGGATGTTGACACACCAAACCGACCTTTAAGAACTAGTGCCTACAAAGGCAGACTGATCCAACATTGTGTGGTTGTGCGGCCAGCTGGCTGACAACATGCAGTTCTCTGCTCACATTTGGACTGCCATCGTCAGCTCGTTTTACTTATGAAGACTTAGGCACAACTGTGCTATAGCTCAAAGCTAACATGGTATGAATGATAATGCTAGCATGTTGATGTTCAGCTGGTCTGGGCTATTGAAACATCATGAGGTCAAGGCATGATGTAAAGGAGATTTATTATGACTGAGGAAAAGACAACCGCAGTGCTAAGAAAAGCCCACAGTGTACCCTATGCTTAAAAGATAAAATATAAAGCACTGATGCACCTTTTACCTTAGCCTTTAGAGAATTGGACCAGCTCTTATCATGGCTAACACTTGGAAACTTCTGTGTCTTTAACAAGATGAATAGACTGCAGCCTGAGTTTTGCGTGTTAGCATACTAGAATGAATTTATTCGATTCAGCATTAAACACAAATTACAGCTGAAGCTCATCAGTCAGTGAGTTTCCCCAGGTAGTTTGTCATGAACCAAGTTTTGGATGAAAATTACATTTTGGCCAGATGAGAGCACACAGAGGAAACCACTGTAACCTGTGTCTTCAACAGCCATTCTTGCTTTCACTGAACCTCTCCGCTGCTTAAAACATGCTAAATTAGACAAACTCCAATCCGTAAATGAAGACTTGTGGCAATATGCCAAACACAAATGTAGACCGTAGGCCTGTGTCTGTAGGCTGCAGACACTCAATGACAGGGCGGCAGCCGAACATCAGTGTGGTGTGCCAGGGCCTTAACACGTCCCACCAATACTGTGAACTCCAAATAACCCCATTTTACTTTCTGCAGATTCACACATACACAATGTCCATATATTTTTCCACAAACTAAACAGCATCACTTCCACCACTTGGAGCAAAGTTACTTTAAAATAAACATAAAGATAACAAATGCTGTAGGAGTACAAAATGCTTTTCAAAAGTAATGTAGGTGGAAGAGTTGCTTAGCTGTCAGATAGACAATGCTTCATCCTCATGACCCAAGGCTAAAGCCCACTTGCTGGCAAGCATCCACTCAGAGGCGCCCTTGAAACCATAGCAGCTCCAACAGTGCAGCCTGTTCAGTTGATCCTGCACTATGACCTCCCCCTCAGGGAACGCAAACAAGAAACAAACAAACAAACAAACAAACAAACAAACAGAAAACAACTATCTTAAGTGTATAAGTTAATGTAAGTAGATGGATATAAAGTAAGTACACTGTTGTGAAGTAGACTAAATGCAATACTGATAATAAGAACTGGATGTAACATTTTTCACTTCATTTTCTGCAGGATGAAAATTAGAAGCACCGTTCGTCAACCCATCACGGTCAAATAAAGTTAATTTAAAAAAGGTCTCATAATCAAAGCAACGGTCCGTGTACGTTTCGTTAGTTTGATTTTTCCTTTAAACCGAACTGTCAGAAAACGAAAGTAAGCTGGTAATTTGGTTTTCCTTTTCAAACCAAAAACCAAAAAACCAAAATTCAGGCTGGTTTTTTCGTTTTTTGGTTTTTGGTTTTAAAACGAAAAAACGAGGAAACCAAAATCAAATTACTGTTAAATTTTGATTGTCTTTTCGTTTTTTGATCTTAAACAGCACATTAAGGCCGATGACTGACCGGAAGTGTCTGAACTTCAAAATAAAAGCCCAGTGAATTAAGTTTTAGCCGTAGACACTAGATGAATGGCCTATAAAAAAATTCTTCTTTGTAAATGTTGTGTTTTGAGCACATTAATACATATTCAAAGCTGTGTTTATTTTTACACATTAGCGACAAGCTCATCGTTTAGTTCATCTTCTCCTCGCTGCGCTGGGTCTCTGTCTCCGCTGCGCACGCTGTAGCGCTTCGCTTCCATTCAGTCAGATCATTTTCACAGCGTGTTCTGCCGCTCGCTCCGGTCCCAACCGGGCTGCGGACACGGAGCAGAGACTGTCCGACAGGCTGTCCCTCTTTGAAGCAGAGGATGAGGTCAGCTTCACTCCCGCTTCTGATCTTAAACAACACTGAACTTCAAAATAAAAGCCCAATGAATTGAATTATAGCCATAGACTGTGCTGACTCAATCCGACCCTGAGATCTCCAACCCCGGGCGTATTTGGCAGGTGGCAGCGACCCCTTTACGGTTCTTTTCTACTGTCCTGATCGTCCCAGCTACACCCAGGCGCAAGCGGGCAAGAGGACTTCTTGTCCCACCACTCTCAGGAGTTGTAGTGGTAACTGTTAAGTGTGGCCTAATTGGCAGCTTAGATGAGGGGATCACCTCCGCCGTGCGTAATAGTCGCGCGTAATGACAGAGGGTAGAAATTAGCATCAATAATCTTCTTTAACTATTAAATATACTAAGTGTGTGTGGAACAGAAATGGGTAAGTCACATCAAATACACAGCACAACAATTGGGGATGAGGCCAGCCAGCTCCTTTGTTCTTAGGGCAAAGGCCTCACAGGTGAGCTGGCTGCCTATAGACTCCAGACTCAATGGATGTGAGGTGGAGGGAGGTGGGTTTTTTTTGGTTTTTTTTGTTTTTTTTTGTTTTTTTTTTACAGAGAGGAATTATGACACTTAATCAGACTTCCACATGTGTAGTAATTAAACTGTTTAGCACAAAGTATGGATAAAAATTATGAAACTTTTCGGATGAGATGACCTTGAGGGTACGCTGCAGTACGACACCTGCTGGTGTTTCTTGGTAAATGAACATGGATTTTAAAAGGGGAAAATAAAGGTTGTGATTGGATCTCCAGTGTGGAGAGAGGATTTACACTCAATGTCCTGTAAACATCACACTGGAACGAAGTCTGTCACTGACATAATCTTAACAATGATACTATTATGATTTGTATGCTTGCTGGCGACGGAATGAGTTTCGCAATGGGCGGACATAGGCTAGTGGGATAACTGTAGATTCATTGATAAGACTGTCAGGCACACACAAAGCCAGTAATAGCCTACACTGTTTTCGGCATATAATAATGCTGTGTGACGCTAACACTCAGTTAATGTAGCTACGAACCAACTTCCACTCCATATTTATCCATAAATGGACGAAGACGTCCTGAACCAGCTGTCATATCAATTTGCCGCCTGATCCACCTGTCTGTATACCTCTGTGTAGGTTCCACCATGTCATGAGACAAACATGCAAGAAGTCGCGCAGTTTATTGTGTTTAACCGGCGAAAGAGCTGTCATTACGCGCGACTATTACGCACGGCGGAGGTGATCCCCTCATCTAAGCTGCCAATTAGGCCACACTTAACAGTTACCACTACAACTCCTGAGAGTGGTGGGACAAGAAGTCCTCTTGCCCGCTTGCGCCTGGGTGTAGCTGGGACGATCAGGACAGTAGAAAAGAACCGTAAAGGGGTCGCTGCCACCTGCCAAATACGCCCGGGGTTGGAGATCTCAGGGTCGGATTGAGTCAGCACAGTCTATGGCTATAATTCAATTCATTGGGCTTTTATTTTGAAGTTCAGTGTTGTTTAAGATCAGAAGCGGGAGTGAAGCTGACCTCATCCTCTGCTTCAAAGAGGGACAGCCTGTCGGACAGTCTCTGCTCCGTGTCCGCAGCCCGGTTGGGACCGGAGACGGGCGGCAGAACACGCTGTGAAAATGATCTGACTGAATGGAAGCGAAGCGCTACAGCGTGCGCAGCGGAGACAGAGACCCAGCGCAGCGAGGAGAAGATGAACTAAACGATGAGCTTGTCGCTAATGTGTAAAAATAAACACAGCTTTGAATATGTATTAATGTGCTCAAAACACAACATTTACAAAGAAGAATTTTTTTATAGGCCATTCATCTAGTGTCTACGGCTAAAACTTAATTCACTGGGCTTTTATTTTGAAGTTCAGACACTTCCGGTCAGTCATCGGCCTTAATGTGCTGTTTAAGATCAAAAAACGAAAAGACAATCAAAATTTAACCGTAATTTGATTTTGGTTTCCTCGTTTTTTCGTTTTAAAACCAAAAACCAAAAAACGAAAAAACCAGCCTGAATTTTGGTTTTTTGGTTTTTGGTTTGAAACGGAAAACCAAATTACCAGCTTACTTTCGTTTTCTGACAGTTCGGTTTAAAGGAAAAATCAAACTAACGAAACGTACACGGACCAAGCAACACTCTTAAAACTGAGAATCCCTTCATCTTTTAATGTTTACTAGTACATTTTATCACAAACAAGTCTCTCTACAATGCATTTTATCATTGCTGAAAGGGGGAGTTCTATTGGCAGACAGGCGGCACAACATGTGAACTTGAGTAACCTTAAATTATTACCAGCCTACAACCAAAGCTAATAATAGAGCACAGCAGGTGCTGCATTATACTGTACCCCGACGCTCACATGAATTGCTAAGATGCTAAAGTGAACTTTCCAGGAAATTCAATAATAAGCCAGTGTTTGTACGAGGGGAATCCCAATCTGAATTTCATTTTTAATGTCTGAAACAAATTAATTATAATTACTCAATATCTGCAAGTACCCGATACATTTTTTGGTGTACTTGAAAATGCGTTTTGCTCCATTCTATACGCTGTAGTATAACAGCACACAGTTAAACTCAGCTGACATCCAAGTTAAACAAATTGGGGTCACATCGTGTTTGGTGCAGTCGGCGATACAGTATGTTCACATACACTGTTGTGGGCTGACCGCGTCTCAGTGATGCTGACAGCAGGGCAAACAGCAGCATGCTTGTTGGAGCTCCTAAGGCTCCATTAAACAAACAAGAAAGATACTTGTCCAGGCAAAATAAACTCGAGTGTGCACATAAAATCTGAGGCTTGATTCAAGCTCAATACAGCAAAATGGTGCATCTGGCCTATCTCACTATCTTGCTATTTTAAGGCTTGTTGAAAAAGCTGTTAGATTTCAAAAAAGGAATTTTGACTTGTCTAAAAGATACCATTTTTCTTCTTAGCTACCAACATTGATATCATTAGATAATGTTATCAATAACCAGAACTTCATCTCAAAAACTGTTCTTTGCCAATTTGCCACTTCAGTAAAACACAAAACAATTCTGTAACCAAACCTACAGACTGATTTCACTAGTGAAAATGGATGTCAATTTCAGTAGTGAAAGCTGGCTGTAGGTTTGACTTCAGAGGTGGGGGAACACCTGAACGTCAGCGGGCTTTCAAACAGAAAACGAAAGAAAAATAAAACTAATCTTTTTTTTTTTACTTATACACATCATTATGAAAATAACAACTTGCCTTACCTGCCAGTTTAACAAAGGAATTAAATACTGTGTTAATGTAGTGGTAGTGAAGCATAAATGCACAAACCTAACAAGACATCATATTTTGTCTACCTATAACAGCAACCTTAAAGATAGTACTAATAAATAGGGGTATATAGCTCCATTGATCTGGATAGATTTATCATCAATGCAAAGGGAAAACATCAATCCATATCATCATCTTTAAGATACTCCTTGATTTGGCACATCTGTGTCACCTTGACCATCCAAGTGCAACTCCTTCCTAAACATGACAAGCAGCTGGGAAAAGACAAGGATATTTACTTCTCTCTTGGGAATAAATCAGCGGTGGGGAAATATTTGGGACTTTGGAGAAAAGACAGGTCACACAAACAAACATGGCATCTAACTCTGCGGCCCACTAACCTGCTGCTGTTACTATAGCAATGTTAGCTGCTGCTGTATGTTTCAACAATGGTTGAAATAAACATGCATGCAGGGTACAATTCAACCGTGGTGTTCTGTCGGCAGGTGCAGTGATTTAAACCAATGATGGTGAGAGACAGTGAGAGACACTGCATGTTATTTGTTAAGCTACGAGTAGAAAAAAAGTCAGCTAGCCACTAGGTTAATTTATTTTCAAGCAATAATGGTGACAAAAAAGAGTCAATGTGAGTCAATTTAAAGTAAACTTTATTTCACTTAACCGGTTACAGTTATATACAATTATTTATGTGCCGTCTTATGGCAAAAAGCAAAAAAGAAAGGGGTGGCCGCTTTTTCTGTAACTGAACGTGTTAAATGGAAGTGACATCTTCTCACATTTATTGCAGGCCCCTGAATTGAATCAAACTGAAATCGTATCGTGGCAAATATCGTTGTTGTACTCAATCAAGTCTTGTAAGAGTAAACATTACTGACGTAATATAATGTTGCATTAAAATGAAACCTGTGATCAAAAACTTCTTGAAATAAACAGCAGAGATAATGTTTATGGAAACCACAAAGGAACTGATCGCAAATTAAAATAAACAGCTGCAGTTACAGTGAAACTCCCTTCAGTTGCTACTAATATATCAGCACAGGTTTGGGTTAAACTGATCTCGGGCACTGTCTACTGAGCTCAATTCACAATTTTCCGACCTCAGACACAGTTAAACTGGGGTGCTGTGGTAAGAACGACCCACATTCTGGTCAACCAGAGCCAGCCAGAGCCAACAGAACTCTCTTATCTTAAACCATTGCCACTACTGTGGTGGAGTGACCTTTGATGAGTTTTTCTTTAAGCACAGTGTCTAATGCTCATACCATTGTGGCGAACATCTGAGCAACGAACTTGCCAATGAAAGGTGTTTCAATACGCGTCAGGTCAAACACATAGAAGCATAATTAGCTTATGTAATGCTTCTATTGAAAAGATTAACATTATCCATTTGGATTTTCAGTTTTCATTTTAAAAAGAAACTGTGCAACACTTTGGAAAATACACTTATTTTGGTTCAGAAAGAGACTGGAAACAGAGGGAAACAGCTAGCTTAGCTCTGTCCACTCGCAACAGAATCCACCGTCCAGCACGAAAACCAGAGTGTAAAAACAACCTGCAGGAAGCTAGCTGTTTTCCAGTCTTTGTAGGAAGCTAAGCTAACTGGCTGCTAGCTGTAGCTAAGCTGCTAAAAAACATAACCATGAGTCTGAATATTAAAATAGTGACATAATACAGAGAGAAATTGTACACTCAAACAATATATCAATTCAAGCCCAGTTGGCTCAGACATGCCTTTGGAGTGACATTTGAACTTCAGTGCTTTTGGGTCTATCTAGTGGCTCTCGAAACTGAAAGAATGGCAGCCCATGAGGAAAAGCAGAAATAAAATATTTGCTTGGCTGGCAGTTTTTTTTTTAACCATGCAGAGAAGAGACAACCACAGCATTGTGTCTGACTGAGCTCTGTCTCTGTGTTCCAAGCCGGGCCAGCATTGTGCTATTGCACTTCTGTGGATGATATGCATTCCCTCCCTCCCTCTCTCTGAAGATTTTTTTTGTCTTTTTAATCTGATTGAGCCACAATAGTCGTAGGAGTTTCTATTTGAGAGGCTAAGGTCCAGGCCAGGGATTATCTCCTCCACAGCTGCCACTGTAGTCTCCCTCCTCCCCCTGTCTCTGCCTCTCACACACACTAAAATATTATAGCACTTCCACCCACAACGCCATGTGTGACACTAAACACGGGTAGCTGTCATTCACAAGGGATTCATGTCCACAACTACCAATTTAGTATCTCTCTGTAAAACCATGAACTTATACAACATCTTGTGCAAATCCATCTGATAAACAGCCTTTCTGCTTGAGTTTCAAAAACATTAATCATCTTCCAAAGCTATGCTGTTGTTACACTGAAGGTTTATTTAGGTTAGAGAAACTGATGCAACATAATAGGATTTATTTTATTCTATTTTGCCATCTATTGAAAATGCAACTCAGTCTCTCCAATTTGTTATCTACGATTAACAGAAATTATACCTATACCTTCAAATCCCTGTTTCTGTATTTTCACACATTCACCAAAGCAAAGAAAACATGGACTTGTGTCAGCTCTTAGCTTTGATTTGGATGCAGTGTTTAGTGGTGACCATGAGGAGATTAAAATCTTCACTTTCCCTTTCCTGCCTACCTAAAACTGAACGTCACAAAGCCAATCCTTTGTATAACACTAAGTATGTGGATAAAAGAAAAAGCCATACTCAAGAAATCATTATTGCATAAAGTATGCATTGGACCGACTTACAAAGCATTGGCTAACACGCAATGGAGGTAGAGAGCGAGCTAGTAGGCAGACTAATGGTGGGGGCAGAGAAGACAAGATGCTAAATAAACCAAGTCTGCACAGTCCACATGGGATTGCAATAAATCAGGAGCAGGGATTACCCTAGAGTGTGAGTTAATCTGAGCGTGCGTCAGGTCAGCCAAACAGAAAGATAGACAAGCTAAAGCTTCATCAGAACCTCAGAGGCCAAAGCCTGTTGGGTCCGCTACCAAGTTTAATGAAACTGATAGAGCCCCTTCTGCTGCCTGTTTGCACACCAGACGCCAACCGTGACAGCATCAAACACAGTTTTCTTATCTTGCCCGACCACAGATTGTTATCATCATCAGGTACACCCAAGTACCTGGTTATATGCAAAGTCAGAATCAGTCACTACTGAGAAGAGCCAGGGGATGAGAACTGAAAGGAAATAAACTAGAGCTGCTCAATCATGGAAAAGGACTCAAAAGTGGCACCAGCCAAATGTTGGTAAAATATACAAGTGGCTGGTAGATTTGCTTCACTCACCACCACCAAGAAAAAAAGAAACAATGGTAAGCTATCGAGTGTCTGGTCAAATTTGAACATTTACTAGCCACCTGGCCACCAGATACAAAGTAAATTTTGCACACTCACCGCGATTATTTCAGTCAATATTGAGATCACGATTATTTAACACCACTGCTCACTGTCTTTAGAAACATCCTACATTTACTGAACTTAAAAAACTTGAACTTTAAATAAAATCTGAGCGAAAAACAATTACCAAAATAAATGCCATATAATAAAAATACATAGTAAAATACACTTCCCGCAGGCAAGTCTGTGATTTTCTTCTGAAGCGTTGTACGTCACTGACATCACGTTTCACATCACGAATTCGCCGGAAAAAGTTGTAACAGAAGAGAAAACAACATCAGGTTTAGCACACACTGCTATATCCATAATTATTCCACAGAGTCAGAGGGGTCAGATATCAAAGTGGTTCATTTAACTCAATAAGGATAACGCCCACCATAACACAGGGCAAAAAATGAGCTAACAGAGAAAGATAATATATAAATAAATAAAATCGCCTCAAATGGTACTAATCTTCCAAGTTCATGACCATATCAAGCCTATTTCTTGCCAATGAAGATGTCAGAATATTTCAGAATTTGTAGATTATACACCCACAAAAGAGTTGGTATGGAGGAAGACTTCAAAGTCCCTGTAGAGGTGAGGGCTCAGTCAGTCCTATACAGTCATTTCTGACAGACAATATTGAGCCATCAGGTGGGCCTGGCTCCCACACACCCTCCAAAAAACACAGTGAGAATAGAAGGCCTGTAATGGTACACTTACTAAGTGATGTCTGTGCATATCTGTGTGTGTGTCTGTGTGTGTGTCTGTCAGTGCCAACTGTGTGGATGTCCTGCAGGAATGGAATCTGAGGCCTGGTATTTTGACACACTGGCAGCAGAAGTGACCCCCGTGGTGGCACCAGATCTTACTCAGGGGACAAACTGAACCAACCCCCTTCACAGTACAGTATCTAGGACAGTGTGCAAGGACTGTGGGATCAAGCCTTTAAAAAGGTAGGATATGTATTGGTGTAAATACCCTGAATGGGTTATCAAAGATAAGTAGCAGAGATAATGGAGAGAAAAACAGATTTTAAATCACAGCAGATATGGGGGGTCTGATGGGGTGGGGCTCATGGCGTGAAGACCAGAACAAAACAGCTCTAGATAAAAAAAATAAAAGCTGTCAAAATGAGTTTGACCTCCTTTGCTCCCAGCAGGGAGGCTGCAGACTTGGATCAGGGAGGCAATGAGTGCCACCCAGATACAGAAAGACACGGAGAAAGAGATTACATTGGATTCCACTAAATGAAGGCTTGTAACACTCTTGTAATTAAAACAATGCCTGAGGCCATTACCACATGGGGAGCCCCCCTGATAGAGCAGAGACTGTAGCTTTAAACACGCATTACACCTCCGACCCAGGGGATACACTGAGTATTGGACACCCAGAAGAACAGTTTTGAAGTCCACCAACTCTCATGCAGAAGTGTTTCTCAAACTTGAGATAATAAAGTAACAACACCCACACTGTCGTAGGCATAAACGCACCTTAAGGATGAACCTTATATTTTCTGAAATATTTCAGGGAAATATATTTATGGTAAGTATTGTAAGACTGGGTGAGAATCACTGGTATGTGCTTACAGCAGTGCAAAGCTGAGTAGCAGGTTTGCACGGACTTTCAATCTGTTAATGACATAATTTGCCACATTGAACAGTTTATAATATGCGCTTATGAAAACAGCTACAGTTTTGATAAGTGAGTATTTTCATATAAAAAGAAGGGAAAAAACAGGGACAGGTGAGTGTTTACTTGGTCAAAAATTTACCAAGTATTATGTGAAGTCTTCATTATCTTCTGAACTTTCTGTAAGTATCCACGATACAAGTCAGTGATGAGGGGATACAACAATTATCTAGGTTATAGGAAGAATGCCTTTGAATTATTGTCTGCTGCCTTTGTTTAAAATTCCGACAAAATGCAAAAGCAATATTTTTATTAAGCCAAAACTATAGTGCCTTTTATTAGCAAATGCCTTGATGCCCTTATACAAAGTGCGCACATTACACACAACACTTGGATGAGAACGGGAGAATGACACGTTCACGTTATCTGCAGGATCAAGATAATCAATGAATTCCTGAAATTTTGCGATCTAAAGTAATGTGTGTCTTTGATTAAGCTAGGTTAACTTAACTTACAGAAGTAAATAGGACTGGATATCATACCTCAGTAATGTCAGCCATCTTTATTAAGCGCAGGTAATTGACAGATCAGTTTAGAAAGCAGAAATTCACTGTGGTGAGGTTAGTTTTAAGTAAGCCAGTGATTCAAAAATGATATAAAACTGGACTCATGTAAAACACCCATTTTGATTGCCAATGTGCAATTAAATGATGTTACTTCAATATTAAGAAGAAAATAATTGCATTTTTTCTTTTATCTTCATCATGTGACACAGTGATTCTGAATCATTACAGTGTTACTACGTCAGACATAAAAGACATACCTCTTTTTATTGGATTTAAGTGATTTATATTATTATTTTATTAAAACGAAACTCTGCATTTTTATCAATGTCAAGTGTTCCAGTTGATCACTGGTCATTTTGGCAAAATCTTCTTCATCATTTTTTGATAAAGCCAGGACAGTGGCAGTGCCACTGAGGAGGGGTTTTTTGGTGTAAATTCCTGAGCCAAGATACACACTGTTACTTGTCACAATCTTTATGTTTCATCTTGATATCAGATTTTAACCCAATGAACAATTCCCTGTCACATTGTTTTTTTTTTCACTTAAAGGCACAACACTGAAAAAAAATGTGTGCACAAACTATGTACACTGTGCAAGCTACTCATGTTGTCCGGCCAGTCATTGCCAACTTTGTCTTAAGAAATCCAGGGAAACCCAAAATAGGCAACAGGCAATCTAACAGTTAAACTGTAGCTGATTAAAAAAAGACCATCTCATAAGAACTGAACAATAAGTCATAACGCCTGAAAAGATGAGCCCACCAGCCAAACCAGATGGGTGGTAAATTAATTAACAGTCCAAGTGTGATAATTGATGTGGAAGGATAATTTTGGCTTAGCCCCACTCCCGACTCCTTTCTCCTCTTAACATCCATTTGACTCAGGCAGCTGGGGGGAGGATCGTCTCTTACATCATGATGTTGTTTATCACAGCTTGAAGTCTCAGTGCAGTTTATTTTGGCAGTGCCCTCTAATGGCTCTAGCTTAAAAAGAAAAAAGTGACCAAATCTGTTGTGCAGTAAACAGATGCGACAGCTTAGGCAACTGTGTGCATTTAGGAACAACTGTTGCACTTATGTCACATTATGAATAAGAGCATAACTGCTGTTGTCAAATAAATTAACCAACCATACACCAGTGGTACCCAATCCTAAATCAGCTTTAGGCATGTAATGATCCATCACCGTCCAGTCATGTCATGTCATGTCATGTCAGGAGGTATGTCACCATGGCCATATCAGGCATGTATTTATAATGTATTAAACATTGGCTAATCAGTATCCGCTCAAACTTTTAAATTATTTATAATTTTTCACTCATAGCCAGTGCAGAGCGAGAACTAAAGTGGAGCAGAGAAAAAAAAAATCAAGAGGATGATAACTTTTGGTTTAAATACAGCTGTCAGTGACTTTATGACACATCATGAGGGAGTGGTGTGGAGATGAGAAGGACTGAGATCTAATTACAGCTCTCTGACTCAACGCTCAGGAGGTAGAGCAGTGAGAAAAGAGGCAGAGAAGGCAAGAGAAGAAGAGTGAAAAAACAAGGGCCAAACCGTGACAGAAGCCAGATCAAGAGAGATGAATAGGAAAAGCATGAAAAAGCGACAGAAGCTGTGAAAGAGCAAAAGAAGAAGACAGAGGAGCACTTTGAAGAATCACACTCCTTGTGATCAGCTTAGGAAAGCTCCTCAGGGGCAAATTGCATAAAATGAGGGCATCTCTTTTTCAGAGCAGCCAAAACAGCTATGTTTTATTCTGTGGAGTGCACTGTCCTCCATCTGCGGTAGCCGGCTAGCTCAATGCCTTTTTGTGGTACCCCATCAATCCACTGAAAGGGAAAGTGTCATTTCATTCCCACGCTGTTCCCATTGGTTGAAACATCTAACCTGCATCTGTAGAGCCACTGAAATGTTCTTTCTTCCTTCTCTTTTTATTGCAGGAAGAATGCGGAAATTGCAGACAGAATGTAGAAAATGTCTGTGACATGAACTTGCATTTAAGGTTCATCTTTGTGTTTATGGTGGTTTGTTTGTGTGGAAGCCACAGTGACGACATCGAGTTAGTCTCAAAAGTGATATCTATTGGGATGTTTATATCCAGGGGTTGTGATCAAACAGACACAAGCTGCCCTAATTCCCGCATTAGATGGTTGCTTATAATCAGCCACACAGCTTGCCTGTACTGGATTAGCGTGTCTATCCTGCCGACCTCCTTAAGGCATATATAGTACATACAGTAGTCATATTTTAATGATAATAGCAGAGTTAGGAGGAAGGACCTCGTCAAAGCACTAAGGAACACTGTTAAAACTGCTCTTATTATGGTCATCCATATCCGGCATGGTTTAGTAAATTTTTTAGATGGTGAACAGGGTTTCCCCCAGAAAACTTGCTAAGCCCGGTGGTAGGGTGGCCCACCAGCGGCCCACCGGTGCCCAAGCATGTTTTTTTGTGTCAGGGGCCTGACCCTGACCATTGACTGATGGCAGGGCCCTATAGGTAACAGATTCATTAATGGAGTAGTAGAACTTAGAAGGAGTGATTCCATAAGGCTTTAAGATCAATGTTAAAAGTTGACTGGAAATTTGAAAATATGATCATTATCATGTTATTATAAGACATTTATGTAACACCAGGTCTTACAGATTGCACTCTTGAAATGCTGTTCAACCAACCACAAAAATAAATAAATAATAAAAATACTATTTAGATAAATAATATCAACTGTCTGCACTAAAAACTAAAAAACAACTGCCTGGTGTCTCCAGAGATTTTTATTTTTTCCTCAGAGATTTTTACAATCTGGAGTCACGTGAACATGACCACGCGTCCGTTTCCGGTCAGTCGTCATGGAAACGTGACAATCACGGATCTACCAAAGATACTCTGTAATCTACTGTTTGGACCAGAGAAAACAAACGTGTGTAAACGCGAACCGTACGAGCTGAAAAATGAAACGCTGGGTCATTTTCACATCTGGTGAAAGCAGCTCGGCTCACAGAAGTCCGGAGCTCTGACGCTGCAGGGGACGACGTGCTAACAGCTAACAGCTACTAGCCGCTGCAGCAGCTGGCTGAGCCTCTAGAGCCGCGGCTCGGCTCACGTTAACGGCTACGAGGTCGGTCAGCTGGTGAAGCAGCGGTCTGATGAGCATGATGTCCATGACATGTCCTGCTATGCGCGATGAAGTTGTGACGTTGTCAGGTGACGAAAAAGACACCTGATCACGTGTTGATGGAGCACAAAAACTGATTTCAAGAAAATAAATAAACAATGCTTAGCCTGGCGGGGGGGCAAGTAAGACCTGGCGGCCCGCCAGGCTTATAATACACTGGTTGAAACCCTGGTGAAAGAGTAAAGAAACAGACTATTGCCCACTTTGGCTCCCAGAACAGGAACTGTAAAATGAATCAGAACTGTATGCATCACCTGCACAGTCAATTAGTCAACAGGAAATATCTTTCAACCAGTGTATCAAAACTCCACCCTCGTGGAGTCTGCTGTGCTGAAGCAGTGAAAAGCTTCAGTACAGCAGGCTTTAACCATGCCACATTCTCTACCTTCAACAGCTTGTCATAAGCTATGACACGGTAGGGCTGGGCAATATATTGATATTATATCGTTACATACGAGTCTGCATATCGTCTGAAATAGTGCTCTCAAAAACGACTGGAACTCAGTCGTGTCCCATCTACACGTATACTAGCATTTGTTGATAATCCAGAGTCTTCTTTTGCCAATAACCTAAATAAATTCAGTTTGCAGTCATAGAGGACTAAAGAAACCAGAAAATATTGACATTTAAGAAGCCGGAATTAGAGAATTTACACTTAACTTTAAAAATCTACTCAAAACGATCGATTTTCAAAATAGTTAAGTGCCAGAAATGTCAATTCACTGGTCATATGAAGTATCAATTTACAGTATAAAGGACGTAGTGAATGAGCGAGTTATTTCGGACACAGCCATCTGCTGAATGCATATACTGTGTCAACTACATACTGTAAAATGCTCTGCCATGTGTGCACCACCTGTACTGCTGCCGCTCTTTGCATAAAGTCTACAGGCTGTACCTGAGCACAGACAATTTACTGCTCTAACTGTAAGCAAAGAAAGGCCACAGAAATAGAGGGAGTGAAAATGTCAAAAGATAGCGGGTTTCAGCATCAGTGTCAGCAGCAGGCATGACTACCGACATATTAAACCATGCCCAGTTGTGCAGCTATTGTGCCAGAGTGGGTAGTTGCTGGGACAAGTAAGTGTCAGCCTGCTAGGCCGGCTGCCATGTGTTGACTTGGAGCAGATGCCTCAAATACACATACCAAAAAAAAAAGCATGCAACAACTAAAAAGGGAAAAAGGCAGGAAACGGTTCATGCAAACACACTCTGCTCCATTACTGAGCTAAAGCAATATTTGCAGTTTCCACATCTCCTTCCATTGGCCCCGTGAACAGCAGCGTGCTGGTGGTGGCGTCACTAGCAGAGAGAGGTTGTTGTTCCTGCTGTTTTAAAAGTAGACCGCATGTTTTCCCCTTAGCGCTCATCTTTTGCTTACTTACTGTCCAACTAATGAAAATCCATTTACAAATACAGGTTGTGAAAACAACAACCTGTAGCAGTGTGTTGCATGGGTATTGCATTGGAAGACTGAAATGCTGAACTACACTTTATCTGACTAATTACTTTTTGGTTTGTGTTTAAGGCTGCCTTTAATTCCTTCATTCATTGTGGGCCACATGTCCTACAGCTATATTTTATTGCAAAGCCTTTAGAAAAAGTTTTCGTTACAGTAACAAGGTCACTGTTTAAATTAGACAAAAGGAAGAGGGAGAGAGAAAAAAACAGAGACAGAGAAATGTACTTATCTAAGCTTTCTCTCTAGAGATTCAGCAGTTAATTAGAAAATAGTCTGCTCTTATGCAAATGTGAACTGAACACACAGTCTCTGGGACCCCAGTGAGATCCTACAAGGCCTCTAGCAGTGTAAGTGTGGTTAGTCTAAGCTGTAACAAAACCTGCACAATGAGCAACAAATCAGCAATTTATTGACCCTTCAGCTCCTCATAGACAACTATAGATAACACTGCTGCTTTACACAGATGGACAAGTAATCTGTAGAATATTGTTGCTGACTAGAACTTAAGGTGTTTAGAAAGGAAAAATCAAATAGTGGGATTGGGATCTGGGACTGGAGCTCAGACTCTGATGACGGCTTATGAGTCTTTCCAGTCAGTCAGGCACCGCAAGGCAGCGCTGATACAACTCAGCTTCTCTTCACCGGTCAAGTGGACAGAGAGGGGAAATCAATACACGAAGCACTAATAGGCAATGAGGGAGCCATTAATCAGGGGAAGGGTGGGGGGCCTGAACAGAATGTGTTGAAATAACTGGCTAAAAGCTCCATCCTCCTCAATATCACAACCCCTGAAGAGGGACAAGACGGTTGTCACAGAGGGACCTTAATAATGGTTCCTAAAGCCAAATAGGTTTTACTGTGCAACCACTGAACTCCATGTCAGGTAAGACGGAGCTTGTCATTCTCTGTTAATTCATTGCTGTAGTGCAGTAGGTGCACACTGTAGAGTTGCTGGAGTTTGCTGTGGAGACACAGGAAGTTGCTGGGGGTTGGAAGACATCAAACAGGATGTGAAAACAGCTAAGCTGTGGCGTTAACGTAAGCACACACACAGGCGCAAGGACACACTAATATTGAGACAGACTAGACAACTTTACCACAGATTCTAAACCTAATTTGACTTTGGGCTCCAAAAGGTTTCGGGCAGCAGGATGAGTGGGCAGTGGTGGTTTACAATCCGGTCTTTCTCTTGGAAAATATCTGATATTCGCATTTAGTTTCAATAAAAGTTGACTCAGGGTGAAATAGTATTATGTCAGTACGCTTAAGTGGAGAATAGCTGAATAGGGACATGTATCCAACTTGAATTGGCCTGACGAGTCAAAAATCTGAAATTTTGGTTTCGTCCAAAATCTTTTACCATTCTATAGCACTGCTGTTCTAATATTTCCAAGGCCTTGCAAGCCTCTTCACAAAGTCTCAGTTTTATAGTTTAAAGTGTTTTAGTTTTGTATTAATTTCAGTGGGTGTACATGTAATTTCTCAGTGTAATAAGAGTTTATGTTGACAATAGTTTAACATTGGCCTCCTATAATGAATACCGAGTGCTTTACTGTTCCATAAAGCCCTCAGCTCTATTGGTAATCTATTGGAAAGCTCTCTGTCAATTCCTGTGTTGACTCTGTATTGCAGTTTAATGACATACTATTTCATTAGTGGCTGCAATAAAATACTGTCAGAGTAGTATGACTTGAACAGAGTTTAAATAACAATGTTTTGAATCTGCAGTCAACAGTTTGCAGAAGTAACGAGGAGGAAAGGCGGATCTTGGATCATGCTACACAGGCAGAGTTCAAAGATCTGTTGATGGAAGCTAATTCTGTCAGCTAGCAGGGCTGTTAATCTTTATTTATTTAAGGAGGAAATGAGAACAAGTGTACAGTGCTCAGGGCAATGGCCAGACTCGACTATGGCCTCCACTTGCCTGCTGCTTTGCCTCTAGATCTGCTTTCAGACACAGAAAACGGGCAGAATGAGACCAGGCCGAAAACGGAAAACAGCTGATTTGGTTATAAAACTGTTCAAACAAGGACTGAACTGATGGATTATTTATATTAAAATGCTCATGTGCATTAATGTATTTGAGCAAAGAGACAACTGAGAATGTGCTTACTGATGATTTACCAGTAATTGATTCTGTCATACAATAACAGGCTATGAATCAGTTCTCATGAATGTGAGACACATTCTAAAAATGGATTTCTCACTTTAAGGAATGACTTTTTCTCAAGTAAACTTCCTGGATCAAGTATTACTTGTGAGGTGATTTTTCCCTGGTTGTTGCATCTCAAGAGAACTGAAAAGAAAGTGGTAATGTTAAAAAGTATGTGTGTGTGTGTGTGTGTTGATCTAGCTGTTCAATTTCAACTCTTAAGGGTGCACCAAGTAATTCAAACCCAGCCCACAACAAACTATACTATACCTTACTATAACATATCAATTGTTAGTAGAAATATAATTGTGAAAAATAGTTCACAGAATTCTTTTATTTCAACAGCAATTAATGTATATTGAGAGAGACTTTACATAACATTAGAGTATATCAAGCAGGAGTATATTTGAATTAAAATATATTCCTAACTTTGAAAAATAACAGGAATTTTCCAGACTTTTGTACAAACCGTGCAACCAGCAGCAGCAATTTCCCCTTTTTGGCTATGCATGATAGGACACCACATTATGAAACTGAGCTAGTCTGCATAATGCAAATTTGTCATGGGCCCACACACATTTGTACTGTAAGATATTTTACATCCAAGCCCACACACCCATACTTTTTATACATTTCTGTCTGAAACTTAGCCTCAAGTAACAAATCAGGCGCCATGTTCAGATTAGGACAGGAGTTAAAACAGTTAGACTACTTGAAACTGTTTTTAAAGATAAAACAGGAAGGTGGTTGCAACAGCTCTGTGTGCCATTTACTGATAAGGAGCAAAAGTAATATGGAGAGAAAAAGCTCAGTATTTATTACAAGATTAGATTTATTGTATGAAGCATTAAATGGCTCTGACATTAAGAGACATTGCATTACTGAAATGAAACTCAACAGCTGTTTTTCATATGAAGAAAGACTTGGTGACGGGTTGAAAGCTCTGTTACGCTGTGACACTGCTACTCATGAACTGGCAAATGAGAAAACTAAATGTTGGCTTAAGATTTAAGGCTGCAAAATACAGCCTGACAGATTTTGACGACATATCTTTCATCTGATAAATGTCCTTTTCTCTAACACAGTAACATTTTAAATGCCAGCAGGAACGGTTGAACAAAGTGAATGCTTACTAGGCTGTGACAATTAATCGATTACTTGATCAAAAGAAAATTAATTGCCAACTATTTTAATAAGCAATTAGTCATTCCAGTAATTTTTCAAGCAAAACGTTTGCTGGTTCCAGCTTTTTAATGTCAGATTAGATGCTTCACAGTGGGTGGAACCACTTTACACGTGTCAAAAAGTTATATTCTAATTAAATACTTGGGGCATGTAAACACACATCTTTATCGGATTCCTTTTTTTACGCGTCCATGTAAACAGTCAAGTTGGAATCTCTAATTGGAATGATTTTAATCAGATTGACGAAATATTGTCCATGTGAACTAAGCTAATGTTGTCCATGTAGACACAGCTAAAGACCTTAATTGAAATGCTGTTTATATCGTCTCATATTATATTTCATATCATTTTCATCATTTTCTTCATCCTTAATGTTGAACAAACATTTGTCACCACCCACCTTTGTGGGAATTTTGACAAGTGCCAAAGCACAGGCGTCATTTCAGGATGATTAAATAGCTGGACCCAACAGGATTTCATGTCCCTAAAACACCTCTTCATCCCCTCAGTGGCAGACCATCGGATAAATGCTTATGTAAAAGGCCTTTTCTAAAAGCAATTGAAACAAGGAGGAATACTGCTGTGTGGTTGTGTGGCATGAAGCCAGAGCTCGAGCTGCCTAATATTTGGGCATCATCATGGTGAGTTTCAGTGAGTCACTCAAAATGAAACTGACTGCACTGCTAGTGCTGATCATACCTGCTACAAAGCCTGCTAGATGTATTCAGTACCAAACCACACCGGCTTCCTTCCATCTATGTATAATGAATGCAGCATTAAAAAAAGAATTACAATCACTGCAGTGTTGACAATACCCAACTGGAACAAAGTGACAATCAGATCTTCCCGTACGTGGAGGCTAGAGTTAGCAACACAGCCACCATCTCCCACTGATACTGGAAATGGTGAGAAGTTAAGGATGCTACATACAAGTGAAGCCTTAACACGGGCTCACTCTCTCATGAGAGGGAGCCTTTGTCCTAAGAGCAGAGCTGTTTAGTATTAGTATCAGCAGACAGATAGCACTGGTGATGGGAGCAAAGGAGCCACTATAACCACACTCCACCTCAGAAAAGCTTTCTTTTAGATGTACTACTCAAAGTGCTTGTGTATAGCATGCTGTACAGCAACACTAACAGTTCTAAATAAACAGAACCGGCTCTCTGTTCACTTGTTGATGTTTGCTAATCTGTTCCTTGAGTATGTCCTTTTATCCGTGGTAGTGTTGATTGAGAGAGGGATTTAGTTTAGTATTATTGATGTTTAAACAACTGTTAGGTAACAAAATATCTAACTGGTCTAAAAAGCACAGTGCAAAGAGCAAAGTGAGATAGTGAGTGAGAAACACCAACACGGATGTAGGTTTATTTAGTAGTTATTGCTTTGAACTAACCAGCTAATGCCAAGAAATCAGCAGAAAAAACATGTAGACACAGCTAACGCCAAACTAATCAATAGCATACTTTTAGAGGTCGGCTTCATTGCACAAACTGATCTTCAGGACTTTGGAGACCGGGCCATTCTAATCTTTACTATAATTAACCACAAAAAGATAAAAAATATCAGCTTTCCTCTCTGCAAAGTTAACGTTTTGTGCCATAACATGTATGAAAAACTCAGTGATATCCTGGTGGGACATTAGATCTAGTTAGATCACTGGATAATGTTTAGTTCCAGCCTTATAGTTACATGCTCAATAAAGGTGGTAGCTTGGGTCCACCCCAGAACCAGGATGTTCCAGTGAATGACAGGAGCTTGTTCCATCCTGTTTCTCACAAGTTACCTGAGGGGGAAACATTCAGACTTGAGACTAATGTATTAGTACTATGAGGAGGAACAAAGGAGGAAAAGAGGATAAAAGAAATGCAGGGGGGATGGTATGTGACGGACATGCCGATTCATTTGGTCTCAAAAAAGTGAACTGGTCCTGTGGGCAAAGCAGCCAACAAATGATTCAGATGAAATGTGGACAGTGCTGGCGGCAATGTTCGTGCAGGCTTTCCTTCCCCATTTTCAAAATTCAAAATTCTCTGAACCGACATAACACGTAAAGCATTTCTTGTGGCTTTTAAGGCTGTGCACTTTCAGTTACCCACTCGCTGTCAAATATGTAAGGCCAGAACATATGAGAATTGTCTTTTAATTTGAAAACCAGATTGTATGCAGCATGAATGGGCATCAAAGACAGACATTTTCCAACTACACATAATGGCAAAGTATGTCAGGTGGGGCTGGTTATATTATTCATATACTAGGCCTATATCTATAACTTATATCATGATATAAGACTATATATCCTCTGCAGCTGCAGTATGGCTAAGCACAATATGCAAAATGCAAAAAGCCGCAAATATTGGATAAAGGTCAAATATTTCACAAAACAGCAGTACGATGAAGTACTGTAGAGCTATAGAGATGTCCTAGCCTACAGATTTTGCTCTCCAGATGTAAGAAAACATGTTTGATTGGCACTGACCTCAGCAAATGTCATGTCATCATGAATTAAGTTTTTTCAGTCAAAATGAAAGTTGTAAAGCAGAAATGATGATTCGTAAATCATACCACAATCACAATTTCGTCAAAATAATCGCAAAACAGTTTTTCACCATAAAGCGCAGTCCTAATAGTCTCTTAGATTTTGGATATGGTTATAATGTGATTGGGGAGAAGCGTTGTCTTTTCCTGGTTTCAGTGGCTGGATTACAGTAAAGTGATGTCATTTTCTGATATGGCTTTATCTGCTATTACATGCCAGTTATTATTATTATTATTATTATTATTAAAACTCATTGTGCCAAAGTAGAGATTCAAACATAGGTGATGACTGAATCCGAATTCATTTTAATTTTAATATTAAATGACCATATGTAACACCTGCCTCGTGCTTTTTATCTCGCCACAGAGAAGCAGAGGCTCTGGGGAACAGTGCCTCTGTATAGGACTTAGAAAACACATTAAAAGGATCTTGCGAGGAAGGAAACAAATCAAGAATTGAGAGTGACAATGTGCTACACTTAAGGGGAACTGAGAAAAACAATTTAGGCTTTCTAAATTGAACGAAAAGAAGCAGAACATTAGACTTGATTGTAAAACACATGTCACAGACTAATATTCAGTTAAGTCTAAATTACCCTTGTACCAATATGCACATCTCATCTTTTAAGATGTCAAATTAAAAGGAATAAAAAAAATTCTGGGGCATTTCTCATTAACATACTGGCTGGAACTCTGCCATCTGGTAAAAAGCACGAGATTTTATAAAAGAAAGTGAACTTGTAAAATTAGAGGAAAAGTACAGTACTTTCAGTTCTCATATGCAAATTTAATAAGAACTCATATTTAACTCAGCACTTCCTAAGCTGACTTTCTCTCCCTCTCTCTAGGCCCCCTGGTGAGATAAGAAATCTTATCAAAACTCCCCCCTCAAATCTCTTATTCGGGGGGGGGGGGGGGGGGGGAAGAGCACTCATCCCCCGATAGAACAGCCAACTCATCCATGACAACTGACTTTTACCTTACATACAGTATATTATATGATCGTATAAAATTAAGGTACTTTGTCACATTGATGCAAACTGTCATAAAGCCTTCCAGCACGCTACTGAATCATTTGCACAGGGGCAGTCTCATCTCACATGAGGTGGAAAGCAGAAGCCCTTCAGCATTAAGATTCGGTGGGAGGAATATGACGGTAAAGCTATTTAGAGGATGTTTATTTACTGCTCACTGTTGATCCCTTAATACCAGATACAATTCTCTAGTTCCCGTCTACATTCTGCAAAAATAGTCCTGTGCTAAGTCGTAATGATGACAACATTCATTTTCTAAATTGGACAATTTACTTTGGTAGAAAGAACTGATATCAACATTAAATCAAAAATGATGTGTTTGTTAATGTTGCATCACAACAATTTTCCATCTACCTGCATGTCTGGCAAAGCAGATGTTGCCCGTAAAAACAATTTAGTGTTATGATAAAAACAGGATGACAGGTTACACTGAAAATACACAAAGCTGTGTGGTCTTTTAGAAATGTATCATTTACAAAAGGGGCTATTCACTCAATTATTAGCCAATAGCTTAAGAGCAGCATTTCTGAGAACCATCTTCACTGTAGGCAGTCCGTTTTTAGTAAAATAATGACTGACCTTAAAGCCACGGGGTAGAAAGAGGAATTCTTGAAATCACGCATTATCTTTTAAAAACTGACTATTTAGCCTCGCACATTTTCTGAGAAGATAAAGAAGGTTTATCTTATTTCTCTGCACTGTCGCCTCGGCATCCTGCCCGTCGTGACCTCTTAACAGAGGGATTATGATGATTGCATTTAAATCCAAAGAGAATCATTGTGTAGGAAAATTGCAGTATGGACTTTTGACGCAACAACTCCGCTATCTCATCAAGGTCGGAGAGTGACAAACTCTTTTCAGGCGTCCGGAGAGCATAAGGCTTTGAATAAGCTGCTCATGCCTGGGGATCTGGGAAAGCCTTGGGTTTCAGAGAGCACTTTAGGTGGTTCACAATGGAGACAAAAACCCTGCATCTTTTGCCTCTTTAATCATTGGACCTCCTTTAGAATACTATCATGCAGTGGGTCACACGGCATCTCGGCCTAAAATGTTGATGCTCTGTTGCCACATGTTATTACCATGCATACCATCACATAGTAGTGTTTTGGATTTGAGGCTACAGCCCAAGCCTGCTGACCTTCTTCTCTCTTCTCTTCTCTTGAAAATTTGCGTTTAAGTTTGACAGATACATCCGACAAGTGTATGACAGTGTGAAATATAAATGATAATAACGATCTCAACATAAGATACAGATAAGATACTGTTGCTTTTCTGGGTGATGATTATAACACTACATTTCTCCTTTATGTGTTAAATTAATGTAGGCAACTCTTGGTAAACTGTTGTTGGCACCTTCATTTATAGACAAGACGGATATGATTAACCACACAGGAAATAAACTGCGTACTTGTGAGTAATACAGACAAGCCTTAACATTGAATGATCAAGTAATTGTCGCTTACCTTGAGGATGTCTCCACGCTTGAAACTAAGCTCATCATCAGCAGTAGCTTTGAAATCGTATTTGGCAATGGCCTCCATGGTTGCTGTTGCTGCGTGCTGGAAAAAACTGCTCGGCTGTAGTTGTCTTTAAGGGACTGAATAAAAAATAAAAACACGTATCCAGGCTTCCGTGGCCAGATGCTTCTGTCCGAGTCTCTCCTCCCGTCTATGACCCGTTCCTTTAGTGCTTTGACCTCACATAAAGGTTACAGTAAGGTGCCTGCGAAGAAGAGACAACGTGGTACTGAATCACACTGAAAATGAAGCGTGGAGCAACGACTGCACAGGTAAGTGAAGATGTGTTTTTTGTTCAAGACATGTTTGTTCGTAAACATGAAGACTCATATTTTAGATATATAAATGGATTTTAAAAAAACAACGCTAATTTTGGTTTTGGTCAAAGAATATCTAAAAAATGTGCAAATGATTTTTTTTCTCTGAGTTATTGTTTTCCTGTAGTCATGAGAATGTGATTTTGTGGTCCAGACATAACATGCTTTGTTCTCTCAGGACCCAACAATATCCAAAATACAATACACAAGCTCTAATGATCATCTCCAATGGCAAACCTGAGTGAAATCGGATGAAGGCCTACATGTTGCTGCTGCTGCAACATTCATAAGAAGACAGGATACTGACGCAAAGTTTACTACAATCAGTGGCAATTGCTGACAGCCAACCACCTGGCTGGGACCACAGATAAGTCGGTAGCCTACTTAAACAGAGCTGACACTGATACACTGGCTAAACCTACAGTTGCTGAGTTAAATGGATAAAGCTACGTTATCTCATTAAGTTGTTTGCTAACATGCTCCCGTGCAGCAATGATGGCTTCACACTAATAGCGCACAGCTCTGCGTCCAATCAGGCCATTAAAATCTGACAGCCAGCCAGATGACTACATTAGAGTAATGAATTTACAAAGAATAATCTGCAGATGCAAATGTTTGGGATTTTACATAAACAATCTCGTCACAGATAATGTTAACAGTTACCCAAAACAGCGACAACAAAGCTTTTCTAGAAGTATTTTGACAGTAACGAAACAATATGTCCTAAAAGGGGACTGCGGCGATTGTTTACAGTTACACAACAGTCAACAAGTCAACCCATGGCCACACTATATCTGAAGACAAGCGATCAACACAGCACATCAGTGACAGAAGTTACGTTAGCCAAGACAAAGTAATGACAAGGGAAGCTGAGGTCTAACGGCGACAGACTGCAATAATCCTCTTTAGTTTACAGCCATCTCCAGATGTTTTAAATGTCAGACCAAAGTCAGATTTTAACATGTAGAAATCTGCCATTTTGAGCATCAGACCGTGTTTTTGATCGTTTTCACGCGAGTTCGGGTGGATCGAATCCGTTCCAACAGACAGCCTGCGCCCAGTGTTCTAGAAACGCTACAGCTAGCATACCGGCTAACGGTCGAATAACAATAACTGCGATGCCGTGTGAATATCAAACTTAACCCCGTTAATTTACCACAACGGGAAAATCAACGATGACATTACTCAACACAACTGCTCACTTCAAAATAAACACGAGATGTTTATTAACGCCCGAGGCCTGTAAGCTAGCCTCACGTTGGCAAATGTGAAAGGGAAGAAAACACCTTTTTTTTCATAGCGCAAGCTGTTGTTGCTAGCTCTGTGGCACAGTTAGCCCAGCTAACCTAACTGAACTTGCCTAGCCTGCGTCGCGAAAGGAAAGAGTACACAACTTTACGTAAAGAGAAAGAACAAAGAAAACTCACCACTCGAGATATTCCGTTTCGATGCTGCCACCGTAACAAACAAACACCTTATCGTGTGATTATCCGCTCCCCGTTTCCTCTTGAGAGGCAACAAACGATGTACGTCTGATGTCGCTTACACCCCGTCCTAGGAGCCTAAACGTAGCTACTAGCATAAGGTTTACGACGTTTATTTCCGCTTCCTTCCACAGCGCTGGGAGGGTCTGCCTGCTGCTGTGACTGGAGCTCCTCCCTGTCAGTCTGTTGCACTTGTCTGCCAAACCCACCACAGAACTGTTACTGCCGTCCCACTAGCGTTCATTATCCCCTGTAATTATTAAAGGTAACCTCGTGCTACTGTGATTAAAATTAAAGGGTTAAACTGCATACACAGATTCATATAATTCATTAAATATTACAAAAACGTGACATAAGGTGAGGTAGAATATAAAATAAAATAGGCTAGATACAGCTGAGGCATCTTAATGCTTCAAGATTTATGAGTGTTAAATTACATCAAACTATTGCTACAGTGCCTGACATCAGCAGTCAGGTGATAAAACCAGTCAGTGCATTATATGCTGAACCCGAAGAAAACTGCAATGAGTGTTCTGGCATGCTGTAACTTCTCGATAAAGTTACTTATTATGTTGAATATAATACACTACCTTATAAACCACCAGCGATCAGCAGTTCTTCTGCTGGTTCCTCTCATTAAAAATTGACCATATTATTCAAATATGCACATAGTGCACACTCACCATTCTGAAGATATGCCAGACGAGTTGCTCAAAACATAAATAAATAAATAAATAAAGTAGCCCTCATCCTCTTATATGTTGTCAGCGGCGAGTTAGCGTGCTAGCTGCTACCTTTATCCCACTGCATAACCCTAGATTTGGCTAATAGCTGGCCGTCTTTCCTTGTTTTGATTTTTGGAACATCTGCTTTGAATTGTGAGCTTTGGAGGCCTGATGTGCGACAATACCTTGACAATACTGACACCTAGTGGATAGATCAGGAACTGTGCGGAATGGTACACGCGTGACAATCTTTTGCTTTGAGACGCCACAACAGAAGTGGTAAATAGTAATTATTAAATAAAATGTATAATAATAATAATAATAATAATAATAATAATGCATGGCAGGCTGAAGGTGCATGTGTATATACGTCCTTGAGACAACAAATAGCCTATAATTACAGAATGTATAGACAACAAGGGACAATAATTCCCATGATCTTGTATGACAAACACTGGAAAGTCGTTAGGCGTGTGTTAGTATCAGACAACCTGAAGTGTATTAGAGATGTGATGGACAGTGAACAGTTTGGGACTATTATCGAAGAGGGGCTTTTGTTACATTAAGTTCACAAATAGCCTGCATTTGACAAAGTAGGTAGACTGGATCTTTTTTTTTATTTCTTTTTTTTATTTATTTACAGAGGAGACGACATTAAGAGAAAGACAGCCATGTCTCACACTCTCGGTCGGTCCGTATTCAGTTTAAAGCCTGTACGTTTCTACACACTGACAACGTAAAGCTGCAGCCTTCCTTTCCCCTGAGAGAGCTGTGACGTCGTTTATTTGGTCTTTATAGGTCCGTGAGCTGTCGCGTGCACTGTGGAAGAAGTTTGAACAACGTAAACGAGCTCGCGTCCTCCTCCTCCTCTGCTGTTTTCTTACTCCCCCTCCCCCTTTTTTTGGGTTATATGTATATTTGTTATCCTTTTCTTGCTCCTTCTCTCATGGTGCCCCACGCCTTAAGTCTTTATTTCTTTCGGAAACTGTAAGTTGTACCATTATCATACACTGCAGACTATTTTGACCTCTCAGAAGATATTTAGGATGGACTTTGCCTACATGTCGAATTCATCTCCTCCACCCCTCAGGCCGGAAGAAGGTAAGTTGTTTGTTTTCTTCTCCATTTAACATGAACTCCTTTAAATGAGCCGTGCCCACGATGTCACTGCTGTGTCGCGAATGTAAATTTATTTTTCACGAATTATTAATAATTAATAATCCTTTGTGACCTTTTTTTCTTTTCTTCTTTCGAGCCAGTGGTTT
This sequence comes from Pagrus pagrus, assembly GCF_965226575.1. Lineage (NCBI taxonomy): Eukaryota > Metazoa > Chordata > Actinopteri > Spariformes > Sparidae > Pagrus > Pagrus pagrus. The sequence continues at coordinate 9,517,138 of NC_140197.1, forward strand.
TGGTATTGGAGCTATATATGATGCAGCTATGTGTAAGTTTTGTTTAAAAATTGTGGGTCTTCCTTTTTTTGTTGAGGACGTGTATATTTTACATTAATACATCTAAAATATAATCTTATAAGAAGCACTTTTAAAAACGTAAATTGAAACAAAGGGTATATTTGGAGAATAGATTCACAGACTAACAACTAACAAAGACTACTCTGTTTGTAACCCTTTTGCCAGAACATGAGCAGTACAACAATGTGCTCATGCCCAGCATCTTTGGTGTCATCTGTTTCTTTGGCATCTTTGGTAACTGCATCGTAATCTACACCATTGTGAAGAAAACCAAGCTCTGCTCCCAGCAAACAGTCCCAGACATATTTATCTTCAGCTTGTCCATCGCAGACCTCCTCTTCCTCCTCGGCATGCCTTTTCTCATCCACCAGCTTGTGGGCAATGGCTCCTGGTGCTTTGGTGGCACCATGTGCACTGTCATCACAGCGCTGGACTCCAACAGCCAGATTGTCAGCACGTACATCCTGACTGTAATGACCCTGGATCGCTACCTGGCCACAGTCCATCCCATTCGCTTCAAACACGTTCGAACCCCCTTCGTGGCCGGGGCGGCGGTAGCTCTGGTGTGGGTCTTTTCACTGGTCTCCATCACTCCAGTGTGGATGTATACAGGACTCATGCCTCTCAAGGATGGCTCAGTCGGCTGTGCTCTTCTGCTGCCAAACCCAGCCACAGATACATACTGGTTCACCCTCTACCAGTTCTTCCTGGCCTTTGCTCTGCCTTGGGTGGTCATCTGCGGGGTCTTCTTCAAGATTCTCCAAAACATGTCAGCTACGGTCGCCCCACTGCCCCAGCCCAGCCTGAGGGTGCGGACGAGAAAGGTGACCCGTATGGCGGTGGCCATATGCCTGGCGTTCTTCACGTGCTGGGCCCCCTACTACATCTTGCAGCTGGCCCACCTTGGAGTGCAGCGGCCCACCTTTGCCTTCCTGTACGCCTACAACATTGCTATCAGCATGGGCTACGCCAACAGCTGCATTAACCCGTTTATCTACATCGTATTAAGTGACACGTTTAAGAGGAAGTTCATCGTAGCCATCCGACCATCCCACCGGGCGTTCAGAGTCGCCCCTGCTCTGGCTGATGGCAACATGAGTCTGAGGATGGCACCAGACAACCTCCATCCATCTCACCTGCACTCATCAAGGGAACTGCTTCAAAACATGCTGCCTGTTACTGTGGCTGTGCACTGAGATGGACACTAGTGTGCCCATCCAGAAACATTACCAACAAGTCTCCAGCTGCCACTAGTGACAAATACTTCTGTGTCCATGAAGGCATAATTAAAGAGGGGTAATCGTTCCCGATGTGACTCTACCATTCCCAGGTCTGTAACAACTTCTCAGATGTAATGTAGGTGCTGACTACAAACAAAACTCATTACGTCATAACAGTGTTATGTGTTGGAAACCTGTATGTTGAAGTAAACATGTATGTAACGCCGTGATCCTACCCTCGCACTGAAGTTACATAGCGCAGAAACAAGTGATGGGAGGCAGAGTGGCTGAGACAGAGACACCATTCACCCTGTTACAAGACACTGTACATTCAAAACATGATTTTGAAGCTGTTAGTTTAAGGTGAAACAGTTACCTAATGTTGCTTTAAAGGCTAAAAATGAATAATACATTCTAGCAAAATAAAATCACATGGTTCTGCACCTCAAGATTATAATTTTTATGATCTGAAATATGATTTTTAAATGACGTTTTAATAGAATCTAACTGTGCTAGCTGTTAGCATGTTGCAAGCTGTGATTAGTATTGGTTGCATTAGTATTTTGTTGTGACCAAGATGACTATGGCACTAATAGTCCTCCTCTGAACAGAAAACACAATCTGTAAATGTTTAACTTTTTAATTACTTGTTTTAATGATATTTTTATTGTTGCAGAAAAACTGTCTTTTAACAGATTGTTTATGCATGCATATTTAACAGATGTCTGTGTATTTAGGTGGGCATCTTTTACTGTGATGTGACAGAAGATATACACTTTGGCGTGTCTATTGTAACTTGCTGCATGTTTTAACTGTTAAAATGTGCTCACGGAGATAGAGATGACTAAATGGTTTTATAACTTATTTTTTACTGTTAATTAATGTCAGCAGAAGCGTCAATAAAGAGTGGAATACAACTGAAATATCTTCATTCAGTGGCATGAAAGGCCATATATAAAGCTTAAAATGGAAGAAAAGTATGCTGTGGCATTTCAGACTTGAGAGGGTGAAGGCAGCATTGTCTCTTTCTTTTCTTCAAGCTTTTCACAGTGGGGTGACTGAATGACTGCATATCAAAATGTCATGTTGCGTGATCTGAAGTATCACCCGCTGAATACTGGAATAAAGCCAGGATTACATGGCATTGACATGATAATGTCTTCTCTGTCCTTGTGTTAGGTTTTTTCTTTGTCACAGTCTGGAACTAACATCAAACATTTTTTTTGTTTGCAAGTTGGGATATTGTGTGCATTTAGCTCAAGTGTACGGTCAGCTTGCGGAATAAATGTACGCTTCAGTAAGTCCAAGCACTAAATCAAGTTGAGAAATGTATATAATGCATCACGATGTACAATGTAATTACTTGTTAACTGTACCAGCACAGAACGTACCAATTCTTTTTAACCTCCCCAAAAACCCAGTGTATCTACGTTGTGTGACTTCTGATGAAGAAATGCCTCCAGAAAATGAAACAACACACTTCAGAGAGCAGCTGATGGTATTTTTCCCCTAAATGATTGACAGGGCTGATAATATTGAGACCAAAACCGATTTTTTTTTCTGATTAGACTGCAGTTACAGGAGCCTTTACAAACAATGTGCCGATAAAACGATCGGTCGTTAAGTTCAGCTTTGATGAGTCGTCTGTTGTGTTTTCCCGTTCCTGCTGTTCTGTTAAACCTCTTCCTGTGATTTACTTTGGAATAAAGTTCTACTATTGATATGGTTGCCTGCTGTGTCTTGCTTTTGGGCCCACCTTCGTTACTCTCAGCACGACACTTATTCATCAGTTCTTGTTCCCTTGGTACCTGCATTTATTTAACAGTGCAGCTATAAAAACTCAGTCTTGTGTTTCAATGTTTCCTCCAAGCAACACATGCTGGAAGAAACCGATGCGGAATATGTATTTGTTACTGTCATAAAATGTTATTTAATGAAAGAAATGTAATTAATATTTTTTTCCACACATACTGTACATTCATTCTATAACTGGTTTATATAACAGTGCATTGATAGTTTTATAATACCATGTGGTGAAGCTTTAACTCTCCTTGAAATAAGATTTCTACTCTTTCATGGCACACAATGTGTTTATGAATGGAGGGTGTTTTTAATTTATTTTCACTTTTCATTCTCTCACTTTCTGCCAAACTGTAACTGCTGATGTTACTGTGAACCATAGAGAGCAGCAGGTCACAACACATCCCTGGGCTGGGCTTTTACATTCACAGCACATGGAAAGTCATTATAGAGGCACAGAACAACCACAAAGAGACACTATATGGGCACAAAGAGAAGTGTGACAACCACAGAGACACAAAATGTCCACAAAGAGAAGTGTAACAACCGCAAAGAGACAAAAGTACCACAAAGACGTGGACGCATGTCTCTAAATTCGGTGAATGGCGAGAGAGTATTTTGCCCACTGCTATAAATGATCTGCTGTGGGATTTCAGTGAATACACAACTGAAAAACAAAATATGAGTTTGTTCTGCAGGCGCAGACTACACTGGTAAAAACACTGATGTCTTGAACATTCTTTTGCATGAAGAACATTCCAGCTGTCTGTAAAAACCTGTGAACAAACTGTTTTTTGTCCATTGCTGTTGGTTGTCTCTGGTTGCCAATGCAGGAAATCAATTGGGGATAAAGGCTTTTATGAAGAATCAACGTTATCACTAATGGAAGTCAGTGAGCGTCCATAATATTTTGAACACTCATAAGATATTCACACAGGTTGTCTTCCCTTGATTAGCGATGCATGACACTCAGTTCAGCCTTTTCCACTCACTAGATTTCCACGATAAAGTTCTCAGGATATGAGACTTTCACTTCATCACTGTGTTTTTAATTTTCATTGGTTCAAGTTTTTTTTCTTTAGGATGCCAGCGTCAAGCAGCAGATTCTGACTGCAGCAAGCTCTCCCCGACCAAGGAATTCTTTCTTTGCTGAGTCCGGTGATGGTTTGCCAGTTTAATTTTCAAATCTAGCTCAGACGAAACTCATTTTCCCAATTCAGACGATTGATAACAGACATAATTATGGCTGCACAGTAATGCCCATCGCCCCATGTGAAATTTACTTTTTTATAACAAACAATAAACATTCAAAAATATCCACTTAATGTGATGGTTTAGATGCCTGCAGAGATGCCTTCAGGTTAGGTTTCATTCATCACTTAGGGGCTCTAATATGAAACACAAGCAGGTGTCTGCATTCCCTTTGATTCTAAACAATGACACCCTTTGGTGATGGTGACAAAGCGGCAGCGGCAGTAATGGCCTCAGGATAACAACACACCAGCAGCCATCACACAGATCTCTGCGTGAGCAAAAATAGCAATTACCTTCACTGTAATGAGTTTGGTCCTCTGTCAGGGACCAACCTCCAGTTCTGCTGTGTCATGCTGACTATATTCATAGCATGGATCAATGTCACTGGATGTTATTTAGCCCAGCAAAAGATGTGAGGATAAACAATGTGCTTTAAAGGAAGAGTTCAACATTTTTGGGGAAGATGCCTGTTCACTTTTTGTAAAATATTCTATCCTCAAGCTAGAATACACCAATGTAAATCTTTGAAGTGCTGTGCCTAACTGTCTAACTGTCCCATCCATCCTGAGGCACTGATGTGTTCATGCTGACGTCTGATTTAACAGACGAGGAAGCCAGAAGCAGGGCCGGCCTATCTAAATGAGAATCACACGTGGATTACTCGACAGAATCACCATGAGTCTGCAGAGATAAGTCAAAATAAAAATTCTGATTCTGTACATGTCGCCAGTAAGTGGCTATACCTCTACAATGTATCCCTCATTTACTGTGAAATGATGGATCGACACAAATGGAGCAGATTAGTCAGTTTTGAGGCAGAGAGAAGTCTATTAAATTTGTCGATTACAGAAAAAAAGAAGCAGCACGGCCTGGTCATCAGGGGGACAGTACATTTTCTGCCCACCCCTCTGAGTCACATTTCATTTGTAGCCTATGCATTTTGAAGTGAATTGTCCAGTGTCCAATCAGCCCACGTTCAAATAAACAGCATTCTCTCTCGTATAGATCATTGTATTGTGTGTGTGTGTGTGTGTGTGTGTGTTCTGGTGATAAAGAAAGTGGACATTTCTGCAGCAGAGACAGTGAGTGCTCTTTCCTGTGACATCAAATGAAGCATCAGAGGCTCAGTGTGGCGGTTGCTCCAGCACACCTCCTCTGTGCAACCTTCCATTTTTCTGAAAGGTACTTTTAGATCCATATGGGGCATTATTTTGTCTAGGTGTGTGTGTGTGCGTAGCAGACATAATCATGTAAACACAGTAACTGGAAAACAGGTTTATGGCAGAGTCCATTTACATGCACAGCAGGTCTTCTCTAAAGTCGATGATCTAATTTGGAGCACCTAGCTGCAGAAATTTGCATATTAACAGGACGTCCTTTTCATTTTAACAAATAGGCAACCGAGTAAATTAGAAGTGCACACAGACCCCCTGATTGGAGGCTAAATGAGTGACGTCATGGTTGACATTATAGTGTTATTAAAGAACAGAGTGAGCCTCTTATAGGCTTAACCGTACATTGGACCAATAGGCCAATATACGTTACGTGCACGAGCCTCTAAGAGGCTGACTAAATGAAGCATCTCTTTTACATAAAGTGTCTGCAATAATCCACAGATCATTGTATGTAAACTGTCTTCACATCATAATGGTGATGCTGTGTGAATTCAGATAACTGGGTAAACAATAAAAAATGTGATAAAATACAGGCAATGTATATAAACCTTCTCATTTTGTTCTCTACATTGTCAGCTGGTGTGTACTAAGAATAAACATTACTGAAGCTGCCAGTAATTTTAAGAAGTGCATGGTTTCAATGAGAATATAACAATGAATAATGCATCTTCATGGAAATTTTCAACTTAACGCCTCCAGAGAATTTGCTTATTTATCTTGATGGTGTTGCTGTTCAGCCTGACTTCTGGCCCTCATGTGCTTGCCAACAGTTTGGCTACTGGAAAGTGCTGAAAGTAAATAAGGGATACATATACAGCATGTAAATGACCAGTGACATGTGAGGTCATCTAATCACATATCAACAGTAAATCAATAAATATCAAAAACTGGTCATGCAAATAGACTGTAAGTGGAATATCACACATATTCTTTTTTTTGTTACAGATAATTTAGGGCCCTTTTTATATCTTAAAAAAACTGCTGGTAACACTTATAGTAACACTATAATAAGCATCATGAAGACATGGTAAATCTATAACAAACAGTGACATTAATTAAAGAGGTCATCTTCTGCAAATGTTCAGGTTCATTCTTTTATTTTCCTAGTAGAATAGGTTTACATACTTTCATTTTCAAAAAACATTATTTTTCTCATATGGTGCATTGCTGCAGCACCCCTTTTCACACTGTGTCTTGAACAGTCCGTTTTAGCTAAAGAGTGAGACATCTTGCCTCTGTTCAATCTTTGGTGAGAGTTGCACAGGTGCATTACTTAACGGGCAGGATGTAGCCAATCAAGGCGGGTCATGCTGAGCAAGGTAGTGTGATCTAAAATAACGCAGCTACAGCAGTAGCAACTGTGTGTCTGCTAACTGAGTGGAGTGTTTATATTTTCTAATAAATATATAAAAACCTATATTTATATAACGGCAATAATGACGCACATAAGTTACAGAAGTAAAGGCTTGACTCCAAACCAGGTGTTTCAGGCAGTGCAGGAGCAGTGTTTTCTGTGGGAGACATTAACTCCCTTTGGCGTGGACTTTGGGCTTTTTGACTTTGCAGACCTTTAACATGCACAAAAATGCTACACAACACAAAAAAGGAAAGGAGAAACCCAAAAAGCATAATATGACCTCTTTAAGCAATTATAAAGGTTCATAATCAGTTGCCACTTTTTAATGGCCATCCAGTTAATGTTTATAGATAACTACACAGTATTTATTAACCATTTACAAAGTGTTACAAACACCAGTTGCAACGTTACAACACATACTTGCTTAATATATGCATGTCATTGTTTGTTAAAGGTGCAATATGTAAGAATTGACTTGAAAATGTAAGATAATACAGAAAAATAACTAAGACTATCAACAAAACTGTGAAGAAATATTAGTGTTGACATTCTGTCAAAGAGGCTGCAAAGCTAGTGGTGCTAACACCAGCACCCCCCATTGCTCCAGCTCACATACTCGAGTCAGCTAATAGGACCCCTTGCTACATGGCTAACTGAGCTAAACCAGAGTAACCACTGAGACTGCAGCTGCTGCTAGAGTTAACAGTTACTCCGGTGATATGCTGCTCCCTAGCCTTTTTTTGTTTTTAAAAGATTTTTGACATGCAGCAGAGGTCGGACTCAAACCCTGGGCCGCTGCAGCGAGGACAGGGCCTCTGTACACGGGACGCCTGCTCTACCAACTGAGCCAGTGGGCACCCTAGCCCATTTATTTAGAGTAGGCCATGAATTCAACAGTTCTTACACGCTGCACCTTTAACAATAAAATAGCTATTAACACTGTACCAACAACGAGAAGATTCTGTGCTTGAGCCTGTCTGTGTGAATTTTCCTTTTTTCCCCCACAGTCCAAAGACATGCAAGGTAGGTTAATAGGCAACTCTGCAGTGCCCAGGTTTGAACGTTGTGAACGTGTGAATGGCTGTCTCTATATGTCAGTCCTGTTATAAGCTGGCAGCCTGTCGCCTGGTTTCAGCTTAGATTGTCTCCAAGTGAAGGTGAGGTGGTTATAGATGATGGGTGGATACGCTTTTTAATGACTCTTATTACCTCCTAGTGTCTTGTTAACCTGGGGCTTCCACCGTGTTACTTGAATCAAAGTAGTGTTTGATATTTTTATCATATCTTTTATGACCTGTTGATTGAAAGTCTTTTGAATTATGCTTGTATTTTTTCATTTTCTTTCTAATAAAGATGTCTTAAAAGATTAGTGTGTCACTGGTCCTTTTGCTGTCTATAACCCTCAGTTGCCTAAAGAAGTCCTGAAGCTGGTCACTAATAAAATGAAGGTAAAAGGAAGCTGTGATTCCAGTGTGTAGATTCTCCTCCTTCTGTGGTAATATCAGTAACTTTTTTGTTTCCAGCATCTATGTGGTGTTCATAACAAAAAGTTTTTAAATCCAGTTAATAGCATTCATTTCTTTGCCATTGGCATTGAATCTGCACTCATTCATTAACCCTATTCATTACATTTACCTAACTACTCATCAACACTTTAAAAAGCCGCGAAATCTCTCTATACTCTGGCTTCACGTTCACTGTTTCCAGAGAAACAAGCCATCACCAGAGCTCTGGAGTGCTGCTACTGTAGCTGACAGGTTGCTTGACTACCAAAGAAGCACACCTGCCTTGCATCCAAATACTAAGGCTAAGCCAGAGATGAGAACGATGAGACTGGCACACAGGCTGAAACTTTGCCAAGACATCACGCAGCTACACTGAATCCATTTGTGAGAAAAGCTGTGTTTAATTTGCAATCCATAAAACTTGCAGTACATTAAGCAGACATTATAGACAGTCCAGTACAGGGACCTTTGTGTGTTGTGACCAATTCAACCCAACTTACACTATGTATCAATTTGACTTCACCTGAAACATACAGTTTTAATCTGGTACTTAAATTACATAATTACACATCAGGTACAAAATGTAGACTTTTAAAAAAGTTAATAATAAAATATAATCTAGCCATATTTCCCAAATAATGTCTCAGAAACATCCTTCATGTACTATCATTTCATTTGGTAAAGAGTGTTGTTAAACAGTAACGTTAAATGACACAACATGAGACGTGAACACAGTTACAGTGACGGCGAACAATCCAGACGCTCACATTTACATTCCCCAGTAAACCCAAGTGACACATTTGCAATGAATGAGTAAACCAAAGAGCGTTGTGCTGATACAGAAACTGTGAATTAAATATACATTAGACAGGCAGCAGGAGCACGAACTGCTTCACCATCTGTGGTGATTATTTTATTACAGTTTATGTGAATGTGATAAAGGACGACTACCACTAGGACTCATCACATCCCTGTGGCTGCAGGGAATTAATAATTATGTGTCTCTGTGTGTGCGAAAAGTGTGAACCCTCTATTCAATCCCAGATAAGAAAACTGCTTCAAACTGAGCTATAGTTTTGCATTTTATCTGCAAGAATTCAAACCCATCTGAAAGTGAGAGTGACATAAATTGACATTCTTGCTCAGCAGAGGTGGAAAAACAAAAGCCCTCTTTTAATGCTCTGCAACCTTCTGGGAAGGATGATAGTTTTATTTCTTTTTAGTCACAGCAATGACTCCTGTTGTTTTCGGATGTAGCCAAGCTCTTCATCATCCCTCCAAAGAGCAAACCTGAAGAAAAAAACAACAGAAAAAGCAATTTCTAGGGGAAGGACGCTATAACAATTTCATGTTTCTGACTTTTGAAAATCCACAACCTTCTCAATCGATACCTGAAACACAGAAATACAAACCCTGCTTGTTGCTTATATGGTTCAATGTCATTGTTCCTACATTAGCAATGTAATGTGGCATATAAGTTCTTGTCATGTAGCAAAATATTGATTATTTGTCTTAAAAAAAAGAAAGTTCATTGATAATATAACATACACATGAGAGTAAATGACAAAGCAAAAAATGTTGTTGTAGCAGCCAATTTACAGTGCAGGTGTTAGTACTTTTTTGCAGTGTCAAACTTTTTAGCCCAATATCTGTCATTTTTATTAGCTGAATGGCTTCCAACGCATAACCAGCATGAGCAGATGTTGGTTTTCTGAAAGCATAATGGGCTTAAAACATGAAAAATTCCCCAAATCACACTCCACTTTTCAAATATTGACTAAAATTCAGAAATAAATCCAACAGCAGACTGCTTTTTAAAACAAAACAAAACAAGAACAAAGAACAAGTTACAGCAGTATTTCTCCTTAGTAAATTCAACTCTGCATAGATTTAGTTTAAGACACACACAGGTAAGAACTCAGAACAGTACTATGAAGGGGAGCAAGAAGATAGACTTTGTTTCCAGCGATGCCTTCTGCGGGGAGCCTCTCTGGGTGCCATGTAGAGAAATCAGCAGAGAGGTCCTAGTGTTCAATAGTCATTCTGGGCTGTCACAGAGGCACTTATAATGAAAAAAACAGAAAAAAGTAATCAGTCATGATGTTAATAGTCACCAAAAAAATTATCAGGAGGATTAACATGAATTGTCACAATAAAACAGACTCAGCTCTACACTTAAGAGAAGTGAAAACTGAGGCTGCACGGCAATTTAAGGCCTTTTTCTTATTCTCTAAGACTGAACTTGTGCCAATAACTACAAAAATTATGAGAGCAGCAGGCAAGCTTCTAAATCAAATCCTGCTTACATCGTCGTTATTTCTTTGTTTACCAGAGTACAACATTTTTTTAACACAAAGCTGATGTGCTATAATTGCATCTTCCATGCTGTGCTCTAATTTGTTCCTAGTTATGCTCAACACTTGCCAAACCTCAACAGCTCTCTATCTAGCCTATCTAGAGGGATGCACTGATCTATCAGCCAAACACTTGTAGTGACCGCACTAGGACATTGGGGAACCACTTCTTTTTGAAATAGTTTGTTTGTCCACATCACTTTTTAAAAGCATCATTTGTTAAAAAAATAAGAAAGGAAACCTATTAGGCTTTTTTTTTCATCTCCCTATTACACTGCCTTCAATTTTATCTGTTGAAGACCATTTAAATTGTTTTTTCATCTGAGCTTTTATGTATTCATTCATGCATTCCATTTGTAAAGCTATGTAAGTGGAGAAAAACCTCTTCTCATTGTGTAGGTAAGTAAGTAAATCTTACACTATAGTTACAAAGTACTTCGGTAGTTGTATAGCGGTTTTAAATGGTTCTTGAAGAATTTACTGAAGGTTATATTAAAGTATGTTTCAAGAATCTCCATTAACGAACTTATTCTTTTTCAAAGATTGTGTAATGGAGGGCTGAATTACTTTAAAACAGTTCAGTTGTTTTTTTTTATACTGAAGGTTTCTTTGTTTCCCTGACACCAAATGGAGAATAAGTAACAACAAAAACAAACTAAACAACAACAAATTCAGTCAGACCGCACGGACACAAACATCCCTACAAGGAACCTAGCTTACCTGCACTATGGCTGTCACAATATCAGATTTTCACTACATTGTTTAATTATTGTGCCCAAAAGAAGTCACGATAACGACACTGTCGCTATAGAAGATTTACAGAATCCAATAAACTCCCAAATGCACATTTTTCAGGTGCTGGTAGAGTGTCTCACTCTTGTTTGTCATCTCCTGTGACATGATCTTGTGTGGCAGGAGTAGCCACACACTCTATTTTCTGCTTTATGTTGGGTAGCAACCAGCATTATGGTGCATTGCCACCAAAAACAAAAGGAAATTGAAATGATTAAGGTGGCGCTGTTATTACCATGGTATTGATTTATGGTTATTGTCGATACCAGTATATCGTGACACCCCTAGCCTGCACTGTGAGCTCAAGAACAGGGTGTATGCCTACCCAGGGAGGTGGTACTGTATCGAGTCCGCTGCAGAGTGGCGTAGCTGGGCTTGTCCGCCAGCAGGACGCGGTGGGCTGGAGGGGCCACCACCTCTCCATTCCTCTGCAGGGAGGCACACCTGCGGAAGGACAGATCCAGCTTGGTCTGGATGTTACTGGAACTGTGAGCACGCTTAATGTCCACAGGGTCGTGACTTCCGGCCTGTCCGTTGACTAGCTGTACTTTGCAGTTATGGTTGTCACAGCTCGGGACAACGCCGGTCTTCCTCTCTTCTAGCGCCGTTGTGGTCAGCGTTCCATTGGAAAGCGACAGTTTGGCTAAATTCGTGCTTGCCAGCCTTCCCAGTTGTCCGTGGCTGTTCATACGCCTGTCTTGTACCTTGATTGGTGACCCAGGAATGTCTTTCTTCATGAAACCAGGTTTGAAAAAAGACAAGAGGCTTTCGTGGCTGCGGCCCTCCTGTCCCCTCTGCCCTCTCCTGTCCTCAGGATGAAGGACCATCTGTAACAAGTCTTTTTGTGCCCTAGAGGTCACCCCTGCCTGGAACTTGGTCCTTCTCAATGTGGAATCTCTACTTGGAGGTGCACTATGGCTGATATGACCGGCTAGAATGGCCCCTCTCTGAAGCTGAAACTGGAGGTCCAGGGTCCTGCCCTGGTCCTGCCTTGTTCTTTTTAATGACCTCTGCCTCAGAGACCCATAATCCCTGGCTGCAGCCCTGCTGCTGTTACAGACTCCATGGCTGATGCCTCTCTCCACACATGATCTGCTCTGTCCCTCTGGTATTTTGGGGGAGTAACAAGTGTCCGAGCTGAGTCTGTCTGTACAACTAAGACTGCTGCCACTAGGTGAGCTGCAGTCATGTCCTACTTCAAAGGCTCTTCCCTTGGCACTCCTTTGTGGTGGGGTGGCCACCAGTGTTATGATAGGGTCTTTGGTACATCGTGGCCGGCGCCCAGACTCTAGGTACTCCACCAGCTCTCCAGGCTGGGTCTGGACTGGGGGTTTGATGCGGTCCTTGGAGCCAAAAGACCACCGCAGTGGCAGAACTTTGCTGAGGGTCTCCTTGGGCTTAGTTGGTGATCTCATGCTTACACTCCTGCCTTGGGTCCCACGGACAAACGGCTTGGCTTCAAACCCATCTGGAGGAAAAGACACGGTACATTATTACTACCCACCTACTACTATACCTACAAAGGTTTACTTACAATATATTTTAGTATGTTTTACAAATGATTTATCAGTGACAGCTTGTGAAATACTGGTATGCTTGTATACAAAATATAAAATACACAAGCATCAAAATGAGTTGATGAAATAAAAAGGTATTTTAATTTTAATTCACTTTGATACAAGAACATATAGAGCAGACCTATTCAACTGGTGGCCTGCTTACATAAAACTAATATGAAAAAATATGTAAATATAAAGGGTCTAAGTCTTACACACATGCTGATAGATGTGACGTACATAAATCACCATATACATAACTGGTGCTGTTCTTTTTATTTCATCTATTTGTATTTGTTTAAAATTTGTCATTACCAAAAGCTAAAAAAAAAATGTTTTGGAAAAGATACTGAAAAAAAAAAGTCACAGAATAATCCTTACATTTCTATGAAGTCTAATTCTGTTTTTTGTTCTATTTATATTTGGATTTTTTTCAGCAATAAGGATTCCTTATAGTCACATTCTGTTGACCTCTGTATAGTAGTTTTAATTGTCAGTGGTGGAGTCCACCATTCCTGCACTGGATTCAGACTGTTTTCACACGCTGGGCAGATTCACAGGAAATGATGTAACATGTAATCCAGCGGTGCTGTTAGCCGCCTCACTGTCTGTGGTTCACTCTCCTACAGCGTTGTCAAAGCTGTATTAAGTTCATGCTGACACCAACCCTACATTTCCTACTATTGCTAATTGACATTAAATTTTGTATTTTCATATTTTTGTCAGGACAGTTAAATCCTAATAGATGCTACCCCAGGTACTTACTTGTTTCTACTGTTTTAGGGAGTTCATCTCTAAACACTGGCAGCTCAGGAGACTCTGGGGCCTGTACGGGCCCTGTAGGTCCAGGGACAGGTCCTCCTGACACCACGCTGCCCCTCTTACTACCCCCTGCCAGACGGACCAGCCAGTGGTCAGAGGTGGAGGAGCTGGTGGAACCTGCAAAAAAGAAAGAAAAGAGAAATTGGAATTTGTGTTTTTTGCACGTTCATTTAAAAACAAGCCACAGGAAGTCATAGAGATGTACATCTGCTGATCTCACGAAAGTCACGGTCAGGGAGAAGGGTTTTCAATTCAGCATCGATTTTGCAAATGTGAACATCATGATCATCAGTATTTCCATCCATCTGTGAACACCCTCATTATGCTGACACCATGAAGATGAATGCTGCTGCGACTCCAGGAAATGGAGACCTTTTCTGGGAACGGGTCAGTTTTTCTCCACAATCGTTGTGAACCTTCTTTAATGTGCTACAAACAAATTACACTGAAAATTCACACTGATGCTCCTGATGCAGGACATCAAACAATCCTGGCAGACTGAAATTACAGAGGGGAAATCTGCACATTTTCGCAGGCCATACTGTAAATAATGATGATGAAAGTGTCACGATACTCCCACAGTCCCTTCATTATTTCTATGGTTTATCAAAAGAATGTAAAGCAGCTTCCATCTGACTGTTCTCAACATAACAAGCTGACCCAGAGAATTTGAAAGGACTAACCGGTGACTGAGGAGCTGGCAGACCAAGGAGGGATTGTGTTTCTCCTCTGGTAGAAGAGGATGTAAGCTCCACGTGTGCTCACCTCCGCCTCAGGAACCGGCTCAGCACTGCTGTCATCATAACTGTACCACTGGCCATCCACAGAGTTCCTACAGAAGGCTGCAACAACATAATTGAAAGAAATAACCTACACGTGTCATGTTTATATTGAATTGTCTTTCACATCTTTGTTGAATAAATGAGGTAAATGTTACTATTGTTGCTACAGGCCTTCCTACAGAAGGTTTGAGTTATTCAGACCTGTGTAATGTCCGCCGTGCATTCCTCCATGGTGGTTGCACACAGCATACAGATCGTACAGGAAGTCTGGCGGAGCCAGGTCAGGTCGTCGGGACTGTTTCCAGCTGGGCTGCAGAGGGGGCGGATGGGTGCCGTGGTTGCGGTTCACCATGTGAGGCGCCATGTCCAGGCCCGCCAGGGGGAAATGCACGAAGGTGGTGAGCTTGTTCCTCCGCTCTCCCACCTGCCTGAAGCGCTTCAGGTGGAGGATGAGGATGTCCGGGAGCGTCCACAGGCTCATCTTCACCATGCCCTGCTGCAGCTGCTTACAGTGGGGGCACTTCCAGGCGTCATCAGGGGCGAGCTGATGCAGGAGAGGGAGGTAGGGAGAAAGGAGGTAAAATAAACCGTTACTCAGTGAACAGAATCGTTCCTGCCATTAACCTGACAGAGCCACAAAAAACTCTTTGCCTCTCCAACTCGATCCGGCAAATCATAATCTGAACCTCTTTTGTGTTTCTTTTTCTTATTCTAGGTAATCATATTCTTTGAAATCAAGTCTGACAGAACTTTGGAAATTCACAGCCCAAATCGGCTTATTTGAAACAGGAAGTACATTTTGAAGCTGTTGCCATGGCTACAACTTTGGTTCACTTTTACTGTCTCCCTGTGATTACACCTTGCATACTGAGCAGAGATGATTCACTATATTAAACAAGGTCACTTATTTAGTATTTACATAGATAACAAGACTTTTCCTCTGTCGTGGCGTACTCAGTCGATTGCATGAGAGACGTAACTCAGTGTGCTCAGTTCACATATTGGTGTTTCATCATATTCCATGTCAAGGAATACAGGTGACTTCTGCACTGGAAAACTAGAAATAAGTAACTGTTTATCAGCCCTGCATTTGAGCCACTGAAGGCTACAGGTTTGCTCATTCAGTCTAAAATATAGTTAGCTGGCCCATTCGGAGCAACACTGGGAACCTCCACTGAGCTCAGACTGACTGCAGTGCCATCTTTGTGCCTGTGGCTCCACTGGGTGGTGACACAAGGTAACAACAGCAGCAATATCACAGCCAGTCACTGTCAACAGCAGTCACTGACCACCAAGTTTGAACAGTCAAACTGACCACCACTAGAACTGTGTGAACGGTTACATGCTCTTGGTGATCAGGTGATTTTACTGAATACATTTTTGCTCTCAATACTGCAATAACAATAATAAATGGCTAATTATGATTAGCAACGTAGTCCTTCATTCATTTTGCCTTATTTCAGAAGCATCTACTTTGAAATCTATGGTGATTTGATCCAGGTAGGACTGAAAAAGCGAACCAGTTCACATTCTGAATATCTGTGCAACATAGTTTAAACAGGAACTGTCAATCCAGGTAATCCAAAAGTCACGGAAAGTAATGAAGCTACTAGTAATGAGGTAAGTAGTAACTGTAATTTACTATTTGTCTAAATAAGCCCCAGGAGGCTCAGTATCAACACTCCTGATGGAGCCACTGGTTGCTGCATGTATCAAATGATAACAGGCTGACTACCTGTTCCTCTTTGGTGTAGAGCTGGAAGCACTCATCCAAGGTGCAGCTGTACTGTTGGACGTGCTGCTGCTGCTGATTCCTCACACTCTCTGCATCCTTCACCACCTCCTCATGAATGTTACCAAACAGACTGTGGTTATATGAAACACACAGAAAGTAGTTTTACGTCAGTTAATAGAGAAAAACACTGGAGTAAATATGTGGTGGGCTGTGATGAAGAAACAAACTGACAGGTCTTTGATTCTGATCTCCCACTCGATGATGAGCTTCACATGTGGAGGTCCTCCTGAGCCGCACAGCTTCAGAGCTCTAAAAGACATGAAAGGTCAAAGGTCATCCAGTGTAGAAGAAGGAGCATCTGTACAAATTCCATTAAGTGGCTTAACATCATTAGCTTTGACATTTACAGTAAATGTGCAGTACAAAGAACCTTATTAGAATCATTTGAGGGCACTTGTATTGAGGCTTTTTAACCACTAGGTGTCAGGATTACTACAGCACTAGCGGCATTAGATGCTATGCGCTTGTTTGTGTCTAATTTTGTGTGAGAGAGTGACTGTGGGGTTTTATTGGGGAGTCAGTTGTGGATGTTTCAGGTAAACAACTATATTTCAGGCTACAGTACAAGATAAATGTATCCTCCATAGCTCACAGCTGAGCTTCAACACATCAACAGTAAATTGACAAAATCATCCACATTCAAAGTCCACTTAATAGCAAGTATTGTTAGTAAGTTGAATTTTTGACTTGATAAAGTATGATATGAAGCGTTAATGGATCAACAATGTTGTTACAAGTCATTCCTGAGAGAGACGTGAATGTCTCTTCTAAATGTCCCTGAAATGAAAGAGTTTTGAGAGATTTCACTAAAAACCACAGGAGCCATCCTCATGGTGCTGCTTATCCGATAGTTGCAGAGTTATTTCAGTTTGAACGAAAGTGGTGGATTCGACCAACATACAATGGTGAAAAATTAGCACATTTTTACAAGTCCATTGGTTGGCACATGCTAGAGATTACATGTCCTCCTAGAGTAAGAAACACTGTGATGTACGTGACATTACACACAGACACAGACTTATCACACAGGCTGATAGCAGTAAACAGTAGACCGAAACACTTGCACTGGTACATTCTTGTACTGTTTGATGTGGGTTGACTTGGGAACAGAGCATATTTCTGAATCATTACAGTTCAAACACTATCATTACATTAGTTTCTAGGATACAGGGTGCTGCACATTTGCCTTTCAAAAGATTTCAGTGGCATTTTGCCCCCATCAGCACCATTCAACAAATGAATGAACTGTTCTTAGCAACTCCCCAAATGGAAGTCCTTTCAAGACCTTGTCAAGAGGCCCCTTTGAAACATCAATTCAACTTCTGCAAGTAAAGGCCATCAGACCTGCATTTGTGAAAATGGATAAAATGTCTGCACATTTCTAGACTGTGCTAATCATCGCAAACTGCTGGACTTGTGTGTAACATTTGTTTTCATGTCAAAACGTCTTCAATAACTGGCTGTCTGCCTGTAGCCTTTCTTAAGTAACACTTTATTAGATCAAAACAGACTTAAATTGCATTGAAATTGATCACATTAGATTAAATCTGAATGAGCCTGTGAGGACATTGGGTCATCTCAGCGTTGAAAGTTCTGACCATAATAACAGTAATTCTACAACAAAATAACACATTTAGACTAATCCAATAACCCTCTGGTCTAATAATAGACGTCAATGTAATGTCCAGACAGGCAGCCAGCTCTGACAGTCACTGAGGTCACTGAGTGCCTACATTGTTTGCACCTGCAGAAATAGATATTACATGGAGGATATGGGAGGATGTGTACCTACTCGAGAAATGTGTCCAAAAATATTCCTGTCAGACACACTTGCATCAGAGCATTGAAGAGTTTTTGTTGCATGAGTGGTCAGACACTTTTATTTGGCCGAACAGGCTTTCAGGATTCAGCGGGGAGTGCAATCAACACCCCCCAAACTGTGCAGAGCAAAACCCGGTGGAAGTAAAGAAATGCCAGTTATATGTATGATGAGCTCTGGTGATGGAGGGCAAATATCAATTAACACATCCTCAATAGCAGGACTTGTTTGAATGTTAATTTGAATGTGCTCATGTGTGTGACATCAGCTCTCCACCAGAATGAAATATTAATGTATTTTCAAAACCCTCACCTGTCGACAGCAGGGTGGTAGAGTGGCCGCCCGTCCTGAGGTGACAGGTAGCTGTAAAATGCTGATCCTCCCACCACACGGATGTTGAACAGCACTCTGGTGTTCTGAAAGAAGTGCACAACAAAAACACTGTAAAAGTCATAGACATGGCATCAGAGTATGTTTATGCTTCTCATAACAAGACTATAAACTTCAGGACTTTATATGTCCAACACATCCTCTCCTCAAATACTATATGTTTAAAATATTGTGGACCCTCTTCAGGCTGCAACTAATGATTATTTTCATTGTTAATCAATCTGTCGATTTTCTCAATAAATCAATTAGTTGATTGATCTAAGTGTCACAAACTGGCGAAAAATGTCAATCAGTGTTTCCAAAAGCCCAAGAAAACGTTCTAAAATGGCTTGTTTTGTCGACCCAAAAGATATTCAGTTTACTGCTATAAATGAGTGAAAAACCTGAAAATATTCACATTTAAGAGGCTGGAATAGGAGAACTTATACTTTTAGTTTGGTAAATAATTACACAAACTGTTTAAATAATTATCAAAATAGTTGGTTGTTAAATTTATGTCATGATGTTGGGAATCAGTTTCATTGTTTCCCGTTTTATTTTGTAAGGTTCATCCTCAAGTGTCATGTTGTGTTACTTCCTGTCTTTGTCTTGTTTTCCCTCCATTGTGATTGTCCTGATTAGCCTCCTGTGTATTTAGTCCGTGTGTTTTTCCTGTCAATTATCAGATTGTCTGTGTTTGCTCTGTGTTTTGGTTTGCACTTGGTTTAGTTTACAAATGTCTTGTATTTCTTTGGCTCTTGGTGTTTTCCTTCTGCCTGTTTTTTGATATTGGCTAATCGTTAAAGCTTGTCTCACTGATTGTCTGCCTGGAGTCTGCAGTTGGGTCCTTTTTTGCTACAATTGTAACATTTAATAGAAGACAACTAATGAATCTATTAGCTGTTACAGCTCGATACCATTTAGATCAGACTCTGATTTTGTTGATTTGAGTTGTACTACTAACTAAACAACACGGGTGCGGCACATTGGAATCGCTACTGGTTTGGTTACTGCAGCTTAACTGCTTCACATAAACTATTTCAAGTTGTACTAAATTCCTCTTCCATGTGGTGTCACGTCCACTAAACTATTTTTTATCCAATTAGCAAATGTTCACATGCTAACTTGCTATATTAACAGGCAAATACTGGTAAATACTTTGCCACTTTTACATCAGCATGTAAGCACTGTCATTGTGGCATATTCGTTACATTATGCTGACATTAGCATTTAGCTAAAAAAGCACCACTGTGTTTAAGTCCAGCCTCACAGAGCTGCTCGCATGGCAGTCAACTCTTAAGTCTCGTTAAGGTCTAAAATGAGCACTGCCACCACACTGATTCACAACTGTAATGAGAAACGTTGATGCTTGCAGTTTTGTGGTGTTATTCACTCATCATGGTTTTGCTTAACTATGATGAGATGGTTTCATTATGGCAAAATGAGAACACATAGCTCAGGACTTTTTAAGCAGCAGCAGCGGAAACATTTCTCAAGACTTTCACTGCGATCAGTCAAAACGACTGCTCAGTTAAGAGACTTCCAACCATAAAAATGTGGCCTGAAATGGTTTTATGAATCCAATATGCGTTATCGAAAGAAGATTGACTACTGTAGTTAAGTTTCATATGGTCTGTGTAAGTTCTGATGTATCCCTGTGGATCATAGCAGCAAAGGGAAGTTTACTACACAGATAATGAAGGTTTTATACAGAGAAGAAGAACTTTTTAAGACTAGGTTCAGATTGTTTTTTACTATCATTCTCTCTCTACATCAGTACAACAACCTCCGTCTTCCCATCATACAACCTGGCAGATCTGACAGAACTTCAGGCTTCATCTAAATATAAGTGAAATGATACCGAGCGATTTTTTATCGGCAGCAAAGGGTTATTTCAAACACTTACTGTACCTACACTGTAAAATCTGACTGGAATATATGGATAAAAAAGTTAGGAAACCAATTAACTCAACATTACCAAGTAGAATATTACATTTAGGTTGTACAAGCTGAAAAGTTTTATCAGGTTAAAATTACTAGTCTACTTGGTAATTTAAATTTTAATATAACTAGCATCAGATGAACTGGGGACAGTCTCTCACTTTTATTGTCCCCCCCTTTGGTCAGTCTACCTATTCATCTGTCTCTATGCAGACTAAACAGTATATCACCATAAGCTTTTTGTGTTGGCAAATGAACCATTAACACTTAATGATAAAAATCATTCTTTATAGCCAACATTAATTTAAAAATGTGTTTCTTGCGTTGATGTTTTTAGCTTAGCCATTTGTTGCTGGCACATGCTGGTCGTGGTCGAGTATTAATTCTCTACTCAGACACAGTCGGTCTTGGACTGCTGTTCAAAACTTGTTAAAATATGCTGAACTGAGCGTGAGTTTACACAAAACCTGACATATTATTACACTCTCATGGTTATATTTACCTAGTTTGCTGTGAAAAGGCTAAAGCAACAAAAAGGCAGAGGAGAACAAAGTGGGCCATCATGAAATGTAGGCCGAGACCTGCACCTGACATTTTGAGCTCACAGCAGTTCAGCTTGAATCAACATGTAGCACCTTAACACGAAGCACAGTCTTAAAGTTCTGTTTGCAGTCAAAGTATTATTTTACAACGGAAAATAACATTAATAAAACCGTAGATAATCGGGCAACTCTCCCATATCATTCTCAACTGGACTGAAAAGCTTAAGCTGCGAATAAAAAAAACCGAACACACAAGGTACTAATATCTTTTTCTCCTCCTCTGAAGCATACTTATATCACTCTGAGATATACTCAGATTGGAGGTGCTTTAGGAGTGAAGGAGCGCTTTGCAAAAATGAAATTCATCTCGACTTGTTCCAGTGAAATCTAGTGTGTAGCTGCTGGCTGAGCTCAAACACTAACACCCACTCTGAGTCCTGCGAGGAAAGCTCGATCCAGCAGAATCGTACTGATGACAAAGAGCGCACCAAAGCAGACAGCAATATTGATATGCTGAACACATGAACCCACTGGAATGCTTCACCCTTAGGCAAAGTTACACAATACTTCTGAATTACTGCCTCACATATGCAATATACAGTACTATTTCAAGTATCAGCATCACAAGCTCTAACATCCAAGTAACATTTGGCTCACATGTCCTCATTATGTGCACACATAAAGAGCCGTGTAACTAAGACTGTATAATCTTCTCTTTAGTGTTTCAGCATCATGTGTTTATGGACTCTGCAGGCATCAAACTTCCCTGTGGTGCATTTCCAGATAACTCATCTACTTTTCTGGTTTTCAATCTGCTGTGTAAAAACTGTAATGCTAGATGACAAGGGCGAAGTAAAAAAGACATTTTCTTTTCATTACAGACTTGCTTGGGCTTACTGTGAGTTCCAGAGAAAGGCTTGTGTGTGCATGTGAAGACCACCCAGAGAGTCCTGCCAATACCAGCTTCTCAGGAATAGGGTTTTTCCTCTATTGTTTCAAAAACCAGTGGAAAATTTCTTTAAAATATGATACTATATATGAATTACTATAATTCCCCACACCTTGCACTGGTCTTGTAAGATACTGACTGCTTCAACAAAAAGATCCATGGGTTTACACATTGAATATTTCAGATTGAATAAACCCACGACAGGCCTGTCAAGCTTTGGATTTCTCTACATGTTGTAGCGGTGTGCCCGGTGCTCTGATAAGAATCATACTCGAGAGTTTGGGTGTTGCTTTCTTTTTCCTTACCTTCTCAAAAACCAAAGGCGCAACAGAAAAAGTGCAAAGAACAAATTAAACGGACTGCTCCGATGAAAGTAGTATGATTTATTAATTAATATATGATATTTACATATTGATGTCATCATCAAACACAAATTTGCACGACACTTAGTGGTTGTGTCAGTTGCGGTGAGGGATCACATTAAGCCATACGTTAGGTAGATAGAGAAATGTTTAGCTGAATATCACAAACTAAATAAAGGGACCCAGTATAGGATGTAAAAAAAATCTACAAAGGAAGGGAAAATCCCATACAATCTGTAGAAAACCCTGCTTCAGAGAGAAAATTATTAACATGTTTACAAGCTACATTAAACAGAAAGCTTTAGAGCGAGGAGAGGAAGAGATCCTAGCGCCTCTCTGCTAACTATTGGCAATATGCATGGGAACAAATCAAAATATAATATATTTGAATAAGTTGCTTACTTCTGAAATTACTTTGTGAAATTAGAGGTTACACTAAAAAAAGCCAGGTAAACACATCCACTGTGTCGTATTTTCCCACTGTGTGTTCCTGCGCTAACTTTACTTACACAGTGTCGGCTAACATTAGCAGCTCTTTATTGGATTTCGGGAAGTTTACACTCCAGCAACCCTAGCATAACTTACATTCACCAAAGACACTTAGTAAGTCCTCACCCTAAAAGCCTTCTGTCTTGTTACTTTAAACAGAAAACACATGTTTAAAAAACCTGAACAATGAAGCGTATATAAAACCCGTCATGCTTGCTTGGTTTTTGCATTTTTCCCTTATAACACCAGCTTAACATTATAGAACAAGAACAACACTGTTAATTCCATTTCTTCTCCATGGATCATCAACTGGTAATGGTGCTCATCTTATACCTGGGAAATGTAGTTTTAGAGTCAGTTTTTAGTGTGATGTCATGTTTGCAGCCATATTTAATACCCCCTCTATTTCTGCCGATTTCTCAATGCTGGGAACATTTAAGTCAGCTGGTGACAAGTGTTTACAACCAAATCATGAAGCTAATATTAGCTAACCTAGCTAGCTAACTAACTACAGCTGATAAAATCTGACAACATGGTTGTCTTTTTGGCCAACTATGCTGACAGTTGCCAGTCAGAAATGAGAGGCTTTTTTGTCTACTGTTAATAGATTATTAATTACTAATAATTTCAAATCTGCCACCAGTAGCTAGGTTCGGGCAAAATTCCTATGGTGCTGCGTATATGTATGAATGTATGTTTGTTTATTTTCCACCCAGTAGAGGCAGATGAAGAGGGTTATGTGAGAGTAACTATGACTAATATATGAGAAGAAAAACGAACAAATGAGCATCGGAGATCTGGTGAGGCTCTGAGCAATGTCACCCCTGTCAGCATGACTGCTGAGAAGAGAAGGAGAAAACCTGTGAAAAGTCATCTCAGCATCCTGTCAGAGGAGAGGATGAGCACGTGGGCCCTACAGACGGCGGAGACTCTACTGTTTAAAGTTTCCCCATGAGAAAATCCTTGGTCGGGCTTTCAACCAAGGTTAATCACTTTTTGTGCTCAGCGAGGGTGGCGTGAAGGTGAGGAATGCTTGTGGCATTGTTTGTGCCTGACAAGGCAAAAGACTTTAAATTACAATCCATGCAAAGAAGACAGTGTTTCACTTGTTGTCTGAGCGTTGTGTGCGTGCATCCAAACAGTTCACCTTAAATAAAAACAACATCCTCTTCATGTACACCAGAAGTCTAGCAGGAGAAGGTGTGAATGTGTGCGAGAGTGCTTGTCTCATGTTAATATGAGTACTGTCGATGAGAGGCCAGCTATCATTGTACTGCAGCATCATATATTGCAAGGTGTGCTCCGGTGAGCATCAAGTCTGCCACTGCTAAAATGAAGATGTCAAGCGATGTCAGAAGCAAGAAAAATGGCTGTCAGAGAGGCCGTGCTTTTTTTCTTTTTCAATCGCGTCTTTGCCGAAGCTAAAATTAGACAGAAGCGGAAAAATCCACTTGTGAGTGTACTTCACTGATGCTCGAAAACTACAGATTCTGTTGAGATGAAAGATTCAGAGCAAACATCTGCGCTGAGCATCGCTCCTTTCTTGGCAGAGGCAGGCTCCAACAAACTGATTATACTGTACGAGCCTGGTTTTAATTAAATGGCTGACAGCATGGGGCACAAAGGAGGCCACAGAGCTCCAGCAGAGTAACTGAAAATGTTGCACCTGACTCCTCTCTTCCTCTTTCTCCTGGCACTTCTCAAAGAACACTGAGTAATAACATGCAGCACGCTGGATAACAGTTTTCTTGCACAATCAATGCTCTATATGGCTCTTTAATGCAGTTGTTCGTCAGCTGTCTCCACAAAGAGAAAGACACTGATTGGTAATCTGTTTAGCTACATAATTAACAAAATGCTACTGCACACAATCACATGCTTAAACACATACAGTACACGCGAGTGAGCAAGCACAAACAAGCAGGAAAGCTGGCCCTTTGGCTTGAGTGAAGTAAATAATGGATTTGACAGTAACAGACATTAGGGGTGCGTCTATGCAAGGCTGTTTCTATCAGTATGTGTCATGTTTTACAGGTAAACAATCCATCCATGCTTCTTTTTAGCCATGCATGAAGGCTGACAGGCCAACAACTCACCTTCTGATCAAATCAAGTCCCACTAGCATACAATTCCTGCCCTTTAGCCTGTCAGAGTAAAACTTCTCTTAAAAAAAAAAAGTATAGCCTCTGTGTCTTGTTTTATTATTGAATTTAGGTGGTGGGCTAAACTTTTTGTGCACATTTGAATTGCTGATTTTACCTCAAATTATAATGGTCAACGGCTGATTGAATAACGATAGTTTGGAGCAGAAAAAAGCAGAAAGCTGATGAACTGGCCAATACCAAACCAACCTCCCCAAACTCAGAAACAAGCTGACTGCCTGGGCTCCGTCGGTGCCTTTTATTCGCTCCGCTCTCTAGTGGGCTACCCTTGCTAACGCGAAGCTAGGTACTCTGTTGGTGTACTGGCGGAAAAAAACTCTGACGGACATTTAATCATCAGAATCATGAGAAACATTGCTTTAAAAAGGCTTCACATGCTGTAAATTAGCGTTCAACTTAATATGAACTGCTTTTTTGTAACTTCACCTATTTAAAGTCCTTTTTCATTGCCAGTTTCCATCCTGTGTACATTCAGGAAAGAACTCATTAACATCCTCAGCCTGGAGCCTGTTAATCAGCTTTGACCTCTCAACGCTGACACAAATGAGGGCAAACATGAACGTGCCATGGGGACACTCACAAGGCTCTACAGTGGACATGTTGGATGTGAGGAGAGGCCAGCCGCATATGTGTCTCTTAAACTGTAAGTGTCTCTCTGTGTATCAGTGAGCGAGTGTCCCAAACCTGTCAACCTGACTCTGACCAGTAGGTGCAGCGAGAGGAAACCGCTTCCTGTCTGCCTCCAGCTGGTGCTTTAAGCTCTCCCACCTGTACCACATAGTGTCCTTGTGTGGGCACGCTTTCCTCTGTCCCGAGCCAATAAACCTGTCTCAGAACAGGTGCACCAGCCGGCGCGGCAGGAGGGAACCGTGTCCCCCCTCTGCCTCCAGCCGGTGCTCAAAACAAGCCCGCCCACGCAACACAGCTATCAAATACAAGTTTTACAAGCATCACGGAGCTGTTTCTATTGACTTATTACACAGGGCTGTACTGCAACATTAGTCAAAGGGTTTTCTGGATGTGATTGCAGTAAATAAAAAACAGAGTAAATAATGTGAAAAATAATAAATTCCTTCTCTCTGTCGCTGACGGTAGCTGAATTTACAGTCAATACTCAGGTTGGAACTGTTATACTTTTGTCCTGAGAAGATTTGATGCAGTGGAATACAGACACTAATTTACTCTGAGTTGTGTTTCATATAAGTCTGATGTGAATAAATCTGATTTTTAACTTCCTAACACCTTTCTCTTTCACCTTCTCTCCTCTGCTGTCTGTGTGTTTCAGTCCACATAGAAACTAAGCGAAGAGAGGGACGTTACTCGACTTGGCGGCTTGAACTCGAGGGATAGGACTTGCACATCTTCATTGAGGATAATATACACTAAAAACATGGAGGCTCAGACTTTCTGTTCTGCTCACGTGTCATCTGTAGCACACAGACAGACGCCTTTCATCTTTACCTTTCACAAGAGGAGTCCTGGATACACTGCATACATGCTTCTCAGAGAGAGAAGATATATAACTTTTCATGAAAAAAAATGTTACAAATATGTTTGTGTATGCTGTCAGTTATGGCACTTAATAAGAAAGGAAATAAGAATTGGCCAAGATTGGAATTGACATGTCAGACTAAGAATATTGCAATCGGTGCATTTGTAGTTTTATTTCCGGATTCTTGCATTGTGTGCGTGTCCTCCTCCAGGTTTCATTGTGGATAGGAAAAATACAGTTCAGGTCCCACTTGGCCCATTCCACCCACTCTTCACACATATTTCATAATCTACACGTTATCAGAAATGCTGTCAACCATAATTTGTATACTGTGATTGTCTTTCCCTGTTAAAAAGGGTTTGGACTGACAGAGGGTGTCTGTATGATGTACAGATTGTAAATCATGCCGAGGCAAATTGTAATTTGTGATTTTAGAGTCTGTGTGTGACTCAACGTGTGGGGGCAAGGGAAACAAAGAACTTCTTGTGCCTGTACCTGTGCCTGAGCTCCATTGATCATCAGGTAATAAAGCTTGCTGAGGATGCTCTGCTGCAGCTGGTCCCAGGAAATAGACCGGTCCTCCCTCACTAAGAATGGAGGTCCAAACCTTGAACAGCAATAGAAAATGTTGAAAAGTGAATGCTCACAAGCCCACTCTGACCAGCTCACACGTCTCCTTATCCTATTGTAATGTAAATAGTCATTTATTAACATTATCAGCATGAATTCTCATTACAGCACATCTACTGAAGGACAGAGAGATAATAATGAGTGAAAATAGCTGACGAGCACAGGGACAAGCAGCCCTCTGAATAGACAGACCACATGACACATTAATCATAATATGCATTTAATTGAAGGCAGCCCTCTATTGTATGCTTGAGATTTATTATTGTAAGGCCATGTGTGCATACATGTGCATAAAGAGACAAAACTGTGGATACTACCACTACTATTTTTTCTTTTTAACTGTTTCATGTGTTTTTAGATCCTTAAAGACATTAAAACAAAACAGTAGAAATCACAACAAAAAAAAAAACACATCCTCGGTGACACAATTTTCCCATTACATCATAAATGAATACCACAAGACTCCCAAAATAAATTAGGTTGGATTACTGTCCAGGATGGTAACCATTAACATTCTCTGGTGGCTGCAGCGACCACGACATGGGAAGAGACAATATACACAACAAAATGAGAGGGAAAATGGCTCGAGTCTATTGGGAGCTGCTGTGGAGCAAGAGGAGAAACATTTCCATTTTTCTACTGTATGGTTTTTCTTTGTGACAAATAGACTAAGTGTGCTAGATTAAAAAGGCCTTTTAACATCGTGTTGAGGCCTAATTCCACTGGTGAATGTTTTACCTCCCCAAGCTAACGATTAATACAGAATGCATTGTACATTGAATGCATTGTTCTACTTCTACAACCCCAATACCAAAAAAGTTGGGAAAGTGTGTTAAAGATGATACAAGATGTAATATGAAGTAAAATGTAATTAAATAAAAAGGGTTAACTTTCAACATTTGGGAAAGTTAACCATTTCACACATAACATGCCAAACTTTCTTAAATCCTATCTATTGCTATCTACAGTCTTAACAAACCATGGTAACCAAGAGTTCTCACACATGATTGATTTTCAGAAATGCACCTGTGATGCCATTCTTCAGGCAGCCAGAGCGAGAAACAAGTATGTGACTCCAATGTCATCTACTTGGCACAGATAAGTCCTCTAGCTGTCATCTGATGAGAGTGAGAGAGGTGGGTGGTTTGATCAACGACGGTGAGGCGTTTGAAGGAGAAACTGAGACATGGATGGGATTGGACTTTCCCACAGCCGTGCTGGCGAGCTCACCTGTATTGATCTCTCTGGACTCTGTCAGGGAGACGAATGTCTGATCTCTATATCGTGCCAGATGTCGGATTCCTCAGTCGATTGATTTTGAAACTCATCTCACAGTGAGATGTGAGTCCTTCCATTAACAGGGAGCGATCATGACCTTGACGTACTCCAGCAGAGCAAGGCAACATATAATGTGAACTAAGCTCCAGCACGTAAATCTGCTGAGAAGCTGTTAGCAGTTAAACCAACAAAAACTTTAACGACCGACAATCAAGTCAGAGAAGCTAAGAATTTACATTTTCCTTTGCTCTGACCCCTCTTGAAGTTACCGTTGCTATACCTGCCAAATTCTCCCTGAGCAAATGTGGCCAGTGGGTTTCACATGATGATAAACAAAAGAAGAGTTCTCATTTTTAGCAGACAATCGTTGATTTTGTCAGCTGATACGACGCTGTCGCTTGCAGATTGTATTAGATGTAGCAAGCTGATGTAAGCTAATGCTTATGGTAATACTGTTAGTTGGTTGAAACCCCTGTCTCGATGTGATTAATGTAAAATCATGTTTAGGACCCTGTAAAAGGGTCTTAAACATGGTCCACACAAGTACATGAATGTAAATGACTACACCTGGCTCAGCTGGCCCACATGTTTGTGCCCAGAAAACACACTCAAGGAGCGCTCTAATGCACAGGTGGAGGGAACAAAAGTCAGTCCTCAAAGGGGGATACTGAGCTAATCAGAGTGTTTCCATGACCACAGTAATACACACATGGTTGAAGTACATTACAGACAAAGCCCGTTCTTCGTATATCTTTTCTGAAAACTTACAGATACAGAAGAAACTGAGCATTACCACTGGACATCCTGAGGGGCAGTGTAGCCAGTAGTTCTCGTAAGATGACCATTGAACATGATGAAGACACTTGAACAATGGCAGACATCTTAAAGTACTGCAAATTACATTTGGTGTCAATTTTTGTCATTGGTAATATTAGTGAAGACAATTCTCCGTCCATAAGTAGTGAAGTATTTACTGGCCTTACAGACCACTGCCATCTCTGCTGCCTCTGCTTTTGCCTCTTTCTTAAAAGGTATCTTTCCTCCACTGATGCCATATTTGTTGTCAGAAACTCTTGACTCTGAGCTGCCCTCGAGCGATGGTAGTACACACTGATATAGTAGCACCTTTGGTACCACAGGGTGGATTTTCCAGTCCTCAACAGGTATTTTGCGAATATATCCTCCAGTAAGCTAATGACATGCCTCTTGGCTTAGTAATTAAAGCTAGGTTACTATAGCTAGGCATACTAACGTTTAAAGCTTATGTAACCGATTTAATCTTCGCTTACAATTTCGGTCACCACCCTCCACACTCTTGGGATACTGAGTCTTATTAGAGCCTCATGGACACCACTTCAGCATATAGAGAATCAGTTGCTATGATATTATTTTTCAGCAGCGGGTTTCACGAAATGGTCAGTTGATGTCGTTACTGTACCTAACAACATGCTGGCCGGCCCCTGCAGCATTGCACACCAACAGCAGGATCTTTACAGGGACGCCCTGGTTGAGGAACTCTGACGACAACGTCCCTGATGAAGGTAACCTCTGACCCTCAGGACCGGTGGAGTATGGCGATGATGGGAGGCTGTGATGGTAACCTGCCAGAAGAGGGAGAATACAGAAAGAGAGTCAGAGTGGGGGCGCGAGAGCAAAGTGGCGAGAGATGCTGAAATGAGTCATAGGAGGAGGAGAGAGGAGAGCGAGGTGATAGAAGTTTTTTTTTTATCTAGTGATTCTATCAGTTTCTTGAAAATTCTGCTGATGCTGAAAGTGAACCAATTTCACGTTCTTCTGGTGAACAGCTTACAGACTGACACTGACACCAAAGATTTCACACTGTTAGCTAACAGCATGATGTACAAGATATGTAACATTCTCTCCTTGAAACGGAGATGAACTTATTTCATGTATGGAAAAACTTGATCGTTAAGCTTAGCACCTCTCTAACAAGGTGTGAGGAGGAGAACTGATATATATAAAGTGGCGAGACAGCAGCTTTCTATTTGGGAGCCGTGATTCAGAGGGGAGAACAGATGGACCAATGGCTGCCTGCACTCTCAGCAGGGGGTATTATCTGATGCAGCTTCTGCTTCACATCCCGTCCTGGTGGGGTGCCAAGCAGCGCCACTTCTCTCCCGTTTCCCTCGACCGTCTCTCAGAAGAGTGTGACTGACTGAGTGAAAAGCTGAGATTATATAATTCCCTCGTGAAATGTGATGTCAGCTGACAAACCTCTGGGGTCAGCCCCGCAGAAGTTCACGGCGATAAATCACATGGTAAATTAGACTCGCAGACGCTGTTATTGATTGACCACGGTGGCTTTGCCTTCCCAAACGTTTCATTAAACACTACTGTTTACACCTGACGCACGATTCATCACTGACAAAGCAAATGCCACTGCTGAGCATCCTGTTACTGAGATCCTTACAAAGTAACAAGCCTCTGCGTTGGCACATCCCTCCTCCTGCAGAAATAATCGGGGCATGAGGACGTTAAGCTGCGCACTGTATGAAGGGTGAGACCTATTCAAAACCAATCAAAGTCTACATATAAGCCACCAGAGCTTTAACATTGAAACCTCTGATTGCAGTGTCTTGACCCCGAGAATGAGAGTAAAGATAAGTATGCACAGCTTTTCATTTATTAATGTCGCTCTAATCAAGCATGTGATAAAACTTGCTGCAATTTACATGAGCGCTGACCTCTGACAGCCGAGGGAATGATTAATGGGGGAAAAATCTCCCTTTAAATGCCCAGTGAAACATGTTCATGAAACAGCAGTATAATACAAAGGTCACCTCCCGGCCTGTCCCGCTAAGATTTATACCGGGATGCTTTGGAGGAGACCCACCTCTCATCGCTCATTACATCATTTTTTATGGCTCACTGTCAAAAACTGTTCTGTTTTCGACACTTTTTCAAGGCTCCCGTCACCTCCCTCCTTATTTATGTATTTGTTTTACCTTGTTTACAAGATGAATAATGGCGCAAGTATGAGACGCTGTTGGACTAGTCCCATAGCTACACTGAAAAAGGCACCACTCAAAACAACCACATAAAATGGGTAACACACCAAACACAGACCACACCAAAAGTTAACTTTGTTTAGCCGACATACCTGTCGATCCTAATCTCTTATTATCCCCCAAAAAAGTCTCACTAATTCTAAGAAACCGCAGGAGCCTGTGAACTCATCATTCCTCTGCACTCTCAGGCTTCTTTCATTGTCAAACAGCCAAACGGGATGAGCCAGACTAAACATAGACTACGTGAAAGCCTATAATTAAACACCTCTGCACACACGGGGATCTTCTCCCCCCACAGCTACAGGACAACCCCCACAATCCCATTAGCTGTCTGCACAGTCATATTCAAGGTCTCTGAACAAAAATAGGTGGTCAGACAAATACATGTTGTCTGACTGAAGGTTATTCTGGACTGAAAACATGATGCTCAGCTGCCAAAGGAGTGATGAGTGAGATGATGTGACTTGTGAAGGCTTTTATGAATGTTAGCTCCAAAATAAGATATCGTTAGTTCGTTATTAGGTTTTCAATGTGTGACTGTGCAAACTAATGTCATTCATGTATAATCTTGTATCCTCAATTACTAAATTATCATTATTGCATTGTTTTCCTGTTTGAACAGAGCAGTGCAGCCCCTGTGGGTCGGATGGATCTATCTTACTTCTACCTAATGTTTCATGCACAAATTGGCAACATGTGGCAGGTCAATAATGATAAATTGTACTGATAATACTGCCAGACATCTGATTTCATCTAAATTGCCTGATAAACAAGACTATGAGTCATTAGCACAGAGGGTCTGTGAGCCTGTCACAGTGGTGCTAAATGCTAAGGTCAGAATGCTAACATGCTGATGTTTACCAGATATAACTTTGACTTATTTTTGAGCATGCTAACATTAGCTAATTAGCACTAAACACAAAGTACAACTGAGGCCAATGGGAATTTTTTTTGTTTTCCAAGGTATCGGAAAAATGTCAAATGTGACTTGATAAAACGCTAGAAGAAAGGTTAAGGATTGACAAAAGTAATTACAATTCATCCTGAAGGGGAAGTTTGACATGGCATCCAATCGTTGAGACATTTCACTTAAAACCAAAAGTGTGAAACTCACTGTGGCATGCAAGTAAAAGTCAGAGGGTCACCAAAGTTATTGTGATTTATCCTCTTTGCACCTTGAATGTCTAACTCAAATTTCATTACAATCTATCAAACAGTTGTTAAGATACTTGTGAATCAAAGTGGTGGGCCGACCGACTAACCAACATTGTCATCCCTAGAGCGATAGTCCTAGCCTGGCTCTTTAGCTGACTTGTTTTAAAATGAGAAAATATATGGTTCCATACAGCTCGCCTCCGGAAGTCCTGACATCCCAAATTGAATTGAAAAGACAATATTTACACCCTTTTTTCAAAGCAGACATCTTCACTGTAGCTGCTAAGCTAAAGGCATTAGCATGCATCCTGTCTGAAGTAGGTGCATGAACTTGACCACACATCGAAGTATAAATAACATCTTCTCAAATCAATTTGGGATCTCGGATTATGCTAGACAAGCTTTTATGGAGCCATTATGTGTTTTTTTCCCAGTTGTTTTTCAACGATTTAAACAAGTCCCCTTCTACTTCAGTTGTTCAGGTGAATGCCGCAACGCTTTTTTGCTGTGAATCTCCAGAATCGTTTTGTGAACCTACAAAACTTCACCTGACTTCCCGTGGGCATGGGGGTGAGTAGATAATTACTGATTTTTTAATTTTGGGTGAACTTATCCTTTAAGTGGTAACTGAGACGCAGTAATGCAGGCAGTTACTGTATTGTCAGGGTGGGTGTTGGGTGGTTGATGCAGACAGGAAGCTGTACAGCTGTACAGAAGCAGCCATCATTGAACTAACTAGTATCTAGGGCATTCTGAGTTTGACTGACTGCGCGTCTACCCAACTCACTGCGACTCATAAATCAGATTTTCTACATCAGTTGGACCTAAGATGTCCTGATTATTTGGAAACTAAAATGCAAAGAAGACCACTGATGCCTTTTCAGGTGGAAACTGAGAGAAATGGGCCACAGATGAAGCTCCTTGAGGCAGGAATGTGCAGAGCTGACCTCATGGTGGTCTCTGTTGTTTATCATGTGTAAAATTGTTAAATAATAAACAGTCCATAAAAAAATAAGCAAAATCCAAACTGCAGCTCGAGGGATGATCTCATTTGACTGAAAACTGGGCGATGAATGAAGAGGAGGGAGAACCTGTTCTCTGTTTGTAACAGAGATAAAAGAATGTGAAATGGATACTTAACTCTGAAAGCCAATTATCTGCTTCCAAATATTATTTGGCAGGTGAGCCCGTGTTCGAGTCTCGTCCTTGGCACAACTGCTCCCCACAGTGATATTGTGCTTACTCATTTCTGCACCGTCAAACACCAAGCAGAAAGGACTTCTTTCCCACATTAAACTTGTAAACAACACGTCAAGATTTTATACATGATTCATTTTTAATTAAACCGCGATTACTTGATTACTAGATGGTAGGGACATGACAATGCTGTACTTCGAACACAAACAGCATTTTGTCTCACAAAGTACATTTACTCAAATACTGTAATTAAGTAAAATTAAGAGAACTTGTGCTTGACTTGAGTATTTCTGTTTTCTGCTACTTTAAACGTCCACACAAGTATTATATTTTTCACTCCACTACATTTATTTGATAGCTCTGCACGCTGCGTCAGAGCCCAGTCGACATTTCTGTTTTTGCTACCTAACTGTCAAAGGCAGAAGGGGAGTGAAATGATGACTTCAGTGTGTAGAGAGGAGGTGTTATAGATGCAGTGGGGAGAATATGATGTAAGAGATTAATTTTAAGTACAGCAGGGAGGTGAGGACTCAGTGAGTGAGAAGGTCACCTCATCATTGGTTTGCCTTTGGCATGATCCAAGAGTATTTCATCTTTTCATTCACAGCAGACACTGAACAGCTTTTCACTGAGCGGCTCACGCTGTCGAACAGTGTGTGAGTGACCTTGAAATTTACTGAATGCCAGTGAAACTCAATCAATCAAGTGGGTTAGAAATAACAAGGAAACTAAAAAAGGGCTACCGTCAGATGTTTTCACTCTGCATTCGTCAAGCAATCAGGAAGCTGCTTTCTCCAGACTCCACACTTAACATGTGGAGTCTTATATTACCAGGTTTAGTTTTAATGAGACCCCTGGTGAAAGTTTGTTATTCTATCTCATATCTAACCCACAAGGCTCAGATTTTTCCTTTCATTTAAGCATTAATGGATAATTGATTAAGGGTCTCTCTGCGATCAGACCGTTTAGATTTAGTAATTGCAGAAGGGGCATAAAGATCACATTTTAATGGCGCCAGACAGCCTGAAAGCATTACAGATCACTGTGTAATAAAGATGCATTTTGTACATTGATATGATATTTAATCGTACTGTTTACTTATATGTTATTTTGATTTTATAGCTTTGATTAACCACAAACACTTAAAATATATAAGGGCTGTAGTCGAAATAAATGTAAATAATTTAAGTGACTCAATATTTCATTTACATACATAAATAATTAAGAGAGCCTGGTTGAATGTTTATCAATTGGGAAACTGTAAAAGTTCTGCATATATCTGACTTCATCAAGTGCATATTACCCTAAAAAGTTTGTTCCATCAACACATTTCCTAAAGATGTTGGTGTTCCTTTAAAGACGAAAATATCTTCTATGTATTCTTACGGGGCAAACGTATCAGTGTGAGCGGTAGGACAATCTGCAAAGCACAGAAAAGTGTTGAGTTTCCATATCAACGCCTGCAGGCTGAGCCAGTGAGTACCCAGGGGGTTTAGACTGTGCCAGCATGCAGACCAGCCAGACTGTCAGGGGGGCCTCCTTTTAGGCAGCACTGCTCCGTGCGGCCATTGAGCAACATAAATTGAATCACTAAAAGTCACATTTTTTAAGGTACAACAGCAGCGTTGAAACAGTGCTGGGACTGCACTCGCGGCCCTGTGAGAGAGGACAACAGCAGAACACTAGATCACTTTCTGAAAAACAGATGAAATGAAGACATAAATCTGAGAGCACAAGAGAAATCTGTGCAGGGAGGGATGTAAGTCACAGAGCTTTATGTGAAGTTATATACTTCTTAATGTGCTCTCCAAGGGCCCCCCGCACAGGGGCATTCCCTGAAGGTTTAATTAAGCAAATACATTAATAAAATTGCTTTGTTTGCTTACAGATCTGTGTGTATATCCACATTAAAGTGGAGACCCTTTTATTATTACATTATTACGTAGCACCACAAACCAGTTACACTCAAAGACAACTCAAAGTGTGTTGTGTTGGAACTAAAAATAGCGTGTTATACTTTGATTTCAGTTTCCTCTTTCAGTCACGCAGCTACCTGAGATCCGTGCAGAGCCTCCTCTGATGTAGAGGGGCGGAGCCTGGAAGGCATAGATGACATCATTCTCAGCTATGCTGGTCAGATCATCCTCATCAAAGAAGGAGCGCTGGAAGCCTGTGGAGTAAACCTCAGTGAGGATCACCTGGAAACAAACAAATACAAACACACATTAGTTTCTTTATAACAGTGCCATTATAAATCTTAGAATGCTGTGAGAATGAACTTTGAACCCACTGGACTGAACAGTAACCTTTGCACTATTATTCCCCCTAATCTCAGATCCAGCTTAAAGGTGCAATATGTAAGAGTGTGAAGGAATTTACTGGCATTAAACGCTTCGTATTGCCTACTTGTGAATGGATTGTGATGTAACTTAAAAAGTGATCCTTCTCCACCTTCTTGGTTGCCTATAAAGGCCTACGGACTGATTTATATGTAAAGGACTTGAGAAGCTTTTCCGAGACAATCTCAAGGGTGTGATGATTATTGGCACTTCTGTCTACAGTGCTAACAGTGTCAACACTTGCTAACTTTAGCTGAGAGTCCAATTGTGTCAACAAACGACCGGTGTCCAGCAGATCACACTGTCAAAGTCAAAGCTAACAGTGAAATATATTGTTACATTTTGGTTTCATCTGGCTAATGTATGCTAACATTAGCTTGCTTGCCAAAGTGGACAAACTGCTAGCTAGCTAACATAGCAAAATACTGTTTTGATAATGTCAGCTAATTCACCCACACTCCCGGGGCTGATCCTGCTGGTAAACTGGTGACTTTGCCGTATATAAACTACTCTATCAGTTCCTGTTCTGAAACAAACAATGCCAGATCCATGCAGTGCAGCTAAGTTACAGCTACTGGGGAACCTTAGCCTGCTGGCTCTCCAACTTTATTGCTTGTAAAATACTATCCGTCTGAATATGTTAGCTGGCTAGCATGCCAAATTACTTCACAAACTAATGTAATCCATGATACTAACTCATGTATTTTGACAATGTTGATCTTGGCAAACAGTTAAGGGCTCTCCACACAGACCACGATTACTGTAACGTTAACCATAACGTCATGATGCGCATCCATACTGTAATGATAAAGACCAAAGGTGTATAACTATCTAGCAAAGAGTGATTCAAAACAGGGATAGCCTACTAGCTAACTGTAACCTAAGATACGCTATAGTTAACTAGCTTTAACTTAGTTATTCAGCTTGGATGGTTACTTTGTTACTGTAGCCGACAAAGTACTAATTTGCAAACGGCAAGCTAGTTACTAGCATGGAGCCAATGGTCCTAATAAAATATAGGAAAATTACAGTTAGTAATAGTATGGATACACAGTAAACAGACTGTATTATAAATTTGATTGTAATGTATTTTCCAGCATTTAGTGATCATTTGGAGTACAGCAGGATGCTGACTGCAGTTCACTTAACGGCCACTGCTGTCATCAATAACAAAGATTTCCTAAAATGTTCCAAATAGTAATTTAATTGTATTTTAGCCAATTAGACAAAAAAGTCAATTCAAGCTAAAGGCAGGCTAGGAAAGGTCACCAGTAAGATCCACAAATTACAATAATCATACTCATAGCCAGCATAATTGAGCTGTGCTGCTCTGTTCCAGTAGTTTGAATCTGGGTCCACACATGCTTTAAGTTACCTGGTCTGGGGAAAGTTTCCCCTCATCAGCCACCATCCTCCTCAGGCAGGCCACAGAGCCGAACAGAGGCACAGCCATCCCGACCCGCAGGTACCTCTGTCCTTTGGTGCTGAACACCAGAATCACACACAGCGGCCTGCCACAGATGAAGACACACAATCAGGAACGGTGGGAAATAGAACAGGTTCTATTTTGATTTCTGTGCCATTTCTAACGGCAGCCTACTCTACGGCCAGGAAGGGACAAAAGAAGACTTTCATGAATAAATCAATACATCTTAACATTAATAATAGATCATTAGGACTTAGTTTTATGTGTGCCAAATAATGGAATCTCTATTGCATTTTTAAAAACGAGGAGCTCTTGGCTCTGACCTCTCCAGAGGCAGCGCTGACATGAGCAGGGTGCTGGGACATAATGGCTTCTTTGAATAACAGCACACTGAGGAGATGGAGAGAAACCCTATCAGGTACCGGAGGGAGTGTATGGCCTTGAGGCGGTAGCTAGTGGCATAGAAAGATATGGCCAAAAGATATTATACTGTATGGAGTAATAGATTAAATTTTTTTTTTGCACCTCAATATAATAAAAATAATAGAGTGATAAAGTTTATTGACCCTCTCATAGGGATACTTAAGAGTTACAGCAGCAAAAAGAAGCACAAGAACGTATACATTAAAGTTACCTTAAAAAAAAAAAGAAAACTCAAACTTCTCTCCGGGAATAATAAAGAAAAGGAAGAAATAAAACAGGGAAATGAAGAATCAAATTTGCCCTTGTGCACTAGCGGTACAACATTTCCTCTGACAGATTAAAATATAGGTTAAATCACAATGAATGAAGAAACCTCTTAACCATAACATGATTTTTTTTAAAAGTTGACCAAAATCATTGGGTGAGATCTTGATTGTCGTACAGTGAGGCAGGTGCAGAGTGACAGCAGAAGCTGTCAGAGCGCACAGGTTTAATGACAGGTGAATACAGAGGACATCCAGCAGCAGGACAGCTGACTGCTCACAGCCTGCAGCACAAACTCAGAATTACCTCTACTCTGCAGTCAAGGACGTTGTTTTGTACATTCATGAGGAATTAATACACAACTACGGTCTAGAAAGGTGTGTCACATGTCAGTCTTTCAACCTCCAAACTGGTTCTGCACCCTAAACTAAAGGTGTATGTTTCTGAAAGATCTGAGGCGGAGGTCCCAACCTTGTTTTCACTGTGTACCATTTTCTTAATTAATAGATTTAATGAGGACCTTCTGACCAGCTGGTCATGGATGAGAATCACCAAGGTTCATTGTTCTGGAAGCTAAACCTGCAAGCTTGATTTCTCTCTCTGGTGTTTGTTAAATGTTATTCACCCCCAGCCAGTGATTACTTGTCCCAAACTGCCAGATCACTTAACTGTACATTAACTGTGAGCAAGTGAGCAATGGCACACACTGAGAGTTTGTGTGTCTGTGTTTTTAACTTCAGGTCAGCGCTCAGTGAAGTCAGCACTCACCAGTTCTCTCTCTTCCTTTCTCCCTGTCCTTCATATAGCGTTATGTTCATGAAGTAAAGTAACATCCCTCCTCCAGCTCCAGTCAGCAGTCAACATTACAGTATGAAAACACCTCCGCTGACAGCTGCTGCAGTCAGGTTGATAAATGGGAGTGAAGATAAATCCACTTTTTAATTTCAAGGGTTTAAAAGCAATCTCTGAGCTCTCCTCCTGCCGGTAGATGGCTCTGGATGAGAGCAGATTCCACTGTGACTATGGGTGCTTTCTCCTCCAGAAGGTCTGGCTTTGCACCCGACTCTCTCCTACAGAGATACAGATTTCATGTGGTACAGCTGAATGCTGAAAGATTGTGTGGTTACACACAACACTGCATACAGATGACCTTTATTTTGATGTTAAGTCAATATATTGTGTAAAAATCCACCACATACAACATCAACTTTAAGGTAATAATTGTATAAATAGCCCCCGTAAGTTATATAACTATTATTCAGCTTCATTTCGCCAAATTGTTTCCTCATGGTCCAGTATCAAATGTTCAGAGGCCTGGTACAGGTCCACAGCCCTGGGGTTGGGAACCTCTGATTTAAGGGCCGTAATGGGTTTATATTCCTAAAGCATTGCATAAATTCTCGCCCTGAGCCATTAAATGATTTATAAACCAGCAGCAGGTCTTTGAAGTTTGTAGCTAACTGGAAGCTAGTTTAAAGATTTAACAACACAAGCTATCTGCATATTTCGACTGGTTCTAGATAAGCACAATTAGTACTCAACCTGTATGTGTGAAAAAACTAAAAAACTAAAAACTACTCCACAGATTTGGGTGGGGAGCAGGAAA
Organism: Pagrus pagrus; assembly: GCF_965226575.1. Taxonomy (NCBI): domain Eukaryota; kingdom Metazoa; phylum Chordata; class Actinopteri; order Spariformes; family Sparidae; genus Pagrus; species Pagrus pagrus. The sequence goes on from NC_140197.1 coordinate 9,557,082, forward strand.
CTTCAAACGACCAGTGTAAAGAGAGCTCAGTAATTGGCAGCACTAATCAAGCCAAGGCTCAAGGAGGGATCCCATGTTTATGCCCACTGCATCTTTCATACCAGTGTGGACCCCCCGCCCCCCAATCTTATGAAACAATAAACAACTGGGTAGGAATATTCACAGGAATATTCACAGAGCAAGCTTTACATATAGTGTAAAAGAACAAAATCATCCAACATGCAAAGAGCACATGATCGCCAGGGACAGAGTCCAGTGTTTGGACTGCTGGGCACAGAAACTGTTGGTCTGGTAACAAACAGTATGTGTTTATGGCTTACAGACATGACTTGGCTGGGAGTGAGCTGAACTCTGCACACAGAGAAATGCATTAAAAATGCTCTAAAAAGACAACCCATCTGTTTTCTCCTCTGTTTATCCCCTCAGAAGTGTTTTCTCTCACCCTATCTGCTGCGCAGTTAATAGAAAGGATGGTAACGAAATAAACTCGATTTGGCACAGTGTCAGAACGAGGCTCTTAAAAACAATTTCCTAAATTAGAGCGGATGTTGGCTGAACTTGTATGAACCATTTCAAAGACTAAAAGCTAAAAGGAAGGAAATAACTAGCAAGAAGAAACCCTGACAAACCTTAAAATAGTGATCAGCACACCTCTGTGTGTCAATCACACAAAGAGTTGAGGTTAGCACACAAGCTCTACACTGAGTACAAGCTACATTTGAGCCCAAAAAGCTCTGCCAAATGCTTAAGTTAAGATTAAGGTTAGACATTGTATTTGCTTTTCGGTCAAGAATGAGATGAACTACTGATGATCACGCTTATATCTGTATATTTATTACGTAGCTACAGCCTGAAGCAGGTTAACTTAGCATGAAAGACACAGAAAAAAGAAACAAGCTAAACAGCTAACTTGGCTCAGTCCAACGGTAACAAAATCCACCCACCAACACCTCTAAAGCTCACTAATTAACACATCACATGTTGTATGTATAATCTTTACAAAATCTGAATTGTAAAAACAACAATTTGGCTTTTTTTAAAAGACGGAGTGTGGGCCAGACTATTTGTTGGCTGGCAGCAATAACTTCGTAGACGAACAAAGCTGACAATAAGTGAGTGTTGGAAGTGTTTTGGATTTTGTTCAGTCATGCTAAGCTAAGCTAACCAGCTGGCTGTAGAGTTATTTTAAACGAACAGATATGAGAGTGGTATCGATCTTCTTATCTAACTCTGCCCTAGAAAGTGAATAAGTGTATTTCTTAGACTGTCCGATTATTCCTTTAACATGAGCATAACTTCTTTAGGGTGTAACCCGTTCTCGTCCAACGGTTACAACAATATAAATCGTTTAAATTGGTTTATGGTTTAATGTTTAAATCATGTTTCGGTTCGAGTCAGTCACTTGTATTTATACCTAGTCTGAGAGGTCACACTCAGGTTGAGAAATGCCTGAGAAATCCACTTTACTACACAAAGGAACAGAAACCTCAAAACAGATGCTAATTTTAGGCAATGGTCTCAAATTACATAAGTAGTTGTGTGTTGTAGAGGTGGAGGAGGATTGCGAGGACACTGCATCTGAGCAGGAGCTCCACCACTTCAACTGACAGCCTACATCCAAAACAGGACAGGAGAGGACACAAGTTGTGGGAGGCGAAACACAGGATTTAGTTTCCACAACATGAGCAGGACCACAGTTAAGACCAGAAACATGCACTGTGAGCATGTTGTGAGTGGTTAAAAAGTTTGCATGTGGATGTGTGTGTGTGTGTGTGTGTGTTTGAGAGAGACATTATCACATAAGTAAAGTAAGAGAGGTCCTGTCTAAAAAAAACATAGAGTGAACGGGGTGTTTCTCTTTGAATATGTCAGGATTTCCTGAACAGGCCGTGTTGATCTGACATGGAGACTGAGTGGTTGTTGTGATGTAAAGTTGAATAAGACATTGTTCCTCAATGCTGAGAGGGTTTTCCACCAGCTTTTCCTTTTTGATACCAGCCCTCCAGTAACACAATTACTTGTGTTCCTACTGTATGTAGTGCATGAACAAAGCTGGGCGCTGTCCAGCCTGATTTCTTATTGTTTCAATACCCAAAGTTTAAAGAAGTAGTTCGCCATTTTTTCCATCTTGCAGAGAGTTAGATGATACTGATCTATACTGCTCTCCTTTTTGTACAGTCGATATGAACATACATCCAGCAGCTGGTTAGCTTATCTTAGCATTAAGACTCGAGACACAGGAATATGGCTCTATTCAAAGGTAACAAAACCTGCTTACCAGCACCTCTAAAAGTCTCTGCTTAACGTGTTGTTTGTTTGATTTGTTCAAAAGTGTAAAAATGTCAATTTACAGTACTATTTTTGGGCAAGGTGCTGCAACTTCAGAGCTAGCTTTTTGTCTGTTTCTAGTCCTCTAGTCTTTGTAGCCTACTAAGCTATAATGGTACAAAAACAGAAATGTAAAAATTACACACGTGATCAGTGAACATACTGTATGTTTAACTATCTTCACCAGTAACTTCAGAGCCAGGCTAGCTGTTTCCCCCTGTTTCCAGTCTTTGTGCTAAGCTAAGCTAAGCTAAGCAAACCGGCTGATGGCTGAAGCCTTGTAATTTTACAGTAAGATATATCAACCCTGTCATCAAACTCCCAGAAAGAAAATGAATAACATGAAGCTGTTCCTTTAAGTTTAACAGCATGACCTCATTATCTAATATACATTGGAACTACACATGTAATACTGTCTGTTAAAGTTACTTTGGAGACCCAGCACAGGTACTTCTGTCTAAAATAGATTCATAATTTGTTTGCATCTGTATGTAATTGTCCACCTGATGAAGAACAATGATTTCAGATGACAGACATGAGTCTGTATTGAGAACAACAGGGCTCACCTGGTTTGACGAAGAGGAATGGGGAGTGAGATGCAGAGGAAAGGGTCAAAAGTGTTGCTTTGTTTCAGACAGTGGGGACATGTCAGCGAAGACCTGAGGAAAAGAAAGCACATCATTGCGTTAGTCTTGAAAAACCTACTGACTGCTGCTGACTTGACACAGACTTCCAAATTAATCTCCAAGTCCTCCTGATTAAGTCTGGCAGGAAAGGAGATGGCTTAATCTTGTTACACAAGTGAACAACACAGTCAAAATGAACACAGTGTTCCACACAGGACCCCCTTGATCTGATTGTGAGAACGGAAAAGATGAGTGATGTAACTGGTGCGAATGAGAGAGACAAAAGGTTGGGGTGTGCAGGGGGTGGGGTAAGTAGTATAAGAAGCCCCCTGGGACGGTTTGGGCTATGAACGGGAACCAGCAGAAGCGGTTTCCATCTTGTTGCATCACTCTCACCAGCGCTACTAATGCTCGTGTGATGATGATGATGCCATTACGGGATCCCGAGCAGAGAGAAGTAAGGGAGCTTTCCTAAGTGACGGCCTCTCTTCCTCTGCTCGAAATGCACAGGTGACAGATCACTGAAAAAGCAAATGTCCATTTTCTTTTCCACTGAGTCCCCTTTATTCATGAGTGCACTTCATTCAATGAATCCCACTTAATATCACTTATTCCAGTTAGCTAATTATCTGAACAATGAGTCAGAGAGCCCACTGAAGTTAATGGACTGAATGCCCGAAGTGATTTTGTCTGCAACTAAATTCAATCTTTTGTCCAGTGTTTAGAGTTAATCTGTGCTGGATTTCCTGGAGAAGACTTTCTGTAAATACATGATAATTAAGTGAATCTTGAATAGGCGCTTTCTATCAACCTCTTTGAGCATCAGTGGGTGTAGACTAAAATCATTTTGTAAAGAGTGGATTTGACAACCACCAGTCAGATACATAAAACCAAATATAGCGTTAATTGTAAAATTCAATTTAAATAAAGCATCGATCATCTTCATCTAAACAAATGGTTCCTAAACAGGCGTACTTCAACAGCTAGCGGGTATGTTAACCTGTCATTGCATGTGGTTTGTTACATTGAACCATCTGGAAAGGTGCTGCCATAAACTGTTCAAGAGAAGCCTTCAGTGCCGTTCTTTGCTCTTCTTTCAATGAAATATACTCTCCAGTTCTGATATAATCTCTTGAGGAGCATCCATTGTTGCTTCCCGTAGGTCGTCACATCTAAACCATGACCATACAGTAGCTGCCAGTAGTCCTTCATAGGATGCTGATGTGTGCAGCCACAAGCACATAACTTGAAGTCTGTCAAGATGGATTTGCGAAATCACATGATCTTGCAAATCGAAGTGTCTCTCAAGGTAAGGGCTAGGTGGAAAGAACGTAGATTAGCTCAATTAATGTGAAAAAACAAACAAACATTCTGATATAAAAGAATGTAACCACATATTGTAAGAATTGAAAATAGCTACGGGTTACAATTGACTGAGCATGAAAATTAGCAAGAGAGAGCTAAGTCTTAACAGTTAGCAAAACTAATGGTTGTTAAGTGTTTGAAATAGATCGCTAAATGTGATGAATCTACAGTTCAAGTAACTGATAAATAGTTAAAGGAACAGAGCAACTACAGCAGTTGCTAAAACCTATGGATAAATGGTTGAAATATTTACCTTCTGCTCAACTAGTACAAATGCAAACTGGACCAAACCAACCTAAACACTGACAGTTAAACTGCCTGAAAAAACATTGTAACAGTGTCCAATTTTGTATATTTAATAGTGTTAAACAACATCCACTTTAAAATCAATTCAATCGAACAAATGTGTAACCCTATGAAGGGGGTACACCAGAAAAAAAAAGAAAAAGGTTGGGAACCACGGATCTAAACCATGCCAGTAGTTCACTGACCCGTCCGTCCTCCTGCTGGGGGCCATATTGGAAGCCAAGAGTTTGCAGAAGCAACCGTGTGTATGGAAGCTTGTAAGTTTAATTTCACAACCAGTTGGAAAAAAAGCTTTAATTCAAAAAGGGAAATAAAAGAAAAGATGGGACAGGAAATAAAAGCAGTATATGAGTAAGACACCCCTGTTAGCTACAGTGCAACTACTTGGTTTTAACATCAAAAGATAACATATGATTCACCACTGCTGCTGGAACAGTACAGAAAGCACCGTGCAGCACATCAACTGATTATAGACTTGTGTGAATCATAACCCAGCAGCAATAATGTACATAGAAAGGTATACTCTGGGACACATAAAGAAAACTCACACACAGAGATTAGATTTAGATTAAATCAAGAAAATTAATTGATTCATTCCAAATTCAAAATTCCCTCTTGGTGTCATGAAGCATGCCTAAAAATCTTCCCCATCTTCTTCCTAATTCTCATCTCTTTTTCATCGGTTCTGTAACGAACTCTTAAACTCCCCGAGCTTATGTGTGTCGAACTTTTACGACCTTCACACACCATCCTACCCTGGGAAATTAAGCCATAGATGAACTGTTCAAATGTGTTTTCCTTATAGGAAGGCACCTGACAGACTCGGAGGGGGAGGAGAAGGGGGGGGGGGGTGAATAAAGCTCTATTCAAGCAAACCCAGCTGACACTGGCTCTTAGTGGATCTCTCCCTCTTGGCAGAGCAGAATGGCTGCCCTACGGATGTCTTATTCTCGCCAGGAAACAGTGAGGGCAACTGCACTCCATGCATACAAATCACACTCAGCCTCCACTAAAACATAGATGTGCCCTGCACTGCTCTAAAACACTTAAAAAGAGAAAAGGAGCAAAGGAAGAGGTGATATTCTGGTGATGCTCTAATGGAGGAAGCGTGCACCGGCTGAGAGGTATGTATCCTCCTGTCTGGGACGCAGCCATGCTGAAGAGACTCTGAGCTTGATGCTCTGCACTACACACTGCGAGAGCTATGAATTTCCCAGAGTAACGCAGCATTGTCCCAGGTATCTCTAATTGATTTTCTTTCCTAAGAGAGGCAATTAAAAAAAAAAAAAAAGTCTCAATAGGTTAAAACCAAATAGATTGGCAGCTTGTTCCTCTCTCTAAGCTTGGCAGAAATCCTCTGTTGGGGGATGAATAGTAGTTAATTCACCACACTAATGCTCTGAAAAGGAAAAGGCATAAACCTCAGTGTGCGCCTCATAATTCACTAATTGAAATTACAATATACACATAATAAAAAGAGCCATTACTGGGCCTGTAAATTCCAAAGTACCAGTTAGCCAATCCTGCAAATCATGACAAATTAATCAGGAGAAATGATTCAATGATTGAACAGCGGTCACTCGGTCCGGTGTGCTTCAGAGACGAGAAGCGGGGGTCTCTCACAGTGAGACGAGCTGCACTGAAAAGGCGCCGTGTTTGTAATCTGAAACGCTGGCCCGCCCGTCACCGTAATGAAAAATGCTTGACAGACAGACGTTTTCATTGCGGCCTCTACAGACGTGACTCGCCGACATATAGACAAAGATCAGTTCCTTTGATCAGGTAAGCAAATCTTAAATTAGATCAAAGGGGCAAGAGGAGAGCAGTGCGATGGATTTACAAATCAGTGATGACAGACTGAATTCAGATCTTCTGAAACAGAGGTAAGAGCTGCGTTTTATACTTTATACCGAAAATGACAATCACAAAATGAAGCCTGAATGTACACTGACCTTCTAGTTCAGCTCTGATTTTGATCAGCGCCAGCGTGTGATGACGGATAACAGAAATTCAGATCAAATAATTCTTGGCTTGGCCTGCTTGGATTTAACTTGTCTCAACATGTATAATGGCCGTGATGATTGCGTAGTGACAAACCGAGCCATTACAAGGATAATTCTCCGGTCTGTCAACCCTGGATATTGTATCACATCAGACACTGCACTGGGAAGTGTTACACAGGCAGTGGAGGGGCCTCAGGACTCAGAGGGAAAGAGAGAGACAGGAGTCAAGAAATATTTGCTCAAAGTCAAACGCCAGCAGTGATGATACATAAGAAAAGCATTCATCTCCATTTAAACCTCGCAGCCTTGTGATGCACGGCTTTGTGCATTGTCAGAATAAACTCACTCTACACTTACTGTGTATGTTAGAGTCCCTTTGTAAAGTTTGTGCTCAGCCAAACCAGTCATGTATATATATTTCCGCTGTACCATCTCACCCACTTTCCCTGGCTAACACACTATTTGAGTGGGTGAGAGGAACAAATTTCGCCTGCTAGGCTGTGAAATCTGCTGCTTCCTGTCTAGACACACCCAGGGTGTCACAGCTGAAACATTTGACAGTGAGGGTAGCAATTAAGAGATGCGCTCTGACAGATGTATTACTGGCAGTCGCACAGAGCTGCCAATTTTGCGAGGAATTGGCAGATGGAGGGTGGCACCGACAAACAAGATATCAGAAGTTCATTCTGGAAGGACTACTTTAAAAAACTGCATTAATTAAAACATCAGATTTGGGTGTTGAATGTAAGACCTCGATAATTGGTCAGTGTCGTCAGTAGTTTGTGGATGGATGGAGTCCAGATGGTGTTTGCATCAGCATCAGGAGAATGGATACTGAAGATACAGCTGACTGAAATGAAGGAAGAACTGTTAGTGGATAAAGATGGTAGCCCATGAAGTGTATGCGATAGGATGATGCAAGCCAATAATCCACCCTATATATATTTTTAAACTGACTTGATAAAAGAGGAAAGTGTGAAGAGTAAAAGCTCTGAGTAAATGACCTCATGTTTTCTTAGACCAGACCAATACTTGATGAGTTGGCCAGATAAACTCATCTGAATGACGCTGCTCTCCCAGCCTGCCACAGCTGACAGATGCGTATATTATGTAAAAAATGAACTGCCTCTTTATCTCCTGGGTGATTGATTGACGGGAGTGATGAGGAGATCCAGCTGCATCAGAAATGGTGATAATACAGTTGGTGGTGAAAAGCCTACAGAGCAAAACTAGTTTCATAAAAGAAAAAAAATCTCACTGTGATCCAAATGACATCCGACACAAGGTATCACACAGGTGAGAATACTCGACCCAATCTGCTGTATCTCAACCAGCACAAAGAACTAAACAAGGACATGCACTAAAGGGGTTTCTTTGTCCCAGAGAGACACAGAGGTTATGGTACCAGGGCACTTTTTCAGCAGACCTTTACAGTACTACTCTTCCTGCCTGCTTGGTAATTACTACAGGGGCCGTGTAGATTTACTGTGCTTCGAGCCAGTCATCTGTGTCTCCGAGGACCTCTGTGTAGAAGAAATAATGATGTCCCCATTACATCAGCTGGATCTAGAAGTTACACTGCAATCTGATCAATGAAGCCTAAATACCATATAAGAATGGGTGGGCTTTTTGATCTCTACACAGGTGTTATAAAAAATATATTTCAATCACTTAACCAGAGCAACACTGTGTGGCTATTTGCTTGGACAAATCCCAGGATTGTCTGTTTTCCAAGACAGATGTGGCTATTTAGGACCTTTTGTGACCTTTCTCTTGTAACCACAAACCCTGGGGTGGAAGGTTTAATGTAAAGTGTAGTAGGTGGTAGACAGCTCAAGTAAAACAATGTCATTAAAAAAGGTCAGCCCTCTCCTGGTGTTAAGATTGTAGGATGGCAGCCATCTTTCTTCAAAACTTTTAACGCTAGAGTAGGCTAACATTAGTCATCACATTGATATAGTTGCATCCAGGTTCAGTTCCTTAAAATAGAGAAATACAACACATTGGATGTGCTGGTTGGTTCTGCTTGGCTTAACATATCCTGTAATAACATGAAATAGCGTAGCACAAAATGCCCAATATCACTGAGCAACTTCTGTAAGCTAGCTTTAGTCAGCCCGGCACACTAACAGTTGTAGTTTATGTTAGACGTTTTAACACATTTGCTCTTGTATTTTTGCCATTTTCTACAGCTCCATGCACATAGCATTAATCTGCAGAGAAGGTTTAAGTTTGACCGACCTGACTTGCTTACTGTTGCAAAGTTATGATTGGACAATCACTGTTCGGGGGACTGGTTTAGCGAACAGCCAATTATAAAGCAGTAACATCTTAACATGGTGGCTATCAACCTTGTAAAGAATCACTGTATGATTGGCAGCTGTACAAAAACTATGTTATGAAATGTGTTTATATGATTTTAAAAATGTTGGTTTTCTGATGATGTTGTTTATTTTTCCACTTGTTCTTAATGTGTTGTTCCACTTATAATGTGATTATGTGAAGTGTCTTTGAGTATCATGAAAAGTGCTATATAAATAAAATGTAAGATTATTATTATTATTATTATTATTATTACTGTACAGACTCTCTGGTCACCAAGATATAATAGCCCTGTATCTGAAGTGTTGCTATATTTGTGGATTTCATTTCTGGTAGGTGTGAGTGTGGTATGTCGAGAAGGGAGACTCACTTGTACTGTGCCTGGAACAGTTCCTGGACAAAGCTGTGCTGGACCCCGGGCTGCTGGGACTGGGACGGGTCAGGAGACAGCACCTCCTCAGCTCCACCGGCACCCTGTAGCACAAAGGAAGCCACCCATAAGCACAAAGCTGTCACACTGTCACATTATTCTGAGGTCCATCGAAGGTGCCCAGGATATCATCATTGTGAACAGAAACTCATACTGTATGCGGTGATGCTGCAAAACAGGTTTTGGAAATATTGCATACGCTCCTGCAGAATGAAGCTTTAGCACATTTTTGCTTTTCTTCTTAAAAAAAGTGATATTTAAAAGTGGTGGAGGCACTGACCTGAACATAACCCCCTGGGAAGCCCCTGTCTTTATTCTTTCATCTACTCACCTAGAACAGAGAGGAAGCTGGCCTTGGATGAAGATAAAAGAAGAGGAGAAAAAAAAGATAAAAAACTAACTGAGACTGATCACTGAAAGACTTACAAGGTCACACAATAAATGTGTGGGATGGCACACAGAGAGAGAGAGAGAGAGAGAGAGGGTCTCGCTGTGCATTAATAACACAGAAACTAACTGAATGACCTTCTGCATTAGTTTTACAGCACACAAGTTATATAATCTACGATCCCGAGTCCAAAAACTTGTGTGTAACATGAATTAATACATAATGCAATGATTTGCAAGCGATCGGATCCACAACTTTTCCAGTCTTTTGTTGGCCCTGTCCCAACTTATTTGAAATGTGTTGCTGACATCGAATTCAGAATAAGCTAAAAAATCAATGAAGTTGATGAGGATAAAACATCAAACATATTGTCAGTGTACTGTATTCAACTGAGTATATGTACAGATACAGTTTGTAAAAAGGACTGAAAAATGTATATTGTTGTTAAAAAGCTACTCACAAAATAAGTTATTACTCCCTAACTTCTCGCCAGTTAGGGCCAATTAGGGCCCAGACACAACCATGTGTGTTGAACTTTGTGCGTCTGTGGCCTTGGTTGTTGCAGTGTGTCCTGCGTTGTTGACACTAGTCGGCCCTTGTCAGTGGCTTTTCGGCTGATTGGGCCTGTAGAATTGGCGGTGGAGCTCATTGTTGAGAGAGAAACAGAAAAAGAAGGGGAAAACCTCCTGTGCCTGTAGTATTCATGATTTCACCCATTAAGTGATGTTTGTGCCTCCTGCAAGTGCCATTTGCAACATTTTATCAGACTTGATTAGAAGTGGCTATATTACCAAGATTGCTGACAAAAAGAGAACACTGCTTTATCATAACAACAACTTGTATATCCACATTCCCAAGTCTTCCAGTTTCCCAAATGACAGACTGACATCACCTTGTGGTATGGAGAGTTATTTCCTCTCACACAGGTGCAGAACGTACAAGCTAGTACAGGGAGAATTTGCACAAAGGAGATACATTAGTTTGTAAACTTTGGACAAAGCCAGGATAGTTTCTTACGTTGTCTAGTTGGCTATATTATATTAATGCTTGCTGTAGCTTCAGATTTAACACAAACATGAAACATGTGGCATCAATCTTCTCATGTAAATATCAACAAGAATTATTTTCCAAAATGTCAAATCCACTCATTTTTGCAATACTTGTGCAGAGGGTTAAAATCTTAAAGAGCTAAAAGTTATACGATGATAAACAGGCTGGATCACTTATGACAGGTCTGTGCAGAATCAACTCTGTTTCACACCTTCTGGCCGAGGAAAATGTCCTGAAAATAATTCTTTCAGTTACAAAGTGGCTCTGCTTAAAAGGCCACAAGCACCTTATTAGCATTTCTCTGCTCACATGCTCTCAATCCCACAATAGTCTGTAAAAGTCAGGTACTTGAGAATGCATTAAGTCATCATATCATTTCAGCTGTGCTTTTACTCTGGACTGAAATGCACTCTCAGGGCCTTCTCAGTTGACACACGCTCTCTCTCTCTGTTTACTATTCCTCTGACTTCTAGCTCCTGCTCCCATACTGGCTGCCACTGTTCCCAGGCTGGCAGCTCGACCATGACCTCCGCTCACAAACGGAGCTGAAAGGAGGTTTAGAATTTCTAAAGGGGAGAGGGAAGTGGAGGGCGTGTGTGTGCATCTGAGAAATCAGTGTGAGACCGAGACAGACAGAGAGACAGCAGAGTCCTTTACAGTTCACCACCATTTCAAATCCTGAGTCTATTCTTCGAAGAGCATTTGAGCTTCGCAAAGACCGAGCGCGAGACTGTAACCTGACCTTCCTGCTGCACTGTGCTTCAACAGGCTCGTACAATGACAAATGCCTTCCCCCTCTCTCACCCTTTCCTCTTCGCATGGATGTCAGAGCAGAACACACCAGGACTTTCAAAAAGAGGGGTTTAACCCAGCTGATCCTCTTATTACTAGCTAAAAGATGCAACATATAGTGTTCAAAATTAAGAGAGAAAGAGAGGTTAAAAGTGCAACCTCTTTTCTAATCAAAGGCTCTGACATCAGGCCCTGCATTTTTCACTCCTTTTTTTCCTCCACGTACTTGGTAATGGATTCCATTGCTATCTTAATGTAGAGATAACAAAGCAACATTGAGGCCACAGAGTGCAGACGCAGTCGCTCTTATCACTTCTCAGAAATCCATGCCCAGCTCTGCCCTGTCAAAAGACTGCAAGGCATCAGCAGTGTGTTAACAGTAGCTATTGAAGATGTGGACATTTAAGCACGGTGAGGAAGTGGAACGGGTTGCATGCCCACTGACATGTGGTTCCGATAAGGTCTCAGTCATCTAAATGATCACGGCCGGATAGCAAATCCAGTGGAGCAAGCCGCGACCGCTGCTGGTCGAAGAAATTGTTTTACAGGCTGTTAAGCGACCTGGACAGAGCAGGGGTCCCTCTCAAGAGGTGCCATGCGCCGGTCTGAAATTGAGATGCTATCTTTGAAATTGGTTGTCAGAAAAACATGCCAACTTCAAACTGATAAAAATGCATCTGAACAGGCAGGCAATAGAGGGGGAAAAATCTGAGAAGCTATTTTTAGAGTCAGGTCCGACCGGCAGACGGCTACCACAAGGGGGGAAAAAATGGGAAAAGCATAGGGTGTGAAATTTAATTTCTACATTTCACACACTGGTGTTATTTTCTATACGTAGTGTAAAATACCCATTTTTCTCCGCACACTCACTGAAACATCTTTTTGCTTTGGTTTGGTGTGTTAACTGCAGCCTACGATTCATACAGACACATTTCTACCACAGCCGTAATGTTCCTCCTGTAGTGATGCTGCTGACCTCCACACCTTTGACTTCACTCAGTAATTACTAAGTTCAGCTGAGCTGAATTTTCTTGTACAGTATGAAATTATCAGCCTGTAAATTAAAAGGTTACCTTTAAAATAAAACACATTCATTGGCACTTAAACTTGGCCCGTCTCTCCCCTTATTACCACATACTTTGAGCCGGTGAGTGATAAGTGGGGGCATTTCCGGGAGAAAAATATTTTCGGAGTGAGGAGTTAATAAGCCTGTGTTGCTACCTCCTGCAGCAGACATTGTGGCTGCTGATTTGGTTTGTCTTGGACGAGTGTAAGTGCAGATTGGTTTGTTGTTTTTGGCATAGTTATTTTGGAGCTATTTGTCAACTATTGGGAAGTGAAAGTATTGGGTGCTTCTGTTCTGTACTTGTTTGTTGGAGAGGGTAGCATTTGATGCCCTTTTAGCCAGCCTAGATTACAAATGATTCCCCACCAAACCAAAAATGTGGAGTCTGAGAGGGGGAGACAATGAGAGGAAGGCTGGCTTATTTAGGCCTAGTAAATAAGCCAGCATGACACAGTTCAATTAGACTGAACTCGGCACAAAGCAAAAAGAGACGGGGACCATTAGACCTTTTTTCATGGCAGACATGATGAAGCAGTACCAGGGTTTGGTATTGTGCATAATTGCTCACTGGAGAGGCTTCCTGGGACAGTTAAGTCACATTTCCACCAAACAGTCCAATTCAATTCATTTCATTACACATTAGAACGGTTATTTTTGTGTTTCCATTATCAAAAGTTGGGACTGGCTACAAAAGAACCACTCTTTGCCATCCTGTTTTTTCATTACACTTCTGTTGTTGTACCTAGCACACTGATTAGATACTAACAGGTGGTGCTAAAACACAGCAGACCACTGATTGGTCAGTTGGAACAACCAATTCATCCTCTGTGCTCTGATGCAGGATTTCCCAAACTCCCATTTTCCCAAAAGATGGTGATTGTGAGTAGAGCAGAGGAAAAACAGGTTAACAGTTTATATATTTTGTCAGGTGAAAGCATGTCGGTTAATAAATGCAGCAGCTTCTCAGGAGTTAACACCAGTCTCCTCTGTTGTTTCTCAAGTGCTGGAACAGTGAAATGGGTTTCCCCTCGAAGCTGGCCGGTAAAAGCCCTGTATGCAGACCAGATTTGTTTTACGGGTTACACACTGGCTCAAAGGGTATTACACTGAAAGTAATGCGGTAGGAACAAGGCTTTAATACAACAGAACAATCATTAAAGTTATTCGTTCCACCTACGCGTTGCCCATCACATACGTCAAAATGTGTGCCGTGAAAAATTAGGGAAATAAATGAATGAGAAGCGAAATCCAGTTTTACTGCACAATAACGTGCAAGCACATTAAGCTAACAACCCTAGATGACTGCAGACACCTGAGGAAGACACAAAGATGAAGATTTCACACACAAAAAAGAGGAATCTGGAATATCTAAATTTATGGAGCAGTGTAAGTCAGGGCTGAACTTAATGGCTCAGCAGAGAAAATATCCAGAGATTTAATGAATCTGCACTATTTTGTGGTCAACCATAACAACTCCTGTCCGAAAAGGTAACATGGAGAAATATAAACACAAAAATGTGCAGCTGCTAATATCTAAGATATGTAAAGCCAGAGAATTGTCTACCTCTGCTTAATCCAAAAGCCTCAATGCCAGGAGAGGGGCGTGTGCCAGTGCCCGAGGAGCAAGGAGAAAATTAAAACTCAAATCCCTCGCCCTGGCACCTTAGCGTGCTGTAATTGATTTCTGGGATTAAGATAAATGACAAAGATACAGCATGCAACTGGGTGGTGGGCTGGAGTCTGGCCGCTGGCTCAGCACTGTCAGCGGGAGGCCAGAGTTCACAGGCTGATTTTTAAGCTGACTTCCAGAGGGGGAGAGACGGGCCGGAGTGACGGAGAGAGCTAGACTTGATAAGCACATTGTTGTGCAGCTGGCTACTCGAGATCAGACAGCTGCCTGAAAAGTGTCATTTTATTTAGACAATGGAGAATACCAGCTGGTAGGAGTGTATTATAATGGGAAGACCATTTTGAACTATACTGACAACCTGAGGTTTTTTAGATAGATGTTTATACTGCCACACAAAGATGACATCAGGATTGGTTTTTCCTGCTATAATGAAAATTAATATGAACATAAGTATAATTTTGATCTAAAAGTATGGTTAAAAACATGCCCATGCCATTATCAGTTAAGAAATCACCTGTTGGGGCTTTTTAATTTTCTCTGTGGACTTCCCCACAGTGAGATCAATGTTATTAAAAAGAGCTTTGGCAGCCTTGGAAACAGCTCTGCATCTACTCATTATCCATTTGAGCAGCGAGGGTGCAAACACAGATGAGCAGCTAACGACCAAGTTTCTATTAAAATCAAGGTGTTGACTCCTGGTCATCCGTGCATCGGCATGAAAGCCTGAAATCGTACAGATTAACGTTGCTCTCTGTCCCCGTGGGGAGGCTTTCAATAATTCACCCCAAAAATGTTGCTGGGAGTGATTCATCTCTGCGAGTAAAGGAACTCAGGCACTCTCACTTCACTGTGCTGAGAACACAGGAAATGTGCCCCCCCCCCCCCCAATCCTCGCAGACCACCTGTCTCACCCTGATGGGTTTCAGAGATGGTTGGGGGCGATAGATTGTAAGAGGGGGGCTGGGGGGAACGAGTGTACCCAGTAATGGCTGTGATGTGAATAATTTAAACAAGCTGTGGAAACACACAGGGATGGACATGTGCTTCTGCTGGAGAAAGCACTATAGTGGAGTGATTGAGAACAAGACCCAACAGCACCAAAATCCCCATGGTGATCGTAACAGAGAAAAAGGGACGCAGGAGGAGAGACAGAGATGTAGGCCAGGCGTCAAAGACACTGTGTATGTGTGTGTATCGATATATAGACAGATGGAGATGGAGTGAGTGAAAGCAGAGTGTTATCGAGTAACCGAATGACTCAAAGTCAAAGTAGTACACAGCTGATATACAGAGCGTTGATAAATAATGGACAGTCTCCTTCAATGCTGCCTTTTGTCGCGTGCACTCCTCTCTATAAATAGTCCCAATGATACTGACGATGGAAGCTTTTCACTCTGACCCTTCAGCCCATTATTCCCCGTGGCCGATCATGCTGGGTGGGGTGCATTTGTATGGACGCCCAAAGTGCCCACAACACAGTGCATGGACTCAAGCTGACCTCAGGGTTGTAGCCGAATGACTGCTGCTTGCACTGTAGCTATAAAGTATGTTAGGTTCAGTCTGGCAGGACAGATGGAGGGCAGACTGGCCCTGGAGTAAGTCAGCACACCTGTGCATCTGTGCTGATTATCTCGTTACAATAAAATGTGCCGTAGGGAAACCTTGGGTTCTTACTTTCATTTGGTTGCCATTTGACACACACCATTCACCCGAACACCAAGTGTACCTAGCAAGTGCACGCCCTCATGACTGCAGTGGTATCCCAGCAGGACAATGTGCCCTGCCACACTGCTCAAACTGCACAGAACTGAAACGTGGAACACGACAGAGTTCAAGGTGCCGACCTGGCCTCCAAATTCCCAATATTATATAATTGCGCATCTGTGGGATGTGCCAGAGCTCAGATCCATGGAGGCTCGACCTCGCAACACACAGGATTTGCCGCCAACGACCTGGTGCCAGACACCACAGGACACTTCTTGAGGTCCTGTGTCCATGCTTTGACAGGTTAGAGACAAGTGCAATCCACAGTGGGGCCTCTCTGAATTGAGCGACGTCAAAGTGGCATCCACATAAATGCCAGAAGGCAAGTTTCCCAGAAGAAAACGGCACTGCAACATTTTGTAGCTGATTGGTGCATATAATGTATGTCATTAGAGCATCTACAATGCATCTTTATTGCTGTTAGATCTTCAATTTGCCTTAAACCACTGTAAATCTATTACTTTGGCAGTGTATTGCCATCCGTAATCACCATGGTGATTCCCTGTGAGCAAGCATCCGCTCTGATAAACTGCCTTTGAGCAAAATATCAAATTCCCCACAGACTCCATGGATCCTGTTGACCTCCTTTTGCCAAGGTATAAACAACATCATTAATTTCTCCCAAAGTAATCACTGGAGTGTCACAAAGTCAACTTTTTCTGTACGGAGCAAAGGTGAGTTGCCAAGTAGCTGAAGCTGCTTTGGAATCACGTCAAGATCTTCCTTGACATGTTTTCAAGGTGCCAAAGATGCCTCGATGAAGCTCAAAATATATGAAATGGACCCTTATTTTTGGTTTAAATTACATCATTTCTGAGCAGTTTCTAGCCATGCTTGACACATGGATATTTGGATGGTGAGGTTTGTCAGTCCACCACATCTGTCCATCAACAACTATCAGATGAATAGCCACGGTCGTCAGAGGAAGACGCTTACTGACTTTACAGTGGCACCACTTAGTTTGACATTTTTGTTTTTTAGTACATGTCTTCACAACTATATAATGACATAACATTTGGTATAGATATCGATATATTAATGTCTACTTATTGACAATGAATTCTCTATGGCCACCATCTGTGGTTTTGAGTGAAATATCTCGACAGATATTAGTTGGATTGCTTACTTTGCTGACCTCTTAACATTTCATCTAGCTCATTCATCAGGTCAAAATCTCAATTTATCAAGTCCTTTGCTAAATGACCAAATATCTTCAAAACTACAGACATTCCCATGAGCCTCAGCTGCACTTTGTGTTTAGTACTAAACACACTAAACTAAGATAATGAATATCCCACACTCTAACATCAGTTAGTTACCACTGACATAGTGAGCATGTTAGCATGCTATTGTTAGCATTTGGCTTAAAGCATCACAGATGTGGTACCATGGCTGACCCTTGTCTTCCATTAAATTTCGTCCAAAGAGACATACAGTTTCTTCACCGACGAATATACTTATGGGAAGCAATTTGGGGTTCAGTGTATTGCTCAAAGACACTTCCACATGTGGTGAGGAGGAGTCAAACCACCATTATTATGAAGGACAATCGGCTCTACCACCACAGTTACAGCCAAAGTTTTGAAACAATACTTACTAATTTATTTTAGTAATTTCTTCTTGTACGTTTACTTGGCATCTTTGCTTTTCTGCCCGTAAAACTGTGAACCCAAAACAATTCCCACCCAAAAAATGAACTGCCTTTACAAAGAGACAAGGTTGATCGATTCCGTCTGATGGAAGTGTTCAGTATGATTTAAAAAACATTGAACTGAAGTCTTTTTTGACAGTTCTCTACTGGTAGCTGTGGTATCCTGTTTATTATGGTACGCCAGTCAAAGGCTGCTCACTGAATCCCACCATCTGAAGGTGAAAGATGCGAGGAGAAAGCCATTGTGTATGCTGCCTCTGCTAGCCTGAGAGAAAGAACCTAATGACAAGAGAGCACAGGCCTCAAAATGAAATTCATCATCGCCAGATGGAAATGAAAGGGCTTTCAACAAGAGAAATGAAATGAGACGGAGGGAAAAAAAACTGTGATGGATCAGACAGACATGGTGACAGGAACAAAGACCCCGAGGAAGCCAAGATGAGAAGCTGGTCAGGAGAGAGGCTCTATTCGTGTGGCTTAAAAAGTCCTGATGCACTGTCAACACACTTTCTGACTGACAGTGTGTTCGCTATAACAAGCACACACACTGAGAAAACATAATGACAACAAGTTGCAAGTATTTCTTTGTTTAGGGTGCGATAGGAATGAGTCACATTTTAAAAGCAGACACGATGTGAGTGTTATGAGAGATGACTGAATATTACACCGACCTGAACAAAAGCCCTTTGCTAACCACTCAAACGGTCTGACCTAAGACTGAGTCATAAATAAAAGGACACTGACTGAGTCTGCCGATGTCAGAAAAAGTGCTAACTTCAGACATTCAGACAATTTGTACTTTTCAGCTTCTTATTTTTCTGAACACTGTTTCTTCTCAGCAGATAATCACTTCAGAAGAAATGACCCAGACTTTGTAATATGCCACTGTCTTCTCCCTGTCTGAGTTTACATGCCCAAATATGGACTATAGACCCCAAATGACTCACAGATATGAATGTGAGTTTTACTAACTGTCCGCTTTCAGACATCACCCTGTAGTAGACTGGCACCTTCTTCATGATTTCTTTGTGATACATTGTTCTCACAGGACATGATAAGAAAGATCTTATGGAAATTATGCATTGCTGTAGATTAAACAACAGTATATAAAGCAGCTAAAATAAGCTCATCCTTAAACATTTACAGCAGTAAAATTCAACATAATGCAGCTGCAATATTAGTCAGTAAAACACTGACAGGGAAGATTTATATGCAGAATAAGTACTTTCACTTTTCATACAGTACTTTTACTGATTTACATTTTCTGATCATGATAAAATACTTCTGAAATGTTTGTAAGGTTAATATGAAGCTACAGCCAGCAGCAGTTAGTTTAGCTTAACACAGAGACTATCAAGAAGGAAACAGAAAACAAAATCAACCAACTACCACCGTTAAATCTCACTCGTCAAACTATTAAGTTCGTCATATTTGAACAAAGAACAAGAGTCACATTGTGGTGTTATGGAAAAAAAGCTAAAAACAACTCTGGAAATGAGGACTGATGGTACATCTTGTTAACTTTTACTTATTTTATAAAGTACTGGTATCAGATCAGATCAGTTATCTGCTGATACACCCGGTATTGGTATCAGAGGAGAAAAACTTTGGATGGATCTGCACTTAGTGATGATGATTCATAACTTTGTAGGACAATAATTAAGAGATTTAAGAGGAAAATGAAACTTTCTCCATTTGGCTATGGGAAACAATAGGCCACGATAGCAGCAATCAACATTACACTCCTGTTTCAGTGGAGAAGCGGTGATACATCAGTAACGCATAACAAACATTTGAGCCCAACAGATCTAATGGAAACCATCATTGTTCACTGATGCATGTTTACTGTCTCTCGACTGCAGCCCTCGCTTCAAAGAGAAAGAGGGTGCAACACAAACGCAGACTGTTTGAACAGCCTTCTCTTAAATTCTAAGATAAACTTGGGAGGAATTCACTTGAAATGTTACCGGTGAGTATGACTTTGTGGGACGTCTCTTAAGAAGATTTATCCTGCCTTTGAGAGAGCAGCAGGAGAGGCCGAGGGGGAAATGAATTCAAATGACGATGGGTCGGCCTCCCGAGCCGATGAGGTTTATTATTGCCCTCCTGCCTCTGCGGCTGCCGCTGATGACTGTGTTGACACAGACGAGGATGAAATGACTACACACATCAATCAGCAGAGACTCACAGGAGCCTCTGGTACCTGCCAGTCAGGTGGAGTTTTAATGGCCATCTCATATAAAGGTAAAGTAATGTAGGAATACAAGCTTTGCTAAAGGAGATTGACTGAAGCTCTTTCTCTTAACTGACATTTGTTTGTGAGGCCAGATTGATAATTATGGCTTTTTAAAAAAAATCAATTTAACTCAAGATAACACATTAAAACTGGACTTGGCGTGACAGGCACGCCTCCCTGCTTAAATTATTTCTATCAACAACTGTTTAAATCATTCCAGTCAGCCCGGTTTCAGCCGATTGAATTGACACACTCTCTGGAAAGCCTCCACTCAGCAATTCTGAATCATTTAAATTGTTGGGGTCGGTGCTGTCTGTCAATCAGACCCAGCCGGGTCGGGAATGATTGTGTGCAAAGGAATTTATTTATATCAAATAAAGAATCACACCGATGATAAAACTTCATTTCTCTGGGAAACAAGATGTAGAGCTCCGTTCTTCTCAGGCAGAGCACGTTTGAAGACAAGTCTATGAGAGTTCAACAGTGATTCTTAAAGCTTTCTGTACTGCTTATTTATACTTTTTATGAATATTTCACTTTTTAAGTGATCAGACCCATGCAGCCTCTCTGACAAGTCAAAATCCTGTAACAGGAAATTGTAAACGTGTTGCCTTGTATTTTAAAGCTATCCTCAACTTAATGGGGAAATGTTTTCTGGGCTGGAGTGCTCTTTAGAGAAATGTCCTTTAACTGTTTTTCAAACCAGTGGTGATGCATTGTGTTGTCTGGAGCAGTCAGACAGTTGCAGCTTAATTGTGTCTGTGCCACAGTGAGCAACCCCAGCCAACAAAACCAGCCCTTTTTTCCCAGGAAGCAAGCAAATCAGACCTCCATGACTGACAGATGCACACTGACTATATTTAGATGAACACATTAAGTTCGTTTTAGACTCATTTCAGCACACAGACAACTCTCATGTCAAAATCTGTTGGGGGTTTAAGGCTCTTGGCTAATCAACACCAATCTGGGTCGGAGGTGACAGAGGACCTCAAACACAGAGTGGTCATATTCGGACCCTTCCCTCCAAGCTGCTTTTCCAGCTGGGTGGCTCTGAGCCACAGGAAGCCATTTCAGCTTGGCAGGGCAGACAGAATCAAAGGCAGAGCGGAGAGGGCACACACACACACAGCATAAAACACACATGAATCGCAACAGAACCATTCGCATCCAGCGCCTGACAAGAGAGGGGAGCCGCACTGACCACACACAGGCAAAAGGCACTGCTCGCCTGTGGGTGTAGAGGTGCATTTATGGGCATGTTCTGCAAGAATAAGTGAAAAGAAGTATGAAACCTTGGTAGGATGTCTGGGTCACTGTCTGGATACAATGTCTAATTTCAGCACACAACCGCCCACAGAGTACAAATCAAATCTGCAGGCAGAGGGAGGAAAGGAGTGAGTGATAAAACAAAGAGGAGCCACATTGTGATTGTTGTGCTGTTGTGTGTAGGAGGAGGAGGACCATACAGCACAGACATACTGACTCAGAGAACTACTGTAAAGATGCTCTTCACTTACATGAGGACAGAAAATCTTTTTCATATAATCTACAGTTTAACTTTCCACTAGTGATTAATGGATTTAAGTTTTTGTTTTCCTTTTAACTGATTTAATAATTAAATCAGTTAAAAGTCTATCAACTGACAACACAGAAGACAAGGGAAGTGTGTTGTTACATAAAATGTACTGTACTTTAATTGTAGTAACTGATTGTGTCACTCCCCTGACTGAGGAACAACTTGGTACATGTTGCAACCAAGTGTAAACCCACCGTGATGTCGCCCATTGGTTTGTCGACTACCATTTTGAAGCCCGAGTTTGGCATTACAGTCGTCGCCATCTTGTTTTTTTGGAGCCAGAAGTGACTTTATTTGGACAAGAGGGTGGAGCTGAGGAGGATACTGATTGGATCTAAATGAGAACCCGAGGAAACACTGTGGTAGTGACTCGACAATCACATGTGGGCCACGCCCTAAATCATATCCTGCTTTATGATCTATTTTGCTCTAAACTGGACCATAATTCACAAAATAAACATTGTGCTGTATTGAAGAATACTCTAAACTAGATATTTAGACTATTAACTCATCAGGAAATTGTTTAATAAGTCAAGTGACAAGTATGTTGATTTTCTCATAAGCTCTCTTCAAGCTTCCCTTTTCAAACACAGAAGCTCCAACCACTATTTACGCTTTATTTGGCCATGACCCCTTCAACATAAAGTAAAACTGTGGAAATCCCATCAAGTTGTTACCAAGCTAAGATTTGCAGTCACAGCAGGCCACAAGCTGCAAGTCAGACAGAGAGAGCACTTTATGATGCTAATGTCGGGGAGAAGCAGTGCTTTCCGCCAACATCAAAACAAAAGTCAAAAACTTTTTAAGCGACAATCTTGGGGTGTAAATCCAATTACAAGGTGACATGTTTAGAGAGTCCCTGGGTTCGTAATGATGGCACAGTTTTTTTTTTGCATTGCAAGTTAGATACGGTGAACAAACAGCACTCATCCTGATCATGAAGGCATATTTCTACTCTTTTAAAAAGTCTGAGGTCAGTGTGTTCTATTTTATGTTTACTGGATAAGAGCGACTTTAAACTACAGCCTTTTATGTTGATAGTAGAAAAATGCAAGTTGAAACTCATCTAATTTATGTCTTCCAATAAAGCCTAGTTGTGCAGCAATACAATAATATTTAACTTTTTCTGGGCATTTGATTGTGACAGAAGGGAGTGGGCGCAACGCAATTTTAATTTAAATATGTTTATTCAATTAATTGCTCAAATACCTAATTTACTTTGGGGAGACTCTGTTGAGTACATGCAGTCGCTCGTGGGAGTGACTGCAAATACACAGTAAAGCCTGTGTAAACTTTCACATTCGTCTTTCCTGTAGTTCTTCTGATGATGATAAATTAAGTGTGATTCAGTCTTTTGGTAACTTCCTCCGGAGAGCCCGGCCTTGTTACAAAAACAATGCCTTTGCTTCACCAGTCACATTTGTAAACGAGAAACATCCCCGATCTCCCGCTTCTACAGCAAGTTTTGTCATGTAGAATCAAAGAAGTAATTTCTCTCTCTGTTTTCCCATCTCTCTGGCTGTCACTACTGCTTACTGTTCCCCCATCCATTGCCACACTATTACCGAGAGCTTGGGCTCACCTCTCCGTCTCTGCACTGGGGCTGCACAACAAGTGTCTCTTTCTTCCTGTGTCTTACAAAGAGCAACATTCATAGAGCCAAGAGAGAGAGAGAAGGGGGTAGAGAGAGAGAGAGAGCTTCACACTTGCACTGTGTTTCCTAAGTGATAAATGATCAACAAACCAACAGAGAATGTGCGCTACATGAGTCAAAGCCATGGGGAGTCAACGGTAAATGTTAAAATGCGTGTAGTGTATGTCTACTTGTGTGTGTGCGGGATTGTAAACTGTCACCTTCCATTACAAATACAGAGTACTTCAGCTCCAGCGACTCTGACACTCAGTAGTTGCGACGACCTAGCCATCCCACGGAGACTGTGGATGGAGAGAGGTAGTGAAGGGGGTGGGAGTCCCTTTTCCTAACTTTTAGTTTGGGATCTTGCTCTCCTGCAGTAAGTGGTAACCAACAACACATGCTTTATAACAATTAGCACAGGCCCACTGACAGCCTCCTGAATTAGCAGCAGGAGAGGATGGAGCTTGCCGGCTCCTTGGCTGTGAGTGGGAACGTGCGTGGATTGGTAAACGGGGGCTGTCGCCTCCCATCGGCCTGGCTGTGACCCTGGATGACTCTGCCAGCCTGCTAGCACCATCACAGCTCCAGCAGAGGAGATTAACCACGAGGTGGACCAACAAACAAACAAGTTACCAAACCATCATGGACCAAAAAATGATCTGGAAAGTTTTGGAGGAGTGTGATTCTGTCCTTCTCCTGCTCTCTGTGAGGCCCTCCCTGCCCCTCACAAAGCTCCTTTGTGGGTGGAGCAGAGATAACAGGCTCGATGCATACCTCAGCTTTACTGTACATTCTTACAGAGCTACAGTATGTAAGAGCAGAGAAAAAGGCAAGGAGTAGACTATGATTGATGGGGAGACGGAATAACTGGAATTATATCCCTCCTGTTCCTGATACTGAGCAGAGGCCTATCTGACTGCATGTTTCCTCACTGATAAAACCGAAATCCATGACAACCTTGGTGTTTGCAAAGAGCCCACACTGGCTGATGGCACAAGGCCTGGACAAACATAAGAGACAACTGTCACAAGAGATTTTCTGCTCTGGACAGCGGCCATAGTGCCACTCTCCTCTTCACTCTCTCTCTCACTCACTGAGGGATATTTATTCATATGCAGAATATTCTATTACAGCACTGTATTCTTCTGAAGAGATTTTTAATTAAACAAGCTCTAGGTTTCCACAGTCCCATAGAATGGCACACAGATAAACAAGGGAATGGCCTAATCAGAGACTGTGCGTGGAGGCTAATACTGCAGTTTGATTTTTCATACAGTTTAATTTTTCATATAAAGCTGTAGCTACAGAGCTACAGGTTATTCTGGGCATCTGTTGACTGATTAAGAAAGCTACCACATGTTGCATCAATGCACTTATAATGCAATAATGACGTACTGTGCAAAGTATGACATCATTGCATCATACATCAGAAAATACAGTGATGACAAAATGTCTTTTGGTTGACAGATCTAGTGCACATCAGAGGTTATAGTTTGATTAAACCAAAAGGAGAACATCATCTGCAAAAGGCAGAGATATGGTCACCAAACCAGAAACGCTACCAACTTTGTTAATAAGCACTAACAAAAAGTACAGCTGACCAAAGTTTTGGACAAAATAAAAATTTAAAAATTTAATTTCACTGCCATCAATCCAATAGTTGACAATAATAGAGACATTTCACTCAAACCAAAAACGTTAACCTCATGAGGCTCTGTCAGGAAAAGTCAGTGTTTCACGTAAGTCATTTGGATTCATTCTTGGTTGGTACAAATTGGTAAAAATCTGTGATTTTGCCAGAACACGCTAAAGAAGGGTGTCTTGCCCGAAACGTCCATGTGGCAAGAATAAACAGTTTGATGGGAGTGCTGGCCTTTATTTTTCTTTTGTTTATTCACTACAAGAGGGATTCAGCACCCAGTACTGAAGCTATATACATGAGTTGAGCACGTTATTTCTTAATTGTGCAAATGTTTCTGCCAATCCTGTTACAGGTTGAAATATTTCACTGGATGGGTGTTAAATTTCATCTCCTGGTGCCGCTTATTTGAAAGTCAGGGGACCACTAATGTAATTCTATTGTCACTAAAAAATGCCAAGCTAGATGATAAGTCAAGCTATTTGATTGTTCCAGTGCACAAGCAGATTTTGGACATTAATTGTAAATTCTAGGCAGCGGACCAAAAGTGGCATTTGACCCCACTGCTTGCACTGCATCACGTTACTATGGATACAAGACTCACAGTTCCTGTATCTCATCGGCAGTAACACCCTACAGAACTGTGTGGTTTCATAATCTGTTTCTGAATTATCCAACACTCTTCCTCCAAAGTCTCACCAGCCTGACCTTGACCCTGCTTCCACTGGTACTTACTTTAACAAATGGTCATTGCTTGTATTTTAGAATTGCAGCTACCCAACGTTAGCTTCACTGGAACTGGCTGATGTCATCTCCACTTTTGTAGAAGCCCAAAGTGGCTGCTGGTCTATCAAACATGTTTATTACTGTATGTTGGCTTTCATCCAATCAAGGAATGATTTTGTTCAAAGACAAAATTCACTGCCTATAGTTCTCTTAATGTTGATCGAAAGGACACTCCTGCTTCTTCAATCAAATGAATCCTGAAACCACCATATAAGCAGGATCCAAGATTAAGTCAACTTATTTTTTCCAAGGTTTATGTCCTCCACACCTCACTGGCTCCCTGGGTGTTAACAAGGTGCGGCGACATTTTCGGCGGGGTGCTGCTGACTCATCGTGACAGACCTTATCAGCAGCTCTCAGTCCTAACCTCCTGTCATGTCCTTTACGGAGCCAGGTGCACTCAAAGACACAGTCCAGACTCCCTCTTACTCCCAATCCTCACCCCGTCGCTTACTCTCATCCCGAACTAAAGGGCAGCTCACAAGGAGATGAAAGCTCAGTTCATGGGATATCAGAGTATTGTGTATGAACAATAGAAATATAACAAACTTGGGGGAGTTGTCAAGAAAGATTCTCGTTGATACTGAGAGTGGGACACTGACAGAGGATGAAGGTGAACTGCGGTCTGTTAGACACACACGCAGATTTCACTCTATTCATTTGTCTTACTGTCTTACTTAATCAGTCACATGCTAATAGAAGGATTGACTATCAGCTGTAGTTAAAAGGACAAGCAAACTTTCAGACCAGCCAAAACTTTCAATATGACCTTGGCTCTATATGCTTTATATGCACTCCTGCTTTTTCCTCCCTTTATTGATACAAGTACTCATTGCAGGGTTGCATGTCGGTCATAGCGATTTCACAGAAAAAGGGATGTTATATTTCTAATTTTCCACTGTATAGCTTTGGGAGTATAAGGCTTCCTGATCTCGATATCTCCCGATCCCACAATGATGAAACAACAGAATAAATCATTGCAGTTAGCGCCTCAGGAAACAAAGGGCACTGAGTTTGAGTGGATTTATTTGCAATGACTCACCAACAGCAAGTGTAGCACTTCTCATAAATTATGCCAGTGGTTATCACCCCGATAAAGCTACAAAAAAGAGGGATGCCTATTTCAAAAGTAAAAAAACATGTTTTCAATAATACATGGAAATTCTGCTGTAATGGCTCAAAGCAGAGCAGTTCAAAGTTCCATTCAAGGAGTATCAGGATGCAGCACTCCTGCAGGCCTGCCTCCAGGAGACGACGTGCTGAGAGAAAATCAAACACCAAATCGCCACACTTGTACTCCCCTTGTCCACAGGCAATGCATTAGACACAGGAACACAGAGAAAGGCTGCACAGCTTAGATTGCCACACTGGTTTTGGTGGCATTAAAACTGCACTGCAGAACAAATCAAAAAAACTTCTGGACATCCTTATCGGTGAGTTGAGACTTGCTGGCTTGATAAGAAATAACACAAGGAAGACATTTGTAATATGAACCACAGAAGGAAAAACATCTGAAAGCATTTGCCAGTGTGTGCTGTGCATGTTACAACAACTATCATTACCTACACTGCTGCGTGCATTGCATAGTGTCTTGGTTCATACGCAAACATTTGGCCTTGTGAATAAGTTATGACAGGGGTCTTCAACGTTTTTCAGGCCCAGGAGCGCTTAGCTGATAGAGAGACGGAACAGGGACCTCCTCCACATATATTGTATAAAATTCCATTGCATATAAATCTGAGCTAATGAACATACTATACTATCAAACAATGATTTGCTTCACATAACCAAGTGACTGACCTATCAGGCTGTGTTTTTTTAGGTACCTGATAAAGTTTGATGTATATTCATTCCACAAACATTGCATTTGGTGATTGTTTTGTTCGCACCTTGTGTGTAGTTCCTATTGGCAAAGCTTATGACAAACGGGAGAGCAGCAGCAGTTGCTGTGCTCGTCGCCATAGTGTTGTCGACAGATGTGGCTGCGTGCAGCGCACACCAGATGCGTGAGGTTACGCATGAGGGAATGACGTTCAGCTCGTCAGACATTTTCTTAATGTTGATGCGCCAAAAAATAAAAAATAAAGATTGTTCACAAGTCACAAACTCAAGTCCCAATCTCTGACTCTAAGGACTCCATCAGGGTCATTGGACCCCCTGTTGAAGACCCAGGTGTTATGATATTCATATGAATGTGACAACAGCAGGAAAAAGTGATGAAATGAGCTGGTCTGAGACACTAACCCGTTAAGAAATAATAGGGTTCATGTCTTTCGATGATCCATTGGATGTCATGTAATCACATGAAGTAATAATGGTTTCCCACAGGCACTCTTTGATATATAATTCATTTAATCATAATGAGTCATGTATTAGTTATGCACCAGTTAAGCATGCAGTTTGAACCTTTGTTATAAATGTTACTATAAGGGGGACATGTTTCGTGTTCAGGGACACTGGGAGTTTTTCTTAGTGAGAAGCAGAATTATCACGTCGACTGCTGCTACATGATTCTTACCTTTCCAGGAGCTTTGGTCATGTTGTTGTTATTGTGGGAGGCCAGATTGACGTCTTCATGAACACGGTCCAGCAGCCACAGCAGGAACTCCAGGGCATCATGTTGGGAATTACCACGAAACTGTGATCCATACTTGGACACTATAGTCTGGAAAAGGGAAAAAGCAGATGCAATACAGTGTGATTTTTCTACAGCTACATTACAAGGTCACAACAGTAATCTGGCTTATTCTGGGATATTTAAGTCAACATGTATCAAACTGTGTACATTTTCTTTTCTTGGGCATTGAGGGTATTCTACTGTAAATTAAAAAAATGCCTAAAACAGTGACTTTTTCAGTCTTTCAATTACGTTTAAATTTTCCATCCTAGTTTTTAGTTCTATTACATAAGTTCAAAGTAAAGGGCCTCATTTAATCCAAAGTTTTCTATCAGGTTGAGTCAGTGTGCATAAATCAAATAACTAGATATGTGATTTATTTCAGGAGACAGTATAACCAACCTGAAATGCATTGCTGTTGTGTATAATACTTGAATAATCAACACTTGAGTAAACACATTGTTTTAGCATAAGTTCCCCTTCACTTTATAAGTAATGACTGAATAAACACATATGGTTTATGTATAAGTCTGCATTCATTTTATCTAATCAGACAAGGTTGTTTCATTTTTCACACTGACTCAACATGAAAGAAGAATAAACTTTTTCATTAAATGGGACACTTTACATTGAAAGTTAGTACTTATGGAATACAATTAGATAGAAAATGTACATGTATTTGTAATACTTAAAGTCACTGTTTTAGGCAAATTGTTTTTATTGAGTGTATTAGTGTGATTAAAGTTTCACGACTTTCATTCACAGGACTGAATATATTGGTACATTATAATCAAGCGTCTGTTCGTTTAAGGGTCATTGTAGAGCTGTGCAATATATACGATATATATCGTTATCGTGATATGAGACTATATATCGTCCTAGATTGGATAAAGTTATATCGTTATATTGCGTAACTGTTGTCTTTTCCTGGTTTTAAAGGCTGCATTAATAAAGTGATGTAATTTTCTAAGCTAACCCTGCTGTTGCTCTAATACTTGTCTTTACCCACTTAGACATTAAACCCACATTACTGATGATTATTTATCAAAAATCTCATTGTATTAATATTTTATTAGAGTACCAAAAGTTGTTCCAACAATATTTTTGCAACTGTGATGTTGTTACCGCAGGGTATTGCAGGGGTCATATTGCCCAGCTCTAATTAACTGACAATTATAGTGATTGTGTGATAGCGTATGCCGTGATACTTTGCTATTTTCTGAGACAGTTATCGTACAATGGAAATCTACTACTGTTACAACCCTACTAGATAATTACTACAGTTTGGTTGATTAAGTGTACATCATAAGAAATTAAAATGTTTCAGTGCTGTGACAGTACTGCTGACACAGCCACTTCACAGACAAAAGCTCTAAAACCCATAAATATAACAGATCCAATTCCACATTTGACTTCACTGAAAAACAAAACAGAGGTGGTTTAATTGGCTTTATTAATCTGACAGCTTGTTAGAATTAAAGCTGCTGTGGCTACCTGGAGAAGACAAATTCATTTACCTCGCTGAGATACCCTTTCAAAATAATTCTCTCACTAAAACATGTGAATCCAGAGCACTGCTTGTTTACTGGCTTTGACAGCTGTGGTGTGCTCGTTGTTGGGCACCTCTACCCCTGCCTTCTCCACAGAACGCTGATCAGAGGAATCCTAGATTTGCAAATTTACAGTGACGCTCTTCACGCTTCCCTCCTCTCCACCTGGCCCACGCTTTGAGTGCTGCAGAGACATTTCAGATTTTGGATTTGTAAAACATGCCTTTATCGAAGACAGTTTCACTGTCTAGAAGCATCGGCTTTCCACCTTCACAAGAAACCACATTTTTGACATTTTTGATGTGAAAAAAGAGCATAACATTCTCTTTAAAAATAGGTTGAAGACTACTTAGCTCGCACATAGTATAATGTGACTTCAGAAGTGAATGGCACCAAACTCAATTAGGCAGGAATTAGCTACATGAACCACAGCTGGCGGCCTGGAGAAGCAAAGGCAGTGATGAGAGATTATAGCAGAGGGAACAGCCGACTGTAATCATTGCTTCATAATCCACTAATATGTGATATGCCTCTCATAGCTATTACACTGATGATGAGGTTAGAGGCTTGTCACTGAAGAGCTGCGAGTTCAATTCTCAAAAAGTGAGTGGAAATACCAAATTAAAACACACTCTTTGCTCCTTTCACATCCAGCATTTAAGTATCCTGGAGCAAGGTGTTGAGCTGAATATTTCTCAAGTGCAGCAGCTCAGTGCCGCACAATAGAAACACACCAGAAAATAAAGTAGACTTAAGTCAGCTCTTCTTTCAAAACACGAAAAAAGAGAGTATGACTCGAGTATTAACTCATTGGAAGTAGAGTCAGGGCTGAATCTTCAAAGTGGATACGTAGATGTGATGTACAGAAAGTGAATATAAAAATTCATAAACAGAATAAACTGCTGGTGGAGTTTTGGCAGAGCAATGAAGTTCTCCAATCCTCTCTTCTGATCTTGTCTTGAAAGTAAAGCTTCGCCTCATACACCCCCATGAATTGGTCACAAAATACAAAAAAAGTTAATAAATATAGAGCTACCATTTGACCCAATACAACTAAACAGCTGTTTGTCTTTGTTGAGCAATGTTTTATTACATGACGTGTATCATAGGCGTTGAGACATTGTATAACCTCACTTTCATTTTTGCTCTTTTAGATGACACCTCTGATTCTGGGCAGTCTATATATAACATATAATATAACATATTCACAACCTAAACATATGAATTCTCCAGATTTTCACAGTAAAGTTTATATTCTGTTCCACTACATCCACCCACACTGCGGATTCAATACAACTGGACTATCATACTTCACATTACAGCAAATGTATTTAAATCACACTGATCGTAGAAGATTTATTGTAGTGGGCTACAGCAGATATTTTCTAAATTAATGCTCTTGAAATATTCAGGGTTGCTTTGCAGAAATGTTCTGACATTAAGCATGAGAACCATGGACACAGGCTAGCCCAAAGCTGTTGTGCAGCAAAGTAATAACAGTAATTACCATCAGCCTTTAGAAGGTGGCAATTGTCTCAGTGATATAATTGAGGTTGAGGAAAATGCTGTGTTTTTTATTGCTCCTTCTGGCATAATGGCCACTGGCCAGTTTGTAATGTGTGTAATCATCTAACAAGAGAAAATAAAGAAACACTATCCTCTACATCATTTAGCTAATGTTGAATAGTCCCACCATTTATCCATTACTTTATAGATAACCATTTCAACTGTTTATCTATTAGGATACTTTTAGCTAGATACATATTTAAACTTCGGGTTTCTTTTTCATCCATGTGCCCTTCATCCACTTTTTCTTTAAGCTAACATTAAATATTTCACAGACTGTAAATAGGCCTATTATATTTAACAGTACCCATTCTTTTTAGCTATCAGTTAACTATTGTTTGTGCAGTACTGTCAACTATCTGTTAGCTATTCATTTTAAGCACATATATTACCCTTTTGGCTAATCATTTAATTGTTAGCCTACTTTTAATAATTTCAACCATCTATTCAACACCTTAAGCCACTCATTTGAACTGTTCATCTGTTACTGTTAGCTACCTATTGTAACCATTTATCCATTTCTGTTCACTAACCATTTAAACAGTAGGGGTTTCACCGAATAATCGAATATTCGACTATCAAAACCACTATTCGATGCTGTGCGTGATAGTCGAGTATTCGTCTTTTTCTTGTTTTTCTTTTTTTCAAAAGCCCGGTGCTGTAATAAAGCGGTACCGCAGATATGCAGCTGGGGGCATGTGAGACTAGTGCAGTGTGTGTGCGTGCGTGTGCGTGCGTGTGTGTGACGTCAACACGCAAGGGGCGCCAAGCAGCAGACAGGAGACGAAAAAAAAAGAGAAAGGAGACTGAAAGTAAAATGGCTGAGGCGGCTCTCAATACTCGCCTGCAAGTATCCAAGGTCTGGCAATACTTTACCAAAACAGATAAAACCGTTAGCTGCAATATATGTAAGGCTACTCTAAAGTACCATGGCAGTACGTCTACAATGCATAACCATTTGAAGCTACACCCGGCCGGGGCTAGCGGCAGCAGCGGCAACGTTAGCGGCAGCAGCGGCGACGTTAGCGGAGAGAAGCACCAACAACAGACAACAATGAGAGACTTCTCCACACGCCAGATATCCGACCAAAGAAAAAGGAAGCGACTTAACGAGCAGCGCATCCCTGTCCAAGCCGTACTAGAAGATGAGACTGTCACTAAATCCACCGCCAGAAAAGCCCTGTCAATGACAGCCTCGCAATGGGAACTAATCCAGCATCTACTGCCTGTGCTGAGACCGCTGGCAAAGGCAACTACGATCATGTGTGGGGAAATGCACGTCGGGCTCTCATTTATCTACCCCGTTATCCTCAATCTGGTGAATGTGGTGCTGAAAGTTGAAGAGTCGGATGTAACAGCAACTCGCAACTTTAAGAACACGGTACTAAAACAGCTGAAAACCAGGTTCAAGTTGGACACTGAGGACGACTTGGCGGGATCGGTTCCTATCATTGCCTGCATCCTGGATCCCAGATTTAAAGATCTCCGATTCCTTCCAGAGAACACCAGAGCGGAGGTTAAAAGCCACCTGATTCAGCTACTGCGAGATGGAGAGACGGAGCAGCCTGTAGCTACAGGTAAATATTATTCATTAATTTGAGAGAGAGAGAGAGAGATACTGTGGTGTGCGTGCGTATGTGAGGTCACGTCCGTGACAATATGCGAATATTCGACTATTAGTCGACTTTTGGGAAGTATTCGACGAATACTAAAAAGCAGTATTCGTCAATGCCCTATTGTACAGTTTATCTAATAGGATAATTTTAGCCAGATAACTGTTTAAACTTTTCAATTTCAATGCACTTTTTCTTTGAGTCATATTACATATAAATAAGCCTATTCATTTCATTGACCAGAATACTTTTTTACCCATTAGTTAACTATTTCAACAGTGTCTCTGTCACAGTTATGTCCACCATTTATCCATTACGGTTAGTTACCTGTTAGCTAGCTATTTTAACTATTATTTGTTACTTCTATTCAAACCATTTAACCTACAGTAACTAACACTTTCAGCTAACCTTTTAATTGTTAGCCTACTAATAACTATGTGAACCAACACTTTTAGCTAACTATCTGCACTGTACATTACTGTTAGCTATCTATTTTAACTAATTATTTGTTACTTTTCACTATTTCTTTCACTTTTAGTTAGATTATTTTACAGACTTCTGTTAGCTTGCTAACTAGTTTTCACACACTCTCAGGGTAAAGACCCACTGAAGCTAGCGCAACGGAAGGAGATGTTTGTCCTAGTTCATTTTCTATGTGACACAAGCGAGTTGCTTGCCAAGGCATAAGATGATGTGGCATAAGAGTTGTCTTTTCCTGGTTTTAAAGGCTGTTCTAGCTGGCCTCATACTTGCCTTTCCCCAGTCATTATGTCTACATTACTGATGAGCATTTATCAAAAATATTATTACATTAATATTTTGTGAAAGTACCAATAATCATCCCTACAATGATGTCATCGTATCAGTATCAAGGTATTTGGTCAACACATGATATTTGATTTTGTTGCCCAGTCCTAGCATTTATGAAGTGCTTTTGAGGACATTTCAAAACATTGAGACATGTGTATTGCATTACAGCCTGAAAATATAGTGATACTATTTTAAGGCCATACCGCCAAGCCCTAGATTGCACTGCAGGGTACATGTAGCCCTGGTTGGGAATCACTGCTCTACTACATCTTCCATGAGCCCTCTAACTTTCTGTAACCAGCAACGTAGATAATCATTAAAGATCAACATGGAGACAGCAAATACTGACACATACCTGTGAGCAAGACCCACTGCCGTCACATTAGCTTCCAGAATGGGCCCATCAATACACTGTAGGGAGGATGACATTCCTGTTCAGTCATCGAGCCTGCTCACCCTAACTCCCTTTTTTCTCAGGCCTCTCATGTTATGGAAACCGATAAATTGGTTGTTGAGTAACTGTTTGAGTTTCAGGCTTTGTCCCTGTGCAGGCCTCTCTGTGCAAACACACCATCCTGCCAGGGGGGATGCAGGAAACTCACGAGAACTGTCCAGATCAAAAGCACACATCTGCTCCCAGGTTGGACAAGCTCAACCTCTTCAACTGCAACGTCTGAGGCACATCTGTGAGAGTGCAAGCTCAGGACACATTGTCAGCGTAAAATATCCCAAAGCAGCACAGCGATACCCGATCTTATATAAGTGAACATTTATAAAAGCTGCCTCCCTCCTTCCACCTCTCGTGTCCTACCAGCCAGGTGGTACAGGAATGTGGCAGAGCGCCAGGCCTTCGGCGGGACATTGTTGTTGTGTTTTTTCTCCTGACTGGGACTCTGCAGCCAACTGACCTGTGAGGAGGCCACTGCTGATTCATTAACTTCGAAGAACTTTTGATCAAATGAGGACGATTCTACATTTACAGAGAAGGCGTACACGAACAGAATTATTCATGTAAAATGAAAAGTGCAGCATAGTCTACATCATGTTACAGGCTAAAATCGAAAAAAAGAGGTCCCTTTGAGCACTTGCCCCTTTATCATTTCTTATCAAAATTCCTGTGATGGGAAGGTTGGTACTTTAGTTAGTCCTTCTAATCTGGCTGCTTTTTCCAACTCCCCTCTGACAGAACAGTTTCAGAGGTCTGCAACGACTCAGAATCGACTCATAATTTACAAATCCAAAATCTAAAATGTCTCTGCAGCAGTCAAAGCGTGGGCCAGGTCGAGAGGAGGGAAGAGTGAATAGCGTCACTGTAAATCAACAATAGATTCATTAAACGTTCCAATAAAAAACAATTCTTTTTGTGTGACTGTTTATTAATGGTTTGTGTTGTCTGAGATCCTGCAACTGGGAGCTAATTTTGCCTCTCAGACAAAAGCCTCAGAGCTATCTGATTATTTTATAATGCTTCCCTCCAGGCGGCTGTGGTATTACTCAACAGGCAATTTCAGAAGGCCTAAGCTGCATGAACTCTAGACCTCCTACGGTTGCAAACCACAGCCAAGAGCCACAGCAGTGTGTGTGCCTGTGCTTTAACACAGGAAGCATCTCATCACATACAAGAGGGAGTGTTTAGCGTTTTCGCTTTTTATCTCGGCAAGATGTTGTTCCATGCTGTTCCCTCTGATTGTTGTCCTGAAAATATCTGATATCTGACTCCCACAAAGGGGATGAAAGAGCTGAACTGGGGGAATAATTGGCAGCAAGGATTTGGGCTGACAGGAAGAGGAGAGTTTTTCAGAGAGCCAACAAATGGGAGAGCAAAAGAGAGAGAAAGAATCAATGTGAATATTGATCCGGACAGCAATAAACTGACATCACTTAGTTGGCTCTCAGATAAACTTTTGGCTTCCTCATTACAATATGTTCAAGTGTGAGCAGAGATGTGCCTTTACAGTCGGGTCAGATATTCCAGTCGCCATTCTTACGTACCCCTTTTCTTACAGAGTAATTAGCATTTCCAAGAATAGATCCATTGTGAGGTTCCTTTGTTCGCTGCTCCATATTATCCACTTCTTGCCTTGAACTATGGCTCAGAGAAATCCAGAGCAAAGAGCCGCCAGCAGATAAACTATCTTCAGCGTGGGCAGAGTAGGAAAGCCTGAGGGTCTCCTGATAGGGCTCTGTCACAGCCCCTGAACCTCAGGGAAGCAAGATTCTTAAGTTTAAAGTGTTACAGTTAAGTATCTCCTTCCTGTTCCGACACACTTTGCATGACAAGAGGAACATAAATAAATGCTGCAATGTAAAGTTGAGCAGTCACCTGTCCCTTACCTCCCTCGCCATGCTGTGAGAGGAAATAAAGCACTATTTAATTAGTGCAGCAACTAAGTGACGATTAACTTGAAGTCATCACGCACCCACTGGGTTTGTTCAATAAAACACTTCACTTTACAGCTCTGCAAATTTCATGGCAGCAGGTGATGATTACCAAGTGACATATTTAAAAAATTATTTCAAATTAGCTCCTAATTATCAAAATAACTACCTCAAAATGTATTGAAAACATCCCAACATGATTTAATAAAATCAGCCTGCTATTTTCCAACAAGCAGTTAAGTTTATTTCCGTATAACTGGTTTCTGCTTAACTTCTGCTGATCATGTCATTTTTTATTTTCTATTAGTTTCTGTCCACACAGGCCACGAAACTGAAGCAAGTTGTTGCAGCGTGATTTCTGACTAATACCTGGCTAACTTCTGCTAAACATGACAGCTTAACCTCAAACTAGTTTCTGCCGTACTTCTGCAGGTCAGTAAATCGAAGTACATTTACTTTACTTTCTCACATTTAGAATTAAAAATGGCATGATCAACAGAAGTTAGGCAGAAACCAAGAAATTACCTGCTATTCATTAAATACTCAGAAATTAGCAGACTATTTTTATTAAATAATATTGGGGTAAATTTTAAGATATTATGAGGTAATTATTGTTGAAATGTGGGAGTAACTGCAACAAAATTGTAATTTATTGCTTGGTAATTACCACCTACTTACCGTGAAATTTCCAGGCCTGTAAAATTAAATGCTACCAAATGATTTTTATCAATGAAGTCTAAAGCGTTGTTATATAATTTAGGGTCTTCTGGTGGAAACTGCACTGAGTCAAGCACCTGCTGACCCTGCGCCCTCAGACTGCAGTGACACAGAGCAGCAGCCTCGTTATCACCTAGCAGGACAACACAGAAGTCACAGGGCGAAGCCTGTGACCTCACTGCTTGTTAGTGTTTGTTAGTGAGTGTGGGGAGAGAATGATCTCTGCACTGTTGGCAGTTACAGCAAGTGACGTAAAACTTGTGACAGCCCTGTTTTGTCTGACGACTCTGCACTTCATGCTGATGTTTATGGAATACAGTGAGCATAACATGTGATTATGTTTGACTAGACAGTGGGATCACTCTGCACCAAGGCACTATTAATGTAAGAGTCTGTGTTTAGTTAATGATAACCACTGAGACTCCCTTATACTTTTCCTCCCTGAACCTCTCATCCACCTGTGGACTGATGTGTAATACCTTGAAGTCCACAGACAGCTGTGGGGTGTACTCCAGAGTCCACAGAGCCCTGACAAGTGACGCCAAGTGCTCCGTGACTTCTCCCTTGGCGACCCTCGTCTCCTCACTTCTCACCACCCCGTTGATTCTGGGCTGACTCAGGTCCAGCTTGTACCGCTCCAGCCCCAGGTACTCCGCCAGCAGGTCCGTGTTGCTCAAACACTGGACCACGGCGTTCATGAAACAGGTGTTCCCGTGGTTTTTCAGCCCCAGGACGCCTGGGATTTTCTCCCCGTAGTGGTAAAGGAGTTTGTCTCTGCCCGCGCACAGAGAGGAAGACGTGCTCGAAGTGTTTTTCACCACCCGCTCCCAAGCCACCTGTACGTCCTCTCTGATGATCCCCGAGCCGGCGCTCAGGGTGCAAGGTGCGCCATTCCGAAACCCCCCGTCGTCGTCCTCCGCGTCATGCGCGTCAGCGTCTCCAAAGTGGGTGAAAGTGCCCAAAGTTTTGATGATTCTGTTCATAAAGCTCCCCACGGACTTCAGAGATTTCTTTCGGAAAAGCTTCCCAGATTTGGGCTTCTTCTCTTTGCGCTTCTCCTCCTTCGATGTCGGCATTTCCTCCTTGACTCTGCTCTGTTTCTCCATGACAGTGCCTCTACTCCCTCCACCGTCTATTCTCACACTGATAACTGTGTAAATTCCGACGCCGGTGTGTCACTCCTCTGCCAGTGTCCCCTGTCCGGATAGCAGAGGGAAGAGCGCACAGAGGTGACACCATCTCGGAGCCACGAGGCACAACGGCACGCTGTTATTCCCCCCGGCGCTGACGGTAAACCTTCCTCGTCCATCCCAGCACTTACTAAAGGCGTTCATTATTACTCCGACCCCGCTGTCACGGGCGGCATCTCGTCATGCCCCGCACAACACGAGCCGCTCCGCCGTCCGTCCGTCCGTCCAGCTGCAGCACTGAGCGCTCTCTCCCTCCCATCGCGCCCAACTTCGCCTGGAAAAGGCTGCTGATTGTGCGACTGCCCCCACCCTCCCTCCCTCCCACTTCCCTGCACACGGAGGAGATAAGAGAGCAGTGTACAGATTGGATTCATGTGGTCAGTGTTCATTACCAATCTGACACATAAATGTTTTTGTTTGACTTTCCATCAGTGGTGGAAAAGGCATCCAGATCAATTGACTTTAGCAAAAGTACCAATTCCTCCAAAAGTAAAGTCCCGCATTACTCAGGTAGGCTACAGAAGAAGTACATTCAGCAAACTTAAAGTATCAAAAGTATTCATTCTGCAGTAAAATGGCCACACACATCACATTAAAGCTTACATAAATGCATCAAAGCATATACAGTTTTACTGTTCTTGCTGGTTGAGGTGAGTTCGTTTTAACTACTTTACAGTTAGGTAATCTAGACTAGTATAGTGGTTCCAGGTCTGGCAGGTCGAGGCCCCTCCATGGGGTCACAAGATAAATCTGATGGCTGAGCAGGGCTCTTGGGCCACATAGGCGGTCGCCTTCAAATCCTAATCTAGCCTAGGGCCTCAAAATGGCTAGAGCCGGCCCCAGGACTGAGACTTGGTTAATGGGGCAGGAACGAAGACAGACAAAAGCTCTGCAACACAAATAAAAGTTTTGGGACTTTTTGTGAAATATTGGATTATTTTCCTCTTTAGGCCTCAAACATCTGTTTAAATGAAACCATGTGATGAGTTTTGAGGTAAACTGTTTCTGACATCTGAAACATGTACAAGGAGCCACTATTACTAACTTTTTGTAAAAGGTCATGAGCCAATTTAATCCAATTTGAACTTTATAGTTAGCTATTTGTAACAAATAACAAGTAATGGCAATAGTAGCTATAACTGTAGAATAAGTGCAGTGCGGTAAAAAATATATAATTTCCCTCTGAAATGATGTGGAGAACCTCAAAACTGTTCCTAGGGTTCAAGTTACGTGGGAGCCAGTGGGAGCTGAGCTCCCACAAGGAGGGGTCTGAGCTCCTATGAATGCACTACAATCATACATCTGTGGGTGTCACCAGCAACCTTCACAATTAATGCATTTTTCAATATAATGAGAATTACTTTAATGATACAAATAGGCAAAAAGAAACATGCTTTCCAAAAGAACTGTGCCCTGCTACCAAACCTGATGCGGCTAAATGTGGGACCACTAAACACTTGGGACAGTTCAGAAGGAGCTAGATGTGGCCGGGGCTAACTGTTAGGCTGTTATTTATTTACTAATCTATCTCCACCCCTAACGTTAGTCATTTCGATGGCCTTAAAAAGTTCTGATTATAACTTGAACCCTGCTGTACTTACTGTACTAATGTCCTTAGTTACACTCCACCGCTGCTTTACACACATCAGTAGGATGACTGATCAAAAACCATATCATAAGTAGGCCTTAACTGAAAAGTTTGATGCTACGATTAGTCACTGCCATTTCACATTAGAGCACCGCATCTTTGGTAGCCTAAAAGACGCTATTAGACAATAAACAAATATAGTGTTTTTGGGTTTGAAAGGCTGCACTTGCATCCTCCATCAATGCTCTATGCACTTATTACCCTGTTACCAAAATCTGTCCTGCTGTCTACAATTTTTTGACAAAATAGGTGGTTTCTTTTTGTAAAGATGACATTAAAGCAAGCTGAAATCAATCAATTTTCAATTAGGGAGAAATCAGCTGCTTTGGACTGGTGTAGTGTTAAGGTAATGCCTTATCACCTATTCCTCAGTCACATTTCTTCTCTTATGAGCAGTACCAGTGAATAATAGTGTGTCTACTTCTTCTGTAGAGATGTGGGAGTAAACTAGGTCAGCTGTCTAATGCAGCGGATGCTATTTAACACTATTATCTGATTAAAAGTGGATCAATTTTTTACTTAGTTCAGTTGTCAATGTTTAGGATGGTTTGGCCAAATTCACACTTGACCTAAGGCTACACATTTCAACCATTTCTTACTTTTAGCCAACAGCAGACTCACTTTCTAACTCATTTTCACATAACCCCATGGCAATGTACGTTTCTGTAAACCACAGATATGTTGCAGCTTTACATTTCTTTAGGTTCAGCCTTCATTTTTTATATTGTGACAATGCTGTGCTCATGATCTGGTTAGGTTTAGGCACAAAAACTTTGGTTATGTTTAGGTAAAGATCATCTTATGGCTTAAAATAACTGTCTTGGTCACTACTTACAGTACATGACTTGAGATGTCCCAACTTCCTGTGAAAAACATCCTTGTTTTGTTGCCACAAACATGGCTGGAAATTATCACAAGGTCTCTTTAAAAATATCCATTGGTTTCTTACTTGCTGAAACACAGTCACGAACCATGTTCACTGGCTTGGCAGCCTTCTCGCCTAACTCCACCACTGTCCCCTCTACCTCCCAATGTGGAAGTCAGGTCATTAACATGTGATGTGAATGTTATAAAACACGTATTGTAAAAATGTAAATATGGTAAGTATGACAAATGTGAACGGTGGTGCGCAGAAACATTAACTGCCGACACTTTATTCTGGCGACTGGGCTGTTTCACACTCTCTCGTCACAACCTGTGGTGTTAATGTTTTACTGCTGACTCAATATGTGCATATAGATTTTTTAATCACATCATAACTGCAGTTTTTCCAAAGGAGTTGAGCTTCTTTACAATCTTTCAGCACACCCTCTGGCAACTGTACTCCCTGGGGTATAAGTATCTCTGGGTGGAAATCAATGGTTTACTGGACTAATTTCTTCCAGATCAGAATATAAAAGGCAAGACAAGAGCAAATCTTGTGTGTGTGTGTGTGTGTGTGTGTGTGTGTGTGTGTGTGTGTGTGTGTGACCCCGGCAGCCTACAGAGGAAATTCATTAGCTAATCCTTGAAAGGCATTTATCACAGGTTACAGCGTCCTGGATTATTACTATCATTCCTAGGCCATGAAGTATATGAGAGCAGCATATGAGAGCAGCATCGCTTATCTCCTTTGCTCACTACAAAGATATGTTTAATCACACAGGACTGTCTTACTAACACTAAAACACTGCAGATTTATTACAGCAGTGAACGAAGGCATTAGGAATGACTCTTCTCCCTGCTGCTAATGCAACCTGAAGAGTGAGTCTGCGCCAAGTCTTTGCTCAGAAGTGGAGCCTCCCACTCTGCCTTCAGAGTGCAGCTGATGACGGTATGGAGTACCTGTTGTTGTTGGGAAGCAATAATTCCACCAGCAGGCTCAATTTCAACAGAGAGGAAATTCAAGAATACTTTAAGCTGAGTGCTAGAAGCAGCCATGAGTGCACAGAGCAGACGGGCCTGTGCTCAGAATACTGCAACTTGAATTTGAAGGCCTGTATGCAAACAAGCAAAGCCTCGCCAAAGGCCTCCTCTCTCTTCATCATCTGCCTCCAACGGGAGGAGGCAAACAATAATGATCCTCCATCCCATCTTAAATCCACAGTTTTGATGAACTTTTCTCAGCCACGACAAACTCAAATCATATAAATCTGCCGTTGGTATTTTTCCACAGTCACTGACAGAAGAAGGGAGATGTGATGAAACTACCAAAAAGCCAGGACTGGAGTAATTTCATCATTCTGCTCCGAGGGACTTGACGAATCATATACATTTTTTAACTTCTGCAATAATGACCCAGAGGCACCTCTGAGCTGCTGCCATCTATCATGTACAGTAGCGCTCTGGATGTTTGAGAGTTTGTGACTAAGCAGCAATACACACCTCTGGGTTTGGCAGTCGTCTACTTCCTATTTTGGCCTCCTCTTTCAGTTGCTATTTGATGTTATTTTTAGAGCAATTTTGCATTTTTCCAAGGTCAGTTAATATTTCTCTAGCGATTTCGCTGAAGGCTAACACTTTCACACATTCATTCCATATCATGTGTAAGTTCTTCCCTCACTATGAACAGGGAGCTGCACCATCATAAAGACATACAGTAGATGTTTTTTTTTCCGCTATGTGTGGCCTATATTTTATTGTCTTTGATGTGAGGCAACAGCTCATACAGAGCACAATAACCCTTTGAACATTAATTTATTACCAACTCAAAGTTATGATAATACAAACAAAAGAGACAGCAAGGTGAATTTCCTCCTGTTGTAATGCTGCAGGACAGATAATTAGATCAGTGTTGCTCGCCTAATAGTTAGTCACGTTATGCCTATAAATGGAGAGGTAATTTGCCTGTGACGCTCTTCTCTGCAAAGAAGGAAATGTCAACCCTAAAGATGAAGGAGGCAACAGAGACCATCTGGTCGCCTGAGTCATATATGCCTTCTGCTCTGGGAACAAACACTCCCTCAGCTAAAAGAACAATGCACTGTGACTCTCTCACTGCCCTGCTATGGCTGCCTCGCTATAGTATAATACGACCAAAAGCAAGAGCTCATCAAGTTCTGTGGGCTTATTACATCTAAATATACAGGTACTACAGCACAATATAAGCTTCAGGTTGTACTCATCAGAAAAACAACCACGTAGGCGGTGACCTCTAGTGGCCAGAGCAGTTATTACAGCAGCAAAAGAGGAATCAGGCAAAGCAGAACAAGAGCAACATGTCCGCATGAGGAGGAGGTTGGGAACAGATGGTTGGGTTAAAGTCAACGGTGAGTTAATTTAACTTCACACGTCACATAAGTTATGTAACTTAAGTTAAGCACGGAATGTAGGGATCTTTGTATCTTGAGTTACATAAGAAATGTAGTTATTTCAAGCAAAAACACAATGTTTTACTAAACCTAACCAGGTAGTTTTTCTGCCTTAACCTGAACAAACAGCGAGTTTACAACAAAGGTCCAGCACGCCTGTCCCTGCAATGCGGCAACGGTCATATTGTTTCGGGAACAGTATATTTTTTGTTGTCACTGAAACCAGTGGAGTCACCCCCTGCTGGCTATTAGAAATAATTCAGGTTTAAAGCACTTCAGCATTAGATTCACTTTTCAGACCCAGACGCCCTGTCAACTATTTACACAGTCTATGGCTATGACTAGGGTACAGTACTCTTCACATTTGGACCAATATCATTACCGGTACTGTGCAAATTCAGTACAGGTACCCAACAGTACATTTTCAACCATACATTACTTTGTCTGTTATAACAAAAATGTCATTTCACTTGTCAAAAAAACATCAGTTGTTCTGAACACCTCTTTGCTTCTGCCACTAATAATGATTTGCTGTTGAAGTGGACATTGCTGATTAGTGTTATCCAGGTGCACCTGACTTCTGACAAAATACCTACACAGACAGTGACGAAACAGCACGCCCCAGGAGGAAATCAATACTGCTGT
This sequence comes from Pagrus pagrus, assembly GCF_965226575.1. Classification (NCBI taxonomy): domain Eukaryota; kingdom Metazoa; phylum Chordata; class Actinopteri; order Spariformes; family Sparidae; genus Pagrus; species Pagrus pagrus. Next base: position 9,600,701 of record NC_140197.1, read on the forward strand.
ATTTTTACAGCGTTGACTAAATACGATGTTCTTCAAACGTTCTGCACGGTTTAACAAGACGACGGCCTTCATCAGGACTAAATTGATTAAACCATTCCTGTGATGTGAATTAGTTTCAGCAGGAGAGAAACAGACGGGGTTGAGTGGGCGAGTTCTGGCTTCCACCGGGTTCCAGATTATGCAGGCCCCATCTGAGCTGGCAATAACACATTCCTTGTCAATGCCTTTAATCTTAATGCATTTGGCAAAGGCCTTATGCTTTCTCATGGATTCCAGGAGCTTGTGAGTCCTGGGCAGGATCTCCCACACGCTAACAAACACACACACACACACACACACACCTGGATGGAGAATAGACAGCCATCGGCTTAACGGCACACATGAGGCAACTGACACAGCACTCCCTCCAGAGACTGATGGAGCCCAGGCTACAGGGCTATTTCTATTCATGCCCTATTTCATCCACGACCAGTCCTACTTTCACTGTATCTGAACTGTTACCAGTCACAGCAGGAAACTAAACACACACACGCAGCAAGGAACCAAACCAGCTCACATTTAAAACTGCAGCAGAGATACGTTTTAGTTCTGTCTCACGGCCTGTGGTCTAATCATGAATATATATTTTTTTATTAAAATCCCCTGGTGGCTTTATCTCTCCTCCCCGCTGTCATTATTCTCCTGCTATCTCAGGTGGTGGCAACAGCTGTCAGTCCCAGGCTGTGGTTTGTGTAATCAGGAAGCTTTCTCTGTCCCGTTCCAGCAGTAAACACATACATTTTCCATCATTCTCGGTTAAAAAAAAAAAAAAATAAAATCAGGTGCAAGCTATTTATATGTGCATATGCAAAGATGTAGATTGTTTTTAGGAGACTGCAATCATGAGCAGGGCATTATATGAGAGTGTATTTGAAGAAGTGAAGGATTAACTGTAAAAAAGTTGTCACATTCGGAGGGTCAAGAAAGCTGCAGCTTAATGATTCTTTCTTCAATGAAAAAGTCTGCATGTAAAGTGCAAAACACCACAAAAATAATTTTACTGTATTGCTTTTATAATGTGCTTTTCTAGTTCAAAGAGTACAAATAGGCAATCAATTATTAATAGAAGATATATAATAGTACCCCATTACATTAATTGCAACTTCAAATGACTTGTGTTATGGCTCCCTCTACTGTTGAGTTTTGATAGATGATGGTGACACTGGTCACCACACTGACAACATGCCACCACTTAAGGTACCAGGACTCCCACAGCACATGAGCATCTGTTACACATGACAAGCCACTCATTTGTTCGCATTTGCTCTTTGAGAAAATCATACTTACCAACAGAATGTGCAGGTGAAGATTTCTGCTGAATCAGCATGTCTTCCCACCACCACCTGGTACTCTCACCGTGTACCTGCTCCTGCAGCTGAGCGGTCGAAAATACAACCTTGAAAAAAAACAGAAAGCAATCATTTTCAAATCCTTTTGACCTATATTTAATTGGATACAGTCCAATGACAATATATGTATTGTTCAAACTGATAAACTTTTTTGTTTATGTGAGAATACACTCTTTCTGAATTCCATGCCTGGATCACGTTCTATAAAAGTTGGCATGTTTACCTCTGTGTTGAAATTCTTTTCCATTCTCGCTTGATATACGACTTCAGTTGCTCAACAGTCTGGGTTCTCATGTTTTGCTCATCAAAACGCAGGACACATTTTTAATAGGAGACAGGTCTGAACTGAAGTCTAGTACCTGCACTCTTTTATTACGAAGCCATGTAATGTGCAGAATGTGACTTGGCAAAAACGTCTTCTGGATGGCACATAGGTTGCTCCAGAACCTGTATGTACCTGTCAGCATTAATGGTGCCTTCACAGCTGTGCAAGTAACCCATGTCATGGGAACCAACACACCCCGACACCATCACAGATACTGACTTCTAAACTTTGAGCTTTTAACAAAAGGACATGTCCATGATTTCCAAAAACATTTTGAAATGTAGACTCATCAGACAACAGAACACTTTTCCACTTTGCTTGAATTCATCTCAGATGAGCTCAGGCCCAGAGAAGTTGGTCTCTGGATGATGTTGATATGTGGCTTTACACGGTAGAGTCTTAAACTTGTAATTTTATGCGGTGAACTCTGTTTACCGTCAGTGGTTTTTGGAAGTGTTTATGAGCCCATGCAGTATTATCCCTATTACAATCATTTAATTTTTTTGCAGTGCCACCTGAGGGATCAAAGTTCACATGCATTCTGTGTGGGTTATCAGCCTTGCCCTTGCAGTTTCCCCTGAATTTCCTGCAATTATGCATTGAAAAACAATGTTGGACTAATTGCCTATGCAGTGTTTAACAAAGTGGTGAACCTCACCTCATCCTTGCTGGGAATGACTGAGCCCCTGTGCGTTGAAAAGGATTTTATTTGATTTGCTTTCTGCTTTTATTTAGCTTTTACACAGTGTCCCAACTTTTAGCTCTCTTGCAGTGTGTTGGTGGTGGTGGCTGACCTCCAGTAAGTAGCTACCTTACAAACAAAAGATGTGTCTTACATTTTTATTTGCGTCTACCTCTTAAAAGAATAAAACACATTACATTGCAGTACACAAGTTATAAATAGACTGCATTTTGTTTGGTCCATTACCTCACAGTTGAATCCTGTGCCTCAACACAGCCACAAAATTGGCAGCCATCTTTTAAAATGCCAGTACAACCTTAAGTTTATTTACCTCTCAGTTATCCAGTATAGTTTAACAGTAGTCATCAGCTTCATTTAAAACAACAGCGCTTTTGGCGGCTCCTTTGGTGTTCCTTCCAGGGGATTGCTTTTTAGAAATTTTTCTGTTTATTGTCTCGGGAATTCAGCCATTTTTGATTTTATTATTTACACCCGTGCTTTTCCTACTGTGACATGACAAAAACTATAGTGTCAAAGCAGGGTTTGCCACTTTCCATAGCAGTAAAACAGCAGCTTTTGCCCTCAATCTTTCACTGTTTACTCTTTGAACTGTGTCAAAGGCACACTCCATTCACTGATTTATGTTGGTGTTACAGCAAAAATCCTCAGAGGACCTCGAAGATCCTAAATTTAGTTTTCCAAATTGGCAGTGATCCTTTCATCATACAGTTAAATCAGCACTGACATGGCTTCAGAACAAGACTGTAGGAGCCACCGAGCGGCACGACCAAAGCCTGGTTTAGACTTCCATGAAAGATTTATTGGCTGACGATGATAGCTGCTATGATGCTCCTTATCCAACTTGGCTGAATAGGAGCTAATGTGCAAGAAGGAAAGAGAGGAAATCCAAGAATGCAGCCAGGACGATGCAAATCTCTTCTGAGAAAAGTTACTAAAATTTTCCATTAGTCAAATAATATTCTAAATTATTTACAAACACTAAGCTTTAATTCACTTATTACATTTGTACCTGGACTGTCTTGTACTGAAACTCTTTATTAAAAAACTGCAACTTATCGGTTCCTCAGAGGTTTTTCCCAGGCCTTACCTAACACTTTATCCAAAGAAAAATTAGCCTCTGGAAACCAGAAAAACACAACTGCTGGCCTGGTCAGCGAGGCAACATCTGCTTTTGTCATAAAAGTACAAAATATAAAGGAACATTAAGTATTGTATTTTGAAATTTAAAGCCACAGCAATTACAACCTCTTTTATTCACTTTGAGTTGACAAGAAAGCCATGAAGCTCAACTGATGATCTACAGTGTATTTTAAACCTCAGTGTTAAGTCAGAAAGCAAGCCTGATTCCTGAGGTGGCGATAAGATTCACTACTGTTCTAACCACCAGAATTTATATGAAATTATATTTCACTCCTGACATGATCCCTCTGTCTGGCTCATCAGATACAGTCTTAGAGGCTGCAGGGCTGATGCAGCGTGAACCACTGAGACAGTATCATGTCACATCAGCCTCTGCGGCAAGTTTTTAACTCTGTCAAAGCAGCTGGGAAGAAACACCCAGTGTAAAACAGCAGAATAAAAAGACTTAGCTGATTGACACACAGGCTAATTAAATGATTTATGTTAACGCCATACTAATGAGAGCAGGGACTACCAACTTCCAGGAGTCTATTTCAGTGCTTTCATTTATAATAACAAGTGTGTTCCTTTTGAAACGCATGGGGTCACAAGGGATCATGAAACAATTAATAGGAAGAGTGCGGAAAAAACATTTATGCTGCACAAAATGTAATTTGTTTGACATAATTTCATGGGATTACAGTATCATTTTCAAATTAAACAGGAGTAAATTTCCCTTTGGCTTACACAGTCATCATAACCCATCGATATTATGTAACGTTGCTTTGTCTTAAGGTGCAATATGCAAGAATTGGCCACCTGTTGAATTCATACAGCATAACAACAGAGTAATTGCTCACCACTGCTACCTGAAGCTGCTATTAACTAGTTAGCTCAGTTAGCCATGCAGCTAAGGAACCTATTGACTGGTAGCAGACTAGGCCCGGACTAGGAGCTCAGAGCATGCGGAGTGTTGAAGTTGTTAACACTGCATATGATCAAGCGGCAGAAGTTTTCAGGCCCGTCGCTTCAGACTGCTTCTCGGAAATGCCAGGGCTGGCTGTTGAGCGGGCCAATTTAAGTAGACATCTCTGCAACACAGTACATAGAGGGGCGAAGTCATGCCCCTTCCTGGTTGACCCATGGGACCCTGTTTCGGAAAAAACTTTTTATGGTAGTGCATGGAGGAAGAAAAATACTTTTTTGATGCCGTTGGAATTGTGCCAAGTACACATATGTTTGTCAATTAAAAAGATTATTTTCCTTTCTTTCAAAATTATTTTTATTTAATTTTCCTTGAATGCATGTTTATAACAACTGTCAGGACACAAAGGATTTAATCCAATACATCAAAAAAAAATTATTTTTTCTAAATCAGTATATACAAAAGTAACAACAATATCAAGATTATATCAAATATACCAAAACAATGCAAGTAGAATAAAATAACCATGTGAGAAAAACAGAAGAAAAAATGAAAAAAGAAAAACAAGTGAAATTAAAATAGGAGTACTACAACAAAAAAACAAAAGAGACAAAAAAAAAGGGACAATGAGACACATATACAAACAGACAGGAAGGGACAACATAAAGAGGAGGGGAAGGATTGGGGGTGGGGGGTCCAGTTGCGCATTTAATTAATTAATTAAAATTAATCGTCCTCAGCCAGGGTATACTTATAGTGGGTCAGCCGGATTGGGTCATTGCTTTACAAATTCAAAAAAGTCATCCCATGTCTTATGAAAGTTCTGAAGGGCACCATTAACAGCAGGGATGGGCATTTCAAGCAGAACTACTATTCGATAATCACAGGGAACTAATCGATTATTTTTCAACTAATCTTAAATGGTATGTCAATTTGCCGAGGGGGGAGGGTGTTATGGGAACATATTCGCTCTTATGCAAATTAAGTTTGTACCCTGAGATGGCCCCGAAAGAACTGAGCAGAGATGAGACGTGAGAGAGAGTGGCATCAGGGCTAGAGAGAAAAAGACGGAGGTCATCCGCATAGAGGGAAACCTTATGCGTCTGACCTCCCCGAATAATTCCCTCCATCCTATCATCCTGTCTCAAAGCTATGGCAAGAGGCTCAATAGTGATTAAAAACAAGAGGGGACTTAAAGGACACCCCTGTCTTGTGCCTCTACCTAGATGGAAATGGTCGGACACTTGATAATTAGTAAGTACAAAAGCCATGGGTGATGCATATAAAAGCCTGACCCAAGAAATGAAATTTTGACCGAAACCGAACTTCTCTAGAGCAAAGAAAAGGTAATTCTATTCATCACGGTCAAAAGCTTTTTCCACGTCTAGCGAAATTACAGCCTCAGCACCCAGATGTAGGGAAGGAGTATGCAAGACATTGAGCAGTCATTGTACATTACGGAATGACCAGTTTGATCATTACAAATGATGGAGGGGAGAATCATCTCCAAACGCAGACCTAGGGCTAAAATCCTGATTAAGGAGGCTTATAGGTCAAATCAAATCAAATCAAATCAAATTTTATTTGTATAGCCCAAATTCACAAATCACAGTTTGCCTCAGAGGGCTTTACAATCTGTACAGAGACGACACCCTCTGTCCTTCGACCCTCGATTCGAGTGAGGAAAAACTTGCCCCAAAAAAAAAGGCCCTTTTAACAGGGAAAAAAAATGCGGAAGAAACCTCAGGGAGAGCCACAGAGGAGGGATCCCTCTCCCAGGACGGACAGACGTGCAATAGATGTCGCATGTACAGAGCAGATCAACGAGATCACAATGTATTCGATTATAAGCGATGGTTGACAGGAGTGAAAGTACATAAAGATGTATTACAGCAATAATGATGAAATGCACATGGAAATGTGATTACTAGTGATAAGAGTAGTAGTGATTAATGGTAAGGATGGTATGTAGTAATGCAGTACGATAATAGTAGTTATCTATTAGTTAAAGGTCAAAAAGAAGTGCAGCACTGGGGATCCTTGTCCTTTTTCAAGAGGAGCGAAATGGTGGCATGATACAAAGTCGGAGGAAGAGTTTTTGTTTGAAAGGATTTAGTGTACATCGCATGCACTAATTTGTCTGAAATTTTTTTTATGAAAGTCAGCTGGAAAGCCGTCCGGCCCTGCAGCCTTTCCGCTTTGCATTAAAGCAATAGATTTTTTTTATAGATTTGGGGGAGATAGTTTCTTCAAGGAACAAAACATCCTCAGGGCTTACTTTGGGAATATTCAAATTACTGAAAAAATCACCAAACTGGTCTGGGTTAAGCTGAGATCCAGAAGTATAAAGACTTGAATAAAATTTCTTGAACTCATCGTTGATGAGTTTGTGATCGGAAGTGATAGAGCCGGAGACAGTTTTTATAGAAGGAATGGTGCGAGAGGCAGCTTTTTGGCGAACCTGATGGGCTAAAAGTCTAGTAGGTCTATCCCCGTCTTCATATAGTTTTTGGCGGGATTTAAGTAGTGATTCCTCTGCGCGCTGAGTTGTTAAGAGGTCAAACTCTGTAAAGCGATCCTATCTTTAAGGAGCTCGGGAGTAGGGTTTACTGCATATTGCTGATCTAGATGGAGAATGGAGGAAGTGAGGTCAGAGATTCTACTTTTGCGAAGCTTATTTACATGGGATGTATAAAAAATGATCTGTCCCCGCAGAAAAGCCTTCAAAGCTTCCCAGCGGATAGATGAAGAGGTATCAGCCACAGGATTAGTCAAAAGAAATGTGTCAATTTGGTTTGAGACATAGGTGACAAACTCAGGGTTGGAGAGGAGAAGAGGATTAAAGCACCACGACCTGTTTGGGGGTCTTTACTGTAAAGCGAGCTCAAGTTTGAGTGGTGAGTGGTCCGAAACAACAATAACTTGATAATCACAAGCTCTAATAGAACCAAGTAAAAAAGCACCAATAAAAAAAAGATCAATCCGAGAAAATGAATTATGTACAGAAGAAAAGAAAGAGTAGGATCTGGAGTTAGGAAATTTGAAACGCCAAGGGTCCACATAATTGTACGTCTCCAAGAACGATTTAACTACCTTAGATGATTTAGAGGCAGGATATGGTTTATTGGAGGAACGATCACGGGCAGGGTCTAGAACTAAATTAAAATCACCACCAAGGATTAGATGATGTGTGTCTAAATTTGGTATAGAACTAAAGAGGTTATTAAAAAAATTAACATCAGCATAGTGTTAAAAAACACAACTAAACTGAAGTAGATGCACTCCCCCCTGAGATACTGTGTGTTATTGTTAAATTAGGTGGAATAAACAAGAAATGAGTAAACAAAAAATAAATAAAAACACACTGGATGGGCATTGAACAACTACTCCCAGCATGAGCCAATACAAGTAAAGTGCATTTAACTTATAGCTGCCAATCTCAATTGAGCTTTTTTCCTCCTTTTTTTTCCTGAGATTGGATTGGAGAGAGAACAATAGGAAGAAGTTAAACGTGCCGCCGCAATATAGTCCAACGTACACTCTTAGCAGCTAACGCCGAGTGGATCACTTTAACAAACAGTAACACGGCCAACCCAAGTCATTGAGGGGAAACAACCCAACAACAGTTATCTGTGCAGACCAACTGCGGTGGGAGTCCGACAGGAAGCTTTTACGTTTTAAGCATACACCAACAGTCATGTGTCATAAAACGCCATCAGGATGGTTGGTTAAGCCATGTTAGCTTACCGTTACTGAGAAGTCAAGTCAAGTGTCAGCTGCGCTGGTGGAATCACCAGAGGTCGCTGGCATGTTGGTTAATGAAGCTGAGAGCCTCCGATGGCTCGGTGAAGCTCACCTTCTGGTTGTCCCACATGAAAACCAGACGGGCGGGATGGTAGAGACGAAAGGTGATGTTAGCCTGGTGAAGTCTGGTAATTGCTTAAGTCGTCAAGTTGTTTCTTCATGACCTCGTTTTCCTTCGTTAGCTGCGCTACCGTCCCACCTAGCCCCGCAAGTTGGTCGCAAGTGTCGGTTAGGGACTCCTCCACATCCTGAATCTTTTCCCCGTGTACAGCAACCGTCCGCTGCAGAGCCGAAATAGCCGCACCACACTCTTTCTGAAAGTTTGCAAGCGACACGAGGTTTTCGTTCCTCAGTTTGTCGATGGCGGCTTGAAAGTCAGCAGCGCATCCATGACTGCGGGCGGGGGGGAGCACAAGCTAGATTGGTTAGCTAGCTTAGCCGTAGAATCAGAGTCAACCGTGGAGGAGTACACATCTTTAGTCTTTTGTCTCGTTTCTGGCATATTTCCAGTCTCTCAAGTCTCTTACAACTTTGGGATAAAGATAACTTGGTAAAAGTTTGCAAAAGCACAAATAAAATATATTTTAGTGGGAGCTGCGAGGAGACCGTCTAGCACACTCGCATGCTTTACTGGAATGCTAAAAGAGTATTTTCCAAGTCAAGAAAGTCACAGTTTGTCGTAATGAAAGTAAAATACCATCTTATTTTGTGTGAAACCACTCAGTGAACTACATTGTCTCGCTCAACATACGTCACACCGTCAACACCAACATGGCCGCCAGCTCAGCACAGAAAAAAGGTACTAAAAAAAGGTGGAAATCACAATAAATCTGTCCTTTTTGGCAACTGCAGATATGTGACTGGAGATTTGGTCAATTCTGTGAGCTGCTAATATACAGGACCAGCTCTACAATGTTTAAGTTAGGGGTTTGGTGACCGTTCAACAAGAAGATGTCACTAACGAGACCGTCTTTATAATTGCATATTTTCACAGTCTCATGAAATTCTTACATACTGCACCTTTAAGATGTTACAAGCCAACAACATTGGAACCAGTTAACTAAAGAATAAAGGACTTTGGATCATTTAGTAACCAACTTTAATAGGTTGTGTTAAAGCAAAGCTGTGGGAAAAGTAAAATAGCATAAATTCTGAAGTCAACTGAAAAGCTGCTTATAATCAGATACCTATGCGGTATTTTCATCTTAAAATGCTTTTTAAGAGCAAAACATTACTCAAGGAAAATAAAAGATTTTTAAAAAAGCTGCTTATTTTAGCTAGACCAATTTGTTGGTGTATGTAGTTAGGCATAATTACAATATCTTGGGGGTTTTGTGTGTTTTGAAATATTATGAAATTGTCTAACCTGTTAACCCTACTGGCCTGATGGTTCCTACATCATGTCTTTCAGTGACTATTGATCACCACCTGTTTTTAATTAGCCTCATTTGATACACCTACAAGATGTCTCGCGAAAATAAGATTTTTAGCAAGCAATGTGGGCGAAACCAATCAGAAAGGGGTGGCAATTTATTTTCTGTTACCTCACCTAAGTGAAGCTTACTTGAAATTGATTAATTTAAACATTTCAACATTTTCTTTTTTCACGGAATACATTTTGACATGTCAGAGTAGGAAAAGCGCAGGTGTAAATAATAAATGAATAGGCTAATCAATTATCTTTAGCTGCTTCAGTTCAAGGAACATGCTAGCCGCAGTCTAATGACTCTCATTATCTGACGTGCTCTCGTGACACTTCCCTCTAGATTCACTTGTGTTGCAATACTGACACCTACTGATGATCTACAGGTGCTGCTGATTGACAATAACAGTGGCAATGAATAACACTGTACCCTGAAATTCCTGTTTCATCTAATACTTTCTTCCCTTTTCTTATAGTACTTACAGTACATCCATGAAACAACTGTTTATATTAATCAGAACCCGACTTGTTTGCGTCACATATATGAGCAAAATGCTCTTTTTAATTGGAGGAGGAGGAACGCTGTTGTGTGTCTGTGTGCGTCATGTGGTGCACAGACTTGACCTCTGACCTGACAGGACATACAGACTGTCCTTATGATTAATAGAAGACAGGTGTGGGTGGGTGAAATAATTCATATTTGATGAGGAACATATTAATAACATAACCTGCAATGGACTCCAGTAGCAGAAACATGAAGTGTGTTTCCCTCTCAGGAGAGATGATGCGCACCTTTACTAAGGAAACACACACTCACTGATACACTGGTTTCCCGGAAACACGACAGGACACTGATCAAACTATAAATGATCACTAACTAACAAAGCACCACCTACAGGACTCACATCTCACACACACACACACACACACACACACACACACACACACACACACACACACACACACTTACTTCAGCTAGTTTTTAGTGATGAAAGTGATCCTCTCATCTGCACCAGCTGTCAGCTTTGCTTTCAGGAGCTCAATACAATGCTCCCTCTCTTCAGCCTCTGCTCCGCTATTTTCCTCCAGATGTATCTAGTTGAGGAAACAATAGTCAAATCAACCATCAGTCAAGTCTTCCTCACAATTATGAAAAGACTATCAATCATAGAGACAATGAAAGTTACTTCACACTTACCTTTTTCATGTCATCCAGACATTGGAAGTCGTTGAGGTTGGGAGGGTTTGATCCACCAAATTCCACAGGTGTCTAAAAGAAGGTTCAAAGTGTTTGTACTAATGTTCAACTAAATCAATCTGAATGATTAACTGCAAAATTTTGACAAATGTTATCATGTTATGTTAACAAGACAATATTCTGATAAAAGATTAAATAACGTCTGTTAAGTCAGAGAAGGTTCATTGTGGCACCTTGAGCTGCCAGCTGCCGGACTCAGACCCGTTGAAGTAATACTTTGTCCTTTGACCCTTGTCAAGAAGATGGTCTACTGGCTGACCCAGGAGTTCAGTGATGCTCAGCAGCTGGAGATTAAACACAGTGTTACATCAAAATATGCAAGAGGAAGCAAAATATTTTCCCAGGAGGGCAAAGTAACTACCCGCCCGTACCTGAATGGCCAGTTCTCGTTTTTTGTCTGACTATAGTAGATGACTTTCTATTTCATAGTTGATCTCTCCTTTGAACGGCGTGTAGCCGCAGATCAGCCTGTACATCACACAGCCCAGGGACCACATATCAATGGCCTCAGAAAAGTGACACCCCGAAATAATTTCTGGAGACCTGAATGTGAAAGAGAAACATTACACAGGATGTTAACACTGTCATATTTTGGAAAGTGAGCACATGGCAAGAACATGTTACAGGGAGGAAGCAGACAGCTACTTCTTCATGGTAAAAATTGTGAACTTATCACTCACTCCAGTGTAATAATAATACAAATAATCCACCTTACCTGAAAGCTGTTGGTTGCGCCAACTTGCCCTTGATGGCGTCTGATCTGTAAAAAAGCTGAACCGAAGTCAATCAGCTTCACTTCGAAGGGTCGTACTTGGGAATTCACCATCACAATATTCTGAAGTTTCAGATCACCATGGATCACCCCAATCCTCTTCAGTGCATCAAGTGCTGTGGCCATCTGAAAGTACAAGGTCAGTTAGAGTGTACCAAAGCCTAAAATTGACTGAGTGTTCAGTGCTTTGCCTTTCATCTGATGGTGCTGTGTTCATACTGTACCTGTTGGATGATGGATCTGATGTCACTCAGAAGCATTGGAGCAAAACCTTTCCTCTTAGAGTGGACATGAAGGTCTATATCCAGTGGCTCAAGCAAGAACCCTCCCTCTCCAAATCTGGTTGGAAAACTATTGATAAACTTGGCAGTGCTGTGTTTCAAAAGGTTATGGTCCTTCAAACTTTTCATTATCGGAACCTGGAGACACATGGCAAGTTTGACAGGATTAGTTTTTTACAGTTAGTTAATACGTTAACATGTGTGAAGTCGGTGTACAAGATATTTGTACAAGTGTACAAATAATCACTATATATTTACATAGTAATTTTTGTAAATAGCTTTACCTATTAAGGTATTATTCAATTCAACTAAGTAAAAGGAATAGCTTCTTTGCACTAGGCACTTACTGCACCTTTAAAGTTTCCTACCTCATTGTCTTAATTTTCGCGAAAGCAAATCAAGAGGTCTAGAATTCACTTTCAATGTGAGCCTCCTGCCACTCCTCTGAAGACTGAAGAAGGCATTAACATCCAACCAGACGACTTCACTCCATCTCCAAAAATTCTACCATCAGGTGTGATCATGGTTCAGCCTGCCTCAGCTGAGAACACACTGCTGCAGGAAGATCAGGAGAGTGCAGTAAGGTGAGAAAAAAAGAAATAAATAGAATCAACAAAGAATAGAATCATTTGCCTTTTTCTTTCACTCGCTTCCAAATCAAATCAACATGTTAACAAGAGCTAGTTGAGCTTTAAGATGTGATGACAATACCAGCAATAACACTGACTCATTCTTCCTGAGCTTTTGAGTGGGTTTTCCCTGGATGCTCCGGTTCCCCCACACATTTGGTCAATAAACAATCAAAATGTATTTTAATGTCATGTCTTTCATTAGGCTAAGTAATACCACTAGTATTAAGTATTTACTCAGTGTTGGTTTCAGATTTAGAATGTGAAACTGAACTACTCAGTACTTTTATATTAATGATGGATCAAATCATATGAAATGTGTCCATTGTAGAGACAAGCTCACAGAGAAACAACAGCTTTCTTCAGCGAATAAAAATCTAAAATGAAAAAAAACCCAAAACCACTGTACACTACCTGCTCTGCACCAAACAGCAGACAGACACAGTTAGAGACTAGCTGGTGAACATAGCAGAGCATTCAAATATTAACATAATTACACACTCCTCCAGCATTTCCATATTAAGTGCAAAGTTATTTAATTTCCTCTCTTTTGACCTATTGTAATGGCATGTCAACACTGTGAGTCATCCCTAACTTCAGTGGAACAGTGCTTAGGTATTTATTGATTCGGTATTTATCTTTAAAAATGGCACACTGATGTCAAAAGCCCTCGGCAGCATAGATAAGTAAACTCTCATGTTTTGGGGATATAAGCAAATCTTTTAGTTCTTGTAACTGTGATCCAGCCACAATCCTTCACCGGAGCCAAAACCTCAGAGTCTGGAGGAATCAAGTATCATTGCTCAAGATATCACTGCTTGTTTAACAAACTAGTAATGTTCTATTAGAGATAAGTTAAAACATTAAGAAGAACACCAAGTGGATCCACTTGCGTCCCCTGTCAAATAGCAAATGAAAATATGTTGGTTGAATAAATGAGAGGGTGTAATAACCATCCTGGTTTACACATGTGATTAATTCATACCTCACACTGGCATGCTGACAGCTTCTGATAATGTGTGTATATGCACATGTACATGCAGCTATTATGCATGCAAACGTGCATGATCAGGCCTGTGGGCTACGGCAGGGGATTTCACTGATTAACATGCCTTCAGTCAGAGATATGTAACTCCTCTGTGACATCAGAAGCCTCATTCCTGAAGTTGATCATTTTTTGCTTATTGTTTGCTGTCATACATGAATTTACTGTGGTACTTCTGCAAAGCAACCCCTTCAAAATCTCAGTCTTGATGGCAGCATGTACACAAGAAAGACAAAACACTTTTACTCTTTGCAGCTCTCTGTCCACTCCAGATGGTCAGCAGGAAGTTGAGAGGGTCGGCAGAGGCTACAAAACATTAGGCTACTTTAACTAGCATTACGCTAATATATGCTAATAGACATGAAACAAACAGGTTAATTCAAACATTTAACGTTATCAAAACTCCCCAAACTATATAAGCCCAAGTGTTAAACGTTTTTACTACTTTACTACTATTTTATCATATACATTTCAAACTTACAGTGCGATGAAAGACGTTGTTTATGACCGTGTCTGTGTGTTTAGCTGAGATAAACTGACGACCTGTCCAAGTTGTACACTACTCGACTCTCACCCGTTGCATGCTGGGATATACTGTAGAAACCACGCAGCCCCAAGCAACCTGGTACAAGGTAAGCACTCAGTAAAATGGCTGATTATTTTAATAGAGGCCACTGTTTTCTTGATAATATATGTAGAATTTGTCCCACAGTAAAATATAGAATTACAACATGTAGGCATTCAATAGAAACTAATTGGAAAGTCCAAAATGTGTAGTATTCATGTGCTTGTGGGAAAAGAATAGCAAAATAAATACATGAAATGTATAAAGTTTAGCTCATATTTTTCACTGCAGCATAGTTTGGGATTTCCCTCCACTTTAAACAGGCCTTGGAGACTACATATAAGAACTGACAAGATGAGGCTGAGTTGACATGAAGCAGAAATGATGTGAGGAGGAAAGTCCCACAGCGTCATTATTGCGAAGTGAATCACAGTTTTATGAAACATTAGTGTCAACTCTGCCGGGTTCTTCAGAAATTACTGATCCATTAGCAGCTCCCCTTCCATCACTTACTACATCAGCTGGATTTAACTTTGAAGGAAAGACACGTTTGGATATCAAATCATTCACTTTTGTGTTTTGAAAAAGTCACCCAGGTCAAGACTAATGAAACATGGAAGCAACATAGTGCAACTCACATGACAATGTTTTTAAATCTGGAACGTTTGGGTATTTAATATGCCATGTATTTATATAAATTCAAACTGATGGCACAAAAACCAAAGATTTCCATCTTTGTTCAGGACAAAAAGATGGCCGTATAATGGACATTTTATTTGATATGATAAAAGTCAGCTGTGATACATTTCAGCAGCAGACAGGCCCTCTTTTTTGTCCTTTGTGTTTTGCATAATGTGTCGTGAATCAGTGCCCCTTGACACCTCAACAAAAGTGAGGTTCATGCTAGAGCAGGCGCTGTTCAGAGCCGCTCGGCTCAAAGGTCTTTATTGGGGTCACATTCAGCTTTGCAGACCACCCAGCAGTGTGGGTGGAAACACATTCATGACTATGAACCCTGAGCTTTGCCACGATGACAGATGAGGAAAAAATACTCATAATTCTCTCTTAGACATAAATGACCTGTAGCACCTTCACTGAAAGAGTCTTCAGTTACACCCTGCAGCTGGGTGGCACCATCGCAGGCTGAATTATGCCAAACATGAAAGGCACAAAACTGTGATTCACAATGCCTTTAAAGCTCCCTGCATGTAACATTAATCTTTGAGGAGGAAGCATGACCAAAAAACACTGTCTCCCTTTATGCACGTCCGTTCAAAAGTAGACTTATTGTTCCCACACATGGATCCATACCACCTGTCCCCTGCAGAGGGCAGTGTTTAGATGAGAATGACAGCAGAATATTACTGCCCATGGAAACTTCCCCTGGAAATGTTCCTGTGAAAACCACAGAGGTGGCCCACAATCACCACATCGTGGGCTTTGGCACAGCTCATCCTCTAATTATGAATGACATCAGGCAAATTGTTGTAATTTGTGCTGCGAGCGTCAGCGTCAGTCCAACACAGTGGTTTGTCTTGATTTGCAGCATGTTTTATTCACCACCAAGTCTCATCCATCTTTATTATAATGTTTGAGTGAATATACAACATTAAAATTGCAAGAACCCTCTTAGTTTAATGTTGTTGGGGAAGCTGAGTTTTATTAAAACCTTAAAGTTCCCCTCCAGTTGAAAACGTGTTTTTCTTTTTGTTCCAGCAGTTGAATGTTTGAGCTTCACAGTGTAAATTGATGTGTGTGCAGAGTTTGACACCAGGCAGCTGTTTTCATATTCATTGCTCAATTTCTCTGCGCTAGTTTAAAATCTGATTTGAAGAGGCGGACATGTGAGCATTGATTTGTGACTTCAAAAATAGTTTGAAAGTCAATCCTGGCTCAATATTCAGCGTACATAAGTTCGGAAACTTGAAGCCTCCAGTGCATATACATTGAGAATAGACTTTACAGTGAAGAAGGAGACATCTTGTGTTCGGCAGTTAGACTTAAAGGAGCACTATGTAGTTTTGGAGAAGAAATTCAAACTCAAAATGTTTATATTTACAATATTATTGAGGTAATAATACACATTCAGAAATATTTATCCTTTCCATAACTGAATAGACAAGCTGTTCTCAGATGAAAATAAAGTCTGCAGCTAGAAAGGTGGTAGGGTCCGCCAGATATAAATAAAGTAAAACAGTATGAAGTTGTGTTGTCCTTTAAGGTTTTGTTAAAGTTTATTCAGTCATGAAAACAAAAAGAGTTTGTTTATTTAGTTTGTTTGGGCATAAAAACATCAGTCAATGAAGATCTCTTTCTTTCCCAAAACTTCATAGTGCCGCTTTAATGAAATGAAAAATATTTGTATTTCGAGATTTTTAAATGAAGGAGGGCCATTTTAAGGATTTGAACGTAGTAATTATACTTTTTTTTTATTGCAAATCATATTAGATACACATTAGAGATTTTATTTCGTTAGCCTCAACACATGTATGGAGGGCGTTTAAATTCAATGCTAAATAAACAATATTTACAACAATTACATAAAAAATTCTCACAAGAAACTTTTAATCTGCACCTACTGGATCCATCTTTTCTACTTTTTTGAAGTCTGTGTGAGAGCAGTGAGAAAGACGCAGTGTGGGGTCTCTCCAAGCAGCAATAACATTATTCACGCTTGAATTATCTAAGCTTTCCTCTCTCTAATACTTGAGCTCAAAACCAACTTGGGAAAGAAAGCATTAATTGAACATTAGTTTGTTCGGAAAAAACAGACGACACGCCATCATGCCGGTGTTAGAGGCCACTCACTTTTCTCTGTGGCTCCACTGATCTGTGGCCGCCCGGCAGCACTTCAGTGTGGCCGCGGCCTTTAGATGTGCCTGATTGGCTCAGCCGGTCTTAGCACAAGGCTAATTGGATAAGCTTCTAATCTTCACAGCATCGCAACGCTGCTGGATCCGAGGAAAAGGATTACATAGATACAGCTGGATGGAACTATTTGTTGAATTAAGTTTTCTTACCGGAAAATGTATTGATCTGTTGTTTTTTTTTATAACACTTCTGATCTCAAGAAAAAGATCGTACACGAAGCAATTGGCCTGTGGAGGTTTTTATTTGTAGTGCTGCCAATTTAATCTCATCAAACGATGTGATGCAGACATGACTTCTCAGAATCTGTGATCTCAGTCTGTATTCTTTGGAGTTTTCCCCTGTTAGATTAAGGTATTTGATGTTATTGTGGCAGGACATGAAGCAGATACAGTGTGTGTTGAAAACTCTGGTATGCGCTTGTATCACCTCTGTTTACAAAGAGTTTCACATGATTTAGTAGCAGCCCACAGCTATGTTTTTGCAGAACCACAAAATGAGATTTTCCTCATTTCACATCATTGGCTTAGGCTGAGCTCTTCGATGAACACTCAGCAGCCATCGCTGACAAAACACAGAGCTGTTTATGCAGTAAAATCCATGCATGTGATCCATAACTGTGATTGTGTCTACAGTGTTCTCAGGGATGGTTTACATGCTTCACACTCCGCCTCTCTAAATATTAGATTTGTCAAAATTACTGATGTGTTTTTAAGTTGAAACACTAAAGTAATCTATTGCTGTGTGTGATATTTACAAGTGTAATATATGGTTTAAAACGTGTACAAATTACATACAGAAAGAAAGTTAGTATTCTGGCCGGGAATGCCAGCTTGTACCAGGATATCCTTTTGGTTGAGGTATCCTTGTGAATGCGTGTGCTTGTGCAGTGAGGAAGTCCACCTGAAGTGAGTCCAAGTATATTTCACCAAGTGTTAAGCTGGTTGAGACTGAGTTACAGCACAGGGAGAGTGAGTCCTGTTGAAGACTGAGACCGAAACAGGCAATAAATAGTCTCCATGTCTTTCCAAAAACAATGAGACTAGGTGGCCTTAGTGATAGCTGCCCTGGTATGTGCACTTCCAAATGTTAGACTGGCAATATGTTAAACCTCAGGGTGAGACTATAGTGCAGACCAAACATAACTTCAAGGAGAGGCTTCAGGAGCTCTGCGCTCTACCCTTCAACCCCCATTACAGCTCAGTGTATAACATTGTGACCAATAATGCATGGAGTGTTTGGGGCTACAGGTATAATCAATGAACGAATCACTGTTTTTGCTGTTTTTCTTGTAAGAAAAAAAATGTTCTTTAAGATTTCCTAATTATCATTAATTACTTTTCATAATCTGAGCACTGAGGGCAAAGTGATATGTGCAGAAGTCAGACAATTAAGGTAACTTGGGATCCCAGTACAGAAGCCCTGAATAGCAAGAGAAGAAAAAAAATCAAATTTAGAAAAATTGTCCTTTCAATTTTACATTTTAGCAACTCAGTAAAATACGATGGGTGCTTGCTCTTGGCCTGTGGTCTGTCATTACAGTAAGTCTCAGTTTTGGCACAGGGAAAAGTTTGGCACCCCTGGTAGACGATTTAGTGGTTGGCCAATCAGACATTCATGGTCCCCAGAGGATGAATCCTTGAGACTTTGGCAACCTTCTTACTCTACGTCCACTATGAGTTACACATTTGTGATTTTGAGAGTAATGTTTGTACAATCACTGAATGGATTGCCATGAAATTTGGACTAGACATTCATGTTCCCCTGAGGATGAACTGTGATCACTTTGGTGATCCCCTTCATTGTGCTAACACACTGGACTAAGGTGGTGAACATTATACCTGCTGAACATCATCATGTTAGCATTGTTAGCATATCATTTTAAGGCCATCAAAGTGTTAGTATGTGTGTATATAGAAATGACTGTGTGCCTGTGTCTGTTTGTGTGTCAGGATATGTACCAGCAAGCTGCGGACATTAAAATGTATATGTGGCACCATTTTTCCATTTGTGTGTGCGCGGAGGCATTTCAGGAACATAAACTTGTCATTATGAACACCATTAAAGACGATTGTTTAGGGCGCACCAGCAACTAGGTGCAGCCAGGCATTGCAAAAGAATGCAAGATGTAGGTCCAAGTTAATCAGCTCCTCCGCTGCTTTTCTTGGCGTTGGCTGGGTCCACCATAATGCCGCAGCCCCGGAGGACAGCGTAATTACAAGCTGCTATCTCGCTAAATAGGGCTCTCGCTCCTATGCAGAACAGTGATGACATGATTAGTGTTTTCCTGCTTATCTAGGCCTTGTGAATGGGGATGATGACAGCCGTATGTGGTTGGGGAAACGGCGCTAAGATTGTTCCTCAGTGCCTTTAAACATAACACCTACCACAGCGAATGCCTCTTGTGTGAGCCGCAGATAGAAGTGTTAGTGGGAGAACAGCAATCTGTCTGCATTCCCTCGTTATTTAGCAATTTGTGGTATTTGGTATCAGAGGGATACATGATTTTTGGGGGCAAATGAAGACAAATTATGTTGCTTTGTTGAGTGATGAGAGGGGTGTTGAGGAGGATTTCCTCACCACACACTATAATACTAACATTACTGCTTAATACACTAACAAGCAAAGTCAAGTGGCTTTTAGTTTAAAGCTCTCCACCTGTGAAATAAAGCTTTCTGAATACCTGAGGTCAGCTCATTTAAGACATGACTGTTTACTGTAGCTTTACAATAAGTTGGATACATAATCTCTTTAAATACGCAATTATTTATTTGCTTGTTTTTGTTATCGTCTTTTAAAGGCAATTTCTTTTATCTTGATCTGTTTATTTGCTGGCGTTTGCTTTGTTTTATTGTCTTTTTAAATGCAATTAAAATGTTTTTTAATGTCTTGAATAGGGCAACCAAACTGTAAAGGCCTGTTGAAAACAAATAAAAAAGAATCCTAGCATTTGGGATTTTTTTTGGTACTTTCCCCTTGTTGTACTGTAAATCTTACTGAACTGTGACTTCTGTGTACAGCTGCACTCCAAACAGACAGGATGGTGTTTGCATACTTTTACTTTTTTTAGGAAGAAAAGCAGGCTGCTCCAAGAATAAAGAGTAAGAATAAGAATAAAGAATAAGAGTAAAACTACAGAAGCCAAGGACGGACTTTGGTGTTATTTTTCCTACTATTATTGTGTTATCACAAAGCTCGTTTTCTCCTGATAACGGGTACATTTATGTCATTATCTCAAGAAAACAAGTGGTTATCTCGAGATAACATGATAATCAACCCCTTATCACAAGAAAAAAAAAGTTACTTTCCTCATATTACTTAATGTTTAGCAGAGATCAGCAGTGCCATGCCAGAGCGCATAGATGTCGTCTTGACAAGTTTAGAATCTGATTTGTCGGATCAAGGAGTACAATCATCGAATCATCAAATGTACTTTAATCATTTATACATATTCTGTTATACCATCTGACAGGCAGTTTGTTTTCTTGATAGAACGAGATAAATCAACCCGTTAACACCAGAAAACAAGATTTGCTAACTGAAGATAATGCAATAATAAACTCATGAACTTCAGATAACGGCTTCCATATAAAACACATGTTGCCATTGGTTTTACAACACAATCTTTAAAAAGTCAGGCTCATTTAATCTCCCTTTGCTCTATATTTTATATCTCCTGTCCACTTAAAAATAACTTTTATGGAAAATAGTTTGAGGCTTTCCATTAAAAGACGACCCCTGTGCTACAGAATCCCCGTCCGTGACACCTGTAGAAATATTAAAGGGAACTTTGCACTCCATTAAACGTGAGGCCCAGTAAGGAAGTGGCGGGTTCTGTCATCAGAGTAAATCCTCAATGTGCGAGGAAGGCCTGACCTGGGAACTGCCACGGCGTGAGTTACTGGCACTCTCCTCTGTCCTGCAGGTGCTGGTTTGTGTAGCGGGGAGCTGGTGGGAGCTGGCGGAGGTCTTCTGAGGGGGTTTCTTGTGTGGGGAGTGAGTGATGTTCGATCTAAACAGTGTGTACAAAGCAGTCAGAAGGAAATGGTTTTGGCCTGAGCCGTGAGGAAAGAGGCTGTTAACAGTGTGCTCCAATAATATTTCCATTAACGACTTCTCATTAAACTCCCTCTGTTTTCAGCTGCTCAGAGAGGCTATAAGCTCCCTGCATTACGCCGGCTCCATTTCAGCGCTTTATTAAAATATAAGGGCTGGGGGTCTTTTAGAATATATAACCCCTCTCTCTCACATAACTCATACAATTTTTCTAACTCACGCTTCTCAGTTGAGTGGATGAAATGTCTTTAAAGTGGTTTTACAGTATCAGTGCAGTGCAGAGGTATTCCATCCCAGGCGAGATTTGCTCTTGTTATTTTTAAACTCCAGAGGTTACATCGATCCATAAATCACCTGGCCCTCGGTGTCTAAACGTTCCGGCTCAGGCTGCCTGTCCGACGGTGGATTTATGATCCGCGGGTGTAGTGGCGAGCGCCAGAGCGGTCTCCTCTGGGCTCACTGGCCCTCTCCTGTGCACTTGTGTACATATTTAGAAAAAGTGTGGGGTGGCTGAGTGCTGTTCTGTTGCAGGTCAGACCACCTGAGCTATCTGTTATGATGCTGCTGAGCCTCTCTGGCTGCTTAATGAGATACAACACTAAAAGCTGAGCGCACATCACTGCACGAATCCTTTATAGGTGGGAAGAATCAACACTAAAAGACTTGGGATCAGGACAACTCGAGGCACACAGATAAAATGCAGAGCTCAAACCTGAGGGAGGGCTGGGTGCTGGTAGAAGCTGTTCTGTAGAGTCGTTTTTTCAGTTTCACATTCATCTTGTGAAACTATGTGCTTTCAACAAAGCTTGGCAAAGAGGTAAATAGCAATAAAAGGGGATTGGAGTGTACATGTTTCCCTTGCCAAGTGTTGGAAAAAAGATATTCCCTACATTGAGCGTCTGGCAACTGAGCTTTGGCTGGTGATGTCATCTCCAGGTCCACAGTTTCTGTTTGTTTCACCTCCATTATATGTGAAGGTTCAACAGACCTGAATCTCTTGTGGTTTCTACCCTGAGACACATTTTCCCTTGTTTGGTGTCCAGTTCAGGCCTTACAAGGCTTTAAAGTTGTTTGAGAAAAAGGGAAAGAAGGGCATATAAAAACCTCATGCTCCTCTGTGGCATGTTTCTGTGATTGCATCAGCAGTAATGCCTCCTCTTTAACGTCCTTCATGCCTCAGGTGATTTGGCATGGCTTTCTCTCCTCTAACATACATGGCAGCTGATAGACTATATTCACATGGCGACCATTTTCCTCAGACATCACGCTGAGGGTGAGATGCTCAAATGTCTGTGTTCCAGGTCGCAGGTTGTGTAACTTTATTGTTAACATTTCACCACCTCCTGATTGATCGGCAACTGAAAAGACAATGGATAATGCTATGCTAACACTGACATTTGATACACATCTTGTACACATTTATTTAACCTGAAACTCACTGGATGAGGGTACGTGCTGTAGTAACTTTGTCGATCCCTTAAATTTCCATCTAGCGCCATCATCATGTCATATTTCAATTTGTCCAATACAAGAAACACTTTCTTCGTGACAGTTTGACAAAGAAAACAAAAACATCAACAACGTTTCATGTATTCAAATGGATTTTTATGAAGTTCTCTGGTGGTGACCTTAAGGCTGCAGTGATGCACAGTAGGACTCAGAAATCATAGCACAATAAAAAGAAAACAGTGGAGGCTTACATCATGATTGTATCTGGTTCTTCAATCAGTGCACTGTAATGTGTAAAGATTTCAACAGCTAACTCTGCCATTGTGACATTTAATCCCTGTGGCAGAAGTACAGCACATTTACAACGAGTCCTGCCCACGGTGTCAAGAAGAATCTGTCCTTTGCTGCGCCTGTGTAATGTGTGTGTAAGAGGATGTATGTTTCCTGTCAGTGAAGAGTAGTCGTCTTATTTCCTGTGTGGATTTTAAACTTTTCTACACAAACATTTTCATTGGCCCCAGAGCTGATTTTCACCACAAAAAGCTTGGACATGCCAGCCGCCGTGTTTCCTCAGCTGGTGGATAACCTCCACTCCTCACGCATCTCTCCCTCTGCCATCCATTTCCTCCTGTCTGACTCCGACTGGCCCATCTTTCAGCACTTCAGCGGGCAGTCAACATGACTTAACGTAGCACACAGTGTATGCTGTGAGCCAAAGTCAAACTAAATCAAATATGATGGCCAGGAAAGAAAAATATATTCTCAACTAATCAACTTCTTGAGCTACTTGAGAAAGCTAACCATTTGCTGAAGCCCTCCTTCAAAAAGTGATTATCAAATTGCACAGTTGGCAACTACAACAGAGAAAGGATTTACAGTATGTTTTCTAGTCCTAATTTAGGCTACAAACATTAGCATGCCCTGGCTAATAAGCTGAGTCAATCCATTGGTACCTTATTCCAAAGCAAAGGAGGAAAAAATAATTGACTAAATTATTTTGTGGGGTACAAAAATGCCCTGTTCTGGACTAACACCTCTATGAGTAAGTATTTCCTCACTATGTGGAAGTCGGTACTGTCTGTTGGCAGTTGGCAATGTCAGCACTTTTAGACAACTCATGAAGCTAATGTTACCCCGAGATTCCACCGGGCCCATCTGTGTTACAGCCACGGTACGGTCGCTGAAGCTAAACGCCGCCGATCTAGAGAATGTTCATGTTTCCGCCGGCGGGACCACGGCGTGTTTTCAGCACAATCCCAGAAATGGCTCTAAACTCCGGCCCCCTGAGGATAGTCTCCTTCAGACAGCGGATCAGCGCAGTGCATCTGGTCAATTTCTAAAACAAAACATCCTGTTGAGACTCGGGATATACAGTGTGACAAAGTCAGAAATATTAACAATAAACACACTTAAAGCAGGCAAATAATGAAACGATTTAAAACTACATAGCCTTGCCGCCCGTGGTAGAAGCACAACAATCACAGAATGATGAAATAAAGTCAACCAAGTCAACAATATCAGCCAGGGTGATGCTCTGCTTCTGAAACACTCCCAGTGGGATGTTAAGTCATGTGGAGGATGGAACAAATCAGCGTCTACATGCCTCTACGACTGTGCCCAGTGGAATCAAGAGATTGTGCCTTTGTGTAATATAGTAGCACAGCAGCTTTCTGTGTTTCCTACAGTCCAGTGTACATGAACACAATTTTTCATTACGCAATTCCTTTCTCCAGCATCAAAGCCCACCTCAACGCCCACCTCGCCGACCTCACCCTGTGTTTGCCTCTCTCTGCTACGGCCAAGAATCCAACTACGTGGCAGGTTGGAGATGAGGAAGCCAAGGGTGAGAGCAGCGGTCTGAGTGTGAGACTTTGAAGTTCGTACATGCTCTGGAAACAGGGCAAGGAATCACCTGCCATAAAGACGAGTGCGTAAGCGCTGAGCTATTTGTTCTGGTGCCTGGGTGGTTACGGGTCCCCGGGGAGGGCTGGCCCGGGCCCCTGTGAGATCACATCAGTGTGGATTGGGCGGGAGTCCACCCGGAGGTGGAACTAATGGGCCCATGTGTTCGCAGACACTTCTAAGAGCCAGATGCCGGGAAGAGAGACGTCCATCGCGTTTTTCACAGCACCTCCCCTGGAGAGAGGAGAGGGGAGAGCAGTCAAGCTTCACACGCATGCTGGACATTGAAATCAGTGTATACAGATACACATACCATGTTCATTTGGTTTTGTACAGTCAGGAGGGCTCTCTATTACACACACCTTTAGTTTGTTGAGTCTACATGGAGACTGTTTCCACTCTCCCTCTCGGTGATGCAGCACGCAAGGTGAAGTAGTCTAATAAAAGGGATTCGGGGCTCACATCTATCTATTCCATATGATATGCCTGCCCCAGTAAAAGTCACGTACAGACCCCGGTGCCTGCGGTTCGCCGTGTTATTGATGCAGTCTTGACCTCTCCGATCTGACGTCTTATTCAAAGTGGTTAATGATTACCATCTTTCAATGTGTTTCAGCTGTCGCGCCGGTAATCCCCCCTGCTCCGTCGGAGGGATTGTTCCTGTGGATGTCAAGGTCTGGACATTGTTTTGACCTTGTCTCTTCCTCCAGGGTGACTCAGAATCGCCAGCCGTTAGCTCATCTGTTGAATCTAATGTAACATCAACAACTAATCTGATACACTGATGAGGGTTGATTAGAATCAGGCTCATGAGAAGTATCTTGTAGATCACAAACAAGATGAGCAACACTCAATAACTGGACTGGAAGAATCGATGCTGTCAGACACGATAAAGGACACACAGTATCGTGCCATTCCTCTGCAGCCTCCATGAGAAATTGAAAGGGAATGTGTCCGTCTCGTGTCTCACTGCTGTCCCATCCAGTCCAAACCGGAAGAATGGAAGATAATGCGACACCACCCTCTTCCTTTCCTTGTGTATAACATCCCGTCGTTCTGTCTGGATCAAAGCGGAGACAGCTCGCACACATCCTCAGTACAACCCGCTGAGTGACTGTCTGGGGGCCGCCTGAGTGTCGAGGAGGGTTAGCGAGAGCAAAAAATAACAATAGGGAAGGAACAGGTCAGCAAGGCCTCTGTAGTGATTGCTTAATAACAAAGACAGAGGTGAGAATGAGTCAGAGATGAGAACGAGATAGGAAATAAAATGTGACTCAGTCCTGATCCATTGTTTTCAATATGAACTTTTCAATAAGGAGGTTTAGACTGGGTCGCAGTTTTAAAGGAGGCAGAGTAAAGGTGTGTATGATTTAGAGGGATCTGTTGGCATAAATGGAATATAATACTCACAATCATGTGTTCATTAGTGTATAATTACCTGAAACTTACCTTCATTACCTTAGAATGAGCCTTTTATATCTACAGAGGGGACAATTCCCCTTCCTCAGAGTCCGTCATGTTGTACCGCAATGTTTCTATGGTAGCCCAGAATGGACAAACCAAACACTGACTCTAGGGAGAGCCTTTTACTTTTTATCAAGTTTTCAGTAGCCGCTGTAGGCTCTCCTTCACACTTTGAACGGGAGGATAAGGCGAGGGATATTCAGTTTGTTGCAATATGCAACCTCACCTTTAAACTCTCATTTAAAGCCCTGGTTCCTGGCAATAATGAACTTTAGATTATTAATAGTTACATTAATAATCATTTGTAGTTGTGTTGCAGTTTTATGTCTGTGCCACGGGAGGTAAAGTGGTCATCCATCTATCAGAAGGTCAGCAGTTCGAGCCCCATCCTCTGCAGTCTAAATTCCAAAGTGTCCTTGGGCAAGACACTGAACGACAATTGCTCTTGTGTGAGTGTGCATAGGAAAGCAGGTGGCGCCTTACATAGTAGCCTCTGCCACCAGTGTGTGAATGGTGATTTGTGTTATAAAGCGCTTTGAGTGTTTGCTTGGACCAGAAAAGCGCTAAATAAATGCACTCAATTCTTTCGTGTTGTTTTTTTCTCGTGGCTCCATGAGAAATTTGTGAAATACACGTTTGATGGATACCAGTCTGTAGAAGGGGAATGATCCACAGCGAGAGAAATCACAAGAAAATTGACTGAGTTGATTTAAATACGTCTGCATTACTCACTGTACTTGCAATGTTCCAAGCTATTTTCATTTAGTAAATTAATTCATTAATTGCTGGTAATTTGCAGGATACATGTGTCTAGACACTGCTTATTAAGGTGCTGAAAGACTCACACCTCCCTCTGTGAGATGTTCGTGTATTGAGATGCACTGACACACTCTGGTAATGGGTTCGTGTCATTAGAAGTATTCGGTTTATCAACGTCTCCCATGAGGGCGGCTTAGCTGTTAAATTGGTCTGAACGTGGAGTGCTTGTTTTCCCAAGCAAAACAAATTTGGGACCTGTTGATTTACAGGCATGGCAGGTTATCCTGTGTGACAAGCCTTGCGTTAGACGTGACTGCCCATCGCTGCTGAATTTCACAGTCCTAGTATCTTTTTGGGTTTAAAAAGACGTGGTTTTGAGCGCAGGCTTTTTCTGTCCTCTCTTTCATCATGGAAAAAGGAGCTGTTGTCCAGATGGGAGCAGACAGCACACATCACTCAGGAATCTTTAACACGATTGGATGAGCAGAGAATGTGAGTCAAGAGCACTGAGCTGTTTTCCTTTCCTGGCCACAGAGGACAAGTGTAATGCCAAGGGCTGGACGGTCTGAGCCTCTGGTCAGCCACTCACAGCGGGGATCAAACTGCTTTCCCTTAGATCGGCCCGCAGGAATCTTTTTAAACTTATTTTGAAAGTTCCCTCGTTGTACATTTAATGTCGTGCACAGTGCAACAAGTGTACCTGCTCCCACATTAACTTTTTATTGAAGATCAGGAGGAGCCTGACCAATGAAACGGTCCACCTGGTGGCTGTTCAGTGCTTTAACTGAGAGAATAACTGGACAGACGGTCAGAGAATCACCATATTACATTAATTTAAAGTAGTAGGTATAATCATAGCATGCTAGCAGCTTGGTTTTATGGACGGCAACGTCAGACTGTCAGGCCACAAGTTTGGGGACAGACTTTTTCTTGAACTCTCCAACGCATCCAGCCCCACCGCCTGGTATGGACTGTATTTCCAACATATGTAACTACAGTATTCATCACCTTTGTGCAGGAAAACTGAACAAACACTGAAAGATTTGAGCACTTTTGCAGAACAATATTGTAATCACAAACTAAGACATTGATTTGAAGTCTGTTTATCATTCTTTGAAAATATCCATTGAAATATTCAAGTAACAATCCTGCTAATAATAAGGCAGCATGAAACCCAAGGTCACCATCCTGAAGGTGGAAGGTGTGTGTGTGTGTGTGTGTGTGTGATGGCTGTATGTGCAGGTACGTGTAAATAGATTTGCTCCTGGCTGGCGGTCTGACCCGGGTCCTCCTCCTGTGACCCTGTGGATGATTGCTGTGACTGAGACGTGTTTGATCCCTGCGCTGATGCTGGGCTTTTGATGGCCGCCCCACTTTGATGCCGCGGTGAGATTGAATCCGACCACCCTCTGCGACACACATACACACAGTTGACCAAATCGCACCATCACACCTTGTATCTAAACAGGAGGTGCGATTTCCTTCTTCTCTCTTTGATCCGGAGCATTGATATTTGTCGTTTTTCTGACAGTCTGCCCACACCCTTTAATGCTTTAATTAAAGGGATCTGTTACGGAGCTGCAGCCCTCAAACCTCAGACATATTATATTTTATCATATAGCTATTTTTTTAAATTCCCTGAGACCAATTGATATGGTCCTTTTTTTTTTACTCACAGGAGATACAGAAAAGTCGTGGCCTTGCAGTGAAATGGCAGTTTTCTCCTGTCACTCTCCACTGGTTTTAATACAACAGTTCTGTTTCCTGAGCGTTTGATGTCTTCCTGTATTAATCCGAGCACGGAGCCTGATTTACTAGCAACGCAGGACCACTTCACTTTTACTCTGCTTTTATGTCAACTTCTGTAGGATGGAACAACACACTGACTAATGGTGAAAGCAGACCCAAACCTCTTAAACTCAACAGAGTCCGGTCATATAGTCAAAGTACATGAAGACATTTTCATTGGATATGATTTATTGTTACAGCAAAAGTTTTGAAAACATTTTTGGAAATATGCTTTGTGTTTTCTGGCGGAGGAGTAGAAGAGAATGATCCAGGTGTCGTAGCCTTTTGGCTTAGCTTAGCACAAAGGAGGGGGGAAGCTAACCTGGCTCACTCTAAAGGTAACTAAATCTGCAAACAAGCTCTATTTAAGGTCACTAATTAAAAAGTTGTAGCTTCTTTGTTTAATCTATACGAAAAAAAAAATAGTAAAAGCAACTTTAAATTGCAAAGGAGTTGAAGTACAGAAGTTAGCATTGCCCAGGTTCCCACGGCAACAAGTTTTCAATTGCATTTTGGATTATTATAGAAAATAGGCTCCATCGCAAACACAAGTTTATAATACTTACATGTTTCGTTCAGCAGATTTATCTTCACAAATGGACGCCACTTTTATGATTTTTGAAGCGTAGCCTAAATGAAATCGCTAAAGGTAAAAAGCTAACAGAGGCTGTAAATGAACTACATTGTGGTCGTATGACTTCACTGTCACCACCTCTAAGCTTCCTACAAGGACACTATACACTACCCACTTTACTATAAATTGATTAATCTAAAAGTTGTGAAGTTAGAATAGTTTGCAGCTAAAGTGAGTGGATGAGTCTCCGTGTTCGGCGTAGGATGAATGACGTTTTATGTCCCTGATAACCTCTGTAGTCTTCACAAGTTGGGTATTTACTGATGTTTTCTATGTTGTAGAAAAATGTCTTCAACCCTAAGCCCTCACCACTTCGAAACAAGGAAGCCAGAAATGCAAAATTGCTAACCTGTTGCCATGTTTTTAGGACTCATTTCAAGTTACTCTGGCCGGCCATGAAATAGTATGTCATATAACCCATCTTTTATTTTACATATTTACCTTGAGGTGCTAGTAGGCCGGTTTTGAACAGTTTCCCCTGCTCCAAGGCTTTGTACTAAGCTAAGCTAACTAAGCTGACTGTATCCTTGTATTTTATTTATGAGTGCAGTTGATATTCTCATCTTAGTTATCTAAGAGTATTTTTTCCAAGGTTTTTCTAACTTCTGGGATATTTTGATCCCCTAAAAATGCCTTTTGTTCATGGGATTTTCTTGGTATGTGGTTGTTCATGTTCTGGAAATGTATAAAAGTACAAATAATGATAAAAATTTTGAGTTCTAAATTAAATATGAAGTTCATTTGTATAGCTTAACGTCTCTACAGCGAGACATCCTGAGAGTTACAGATCGTCAACATGAGCCGTTTTCTCTAACACCGAACCTCAACACAGGTCAGCGCTCTGTTTTCCTACAGTTCTGTCTCCTACTCGACCCAGAACTGTCTGGTAGCTTCTCAGAGCTCCGCGGACGGGCAAGAGCAAAGAGGGAAAAATGGCGATAGAAAAAGTGATTGTGAAATGTGGGAGCGAGGAGTGTTTGGCACGGCTCGTCTTGTTTGCTCAGTAAACCCCCGAGGCCTGTGTTTTTTCGCTGAGGGAAATGCCCGCATTGTTGGGCCCGGAGACCGTGGTTACGGGCCAGCCCGGGGCCCAGCCAGGCAGGTTGGGACAAACAACAAGATGAAGGTCAGCTAATATAGCAGTTAATTCCACTTCCTGGTCCCCATGACACCCAGGCAGGGTTTATTTGAAGATCCCAGACCCTGAAGTCACTCTGCACTTTGTTTAGTCCATGAGTATTTTTTGTGTGAGCCAACACTTTCAGATATTAATGTATTCGAATTAGAAGGAAGGGAGGGTCAGGGAGGGAAAGGAAAAGCGGGATACAGCCAAGTACAGAGGAGGAAAGTTCCAGATTTTCATATGTCTCTTGTGTTTCTTTTCCATATTTTCTCTAATTTTCTCTATCGTAAACATATTACATCTAGATAGAATAATATTTTTTGCATTATTGAAGTTTTCACATAAAAAATAGCAAATGAAAGCAAAAATACATCAGGTTGCATCCATATTAGCATGGTTACACACTTTGGATTGAATATTGATATATGTATATCAATATTCAGAAAATTTGATGCCTGATTCCTCAATCAAACTGTGTTTCCTGTCACTGCTTCACAATAAAGGTCACCATTCGTTTCACTGGTTGAATGCTTGTTATGTGAGCTACTAATGCATTAATACAGCTCTGATGTGGCTTTAGGAGAGTGAGCAGTGGGGCAGATATTACATGCTGCATTGTTTCCTGTGAATTACTCACGCTACGTAGGCAATTTTGAGTGGCGGACTCCGCCACAAGCAATAAAAGTGCTGTATAAAGAGATGATCACTTATTGTGAATACACTGAATGGCCAAATAATGCAAACCATAAATAGCATCCAAAGTTGTTTTGATTTGAAGCAAATCTGTGAGAGTTGTAACTTTAAAGTCACAGTAATCAGCACATAAAATGTCAAATTGCTTTTAATATCTTTTAAACTCTGTTTGGTGTGCTTTTGTCCCTGTTGAAGCCTGGATTGTGAAAACAGGCTGCTACTGTGAGGCGACTGAAGGGCTCTCCTCACGGCGCAGACTCCAATGAGATCCATCCACTCGGCATCCTCTGGGCCCAGCAGTGTGCGTGAATGGACATTAAAAAGAGCTGGTTTATGAGCTGATTGTCTAACTGATCATTTAACTTGGACCTGGAGAATGCAGCGGGGGGAGGCTGGACGGGTGAAAAAATATAGTACACACCATCCAAAAGCCAAGTGGCTTAATCCTGTATGGAAATGGTAATGAGAAAAAAAGAGGACTGACTCTGTCTGTGTGCACTCTCACTATCCAGGATGGGATCGAGGCCTCTCTAGTGGGGCTTCTCCAGGATGCATAAGAAGAGCCTTTGTGCTCCAATCTAGTAAGCCAGAAATACAGCTTTTGAACCATGTGCATTGCAAGAAAGAGGGAAATGGAGAGGCAGTTTGGGAGAGAGTGAATGAGTGAGTGGAGGGGAGGATGTTGGGGAGGGCTCTGAAGGTGTTAGTGTCAAAAGCAGAGTGTGTAATACATTTGGAGTCTGTGTGTGTGTGTGTGTGTGCACATATATGTTTTTTTGGCAGTGGTTTTTGTGTCGGTGTGTGTGTGTGTCTGTGTGTGTGTGTGTGTGTGTGTGTGTGTGTGTGTGTACACGGTGGTCACACAGTGGCCTGATATCAAGCACCTCTTTAGACTCCTTCCACCTCCGAAGGTGCTTCACGCTTTGTTTCAGGGAGCCCCATTCCCTCATTCTGCTGAAGCCTGACTGCGAATGAAGGCTGGGAAGCACAAGAGCGGCCATCAGGGGATGGAAGTGAAGGCAGCGCTAAGAAAAGGAGAGCGGAAAATGCAGCACACCACCTGGTAGTGTGTATAGATTGCAGTCAAACGGGTGACAAGTGAAAAACGTTTAGAAGTGAAGGAGGGTAATGTGTTGATGTCTCTCACGGTTTCCCCAAAAGACACAAGTCAGGCCAAATTCCCGAGATTTATTTTGACAGTATTGATTTTTGTTTATTTGACATGTTCTGGCGATCTTCATGCACATTTGCATGAACTGAAATTTGCTCTGCATTTGTAAATCATGTGTTTGTTTTCCCATCTTCGAGAGGAGCAAAGCAAACAGTGCTTGGAAATACATTTAGTCAGCTGAGAAAACACAGAGTTATATTGTTCCCTGTTTAGTTGGGTACTTGGGAGCAAACAAAACAGCATCTGTGGCGCAGCTCTGGTTTTACGGAGGGTTAAGAAGAAGGAGCAGGAGGCCATGTGGGTTTCGGAAAAATAACAAAGACCGTGATTGCATATAGTTTTCCCGCTCAGAGTGGTGGCAGCATAGATCTCATGCATGAAATCAAACTTCAAATCTGACGGGACTTGATGGAAATGATTGAACTAAAATGTGCTGTGGCACTCGTGTGAATAGAGATTAGAAATGGTGGCGCTAAAGGTCCGTGGCTGCCGGGTAATACAAATCAGTCCCTGTGATCCCCTCTGGTGTTCCTCCTTCTTCCCAAACAGCTAATCCACTTAAGTATCACAGGCCTCGCCGCTCTCATTTGGGTAGACCTCAATAATTAGTTCTCACCCTGCCTGTGTAATAAAACACCAGTCATAGCCATTAAAACATTGTCCATTTACACTGTTAAAGTTAATGAACGTCTTGTCAATACACTGTAATCACCTGCTAATTAGATTGTTATTGAACAATTTGAATACATCGTTTTCACTTTTCCCTTTTCTTTACTTAAAGGCTCTATGGGGCCTGTTGATGAGGGTGTGTGAATGGGATTAAGCTGTCTGGGATGCTTCCTGTCCCACCATGGTGGTCATCCGTCTCAAGAGATGTTAGGAGCTTTAGATTTGTCCGTAGGTTTCTCTATTACGTGTAACTAGAAGTGAGCTTTAATGATGAGCTGATATACAAAGTCCAAAATCCAAAGGCAGGCAAAGGAAAGTCCAAAGAAAACTCTGAATACAAAATGAAGACAAACCAGAAGCCACGGAGAACAAAGCGGAAACACAGGCGTACACAGAAAGATGTTGGGAAAAGCACAAAGACAGGAAGTGGAAAGTCACAACAAGACACATGAGGATAAATCTACAAAATAAAACAGGAAGTGACTCACCAAAAACCCAAACCGTGACAGTCAACAGCAAGTAGGTTGTTATTAGCAATGTTTTCTCACCAGCAACTTCCAGCTCAACTTCATTAATCAACCGTTTCTTGGCGATGCAAGGCTTTAATTCTAGTTGAAAACATTCAAAAATCAACTGAAATTGTCAAAAGAATGTTAATGAATTAAAGTTTTGACATTATGACTTTTGCATATTGTGTTGTAGAGATGTCTTCTGAAGTTAGCATGCTAACCAGCTAGCCCTGTCCTGTCCCACTCAAGAGGTCCTGTGCTAGCAGTGTAAACAGTAACACTCCCCTTGTCCTGAGCTCCCATTCCGAACCACTAGCTGCAAGGCTAACTGAGCTAATTAGCTAATGACCACTACAGTTAGCAGCATTCTTACATATTGATCCTTTAAGTTTTTTAAATAGTCCAGTTGAACATTTCCTTTCTAAGTTGGTTCACTAATGTCGGGCCTCCTGGGTCTAAGGATATTGGAGGAAACACAAAGTTTCCCCACAGAGTTATAAAACGCAACAAAACGCCATGGAAGTCACAGAATCCCCTGATGTGATGTTGTTTCAACGTTGCAGACAGCCGCAGTGGTCTCGTAACACTTACCACCTACCTGTCAGGGAAAAACAAGGGGGTAAGGAAGAATAAGGAAAAGGCAATAAATTCAACCCCTCCAAATGTTTTATGTGCCCAGTCTGACAAAGAAATCAGGGTCTTCTCCATCCCGTCCTCATCAGCAGACATATAGAATACATGTCATGGGAGTTTGAGCCGTTTCACTCAACCACTGGCTGTTTCCACTTCCTGGCAGCTGTCGGCACAGCGTACAATCAAAGGGCAGAGGGCCACCCTGCCACCAAAGCCAGGACAACCTCAGCGTGTCGCATCATCAGCGCTGACTCTGTTTTCCAGAGGAGGACTCTCACTGTTAACAGGGAGACAATGGCAGCAGTGTGACCAGGGGATTCATCTGTACGGAAAGTTCCAAGTCGGTGCTGCTGATGGAAACCCGACCTCTGCATTCAGTCCGCTTCTGCGTGGTATGAATGCCAGAAACTTTGGTCATATCGCGCCTGTGTGTTTGTTGTTCCAGCTTCATCTTTGCGCACACTGAGAGGGAAGTTCACACACACCCAGATCTCTTTTCAACTCTCCCATCCCGCCCAAATCATGGGAGAAATCACAGTCCCACTGTGAGCTTGTGCAACAGTCGTTCAGTCTTAATGGGCTGGAGTGAAATTGTTCATTTTCTTGCAGGCTCTGAATGACATTGTGATGTCATTGTGAGTGAAGCCAGGGAACCTGAACAGGCACGTTAACATACTTCTCACCACAAAACCTATAAGGCCTCAAACACGCACTCATGCACTGGCCTCTTCATCCCGGGCTCTCCCTCCTCCACCTACCAATACTTAAGAGCGGTTTTATGGGTAGTAATCCTGGTGGCCTTATATTAATGGAGAACACAGCTTAAGCTTTCAGCAGTGACTGTATAATTGGTTGGCCCCTTTGGAGTATTTTGCACTGGGCATTGGGGGAGCAGTATATCAATACCCTGTCCTCAAGCCAAGACAGATGGACTCTCATTTGGAGCAGGTTCAGAATTGTGTGTTTTCGTGTAAAGCTCCCATAGGAATAAGTTAAGGGTTTCCACTGATGCCAGAACCTCCCAGCTACAACAATAACATCTGCGGTTTGGATTAGACACGTTGGTGATATCACCCTTTTAGTAATATGCCTGCATTATAGCAATCCTAACAGCCAGTCCTTATTGTCTGTGAAGTTTATGGAGGCGCAGGATCCAACACAAATGATGATGTGTGCTGCAGGACATGCTTGAAGTTCTGGCTGAAGCTCATGTTTTAATTCATGCACTTCTAATGCTTAACTATTGGCTTCACATATTTCTTTGAGGATGAAAGAGTTCTAAAATCCTTTACTGAAGTAAATATCTACATTACAAAGGGATTATAATCTGTTAAAGTGAAAGTAGCATCTTATTTTATCAAGTGTTGCAAAATTAAATTCCTACACCTGGCGTCTCAGCAAATAAAATGTTGGAAAGCTTTACATCACACGTCGCAATTTACAGTGTAAATACTTTTTATATGTAGATGATCAATTAAATACTTTGTGAGCCCTTATAGGTACACAGGTAGCAGTAGAGGCAATACATTGCATATTGGAGACCAAGTTATTTTTTAATTAACCAGTAAATCAGTAAAGTGGAGCCTGCGGACCAAAGTTGGCCCGCCACATGGTTTGATTTGGCCCGCCAGAAGTTTCTAGCAACAATAAATAAAGAAATAAAATATGATATGACTTGTTGTTTATGCTGTTTTATTTTTTGTGCTCTTTAGATATTTTCAATCCCTTTGGATTTGTTTATTCATGACTTGACGAGCATAGCAGGCAGAGTGACACTTTGAGCAGGAAGTCAGTCAATTAAGGGAATTTAAGATTCAGTACTACAGAAGCCCTGAGAGACGAATGAAAGAAATTCAGGAAATCAGAAAGATTGCCCTGGATTTTCCACGTTTTTCACCTCTTCTGGTCACGTATACAGGAGAGAAAGCAGTTGAGATCAGACTTAGAAAATCAATCACTAGATTTTATTTTCTCACTTGCCTCTTGGGGCTTCTGTACTGTAACATTTTGCATTCCACTGTTGAATATCTAGTTTTTGCCCTGATTGGGAAAAAGTTTGGGCATCCCTGCGGTAAATAACAAATAACTGCACAGTGCAGACTGGGGACCAGCAGGCTGAGACTATGTCCTTTTACAATAGCTACTGTACTTCATTACATCACTTAGTATTATTCTATACTTTAACGTATCCTGTTATCACACTGCAATTACAGTGGAAAAAAACAACATTTTACTGCCCACATACAGCGGACTTGCATTGGATCATTGGGTGGTTATTAACACCCATCACCTTGGCTGTAGTTCCTGATGCAAACAAATGCATAATGAAGTTGTCGAGTTGACCTGAGTGAAGTTAGTTTGTAAGTGAAAGTATGTATTTGGCTCCTTAATTGTTGTAGATCTGATGATATGTAAGGACATAAAAGCTTGTCTTAGTTCCTCTCTGACCTCGGTGTTGATTGTTTGATGGATTTTAAGTTGAACCCCAACGCACCACAGGATTATTTCCCGGGTGTGTACATACAAGATGCATACGATAGCTGCACATATGTTCCATGTTTCCGTAGCGTGAAGATGTTACAGACTTTTATTTTGTAATGCAACACTTTGTTGTACAATGCCAAATAAAGCTTTGAACCTTGGAAACTACATTACTGTATTTTATCATCGTTCTAAAATAAATGTATTTTTTATGGCTTTATCACTTTAAAGGCACACCCATGTTAGTCTTGTTCCTCAGCAACAACATTCATATACATTTTCATCGTTTTAAAATAAATGATACTATCATGAATTTCATTGCAATATCAACAATATTAACATGTTCCCCTTATTTTCCTTGGCATCCAGTAATATTATCCCTGCACCCTGTAATTAGGCCTATTAAATAGGTACTCTGTAATTCAAAAAAGAAGAATAAGGTTTAATTAGCCCCTCTAGTCCACTTAAACACAAATATGTTACCCCCTTATTCCCTTGCCTCATCTTCTAGCTCATATTTTATTAATTCCCTGGATATAATAAATAATGAATCTCTATTTTAAAGTGTTGACCAAGTAAATGTTTGCGGGCCTTTTATATTTAGTAATTATAAGTTAGTTGTAGGGCCACTAATTACGAATGCTGTTGGCTCATGATGTTTTATATTCCACATTTTTTAACAATTACAAAATTGTGTTAGAGCGCATTGTTATATGAATTGCAACAACAGTGTTTTACATGTGTGTTGTGTGGTGCATTGTTGTGAAAATAATGTACTAAAAATGTCACTTCAGCTGGGATCGTCTTCAGGTTTTTTTTTTTTTCCACACAGCTTTATTTCAGATGAATTAATTTTCAGTTCTATCAGGCTGTTCAATAGCCAAACACTTATCAATACTTTACAGCCGTCTACAGTTCAATGCAAAAAGTAAAAAATAAAAGATC
This sequence comes from Pagrus pagrus, assembly GCF_965226575.1. Classification (NCBI taxonomy): domain Eukaryota; kingdom Metazoa; phylum Chordata; class Actinopteri; order Spariformes; family Sparidae; genus Pagrus; species Pagrus pagrus. Next base: position 9,638,082 of record NC_140197.1, read on the forward strand.
AAAAAAATAAAAACCACAAAAGCCACATTATTTCATGTGTCATTAAATATATTCATTTGTGATAAACATAATATATTAGTATTACAAGACATTACACAACCATTTGCAATGGACGCTGCTAAACAACATTTACAAGCCAATGTATAAACATGAGCAGAGATAATTATTCAGGAATAATATTTATGGAGAGTCTGGTGGGGAGTACCTCTGTGTGTCGGTACAGATGTTTTGGCAGAGACTTTATAAGTGCGTTGTAGTTTTCAAAGACATACAGTATGATGCACAGAGTACTGAGGTGTACCCTCGTATTTATGTGTGTTTACATGTGTGCACATGTGTGTGTCAGGGTGTGGTCCTGCATCTGTGTATATGTGCTGTGTGTGGTTTTGTGCATGTGTAAACTGTGTGATCCTCCGGCGGGTGCTCACGTAAACATGAGACATCTCTCTGACACTGATGTATTTGTCTTTCCATTTATTAAGCCTCTAGTATTTAAAACTCTGGTTAAGTTCACATGGAGATAGATCTAGTTAATGTTTAAGAAAAAATAAAAATAAAAAAAAAGTAATACTATACAGCTATATAACACGTAGACAATCGGTCATGCCTTTTTGTCGAGTACCAAGTCTTGATAACGTGATCCAGTCCTCAAAGAGTCGCTCTGAGGTGACGAACATTTGACACGGCGTGCTGAATGCACTGTACAATAAACATCTGTGATATTTTATCACTCCACAGGTTATTTTCCCACAACATTGAATACTGTATACAAATTAAATGTGTACATAATTCACAATCATTGTTAGCTATCAATCAGCTACAGTAAATAATGAGCATGCATTATGTCAGTGGTATGAGGCTTGCTTGATAGGTCGATATTCTCCTTTTTTTTTTAAAGAAGTGAGAGGGTTCTCTTCATCTGTGTTCTCCCTCGGAAATGTTCGGGAACTTACATTTAGTCCTTTTTGGATGCCACTCTAAAAATGTGAACATATCTCATATGTTCTAACTAGTAAAAATAAGTGCATGGTTGACATGTCTACTCTACATCTAGCTGATGCTACTGCATCACCGACTAAAACATAATGTCTATGTATGCACGTATGGTTACTTTACATTGCAGAGGTCACAACCACAGCACACTGTTGATATATCAGTAAGCGCTGAGCACAGACTTGCTTGTGATGTGAAACATGATCGTTGAACAGAACGAGCAGAGGATCATTATGGCATTTTGTTCCCACAACACGAGTTGTTTCACTGAGGTAACACTCACATATGAGCAAGGGGGCTCTCAGCAAAATGGCACCTATTATGTTTCCACAGTTATGAGTAATTTCACAATTTTTCACTTTCAGCTGTTGAAAAGTTTATCTAAAGTTTGGCAGGTTACATAAGCGACGTATCACGCGTACATGAGTGGCAGTGTCTCTTCATTTAACAGGATAATGCTTCACACGGCACAGTGGAAAGAGATCCTCTTAAAAGACAAAAGGGTGATACAGTAGACACACTGCTCTGTAAAACAACTGAACGAGGGCCTGTAAAAAAACAAAAAAACAACAAGGGCATCATGGGTAAAATAGTCAGGATGTGACATATCTGTAACATTAGGTGCAAACTCTGCAATTACACAACAAAACAAACCTTGAAAGACAAACAGAGACAGAACAACTGTAGAATGAGCTCCTTCACAAAAGTTCCTAAAAAACACTAAACTCTTCGCTCCAACTCAGAGCAGCAGCACTCAGTCATTCCCCCATCTCTCCTACTTTTCACCTGTGTCGTTCTATCTTACACTCTTCCAGTTTATTTTTTTCTTTTTCTTTCATCCTCTCCTCTTCCTTGCGTTCCTCCCAGTGGAGACGTTCTTTTGCCTCCACCTCTCCCTCAATCTCTCTCTCCTCTCCAGCGACTTTTAGCACTTTCCCCTCTTGTCACGCTGTTGGAACTTCCTCAGCCGGCGGCCCCACAGGTCCTTCCAAGGGATGAGCAGGCTTCCCTTGTCCGCCACCACGCCGCTCTGCCCGGGGGAATCGTCGTCTGTGCCCAGGAGCAGGTACTTCCTCCCGGGCTTGATCTTTGGGCATTTGCAGGCCACGTCCTTGGCGCGCACCCACAGCAGCTGGTCCCCGCGGCGGATGCGGTGCTCACCTTGCTTGTAGACAGAGATGATGTTGACGGTGAACTTCCACCACTCGCCTGCTTTGTCTCCTTTTAGAACGTGGACTTGGACAGCTGGTGGAGGAGAAGGGAAAAGCTGGGGTTAGATCACCTGCATGAAAAAGTCATTCGTAAGTGTCCAAAGGAGGGATACCTATTCCCCTTGTTCCCCTGGGTATACTACAGTATGTTCACCTCAGTTAATATATCCACATTTTAAATCAGATGTCACATTTGAGCACCACAATACAATTGAGAGTGCTAACAAACCTATTTAGGTAAGAGAAGGCTAATGTGGAAACTGCTGAAATAACTAAAAGTAATGAATAATAGGCAGTTAGCTGAAATATAAAATAATAAATAGCCTAGTTGAAATATTTTGCTCAGTAATAGAAAAGCATTTCAAGAAATCAGCAACAAGTCGCCCTACTGCATAAAATAGTTAGCTAAAAGTAATGGAGGCCTAGTTAACTTAAAGTTAAGAATCAATAGCCTAGTTAACCTCGCTAAAAGAAGGCTAGCCTAAGGGATGAACGCAGTCAGCTATAATTACATGCATTAATAGTTTAAATATTTAGCTAAAAGTAGCCTAATGGATTAATAGCATAGTTGGAATAGTTAGCTAAAAGTGGAAGATAAAGCCGAAATATTTAGTTAATAGTAATAGACAAACAGTTGAAGCAGTTAGCAACAAGTAGCCCTTCTGTATAAGATAGTTAGCTATTATATAGCTATTACTATAGCTAGTAATTGATATAGAGGTTTAGTAAAAAAAATAATTAAAGAATAAAGATTTGAAATAGCGTAGTTAGCCTAGCTAAAAGTAGCTTCGCTAAAGGGCCGATGGTAGTTAGCTAAAAGTAATGCATAAATGGTTTCAATATTTAGCTAAATCTAACTGACCAAAAAACTGACAGAAAAATGGGTGCAAAAAATATGTGTAATTATATCAACTTATAATTAAAACTGTTAAATAACATTCATTTTAAAACGAGTTTAAAAGACCAAGTTTGGATCAGCTGCAATGGCAATGAAGGGGTACTTGCAATCATCTGACAGGGCTGCGGAGTCCATCAGACATAAACTGAAACACCTCCTCCTTTAAAGTGTTGGCATCTGTGTAAGGCAGCAGACAGATGCCAACACTTTTATACAACTTTGTATAAAAGCTCCAATAAAACCTGCTGTATAAACATGACCCAGAAATTTCTGACTTTGTTGCGTGTCACTGGTCCCTCCCTTCATCTCTGACCTTTGCCCTCTCCTTGTTGTGCTCCTGAGCATTCTCCCTATTACAGCAACAGTTGCCATAGCACTCCCTGTGTGAAGACAACGCTTCCTGATGGAGAACATCTGAAAGCACACTTCACAGTGAGGGGCAGAGAAACACTTATCCTAAGGGTGGCCAGGCTCACAGTAGAGGTGATATTGGGTAACATATGTCCAAAAGAGAATTTTTATAGAAAAATGGCACATCTGTTAACAATATAGGACTTAATTCTCAACAAAATCATTTCCAATTGGTCTATCAGGTGTTAAACTGGACTCGGAACATCTGAACATTAACAACCTCTGGCTAAATCAAGCTAAACCTGGTAACTATTGGAAAACCACTTTAATTTTCATACCAGGAAATGAGTAAAGAAACTCCCCTGCACGGATTCTCTGTCGGATGAAGCAGCTATTACGTCATCACACTGATTGCTACAAGAGGCAAACAGCTCAACAGCGATAGAGCTAATCTGTGCTTGAAGTGAAGTGCTTTACCCCATGGGTTTAACTAGGAATGTGCTATTAACGTTTAAGTGTGTGGTGTGTGTGTGTGTGTGGGGGGGGGTTCGCTAACAATTGTGAGATCTAATCGAATCTGGAGAAGATTGGATCAGACGATGGGAAAGACAGTCGGTTGGATACGCATGTGAGGAATCTTATATTTATCTTCGGCCTTTAATGCTTCAACCAACCTTTGTGATGATAAACTCTGAAATGTATTTCGTGGTAAGTCAATCTTTCTTTGCCTTTCTGGCTTAACATGATCACTTTAGGTGTTCGTCGGTCAACCCCTGCTGCTGCCAAGAATGAGGAGAACCGGAGGAGCGGGGTGTTTGAGTATGTGTGTCAATGCATGGTGTGAGCAAATTGCACACAATTTCAGAAGAAAGAAGGTTTGTTGGGCTGAGTAGAGCGAGCTCTCACAGCCCTGCCATTCATTGCAGCCCTCTCCTTCATCCAGACACATAAAGGGTGCGTGAGAGGAGGGGGAGGAGGGGCCACTATTTGTCTTCCCAGCCACAGAAAAAGTTCCAGGAGAATCGGGATGTGTTTCCGACCTCATGAGCTATCCGGGTTCTGCTCCCAGAGCCCCATCCAACTTCACAGCGTGAGAATCCAGCGGAGATAGCGCTCTCCTCTCCAGGCCGAGGAGGAGACTCAGTTACAGCATCCTGGCTCGGTCTACCTCTTTTCCTTTCTTCTTCAAGTATGTTCTCAGTCTGCGCCGTGTATTTAAACACACACAGATCCACGCACGCACACACCCTCTGCCTCTTGGTTTGAGCTAAGTAGCCACCAGAGAGACACTGAGAGCGCGGGGTCAAACAATCTATTACAAAATAGTGCGTGCTGACACTGTTTGAGTCGTCAGACAGTGAGAGAGAAGAGATAAGTGTGAGATGATCCCGCTCCTGCACAATGGCTGCCAATACAGCCTCCCTCACAGCCAGACTTCCCACTGGGTTTATCTTCTTTGGGCAGTGTGCTGCAGCTTGACACTGCATGCCACCAACAAGCAAGGGCTAATGAAATTAGAGCTCGCTTAATTACCGCACTGAGGCCCCTGTCCCCTCTGGTTATCAGCTGAGTGAATGATCAGGGACCTGTTACCCTTGGGTGAACGCAGAGGGGTGGCCATGGAGGCTGGGGGGCCCTGTCTTTGAGCACTATCCCGGAGCGTCTGTAAACACGCGGCCCTTTGATTCATTGTCCTCCTGGTGGCAGGGAGAGGGAGGGTGCGTGTGTGCAGAGGCGGGTGTCAGGCGAGAATATAATCCCTTTGTGTTCTCCGTCTCCTTAGCTACGGCAGTGATGAAAAACAAAAATTGAATAAACAAAACATATTTCTTTCTCTCCGGGTGGCAATCCGTCACCGTCTGCCTAATTTACCACCTGTTTGTGCCGCGAGGAATGCTCGGCGCCGGCAGAGCGCACAACTGTGTTTAAACAGAGGGCCCCTTCCCGTGACCCCCGGGGGCCTGCATCACCACTCACACATGGGGGTTGTGGCCCCCTGAAGAACAGAGGAGAGACTCTGAAGCCCCACAAAAGCGAGGCGACAGGCCTGAGAAATGAATTACACAGAGGCAGGGGGAATGCATGCTAAGCAATGATGTGTGCCATACTGCCTCAGCGCGGTTCAGGCAGAATCATCTGCTTCCAGACTTTTTTTTTAGAGGAACTTCAGAGGAAACCGACAGGAAACGCCCGCTTTGCTTGAATCAGACAGACTGATTTATAGATGCAGGGCCTGTCTCAGCTCTGACGATTAAGATTTAAGTCACTGGAAATATGAATAATGGCTGCGTTTGGCTTCCCAGCAGAATGCAACAAATGGCCTGAATTACTGTCTACTCAGCTGTAAGAGGGAATAAAATACGTTTGGCCAATTTTCAGTTGGAGGCTGTTTAAAGTATATGAAGTATATGTTTTTCTGACAGACTGATGAAGTTTCACCGATGATGATTTTGAATGGGAGACAAGTTCGTCATCTCTGAATGAAATTAACACTCAGGGAGCTGACAGGGTTCCAGCAGAGCTAATAGTGATGGCAGTTAATGATAACTTATAAATGCACAAATTAATAAAACATGAAAGAACACTTTTAGGCCCAACCCCAATACACTCCTTGCCTCTATCACTTAACCCTAGCCCTCTGTTTTACACTTTCACTCCTAGGGTTAGAGTGTCCCGATTCTTGTAGGGTTAGAGGGGTAGGGTGAAGTGTTAAGGCTACATTGCCCTCCAATCGTAGGCAAACCAAGGCTTATGAGAGCTCTCTATTGTTTTTGGTATTATGCTGCATTTAGTTGCATTTAGTCGTTTTCCAACTTTGTGTGTTCATGTGCGTGGGAGCAATTTGGACGCCAAAAAGAAGAAGCATGTTATTGCTCAGAGCATACAAACAATATATTGACAGCTGTTTCTAATAAATGATACAATGTCTATACAAAATATAACTTTGGTAAAAGTTACCATCGACCCAGTGTTTACATCCGTCCGCCATGTTTCAGCATCATAGGACGTCAACTCGGCGACTTTCTGAGTTGTTGTTCCGGCTTGAGATGGCGTTCACATCAGAAATACGTTTTTCGCATAATTCTGACAGCTAGTGAATGCTTCATTATATTCTTTGTCTTTATAACAAGCAAAAAAACATTCGCCTTACTAGCTAGCTAGCTAACGTTACATTGTTTTTTGCATGACAGTCCTGCATTTTAACATGACATGAACATTTTAGCTTTGATGCCTGAAATTTAGCTAAAGCAGTGAAGTTGCTGCACTTTGTACCGCTACTCTAATATCAATGCAGATGGCAGGATAATACCACAAACTACTGTGTTAGCCTACAAAGCACTGCTAGTGACCAGGTAATGAAGTCGTGTTCCTTTATATTTGATCACTTGATATCATAGCGTGAAGTTATAAATGAATTACAAGCATCTGTGGTCTTCTATCTCAATCAGAAAAATGGCAAATGGCATTGACATCATACCAAGATTGCCACAGTAATGTAAGAAGCAGGCATAATGGATTTTTTCCAGTCGCGTCTGTTTGCATAATTGCCGTCGAAGACTACTGATGACATATGAAGGTCTTGAAGAGTTGTCCCATTTCATAGAGGGAGATTTCAACCTCTACTGCCTGTAACTCTATAATGAGGGGCAAGGGAGCACTCGAAGACGAGGAGCAGGGATGAAAATTGGAGATGGGATTGAACCTTGCTGTGTGCTGAGGGGATACAATACTTCCAAAAACCTGGCTGAGAGGAGAGTATATCCTGTGTCACGTTGGATCTGCCTCAAAGGGTTTTTCTTTTGCCTCTGTGGTTTACAGATGTGGATCCACCAATAACACATAAAGCATTATATTGAGATGATTAATGGTGCAGAAAATCCAAAGAACGGATCGGATCATTTGATATGTGAGTGAAAGTAGAGCTACACAGTGGGACAGTGCGATGAAAAAAATAATCGGCTGCTGCCTCTGTTGCAGCCCTGCATCCTCCTGGGTTGGAATTACAGGTATGATGCTCCTCTAGTGTTGTGGTTTGTGTTTGAGGGATAATGGATCGGTATCATCAATCATAAAACATCAGATTTCCTTCTTGTGCTAAGTTGTTGGTGGTTCCAATAATTTAGTTTCAGAACCTGTAACATGATATTTATTTGCCTGCCGCGGCTCTGTTAGATGTGTTTCAGCTGCAGCACTTGTTCTGTGGATTCAGTGACAACATAATGTGTTTGCTGTGTGTTTTGGCTTCTCTTATCAGTTTGGGATTTGCTCTAAAACGGCTAAAGGTTTTTGCCAAATGCCTCAAGCTGACTGTGCTGGACAAAGCTTATCCACCGTTACTCCTGCAGTCTGTTCCTCCTCTACAGTGTCCACAGGGGTGCAAGTCTACCATGTGTTTACCATAGTTCAGACATCCACACTTTGACTCTTTTATGACTGGCCAGAGAGGAGGTGCTGCGGGGCGGGAGAAGCTGACACGACCCAGGGGGGTGCAGAGGCTTTCACTGGAGGATAGCAATTACACATTCTACGGTTAGTTAGTGAAGTTAATTTGGAAAAAGACCTTAAAGAAATATTCAGCTTGTTCATATTTCATTTGTGTGAGCTGCCAGGAACAAACTGTTGTTGCTCCGGTGTAGGCTGCTCAGTACGTTAAAGGAATACTTTGAGAAATGTGTGTTTTTGTTCTCTTGCTGAGTGTTGGATAGCAAAATCGATGCCACTCTCACCTCTGTACGGTAAATATGTAGCTGGAGCCAGCAGTTGATTAGCTTAGCATAGCATAAAGCCTGGAAACAAGGGGAGACAGCTAGCCTGGCTCTGTCCAAAGGTAACAAAACCAACCTTTCAGCCCCTCTCAAGCTCACTAGCTAACGCGTTATATGTTGTTATATTTCTCAGCCAGGATGTTACCGTGTCAGAGTCAGGCTAACTGTTTCCAGTCTTTATGCTAAGCTAAGTTAAGTGGCTACCAACACCAGCTACATGTCTACCTGGCAGTTATGAGAGTAGTATCTACCTTCTCATCTAACTCTTGACAAGAAAGCAAATAAGTGTATTTTCCAAATGGTCAAACTGTTCCTTTGAGACATGCCTGACCACTGTTTGCTTGTCAAACCACGTTCTATCCACACTTTATCACACTTTTTAGGTATTTTTTCACAAAATTACAAAACAGTACAGTGCTGTACTGGGAAACTCTTTCTTTCCTTCGCTCCAGTTAGCAAACAACCCCACTCCTTACCATGAACATCTGGTAAGGACTGTGGCTAATAGTACATTCATGTGGTGTCGGGATAATGAGAAAAATGAGTTGCCGGCTGGGAAAATTCAAATGAACGCCCCCTCAAGTTGGAAAATCACCTTGGAAAGTCGCCGGACATTTTGGTACAGGACGTGCCGGCTTTGACATCATGAACACAGGAACATGGCGGACGAAAGTAAATGTGTGGTTGACGTATTGCATGTCAGCTTCTTCGCTCACATGTAATTTGAGACATGGTACTAGGTTGTAACTGTTATTTACTGTCCCACGTAAAGTGACCTAGATTAGTTAGAAAAGTTATATATCAGGTGAAGCGATATATTAGTAGTTTTAGTGAATCTACTGGTGCAGCAACACATCTGGAACGAGATCACTTTGTTTAAGAGCACATCGTCTTTGTTTCTTCAGCTCTGGACATGGGACCATCTGAGGAGCATGTGACCACACTATAAATCTATAGATCACTTTGACAGATAAGTTAGGATCCTGTTTGATCACAGCGGGGCTTGGCTCCATTCTGTTGCTTCCATCCTTCTCTATGATCTGTGTTTCACAATAGATAAATGGTCACATAATACAGGTGTATAGCCCGGCCTGTCTCTGGAGTATATTTCTGCTGCTGTATGGCTGTTCAGGCATTCAATAGTAATTTGATCAAGGCTAAATGATACCTGCTGCATCTGCACAAAGCCCCTCAATTGACTCAATGTTATACTCTTGCTGTTACTCGATGACAGCAAATCATAGAGTTGTCAATGAAAACACCTGTTCTGTGTGATCACATCAGCTGTGTCAGCATACAGAATGAGCAGTTACAAGCGACAGAGCACTGGCTGACGGTCAAATGTCTTGAAAGGCTCCGTTTTTGCCGTCCAGACATAGAAAATGATCCACTCTGGGGAACATTTTTGAAAACCTCCGTTTTGAGGGATGGGAATTGTCTGCCCGATGTGTGTGGAAGCCCACAAAAGACAAAAAATAAATGTTTTCAGATTGATCTGAATTCGAGGACACTGCCTCCGGCTGTTTAAGCAAGCCATTACAGAAACCAGGGTGTGGATTGGCTCTGCTTGGGCTCTGATTAATTGAGACGTCTGACCTCTTGACTGCTGGCTGACGTCTGGCGGCACACATTCCTGCACATTGGACTCACTCACCGTAGTCTTTTTTACAGTACTTCTTCATGGTGATCTTCATCTTTCCCTTGGAAGCTTTACAGTGAGATTCGCAATCTAGGAAAGAGAGGTAAAGGGAGGGAAAGACAGAGTCAAAGTTAGATGGCTGCTATTAAATCATCAGTCTTTAAATGTGGTCCCTTGTGTCACACTATTTGTGCCCCCACAGTCGCCGACATGCCTTCAAAGTGCCACTGTGAAATGGATTATGGCATACACAGATCCTCCTGTGTCCGTCAACACACTCCTACTATACTCCTCCCAACTTTTCCACTCCAGCCTGCTCCCTCGTCAGTGTCCTGGCATGCATTGTCTGCGCTCCGAGGGCGACGGAGGTCAGCCCGGCACAAAAGAAGGTCACGGGGGAAAATTAGCTAGTGACCTACCAAAAATTAGCGGGGACCCTGAGCGGCATCTAAACCACATGAGAACTGAGACTTAATGTTCTGTGGTCCCCAGGAAGCCTTATGATTAATGTCCTTGCGATATATCCTTTACACCAGTGTGTGTGCACCTGGGTTAGCTCGCCAAAGGGCTTTATCGACGGCCACTGCTGTCGTGCTGTCACTGCGCCAGGTACCTTTGTAATGAGGGGTGTTGGTGGGACAAGAGGCCAAACTGAAAATTGAAATCATTTGTTCCCTACGCTTTCCACTGACTGACACAAATTGGAACCAGATCATCTCCGAGTGTTGCCCCCCTCCCTCTCCGCCTCTCCCAGAGCAATAAGCCTTGTGCTCTTTTTCTGGGGGGTGGGGGGGTGGGAAAGCGGGGCTGGGCAGTCTGGAGAGAAAGGAGGGGGCAGTTGAGAGAGAGGGGGGACCTTTCAGCTTGCCTGAATATGGACAAACTTCATTATTTCTTCCAGCCCTCTGTCCAGTCTTCCCCTTTCTTTCCCATTATACTCCGTGTGAATGAGGTTGCCTGGGTAATGATTGAGGAAGAAAAAAACGCCCCTCTCCTCCCTCTCAAAAAAAAAAAAAAAAAAAAAAGAGCGTTTGGGACGTGGGATGAGGATCGAATTCATGTATGTAGAGAAAGCATTTCTGGTGGAATGCCGGAGCTGCTTTCTCGGCTGGCGGGAGAAATAAGAAAAGAGGAAATCCCAAAGTAAATGAATTTGACGAGTCCATATCGAGCACGCCTGATTTCCATGTAAATGAAGTGCTGAGGGCGGGGGGCCTCTTTATCTCCCGCTGGCCCCTGGGGGCCTTTATCATACCTCCCTTTGATAGCTGACGTTGCCCATTAGCCCCTTAGCGCAATCGCCGCACTGGGCCATTACACCCGCAGCTCTCATTAAGGTCCAATCTCCTGCTGCGAGGACAAACGCCCCCTTTGTGTGTCTCTGCAGCAGTGCCACGTTCATTCTGCAGGGTCCCTGGGGACCACACTGCTCCTAATTTGGAGGGTGGTGACTGTGTGGAGTTTCTGACAGGAGTCCAAACTCCACACAGCCTCGGCAGTCACTATAGTAGGAAGTGGGACTCACAACAAAGCTGAATGAAGTCACTGGCGCCACTCTCATCAGACACTGATCGATGATCGGGGGTGACTCAGCCTATTTAACCAAACCTTTATCATGGTAAAAACTAATTGATTTACTCTAATTTAATAAATACCTAAACAGCCAAGGCAACAGGTTTACAGCCTGTTTGCTCCCATCTTATTTCATTTACGAATAGTAATAGTTCGAATCTAATCAGGCAGTAAAAGACAGATAGAGAAACTAAGTTGCAGGTCAATATTTTTATTGCACATCGTCTAATGTCAGCAGCCCAACATGGAGACCCATGTCAGAGCACATGAACAATAGGGTCGGGCAGGGCTTCACTGTCGGCACAGCCAGCCTAGATTGAAATACAAACTGGTGCAAATGAAGCATGTAATCAGATTAGGGCTGAAACCCTGGGGAGGCTGCTGGGCAGGCTGGGAATACAGGCAACGAGGCCACAGGGAGAACTAGCAAAATATCTGGAGTTTACATCAGCGGCAGTCAGACCTCACTGACTTGTGTTTAGTTGAGGGGGGGAGACTGTGAACGTCTGGAAAAACTTGCATGTGCGAGAAATGTACAGTTACTTGCATGAAGGAGCAGTTACATCAAAAAAACATAAAAAGAAATAACACTTAATTGTGCAGGTGAGCTTGAAGTTGGAACATATCATAAAAATAAGACTTTAAAGGGGCACTGCGTAGTTTTGGAGAAGAAATTGAAACTCAGAAATGTAATATTTACAATATTAATGAGAGTATATACGATGTGTTACTGACCTGACGGCTCCTCGTAGCTGCTGTAAGATGCTGTCGGAGATGCAACTGGGATCTCTGTGACACAGAGAGGAATGGATTCAGACTTTACAATGTCATCACCTTATAATGCGCACAGAATAAAACTTATTGTGATGAGGAATAAATGTAGCTCAATTTCCTGGTTATTCTCCGAAGAGCATGTGAGAACCTCAGAGTCCATATGCATTACACTTAGGGATGGATTTACCAGGATGTCTTGTTAATGAAAGCTGATTCTGACACACAGATGTGCTAAAACATGTGCATCGAGACTCTGAGTTTCCTATTAATGCTCCGCTCCCTCCTGATTGTGGTATGTTGTAAGTGCAGAGAGCCAAGGCCGCCGGTCTTGTTAAAGTCATAGCTGGCAGGGAGCTAGATATCACAAACATTTAATATCATACTATTAAACCAAAAGACATTATCTCAAAAAATATACGAGAAACCAAATATATTCTCCTTTTCAAGAGCCCCGCTTCCTCCAACTTTTACACCACATTTGTTAGCTTCCCAACAAAATTAAAGAAATCCTGTTCCAGCAGGTTCACAGGTTTAAATTATCGTTGTGGATCCTCGCCAAACACATCACTCTGAGGTCCACGGAGACCATGTCCAATTTCCACACAAGACTTTATCAGATATGTCAACCCGAGCAACAGGGTGGACAACTGGTGGCGTGTACACGTCCTGCCAGACATCACTTATCTTATCTGTCCGTGCCAGCCAGCTACTTGATGCTCCTAGCTAAGCAGCTACTAGCGACCCATCTCTGTTTCTGTGAGGCGTTGGCGTTTATTGCCGAGGGCCTGGAATCTGCAGGCAGCAGATACAGCCAATAAACATATCAGCCATCATTCCCTTGGACTCGTTCTGGGGATTTATTGTGAGACGGACTGTTAATGGTGCTGAAGGCACACAAGGCCATGTTAGGCGAGCTCTAATGGTCTGTTTATCCAGGCTCTGCTTTAAACAGCCAAAATATCTGTCCAAAATATCTCAAAAATAACACAAGATGAGTGAGAGCCATGCATTCATGCATAACAAGCATGTCCTCTTGTCCTTTTCAGGTCTCGTCCTGAGATACGGAGGGACTTATCAGGATTTGCTTTTGCTGACAGAGTCCAGGTACCACAGCTTGGACAGGAGGATTTAGCTGAAATATAGACACTGTCCTGTCAGCAATTTATAACATCTAATAATATCAGCCTCAATTCATTTGAATGGATCCCAAGCACTTAATAGATGCACTGATTTAAATCTGACTAAATTAAAACTAGGGTGGTAAGCTTTCCACTGTTGACTGCTGAGAGCCGGAGAGTCCAAAATGGAGGGCACGTATTTGCGGTGCGTCACCACCAACTATTATTCAGCCTCCTAAGTCAGAGAATAAACTGCTTCTCAAAAGGGCACTGGGCTGCAGAGAGTTAATGACAGGAGTCAATGGTACAACATCCTTTGAGTAAACTGTGGGAACTTATTGTCCTGTTAAAGCTAAACTAATGTGTATGCTTACTTTATTTGGCCTCTTTAATAACTTTTTATTGAACAAAATTGTGTAAAATGATAAACATAACGGGAGAGGGGTTAGAAGAAGGAACGATTGTCACTGTTGTAGCTCGCAGCTGCAGTGGAGAGCTAACTAGGCCAGAAAAGTAGTCGCTGCATCACTGAGCTCCAATACAGTAATAAATAACACTTCTGGTGTGATGAGTCCTTAAGTGTGTGTGTTGGTGTGTGACCATGGTCAACTGAGCTTGATCAAGTTTAAAATATTTTATTTTAGCTGAACTGTTTAGCTTTCAGCAGCAGGCTACCAGAATTTTAAGATTTGGAGCCTCTTGCATTTGTAGCACTGATTCTTTAGCTAACAACTAATAAGTCTTCAAGCATGGTGAGGCAGAGCGCCAGTCAAACAAAGGGATACACTGCAGCCAAATGGATTTTTTTCACAACTTGGCAACCAAAAAGATTTCTTATGGTAGGCTTATTATTGCTGATCCACGAAGAACATATATTACTGGTTTGTTAACATGAATAAAACTGTGTGAACTATTTGAAGTGGTTCTCACTAAGACAGCGCACCAGATGCCCTGAAGGAAGTTGTTGTTTGTGCAGTGAACACAGATTAATATTCTCCGGATCGGGTCTTTGTATACAGAGGTGGTAGAAGTCGGCCTTACTGATGCAGGGGGCGATGGGGGAGCGGCTCTGCTGGTAGCCCTTGGCGCAGCGGTTACAGGTGATCCCGGTCACTCCGTCCTTGCAGGGGCATTGACCTGTTGTCTGGTTACACGTCTTCCCTGCTGCTCCGACCGGATGGCAATCACATGCTGCGGAGGGAGAGGAGAAATATAAAAGCACGACAACATCAAGCTCCATTGTAGCCGCGTAAACAACTTGCAATGTGAAAAATGCGAACACGAGTGGTTTACAAAACCAGCGCTGTTAGAAAACAAATATCAGCTTTCAAATGACTGCAGCATGTCTCTGGTCTGTCCTCTGCTGCTGACTCTACATATTCCATACAATAAAAGTAATCTTCGCAGTAAAACCTTGTGAGAATCATTCACATTAGAGCAGGCTGTGCTTTCCTTCCAGACCATCACAGATGGGGAACTGGGCCTTGCACCAGCAAAAAACCTCAATCAAATTACCCTGCTTCCCTCCACCCATTACAAGCTGAGGATTCTTCATTAGGTCTGCTCTGGAAGGCACGCAGAAGAGTAAATAACTTGATTAATTATATTTCCCTCTCTCCGCACAGTATCACTCCACTGTGTGTAACACAAAATGTATGTCGGTATGTGTGTGTGTGTGTGTGTTTAGGAGCGAATGTGTCTTTGAGCTCCTTGAGAGCAGGCTTTGTGTCCTCTCCACCGTCGTGATCAGACACACTGTGTGCTCTTCAGATTGAGTTTCCAATGTAAAGCTGTTGGGCAAAGAGTTCCCTGCAAATACCGCCTGAATAATGTTTCCCATTAATGGACGAGTGGAACTCACTTCAAAGTCTGTTTAAGCTGTTAGTTAGGGGGATTGCAAGTTAAATGTGAGAAATTCATTCTCTCTCTCTCTCTTGCTCTGTGTGTGTGTGTGTGTGTGTGTGTGTGTGTGTGTCTGTGTGTGTGTGTGTGTGTGTGTGTGTGTGTGTGTGTGTGCGTGCGCTCTGCCAAACGTTTACCATAAAGCCAGTGTTTGAAGTGGAAGCCCAGAGTCCCTATTAGCCCTCCATGTGTTAGATGTACCAGCAGAGTCATTTGAAATGTGCTTGAAGTGGTCCAGAAGAGGTTGGAGTTGCTTTTGGTTGGAATTTATGGAGCTTCACGAGCATTAAAAGATGCTTATTAAATCTAACTTCTTTGTTTTCCTTCGTCTCGATGTGTATTGTAAAAAAGCTTCGCACACAGTTGCTGAAATTAAACTAAACTGTGAAATTTTTCGGGATCCAGGTCATTTCCTTTGAGAATTAAACACGAGTGAGATCTTGAGGTGTTTAATGGAAACTTAAAATGCAATAAAATGATCGGTGACATCACAGCATCAGCATGGCTAACAACAACAACGTCTGGCTGCTGAAGTGTGTTGGTACCTACCAGCAATCAATGAAATAAAAATCGGATAGTAAACTCATGTCTGGGCATCACCTTCTAACGCTTTTACAAATATTTTAGGGTGCGACCAGAACAATGAGATTTTATATGTAAAATCCAACATTATGAAGTTGCAGTCTATACCTACTTTTTAAAGCGATGGTTTGATATTTTTAAAAAATACTCTCGTTTGCTTTCTTGCAGAACTACACAAGAAGATTGATACATCTCTCATATCTGTCCCGTAAATGGACCAAAAACTTCTGGGTTCTGCTGCAGAAGAGGGGCCCGTCTTGCTTTATCTGACAGAGGTGGCCCAAGTGTGGCACTGATAAACTACAGGGGTGGCATTTTTTTTTTTTTTTACATAATATTACATTAACTTACTGGAAGTGACTTACAATTGGTGCATTTAAAAGATTCCAAACACAACAGTGTGTCCAACTAAACTCATCCAAACTAAGGTCCTGCCTCGCATTGGGCAGGCAGCCAATCATACTGTACTTAAGAAGCCAGCGCTGCCCCGGACCCGCCTTCTGGACACACCACTGCAGAAGTAACACACAGTGACACTGGTCACAATGTAAATAACTAAAACACCCAGCCTTGGAAAAGAGCTTTACTTAACTGTATGTTGTGTGGTTCACTCCATATGTTTAGTTAAGGAAAATGATCTAATTAAAAAAATATATTATATTATATATTATATTGTTTGTTTGTTAATTCAGTATTTTTTTGTTCTCGCTTTGGATCTGATACCTGCAGAAAACATAGTTGACTGTTAACTAGTACATTATAAAGGATCTATTAACTCGAGCAAGCATTTTTTAAGTAAGAACTATTGTCACTTGCTGCAAAATGTTAGTTAATTGTTGACATACAGTCATATGTAACTCAGTAAATGTCTTCATAAGAAACTCATGATTAATTGCCTCTTTAGCTGCTATAAACTGCTAACATGTTACTTATTTGTGCTTGTTACTGTCTTATAATCTGACAATGAATGTGTTTATTATGCTTTAATTTACACTTATATAGTCTTCTTCATGTTCATAAGTATCGTATACCTATTGACTAATGCTTATTACAAGGAACTTACTGTAACTATCACTGCTGTTACCTTCAGACAGGTCCAGGCTGGCTGTTTCCTCATTACCAGCCTCTGTGCTGAGCTAAGCTAAACATCTGTTGGCTGTAGCTTCATATTTACTGTACAGATGAGAGTGGCATCAATCTTTAGGCACAAAAAGCAAATAATTCAATTTTTTCAAAATGTCAAACTGCTCCTTTTAGAAGCTGCAAATTGTTGGATTTACTCTTCACAAAATGGACTGAATAAAGTTTCTAAGCAATAAAATATAAGAACGCTGTGGTACTGACAGGTGGACTGACAGTATTTCATACCACTGCAGTCCCCTGATGCAAAACCACAGCAAGCTGGACACATTAATTAATTTCCACCTGTGGCGGGGGGCCTGTGGAGCCCAACGGTCGCTGAGGGAGATCGGAGGAGTGCGGTGCAGCGAACCATGTACCAGCTTCATCTCTGTGGAATCGCTGTGCCTAGTTAAAGGCTCAGACTGCCAAACGTACGAGGGGACGGGGGGAAAAAAAACAAACTGTTAGGGGCGGGGGGGCGTGCACTGTGGTTCTCCAAGAGCCGTGTTTACACTGCGCTTGATGAGGGGTGAAGTTGTTAATCTGGGAAATAAAGCATGAGGCATTCCACGCTGCCACAGGAGATGTAGGCGCTGTATGGTGCGCGGGAGCCATTTTTTCCATTTTACTTCTAACTATTAAGTAAATCGTTGAGAGGACATTTTGTTGAGATGTGGAGTGCTGGTGAGGGAGGGGGGGTAAAGGAATGGGGAATGAAAGCAGACTTCCTCCTGGCTGTGCTGGCACGGTGCTGTGTTTCCTGTCCAACAACAGCAGAGTGGGATGGTTGGCTGATTTGAACAATAAATATAGCGGTTTCTAACTGATGTCACATCACCCTGCTTTTGTCACCTGAGGAGAGAGGCAGCAATCAGGCGGTTTGGGTTTGATCCCGGAGCACCGAGCCGGGTATATGTGGGGATCGGAAGAGGGGCTTGAACTTTTCAGGGTACTGATCCAGCTGTTTGGAAAGACTTTGCAGAGATCTATGGATGTTGCAACATCATTAGGCAAAGTGTTACACTGGCTTGCTCCCAGCTTCGTCCCCCTGAACCTAACCACTCCCAAAGTATAGCTTGTGAAATGTTTAAGCTGGCAGAGTGAAGCTGCAAAGAAACGTCTGTCGTTTTTTCGGCGAAGTACAAATGATCTATGAAGCTTGTGTTGAATCCCAGCTCTCTGTTTGACAGTGATCTCTGACTGTCTCTGATATAAAGAAAAAAAACCCTCTAAAAATGCTTTAACAGGCCCTGTTGCCCGCGTTTTCTCTTTCATTTCATTCAAAGTTGAATGAGTCAGAGTGAATTAGGAGGGGAGGACTGTTGCGGCATGCAGTCGGAAATATCATGTTGCCGTTCCTGTGTTTGAACAGCCAGCGGTGTACCAAGGATAGGGGCACCGGAGGATAGGCATCCTGACACCCTGTCACCAGGCAATCACAGCTCGGCGGTGGGTATTGCTCAAGACCACAATATGTGTGTCTGCCCAGACTCACTCATTTGTCATTATTATGTGGTAAGAAATTGGGACGTGAGTGCACAACAACATCCAATATTGTTTAGTAGCATATGAAAAGTTTAAGGTTAATTTCCCCATTTTAAACAGACTGTAAACAGACTTTCCCTGCAGAAACGACAACAGTCATTAACATTAATGTTCGTCAGTGGTTGTACGGAAACATACTGTCACAAAGACAGAGACAGGCACGGATATGCTCAAGTATTTAGTGCATTTATGGGATATTTTGCTGGTGAGTGTGTAGACAGACTGACTGAGTGACAGCAGTGTGTTTGCTCAGGAGCCTGTCTTTACTCCCCGAGGAGCTGCGAGACAGAAGGAGCTCAGCTTTTGTTCTCCCCGCACATTAATCCTCAGCCGCCTGCTCTCAAACCTGACGTATGTGCTCACACCTGTGTGCCGTGAGTTTGAATAGCGGGGAGGGACGATTAGCGAGTTGTTTCCACTAGTCTGTTGGGTGCATCAGCTCACACCTCGGCTCTGTTTGTTATGTTTGTCTTGTCAGGGATCCACGGAGGACCTCAGATAGCTCGGAGGCGGCACGGGTCAGCTCACAGACACCCAGACAGGTGGGCGCTTTGCTCCACAACTTTTTAAAGAATTCTTTTAATACCTGAAGTGTACTTTCTTTGATGGCAGGGTGGCGAGGATGAATTGAGGAGTCAAAGGGTTCGTGAGATGATTAATGGAAGAGGAAAGAATAACAAATATGGTTCTGTAAGACAACTTTATGTTCATATTTTGGACGTTTCTTTAATCTTTGTTGTTTCTTCTTTGGTGAAATTGCTAAAAATTGATACCGTACACTGTAAAAACTGACAAGGTGATCTTAGAAAACCGATTACCAAGTAGAAGAGACTAATATATGATATAATAAATTTTAAGTTGTTAAAGATTTTCAGCTTGTACAACTTAAACTTACAGCGTATGTTACAGCGTACATCCCATTAAGAAACTAGGTTACCTGACAACAATAGAAGTTGACATTACTTTTAAAAGTAAGAAAACCGATTCCCTCAGAATCATCTAGTTAAGAAGACTATTATATTCAAGTTTTTCAAGCTAAAGAGTTTTAACAAGTTAAAATTATTAGTCTACTTGGTTATTTTGAGGTTTAAAGTAAAGTCACTTTGTCAGATTTTACAGTGTAAGAATTAGTACGTCAGAATTGTATAGTACATTACTTGGTTACTTTCCACATTACTGTTTAAAACATTACTGTAACTCTGACTTTTCGAGGAAAGTGTTGAATCTATAACCACATTCTTTTATTTAATAAGACGCACACTTCAGCGGCGACTGTGCACACATAATGTTAAAACCTCCAACCTCCGTCACATCCTGTTACCTTTGCAAGCCCTCCGATGAGAGATGGACTTGGTCATGTCCCTGTAGTAACCCTCCTTGCAGTAGTGGCAGTGGCGCCCCGCCGTGTTGTGACGACAGTTGAGACAGACGCCGCCGCTCCTGCGGCCTGACAGCTTGTACAGCTCCATGTTGAATCGGCAGCGACGGGCGTGCAGGTTACAGTGGCACGCTGGGGAGAGAGAGAGAGAGAGAGGGTGAGATTGTGACATTTTGCAGATCAGTTAGTCATAATGCCTTTTAGCGAAATTATACATTCAGTATTTAAACAACTCCATGTGGCACGGTTGCCATGTGGAAACCATGTAACTCCAGTTTTGCTGATGTTCATGTTTACCCTCCAGTTGCATAGTAACTCAGTCCCCCTGTCAGCGGAGAAACTCTAAACTCTTCGACTCATGAAACCAAATGCAGTGTCATCCAGCTCCAATACAGTGCTGTTTTTCTTTGCTCCTGACCAAGCTGACATTTTGGAAATATGAGCTTGTTTTCTGACAGCAATGAACTCAACACACAATATTTACAGACCGTCCAATTCGCAGTTGCGGTTCAGAGCCAACTGCAGTCAGTTGAGATCCTGAGAAAATGCTTTTAGATGAAAAGACAAAATGTGAATCTCCTGGTGTGAGTTTGTGACGTTAAGACAGACAACAGGTTATAGAAACAGATGGCGTGGCTTGGCCTGCTTTGGTCTGGCCTGAGAATAATGGAGCCTCTAAAAGAAACGTCCTGGTTCAGGATCTCTTTCGCTCGGCCACCTGCTTGTGAATTTAACCTCCGACCCCTGGTGATGTCAGGCAGGAAAACTTTCTTCCGCTCTCCCACACACACACACACACACACACACACACACACACACACACACACACACACACACTCTGAGAGACTGGTGATTTATTGTCGTTGCTATTTTCTCTCGTTAATATTGACCCAAAGGTTCATATTCCTCACGCACTGATGCATGGCTACGATTTCTGTTAGGGAAGCCCGAAGTGTTCAATATTAAATGAATAAAAAAGACATAAATAATCATATGAGTATATTGTTTTTTAAAAAAAAAGGTCGGCCTAAATGAACTAACAACTTAATAAAAGTATTAAAGAAAGTATTAAAACTAATCTTACTACTACACATTAACTACACCTCTCTATTAATTAGCTTTCCTAGCTAGCCAGCTAACTAGCAAAGCTGCGCTTGGATCATTACTCAGTATCAAAGTCTGGAAACAGTGTTAGCATTATTAGCTAGCTCCTGTTGGCTACCACATGTCTTTCTCTGAAGATATTTGAAGATAAATGCTGCCAAGGTAACTCTACTGAGGTAACACTAATGCAGTCTCTTCCCTTAAAGTACCAAGCTAACATGAAACCTACCTTGTTAGCAGGCTAGCTAGGTAGCAGTTGTTGAGTATACTACCTTGACAGTCATGGGCCGTGTGACTGGCCAAAAGGTGAAGGAGCAGAAACACTGTTTTGGAAATTGACATTATGAAATAAAAAACTGACATAAAAGGAAACTGTCATTGAGAAAAACTGTAATTATGAAGATGAATGCTGGTATTTGAAAAAGGTCATTTTGGAGATTGAAAACGTAGACTGAAATAAAAATGAACTCCTTAATAATGAGTTGAGTTCATTTCTTAAATTGTTTCACAAATTATTGTTTCATTTAAATGTTCTACACAATTTATTATTATCGTCATTTGTTATTTCAGAACAACTTTTTTGAATATAGAATAACTTTGGGCCTCCATATTCTCTACTTTCGGTGATGCTTTTCCTTTACGTCACTTTTTTCTTTTACTAAGCTGAATTAGACAAGATCAACCCTCACCATCCCTCACATTTCGGTAATCTCCCCATCGACGCGCCCGTCTTAATGTTATTACGGGGAGATGCGGGCGATAAGACTGTCACATATGCTCCACGTTCATCAGCGGTCTGAATCACGTACAAGCCAACTCACACCTGCCATAAGGGACCAGAGCTGGCAGGTGGTTGGGATTTAGAAAGACTGTGAATGGGGGGCCCACACACACACACACACACACACACACACACACACACACACACACACACACAGAGGTGTTTGGCAGCTGTCACAGGCTTATCTCCCTTACTTCCCTCCCCAGGGATGATCCAACACACACTACAGCAAGCTTTGAAGAACTCATAACCACACACACACACACACACACACACACACACACACACACAGACCTCACACCCTCCTCCCTTTCCCTCTTACTCTTTACTGCTCTCTTATCCCAGATGTTATCTCCACTTAAGGGAAGTGTGAGGGGAAATGCAGCGGGGCTTTCTTCAGGAATAGGAAATGGAATGCTCTTAGTTTTCGGTGCTGAAGAAAGCCGATGCTGGTAGTGAACTTTAATCTTCCCAAATATTCAGAGACAGAGGTGTTTATTGTAACACTGCACGCCCACACACTTACATTTTAAAAACAGTAGTGGGCTATACATCAGGATGTATCTCCTCTTCCAGCAGTTTAGTCAGCAGACTGCTCTCTCAAGGTAAAACCTGACTTCATCCTGTGTGTGAGAGAGCGTCATGAGACTAATAAGCACTATCTCCACAGCTGTCCCCAGGCCCTTCTAATGAGCACTGTGCTATCTCATCCACACATCCCCGCCCTGCTCACACAGCCACTGCAGTAGCTGTCCATCAGTGACAATAGCTCGGACGCTGATAAGACATGTTTAGAGCGACAGGCTCCAAATGCCCCCTCGCAACACCTGTCACACATTTGCCAAATAATTTAATGTACCATTGAAAGGTCAGGGCACAGGTGACCCTCTCTGGTTTTGTTCTTTGAAAAAGTTTTAATGTTTGCTCTGTGCGTATCCTCCACTCAGAGTCAGATCTGTGAATTAATCTGGACCACAGGAAGTGATGTGTTGTGATGTTTTTTGCCAGCAGTAGCTTGTTTGGAATAAACAGAAGTCGGTTTGTTACTAAAAGCTAAAAAATCTGAGGAAAAAAAATACCACTGGAAAAGGAAACAATACACATATCATTATAGAATTGTAGTAAAGAAACTCCAGATATAAATTGGATGTATAATGGAGTGGTTACTGTGATTTTGCACTGGACATCCAAAGCAACAAGGTGTCTTTTCTGGGTCTGCTTTCATTTGCTTTCAAGGGCCTACTTAGAGCTATGCTATTCCAATCTATTTATGTTCAAGTGCCATCTATCAGGCTTAGCGAAGGAAGCGCTCGTGGTGGGTGTGCATATTGGATAAAAATTATGCATCCCACAGCTCGGTGGAGGCGGTTTTTCGCTCCGTCTGCAGAGGAGAGCGCACTTCAGAAACAATCAAACGTCTGTACATGATGATCTCTAATGAAATCTGGTTACGGGTGGTTTCAGGAATTCAGCGCCGCTGCGGCAGAAACTTACCAACCCTTGTCAACAGGTGTCAGATGTTTAAACGTAGATGTGTGTGGATGTGAGCGACTGGAGGCAGGGTTTGATCCGCCCTGAGAAGAATGCACCGCTCCTCCAGAGACGGAGAAAGATGGGATTCCAGCGCAATTGTTGTTTATTCAGGATCAATTACTCTCTCAGTGTGTATAATCCCGTACAGTCGCTGCTATCATGAGCTGATGATGTGTGCCAGATCAAACAGGGTTCATCACAGCCTGCGATCTGAGGCAAAGACAACACTTGGCCCTTAACAGATTACAGAGCCATATTTTCATGACAACAGTTGATTTAGTGGTCGGATATCTCAGACACTCACACACACTCAGGAATAAAACGGCGCTTGTTGTGAACATCTCTGTGGGTTCGACAGTATCACATGTTTCTTTAAGGCGTTTGCTTACTTTGTGTTTTTATTGCTCTGGTACACATGTCGGCCTCACTCTCACTGAGCTCTCTCTCTCTCTCTCACACACACACACACACACACACACATACGCTGTTGAAGTTACATCAAATATACTTGACTGCAAAGAATAAAGAGATTATGCAAAGCTTGCGTAACACCTGTATTGTATATGTGGGTGAGGTCGCAGAAGTGCATTAATGTCTGTGAAGTGCTCATGCACTGTTTTAAAAAGAGTTAACACGTTAGATTACAGCGCGCAAATTATAGTGTTAATATTTTTGTAAATACAGGAAAAGAAACTGTAAACTAATCTGCACCACTGACTCTGCAAGATATGAATGAAGTGGTTCAAGGCTGGTTTCAAAAAGGAATCCGATTGTATGTAAGCTTATGAGAAAATTACCCTACTTCTCACTTGAGGTACTACCTCAGTTAACAGATTATTAATGAGTTTATTGCCGGGTATGCTTTCAGGATGATCAGGATGTCCTGCCAAGCTCCACCCTTTCATCCAAATATGGTCAGCTCTGTCTCCAAAATAATAGCAGATGGCCGCAATGCCAAACTCAAGGCTTCAGAGTGCAGAAACCAACGGATGATCATGGTGATATGTTGCAGTCGGCGTACCCTGGACTATAGTATAGGACTTTATTCCCGTATTTGTATTTGCTTCAGTTCATAAAAATGTAAAAGTAATGTTTATGACCTCAGCTGGTGATTATGTGACAAGACAAAGCTGTTTGAGAGTTAAAAAGTTAAAGATTTTACAGATGAATGGTACGCATACTCTACATAAAGTCTGCATATGTCCGCAGATGGCGATTATTCACGACACATGGATCCTCATGGATGAGACAACCATGAATTGGCCATAACTGTGCCCTGTAATTATTAAAAAAGAAGTAACAACACAGTAACTGCACTGAACTCTGTGGGTTGCGATGTGAAAAAAGAGAATAATGCAGCTGTGAAGGATGAAGCCAGGGCTGCGTGAAAACCAGGACGCTGATCAGGCAACGATTAAGTCAGTGACTGTTTTTATTTCCTGGAAGTAGTTCCTCCTTGGGATTATAAAGACATCATGAAGAGTCACTGATCACATCATATTCCATAAAAATAGATGGCACAAAAATATCATTATAGTACTGGAAGGCTGGAAGTAAATCATAAGCGATTTTCTGCTTTGAAGGTTCAATAAATCACTGTCATAAATGGAGTTTTATAGAAAAGTGGTATCAGCTGCCACGGCTCTAACAGGGTGCACTGAGACTCGTTTTTATTGGGGCCAATACTCCAACAAACAAGTGTTTCTGTCACACAGCATTCGTGGACTTTCTCCGATGAAGCACGTTCGACTCGGTAATGCACAAACATAAAAGGCGAGCGCTATGATCCGTCACCCTCAGCTGCCTCGGACTCCTTCCATTAGACGCACGTTTCCCACAATAAATATTTCGATCACACATCACTGCGGCAGCTGTGATTTTGATGAGGGCAAGGACAACAACAAAGAACTTCGGCAGCAGGCTCTCCAGATGATGAATCCTTTTACGAGTTTCCGGACTGCTTTTGATGATTGCTCTCGAGGCGAAGAATGTAAACAGTGAGAGAAAAAGAATTGGAGCCGTTACAGGGAGATTTCTATCTCGCACAGGACCGAGCAAGTTTGCGCAATGACCTCCGAAGACTGCCTCATCAATAACAACCCCCGTCACCGTGGTGTCACATAAACAAATAGAGCATCAAAATGTGTGCCAATATGAGAATTATTTAAAGACCTTCCTCTTTGATCAAGTCTGAAACGAGATGGCATGGTTAAGACAAACAACTGAGCTGGAACACGAGGAGTTATGTGGTTTTAATGAGACACATGCTGGAGGACGGAGGATGTTTGAAAAATGAGAATCCTGGGTTCACTTTGCTGCACCTGCCTTCGTGCTGAAAAGTGCTGATGACAAAGCTTTTTAGGCTTTTGTAAACATGATGACGTCAGTCCATGCATGTTTTTCAGATTTCTTCTGTTGTCCCTCGAGGACCCGAACAGGCGACCATCAAACATCGCAAGACATTTAATAATGGTTCCTTTGTTCTGGCTGAAGGTGATCATGAAAATCCCTCAAAAATCCAAGCCCTCACTGGCAAATAGTCCACAGTTAGACTTCATACTGAGGGCAAGAACAGAAACAAAGTATAGTGATGTGCGTTCTGCTTTTTTCCAAAGTCGAATACTTCATTCTTTAGTCTTTATTGAAACCCAATTAGCTTCCAGAGAGTGGTGGCTAGTCTTCCTCAGTAAGCAGCGTCTCCTCTCTGGCCTGTCACAGAACAAACGACTGGCAAGTGAAAATCAAGTGAAGGTTAAAGGTGCAATGTGTAAGAATTTGCCACCGAATCTAATTCATACTCCAAACAAATAGGGGGCAGCATATAACCAGAGTAACCATTAACTGCTGCTAACTTTAGCTGCTGTAGTTAGCAGTGCAGCTAGCGGTCGTATTAGCTGACTATGTCCGGACCGGGAGCCCGGAGCACCGGGGGAGTGTTGGTGTTGTTGTTATCGTACCAATACCCTACAAAGTGGCTAGGGGCTGGCAGGTTAGCATGCTAACTTCAATAGATATCTCCACAATAGTACATTTTTTTCAATGTTTTAAACAAAAATTCTTAAATATTGCACCTTTAAAGTGCGTGTAAAGCAGCAAAAAAAATGTGTTATGAGTTTGTCACACCACAGTTACATGTATCATTGACCACTGAGCCAAATTTGAAAGATTAAAAAAATTGCTAAGTATATAAAATTAGGTCTCAAAATCATGGAAAAACAAGCACTTCTCTCTGCTGTGAAACGCTGGGGGCGTGTCAGTTAGAGGCACTGAAACCACGCCCACCGCGGGAGGGGAGCCCTCTGTGTACTGCACAAGGACGTAGCCTAGCAACAATGGAAGGTAGTGCTAGCAGCATCGTCTGAAGGACCCAGCACTACCTGTTTGAGTCCGACACTGATAGTGCTCAGCCTCGTTCCTCACAGGCTCCATCAGAATGGTAATTTATTTCCCAGTAATTTAAACCCCAGTCTACATATAATTCCTTGTCATAGCTATATTGGTGCACATAAAATATTACCTGTGGATTATCATTGTGCTGTCAGATGGACTCGCTCAGGGAATCAGGCCAAATCATGTCATGATTAAATGCAATAACATTTGCTAACATTACATGGGCACGATGTAAAATCACTTTCAGGATTTGCACCTTCAGCAAAATGCATTTAATTAAACGAATACAATATTTATAACGTAAGCACACACTTACACTGGCGGGCACGTAATGCCGGTGGCGGAGATGAGAGCACCTACTTTCGGCGGGACAGAGAGGATGCCCGCCATCGATCTTCTCCGTCCCCGGCTTGCATCCTCCCGTCCCGCCGAAAGCGGCTGCTACCATCACGGCCACCGGCATTATGTGCCCGCCACCGGAGATGAGAGCACCTGCCGTCGGTGGCGGGCACGTAGTGCCGGTGGCGTGATGGTAGCAGCCGCTGTCGGCGGGACTGAGGGAATCGGTGGCGGGCACGTAATGCCGGTGGCCGTGATGGTAGCAGCCGCTGTCGGCAGGACGGGAGGCTGCAAGCCGGGGACGGAGAAGATCGTGGCGGGCACGTAATGCCGGTGGCGGAGATGAGAGCACCTGCTGTCAGCGGGACAGAGAGGATCGGTGGCGGGCACATTCTCTCCGTCCGCCGACAGCGGCTGCTACCATCACGGCCACCGGCATTACGTGCCCGCCACCGACAGCAGGTGCTCTCTCTCCGGTGGCCGTGATGGTAGCAGCCGCTGTCGGCGGATGGAGAGGCTCGGTGGCGGCACGTAATGCCTGTGGCCGTGCTGTAACTATCGGGGGTAATGTGGACACTGCAGAGACTGGTGTTGGTGGTGATTTTGAACTCTCCACAGTAGCTCCTCTTGACAACATCGATCCACCATTTCCTTACGTTGTCTCGGTAGGAGACTTAAATAGGCTAACTGAGCCGTTACCCTGGCCCGCACACTGTGGCATCCAGGAAAGATGCATGAGCTACGTGGAGGAGACATGACTGGTTAGCTAGCTGCAAACTATCATAAGCGATGCTATCCGAGACTCGAGAGCTAGCGGAAAACCACCGAAGCTAATGCACTGAACATATTTATACTGCTTCCGCAGCAGGGCGGGGTTTATGCTAATCATAGCCGCGTTACGTAACGCGGCTATGATTTCTGACCCGCCCATTAAATCCTGAACACAGAAATGTTGAAATACAGTTTGGCAGCCTAGCTCCATAACTAAATTATAAATGGCTGAATGGCTTTTTACATGTTTTAAGGAAATACATTTATAACCTATTTAATGTGTTTAGAAGAAAATGGCTGAATTTGCTTTACACGGACTTTAAAGTCAATCTATAGGTGCTTTGAAATGCATTTCCTTTAATGACCACTAGATGGGGACTTCCAAAAAGACTCAATACTGGGTACATTATACAAAGAAGTGTCTAGCTAGCTTTATCTTGCAGCAACAGGTAGGCTTTACTCCTGTTACCCAAACTCTCTGAACATTATGATTCAAACCACAGCAGACAGTGACACAGGGCCTGCTAAAATCACATGGCACCAAGCAACAGCTAACAGTGGCTATATACAGATTTCTTTTCACCCATTTTTCAGCAAATGTACATTTTAATTTCAGTTTCACTTGACTAACTGGATACTCAGGCTCTAACATTTGTTTGCCAGCTATGAGGAAGGACCAAATGTTGTGGTTTCCAGATGAAGTGTGCAGATCTGCTCCCGTTAGCAGCGCTCTCACTAGTTTAGGCCGAGTGTTGACCCACTGACACGTCCAGCAATTAAGCGGGCATGGCAGGGATGCCGATACAGCAAGCCACAAACCACACACTTTAAGACTTCAAAACATCACATTGATTTTTTTCAACCATTAGCACCGTCCACCTTAGAATTAATATCAAGTGCGGAGGCCAACAGAGCAGTTGAGCTGCATCTGCCTGGTGGTATTAGAGCAGATGCTATCACTCTAACGATGCCATCATGGCCAATTTGGCAGCAACACCTCTGTTCCCTGTGGGGAGTTGTGTCTGCTCTGCTACCATAACAGCACACAGAGAAACATAATGAGCCATCACTCAGCTCACCTTTCACCTCTGAAGAGCTGCCAAACCACACAAGAGTGCACTTTGTGCCCCGAGACCAGATAAGAGATGAAAAGGTATAAGCTGAGCTAATGAATTGAGTTATCCCCGACATGAAAGGCTATCTAAAGCCATCTCGCTCTTCTCTGCCGCCCAGGTCTGAGCACGTTCTCGTGTCTGTGTAAAAAATCTGCTGGTCAATATGTTTGTCCAGTTATAGCCACAGGTCAGGCTGAGTGGAAATGCAAAAGAGATCAGAAAAAGTCTTGACATAGTATCCAGGAAAGAGTCTCTGACATAAAAAGGCTTACGAAGCGTTTTCCAGCCATACGTTTCCCACAGATCTGTTCAGTCTGGTCGATATGAAGGTAAATATTTGGCTGCATACTGTTAATACCATAACCACAGGGTATTTAACAAGGAAAACAAATCTTCATCTGTGTGCAGATCATTATGAAACATTGTACCAGAGACCTTTGTGTGTTCTTGTAAATCTCTGTAACCACAACAACAGTATGGCAGCTCCAATAAAAATGAAATATACAACCCTTCTCTGCTAGAAATCATGTTTATATACAAGTAAATTGCTACAGAAAATACATTTAGAAGGAAACGTAATGCAGACCGGGTTACTTTCTGTATCAACATGATTAGAAGAAATGTTCATTAACATGTCGGGCAAATGTTTCATTGTTTTGTCCTGCCAAAATATACAATCTTGCAATGATTTAACGTTTTAAGGTTGTGTTGAGGCGCTGGATGAAGGTTTGCAAAGATAGTCAGGTTTAATACATAAGTAACAATGTTATTTAACATTTTGCTGAAACCACAATCTTTCCTTTAACTTTAACGTGCGTTACCACAGACGGGAGTGTGAATGTGAACTTTGGCAGATAACTGTGGTCCAAAAAAACACTGACCATGAACATAATCCAGGCAGCAGTTACATTTGTCACGAGAACATAATAGGGATAACAATGCGATTTCTAGGAAGCGTGGTAATATAACCGTAACCGTAATATAATACAATGACAGAGCTCTACACGAAGAACAAATTGTGTAATTCTCAACACATGATTAAGTAACTGCAGCCCAGGCGTCTTAGCGAGACCTCTGTGAAGGGGCACTGAGAAGAAATTCAAACTCAGAATTTAAATAATAATAATAATAATAAATATTCAAATAAACAAGCTGTTCTCAGAGGAAAATAAGGTCTCAGTTACACTGTTGGAAGCTAGAAAGGTGGCAGGGTCCGCCAAATATAAACAAAGTAAAACAGTATGAAATAGTGTTTTTTAAGGTCAGTTTGTTTATTCAGTTTATTCTGTCATGAAAGCAAAAAAAACTGTCAATAAAGATTTCCCTCTTCTGATTTAAATTTATTCCCAAAACTACGTAGTGCACCTTTAAAGGTCCAACTTGTAAGAAAGTTTTTTTCTTTAATCTCATTAACAACTCGTCACACACTGACCCTGTGGGACTGTAGGTCTGGTCGGCCGCCATCCCAAAGCGTCGGTATTTGACTCGCTGGGAATTCGTACAAATTGGACCTTTGACTGGACAATCTGAGTTCAAGCCCTTGTGTTGGGCCCTTGGGAAAGACAATAAATACCTATCAGCTCCATGGGAACTTTAGCAGATAAGTTTGACCTCTGACCTCTCAGGAATTACCCTGTGCATATTAAGAATAGTCGAAATTTTGGTTGGAAACATCCTTTAAGATCTCAACGTCAGCACTGCATAACAAATGTCGCTTGTGTGTTTTAATCTAAGGTCTAAAATGGTCGCCTATATGCCGCCAGCCTCTCTAGACCAGAAGCTGAATACTCTGTCGATTGCTTGTTCTAACTGTTAATTAGTAGTTGCATATGTGTGTGTGTGTCTGTGTGTGAGTGTGTGTCTCCTCTCTCTGCAGACTGCCTCCCTCAGTGTGGGAATAAGTCTCTCCCCCTGACTTGCGAGCCTTGTCTCACCGTGCAGCATGCGGTGATGTCATGGGAGGCGTTCCCTTTCTTTACGAGCGCAGCTCTGTGATCTCTGGTGGAGATCAATTAGCTGAGCAATCAGCCCGCCCCGCGCTTTTGTGTGAGTAACTGCTCGTAAACCGTTCGGTTGCCTGGCGAACGGGGGAATGCACTGCCTCAACATAAACAGCCACCCAAGTCAGCCTGGCCGGAGCAGCACTGCGGGCTCCCTCTCAGTGCAGCATACTGTGTGTCATTAGGTAATGCAATGTGACATCAGCTCACGCAATGCACCACCAGCCAGTGTAATTTAAGATTAGCTGGTAATAACGTGTGTGGGTCATAGTAATGGCCTGTTTGTGGGGACTCTGACGTGAACGGTAGTGCTCTCTAGCAGGTTTGGTTGATCTGCACAGACGGAGGCTGAACACCACAAACTATAACACGTATCTGCTCTGAGAGACAACCTGTGTTTATATCAGATGTCTTTACTATTTGTCTTTACCATGTCACACTCAGTATGTGAGCCCATACTGATCTGAACCATGGACCCTTTTTAGGTACAAGAGAAAAAGAGCTAACATTTTGTAATTGTGCAATCAGTAATGACCAGAGTTATTCACTCCAAGTTCTAAACAGCCGCTGCTAGGTGGTGCCAACGATAACACACCCTCACTTATGAATAATAATGCATAATGGCCAGCATATCTCAGCCCATTTATCCTCTTGTTGCAGGGCTGGGAGCGGTCCAGGGGAGGCGGGAGTGGGCGTATGGCTGGTTCAGTTCTCTGGAACGTATGCCGTGTAATTGCAACAATCTCGCCTGGGATCTTTGTTGCGTGTCACCCGTTTTCTATCGACCCATTTGTGTCGTCTTTCTATACTCTAAACTGAAGCGGCAATGCCATGAAAAAAAAATGGGAGGAAATGGCAGCGAATGGGACAAAGAGAGACACAAAGGAGAGCAGAGAAGAAGAGCGTGTATGTTAGTGTCCGCTAGTTCCTCAGAGTTTCTCAGGGCCTCTCTTGCACCTGATCCTCTTACACCACACCAGAGGTCATTAGTTTAAATGTAAAACTGCAGCCAAATCTTAAATCCAGTCACTTTATCAAATGTGAGGTTTGTTTCCTGAGGGGACCAGCGGAGGAAACAAGGCTTAAAATGACCAATTAATGCAGAAAGCTGATGACCTGGTGGAGGAACATCCTGCTGTCATTGGTTGGCAGGAGCTCGGGGCGTTGACTGGGAAATACTTCCTCTTTGTGTGTGTGTGTGTGTGTGTGTGTGTGTGTGTGTGTGAGTGTATAAACAGACACGCAACCGCGTCAGCAAACACACACGCCTGCTGTGACTGCAGTTAAAATGTTCTCTTGGGTAATAATCTCATAACATCTTATTAATCTGTGATATATCGGTGCCTTGTATGTTTCCATTGATGAACTGGAGCGCTCCCTCAGTTGTGCTGTAGGTGTGGAAACAGGATGACTGGAGTGCTGCTCCTTTCCTTCCTCCAGTTTATTTCCTCAAGTTTATGGGAGAGGTGATGAAAAGGTCCACGGTCATTACGCTTGATAAGTAAATTCTGTTCCCTCTGTTCTGTTTTCTAAAGGAAGTTTTTCCTGGGGTGCACTGCATGGATACAGACAGGTTTGTAATGGTTCAATCTTTCTTTTTCAGACATACCAATAGCCCTTTTTTACTATTTTAAGTGTTTGCCCCTTACTTTAGATATCTACTTCAGTCACCTAACCATTACTTTTAGCTGTTGCAACCATTTATTTGATAGTTTTAGCTACTGAAATTGTTCACCCAGCTATTTTTCAAAACTTTATATTTATCAATATTACTTTTACCTATTTGAACTGTTCATCCAATAATTTTAGCTAAATATTGCTACTATTATTCAATACCTTTAGCTATTTAAATTTTCTACCCAATAGGCTATAGTATGTTGCTAACTGTTGCATTCTATTACCCTATCCAATGCTTTAAGCTAACTATTTAAACTACTTAACAATGCTTTAAGCTAAATTATTCTACAATTATTGGAGCTATTTGAAATACCTATCCTAATCCTATTTTATCTGACTTTTTCAAATATCTATCCATTGTTTTAACTAGTTAGACCACACTGTTTATCCAGCAGCCTACTTTTAGCTAACTATTACAACCATGTATCCAATACTTTAGCTAATTCAATTGTTCATACAATACCTTTAGCTAACAATTGAACCATTTAGGCTATCCAATACCTTTAGCTAACGAGTTCAGCAATTCAACAATTCTGCGAATGTTCACAAAGATCTAATATGTGGGAAAAACACTGTTTAATCATATTCATTTCTTTTTTTTGTCAAGTGGCGCTTGTATCTTTTTAATTCTTAGCTATGTTCATGTATCCAGCTAATGAATAAAGAGTTCGCTGTTAGCTGAGCAACATTTTCTTTGTAGGTTGCCAGATCCTTTTCTATCACCTATACAAGTTTACTCACAAATTTAGTCAGCAGAAAATGTGGTCGCGACAGATGAAAGATATCACATAAAATTTGTGAGTGGTGCGGTCTTTAGTGGCACCATATTGTTTCTCTACCATTTTAACCGAATCGTCTCAATTACTGTGAAATCCCTACTCCTTGTGTCTTATGAGTAATTTGGATAAAAGGATTTTTGGTCTGAGTGTTGATACAATTGGGAGACATCTGAAAATCACCCACTTATCCTAACCATAATCACCAACTTGAGGTTGACCTGAATACTTCTCTCCAGTTGGGAGCTTGTATTTACAGTAAATCTGAATGCAGCATAATTGAGCTTGTGGTTCTGAGGGGACGTTCTCCAGACTAAACCTGTACGAAACATTTAAACAGGGCCAGGTTGCTGTGGGCCAGTGTTCGGCTGGGGTCCAAATCTTCCCTACAGAGTGGGGAGGTTATTTTAACACTCTGGCACGTGCACTCTCCGCTGTGCTCCCCTGTGCTGAGGGAATAAGGGAGATGGAGGCAGGAAGCCACTAGGTTGTAAATCATAAGGCTGAGGTGACAATCCATCGTTCTTGTGGCATGTTTATTGTGCTTTTCTCTCCTTTTCTCCACGGGCCTATTTATAACAAGCCACATCCCTATGTCAGAAATATCTGTCCGTGTGTTTTTAGACTGCATCAACACATTTAACCCTATATCTTACTGATCTCAGATTCATTTAAAGTGCACTTATTTTCCCGTTTCTTATCAGTACACAGAGATGCTGAGTCCTTGCACTAATACGGCGTGTGCTCTCTACACGAATCCAATCAAGTGTTAAAGTCATGTTACACAGCTCATCTCAGGAAAAAAGGTCACAACCTGAACACTGCGGTCGCTGTGTGTAAATGACGGAAAAAGAAGGAAACTAATGGATAAAGATTGTTTCAATGGAAATACAGAGAGGTCATTTTACGAGTGCCTTAATCTTGATCCAAAACTTTGGTCTGGTTGCTAGGCGGCTTCCAGGACATGGTGCTGAGCTGAAGAGGAAAAGGCTTGGTTCTTCCTTAAGCCAGCTGACCGCTGGCGATCTTAGCAGGAGCTCGGTGAACCTTAAACCACAGTAGTAATGAGTAAAACAAATGCTCTGCTATGAGCTGCAGATTAATGAGAAAATCCAGTATGGGGGCCCCAGCTGTTAATCAAACCTCTCTGACTCAGCTGTTTGGGCTCATTTCAGTTACATCGAAAATGCAACCATTGCTCTGATGATTCGGAAACCCTGATGACGTCATTAAAGGTGCAATAAGTAAGATTTTTTCTTTAAAACATTTTGGTGTTATGTCAAAGATGGCGATGTATTTTGTTGCAGATATATCTTATAAAGTAGGCATGCTACCAGCTAGCTCCAGCCCGTCCTGTCTCCCAATTCCAATCGGAGCTCCCAGTCTGGACCGCTAGTCACCAGGTTAACTGAGTTAATAAGCTAAAGGCAGCTATAGTGAGCAGCAGTTAACGGTTACTCTTGTGATAGACCGACATGTTGCCAGTTCTTACATTCTTGCAGTTTTTTTGACCGTTTTTGTCACTTTTCTGCTGAACCCCTTCAAAGATATAATCCTTAAGGTTTTTGTGACATTGCTAGCATTTTTCAACATTAACAATTCATTATATTAACATTCTGCTGACCATAGTTTTTAATAGCTAGTGGCCAGAGGTGGGAATTGTGGAGTCATCAAGTCATCTCCATGCCATGTATTTGTTCTGTTCAGTCACTGAACCAGGTGCATTCACTAATTAGCTCACCTTCCTGGCTGAAGAGCTGTGCTGATTGGACTCAGCTGGTTTAGTGCATGAACAGAACAAATACATGGCATGGAGATGACTTGATGACTCCACAATTCCCACCTCTGCTAGTGGCAGAGTTTGCCATTTCTGCACTGGATTCAGATTTTTGTGTGTGTTTGTAATTTTGAAATCATTGATAACAGACTCACTAATTACTGTAATGTACTAACACCATAACACCGTAACCAACACTGGATTAAGTTACATCCAATGCAAAAAAGAGCATTTCCTACTTCTGCTGGCTAAACACAGGGAGGCTTTTATTGTGAAGCACTGACTGCAGTAGTAGTAGTAGTAGTTCCAACAGTTCTGTGCCTACAAAATGTTGATATCAGGCATTTTTAGTCAGCGGATCACTTGTAAAAGATCCAGGGAGTGATGGAAACACTAGGAGCAGATACAGTGAGCTGTTACTGCTGCTGCTTCTGTTGTGTGGAAAAACTACTTACACCAAATTTGGTTTGTTTGGCTGCACTATAAGCAGATGCACCAGTTGCTCTTTTGTTGTATTTCTCAAAAAGTAGTTGCTCTAGCAGTGTTGAATGTGGTACTAAACCGCACTTGCTGTGACTACCAGTAACCATGGATGTCACCAAACTGAACCACGATGCCTTGCAGCCAGCTCCGTGTCTTTCACTGTCCTCTGCTCAGCGTGATAAGCCCATTGTTTAGGTACGTCCAGATACGATCCTGTCACTCCAGAACATAAAAACCTGCTTAACAGAGCCCAGGCACTCCAGGATTGTTGTACATCACAGTGTAATCTAACGTGGTCTGCGCTCACTGCTCTGAGGTCATTCCTTTCCCCAGCCTGCCTCCGTAAGTGGGAACCAGATACAGAGCGTTATCTCCAACTCACTATCATGAGAAATGGAGCCTCGCTATCTGTATAAATAAACAACGTGGCACATATTCACACACATACACATGTATGCATGCTGTGAGCTGCTCCGTGAGCGTACATCACACTCTGGTTTTCCTGCAGGCAGAGAAGGGAGGAAAACCGCCTGATGTATGTCTCAGAGCGCAGCCAATCAGGAGAGGAAGGAAGTGACTTTCTACTGTTTCTACTGAGCGTGTGAAGGATCTGCTCCACAGTAGCTCAGGTGACCTGGACGGGAGACGAGGAGAGGATGGGAACGCTGCCTCTGTCTCCATGTCCACCCAGACTGGGAGAGTTATGGGAGACTGGAAGGCGGCTTAATCCTCTGCCTTTGCTCACCGTATGACCAACCTCTGCCTCTGTCACACACACACAAACACACAGTGTGCACAGGGAGGATTGCAATTGATGAATCCCCAGGTTTTCCCTCCTTTGAGCAGATGTGGAGCCCTGGGATATTTATAGTCATGTAGGGACCGGTGTCTGGTAGCCGATGTGTTCTCCTCTCCTCTATCTCTCCTGCTGGATATCCCTTCAAATCCAATAAGTGGTTCCTCATTCTCTCTCGGAGAAGAATTGGCCACTTGGGTATGTGAGAGATGGAGGCAGAGCACAGGAGGATGTAGAAATCCATTACGGAGCAGCAGAGACCCTCGGACAGGCTCGCACAGAAGTTATATGGAAAAATAAATATGAAAGGGGAACCAACATCTCCGTTTCCTTTCCAAGGCGGGCTTGTTATGTCTACACTTCGTTTGTTTGAAAGTGTCCTGCAGATAAGTGGCGGTTAATGAAAAGAGGAGCGGGGTAATTAGCAGCTAACATTCCTGATGCTTGGAGTATTAAGCTGCAGTTACATTTAATTTCAACACTGACGGCTCCAAAATATCCCTAAAACTGTAAGAAAAGGCCCTGCAGACTTACTGTAAGCGTAATGCTAATAAGGATCAAGACTTTATTCAACTATAATTGATCCAGTTGTCAGTTGTTGCCTTTGTCTTCCCGTAAAAAGACCCCTGTGTCGACAGCACAGCAGGGAGGATGGTACCAGCCAAAGGAGCTTATGCCTCCACTGCAGAGTTCCTTAATGCTTTTTGGGGGGAGAGGGGGAAGTGGCACAGGGGGTAAGTCGGGTAAGTGACACTGGGGAAGTGTGTTGTGTGTGGGCGTACAAACAGCGCTGTCACTGAGCTGCCTGTGTCGGGTGGCAGCGCAGCAGGAGAGCTGGCTGGGGGTCTGAAGCTGAGCTGCGGAGCGTGTCACTCCGCTGGCCCATTAATCATTCCCAGCCTGCCCTGCTTCAGCGCCTCAAAGGGGCTCGATGTGCACGCACTAGGTGGTCCTGATGCCACCCTGGAAGCCCCAGCAGTCAGCTCCATGTAGACAGACGGTGGACACAAAGAGTCGAGCATCCACACATACGCACAAACATGTGCATCTATTTCATCTTGGCTCAGTGAACAACAAGGCACAACATGAACAAGCTCAAATAAACAGACAAGAAAACAAACAATTTTAAAAGTCCCAGCCATTCAGGATCCACTGACTGCGTCACACAGTGATGTCTGTTGTGTTTATGTGCCCGCAGACAAACAGAGATGAGGCCCAAAGGGTAACACTGCATTTTAGGTCACAGTTCACACAAACTCAGTTAATAAATGCATCAGCAGGGGCACATCCTCTCTCTTTATCTGTCACTAAATTATCTTTTTACATATTCATACCAGAGGTTGAAATAACACAACATTTGGGCCAGTTGCAAAAATTAATGATCCAAACAAAAAATGATAATTGGTCTTTGAGCCCCACCCCCAAAATGTTAAATTGTCTCCAAAATGAGAGCTGTGAAGGAACTGGATGGTTAATAACCGTACCACCACTTTGCATGTCAAACCCTATGCGCCCACAAAAAGGTTGTTTAACATGGTTTGTTGAATTGATGGAAAATTAATAGAAGGTTTTAGATATCACAGTAAAATCACAGGCAGAATTGCATTTAACTATAGTGCATGATTCTTTTTTTCAAAATCTGTTGATCCATCTCTTTGCGTGTGTTTTTATTTATTTATTTTGCGAAGCTTTTGTGAAAGGTGCTATATAAATAAAATGTATTATTATAACTTATTATTATTTAATGATTTCGCAAAAACTATGTGCATGAATCAGGAGGAAGTCCATAGGAAAATAAAGTTGGTATGAAGTCTTGATGAATATCTGTGAAGCTCTCTTGGACATTGTGTGCATGCACTTTTGAGACGGTCCCTAACTTCAGAGTGTCCATTTATCAAGTTGTGCAAAGAGAGAAACTTCAAATCTTAATCAGGAATCTGGTAAAAAAAAAAAAAAACCTCTTTAAAGGTTGAACTTCACTCACTGTCTCAATGCTGAAGCTAAAACTGTCTGTAACTGTGTGTTTGTGTCTAAGCGATAGCCTGTTTGGTTACATTTTAGTGAATCTGTATCATGGAAGGTCTTGAATGCTGCTTTGCCTACTAGAGGCCTGCATCAGTGCTTCTGTTCACTGTATGAATAATGACACAACACAGTGTGTCAAGCCAGCTGATACACTTATCACCTCTCTGTCAAACACAATGATCTGTATGTGTTGATTTACCCACTGTATTCTGTATATGTTCCATATTGGTCAACATTCATGCCAAGATATCTAACAGCCCATGCTCCCAACGCTAAATCAAAGCTAACATTTCTCTAAACATTGAGTCACCATCCCAAACCGCCGTCCGCAGCATAGCAGAACAAGACTTTTCAGTATGCACTTAAAGGCCTGAGTGAAACCTTTCTGGCTCAAACCATCATGTCTGTCTTGAATTATGAGCTCAACAAAACAAAATCCTCAAAACATGCAGCCTTTACCCAGCGGACACCGGATTGTTGCAGAGCTTGGATTTTTTTTTTTTTTTTTTTTTTTTGAGATCCCCCAAATACATCTCTTTGTTTTATGGTCTCATTGTATACAGAGCAACCTCTTAGCAAAGTCACATAGGCTTATGTTGCAAGAAGGACTGGAGGCGACAGATTAAAGACCAATTCCAGAAGCATTGTTCTCTCTCGTTTGTAATCACAGCAGAGTTAAAGGATGTTATAGGATACGTCGCAAAACAATGGCTGCTGTTATTGCTGTTAGCGTGTGGATAATATCAAAGAAACGTAGATGGTAGTGCTATTGAACGCAGCTTTCTCAATATAACGTAGCGTCAGGAATTCAATACTTAACTAGACAATCTGTGTAGTGCAGAACAAGATACTGAATCCCCTTCTCTAATTTATGCAAGGTTTACATAATTTACTGCAAACTGTGTATATCTCGTTGTCAGTACTGGCCTTTTTCTAAACCATAAAAAAGACTTAAGGTTTAATTTCCCAACATCCAGGCAGCCAGCACTCTCTGGAGGCCATGGTAATTTAATTGAAATTGAATGAAGTCTATGAAAGCAAAGAGCAAATGGAGAGCGTCAAAAACAAAACATGAAGGAGTTTGGGCAGAGTCATCATGAAACGTTACTTTGTAAGGGACTGTATGAAAATTAGTTCTGTATTTTTCTGTTTGCAGAAGACAAGGTGGCACTGATTTTGTCGTTTGTTTTCCTTCTCCAGATGTATTTATTGATTTTAGTAGTAGTTACAAAATTGGCTTTAATGTGCGTAAGGAATCATTGGCATTATTTCTACAAGCGCTTGTTCACACCTTGACATGCGTCATAATACTTTAACCCATAATTTGATTCAAGTTTAGTACGATACATTGAGCCAAGTTCAGTTTTATAGAAAACAGACAATAGACTGTGTTTTGTCACAGACAGGATAAGTGCTGACTGTGTGAGAGTTATTGTTCCGTTAAGATATTACGGTGTAAATTGGGGTACACTGTCTCTAAAAAGGCTTTATATCTTGTCTCTTTTAGTTAATGACATTCACTGCAGTTATAAATATAACATAACTTAGACACCAAAATTGCAATAGATTGAATAAATGTATTAAGATTAACAAGTTTACCAAAAATCAAATAATCAAAAATTGTTAATTTTGTATAGTTTAGAAAAAAACAGTTTGTTTGTTGGCTAAAACATCAAGACTACCACATGGTCTTGAGAAGTGTTTACAACTGGAAGCAAAAATGAAACAAAATCCTTTTGTCTGATACGTTTCAGTCTTTGTGAACATGAACTGCAGCAGAGAACCAGGCCCTGTGTGTCGAAGTCGCACACAGGCAGATCTTGAGCAACTCCACTGTGACTGATTTGCAGGAAAGTTAGTAAAAACAAAATTTGCCTCACGTCCCTGTGGATGACTTTGGTTCCTGTCACATTCTCCACAAGGTTCAGCTCCAGTTTTCTGTCGCTGGTTTGGGTCTGTGTGTCACCAGAGGATTCAGAATCATTTCTGAGAGGCGGTTTTACTGGTATAATTAGATAATCAAAAGAAGATGCTCATAAGAAAAACACACGAGTCTCATTATATTTGAGTTTGCTGATTGAAACTGATTGGTGTAATATATTTCATATATTTTTCTCTTTACTAGCGTCTGCCATTGCTTTCTCTGAACTCCCACTGGTCAAACCCTTTGAACTGTCCTCCCCAGTGTCCCCGAGCTGCACTCAAGCACCGACATGTTCTGGATGACTGAGACTCATCTACCCATCTAACCGACACTCTGCTCCTGGTGGGATTTACAAGGAACATTTAATTCTGCTGTGAAGCCCAAAATGTTCCTGAATGTCCTCTAACCTACAGCACACCTGTCTCCTCTGAACCACTCCAGATTCCATGTCTTTCTTGACCCAATATCTATTTTTTCCCACATGTGTGTTTGTTTCTTATTTTTTCTATTACTATTTGTATGTCCTTGATGACAGGTACTTTGCTGTGTTGTATTCAGGTCTTGGTCTTATTTAGACTATTTGCTCAGCACATCTGAAGGCTGTAATGTTGTTAAGGTTGCTGTGGACAACGGGGGGAATGAAAAAAGAAATCATCTCTTCTCTCCTTCAGTAAAATGTTCCTTTCAGACATGTTTTTCTGTCCTGCATGACCAAAGTGTTCTTTAAATGTTTGCTACTGGATATCGTGTTTGTCATGCTTAAATTCGTCCCCACAGGAGAGATTTCTGTTTGTCTACAAGAGTGGGGTCAAAGGTCAGAGCCTGAGGAGCTGGTGGGGACTCAAGGGGTACTTCAGTATGACACATACTTACTGTCAGGAGTGTTGACCCAAGGCTTTGTTGTTGAACAAAATCTGTCTCGTCACCAAACCATCCTGCGTCTCAATTCATACACATTTGCCATAACTACTGCACGTTAAAGCGAGTGGTTGCCTTTGCAAACAGCCTGTTTTTCGTTACTGCATTAATACGTTAAGGAAATGTATTTAAACATGAGACCGATCAAAACAGAAGTCAACAAAACAAAAACAACCACAGAAATGTCCTCTGGCTATTGTTGAATGGATTCATGTGAGAAGTCAAAACCCTCAAATATGTCTCAGCTTACAAATTAAATGGAAATAGCTGACTGTCCCCTGGCGCTGGCACACAGTGATGGGCCAAAGAATGACATGGAGACAGAGAAGGAGAGTGAAGGAGCCGAAATACCAGAGAACGAGTGAGACAGTGCAACTTCTATTACAAGAACATCTATGACATCATGTTTTACTGAAATTCTTCTCTCCCGACACATGGGCTGCTGCCACGGAGCTGAAATGCGACCCAGATGGTGAGCAGGCCTGGCCTGGCCCAACCTGGCAACCCAGGGGAGGCAGGCGGCACATTCACCATCAGCAGAAACAGTGTCAATGGTCCCGGGCAGACACATGGACAGCGACTGGTCCAGCACAGAGACACTGTCAGCCTGCATCCCTGAGGGCATCTTATGAGTCAAATAATCAATTGTAAACTAAACAGGAAAGCAGATCTTAGATGTGGCCTGGGTCTGTACAACAGACAATGGTAAATGTGGTGTCCTTGTACTGTAAGGGTCTGCTCTCCTCGTGCCTGTTTCCTCTCTCTGAGCTTCTGTAATGTAAGTGGTTTGTAGTTCAAAGAAAGACAGGATGCTGTTTTCTCAAAGCACTGTAGTATTAACTGATGTCTAGACCAGTGATGCACAACAATGGGTAACGTTGTTGACTCAACTCAACTGATATAAAACAAAAGAAATTGGAATTCACTTCACGTGTTGCGATTGAGAGCGTGTAGAGACTAGACAGCAACTGAACAGAGAAGTTACCCTGACCATAGTGAGCCAAACATGATGGATAAGTGGTTGAAACAGTTAGCTAAAGACGATGGATAAATGTTTAAAGCTTGGTCCAGCTTCTACCACGACAACATTTTGTTGA
This sequence comes from Pagrus pagrus, assembly GCF_965226575.1. Taxonomy (NCBI): domain Eukaryota; kingdom Metazoa; phylum Chordata; class Actinopteri; order Spariformes; family Sparidae; genus Pagrus; species Pagrus pagrus. Next base: position 9,680,439 of record NC_140197.1, read on the forward strand.
TACAAATGCAATTAATGAAACTAACAACGCAATTGTATGAATCCATTATTGCAAGATCCACTGAACAATGTTAAACATGCGATTTAAAATCATTTTAAAAGTCAGATGAACACATTTGAAGGATGTACTTAAGTTCACCTGACAGGTCTGATAAAAACCACAGCTCTAGACTCATTACACGACTTACAGGAGGCTAGTGTTTGATTTCAACACAGAGGTGTATTTGTGCTCTCAAATCTCTTCCATTATATTTAGAATCAAATCTGTTGGTTCATTAAAAATCAGTAAGCCTGTTTTTATATTCCACACTCTATTTTTAGAGCCGCTGGAGAGAGTACCAGTATGTGCTGCACAGACTGGGAGCGGAGCCAGTCGGCAATTGATACAATCATATCCTAATTCAGCTACCTTGTGGGTGGCAAACACGTCGGCTCTTCCTCAGAAAGCTTTGTGCGTAGGTTTGATGAATGCCAAAATACTTCGAACAGAGCACTAAACAAAATGATCCCTACAAGAACAGACTCTGAGATCAAGGATTCACAGATTTCTATCCCATGCCTGCTCTCTTTTCAATTTCCCGTCATATCAGATACATCTAAACCCAGATACACGCCTCTCAATCATCGGAACAGACATGTGAAGGAGAGGTCTCTTCTAAAAGCACATCAAAAGTGTAACAAAACAAGACTGATTGAAGCTCCAGCTGACTCTCAGCCATTATAAAACAGAACATCGCATGGCAGGGTGACAGCAAAAACAAAGCTGAAATTGAACAAACGTGCAAAATTACACATATGAGTGACTAAGGCTACCATTTTCAACTTGCCTCAAAACCCACTTGGCAAGCGCAAGTTTCCCACAGTTCCCTTCACAGCCCATCAGTCAGGCCGGAGAGGAGTGGGGGCCTGACTGTCAGGGGTCAGTGCTACGCTGAACACGGAGAGAATATGAAGCAGCTGCCTGGGACAGGAGAGCCTGACGTGTCACCATATGTGTGTGTGTGTGTGTGTGTGTGTGTGTGTGTGTGTTTCTCAATCTCTTTCATTCATCTACATAAATGATTACAGGTCATGGTCAAACATTACCGTGCATTAATGAATCACACAAATGTAGAGCTTTTCGTTTTTTGTTTTTTTTTATCCTATTGATTGAATTAAAATGAAAAAAGACTCATGACATTAATAGTCTACAGGCCTACATTATTTATAGTTACATTACATTAAAAATGGAAATGCCAAATAAACAGCTAGAATTAGACAATATCAACTCCGAAAGCCTGCAGCCAGCTGGACACAGACATGTGAAGGGCCCGTCATTTTGTGTCGTAATCAGTTTGTGTCTCTTTATGTCTTTGTTGTGGTCATTTGTGTATTTGTAGTCATTTGTTATCTCTCAGTAAGCATTTTGCTTGAGTTCATTTGTTGTCTGTTCATGGTCATTTTTGTCTTTTTGTTGTCATTTCCTGCCTCTTTGTAGTCATTTTGCATTTCTTTGCAGTCATTTTGTGTCTGTCTGTGGTTGTTTCCTGCCTCGCTGTGGTCATTTTGCATTTTTTTGTGATAGTTTTGTGTCTTCGTGGTCGTTTTATGTTGCTTTTGTTGTCGCTTCATGCCTCTTTGTAGTTAATTTGCATCTCTTTTTATGTCTTTGTTGTGGTTAGTTGTGTCTTTGAAATCATTTGACAACTCTCAATTTTGTTTCTTCTTGTGTCTATTTGTAGTCGTGTTTTGTCATTTTGTTCTCATTTCCTGCCCCTCTGTAGTCATTTTGCTTCTCTGGCTGGTCTTTTTATGTTTCTTTGTGGTTGTTTTGTGTTTCTTTACAAGCATTTTGTGTCACTTTATGTATTATGTATTATGCATCTCTTTTTGTCATTTCTCATCTCTTTGTAGTCATTTTTATTCTCGTGGTCATTTTGTGTCTTGTTGCTGTCATCCTGTTTCTCACTGCAGTCATTTTGCATCTCTTTGTAATTTATAATCGCTCTGTGTGCCTTTTATATTCATTTTATATTTGGTTTCACTTTGTGGTCATGTCTGGTTCTGATTCTGTTCCTGGGGCTCCACCCATCAATGATACTAACAACCCATCATCTGCTGACTCTGGCAGGTGGCCAGTCAGAAGGCCTGTGCCACCTCTGGTCACCCCTCTGGCTCTGGCCCTGGTTTTATGCACACATGTGTAATATGTGCAGCCCCGGCTGACTGGAATGTAAAAGCCACTGCTGCCAACATAAATGCCTCTTGACAAAATGATGGCAACCCTGCAGGCAGAGTCATGGGAAATTGACTTTGTCTCACTGCCTTGATGCCTGCCGCCTGTGAATGAAACCAGCTACTCTCCCATAACCACACCTCCCTCCCTCAGTATGTGGATGTCCTGCAGCAGGGAGGAGGAATCCAGACAGATCATTAGCACCGGCCACTCTGCATCCCCACCGCCAGGCCATATGGACCCACTGCTCAATTGAAACAACCCCTCCCCCGGGTCTTCTTCTTTTATGCTTAGGTGTCAGGCCACCCTTATTATTTCCTCTTCGGGAGACATGCTCGGTCTGGCTTTTCTGCGGTTTTATCTGATGACACCGCTCACACAAAAAAGCGGGATGGTGAAAGAGGGGCCTCCCACTGACAGCGAGATGGATGCCACCAGTGACAACCTTTTGTTTTAGTAAAATACACCGAGATGCTGGCTGTGCAGAGGCAAAAGGCGGAGGCCAAAGGGAACAACTTGTTCACTTGTTCCGTTTGGTTGAGCAAACCATGGCACTGTCGGAACTTGTTACTTTTCCAGGTTTGTTTCGCTGCAGCTCAGGGGGGGCTGGAGCTGTTGATACAAGCCCCCCCACCACCACCACACCACCCTGCCCTGCTGAAAATAAGCATCAGAGCAAATACACTCGCTGCGAGAATCAAATGTGGCTTCAGATTACCTCGCGCTTTGTCCTCCTTTCTGAGCAGTTTGCTGGCTCTAAAGTAGCAGTTTATACTCTACGTGCCAAAAATGTCAATAAAACCGCCTTAATCGCCCATCCAATCTGTAATAGCACCTGCTTATGGAAACACAACACGCCCCTGCAGTCTATCTCTGCAGCTGCAACGTTTCCTTCCTATTAGAGCGCTACTACAGTCGGAAACACGGGTCAGAACGCAATTACGCATCGGGACAGGCGCACTTTGTTTGCTGAAATGACTTCCTGGCCTTTTCTTTTCTTCTGGATGTTGATAAAAATCAGGGGGTCGACAAAGTGCACACATTGAGCAAAATATGTAGCCTCTGAAACACGAGAAACAACACTTAAATACTGTGGTTTTCTCTCGGCAGACTGTGTGTTGTGCGCTACAGCTGGCTTGGTGATGATTATTATAAATCAGCTAAATTAAGTGTCTTTAAATCGATTTTTTTAATATAAATATTACATTCATTTCTGCTACAAAATTTAATGACTGAATCCAACAATTTATTTAATCTATTTGGAGTTAATTCGGGCCTAAATGAAGCTGGATGTATTTACAGTTAAAGCCTGTGTTTCATGTGAACACATCTGTGCCTGTGTCAGCAGTAGTTTCCTTTGTTTTGGACATAATAAAAGCAAAAATCAGTTTGGTTGTCGGATGAGTCACTTCTCCAATTTAATTAAGTTTAAATGTTTAATATAATTTTCCCCGTCTCTTGATTTTTACGATCCGGATGCTTATTTTACCGTTCAGGGTGTGATTTCAGCTCGAGGCCTCCTCCTCTCACTCTGGGATTTATTTAGCCACAACCAAAATTAATTATCACCTCATTTAAAGTCAGACCCCCTCGTGTTAATCTGGGTTTATAGCGCAAACATTTCTTTAGAATGAAATCAGGAGCATGAACTTTCCAGATGAGAGTTGTTTTTAAATGTCATTCCCAGGAAGAAAAAATATTAAAAAATTCAAATTAACGAACAGGCCTGTGCGTCATTTTTGCGCGCAATGGCGGGACACACCGACCACCAGATATGATTTATTTGTGTCAACATTTTACATGGATCGAATAAAATAATCAAGCAGGAGGAAAAAAGTGGAATAATTCCGCAGTGAAGGACAAAAGAGGGGGCGACTTACCGACACACTCGTTGGCTTCTCTGGCCGTGGCGCGCTGCCAAGGTCGGTCATAGTGGAAAGGTTTGCACCTGTCGCACTCCGGTCCCGCCGTGTTGTGTTTGCACTCGCAGACCAGGTTCCCCTCTCTGTCCTTGACGCACTTTGAAGCGTGCCCGTTGCACTTGCACCGTCCTCCGACCTGCAGGTCCGACACCGCGTAAAAGTAGGAGTCTCGGGCCAGCTCCGAGTCGTCCTCGTTCTCGTCTCCGAAAGTATGCAGCCGGCTGAAGATCACCTTGATGTCGGTGGCCGTCACCCAGTCCTGCAGCACGGGGGAGTTGTCGAAGTCGTGCGCCGACGGTCTGCCGTCCAGCGTGCTGAAGGCGATGAGTCCGCCCGTCAGAGGGTGCATGTCCGTGTGGGAGTCCGTGCAGATGGCCTCTTGCTCGTTCTGCTTGGTAATCGCCGCTTTATTCTGCCTGTTGTACATTTTCTTGCACTGAGTGGAATAATACTGAAACGGCACCCACGACTTGCCGTAGTCCATGGACTTGTAGATCGCCATCGACTCAGGTCTGGGTGAGCAGAACTGCAGGCTCACATAGGTGACCTCAAACTTTTTACCCAGCGACAAGGTGAGGGTGACGTTCTGCGGGAACTGCACGTAGTTTTCAGACTGCCAGCAGGTGAGGTTGTGCGGGTTGTTGAGGTCTGTTAAATACGCAGGTGGATGGGACTTCTTGGGGTCCCCGGCGTCGCACGTGTGGCAGTCCCTCGTCCTCTCCTCGCCCTTCTCGGTCACCACGCAGTACCTGGCGGCGGGGCTGCCACAGGTGCTGGACACGCGCACGTCCTTCCCAAACGCGGAGTTGACGAAGTCGGGGATGCACCTCCGAGGGTTCCCGTTCTCATCATAGCACGGGTCCGGAGGGGAAGACTGCGCAGCGAACATGCTGAGCCCGTATCCTCCAAACACCCGCTCGGCGAGCGCAGAAACTGTCACCAAGGTGACCCAAACCTCCAAAACCCTTTGCATTGTAATCCGTGCAGCGCGCTGAAAAGTAACGGAGACAAAAAGCAGCAGAATTAATAACACGGGAATGAATGATGAGGAGGATGGTGAAGACAAAAGAGGAGAAGCAGGAGAATCACAATAAATGATGCTCTGGTGGAGAACTTGGACGCACAATCATGCAAGAAACTAAATGTGAATGAAATAATCTTACGAGGCAAAGAAAACTCCACCCAGGACACTACCTCCAAACAAACTGCTCAGTCTCAAAGTGTAGAACAACTCCTAAGAAATTTGGAGAGCGACCTATCCCGTTTACGCACGAACAACTATACAGCTGGAGCGCTGGAGCCTTTCCTCCGCTCTCTGGAAACCCTAAATAAAAATAAGATATGGCAAAAGCCCAGCTGGCTCTGAGTCTCCCTCTGCCTCTGTCTGTCCACTCAGTCACACCTCTGCCCACCTCTATCTCTGTCTGTCCCATTCCCTCTCTCTTACAATGGAGAAAAGGGGCTCCAGTCATTCAGAGGAGAGGAGCTGGAGCCTCCTGAGCGTCTCTGCGCAGGGAGAGGGAGCGGCGACATCTTCTGGCACCTTAGTGGTACTACATGTTGAAAAATACACCACTCAAGTCCACGGCCTATAAAGAGAAATATGATGCAGGGAAATCTTGTGATGTGTGCCTCTCACGACCTTCCATACCTTCCCTTTTATGGATACAATGTGTATTTATGTAATAATATATTTCCTTTTGTCACATCACAGCAGCAGTCATGTCATTATGATACATTTAATGGTTTTTGGCTTTCATTGAAAGAGTTTGAGACAGAATCTCACTTCTGACTATACTGTTAGAAATACAAGGATTTAAGAGAAACGATCTTTGAAAAAAGAAATGATATATATCCTGGGTTTATACATCTCACCGATCCACAGTGCCTTATCTATGTGGAGAGAACAGTCAGTGTGCAGTATGAGCTGCAAAAAAACAAAGTTGACTGTTGTTATGAAGTGAGAGAAAAAAGCTCGAGGCTAAAGGTTTCTAAAGGATTGGGAGTGTGTATGTTTAAAATGTCTTTCTTATCTTGTGATCATCTATTTAGTTTTCTTATGCAAAATATAATCATTCAATAATATGGCAACAATGTAATGAATTAATGGCTGTTGTATATTTGTTAAAATTCTTAAAACTGTGTGATGTTTGAGTCATTTTTGGGGTGTTTCAATGGAGATAGTAACTTAATGGTGAAGCTGCTTCTACAGCCTAATAATAAATAACCAACCCAAATGTAAGCAGACTAAAGTTAAAGCTGTCTGACCAGAGGGTGTCTCTAGATGCAAGTAAAGGTTCAGTTTGAACAGTTTTACAGTGAACCAGCTCTGCTTTGCAAAGATTCATTACACACACACTGTTGTGCCACGAGAGCAGGTCTGAATGAGTTCTTCATACTGCGTTTCATATGACCTTTTGCTACTTTCAAACATAATTGAACACTAGTCAGTGTCTGAGCAGAGTTCATTTCAGTAAAAATACCACAATGTGAAAATAGACTTCTACAAGTAGATTCAACATTTTGCTTGGATGAGAGTACAGGAGTAAGGCTATTATCAGCAAAGTGCACTCAAGAGTAACAGGTTATAGTTATAATATATCATGTGTTTAAATTCATCCTGATGTATTTAATTTAATGTTTGCAGGCCATGGAGGATAGGCCTACTTACTTCACACAACATACTGTTATAATAAATGATAAATGGTAGTCAAATCTGTAACAATGCATCATATTTTATGAGTTAATCTCAAGTGTTGTATGTAAAATCCTCATCTGTAATGTAACTTGTAACTAGAGCTGTTAAATACATGTAGTGGAGTAGAAAAAGTGCAAATTATGCCTCTGATGTGGTTATGTATAAAGTAGCATAAAATGGAAAAACTCAAGTATGCTAACTTCTTGGTGTAAAATACTTTATTATATAAATTAATCTCTTAGCTGCCTTTAAATTCAACCTCAAATACAGAAATAAAAAAGTACTGTTTTTTTAAAAGTTGACTTTACTTTAAAGTCAGGAAACCGATACTTGATGAGAGTATATTAAAGGACCACAAACTGTGTTAATGAATCATCTGCTGCCAAGATGGAGCAGATGATTACAGATGTAGCTCGTGTTCTATTGGGGATGGATCAGGAAGAGATGTTGTCCATTCTCCGGGACGCCATAAATGATTGATTGGACGACCAACCCTTCCCCTCACCTCCTCCTCCTGACTCTGCTGGGCTGGAACAGATCCCCCAGCCTCAGCCTGTACACAGTCAGGTTGGAGGATGTGGTGGGTGTGTCCCCCCCAGACAGGAGCTCCTACTATGACAACAGCTGATGTACAATGAGCAGTGTCAAGTAGGGATAATGCAGCCAGGTCACCTGTGCAGTCAGCAAGGTGCTTATGGCCAGGCACCCATCCCTTCACCTCCTCCTCCCATCCCTGCTGGGCTGGAACAGATCACCCAGGCCCTTATAGCCAGGTACAGGTAAGATACTATGTATAGGTTAGGCAAAGATATCATGAAGAGTAGATCAAGACAAGAGGTAGATCACAGAATACAGAAATAAATGCATGAAAAAATGAGTGAAGAGTGAAGTAATACAAAGGTAATTAAGTAAAACAAGCAGAAATATGTAATTATATCACATTTTATAAGTTAATGGCATTCATTTGCTTAAATTCCTCCACAGTCCCTCAGCAGAAACATGCAGACATATCATGGCTGAGTGCTGCAGACTCTCCAGATGTGTTTTAATCCCACAGATGTGACAGCTGCTCATTGAAAGACTTATTATAATTAATTGTGAGGGGAAATCCTGACACCTGGTGGACACATGACACCATCGCAGCTTGTCTAACCACCTGTTCTGTATGTGTTTGTGTCTCTAGTATAACAACGTACCAGTACCAACAAAGTGTTTTTAAAGTTTCAGAAGACTGATCTGTGTTTTTGATTGTTGCCGTTGCAGCGTCTAAGAGGCCGTGTGTGTCACCAGTTGGATCCACCCCGCTGTGATGGAGGCCTCAACCTCACAGAGAGCTACAGACCTTAATGTGTAACACCTAGTACTCAAATCACTGTCAGCCATTGTTATTTTCAGCTCAAATATCACAATTTCAGGATTTACATTTTTTTTAACAATGACTTTTATTTTCTATTTTACCGTTTGATCTTTTAGGAGAAGTAGCACATTAAACAACATTTAAAAACAGTTCTGACACGTTCATGTAAACTTTCACTCAAAACATAAACCATGTTAATTAAAACGTGGATTGACAGCTGATATTTATAATAATATTTTATCTGATTCCTGATAAATTGAGTAAAAAATTAGCTACTTTAGGCTCCAAAACAGCAATCTGCAAAATAACTAGTAACTGAAGTTATATTGGAGTGAAAAGTACAATATTTGCCTCCAAAATAGTAGAAGAACAGGCAAATACTCAAGTACAAGTACCTCAGAATTGTACTTAAGTACGGTACTTGAGTAAACACACTTAGTTACATTTCATCACTGTCTGTGACCTTTAAAGTCCCAAGTCAGAAGTTGTTTTTTTACTTTTTCTATTCATCTGACTCTAAAAGTGTGTTAAGAAACATTTAATGTGAGTGGTTGTGTTCAAGTCTTTTTAAATGTCAAATTTAGACAAATTTAGGAAAATCTACTCTATCAAATGCTTTTTACAAGGTAATAAACAACTTAAACTGCATTTTTAACATTACATTAAAATCCGCTCACATGTGGCCGATACACAAGTGATTAATACATGTAAATTGCTACAAATTAATACATAGAGCCCCTTTAATGTATTGCATTAAATGCAGCGTTCACAAGAAGGCACAAGTGATTTAGATTTGATAAAATGAGTCTGGGTATATTATGTTTCAAGTATGATGCTTCATTGAAACAGACAGTGTGTTCACAGACATCCGCTGTTAACGTTGGCTGGTTAAGAGAGCCCAAACATGTCATTTACATTACAGTGAAACAAAAAGGGGAAAAAAGGAAATCAAATGTAATCCATTCTGCCTGATGTGCTTTAAGTAAAACATCTGTTCAGTTCAGCCACAACTGATAACCTCTTGGTGGCGCCAGATGAAAAGCCAGAGAATCTCTCAAACTCATAAGGATTCCTTGTCTGGGAACCATGACTGTCTGTAGAAATGGTCAATTTTAAATGCACAGCACAACAATAAGAGACGGATTAACAACATAAAGCAGGCAGAAGATAATCCTCACAAAATCAAACCTAAACAAACAAATTCTGAAATAAGAATCAAAAGGAGATGACGATTTCTTCATAAATCTTTCAAATAAAACAATCTGAGAACAAGTTGGGGTTTTTTTGGCCAGGGCAGCTTGAGACTGACAGGATATGTGATGAGAGAGAGGGGAGATAACATGCAGCAAAGGACCACAGGTTGGACTTGAACCCTGGGCTGCTGCTTAAACCTGATAAAGTGTCCTCTGTGTGCATGTGTGTTTATTACAGACTTACACTCACATAATAAAAATAATTCTAATCTTAGCGATTGATTTTCTGTCTCTAAAGAACTGCAGATTGTTTCTTTAATACTACATTGTACCAATATAGATACAAACTAACTGTCTCATCGTCAGAGACAAGTTAAATCATTGTGAAGCAGCTCTTGGTCAAACGGCTCAGTCACGTCAAAGAGTCTTATGTAAACCACCACTGCACAAACACTTCTTCAGTTCCTGTTTTGTGGCGCATGCTCTCTTGACTTTGTAGTTGGAGGGTCTGTTTTTAAAAAGCACCAACGAAGGAGGATGTGGTCTCTGTATTGTTTCCCTCCACTGGTGTGCCTCAGCTGTGGTTCTTCTGGGATGATCTAGGACACTGATAACTGCAGATGCCGGTAAGATTTATGCCTCTCGCTGCTGATTAATTCTCTATCTCTTTCTGTGTTTCAACATATTTTGTGTATCTGCATGTCCCCTGCCTGTCTCAAGTTGACCAGAGGTGTCATTTAATGCATTTTACTATTCAATACTTTCTTTTTCTGGTAGGAACCAGCCTCTGTTGCACAACATCCATCAAAACTAACTGCGGCGTGTTATTCTTGCTCTGCAGATTTCCTGTTCCCCTTCTTATAAATGCTGCCAGGCTGATATAATGTGTTCAGAATTACACACCATAGATTTGTCAAGTGCGTAACAGATTACTGAGGTGCTGAAAAGAGCCTCAGCAGTATAATCACAGTTTCCTTTTAGTCTACGGGGGAGCTGCACATCTGGCATTGTCACCTCTAATTCCCAGCTCTTGTCTTTCCACTCATACGGTATGTGCAATTAAAGCAACACTTGAGTTTAAATAATGTTGAAGAAGCCACAGCAGAGATCAGTTTTTGTGCTTTTTTTGCATTGAGCCAGGTTTGCACGGCTGGGCTGGAAAATACTTGACAACATACAATGGAGTAACACCTGCTTCCTCAGTAGACAATTGACAGGCTTGCTTGCAGAGGCTGGGTATATGCCTTCTACTGCAGAGCACAGAGCTTCTGCCAAACATGTAACACGCTTACTATGCTGTGAATGGATGGAGTCATTTTGTGGAGTTCAGGAGATAAAACTTATGTTTTACTGATCAACTAACAGCAATCTTGGCTGATGTTATCACGTATGGCCTTTTACCTTTTACTCTGTTACGTCGCTCCCCTATCCTGTGAAAGTATGATTAGTCTCCTCCAGTTACATCACCGTAAATACTACTACATCATTTCAATAACATTAATCACGCACAGTCAACAAATTTGTGCCCTGACAGCACTACAATGTGTGGGAATCTGAGTCACTGGTAGATGGTTGACCTTCACTAAACAGTTCAAACAAAGGATGTGTGAGACATATATTTCTCCAACTGAATACAATAAAAACACATTCATAATCGTCACCAGTTTTCCTTTTCTCTGCACTGCTTTACAGGTCGTTCTGCACGTCAGCTAGCAGTTAGTTGACTTTTGCTAGCGAGCCACATTAGCATTAGCCATATGTCCATATATTTAGAAAAGAAAAGTGAAGAAAAGAAAAAAGAAGCTCAACATTGCAAATATTTTTAGTAAGAAATGGACAGTTGAACAGTTGAATTAATTAGCTTGAACTAAAAGGGTAAATAGTCGAGATAGAATAGCTAAAATTAATGGATAAGAGGTTGAAATGGCTAGCTAACGTTAGGCTAAAGGATAGGCTTGGATGGCTAAAATAGTTAAAGCTTGCTTAAACTTTTATCTAGCTAACCCATTATTCATTAGTCCAAATTTTAGCCTACAAATAATGGATAATTGGCTGAGACAGTTAGCTAGCTAAAATTAATGGATAGGTAAGTAGTTGAAATAAATTAGTGATTGAAATGTTTAGCTTTTGACACTAGTAGCACAAATGTAAAATTAGCCAAACCAACCTAAACACCTAAACAATATGCATCAAAATATGTTTAATAACATTCAATTCGTGGATGATAAATGGTGTATATTTGTGTTACTCATGCAGTGTTTATCTGCCCCAAATTGGCAGCTTACTTTACTGCACTAGCTGTAAGCGCAGAGGGAATTTTTGTGTCTGTGTGGTTACGTTCAAGAGGGCTCTTGCTGAATTCAGTACTCACAGGAGACTCTGGTGCTCTCTTCCTTCCCCTTCTCCTCTCTGTAATGCTGTTTATGAAGTAAAGTACATTTCCACTCCAAATCCGTTTGTACGTTTATCATACTGTCCAGTGCTGCAGCACTGTATTCCCCCTCTCTGCTTTAGCTCCTGTTTCTTTAAGGCCCCCCTCTCCTGAATACCCACTCTGCTCTGATTGGTCAGCTCACACATGCCTGAGCCAGCACAGCTGACAACAACAGAGTGCTGTGCTAAATCAATTCTTATTTGTTAAAGTAGCCGCCAGGCATTAAATCATGCAATTGTGTGACATGGTGGCACAGTGTGATGTCACAAAGTCACAGAATTAAAGGCAAGACTGCTGACGAGGCGTTTGAGGAGCAGTGTTTCCTTTGGAAGAGAGGAGCTTCTGTTTGTGCAGACTTTGAACTTTTTCACTTTCAAGATTTTTTACATCAGAACATATAAAACACTGAAGGAGAGGGAACAACTAAAAGCATAATCGGTCTCCTATAAGAATGAGTTGTGAACCACAGCTCTATTTGTATTAGCTACAACACTTTGCACACACTCTTCACTGAATGTGCATTTCTACTCATACAGTCTCTCCCCCTGTCCGGTCTTAAGAAAGCAGTCAAAGCAGTAGTTTTCATTCGTGCTTCCCGGAAGGCCTTTTCCTGTTTTGATGGGTACAGGTGACCCCGGCTCTCCACTCGTGTCATTGCACACATTATTCAGCACTGGTCACAGTGACACATCTGCAACAGCTGGGCACAATAACAGCTTCCGTATGCACGCTGACATCCTGGAGACCAAATATACTTCCAGGGAAAATATTTTTACCCATTGAGAGGGATGTGTGGTGGACTTTTTTCTTTTTAAAGTATTCATAATAGGCACTGAAACCAACCCAGCTTCCTTTTTCTTTAAAACCTTTAATTATCACCAGCGAAATGTTGTTTGCAAAAGTGTCCATTTCATTGTGTGGTCTGTGTGGCTTCAGTTGTTTTCATCTAATGTGCTCTCTAACCACAGGTGTCACATGTCCCGTAGTAGGCAAATGCCAGACATTCTGTGTTTTGTTTGTAACTGATGCACTCAGGGGTTTCGTTGCTTTGACCTATAGGATTCTGTTATCTTTAATAAAACACACACACACTTGTCTTTACTTGTTAATAAGTCTCATGGGCATCAGATAGGAAGTTGTCCTTTTGTTAGATTCATTTCCACCCCACCTTTGAGTCATCCGAAATCTGGTGTCAGCAGCTGATTTTAAGAATGAAAAAGTAGAAGTTGTGGCTCCTGTTTTCAACCAGCTCATCTCCGGTCCACTCACACAGTCTGTGACTCACTGGTTTTGGTAGGAAGTGGCAGACTTTTTTTGCTTCCCTGACGTCTTTGCTGTGGACATTCGTGTTGGCACCTCTGTTGAGCGTCTTACTCTGGATTGTGCTCGATTGTCTGTGGAAGGGAACAATAATGATTATAACGCGTTGCCGACAGCAATAACAGGAAGTTTGGACTACTAAAGAGACATAATTTATTGGTTTACCGGAACACAATAATAGGGTGTAACTAAGCAGATATTCTGGGACTTCCTGGTGGTTTATCTTCTGTATTTTTCCGTGGATGTTGATGCCTCTGCAGAAGGGGATGGAGAAGATGGAGCAGAGCTCGTGCACAGAGGATCGTATCCAGCACGTCCTTGAGCGTTGCCTCTGTAACCTCGGTCTTGACACTCCGGACAAGCAACTCTGGAACGGTAAGACCCAAACCCACACTGCCTTTAACAATGACACAATACAGAGATGGTGCTGAGAATGTGCAAACTGGCTCCTCAACTCCCACTAGATCACTAGATGAACAGTTTGTTCATGTCTTGACACCCTGCTGTTGCAATTTAATTGAATGGCGAAGGCACTAAGTAGATTTTTAGCCTGTTAAACAAGTCAACCGCACACTCTGCCCATCACTAGGAACATGTTGTTCATCTCATAGAGACAAATGGGAATTGAAAGTGGTGACACCGACAGAATGAGGACCGACAGAGGTGAATCACGCAGGCTTATGCAAAACCGATTTTGAAATACTTACTTAACATACTGTAATTTAGCAACGAGGGAAAGTGGTGGAATCATTTTGCTTTCATTCAGCGCCTCTCTGAACCAGTAAACATGTGTAGAAATAGCATTGTTTACTGTCCGCCATCAGAATGAAACCTAAAAGGAGAAATAAGTTCCACGTCGTGTGTTTCTGTGTCTCTGACTAGCCGGCCTGTGCATTAACCGCTGGTGTTTGGAGGAACTTGTGAAGAGAGATCCCCACAACTTCCTCATCCTTCTACAGAAAGTACTGAGGAAAACAAAGGAGGTGGGGAGCTGCTAAAAAAACATCATTACCCAAACGTTCAGCGCAATATAGTGAATGACAGTGTGTTTCAGTTCAGTTTTCTATCTTTCACAGGTGCTGGAGAAGTGTCGGTATGAGCTGGTGGTTCCCCTCACGCTCCTGTTCTCGTCTACTCTCCTAAAAGTGCGTGGGCGTCATGTAGAAACAGGGAACATGACTCTCTGACTCTCTTAACCTTTGAGGAAAGGGTTTCCCAAAAATGAAAATTCCATCATTAGCTACTCACCCCCATGCTGATGGAAAATCAGGTGAAGTTTTGTTGTCCACAAAACATTTGTGGAGCTTCACGGCAAATCAGTGTTCTCGTAGATGGGGAACAATAAAACCCCATAAAATGGCTCCACACAGCTCGTCCAACGTCATCCAAGTCTCTTGAAGCCCTTAAAAATCCCAAATTGATTTGAAAAGGCAATATTTACACCCTCACCATGTGGTCAAGCTCCTGCACCCATTTCAGATTGGGTGCGCGCTAACGCTTTTAGCTGAGCAGCTAGGGATTTGGGGGCTTCCGGAGACTTGGGTTAAGCTTTGTGGAGCCATTTATGGTTTGGTTTTCATCGTTTCTACTTCAGCTGTTCTGTGAAGCTCCAGAAATGTTTTGTGGACTATTAGAGAAATCTCACCTGACTTTTCATCATCATGAGGGGTGAGCAGATCATGACTGAATTTTCATTTTTGGGTGAGCTTATTCTTTAATAAGGCATTGTCCTTGCTTTAGAAGTGTTAACAGCTAATAAAAGCATAAGAAATGTTGTACTTATCTTAATGTGTCAACAGAAAAGCTCAGTGAAGGACAGCAAATGATAGCAATGATTTGTGTTTCTTCATGCAGGTTCCTCATGTGGCTCCAGACTGCGGCGTGCTGCAGGAGGCCTACACGTTGTTCCATAGCTTCCTGTCCTGGCCTGAGCCGTGCTGCTCTGCCAGCAAACGACTGCTAAACATCATCCGACAGGAGCTCAGAGCACCAGGTAACACTGAAGCTCATGTATCAGTGTGACCATACGGGGGCAGTGTTCACCTGCTGAGATGACTGAAGTGTGTGCCCACTTTTGTTTTCAGGTATTTCATTTCAAAGACTGGTGAGGACAGAGCAAGGTGTTTCACCAGAGGTCCACTGCTCTAAAACCATGTAAGTTCATCCAAACCTTTAATGATAGCTATTAAATATGACATTAAAACAAGCTGTAAACATGGCTGCTGCTGCGTGTGTTCATTCTATTAGCACGGTGCTGTTAGTGAGCCAAGATGAGGACTTCCCACCAGAGGTCCAGGCTGTCTCCGAGCAACTGAGCAGCACCCAAACCTCCAACAGAGACGTTGCCATCACCCTCATCGTGCACGCCTTTCAGGCTGCTCTGGGCACCCAACTCGACCTGCAGGCGCTCCACACTGCCCTGCAGGTGACTGACCAACACTTATTTCTTTGGATGCACAATTCCTCTTTATTCATTCCCACTTTCTTCCTTAAACAAACTTCCTACTCTTCCTTCAGGCAAAGCGGCCTGAGGAGCTGGAGCAGCTCAAGGAGGCAGTGACTAACAGCATGGAGACAGCAGCCTCCACAGCAGATCTCAGCAGGGCTCGACAAGGTCTGCTTCACAGCATGGAGAGGCTCAGAGGAAGCCTGGCTGCTCCTGCTCCTGCTGAAGGTTGCCCAGATACTGGTAAGATAGAAAGTATGAACATTAAATGCCACAGACAGGAGGAGATATATAGACTACATTCCATATCCACATTATTATAATGGGGAAAAGTTGTGTTTCCTGTTTGCCAAACCTGCTGTTCAAGATTGTTCTCTGACAGCTTCACCTCTTCTCATCAGGGGCTGTTGAGACTTTCACGCTGCCCTTCCCCAAATGTCGCACGTGCTCCTGGGAAAACGACAACTTTGGTAATTAACTAAACTTCCAGTTAGCTCTCTCTCAAATGTTGGCGTTTTTACGTTTCTGCAAAACACGGACACATTCAAATTTCTATATGTCATACGTGTCGTATCAACACAACACGTGCCATATCACGCTTATATGAGCTGACTTTCGACAGAGGTGGAGTGAATGGTGGCGGTGTGCTGGCTAGTGTGAGACAGTTGCCAAACGGAGACTGTGTTTCAACATTTAAAAGCACAAAACTGCATGGACATTTTCCAGCTGTGCTACTGGCAACAAACCAGATATTTTTGTCAAGACTTGGAGACATTTTCCAGCTGTATTAGTGTCAACAAAACTGGATATTTTTGATAAGATATCAGGGCAATTTCCAAGCCCTGTTAGAGGCATCAAAACCAGGTTATTTTTGACGAGCTGTTGGGATTTTTGTGGCGACAGAACCAGGTATTTTAAGCCAAAACATGATCTTTTCCTAACCCTTACCACATGGTTTTTGTGGCTAAACCTAACCAGAGCATAAGTACAGCATTGCCACCACATAGAATTGAAAATTGAACCTTGTCCAAAGTGTCCATGGTTTGCAAAAACGTACATTGCTATAATTTATTCTGGCTTTAATTAATAAAGGTCCATCTTTAACTGTTCATCAGTGTCTTCTTCTGTACATTCACGCAGATTTTCTGAATCCCATTCTCGGAAGCGAGTCCGAGCCCGACTCACCTCCAGACTGTTTCCTCAAAACAGAAATATATGTGGATGATATTAATGACACCAGTGTGGATGAGGAAGACGAAGTGGAGGGAAGCAAAGCGGATCATCGCATCTCCACCGCCTCCTCTTCCTCGAGGGACTCCATGTTTTCCAGCCACTCCCTGTCCTCCAGCTGGTCTGCGGGTACCACGCCCTCTGGCTCATCGGGTGTGGAAAGTGACTTCAGCGAGGATACGACACACGATGACACAGAGGAAAAACAAGATGGTCAACCAAAGCCTAGAAAGAAACCCAAAAAGAAGTCTAGGTCACTCTTAGGTGTTGAGCGCTTCTCCATGCTTTTCAAGACTCCCCGCAGCCCGAGCAATTGCCGGCGTGTTCAGAGTATGGGCTTCCAAGGGGATGTCAGCAAAGACTTTCAAAGAACTGGGTCGCAGCTCAGATACTCCAGGTCCCTGTGCAGACAGGTTCATCCTCTTGATGCCTCCACTGCCGCCCCAGATCCTCTCTCCCCGCAGAAGCACATGTGTGTGCGCAGGAGGCCGATCCTGAGCTGCGACGAAGGGGACGTGATAGAGACGCCTACTCTGGTCAAAGTGGTGGTGTTTGGAGGAGACAGAGAGGCCGGCAGGCTGGCCAGGGCATACAGCGACCTGCAGCAGAAAGAGAGTAAATGTCCCCGTCTCACCAAGACATGCAAACTGCAGTTTTACTTTGTTCCCATTAAGAGGAGAACAACAGGAAGCCCAGGAGGAGCTCACACACCGACTGAGGGGCAGATAGGAAGTTCAACCAAAGTGGCTGCCTCTGGGGTGAGAACATCTGGCACTGTGTCAGCTGATCCAGCCTTTTAATGTACTCTTTCTATCACTTTCTAATAATGCACAGTTCACAATGTGTGTACAAGTTATAACTAACCGCTTCAGTAATGATAAATAATTAAATAACTAATGCTTGGATCATTTATTAACCATCAATTAGAGCAGCTTTTGAGTTGCCAGCTGGTGAAACATCTCTGTGGCTGGTTTTCCTTTGTTAATTATTAAGTCATTAACAAAGAAAAGTCATCAAGACTGCAGCTTAAGGTGGCTTGACTGGCTTGGCACAAAATGACATCAGTTTATGAGTGATTTATAATTTAAAAAATATGTTAAGAAGTTAATAATAAAGGTTGTTGAGGCAATTAATCAAGTCTCTCACTGCAAATGTAGCAAAAACTATGATCGATAATACTTTTCCAGAAGGTCAGAGTTCAAATGGTCCTTTGAAGGGGTCCACCTGCTGAACTGAAAATCTAATCTAGGAAACTATAATGACATGAGAAGTTATGTATGATGTAATCCTTTACTCGATGCATTAACACCTTTTATTCCTTACTCGTGACAGGAGTGTAATGGGAGCATAATGGAGGACAGTACAGCTGATATAGCCCAGATGTTGGGTTTGATCGACCCGTGGTACGAGAGGAACGTCCTCAATCTGCTCAGCCTGTCCTCTGATGTCCTCTGTCAGGTACTTCATCACCTTTCTCTCACCATGCATTACATAATAAATCAAGCGAGTTGCTGATGTAATAATGTCTGTTGGCACCGAATTCCCTCTCAGTGACAGCAAAATGTAGCAATGAGTCTCACAGAAAACTGCTCACTGCGCAGACCAAACATGTTTCCTTCTTATGGACTGTATGCAAATCCCAGGTGCTTGTGTACTCATCATGATCTGTATGGTCTTGAATCCCTGTGTGTTTTCTTTGTGAACCAGACGACCTGTAAAGAAGGTGATGTGTCAGTGAGTAATGGCAACGTGGAGACGCTTCCCCTGCTGGGCGACTTGGTGCTTTATTACTGTAGACATGCAGACCAGCCTGTTCTGGTGCAGCTCTACCAGGCTGAGGTGAGACACACACACACACACACACACACACACACACACACACACACACACACACAGCCACAGTCTCTCACTCCAGTGAATACCTGTGTGAAATAAGTTTTCTTCCTTCTTCCACACAGCTGACTCTGGCTGGAGGAGAGAGGAGGAGGGAAGTGTTTATTCAGTCTCTGGAGCTCGGGCACACCGCAGGAACCAGAGCTGTTAAGGCCATGGGTGAGTCACACGCTGACGCACCCAGACAGCCACAACAGCATGCAGACACACACACACACACACACATATATATAGTCTAATGTGTGCTGTCTGTTTGAAGGCGCTGCCAGCAAAAGGTTTGGAATAGATGAAGAACGAGAGGCTGTCCCTTTAACACTGAGCGTTGCCTACAACAAGGTATTGTTTCTGCTCTGACACCCACAGATTTCCTGCAACACAAACAATAAAAATAACTTCACGGCTGGAGCTATTTTTAAATCTGCTGCGTCTACACCCCATTACAGGTGGCAGTTAGTGGGAGGAGTCAGTGGACCCAGACTGACACCATGTGCACGTCGATAAATCTTTACAAAGCCTGCAGGAAACCAGAGCAGCTCGGTGTGTGACAGTGACAGTCCCAGTCTTTCAGTCATGTTTTTGTGTCTGCGTCGTAATTTTCTAAGCAAATCTTCTCTGTTCAGATTCGAGAATAGAAAGTCTGCAGCTGACAATGACAGAGGTCCTGAAGAGGCAGTGCTCCAAGTCTAAAAAGGGCTACAACCAGGTGAAGGGCGTATTTTTTTACAAGTCTGAATCAAACACTAAACACATTCTCACGAAACGCCCCCTCCTCACACTCCTCCTCTCTCCACAACAGCACATCTCCATATCACAGGTGAAGGTGGACAAGGTGCAGGTGGTCAGTGGAGAGGAGGGGACGACTTTTGCTGTGTGTCTGGATCAGGATGAGAAGAAGTTCATCCAGAGTGTCACCAGGTACGACCCAGGATCATCACCATCACATCATTAAACCTTTATTTAAGCAGTAAAGGAGTCAAACACCGTTATCAGCCAACATTAGTCTCATGTCTCGTATCTGTATCTGCAGGTGTGAGGTGTCTCTGTGCTGTAAAGCAGGAAGCAGTTCAGACTGGAGGTCCTACAAGCCCTTACCTGGCCAAGTCCAGCCTCTGCACCCGTCCTACTGCTCTCTGCTCTGCCTTCCCATCACCTCTTTCTCCGCCTCGTATCCATGACACACTTTTTACTCCACTCAACGAATCCACGGAGCTGATATAGAATAATTCACACAGGGATGTTTGATCCAAAGCAACTCAGGATGCAGAATATATAAACCGAATAGAGAGCGAAAATTAAAGCAGAGATAAAAATTGCACAGTACTCAGGGTGACGTTTAGTGAATAGTTGAGGAGGGGTTTGTCGTGTGTCAGGGTGTGTCACACTGTTAACTGCGCAGATGACATGCTACTGTTTCTCCCCTCGTCATATCTTTGATTACTGCGGTAAATGGAAGTTTTAGCAACTTTAAAAACAAAGATGACTGTTGAAGCTTCACCTGTGAGCACTTGAATACATTTCAGAGGAACAGCAGTTTATCACACAGTTCATTGTGCATTAATTGAGTAATTGTTAGGTTTTTACAGGTTTTCAAAGGAATGTTACTCGTCAGTCGCTGCCAAAAGTGTAAAACTGTTTACTTGATTACTATTGTGTACGTTCTGTTGATCCATGACAGTCAAACCTTTTTTATCTTTACAAAGACGTGGAATAAGATAAGCTATTTATTTGTGAAGTGACAGCACTGAAAACATGTTTTTTTTTTCAGAAAATACGTTTCATTTTGTTAACATGTCGCAAAATTGAAATAAAATCACACTTCAGTCGGCTTTGTTTATTCTTTGATCTTCTGGTTTAAGTGACTGAACTTCCTCTTATGAGTCACTCACACTCTGTCTCACACTCGCACAATAAACACAACCTGCCATTATCACATTAGGACACTCATCAGAGACGCCTCAGGGAGAAACTCCTGCCATGTCTCTTCTCAGGCATGCAGAGCGAGAGAAGGTAACAGTGGTTAACTCTGGATTGCTGCAGACAGAATAACTTTAATTTGCATCAGGAGCCATTGTGTTTCGTTTGATTGATTGTGAAGAGCAGACAACATGGCCGATCCCACAGGTAAGTGCTTTTATTTCCTCTTAGACGCTTCGAAATGACTGTAACACACAAACTTGTTACGTTGGTTAAAGCTTGTAGGAGAGGAATCTAAAGGTGACATGCATGATCTCTATTTTTAGCTGACGTGGGCCTCTCGACTGTGGAGTTCAACCTGCACAACAATGTCCAGGCTCTTCTCAAAGAAATGAACAGCCAAAGTGCCTCACACAAAGGTAGCTGCAGCTGAGGGGATGTGAAGCATTAAAAGGCAAATCAGTCTGAATGCAACCAATAAGAACGAGGATTGATATCATTCAATATAAGGCTACTGCCAGCAGCCATTTACAGTAGCTTAGCTTAGCCTGGCTAGCCTGACCCACTTCACCCCCGACCTCAAAATCCAAGATGGCTGCTCCGCTCATCAACACCTGTGGAAGCTATAGAATATACTCTGCTATGACGTTTACATCTGAGATAAATGGAACCATTGTACTTATGTTCGACTGACATGAAGGAGGTATCAAGATTTACTTAAAGGAATAGTTCACTGTAAAACAAAATTAAGTCATTATCGACTGGAGCTGGAGACCCGCGGGGGTACCCTCCGGCAACGATAATCCATATAACAAGCATAAATGGTGTCCGAGAAGAAAAGGTCCATAAAACTGCAAAAACTTTGTAATATTCCTCCATACTGCTCGTCCGCTGCAATCCAAGTGTCCTGAAGTGGCGACATCCAGAGTTTACTCGAAATGACATCATTTAGTACATTTTTCTAGCCTAAACAGTCACTATGCTATGTTTACACGGAGGCACGCTGCGTCCCCGCGAGTATCCCTCGCAGCCGATTGCACTATGGAAGCCGCGCCGGACAAGATGAACGAGACTCGCGATAGATACACACCGGCATTTACTTCCTGTTTTGAGCGACCGCGCAACACACAAACACAAGAGGGATCTGCCTGCACTCATGATTTGAAGCTTTGACACTCACAGCAGCAAGTAAATACTGGTGTGTATCTATCGCGAGTCTCGTTCATCTTCTCCAGGCAGATATAGCATAGTGACTGTTTAGGCTAGAAAAATGTACTAAATGACGTCGTTTCGAGTAAACTCTGGATGTCGCCACTTCAGGACACTTGGATTGCAGCGGACGAGCAGTATGGAGGAATATTACAAAGTTTTTGTGTAGTTTTATGGACCTTTTCTTCTCGGACACCATTACGCTCGTTATATGGATTATCGTTGCCGGAGAGTACCCCCGCGGGTCTCCAGCTGCACTTTGAGGAATAAGAAACTACACCGGACTTATCATCAGCATGTGGGTGAGTCGATAATGACTGAATTCTGTTTTAGAGTGAACTATTCCTTTAACCAGTTCCTTTAAGATTTTACAGAAATAAACAAAACTAATTATGTTTTCCTTCAAAAACTTTTGTGGTTTTCTGATCTGTTTTAAGGTTTTACAATAAGCCCAGTCTCTTTGTATTATGTATCAAGATGGTTTAATTTGTTAAAGTCATGTGATGTTGAGCAGACACACTGTGTGATGCGTGTGGTCAGATGTAAAGCGAGCCGCTGACTGTGTGCTCTGCAGGAATGCTTCGGTGGCTTCTTCAGAAGCAGTTAGAGAGCGAGCCGTCCTGCAGCGTTTCATTGATCCGACTGCTGCTGCAAGAGCTGGAGAAGAAGCTAGAAAGGGTTGGCAAGTTTCGCTCCTTGAACTCTGCTTTCAGATTTCAAAGTCAAGTTTAAAATTTCATGCAGACTTCCAACAGCTGGTGTTTCTCTCTTTGAAGAGGACCCTGCCTTCATGCTTTATTTGTGGCATATTTCTAATGTAACTTTTTGTTTGACGACCGATGCAGACTTATAAAACACAACCGTACGAACATGTCATCCCAGTGCTGCACACTCTCTACTATGTGGTTATTCAGGTAAGACACACCTGTGGGAATCTAGTTAAATATGTGGCATGTTTCACACAGAGCTTATTACTGTAGACCGACAAACAAGTTGACATGCATTTTGTTTGACTATTTCTGTATTTATCTTTCCAGTCAGGTGCCATGATCCCCTCCAGCCTTTACCAGACAGTGTATGAGTGTTTGAAGAAACTGCTAATATTACCAAAGCCTTACTCTGCTGTGGCCCTGAGCACTCTGAGGAGCATCAAGATGGAAATGATCACACCAGGTGTTTTGCACATCGAGCTGAAATCAGCTACACACAATGAAGTAGCTACTGCATGAGGCCGTAAAATAAACATTGTTGACGGACTCATCCTTCCCTCCACAGGCTCTTTATATCAGAGGAGAGTCACTGCAGAGCAGAGCTTGAAGAATGAGCATTTCACTTTGCAGGAAAAGTGGGTAACCCGATATCACCAGAGTAACTGCTGATTGCTGCTAACTGCAGCTGCAATTAGCTTGTTAGCTCAGTTAGCTGTGCAACATAATACATAAATGTCTTGACATAACGTCAGCACTATTTTTTCACATTCTGTTGATAATCTCAGTTTTTAAGGTAAAATTCCAACAATGGTAATCTTTTTCCCTGTCTGCTCCTCCAGGGTGTTTGTGCTCGCTGACCCGGCTGTGTTTTCACTTCCACTGGAAGCAGCAGTGAGAGCACACCTGGAGGCGTCCAACTTGCTCAGGAACACACGTACCATGGAGAAAGACGTGGTGCTACGTGTGCTGCAGACGGGGCTGGAGACGACCTGCCAAAGCTCCAGACTGGCTCCAATCCTGGAGGTAAGCAGGTTTATCAGGATGTTTTGGACAAAGTGAGACGGACATTTTGAGCAGTCCACCACTTTGGACCAGACTGATATATCTAAAAAATCTATGGAAAAATTACCATTAAAATATTCGTAGTCGACAGAGGATGTATGCTAGTAATTTTGGTGATCACCTGACGCCACCAGCAGGTCAAATCGGCAAAATAAGTTGTGATGTATTTATAGTGAATAAAGGGCATTTCACCACATTTCACCACATTTTGTCTACTGGAAGGGCAACATAAAGGGCACGTTATCATGCTTTATCTACCATAGGGGCATCCAAGCAGTGTTTTTTCAAACATGTGGACACCCCCTTGAAGACCACACACATTATCGTTGTGGACTCTTAGTCTTGCGGATGAATGCAAGGCTTAGTTTATTCCTCACTTATCAGTAATATTTTTCAAACAAACTTTGTGTCCTTTGTGTATTTCAGGCTTTAGAGGACCACGTGGTAGAGAAATATTTCCAGGAGGTGGTTCTAGCTGTGGAGCAGAGTATACAGCATGGTGCAGGTGGTCGTGCAGAGTATCTGAACAAACTACACGACATATACAGAGACATCCTGACTGCCTCCAAAGAAGGTGTGTGTTCTGCACTCTGCTTTTGCAGCACAGTTTAATATTAGCTGAAATAAGAACATTTTGACAGGATTGCTGTGTTATCTTTACCGTTTGCTCAGAAATAACCACAGCAGATCACTGTACCTCTGTGTGTGGCACTGCGCTGCCCTCTCCAGAAATCAATTTCCTCTTGTGGAGACATGAAGAGGATCTATGTGAGTCAGTCAGACAAACACAAACAGCCACGACTTTATATTTCTGTACATGAGAGATGTTACAACGTACACTATATGTTTTTTTTCCTGAAGGGAATCTGCTGGCAAAGCTCGCCCTGAGTGGCAGCCGTAACTCAAGTGTTGATGAAGAAGTGAAGGACAGAAGAGGTTCAGTCCGGTCTGAAGACAGTGGGATAGAGCGAGCTCCAAGGGAGAGTAACTTTGATTACAGAGAGCAGCCTCTGGCCAGAAATCGGAGAAATGCCTTTAAGAACATGAAGCCGGCCGATAAACTGACCCTGATGAGTGAGAAGATAGAAGCGTCTCCTGCTCTAACAGAAGACAGAAGGCGTCTCACAACAAGGGTCGTGGTGATGGGGGACGATCGTGTGCTGGGAAGACTTGCCAGGGCTTATCACTCTATCCGGTGAGCAGCTAGTTTTCTTTGTGAACACCTTCTTTTTTTATGTTCCTCAAACATAAACTCAGATGTGTACACTCAGCTTTCCATGAATGTTTTACACGTGTTTTCCAATAGAGAAAGAGAGTCGAAACGTCTTGTTCTGACCAAGAAACTGAACCTACAGTTGTACTACATCCCAGTCACTGATGTGGAGCCTCTGCTCAGTCCACCTGTGAGTCACTCAAAACGACAGCGTCTGATTGCTTTAAATGTACAAAACTTTATACGACCCAGCAACACCTGATATTCCT
The DNA here is from genome assembly GCF_965226575.1 of Pagrus pagrus. Classification (NCBI taxonomy): domain Eukaryota; kingdom Metazoa; phylum Chordata; class Actinopteri; order Spariformes; family Sparidae; genus Pagrus; species Pagrus pagrus. Next base: position 9,705,523 of record NC_140197.1, read on the forward strand.
CACAGGATATCCCATGTCAGGATGAAGGCAGGTTGTCTCTCGCCTCCTTATTGGGAAGAGTGGATCCATGGTACAACAGCAACATCAACAGTCTGCCTGCTGCCATCTGCAAACTGGTAACGGTAACTAACATGACTAAGAGTCATGCTAACAGCTCGGTGAGGCTGTAGAGGCACACCGGTGCTTTGAGCTAACTGCTAACATCATACTGGCCAACTGAGCAACCAGGGATTCAACTGACTCCTTCTTCCTTCTGTGTTTTCTAACTGCTGCAGCACAATCAGAGCGAGCCATCACAGCAGAACCTCTACCTGCTGGACACCCTGTGTTACTACCTTCGCTGTGGGACGCATCCAGTTAACCTGCCGCTATATTTGGTTAAGGTACAGTGCAGCTGTTGTGTGTATCTGTGGTCATTTACATGCATGCAAATGTCAAAAACACAGGCTGGGTTTTCATATGTCAGCAGAGGCAGCAGAAATACTACATCAGACATACTGTTGTGTTTATTGCAGTGTTTCTATTTTGACTTAAAGCTGCGCTTATCAGTTCTTCATGTCAAGTAATGATTAAATGACCTTGCCGTGTGTACAGAGGTTTTGGCAATCATTTTTTGGCTCATTGTTTTGATTGTCCGACCCCAAAACCTTTCTCTCATTCCTGAGAGAACCGCCTTCCTGGTGTGACTTGAAACTGTATGTTGTGTGTGTGCGCGTGTGTGTGTGTAGATGACCCGCTCCAGCTGTAATATCAGCTCTGTGGTGGAGGAGGTGTTTGTGTCCCATCTGGAGGCTGACTTCCCAGAGTTCAGACACCTTAAAGAAAAGTCTGCAAGTATGTTTCTGTTTCTTTTTCTGTGTGTGAGTGTGTGGACGCTGCCATGACTGTGCTAACATCAGAGTTGGATAAAGTAAGGTGTTGTCTTCGACAGAGGAGCCCTCCACACGCAGAAGGAAGTCAGCAGTGGACGTCTTTGGGGCAGCCATGTCAGTCAGGTATACAAAGGTGCAGTCCTTATTTTTAGTGGTAATTATTTATAATGTCATTTTTTTTCTGTTTAGCATTAGCATCAACCGCAGGATTCGGGCTAACTATCACATCTTCAACAGATCTCTTTAAGCAGACGAGAAGTGGTAAAGGGAGAGGCACCCATGGCATGTGGTGTGGTGATTACACCAGAGCAGGCAGCTGGAACATCAGGTTCACCTTCTCACTTTATTTATATTTACATCTAATTGACAGATTTATGTTAGCTTTATGCTGACCAATCCCTATTACTTTGTCCAGGTAAGGATTACCTGAATGTCAGGTTTGGCAGTTTGACCCCGGGACACAACAAAGTAAGAAGTCATTCACTTCCATCTAGAAATACAGATTATGATTACTGCATTATTTTAAGTTACTGAACCGTTAATGCATACTTGTTCTTTCTACACGTTTCCTGTTTTGATTACAGCAGATTCAAACTCAAAACATCAGCATCAGGACGCTGGAGCATCGGACACTCTCTGTGTGCCTGGACAAGGACTCTCGCAGGACGTACACTGACGTCCAAAGGTCGGCAGCACCTCTGTTTCGCATTTGTTCTATTTCGGTGACGGAAAATTGAGTAAAAAAAGTATGATGCAATGTCATGTAATTCTTTAACAGGATAAAAATGTATCCGTGCTTGGACCCAGGATGCAGCATCAGGTCCAGGTTCAGTGTCAGCAGCGAGCGAGAACTGTTGCTGAGCAAGTACCTGGACAAAGTCCTGTCACTGCCAATCAACACCTTCACTGATGTGACCCTCTGAGGGACAGGAGCTGTTTATACCATTTGTACAGATTGCATATGGTATACTGTATTCTCAACAACTAGTCTCTCTCAACAAGTCCTCCTGTGGACACCCATAAGTGGAGCAAGTTGTATAAACACATAATTAATGATGATAAATTCAAACACGGTTGTCATGAGGTTATAATTGTTGATCTGTCATTAAAAAACACTATAAGAAATAACATGTAACGTTTCTGCATTAAAATGTTTAAAACAAGCCCTTTGGTAAATGTGTTTTTGAATTGTATACTTACATTCCCAAAAATATTTCCAGCAATCTTGAAACAATGTAAAAATATGTCATATGTCAGTTTATAGTAACAGTACTATAACAATGTGGTTCATGTGGTCGCCCTGTCGCTATAACTTCCAGGGAAACATCAAGTGGTAAGTCAGAGAGTAAAGAAGGAAGTCAGTGAACATGACTAAACATAACCTGAATAAAGCATGAAAATATTACCTCATCTGTGAGCATTTCTGTTATATAAGAAAGATTTTCATCAGCAATGTGGTTGTTCACCATTAAAGACCACAACTCCCATGATCCGATGCTACTTGTATCTTTTGTTTTGTTTTGACTTTCGAGAGCCCTAGTGGCAGAATCCATTTTTGAAATGTTCTTTTACAGCTTATAAATGTTAAAGAAGGGTTGAAATAAAGTATTAGCAACACTAGGGTGACCATATTTTGATTACCAAAAACCAGGACAATTGGCCCAGCAACGAGATATGATACTCAAAATTTACTCAAAGATGCCTTAAAATTAACATACATTTAAAGTATGCCTCCTCTGTATGGATAGAAAATTGATATATTACAAACAAAATACTATCTATAACCAAAGACACACATTCAGACATGCTTCTCAGAGGTTACTCAACATGTTATAAGTTTCAAAAACAACGAATGAAATAATGTCTCTTCTGTATTAGAAAAATAAATAATAATACATAACTGAAAAATACCTCTGCTATATTAGCAATCCAACTACTACGCTCACCTCGCACACTTTTTTTTAATGTTTTTCGGTGTCCATGTGGGCTTTGAGGTCCCTGACACCCCATTGGACACCAAAACATATGTGCACAAAGCCTCCCACTTGTCCCTACCGGGACGGTAAGTGGGGAATTTCTTTTGTAGCTCATTGTTAAATGTGCATTTACGCTTCGGCATGATGATGCTGGCAGGAGTGCTATGGCTGTCTGCTCGCTCATTGTGAGTGTAAATGTAGCAGCCTCTCAGGGATTACGTCACATGCAGCATCAATTTAATGGCCCAATGAAAAACAATGAAAACCAGGACATTTCACCACTTTATAAAATACTCCCGGGACAGACAGGACGTGAAAACAGGACATGTCCCGGGAAAACAGGACGTTTGGTCACCCTAAGCAACACTCTTTCTCATTTTTCTATTATAATGTAATGTTACTGTAAAGTTAAGCCCTTAAGATGCTTTTCTATCATGGTAAAACAAATAGAGGGCAGCACATCACCGGAGTAACCACTAACTGCTGCAAACCGAGCTGTCGTTAGCTATTTGGCTCAGTTAGAAGTACAGCTAGCGGTCCGGACAGTGAGCTCACGCGGTGGGGAAATGTTGGTGTTTGCACGGCTAGCAAGGGAGCTTTGGACCTGGACTGGGTAGTGCTAGCATGCTAACTTCAGTAAATATATCTCTGCAACACAATACATAACATCAACACTGTTATTTTCATTTTTTCAACTAAAAGTCTTACATAATGCACCTTTAAGTGTGAACTACTCACAACCACATTTGTGGTGGAATGTAACTAACTACATTTACTCAAATAATGTTTAAAGTTACAGTTTATAAAATGCAATAATGATGCAATGTTACAGATACAACGTTAATAGTATTTAATACTCTAAATGGGTCCCTGTTATAAGTCAAGTACACACTGCTGCTAATAGTGTACTTTTACTTAATACTTGGTCATTAATGATCATGTCTCAGTGGAGAGTTTTACCTGTTGACCTGTGGCGCATAGAGGCATCCGCACCGTCAGGGGGCGCTGCAGTCCCTGAAATGACTCCAGGTGTAAACTAGAGGCAGCTGAGTGGATTCATCGTCCAGACGGAGACAGGTGCCTTCCAGCTCTCAACCTCAAACAGACCGTGTGGTGGATGTGATGCAGGAGAAAATTACCGGTGGGAAAGTTTAAAGAACTTTGTGCGGCAGAGACCGACAGGTAAATGTTTAATATGTCTGTTTTTGTTGTTGTTTTTTTCTTAACTGCCAAACTTAACGTGACGTGGACAAGTGAGTCCACATCCTGATAAGCTGCAGGGACAGGTGCACCCAGCCTGACAGGTGCGACTGGCACTGTCAGCTTCTGCTTGTATCTGCGTGTTTCTGATGGCTGAATTCGTCAGGATGGTGATTTTAAACTTATAATAGCTGTGTAGTTTCCATATTTACCTGCGCTGTGGTGTTCAGCCGCGATGGTCCTCTTATCTGAGTGAATATAAAGCCAGATACTGTGTTATTACAGTGTAGGAGGTACAAGGAAATAGACCCACTGTAGATGAAGCTACTCTTTAAACTGTTCTGTTGAATGAACCACAAAAAGAAAGAAAAACAAGTGAACACACTGTGAAAACAGCCCTCTGTTTAAAAGTCCTGCTCAAATAACTGCAGTAAAATGTTCCCTATCTGTGTTTTACTATTTTAAACGATGTTTTTAGTTTGATATTACAGCTGCATCAGTGTGTATGTTGATTATTACTGCTGTAGATGTTTAAGGTTGAGTTTATTCTAACACCTTTATTCTGTCGGGTGGTTTCAGCTGCATCAATGTATCATATTCTATACGTTATATATGTTTGTGTTGTCACTGTGCTGTTTAAAGTACCCATACCTGAGTGAAAGTAAAGATATCGTGTTACAATAGTACTTTGGTAGAGGTGAAGATCACTCATCGATAGTACTGTAGTGAAAGTTAGTATCTGATGTTAACTGTCCTTAAGTATCAAAAGTACAAGTACAAGTAAATTACAAATATATGTACATGTATGTTAATGTATACTATGGGTGGATCGAGTATCGACCTGTTTTATTATCAGATCCAAAATTCTGCATTTTTCTAATTATTGGAATCTTTTTCATGTAATCTGAAAAAGTAACGAGCGACTAAAGTTATTAAATTAATGTAGTGAGTAAAAAGTGCAATATTTGCCTCCAAAATGTAGGAGTGGAAGTATAAATTAGCAGAAATTGGAAATACTCAAGTAAAGTACAAGTAGCTCAAAATTGTTCTTAAATACAGTACTTGAGTAAATGTACTTAATTACATTTCATCAATGTCTGCTAGAGCCATGTATCTCTAAAAAGACAACTTGTCATAATCTGTTTTCAGCTTTGTGATGATGCATTTTAAGTAATCCAAGAGTGTTTTTAAATCGTGTGAGAGGATTTTCTCAACACATTAAGGAACATAAATCCTACAGTCTACAGAATAATCCAAAACTGTAAGAAATGTTCACTATGTGCCTCCGAAATGTACCTCAGAAGTACCAGAAATGTATATATACCTACCATCCCTGAGTAGATCTACTAAGTTACATTCCACACTGTCCCACCAAAATAAAACTACAATCAATTCATGCAGTGAATTAAAGATTTACTCATGTTTATACTGTGTTTAAAGAGATGGCACAAACAAAAGGAGTATGATGTGGGCTTTGGACTGCTGTATCACCGCTTTCTGCTCATTGGCTCAGCATGTTTTCACTTTGTAAGTGCAGAAAGTATCAAAATAGAAACAATTAGTTGATCACTGCTACTTGGATAAGCGATTCACTTTATAAGCAAGACTAGTAAAAAAAAGTGCCAGATATTTTCAGGTTCTAGCCTCAAATATGAGGAGTCAGTACTTCTCTACGCTGTACGTCATTGTGATGTAAGTGTCCTTGGGTTTTGATACTAGAAGATGTCACCTTGAGGTTTTTTTGCTAACGTTTCATACACTAACCGATCAATCAGCAGGTTAACTGTTAAAGAAAATAATTTAGTCCTAGTAAGAACCTTACAACTGCAAACACAAAGCCTTGAGGACAGAAGTATTGATGCTGTGCGTACTGGTTTGTTTCCAATCCCTCTGTCTGTCAGGTGCTCCATGTGAAACCTACGAGGACAGACTGTGAGCTGCCCAGGAGGACGATCATGAAGCGGAACAAGCAGATCGACGTGAAGCGTGCCCTCGCTCTGGCCGGCACCTTTAACTTCCTGTGCTGCTGCGCCAGAGCCTGCCTGCTCCCCTTCCTCACCCTGTACTTCAGACAGCTGGGCCTCACTCCTGCCATGACGGGCCTCGTCATGGGAACCAAACACCTCATAACGCTGGTCTGGAGCCCCGTGGCGAGCCTGCTCTCCAAGCACTACAACAAGAGGCGAGTGGTTATAAACTGCGCTCTCGTGTGTTCTGCGGCAGTCGCTTTGGTCCTGCAGCTCATCCCGACGACAGATGTGCAACAGATGGGCACCTGCAACATGTCCGACAGGAGGAGCGGTCCTACCCAAGGTCTGGACGGTAACCTGCTCATGAGTAGCGTCAGACCTGCCACATTATGGACTAGAACTCTCCCTAAAATCAACACAGCAGATGTTTCCCAGTCTGCTGTCACCTTTCCTGCAGAAACATCTCCTGATGCTGAATCTGCTCCTGTTTTGATGACCAAAACATCACTTTCCCAGCTTGATGAAGATGAATCTCAGCCTCAGCTGTCACAAGAGAACATATCAGCGGTGATCAACAGCAGTCTTGGAGAACCAAAGAACATGCACCAGACCACTGTCTCTGTAGCAGCTCCAGTGAGAAACAAGAGGTCCAAATCAGCGTCAGGAGAGGAGGAGGAGGGGGACGACGGCCGTTTTGACTTCCTGGGCAGCCTGAAGGTGATGGACCCTCAGCACCAGCTCTTCTTCTTGATACTCATCATCGTGTCGGTGTGGGAGTGTACTTCAGCCCCTCTGGAGTGGACGGCAGATGACGGCCTGCATGAATATCTAGACTACGCTGATGCTTCGGACCGCTACAGCAGCACCAGGGTGTGGGGTTTACTCGGAGCAGCGTGCGGGGTTGGGGGCGCAGGGTTTCTGGTCAGCCAGCTGAGCTGTCTCATAGCTGATCAGCTGCCCAGGAGTGTGGTGCATTTCTACTGTTACGCTGGTGTGGCGGTCCTGGCCCTCCCTGTGGCTGCCTACCTCCCTCTCTACCTGAATAAGAAGCCAGACAGGGCCAACGGGCTCCTCAAAGCTATCCAGCTGGTGCGCGGCTCCCCCCGCGCTCTGCTCTGCGCCGGTACCACTCTGCTGGTCGGGGTGGCGAGCTCGGCCGTGGATAACTTCCTCCTGTGGGAGATGCAGGATCACGGGAGCAGCGAGCTCCACATGGGACTGTCTCTGGCCCTCGCTCTGCTCTCACAGGCCGCCTTCCCTCTGCTGTCTGGCCGAATGTCCAAGCTCCTCAGCCCAGGGAGGGTGCTCACCGTCGGAGCAGCCTGTCTCGCTTCACAGTGCTTCTATTACTCCTTCCTGTGGGGGCCGTGGGCTGCGCTGCCCGCTCAGGTGTTCAGCTGTTTCAGCCGCGGAGCCCTCTGGTGGGCTGTGAAGGTGCAGTGTGAGGATGTGGCCACGCCAGGCGCTGAGAGGAGCGTGAGGAGGATCTACAGTTCACTTTCTCTACACCTGGGGAGCGGGTTGGGGAGCTTCGCCGGAGGGTTTGTGGTCCAGAGGTTCGGGCTGACGTGGCTGTTCAGAGGAGTGGCGCTGGGTCTGATGCTGTGGTGTGTGTGTCTGCCTCTGCTTCAGTGGAAAGCCCCTCGCCAGCGCAGGATCAACTATTCTCGCCTTTTGGCGGCCGATGCGAGCGAAGCCAGCGACTCTGAGTCTGAACAGGAGCGAGACTGGCTGGATAAAGCGATGGAGGACGACAGAGGCAATAACAATTATGGAAGGAGGATAAACCACTGAACTCCACAGTGTGAGAGCAGAGCGAAGGGACTTACCTTCCCAAAATCAAATCATAGAAAACATTCTATCAATATGGAACTAAAGATTATCTGTCACTCTTTATCATCAGCTGCACAGAGCAGAGCGGGATCACTTATTCTTTTCTCTGACAGGTTTAATTAAAATCTGTTAAAAGTGTTGACCTCATTAGTGGCTTCTTCATCACTATTCAGAGTTGTATCAGCTGAACTGATGGACTTCATCTCCGAGCCACCTGAGCCTCCACAAACACACATCTGCATAAGCAATTACTCTTCTGTAAAGCAAACAAGGCAGCAGGATGAAGGGCGGCAGGAGAAGGACTCTGTCAGGTGAATTCCACAGCTCACTGTCGGCATCATGATAATTACAATACAACACTGAAGCCTGCCAGTAGGAGTGTCAACACAGGACGTGTGCACAAGGAGAGGCTGAACTGGACCGTCAACATGTGTCACCACACCCTCTGTGTTGATCTACTGCGGAGATCACCGCAGGCTGCTGCCATTCATCGCGTCTGTGACTCTAAACTGGCTGAGCTGATGAAATGGTAAATCGGTAACACTCTCTGTGACGCCCGTGTCAACATTGCATTATTGTAAAGTAGTTTATAATAACTTAAAAGGTCAAGTAAAAGAAAAGTTGTCGAATCGGAGTACTGAGTTCATACTGCAATCAACATTTACTTCATAATGATGGGCTGAAGAAGAGAACTTGTCTATCGCCAGTTTAACTGTATAAGTCAAAGTATTGTGAATATGTATTAATACCTATAGCTAGAACTAGAATTATACAGTGCTATGAGCAGATTGTAACACATGTTAAGTGTGTTCATAATGCAATTACAGACGGACCCTTTCAATTTTCCAGCATTTGTTATATTTCATTCTCATCCAAAATGGATTAAATTCCATTTTTTCTCATTAATGTTCACATAAAACTCCACAATGACAAAAACAGGATTTTCTTGTGTTTTGAAAATGTGTTAAAAATAAAAGAATCCTAAAAATATCCTTTTTACATATTCAGATCCTTCACTCAGTAGTTTGTTAAAGCACCTTTGGCAGCCTCAAGTGTTCTTGTAAATGGTCCTACAAGCTCGACTCACCTCTCTCTCAGAAGTTTCTGCAGTTTTTCTCAGCAGGACTGTTTGAGCTCAACCCGGTTGGGCTGGTTGTGCCGGTGCACTGCCTTTTTCAGATCTCTGGTCTGTTGGGTTCAGGTCGGGCTCTGGAAAGGCATGCTAGCTTACAATACATACTGCAACCAGATTCAGTAAGACATCCGGGTATATTTGGCAGACTGCACGCTAAATGATATGGTAGTACTAAATACTGAAGCATCATCCTCTTGAGTAATTGCAATAAATAGATGTTAATGCTGCCAGTCAGACAGGGATCTCGTTCTGCTTTGTGAACAGTATCCACTGTACAACTTTTAACATTCTTCTTCTTTAGTGATAATCTGAACGACAAACACTTTTTTTTTTGTACACATCTGGGCTTGTGGCAGGAGTGTGACTGTATCTGTGCACACGCAGCTGAAGAATGAATGAATGTAGCCGTCCTGGGTGTGGCACTGGCAAAGTGGCAGCTCCTGCATACAGACAGATTCGCTCCCCGAACATCTGTCTGGGCCCTCAAGGGCCCGGCTGCATGAAATCAAGTCATCCCCAGTACGTTGCTAGCAGCTGAACTCAATGAGGCACAGTGTAAGATCCATGATGAACGACAGCTCTATTCTCCCGTGCAGAGTGCTGTTGTAGTGGTGAAAGCGCAGCGGCGCACTACAGAGGCAGATGTCTGTGATTTAAATCCTTTTTGTCTTTTATGTTTGTCAAATAGCGTATAGAAGGGTGGCTGAGCTTATTTTAAAGTGACTTATTTTCTGTCACACGCAGTTTTCTGCTTTGAATCTCAGATCGTCACAGAAGCACTTCTTCTCCGCCGGCTCTTTGTGAACATGAACCTTCATCTAACAAAACCTTCTTGACCCTGACTGACTCCATTCATTTACCCTCCTACACAAACTGATTCAGTAATGGGTCGTCAGCTTTTCTCGATGGAGTCAAATGCAGCAGTGAAATGTAAACTTACTTCAGTATTTCCATTTTATACAACTTTATGCTTCTGCTCCACTACATCTCAGATAAAAATACACTTTTTACTCCAGTAACATTTCTCTGACTACAAGTTTTCATACCCTTCCTGTCCACTGAAAACTATTTAGTGATTTTGACAAACTGAAGGATTTCCCTCCAGTTGTTCTTTGTCTCATAGGTGAGGAAAATGATCCTGATTCTTAAAGGTGCAATATGTAAGAATTTCAGCTGAAAATCTGAAAAAATAATTAACCAAAATTATCAACAGAATGTGATTAACTCTGATGTTATGCGACTTTTTTGCAAAGATATACAAAGTTAGCATGCTAACCAGCTAACCCCAACTGATCAAGGTCTGAAGCTCCTGTGCTACTAGTGATGTAAACACCAACATGTAAACACAAACACTCCCAGTCTGGACTGCTAGCTGAACAGCTAACTGAGCATACACTGGCTATAGTTGGCAGCAGTTAGCGGTTGCCCTATTGACATGCTGCCCCTTGTTTTGAGTTATAGTTAGACTATGAATTTAACAGGTGGTCACTTCTGACATTATTGCACCTTTAAGCTATTTAAAAACCTTCTTGGATTATTTATACACCATAATTATATAAAATAGTTACAAAGAGCTCGACCTTAAACATCTTCAGCAGCAAAATACAACATACAAATGAATAAAGTAGTAGTATTAATCCACAGACTTCATATATAATAGTAAAACACTGACAGGGAACATTTCACTGCACAATAAGTACTTTTACTTTTGTAGTAAATGGAGTTGAAATCAGCTCAACCAGTACAATGCAGCAGTAATGCTGCTGCTGCTGCTGCTGCTGCTGCTGCTGTGTGTCATACCGCTGCTCTGCCAGCAGGGGGCGCCTCTCAGCAGAGATCAGCAGCCTCGGCTCCTCCGCGCTGACATCCACCTCTGTCTGACTCGGTTCAGCATCTGTTGGCAGCTCTCCTCCAGTTATATCCACTCACACGTCACGCCACAGCTGCATGGACGCACCTCATATATTAATTTCCAGGCTGCACAGATATTTCTCGGTGTCGGAAAGTGGGGAGGATTTCTGAAGAACATGGAAAAAGAAAGAAGATCCTCCAAACAGTACGGCTCTCTGGAGAGGACGCATGTGGACGCAGAGACGGAGAAATCAAGTGAGTTTGGAGAAGCGTTTAGATTTAATTGGACGCATGTTTGATTAGTGGATATGTGTGAAAGAAGGGGATGTTTTACAACTTTCAACATAAAGAAGATGAGCTGAAGCTTGAGGTTCCTGCAGATCATCACTGAGAATATGTTGAAGTTATCTGTCAGCAGGGCCGGACACGGGGTTTTAATTGTCCTGAAGGGGGGACACCAGGGGGGGCTTAGACTTATAAACCCAAGGAATTTTAGTCTGTTCTGGAGGTGAAAATGTTTTCTTTTAACACTGACTCATGTTCAGGGGTGCACCATATGGATGTTTTAACTGATAGAACCGACAATTACCTGCTTCACAAGGACAATATCGATAAAATAACCCATAATTTATACTTGTATTATAAAAAGAAGGTCATACCCTGTAGTTATGCACACCTGAGGATAAGAAAGCAAAGATGGATGGTTTAATATTCCATCTCTTATAAGATTAGTTGTGTTAAAACGTGTAGACTATTCCCTCCTGTCAAACACACTGAAAATGTGCATACTGCTGCCTACTGTATCGGAGTGTGCAGATGCTGTACTTACTATAATTTCAAAGAAGCCAATAAATAGCGGTAATGAATAGAATAGAATTCAACATGTTTGTTTTTTTGTATGGATATATCTATTTTGCTGATAATTAGTAAAAAAAAAATACAAAAATAAAAATTGATTTTTTTGATTTTTTTTTCCTCAAGGTTTAGTTCTTGGTTCTCTGTTGAACAAGCTTTTTCCTCTTGTGCTGTGATATCACGTGTGCAACATTTTATTACAAGGACACACACTCATTTTATTTTACTGCTTTCTATTATGTAGCACATGGTTGACTTTAACAGTGTCTTAAGAATATAACTGTATTCTATTAAAATGATACAGAGTCTGTAAGAAATAAAAGGAACATGTATATCTACACAAACCTGTTGTGTAACAAGTAATTAAAGTGACAGCGCGAAATGAAAAGCCAATAATAAGCAGCCTGTCGGAGGGCTTGGAGCAGAATAATGCAAACAAAAGAAGACATACAGGCTGTTATGACAATAACCCCACATCAGCCATTAATTATTAATGTGTGCATGCAGGTGGTGATGCACATGCAGATGAATAAAGTTGTGGGATCACCAGATATACATGTGTGGGTTTAGGGAGGTTGTGCGTTCGCGCAGCCTTGATATCCCCCAGTGATTCAATGTGTGTGATTGTAACGTCGTTTCACACAAGGTCAGGTAATTAAAAGCCGATCCGAGCTCCGCTGGATGACTCATCGCTCCCGGTGTGGAGTAGGAGGCCGCACGTGGGGGGCGTGTAGTTATTGAATGATGCTTGAAGAATTACTGGTGGAGGGGGAGGGGGGGTTCACTAATTAAGTGTTTATTAAAGTGTCTGTTTCTCTGAAAATGGTAATCTTCTCTGTAAAATCAATAAGAGCAGTCCAGCAGTCTGTGGACCGACGTTTGACCTGTCACTGCAACAAAAACACTGGTGTAACTAATGTCTATAACGACGGCTCAGTTCCATTTAGTGTTCCAGTGAGTAAAGTCAGTAAGCCAGCGTGCACAATACTAGAGACTGAGACTGGATCACTGAGCTAGACTGCTGTCGGTAATGAGGTAATTAGTTGCACCTGTGCTTGTGTAAATGTCAAATTGTCCGTCGTGACAGTTCATTATGAACACAGCATGTTTAGCTTTGCAGCGTCTCATCTCACATCTTCAATTCTTTGTGAAGGCTGTTGAAGTGATGCTTTTTGTGAAACACTGACGGTAATGTGACATGATCGGAGGAATCGCTGGCCTCAACTTCACCTGAAATGTCTCGGGTCTACAGCTCATCATGTATTCCTTTCAAGTTTTCACAATACATCTTTTGTGGATAGAAGTTCACAGATGGTACATCATTTTGCTGCTTTTTAGAGCTGCAGTGAATAAGCAAGCCTCATCAGTAGTCCTGCCTTTAATTCTGTCACTTTGTGACATCACACCACGTCACCATGTCACACATTTGCATAATGTATGCCTAGTGGCTAGTTTGGCACATGAGAATTGATTTAGCATGGCTGCTCTGTTGTTGTAAGCCGTGCTGGGTCAGGCGTGCGTGAGCTGACCAATTAGAGCAGACTGGGTATTCTCGAGTTGGGGCCTTAAAGAGACAGGAGCTAAAACAGAGCATTTCAGACAGGAGGGGGATACAGTGCTGCTGCAGCACTGGACAGTGTGAGAAAACCGATGTGTTTGTTGAGCATTAAAGCATGTAAACCTATTCTGGTAGTAACCCAAAATACAATTATGAACTTGAAAGTGAACATTATATGTCTCATTTAAATGTGAATATTTTCTGGTTTCTTTAGTCCTCTGTGACAGTTAAATAAATATCTTTGGGTTGTAGATAACATGGGAAACACTGATCAACATTTTTCACCAATTTCTGACATTTTTTAGACCAAACAACTCATCAGTTAATCAAGAAGATAATCGACAGATTATCAACAATGAAAATAATTTTTAGTTGCAGTCATAGTGCTTTTTTTTGTTTGTTTGATAGCAGCAGTCAAACATAAAGTATCTGAATTGATTAAAAAAATAAATGTGTTTTGCTCTTGTCTGTCTTGCAGCAGAGGATGTCATTTCCATGGCTGACTCCACGATTACAATCGAGGACATTGAAGGAGAGCTGTGCAAAATTGAGCGGATAAGAGACATCCTCGTACGGAGAGAATCAGAGCTGAGATACATGTAAGATCTGCTTCTTTAATGTTCAACTTATTTTAATACATTTCAAACGCAGACATGTACAAAAAACACACATTTACGTCGAACTGTTACAGACCATATTCAGGGTGTTTAAAGGTGCACTATGTAGTTTTGGGAAAACATTGTAATCAGAAGAGAAAGATCTTTATAGACTGATCATGCCTGAACAAACTTAATAAACAAACTCTCTTTGTTTTATTGACTGAATAAATTGAATAAACAAACTGACCTTAAAGGACAACATAGTTTCATACTGTTTTACTTTGTTTATATGTGGCAGACCCTGCCACCTTTCTAGCTTCAAACCGTTTCCTGGGGAGCTTATTTTCCTCTGAGAACAGCTTGTTTATTCAGTTATAGAAAATTAGATATTTCTTAGTTTTCATTATTACCGCATTAATACTGTAAATATTAAAGTTTGAGTTTGAATTTCTTGTCCAAAAATGACATAGTGCCCCTTTAAAAAAGATTGGGTACTGACACACAGTGATGACATGATGATATTAGACCCAAGAGGATAATATTTTTCTTCTATTATGTGATGTTTGGTCGACTGCGCCCACACATACGGTAAAGCTCTGCTGTGCAGGCATCTGAATACACCAAGATACTTTTAACAGCCCCGAAGGAATAAGAGATGATGCACAACGACTGTCAGCCGACACAGAGAGCAGCCATGTGCATGATGGCAAGAAACGTGTGAAGAAAACAGCAGCGCTATTTGAGGTTCTAGCAGTCAGCACACATTCACACATCCATCATTTCTTATTTTTTTTCATATTTCTAAAGATGCCCTTGTCTCCTTTCTTTCTCATCCTTGCTTTTAATTATTTCACTCTTTTTCTGTGGAGATCCTCCTCATTATTTTGAGGATGGAGATGGGGATGGAGGTGGAGGGTGGAGGTGGAGGATGAAGGTGGGCGAGCCGGGGAATGATAACAGCGACCAGCACTGCATAATGTGGTCATAGGATGGGTCAGAGACACAGAGGACATTTGCTCAGGGTTTTGTTTTGCTGTCTGATAAGTGTTGTGGTTCATGATGACACGGATCAGTTTCACAACCAGCCACATTCACCCGCATCCACAGGTTGATAAGTGATGCTCAACAACACTCCCAATAATACATTGTTTTCCCCCTCGTCTCCAAGGGCCTACATGTGTTGACATGTATTACATCCACTACAACACAGATGGTAACTGAAGGGCAACCATTCATTGGATACAAAAATTTTTTATCAAATGTAAACAAATTACTTTTACATGCCCGTATTGTTGTGGTTAATTTGAAAAGGTACATCCAGTTGTTTTATTAAAGGAAAACATTTTGGGGAAATACGTTTTTTCATTTTCTTACTGAGAATTAGACAAGAAGATCATCAGGCCTACCACTCTCACATCTGCAGGTTACGCTAAAGATGAAGCTAGTGCTACCAGTCCGTTAGCTTAGCTTAGCACAAAGACTAGAAACAAGTGGCTTGGCTGTGCACATTAAATAAACCTGATATAACAGGTTAATTAGTGAGCTTTAGAGGTGCTGGTAGATGGATTTTCTTTCTTTGAACAGAGTTGGGCTAACTATGTTAGTCTTCGTGCTAAGCTAAGCTAAGCTAAGCTAACTGGCTGCCGGCTGTAACCTTATATTTAACAGATATGAGAGTTGTATCAATCACCTCATCTAACTTTGCAAGAAAGCGAATAAGCGTGTTTCCCAAAAGTCTCAAAATATTCTCGTCAGTATTGAGCAATTCACATTTTATGTGTTCAACTATTTAGAATTATTCTTGTAAAGTCTTTAGCCTCACGAGCAGCTTGGCTCTAGGGATGGTGGTCATGATTGTTGTAACGTACCAGCAACAGGCGCACCAAACCTTTATAGTATGGTTGCAGTTTGGTTACGTTTAGGCACTAAAACTACTTGCTTAGGTTTAGGCACTAATCCTACGTGGTTACGTTTAGGCACTTAATCTACTTGCTTAAGTTTACGCACTAATCATACCCTGACAGGTTTAGGCACAAAACCTATTTGGTTACATTTAGGCACTAAACTTACTTGGATAGATTTAGGCACTAATCCTACGTGGTTATGTTTAGGCACTAAACATATTTGGTTAGATTTAGGCACTTTCCCTACTTGTTCATGTTTAGGCGCTGAAACTACTTGGTTACGTTTAGACACTGAACTTACTTGGATAGGTTAAGGCACGAAACCTACTTGGTCAGGTTTAGGCAAGAAAATGTCTTGATTATGTTCAGGCACAAAAACTACTTGTTTAGTTTTAGGAAAACATTATGGTTTGGTATATAATCAATTTGTTACTTCTGTAACATCAGTTACAATCGTACCTACGTTTCGGAAGTAATTTACGTTACGTTATCCAGTGATGTAGCTTCACTACTAAATTAAATTAACTCACAGTTGACTTCTGGTTTCACACTGGACACAAACAGCGGTCTCCTGTGCTTACATAAATATGGGTCGTAATAAGCTGCTTTCATAGTCGACCTAGTAGGGTGTTTGTCTGATGAGGACGGGCTGCTCAGCCCACCACTTTGGTCCTGACTGAAATGACGCAACAACCATGAGCTAGCGCCTCATTTGGCAGTCAATGCAACACCATCGTTTGCACAGACTGCGTCATAAACAAGACTACCCTCATGCAAACAAAACAAACACTCCTGACTGTCAGCAAATGAGTCATCCTGAAATAAACTGCCCAAGTACACTGAAGTGAAACCTATTTTATTAAACCAACAGCTCAGAGAATGTATTTTCATCACAGTCATTTTCCTCTTTCTGTCATTACTGTAATAGCGCCTCACAGCACACGAACACTCATGTCACCGACCCCTAATGTTTTGAAATCCACACCAGAGTCAGACAGGGAAATGAGATCTGATATCGGCAGGTGTGACTCATTCACAGAGGGCAGCGTGGTGGTGTTATTACAGCTAATAAACTCATAGACCTCGCTGTCGTCTCAGCCCAGAGTCTAGTTTGATAAATTTTGCACTAGTTCACACTGATGCTTATATGTAGTTAGGAAGGAAATTGCTTTATTGCCACGTTATGAAACCACAACATGTTTTTAAAGCCCCTTGAAGAGAAAACAAGTTACCTCAATGACCAGTTTAACTGTACTTTTTCACACTGGCATCAGCTGCTCTCCTGCCAACACCTCTTGATAGTTTTATTATTTCCTCTCAGGATGGACGACATCCAGCTCTGCAAAGAAATCACCAGGCTGAAGACGGAGCTGCAGAAACTTGTTTCAATCCCAGGTAAATTAAAAAGCAGTCACAGTCTTACCGGGTGGTGTTTGTCACATTGTATTCAACCTGCAGACGTTAGGTTTGGATGGGCCCGAACTGATTAATGAAAAGACATCAGCCAACTGTAGCAATGTGTTTTTCTGACCAGCAAATACCTCCATGAAGAGGACTGAAGGGAATAAGCTGTCTGTGATTCAAAACCATGACTCAGATGACCTCACCTGTTGTCATCACAAAGATATACTGTGCAGACTTAAAGGATAACTACCGTTTTTTACAACCTGGACCTTATTTCTAGCATAAAATATTATCATTTACTCACCCAGATAACTTTGGTGTCATTTGAAGTCGTTCGGACGAAATTAGATCCAGTGTAGCGCCGGTATATCCATATAATGCGAGTGACAGGGCACTGAAAAACAGCCTCTATATAACGCATTATCTGCCACGAAACTAGTTCATTTCACCAATATTTTGTCATGATACGCTCGTGCTATTCCCCTCTGAGTCCGGGCTCGTCTGTTATCAATATCCGGGGTCAAACTAGCAGTAGCAGCTACAGGTAAACAAGCCGGCTGTCACGGGTACGCGCGCAGCTCAGAGATGACATCTTCCATGTCAGAGGTAGTAGGTCAACCTACAGACCCCGGATGTTGACAACAGACGAGCCCGGACTCAGAGGGGAATAGCACGAGCGTATCATGACAAAATATTGGTGAAATGAACTAGTTTCGCGGCAGATAATGCTCATAGAGGCTGCGCTTCTGTGCCCGGATCACTCGCATTATATGGATATATGCGGCGCTCCACTGGATCTAATTTCGTTCAAACGACTCCAAATGACACCAAAGTTATCTGGGTGAGTAAATGATCATATATTTCGCTAGAAATAAGGTTGTAAAAACACGGTAGTTATCCTTAAATCACTTCTCAAGGCCTTTTCCTTTTCGACTTGAGGGTTGGCAATATAAAGTATGTCTTCTATCTTAAAGTATTCATATTCTCACAATCCTCTGTTCTATACATCTCAACTGCCCTCCACTGTAGGTTGTTAGCAGCACGACTCTAGCATTGTTTATACTTTTTATCCAACAGTGTATGAGCAAATAGCTGCAAAACTACTGACCATCCTATTAGCCCAAGCTGTGCCTTGTGTTTTGGGCTATCTAGCAAATATTAGCATGCTGTCAAAAGATTAGCAATGGGCTTTTTATTGGTGTGTATGCTATGTTGAAGAAATCATTCAAGTCCAGTTCAGTAGTTTGCTGTGGTGATGTGTTTATTCGTCTACCGGTAGACTGGTGGACTGACAGGCACAGAGCGGATCTGAGCCGGTGAGTGAACCCAAAGCAAATGAAACAGTAGCATTTTATACAGTAAGAACAAAGAAGATTCAATCAGTTCAAACAATAGGTAAGCAAAAGACATGCACAGGGAGGGGGGTCTGCTCTTTGGAGAGTGTGATCAGCAGGGGGTGGGGGAAGTATGGGGGCACACATTTAACATGGTGATCAAATCGTCTGTCCATTGATTAACTATCCATTGATTAACTGGTGTTACGCAAATGTGTATCTACAGGGTTTAGGAGAAAGACAGGAATCAACATTTACGTCTGGAGGTCAGAGGGCACTTCTTAGACGTCACTCTAAATGTGTATTTTCTTCCTCAGCTACAGTCACTCTCTGAAATTAAGTATACGTGTGTGAATAAATAATGAGTAAGAAATGCTAACTGAAATGTCAGCCTCACTGGCATTTGGTTCCTTACATCAAGTTGGTGTCAGTTGCTAGCTCAAGAACCATGAGCAGCCAGCCAAAATGGCGTTCATCAAAGACGTTTTTGTACAAGTTTGGTGGGTTTTTTTTTCTTGTTTGGCGTAAAATGGAAACCATATGGAGGTAGTCAGCTTCAGCAAACAGCAAGTGGGCAAACAGGTGTCGGCTGTCTGTTGGCCAGTCCACATGTTAAGCTCAAAAAGCTAACATGCTAAACTAAGATGGTGAAGTTGGCAAACATTACCTGCATTACCAGCATTTTAGCATTATCACTGTGAGTGTTTTAGGTCAGCATTTAGCTGTGCCTAACTGCTGCCTCACAGCTGCTAGCATGGCTGTAGACTCCTAGCCTTATTCAATTGCATGCAGTTAGGGCTGCACAATTAATCGAATTTTAATCACGATCACGATTTTGGCTGCCACGATTAAATTAAGATGATCGTCGTGATATTAACATTTAAAAAGCGGGCTCTATTGCATATCAAATCAAGCACTTTCTCAACCCAATAGTCAGCCAACCACCAGGGGGCGAACGAAAGGTTAGGGCTTCATTAAGCTGCCTAAATAGCAAGCAAGCGCACCCTGCAGCAGCGGCAGCCTCAAATTATATTCAACAGTGTGACACCCCGTCCTGACATACAGCGACGCGACAGCGAGCGAGCGAGGAAAAGTGATTAGAATGTGTACTTTTCAATCAGCTTGTCCTGACGTGCCGCGAGCGATATCGCTCCGTCCAGCGATGTCGCTCAACCCTGAAAAAATCGCTCACTCTGTCTCTATCTGGACGACATTTTGCGGCGGTGTCCCTTTGTCTTGGGTACATTTAATTTTATTATTTATAAAATGATTATCATGATTATCGTGATTATCATTTTGGCCATAATCGTGCAGCCCTACATGCAGTACATCAGTGTTTCATGTAATTGTCTGGCACATAGATACACAATAGACAAAACAAAGACTTAAAGATATAATATGTAACATTTCGGGGTCTGTCTGTCATATATTTTGTAGAGTTGTGTACTCACATTATCCTAAATGTCTCCAACAATGTTCAAACCCAGAGATATCTGTAATCTTACTCAAGGTAATGATGCATTTCATTTGGCCGCCTGTTGCTGTAATTTCAGTGTAAACACCAGATGATGATCAGTGAGTGACAGAGCATGTCGGCGAACGTGACTAATCATAACGCTAATACACTTGAAAACATAATCTCGTCCGTGAACATTTCTGCCTGAGTCACATCAGATAGATTTTCATCAGCAATGGTGGTTTATTTTAAACACTGACGACAACAACTCCCATGATCCCTTGCTATATAGCCTACATTTTCTGTTTTGTTTCGATTGAGACACAGAGAAGTTACATACAGTGCATTTAAAACTCCTCTGCCACACCTTGACTAAGTGACAGCTGTATTTTTAATGTAACACTTGACGTGTGAATGTTGAACAGACAAGGATAAGTCCAAGGAGGACAGGGAGAAGGAAGAGGAGCTGCTGAAGCAGATCAACAAGCTGGTGGAGACCAGGGACTTCCTCGTGGATGATGTGGAGTTTGAAAGGCTGAGGTGAGGTTATTACAGCCAGTGACTGGAGAGGCCTTTGACTTAGTGCTGTTCTTCTCACAAGACAAGACAGTGGGTTTCAGGGAGCAGATGTCTGCAGTCATACAGGTCTGGATCTTCAGATTATGGTGATAATGAAAACAATAACTCTCCTTTAGGTCAATATCTCTGCCATCTTGCTGATTTGCAGTATCTCTGACCTTCATGTAGTTCTGCTCTTAGAGAGCATGGTCTGTTTGTCTTCTGCGCATCCTCTCTGTGTATTTACACTGAATAATAATAGGAATCACTAGTAGGCATTGGTTAATGTGACAGAATGTCTCTGAGTGACATTTTGATTGGTCTCAGACAGACTGCAGAGATGTGAGAGGCCACCTTTCTTCATTAGTCAATGTGTTTGTGAAAACGGATTGGGGAGAAGATTGTGTGTAGATGCAGCAGTGAACTCACAGTCGATTAAAATCCTCTCCAGTCCAGCCCAGTGACATTTAACAAGACGTGCAAAATGTTGGACCCCATCCTCGACAAATAAAAACAACGGATTGTTCTCCTCCCCAGGGAACGAGAGGAAGACAGAGAAATGGCAGCCTTCTTACAGTCCAAATTTCCCAAGGCATTGGCTGCTAAAGGTGAGTCCTTTAAAAGCATGTGCTCGCCTTTAATTAAGGAGAGTGTTATTTTTGTTAGTCACCATTTGTCTCCACTCGTGTGTAAGAGGATGAAGATACATGTGAATACGTTTTACATTTTCTGGTAGTTTAGTTGTAATCTTTGCAAACTGCACCAGAATTAGCATTAGCAAGCAGCTATTTTGCATCTGTTGTTCCTGGGCAGGTAAACTAAAAAACTACATAATTCATTTTTTCTTTCAGATGATTTTTAACAGTTTAAAACAAGTCCCCATCTACTTCAGATGTTTTCTGGGCGATGACACTTCACCTGACCTTCCACAGGAGTGATGTTGAATAGATCATTCATTTTTGCGTGAACTAACCCTTTAAGGAGTATTATAGCCTAACTTTGAGTGAAGATCAAGATGATGAGAATGTGAACGTGCTGTGGTTAGTGACAATTTACTTTCACGTCTCCTCTTCAATCAGGTGATTTGCAAAACCAAAAGGTAGCGTCCAAAGCCCAGCAGACGTCAGCGCCGTTTATCACTAAAACTGGACTCACGCTCCTTAAAGACTGCTGTGGCTTCACCTGCTCCGTCATGTAACACAGATGACTCTACCTGCCTCTGTGTGCGTGTGTGTGTGTTTGTGCACATGTGAGCCTCTCTGGTGCTTTCATGTGTGCATTGTGTGTCTGCATTGTTAAAAAGATGACCTGCATTAATCTTGAAGTAATCACATGCTCATTGTGTAAGAGACGCGTATTATAATACACTATGTGATTTGCTACTGTGGTGTCTTGCAGCGAGCACGCCGACTGGCTTATAGTATACTAATGGTTTCTGTCCAATTAGTATAATTAGATATTATTATGGCTGCTGTGCCCGTTCATTTGTGATTTATTAGACACTGTAAGTGTAGAAGTCTCTTAGGGGACAAACGACACTGGCTGATCTCCCTGTGCCACTTGCTGTAGTGCTGTAGCAGATCTGCATTATAATAACATTGTTAGGACTGCAGCCTGTGATTACTTTTCACAAGTTCTTTTATATATATATATATATATATATATATATATATATATATATTTTCATTATTCTGTTCATTGTTTGGTGTAGAAAATGATCTGGTAGCTGCACACTAGAGGAGAGATACAGTGTTTTGAGGATGGAGGATGAAAACCTTGTACTGATATGATATACTGGTTGTTAGATGTAGACAGAGTTGAACAAATGTGATCCATATTTGTGCACAAGGGTTTCCTGTTGCATAAATATTGCGCATTCAGCCGTCCACAACTTAAACCAAAGTCTGTGTCTGAACAAGATGTAATTACACATTAAGTCATTTGCCTTACAGTCAGTGTTTTTGGGAAAAAAAAAAAAAAAAAGATTTTCAGATGTATGGTGGAAAAAATAAATGTGTCTGTAATCTACTGTCTTCTTGTGTGGCTGTGACTGTAGAACTCTCTGCAATGCTGCTGTAATAAAGTCTTTTAATGCTCCTCCTTTTTCAGGGTGCTTTGCCCTCAGATACATTCATACATACAGTAGGTCATTAGTACCTACTCCCTTTATCATGTGCAACATATAAGAATCAACAGATGTTAATAATAATTATAAGCTATGTTTAATTGTTGCACCAAATTATTAAGACAACGATAAGTCATTAACGTCTTTTTTCATCTGAGATATAAGACTCCATCACTGATTCTGTATCCCACCTAAAATGATGAACAGTAGCCTGTTACCTGTTCATCAATATGCAGTTTTTAAACCAACAAAAGTTTTAGTGACAGTCTATTCCTCTTAAAGATGCTAAGCCAAGTAGCTAAGCGAGAGGAGGCTAATGACTGTAGCAAATGCTTTAATCAAAGCTGGACATCTAAGGGTTAAACTGACAGTTAATGACAGCAAAATACACAAAATGCATTTTAGACACATTTTATACAGTGATCAGTCACAACCTTAAAAGGACTAATAGGTCAAGTGAATAACACTGATTATACATTTGCGATGAATTTTCTGTTTAGAGACCTTACGGGTATTTATGCTCCACCCACCCAAACATGGTTGCAGACTCAGTACAAACCCCAATGGAAGTCCCTCCTAATCGGACGGTTCACCCTGACACACCACAAAAACTGCTCAGGAATGATCTGAGGAGCACGACAAAGAGCTCAAGGTGTTCATTTGGCCCCAAAGGACTCAAAGTATCCGCCGACAACGCCCTGGTGTCAGACACAACAGGACTCCCCCAGAGATCCAGTGCCCAGAATGACTGAATGGATGTCAGGACCCAAAGTTTCCCAGCAGAACATTACATTGTAACGTGATGAACTACGTTATTTATTCACCTGTCAGTCCTTTTAATGTTTTGACTGATCGGTGAACAATTGCTTAAGTCTTTTTTTTAACTGAGCTACACACGCACTTGTCTCCAAGCTCACACACACACAGTTCAGTGACCACATATGTAGCGATGTGTGACTGGCATGGTGGCAGTTGCTGTATTTGCTGTCTTGGTGGGGAAACCAGGTGTTTTGCCGTCAAACCCTGGAGGACATAAACCCACCTGAACATTACTAATCAGAAGTCACTCGAGTCTATCATCCTCTGTGGGGAGATTCTGCCCACTCATTGGGGATTTTTGATCCCTACAGTGTGGACAACATTAGAAGAGATGGTTGCTATTGATTAAGCTTTTGAAACATATTCTCACAAGCTGGGATGTCCTCCAGGGGTCCACTGAAATACTACATGGTCCACACTTACACCCAATATGATTAAAGTAAGATTAAGGGATTATAAAACCTGTATATACCAGATGTTTTGTGTGGAAGTGTCAGCCATCGTCTAAAAAGACTGATCCCCTTTGTTCTGCATACATTCTACAATATCCAGGACTTAAATACTGGACCTAAAGAGCTTTTCGCCATGACAAAGGGATGAGATGGTGGTGTGTGTGTGTGTGTGTGTGGTGGAGGTT
The DNA here is from genome assembly GCF_965226575.1 of Pagrus pagrus. Taxonomy (NCBI): domain Eukaryota; kingdom Metazoa; phylum Chordata; class Actinopteri; order Spariformes; family Sparidae; genus Pagrus; species Pagrus pagrus. The sequence continues at coordinate 9,729,609 of NC_140197.1, forward strand.
GGGGTTATTATTGTTCACTGTAGTGAGGAGAAAACCAGATGGTTTCACATAACCTACCTCAGCTGCCTGCCTTCACGTCTCACACACACAAATACACACTGCAGCCACGGATGAGTCATCCAGTGGACTGACAGATGCCTTTCCTCCAATAGCAAAGACCACTGTTTTTAATTTGTCCTTGAAATGGCTCCTGAATGGACACGTGAAGCCAAATATGAGCCTGATTGGTATGCATGTGTCTTCAATACTCACGCACTAACTTGCGGAAGAGATAAATCCATGTTCGATGATGCACACAGTCTGTCCATAATGTTTTTCCCTTTGCCTCCTTCCCTGCAGTAACATGGTCTGTTTCAAGCTTCTGTTCTCATGGCAGCTGATAAAGGCCGTCACAGCTGGTTGCAGATTAACAGACCAGTGTACAGCCGAGCAAGCCTCTCCACTGTATTTAATTTGCAGGCTGAGAAGACTAATCAGCAGGCAACATACTGTGAATATAGACAAGTTACTGCCAACCCACTCTAATTGGATGCTAGTGAAGAAGCTGCTTGTTCTTGTACGCAGCGTTGGCTGAGACATTTAACGGTCCCTGGAAAGGTGATACCATGCTTCCCCAATTAAAGACTTTGTGCTTTCTTCTTTCTTTCTTTCTTCCTTCTTCACAGCTTTGAAACTTTAAAAAGAAAAAAAAACATTTAACAAGCCCAGCCTCAATCGTGGAGCAGACAAATCAACTTGTGGTATTGTACATGTTTATTAAGGGCTGCATCGCCTGCCTCCAGCAGTTTACAGTCTGTCCCCCTGGCAGTTGTCTCTGACATTTACTCCAGGGAAAGCAAATGAGAGATGTTTGTGTGAGTGCACGTCCGCCGCTGAGAGCTGTGAGAGGGAACACAACGGAGATAAAAGCTTCACATGGATGGGAAAAGACAGTGAGGTGACAGTACAGGGGTGGCAAAGGAGAGGAAAGGAATGCAGAGAAAAGTGTCAAAGCTTTTCCACACATCTGCCTCACACGGATGATTCAGTGTCTAAAATATGACTCAACATGGCTATGCTTGCATATACAGGTGCATTCTTCCTCCATGTGGTGTATTTAGTTTTAGTTTTCTCTGGGCCCCTGCCAAACCTAACCAGTGATGACATGTTCAGCCGCATGTCATCATTCAACCGCTGGCTGTCGAGGTGGTGTCCAGCAAACGATGTGGGCTTTGTTGATAATTGGCGGACTTTCTGGGGAAAACCTGGTCTCATTAGGAGAGACGGCATCCATCCCACTTTGGACGGAGCGGCTCTCATCTCTAGAAATTTAACCCATTTCATTAGCCAACAACCAGCCTGACAACCCAGAGTTGAGACCAGGAGGCAGAGCTGCAGTCTTACACGCTTCTCTGAGCTTCCATTAGATCAGTTGCACACCCAAAACTTCATTGAGACTGTGTCTGCCCCCCGACCACCTAAATTAATTAAATTAATCAAATCAAAAGTCCACAGAAGAGGAGTTGTGCATGAAAATCTAATAAAAATTAACAGCAACTCTGCAATCTCAAAACAAGACAAGAGAATTAAATGCGGACTCCTAAATATCAGATCCCTGTCATCGAAAGCTGTACTAGTAAATGACTTAATTTCAGACTGTAATATTGATTTATTCTGTCTTACTGAAACTTGGCTGCATCCTGAAGAATATGTCAGCCTGAATGAATCCACTCCACCCAGTCACATTAATAATCACATTCCTCGAGGCTCCGGGCGAGGAGGTGGTGTTGCAGCTATTTATGACTTAAGTCTGTCAATCATTCCTAAACCTAAATTAAATTATAACTCATTTGAAAGCCTTGTTCTGAGTCTTTCACATCCAACGTGGAAAACTTTACAGCCAGTTCTATTTGTTGTAGTGTATCGAGCACCTGGTCCTTACTCAGAATTTTTATCTGAATTCTCTGAGTTTTTATCAAGTCTAGTCCTCAAATCAGATAAAGTAATTATTGTAGGTGATTTTAATATTCATGTGGATGTCGTTAATGATAGCCTTAGTACTGCATTTATCTCATTATTAGAATCTATTGGCTTCTCTCAGTGTGTACATAAACCAACTCACTGTTTTGACCACACCCTTGACCTTGTTCTAGCTTATGGTATCGAGATTGAAAATCTAACAGTTTCTCCACAGAATCCTCTTTTATCAGACCATCACTTAATAACTTTTGAAGTTCTATTACTGGACTACACACCATTAGGCAAAAACTCCTTCACTAGATGTCTATCTGATAGTGCTGTAGCTAAATTTAAGGAAATTATACCGCTGGCACTAAACTCAATGCCATGTCTCAATATAATAGAGGACTCCTCCGCTAACCTCAGTTCCTCACAAATCGATCATCTTGTTGATAGCACTGCAGGCTCATTGCGAACAACACTGGACTCTATTGCCCCCCTGAAAAGGAAACCTATAAAGCACAGGAGGTTAGCACCCTGGTATAACTCGGATACCCGCAAATTGAAGCAAACATCACGGAAATTTGAAAGGAAATGGCGTTCCACCAACTTGGAAGAATCCCGCTTAGCCTGGAAAGATAGCCTTAAAACATATAGGAAGGCCCTCCGCAATGCCAGAGCAAGCTATTACTCGTCATTAATAGAGGAAAACAAAAACAACACCAGGTTTCTTTTCAGCACTGTAGCCAGGCTGACAGAAAGTCACAGCTCTACTGAACCATGTATTCCTACAACGCTCAGTAGTAATGACTTCATGAGCTTCTTCAATGATAAAATTTTAACTATTAGAGACAAAATCCATCATCGCTTGCCCTCAACTGGCACTATTGTATCTTTAAACACAGGAACCTCAGAAACAGTTCTAAATTCTGACTTATATTTAGACTGCTTCTCTCCCATTGACCTCCACCAACTAACTTCGATGGTTTCTTCATCTAGACCAACAACTTGTCTCCTAGACCCCATCCCAACTAGGTTGCTGAAAGAAACTTTACCTTTAATTAGCACATCTTTACTAGAAATGATCAACCTGTCTCTATTAACAGGATACGTACCACAGTCCTTTAAACTAGCTGTAATTAGACCGCTCCTTAAAAAGCCTAATCTTGATCCAGAAACTTTAGCCAACTATAGACCTATATCCAACCTCCCTTTCCTCTCCAAGATCCTTGAGAAAGCAGTCGCCAACCAGCTATGTGACTTTCTTTATAAAAATAGTTTATATGAGGATTTTCAATCAGGTTTTAGAGCACATCATAGCACAGAGACGGCACTGGTGAAAGTTACAAATGACCTCCTAATCGCTTCTGACAAAGGACTTGTCTCTGTCCTGGTCTTACTAGATCTTAGTGCTGCATTTGATACCATTGATCATCACATTCTACTACAGAGACTGGAACACTTAATTGGCATTAAAGGACCCGCATTAAACTGGTTTAAGTCCTATTTATCGGATCGATTTCAGTTTGTACATGTTAATGATGAGTCATCCCTGTATACCAAGGTTAGTCATGGTGTTCCTCAAGGCTCCGTGCTTGGACCCATACTATTCACCTTATATATGCTCCCTCTAGGAAATATAATTCGGAAACACTCCATAAACTTTCACTGTTATGCAGATGATACACAGTTATACCTATCAATAAAGCCAAATGAAACTAATCAGCTTACTAAACTCCATGCATGTCTCAAGGACATTAAGACCTGGATGACCTGCAATTTTCTGCTGTTAAACTCAGATAAAACCGAAGTTATAGTACTTGGTCCTAAACACCTTAGAGATGCATTATCTAATGATATAGCGAGTTTGGATGGCATTAACTTGGCCTCCAGCACCACCGTCAGGAATCTGGGAGTTATCTTTGATCAAGATATGTCCTTCAACTCCCACATAAAACAAATTTCAAGGTCTGCATTTTTTCATCTACGTAACATTGCAAAAATCAGGCCCATCCTGTCTCAAAAAGACGCAGAAAAGCTAGTCCATGCATTTGTTTCTTCCAGACTGGACTATTGTAATTCTCTATTATCAGGCTGCCCTAACAAGTCTCTAAAGAGTCTCCAGCTGGTCCAGAATGCTGCAGCACGTGTACTGACAGGAACTAAGAAAAGAGATCATATTACTCCTGTACTGGCCTCTCTGCACTGGCTCCCTGTAAAATCAAGAATAGAGTTTAAAATCCTTCTCCTCACTTACAAAGCTGTTAATGGTCAGGCACCATCATATCTCCAGGAGCTCATATTACCCTATCACCCAACTAGAGCATTACGCTCCCAGAACGCAGGATTACTTGTAGTTCCTAAAGTCTCCAAAAGTAGAATGGGAGCCAGAGCCTTCAGTTATCAAGCTCCTCTTCTGTGGAACCATCTTCCTGTTTTGGTCCGGGAGGCGGACACCCTCTCTACCTTTAAGAGTAGACTTAAGACCTTCCTCTTCGATAGAGCTTATAGTTAGGGCTGGTCCAGGACAGGCCCAGGCCTGTCCTGGACGAGCTCTTAGTTATGCTGCTATAGGCCTAGTCCGGGGGACAATGACACACTGAGCTTCTCTCTCCTCCCCTCTCCTCTCCTCTCCATCTGTATACATTATGCCTGTATACATGCCCCATCTCTGCATGTCACTGACTTGCTTCTTCCCCGGAGTCCTTGTGCTTTCTAGTCCTACAGGCTCCCTTGGATCCTGGCCGCGCCTGGGTCGTGGATCGTGGATGCGCCCACTGCTATGGCCCTGCCTGATCGTGGATGCGCCCACTGCTATGGCCCTGCCTGATCGTGGATGCGCCTACTGCTATGGCCCTGCCTGATCGTGGATGCACCTACTGCCATGACCCTGCCTGACACCCACCACTACTGTCGCTAATATTAGTCACATCTCTGTTACATACGTTCCACTACTATTATCGTACTGCATTGCTACATACCATCCTTGCCATTGATCATTACTACTGTTATCACTAGTAATCACATTTCCATGTGCATTTCATCATTATTGCTGTAATACATCTTTGTGTACTTTCACTCCTGTCAACCATCGCTTATAATTGAATACATTGTGATCTCGTTGATCTGCTCTGTACATGCGACATCTATTGCACGTCTGTCCGTCCTGGGAGAGGGATCCCTCCTCTGTGGCTCTCCCTGAGGTTTCTTCCGCATTTTTTCCCTGTTAAAAGGGCCTTTTTTGGGCAAGTTTTTCCTCACTCGAATCGAGGGTCGAAGGACAGAGGGTGTCGTCTCTGTACAGATTGTAAAGCCCTCTGAGGCAAACTGTGATTTGTGAATTTGGGCTATACAAATAAAATTTGATTTGATTTGATTTGATTTTTGTTATTATGTTGACATGCAAGTGTTATTTCATTCAGTAATTAAACACCAGAGCATCTTATCCTGCTGCCTCTCACATGACCAGTATGGATTTTTGAGAGAATGAGAGAGTTGCTCGGGTGTAACAGTGAGAAATTGAAGAATGAATGATTCCCTGAGTCTCGACAGGCTTATCTTTAACGCTTACTGCAAATAACTAAAGCACAAACTGAAAACATATATAATTGGTATCAGATGTCCAGCATGTCCCCCCCTGCAGTCTCACAACGAAAGACTGGCTTAATTCCTGCAGAAGAAATCAGATTTGACCCACAGTCACCAGCTTCTGAATGGCACAGAATCAGTTTATGTTTCCAGTTGATCTTTATCAAATTGGCTGTGATGATGCCATGTCTGTGACATTTCAGTCTATTGGATGAACACCACTCCGACATTTCCAGTTCAACAGGTGGCCTGTTGGGTATTATTTATAGATCTAAAAATATTATAATAAACATTTTTTTAAAAAACATCTTTATTATTCCTACTAAGATTATGACCACTTAAGAGGTCATGGTCATTTCTGTTTATGACTGAGTCAATTTGGCCGCTTTATTTTGAAAGCCTTCGCCGGAAGTGTCCATATGCTATAATGTTAGTTTTAACACTTGTGCAGGTTAGAAAACTGTGACTGAAACAGCTCTTTGTAATGTAGTTATGACCAGTACATGTGTGTTTTGTTGTTGTTGTTTTTTTGTAATAATCACTTTAATGATATGTTAAAAATATTGATAATAACAACGCCATACTAAAACTTCCGGTAAAATACACTTTCAAAATAAAACAATAAGAAAAAAAAAACGTTGTTGCCAGTATGTTAATGGAGGTGAGCAATATATCCACAAAGGAAGTATTATTGTTGAGCTGTTTATTTGAATGCATCACACAGACTGTATAAAATGTAGGCTATAAATACAGGTACTATTAACATTAGTGTAAATGCCCTTAATACATTGCATTAATAATATTCATTATTATAATCAGTGTCCATAATAATAATCATAATAATAATAATAATCAATATAGATATCTGTATTATTCCCACTAAAATGTTGATTGATCATTACATGCATTTGTCTTATACAGTATCATAGCAACCACTGAGGTAAGAGGGACCTGTTATGCAGCAGCTTTACTGCACAGACAGTATAGATACCTGACTATGAATCCGTTGCTCAAAAGATTAAGAAAGAGATTTCATTGCGGTTACCTCAAGCAAACTGGATCTCTCTTGCACTGTAAGGAGATCAAACGATGAACTTTATCAGAGAAATACATCTTTTCTTGAGGGAAGGATGTTATCTGCAGTTACAAACCAACTGCATCTTTATCTGCCCTGTGATCACCCACATAAGCAGCGTATGGTTCTGTTTTAATGGGCACAACTGTATCATCTCTGCTGGTGTAAACACACGAGTGGGTTGTGCATCAGCAGTGACAGTAAAAAGTAGATTCTCTGTTGCGTACTGGGCGGTGAGTCACTGTGTCTGAGTCAGACATCCACATCACAGCTTTGATCAGACACAAATGTGCCTCCCCACTGTGACTGACAGTAACATTTTAGAAAGTAAACCGTCTATTATTTCTTGTTAGTTATAAATGCTGTGGAGGGTTACAATTAGCCTTTAAGCTCATAAAGGAGTGTTTGTTTACTGTAAGCAAGGCGAGAATGACCGGCCAGCCTGGGGCAAACATGGAGCTACTAACTTTTAACCACTGTGCACAATGATGCAGCACCTCAAGACAAAGCCTCAAGTTCAGATAAGAAATCAGGAGCCACCTTGAAGTCCTCATCATGTCAGCTTGTTTTGAGCATTAATGTGGCATCTTCCAAATCAAACTTTCAAGTAAATAAGTACAGACCAGATGACACAAGGGACCTGGATTCCTGAGGATCTGGGACAGCTGGCGACTTTGCCTGGTTGGGGATTGGGAAGTAAGCAGCAGAAAGCTTCAGGTGGTCAACCGGATACTGTGAAATGTGAAATCAAACAGTGCACCCTTGTGGCTGAGAACCACATGACTCAAGCGTGGAGATATGAGGAAAACACCATGAAGGCCTGGTTTCGCATATTGAAGATACATATTTGATAAAAAATAAAAATAAATAAATAAAAAATAAATAAAAAACAAGAGAGATAAATCTCTCTATTGACAGATAGTAAATCATAAAACATAAACAAACTTCACAGTTTTTAATGACCTTAATACTTCATGACTGTACCTGAGTTTGTGAGAATAAATTACCAACATGGTTCAGTACTGATGACATGTTTCATAAGTCAGCTAGCCTACAGAAAATGATGCATCACTTTTGTTTGATGACTTGGGGACACCAGCTGTAAAACATTAAATACAATGTATTTTCATATGGTTTGTATCTGTGATTGATAAACAGTACCAAACCCCATAGAAGTCTATTAGTAGTTATGTAACTGGAGTTTTAAAACAGTCAGACCCCAAACATAAGCAAACACACAGTACACTCTGCCTGTGAATGTCTATTTGACAAACCAAAGGATTATATAGGGAGTATATATTCCCCTATGCTCATGCATAACCTATATAACATATGAAACACATAGCATCTTCTGGTTTTTCCATTTCTGTGCCCAGGGGCGCCGCCAGAAATCTTGGGCCCCATGACAGATTAAAATATTCAAGATAGATAATAATATTATTAGCCCCTCAAAGGGCCCCCTGTCAGTGCTGGGCCCTTGGAATCGTCCTAACCTTCCCCCCCCTAGCCTCGCCCCTGTCTGTGCCTAAATGTGGTCACCTTTTTATCAACAGTGCAGGCTCAGTTTGTGCCAATAGGAAGGTTTACCACATCAATACTTTTCTGCAAATGGGGTTTTAATTAGGTCCACAACTAATGATTCTTTCACGATCAATCAATTAATCATTAAGACTAAAAATGTAAAAACAAAATAAATCTAAAACATGCTCATCACAATCTCCCAGAGCCCAAACTGACTACTTCAAATAGCTTCTTTTGTCTGAACAACAGTCCAAAAACCCAAAGACTCTTCATTTACTATCATACCCGACAAAGAAAACAGCAAATCTTTACATGTTAGTGTCTGAGGGTCAATTAATCAGTTGTCATTGTTTTTACACAGCAGGGGGTCACAGCGGGACACCATGCAAACAATGAGGATCTGTCTCATTAGAGTTAAAACAAATGAATATAGGCTAAGCAGTGTCTGTCTCCAACATATAGCCTACATTTAAAATACAGTATGACAACATGGGCTTACATTTGACCTTATTGTAACAGATGACACATAATCCCAGCCATTATAACTGATTACTGCCTCACTATAGCTGACATATAAAGACAGGTTTGACTTCCTGAGAGCTGTTTGCTCATCAGCAGTGAGTGCAGGGATACAGAGAGCCTGTATGTGGTGCAGTTATAGCGCATATCGACCGTGCGGTGACTGCAGGCTGCTTTCCCTTTAAAGTGTGACGCAGCTCAACTGGTGCCCCACTTTGTTGTGTGAGCAGCTCCGGCAGCAGCAGCAGCAGCAGCTCCAGCAGCAGCAGCAGGAGGAGGAGCGGGGCTTGTCGTAGCATACGGCTCTGCTGCCCGGGGACGTCGGCGCTGTGCTGGGCCCTCACTCACCCTCAACATGGAGTTCTTACTGGGGAATCCGTTCAGCACGCCGGTGGGACAGCTGATAGGTGAGCTGCTGTGTGACCGACATGAAACTACATCTTTATAACCAAATTATCTCAGACAACCTTTGCTGGAGGAGTCATGACGCCTCGGACACTCTCCTCCCTGTCGAGCCGCCGCTTCGTTTTTATTGTAAATGTGTTTTTTGTATTTACTGCACGACAGTAACGCGAACAATAACGTCAATTCATTAAAAATAGTAAATCCAAGATATATTTATTAAGACTGGCAGAGGAGCGACGGGGTTGTGGTTTGATTGACGCGTCCGCTCAACCAACGCTTAGGCAGCGGGGCGGGGCTTAGCGGCAGTGACGCTGGAAATTGATTGGCTGTTACTGTGTCCGTTGTAAACTGCCAATAGCTGGGCGGGACACAAGTGGCCGACATCCTCCTGACCTAAATTAAGATGCATGAAGCCCGATGGCTGCACATGTGCCCCCATTGACTGATTGAAACTGAGAGTTAGGGATTAAAACAATAGATAAGCAGATTTATTTGCAGCAGATACAGTGTTGCATAAACTATATCACTTCTCCATCAATAAATGGAAAGTATTTACACCTGTTTGTAAAAACTGCAGTAGATTTCACACTGAAAGGATTCAGGTTGAAAAGAGCTTCATGTCTATGAACTGTTTCACAACTCACAACACATGTAAATAGTCTGTTTTACTGATTTAAAAAGCCCTATACTCATACTGGTTATTTAATTGTGATTAAAAAGATACAACATATCATCTTGTACGACGTGTAGAAATAGAGACGAAGCTGCAGAAAGGGCATGCACAGTCAGTTCATCATGTATCAGAGCCATAGATAACATTTTCTTGAAACTAACATTATTAATAGCTAATAATAATAGTGTTTTTGCTTTTGTCTAATTTGGTGACATTGAGAAATCTGGTTTGAGCAAGTTTATTATTCAAAGCGAATAAAAATAGACTGAACCTTCTTCAAATATAGTTGAAGTTTATTATCCACTGCCCGTGGACCTAATTTTGACTTTTCCTGACTAAGCATTTTTTCTATGTAACTCTACGCTGAAACCAATGTCCATGTCATCGGCATACAGAAAAAGCTTAAAATCAACTGCAGATTTCATATCTATTGCATATATTAGGATGCGTAAGGGTCCTAACATTGATCGCTGTGGATTAATCCTTTATCTTGTTTGTTTGTCAGAAAATACAGTGTACTACAGCTACTGTGACGTGATATGTTGAAGAACTGATTATTATGTTGTGAGAAACATGTATCAAACATGATCAAATAATCTTGTGAATAACTATAAAGGCAAGCTGATATAGCTAATATTGCAGAATAAACTATGATTACTATATCTTCAGGGGGACATTTTAAACTCATCACCAAAGCCATATCGCCCACATACCAAAAAAGCTCACATCAGTCACTTTGTATCTGGTTTGTATATCAGGAAGTGTCGGGGTCCTAAGATTGACCCCTGTGGAACGCCACTGGGACACACACACCACACTTTATTCATTGGGGTCAGAAAATAAAGTGTTCTGTAGAAACTGTGAAGTATTATTATTATTTTGTGAGAAACCTGTACTAAGCATTGATAAATGACAAAATCATAATCGTGAAGGCAAAAGCTATAAGATACAATCCTGAGTAAACATCATTCATATTACTCAGCAGTGTATGTTCACTTGTTTTTCACAGAGAGTGCGACCGGCTCCAGCCTGCCATCAGAAGACTGGGCTCTCAACATGGAGATCTGCGACATGATCAACAGCGCAGAGGAAGGGTGTGTATATGTGTGTGTGTGTGTTATCTGTTAGCATCATGGACATACTCTGGAGGATTCATGCCTGTGACTGTTGAAAATCCTCTCATTACAGACCCAAAGATGCAGTCAGAGCCATAAAGAAAAGGATTGTGGGGAACAAGAACTTCAAGGAGGTCATGCTGACGCTCACTGTGAGTGTTGTTCACCCTGTTGACTCTTTTACATTCTCATTACTTGGTTTGTGTCGTAAACTGTAGCTCTTTTGCTAACACCCCACATCTCCTTCTGATGTTAGGTCCTAGAAACTTGTGTGAAGAACTGCGGCTACAGGTTTCACATCCTGGTGACGACACGTGATTTTGTAGAGGGGGTTCTGGTCCGGTCGATCATCCCGAGAAACAACCCTCCATTAGTCCTGCATGACAGAGTGCTCAGTATTGTACAGGTAAATGAAAATGCCACATTACATGTCTGGCTGGTACCTTTGGAAAAGACATCAGGTTGTTGTCATGTCATAATAAGTCTTGGCATTGTCACATTCCTCGACAGTCTGGCATTCATTTGAGGTTTTCTCTTTTCAAGGCGTGGGCTGATGCATTCCGTAGCTCACCTGACCTGACAGGTGTGGTGTCGGTGTACGAAGATCTACGAAGGAAAGGGCTCGAGTTCCCCATGACAGAACTGGATGGTTACTCACCTGTCCAAGCCTCACAAAAGGTACAAACATGGGTTGGTGCTCTCACTGCTAATATTCTGGTGCTGCCTATCATCTTTGGTCATTTTCCTTTCGGGGCCTTTCTGTTCCTTTGCTTACTAGACTTTGCCTGGGAACGGGCCTGCTGTCACTACTCTACCTGCTGTGGTCCTTCCTTCCAAACCTCCGCTCAACCCACCCCAGACTTCTGAGTTCAAACTGGCCCTAGAGGGAACCAATGCCTTCACTCCCAGCCAGGTGATGGCCTGGCTTTTTTTTTTTATTTCAGCTGTCTCAGAACTCCTTTTTGTATCCATGTTTCTCAATTGATTTTTCGCCTCCAGCATTTATGAAATCAATACGTTGCTTTGAGCTTTGAGTTACTAAAGCTGTGTTTATTCCTGACCTGTTATTGATATTCCAGATTCAAAAGCTGAAGAACGAGCTAGGAGTGGTGCGAGGCAACCTGACGATGATGTCAGACATGATGAGTCAGCTGGATCCTGTCACAGTGAAACAAGCTGACATGGAGCTGCTGGAGGTAAAAACAAAAAAAAAGAAAGAAAGAAAGAAAGAAAAGACGTTTTTTCCACATGAAGCATGAGAATATCACTTCCATCCTTTTATTGAGTAGCAAGTGTGTTACCCTTAACTGATCTCGTACGTTATACATCTTGCGTTGCATCGACCCCCTCAATCCCCCACCCACACATTCTTTGTCTGATTGTGTCATTAGCAGTTATACACAGTTTGTAAGGAAATGCAGGAGAGGATAGTGAAGATGGTCCCCAGACTCAGTGAGGAGAAGCTGATTGAAGAGTTGCTGGCAACTAATGATGAGATGAACACTGCCTTTACTCGCTACCAGAGGTTCACTTCATTTATTATTGTTATATTATTATTTTATTATAGAGCCATTTGATGATGACATACGTTTGTTTTGCTGCTTACAGGTTTGAAAGACGAATAACAAACGGTCCAAATGCAGCACAGAAGGTAAAGACCTTATAATCATTTTTGAAGTGGTTGTTATTCTTACACTCAGAAGTGTATGAAACAGTTGCATTGTGGGCTTTTAATCTATTGCTCTTTGTCTCTCAGAGCCACACATACGTCAACCTAACAGACCTCGATTTGACAGCTGAGTCCGTCAGCCAATCGGGGGCTGCATCACTTACTAATGACATCTCACGCAGCCAGTCAAGAGCTGAGAGTTTGTCCAGCCAGATGGCAAGACTTAGTGAGTACTTCCATCTTCATACACTTAGCATGTGCAGCGCTGTACTTGTTCTACATATTCTAAACTTGTTGCTGTTCTTCTTGCAGGTACAAGTGAATCAGATGACACATTATCACAGAAAATAAATGTCTCAACTCAACAAACACCAAGGTACAGGAACACTACACACAGAAGTTTAAATGACTTTGAAGACTTCCACAGTAAACATGGGCTGCAAAGACTGTATTTCTGGTTTAACTAAAACAGTGATTTGCATCAAGAGTACATGACAGCAGTACATGCTAACTAGTCAGCAAGCGAGCAGAGAAGTCTAAACTAAAGGTAATGAAGAACATGAGTACCATTTGTTCATGGGGAACATGGTGGTGCTGATAAAAGGCGCTCGAGTCCATCTGTGGGTGTAGGAATAGCATTTGGAAAGATGATCTTTGTTTTCGAGTTTAATTCAGTCTCATCCCCTCTAATCCCTTTTTTAGGATATGTGCCAGTATTTCACTGTGTGTTATGAAGTTATTAGCTTACATGGCAGTTAACCAATATGCAAATCTTGTGTTTTTTAGTGAGCAGAGTGAAGTTGCAGTGGATGGCCTGGCTCAAGCTCTGGACAGCAGGCTACTAAACACTGGAACGGTAAGCAAAGATGCCGTCTGATTCAGGTTCTACACGGTTTAATGGGATTAGTCACAATAATTATCAAATCATTTGTGAAGTGACCTGAGGGACTGCTGGGAAATTCAGCGTGAAAGTTGTGTTTTTGGCTTTCGATCCGTTTCTAGCTTTTTACTGAAAAACCCAACGTGCAACAGAGAATCAAGCTCACTGAATTGATCTTCATGGTATTGTACGCAATGTCTGAACTGTGTTAGTTACAGGAAGGGATTGAGGGGGCTCGCCGTCAGTGAGTTTAATTAGTTTAGTCAAGAATAAGTAGAGAATTACCTGGTCTATAAAAGGCTCTGTGGTTGAGTAAATGTGTATGTTGCTTTGTCTCTCTGTCTGTGAATGAAGGATGGCAGCCCAGCCTCCACCTGCAGCTCCTCTCCAAAGTTAGATTGGATGATTAAAAGGGGAATGGTGGGTTTGTTTCCGCAGTGTGTCCTGGTTTTTCATTGGTTCACCTTTCCACAAGCTCTGTCTCTTGGTTTCTGTTGGGAGGTTGCAGTTTACTTTTGCTTTGGTCTGGATTGCTTTTGTTTGGCTCACTTTTTGGGGTTCAGTGTTTGAGGTATTGAGTTACAACACAGTGGTTTGCATGCTTTCATATGTGGTGAAGATACATTGTTTTTTTGGAATTTACTTTTGTGCCTACGCCCACAGCGGAGCATGACGATGTTTGGGCTGCACTGTCCTGATATGCTACATTGTTTTCATATCTCTCATACTTTGTGGTTCTGTTGTTGTTGTTGTTTTCTTTTTTTGGTGGTTTTGGTTGTTTGGTAAGTTTGGGACATTTTCATAAAGTTTAACCAGTCATTATACGTTATATTTTACTGCACTGACCACATTGATGCTCTGCTTTCTTTCTCAGATTCCTATAAACCAGTCTAACCAGTCCAATGTAATGGATGATATTGAGAAGTGGCTAGCGTTGGATGATGAGGTAAATGGCTGGATACTTGATTTAGTCTAAAAAACAAAGTACAGTAATTGTGTTGTTTTGTTTTGTTTTTGTTTTAATGCTGGACTTTTTTCCTGTTAATTTTTTTATTCTGTAAGGGATCATTCTGGTTAATTTCAATGCGTAATTGACCTTTGAGTCTCACTAACTTTAGTAAACCCGGAGTGCGGCTGTTTAGCACAAACTCAAACCAAAGCAAGCTTCTACAGTTGAACCTGAAAACGGAATTATTATATTTATACTGCCTACGTCATAAATTCTGATTATGCCGTTGCCTTAAACTTGTGTATTGTTATGTGCTTTAAATACTCCATAAAGACCAGGATGTCAATGATTGTTAGTACTTTGGCTCTGGCTGCCAATGAAATTAGTTTCATGATTTCATGTTTCCTTCAGGATGAATTGTAATCACTTTGGTAATGCCTTGACTTTTCACCTAGCGCCATCATCACGTCAACATTTCTATTTGGCCACTGCTTTGTCTGAGCCCCAGCTGTAATTTATGTTTAATGCTAATTAGCAAATGTCAGCATACTATAGTGCTCAACTAAGATGGTAAACAATATAAACATATTATTATATATGTGTCAAAAATATAATAAGTAATAAATGTAAGAGTCTAAACTCTTCAAAATGATCTGTTATATCCACACAAAGGTATTGTCCTTTAACTATATTGTCTTGTTGTGTACATATGTAACGCAAAATATGTCTGTTCTGTTTGTGACACAGTATGATGACTTTGAGGACTCAGACGGTGTGACCAGTGAAGGTGAGAGTCTTTACAGTTCACTTTCTTTTTAAAATGAGCAGCATTTATTATCCATTACTTCACTTGGCCTTCATTTACACCTGCAGCATCAGAAGAGCTGTTGTATATTAAACCTATTGTATATTCGGTGTGTAGATTGTCATAATTGTTGGAACTATAGGGTTTTTTTTCTTCATTAAAGTCTAATTTCTACATATAAGTCTCATATCTGCTGCTAGATACTTATGCATTTGACCTGCAGATGGCACTAGAGGCTTAACTGGACATGTAGTGCCACATGCCACTTCTCTGTAGACCTTCATTCATAGACTCCTGCCATATTTTTGTTTTTACGGAACAGAACAAATGAAATAATCCCGGTGAGTAATCAGTCAAGATGTATTCTACACTGGTTTTTCAGTATTATTACAAGAACTACAAACTCATCTAAATCAATAATTGCCAATCAAGGAATTATTGAGTCAGCTTTTATGTGAAAACTAGTTTGCAAGCTTGCATAGAAGTCTAACCAGTGAGATAAAACTGATGGTGTTGATGACGGGTTACATCTGACACATCCTTTCATAAACTCCCACTGCTGTTTGCATTTTCTCTTTCCTACTTCTTTATCTCATTTAGTAAATTGAATCTAAATAGTTGTGGTGTTATCTCATCTAATCTTCTTCTCTCCTTCTGCAGAGTTCGACAAGTTTCTGGCAGAAAGAGCAAAAGCGGCTGACCGCCTGCCATCGCTGAGAGCTTCCTCGCAGGATAACAACCACTCTGAGTCTTAAGCTGCACTTTAAACCTGCCAAACTAACACTAATCATGAAGCTCCTGCGGCGCCATTGGCTGAGAAGTGGAGATTTTAGATCAATGGTTGAAGGGCACATAAGACGTGGGAATTACTGCCCATATCTGAGGAAGGACATCACGGCTTTGTATACTGCTTTTACTCGGGAGGAAAGGCGTTTTTTTAACTGATAAAAGAATAATTTTATTTCATGTGAGATGGAGGTTTTTACTTGACGTTGTTATAAGTGTTTGTCCATGTGTGGAATGCAAACATTTGCACATTTTATATGGTTACATTCCTGCTGTTGAATGTGAGAGAGGATATTGTTACAAAAACAAATTTTGCAACTTAGGTTATGTGTTATATTGCTGATATATATGTTGTCATCTGAATGATGAAGGGTTACAGATAAATGTCCCTGTCAACGTAGCAAACACTGCAAACTTGTATGTGAGAGAAGCTCAGCCTTCTACATTGAGGAACGGTTTGATGCCTCACATCATTGTTGTTGTAGGATGTCAAAGAAATCTGAATGACGTTCCCTCCAACATTCCTGTGTGAAGACATCTTACTTGAAATTTACCAGGAAGTGGTGACAGATTGCTGTCAAATATTAAACTAAAATTATTAACTGGAAGTCTGGCTGTCCTTATTGTAACCTCACAGTGCAGAACATGAAGGTTTATTGCTGTATAATCCAGTCATGGCTCTACAAGTATGGGGCCACTGCAACTCTTTTTAATTCCTGTCTGTTGTTAATTAGATTTGACTTCTGACTTTGTTCTTATTAAATGACACACAAGATTTCTAAAGGTGCAAGATGTAAGAATTTTTAATTTAAAACATTCAAAGATGAACTAAAATGAAACAAGCAGAATCACCAACAGAATTTAATGAAATAATAGTTTTGACGTTATGTGGCAGAAGTCTTTGTATCTGCTAAAGTCAGCATGCTAACCAGTTAGCCCATAACACCACACTTTACTTCAAGCATAGTTTAAACTGGGAGATGAGGGTGAGTGTCAAGTTTGCGTCACTTCAACAGTTCTGACAAAATAACATACTAAAACTTAAAGAAAGGAAATATTCTTACCCATATTTGCCTTAGAAATACACCTGAGTCCTTCACACCTCAGGACTGAAAACATCCTTTTTTTGGTGGCTGTTTTGCTGAAATGAGCATTCAGGGCCCAAAATTAGCTTAGATTAGAATTTATTCATAAAATATGCAAGTGACTGGGCAGCTTGGCATCACTCCAGCCAAGAAAAAACAATGGTAATCTACTGAGTGGCTGGAAATATTTGAACATGAACTTGTTGTTTGGCAGTCAGACCAAAAAAAGGTTCATTTTGCACCATGTGAGAATGACTGATATGAACTATATCAACATCACACTACCCATATGTGGGGAACAGATCCATGTTCAAACGTTTTGTGAGTATAGGTTACATTTTGTATTCACAATCACTCTTTATTTAAAGGGTGCCAGAGGGTAACCAGGTCAGTGTGTGACAGAGAGAGAAAGAAGGACACCCAGGCGTAATGGTACATTTCTGTGTTTTATTTACTTACTATTATTATTATTACAGTTAGAGGTGAAGCAGATTGGTAAAAGAAAGGAATAAGAACTAAAGGTTAGTCAAACAGTGTGGCTCTTAGGCGTTAGGCAACATATTATTACCAGTGTGAATGTGACACAGTTAGCAAATACTCCCTGAAATCTGATTGGACTAAACAAGCCACCTGGCAACTACCCTGATCTCTCATTGGTCCACCGCGCATACGCCTCCACTTGTTGCGTGACGCAACCACGCCTCGGCCCTGGTCTCTACGCTCAGCTCTCCTGCACGTTTGGTACCTCAAACACACGGATCCACCGTCATGTCTCTCGGGAAAGCTGTCCGGAGTTTGGTGAGACCAGCCCGGGTCGTCGTGCGGCCCTCGGCCTCGAGCCGGAGCTACGCCGCTATCGCTGAAGCCAGAGCGGTGCTGGAGGGCGAGCTCGACGGTATCCGAGCCGCGGGGACGTGGAAAGCTGAGAGAATCATTACGTCCAAGCAGGGACCTCAAATCAACGTGGACGGCAGTCAGAGCAGTGAGTGGTGCCAGGTTAAAGTGACAGTGAATACAAATAGCTGGTGGCAAGGAGACATCTGTGTCCTCAAACGCACCACG
This sequence comes from Pagrus pagrus, assembly GCF_965226575.1. Taxonomy (NCBI): domain Eukaryota; kingdom Metazoa; phylum Chordata; class Actinopteri; order Spariformes; family Sparidae; genus Pagrus; species Pagrus pagrus. The sequence continues at coordinate 9,747,679 of NC_140197.1, forward strand.
GACTACTTTGTTCGTCAGTTGGCGCTCTGCTGTGATGTTATCTGAGGCTGAACTTGACTTATACACTTAACCAAAGTCAGAAACATGATTCAAGCTCGTGTCAAACAAGTCTGAACAATATTACATTGAATATAAGAGGCTCATTACATCATCAGTACTCAGTTATACATGTGGCTCTAATGGTAAAAGGACAAGAAAACATAATTAGATTAGAAATGAATTAAAAAATGGCCACAGTAGCAGATAATCTCCAGCCTGTTTGCTGTTCTGCCTGTGTTTACTCTTCAGGGTGAACCTGAGCCAAAGATTGACTCTGCTCATTTATGAATGGTGTTTAGGCCATTACCTCTCCTGTGTGAAAGTGACTGTACAATTCATCAGGACGCTGACGCCCCAGTCCATTGTTTTTTCTGCTGGTCATTGTTGTCCAGAAACGACACACAGAGTTTCTATTGCAGGTGTTAAGTTGCTGACAGTGGCTATTACTGAACTTGAGCTGGACAGTGTATTATGAGAGACTCAAATAGTGATCTTTTTTACCTTTAGATTTCCTGTTCTCCATCTAATCTCTCCGTCTCTTTCTCAGGAATATTGAATTTCTGTGCCAACAACTACCTCGGGCTGTCCAGTCATCCAGAGGTGGTGCAGGCCGGGATTGATGCTCTCAAGACGTACGGTGCTGGACTGAGCTCTGTCAGATTCATCTGTGGCACGCAGGTATGATGAATGACCACTTCACTGCCCGATCAGCCGACTAACGCGTGGATAACAATTGTACAGCTAAAAGTCATTGAGGTTAATGAGTTGACTCTGTGTTTATAGAACCTACACAAAAACCTGGAGCAGAAGCTAGCAGAGTTTCATGAGAGGGAGGACTGCATCCTCTATGCTAGCTGTTTTGATGCCAACGCTGGACTGTTTGAGGTACGTCCTGCTTTGCACTGTCTCCTGCAGACTGGAAGGATTCCCTCTATTAGGATGAATAAAGTACCATTTTACTCTTCCACCAGGTTCTGCTGGGCCCAGATGACGCAGTGCTGTCTGACGAGCTGAACCACGCCTCCATCATCGATGGGATCCGTCTGTGTCGAGCAAAGAGGCTGCGCTACAAACACATGGACCTCAGTGATCTGGAGAACAAGCTCAAAGAGGCCCAGGTGTGTGTGCACCTCCTCCTGTTTTTATCAATGTGTATTTAATTAACACGTATGCTGCTGATATAATGTCTTAATATTTTTAAGGTGCAATATGTAGGAATTGGTCAGTTCCTGTCAAATTAATACTCAAAACAAATAGGGGGCAACATATCACCAAAGTAACCGCTAACTTAGCAATACGAAGACATAATGCTGAAGCTGCTATTCATTCACACTCTGTTGATCATTTTTAGTACAAAATGTTTTAACTAACATTCCTACATGTTGCTCCTTTAACATGATGTATGAGTCATGTTCTCCATCATGTCATGTTAGCAGTGTTTAGGTTCTATTTCTTTCAGAAAATTGTTGACCGTGTGTAGTTTGGCTTTTTTCAGACTGCCTTTTAGCCCTTATAGCGCTCGCGTTAGCCTCTTTTAGCATTATATCAAATATGTAGCCATTAAGTGCGTACTTAAGAACTCTTTCACACAAATCTCCTTTTGAAACAAGATACCAAGCCTGCCACTGGTATTATTGTAAAACTGGTTTATTTGCCATGCAGGAACAGAAGGCTTGAAGGATTAGGGAGCAGTAAACTGTATTCGAAGGAAGGCAGAACCAAAACTGCCTATGGCTGGAAGTCACTGCTAGTGACTGAGAAAACATGTTTTGTTTTTTAATTTTGAGTGAATCAACTTTTTAAAATTCCTCTTTCAAGTATCAAGTGAAGCAACCAAGAAGCAAGCTATGTGTGCAGTTTGAGAATAAAACTGATACTGATAAGACATGTCAGCATTAATGATAAACGCTCGCCACAATATTCATCTGAGACACAAACAGCATATTATGGACTTTTTCAGAAGAGTTCACCGAGGTCAGTCTCATAGCATGTCCATTTGAGTTTCATGGTGCATTAACCACATATAACTGTGAGTCAGGGTCAGGTAAGGGTTACAGTATTGATTAGACCGGTGTGCGCTCCACTGATCAGCGGGACTCTGTTTTGTCCTCCTCAGTCATCTCGTATGCGCCTGGTAGTGACGGACGGCGTCTTCTCTATGGACGGAGACGTGGCTCCTTTAACAGGAATCTGTGACCTGGCCGAACAGTATGGAGCCATGGTGTTTATAGATGAGTGCCACGCCACTGGCTTCCTGGGGCCTCGGGGCAGGTGGGTGAGAGGCTGATGGACCCAGAAATTAAACAGATGTATTCCCTTTTAATTCAGCTTGTCAACCACCTTTCTTTTTAACAGTGTTAGGTTTAAATAATACTGCTTTGCTTTCAGCTGCTGACTCAATGCATCATAATATGTCTCTTTTTAAATATCACTTGATGTGATGAATTAGATATTTGATATGACAAATAAATCATGGAAGTTAAAATATCTTAAACATGGAATCATTTTTTGTTAAACACAATAATAATAATGGCCAGGTGTTGAAAAGTATCATAACTTTCAAATTATTTTATAACTTTAAATTTCTTTGCCGTTTGGTTGGTTTTGTAACAGTGTCTTTTGTTGATGTGGCCAGGAGGTGTCGCCAAAATGAGAAGTCCTACACACAGGCACAAGTAAAGTTGAGCTGTGTCTCTAAACTAACAACACTATTCTCTGTGATTCACAGAGGAACAGACGAGCTCCTGGGAGTGATGGACAAGGTTCACATTGTAAACTCCACCCTGGGTAAAGCACTGGGAGGAGCAGCTGGTACGTCTCCATCTGACCTGTAATTCTGATAAAATACAAGTTGTACAAATAAAACTTTCCCTATTCAATCTTTATGCTAAGCTAACTGACTCCTGATGTTTCTTCTATTCTCATCTAACTCTCAGCAAGACAGTGTTGAACAGTTCTTTTAAATATTCTCTTTCAGGTGGCTACACAGTCGGTCCTAAGCCTCTCATCGACCTGCTGAGGCAGCGCTCGCGGCCCTACCTGTTCTCCAACTCCCTCCCCCCTCCTGTGGTGGGCTGCTCCACCAAGGCTGTGGAGCTGCTGCTCGCATCTAATGAGATTGCACAGAGCATGACGGCCAAAACCATGAGGTGCGTACATTCTGCGGAGTAGTCAAGGTGATCTGCAATTCTCTAAAGAAAAAGTAAACTTTTTATGCATATCATGTCAGTATTTTGAGCTCATCAACATCATAGTTCTGAATCAGGACCTGCGTCTTCTTTTTGATCACATAGTTTGTGAAAAATCAGGTGTAAAAGTCAGACTCTTCCAGCTGTTATTTCAGTGTGTCAGCACTCAATATCAATCAGTATTTTATCAGTATCTCCTGCTGCTCTTCTCAGCTCTCAAGTTGTGCTAATAATTAGACTAACTTGTGATCACAGATCCAACCTGACTCTTTGAATTGTAGATGTTTATAGCTGCTGTTACTTGCATATAATGAAAGCTAAACTTTTGAGAGGATTCAGATGTGTAAAATGCTCTCGAACTCCATCTCTAGTAGTAGACAATTGTTTACTTAGGTTTCCCTGGGGAAAAATTTTTTTTTTCCAGGGAACAGATAAGCCTTTGACAAAACAGATTAGCCTTTTTCTTATTTTTTTAATAATCTACATAAATTATATTTGCTTATGGAAATGAAACAGGAGAAGGAACAGTGCTACATCTCAGTCTGGTGGGTAGGAACACAGCGTTCAAAGTCAAAGTGATGTTCCTACTCTGGTCCCCGAGCCAAAACCTGAACACTGAATGGGCCAACAAAGTCTCATAATTTATGACTCCAAGGAAACGTCTCTTTGTTGATCTTGAACAGTAACCAGATGAGCTAATATTAGCACAGGGTTGTTTAATAGATTGCAGTTCCCATCTTGTTTCTTAACCTTGCTCAGTAACGCCCACATGCTGCCTTTAGGCCATGTTATGCAGTTGTGAGCTACATTCTAGACAAAGCACACATACATGCAGTCACATAGAATGTATTATGCTACACAAGCTACTGTCCCCTGTGTTACTGTATACTGTGACGGAGCATGTATACTGTAGATATTTATGTATGGCTGTGTAAACTCTCACTCATGTTGCCCTCATACAAAAGAAACTATTTGATTGGTGCATGCATGCTCACAATCCCCATCCTTATGCTATCTTGTAATATTGAGACTGTAATATTTTTTCTATGCTGTCCAATCAGGTTCAGGAACAATATGACGAAGGCTGGCTTCACCATAGCAGGCTCAGCTCACCCCATCTGTCCTGTGATGCTGGGCGACGCACGGCTGGCCTCTCTGATGTCCGATGATATGCTGAAGCTCGGTGAGACCACAGTGAAGACGTGATGCTGATTGAAATGCATTATATAATTAGCCACATTTACACCAACCCTTTCAGAATTAAAAGATTCCCAAATATTGTGCCAAATGGGCCAGCTTTTCTCGCCTGAGGGGTCAGATGAGCCTGAATCAGCTGATGACCCCATGTACGTTTCACATTACTTGACACTTAACGTTTGCGCGTCTCTTCTCTCCACAGGAGTGTACGTGATTGGATTCTCCTACCCAGTCGTACCAAAGGGCAAAGCCAGAATCCGCGTTCAGATTTCAGCCGCCCACACAGACGCAGACATCGACCACTGCGTTGACGCTTTCATCCAGACCGGCAGAAAACACGGAGTCATCTCATGAGCAGGACAAAGCAGCAGGAATCAGAAGGATTCAGCAAGCAGCGTGAATTACTGAACGACGTTGAATCGCTTGCTGTTGGGGATCGTTCAGCCCGTTACCTAGGAGACCTATGAGTGATGTTGATGCAAATATTAGTTACAGTATTAGGTCAACGGAGGGGAATGTTATTGTTGTGTTTGCTAGCTGAACAAAGCACTTTTGCTAACTTGTATAGATGTTTGTATTTGGACAAAAAGAACTGTTAACAAAACTTTATATCAACAGATTTATTTTTCATGATTGTGGGGATAATCTTAATACATTCAGTCATGCAACTAGTCATGACCTCATATTATCAGCATTGATTAGAATCAACATTAAACTCATCTTTCAAAACCAGTGAAAGAACTGCAGCTCTTTGTTTATGTTTACTAGTGAGAGATATTGTTAGTAGTGAAGGAAAATCTGACACTACGGCTTTGATGATGTTTAAGCAGCCAAAGGTCATAATGCTGTCTCTGAATACACTGCTTTGCCTTTTTTCCTCAGGACATTTAACAGCACATTTGCAGATTCTGGATATACAAGAGTGTAAAATATTAAAGTCTCTCTCAACTCAGCAATGTGTTTTGCTTGTGTTTTTACTTCACTTGGATGTTTGAGCATCGCGCTGCAGAATGATGGACACTAGAAGTTATCAGTTAAATTTTCTCCGTGCTCACCTTAAATCTCAGTTTACGATGTGTATTTACAAGCGTGACATCACAACTAATTTGGAAGCAAATTATGATTCAACAGAAAACTTAACAAGAGTGGTCATTTAAAACCTCCAGTGCACATACACAGAGAATAGACATACCAGGAGAGTAGGACAAATCTTGTGTAAGTCACTTTTTGATATGAAAATTGTCTTTTGATGCAAGAGAAGGATGTAATATGAGGAATTTTTACAAGGTGATGGAAGTATTCAGACTAAAAACAATACTTTTTATGTATCAACATCATATGTTTTATTTTGTGAAAATCATACTATTTTGGTGGAAAGCTTTGTTAATTATAGTGTCATTGTTCATCTGTATCTATGGTCACACTATCATTAGGCACTAGATTAAATAAGGTGCACAGAAGCCTCTAAAACTGACCTATTTGATGATTACTATTCAAAACTATGCCCATTGTGAATACAGATAAATCCTGACCAGAAAGAGCTCCTTTAAAAACAGCATCAACATTGATTTAGGGCGTTAAAAATGTGTTTTTGTTCGCAGTTTGCACTTGAATCTGATTCCGTATTCATTCTTCTTTGTTGCACCTTCCTGCTCCTCGTGCTTCTCCTCTTCCTCCTCCTCCTCTTGTCTTTTTCGCGCCATCACTGCTCACAAGCTCCACCTTTAAACCAAGCCACGCCCCGTGAAACCGCTTCGACCAATAGCGACAGGCGCTCATCGCTCCCAGCCAATCGGAGGACAGGAGAGGGGCGTTGCTAGAAGCGACTCGCGGGAAACAGACGGGAAGGAGTTGAGTTTTTGCCGCGAAACAGTAACTGAGAGCAGCTTCGTGTGTCCACACATCACTGACCCAGAAGAACCAGTCCACAGTTAACCAGACCCACTTTGTGTGCACCGGCCTGCTGCAGGATGTCTGGCTTCGACGACCCGGGAGTTTACTACAGCGACAGCTTCGGAGGAGGAGAGGGACCCGGCGATGAGGGCGGACAGAAGAGGATCCACATCAAGAAGCGGTTCCGTGAGTTCCTCCGGCAGTTCAGAGTGGGGACCGACCGAACCGGGTTCACTTACAAATACAGGTGAGTGAGTTAATAACGATCAGAGCAGCACTGTGTGAACATGATTGTGGTGAGAACGTGGATCTGAAGCGAGATTTAGCAAATTAGAAAAAATAACCCTGATGATGTCATCAAGGTCTTCTCAGTTTGAGACTTTAACAATGTCACTATTACAAATTTGGACTGTGGATTTTGGAAGCAGGGGGTCTAATTTTCTGAAGGCTGTTGAGTTGCATGATGGGAAATGTAGTGTGTCTGGAGCTTGACCTGCACTAGTTAGAATATCTCCATTTCATACGCTTCTATTGTGACCATCATGTTTTCAGTCCGTCTCTTATGTGTGCAACAGGAAGTCACTATAGTGCACCTGTTTAGCTGACAATAGCCAATCTGGCATTGAAATGGATAACAGCTAATACTTGAGCTGTAACTAAGTTATTTTACTTGGAGATTACTCTGTTGATTAAGTAGTTTGCTCTATAAAATGTCCGAAAATGGCCGATCTGTGTTTCCCAAAGACCCAGGTGATGTCCTCAAACGTCTCGTCTTGTCCACAGTCCAAAGATATTCAGTTTTCAGTCATAGAGGAGTAAAGAAACCAGAAAATATTCACATTTAAGAGGCTGGAGTCACAGTTTAGACTTTTTTTCTTTAATACTGTGTCAGCAGAATGTTTAAGGTGTTTTTATTAACCATTTATCGATATCATTGCTTAACAGTCAGTTAACTCGAGCTAAACCAACAATGATCCAATTTTTTACCTGCTGTTTCTTTGGATATGCTAGCAATAGCTCTTCAACACCACATTGAACATTTTCTATACGTTTGTTTTTAAATTAGAGATGAGCTCAAGAGACACTACACCCTTGGGGAGTACTGGGTGGAGGTGGAGATGGAGGACCTTGCCAGCTTTGACGAGGATCTGTCAGACTGCCTCTACAAGCTGCCCACTGAGAACCTGCCGCTGGTGAGTCTGAAACTAACATGAATAAATAAATAACCCCATCATTCATCTATATCTAAAGTCGTCAGTTGTCTCGGCCACCATGATCGATGTCCCCGATGATAATTTGGTCTAATTTACAGCTGGAGGAAGCTGCCAAGGAGGTAGCCGATGAAGTGACCCGTCCCCGGCCTGTAGGGGAGGAGACGGTCCAGGATATCCAGGTCATGCTGAAGAGTGACGCACATCACACTTCAATCCGTGGCCTCAAGGTACCTACAGTACACACCTCTGCTCTGTCTCATGTTGTCTTCGTCATCATCGACCATTTGATCTCATTTTGTTCGTTCCTCCCCTCTGCAGTCCGAGCAGGTGTCTCGTCTGGTGAAGGTGCACGGCATCATCATCTCAGCCACTCCTGTGAAGGCGAAGGCCACCAGGGTGTGTCTGCAGTGTCGCGGCTGTCGCAACATGATCAACAACATCCCGCTGCCTCCCGGCCTGCAGGGCTACGCTCTGCCGCGCAAGTGCAACAAGTGAGTGTGACCTCTGTAACTCAGCAGATTAGACTGGGGTCACATTGTTTTCCGTCACGTCCAACAACTTTTCTCTCTCCTCAGTGATAATCCTGGAAGGGTGAAGTGTCCCGTGGATCCCTACTTCATCATCCCGGACCGCTGCGTTTGCGTTGACTTCCAGACTCTCCGCCTGCAGGAGTCTCCAGATGCCGTGCCTCATGGAGAGATGCCGCGCCACCTACAGCTCTACTCTGACCGGTGAGGGGCTCATTGTCAACGAAATCTGATAAATCCTGGATTTTTTTCTCGCTGCTCATTAAAAAAAACCATTTGTAAACTGGTTTCACCTTCTCCTCCTTTCAGGTACCTGTGTGACCGTGTGGTCCCAGGCAACAGAGTGACCATCATGGGTATCTACTCCATCAAGAAGGTGGCCGCTGTAAAGGCCAAAGGAAGAGAGAAGAGTGCCGGCGTGGGCATCCGTGCGTCCTACCTGCGAGTGGTCGGCATCCAGATGGACACGGAAGGGGCAGGTAAAGATCGACGTCTTCATTGAAACACTCTAGCATGTAGAAGCAGAGTTACAGGACCCGGTTTGATGGTATTGTTTTTTTTCCTTCCAGGCCGTGGTGCCACTGGATCAGTGTCTCCACAGGAAGAGGAGGAGCTGAGAGCTCTAGCTGCTACTCCTAACGTCTACGCCTCTCTGGCGCGCTCCGTGGCTCCGTCCATCTACGGCAGCGAAGATCTCAAAAAGGCCATCACCTGTCTGTTGTTTGGAGGTTCGAGGAAGAGGTGAGGCTGTCACCTGCTCACAGCACAGATGAGTGTACGTTTTGTCCTGACATGTGTAGTAATGGTTTGTTTCCTGTCTTTTCAGGCTGCCCGATGGTCTCACTCGTAGGGGCGACATCAACCTGCTCATGCTGGGAGATCCGGGTACAGCCAAGTCTCAGCTGCTCAAGTTTGTGGAGAGATGCTCACCTATCGGGGTAGATATTCATTCTCCTGGGTTGATGGAAGTTTTAGTCCCATTTTTAATGCTAGCATGCTAATGGAGCCTTCATTATGTGCCATCAGGTTTATACCTCAGGTAAGGGCAGCAGTGCAGCTGGTCTGACTGCCTCCGTGTTGAGGGACCCTGCCACCCGTGGATTCATCATGGAGGGCGGAGCCATGGTGCTGGCCGATGGTGGAGTCGTATGCATTGACGAGTTTGACAAGGTACAAAGATTTTGTGTTGCAGAAGATCTATGTTTGTCTTAATTTGACTGCCAGGGTTAAAAACAAAACTGCTTTTGTTGTCCAGATGAGAGAGGACGACAGAGTGGCCATCCATGAAGCCATGGAGCAGCAGACCATCTCCATCGCCAAGGTATCAGCCATATCTGTAAAACCCAATTTTCTCACTGCGCTGAGGAGTCGACAGAACAAACTAACACCTTGACTCCTCGCAGGCCGGCATCACCACCACTTTGAACTCCCGCTGCTCAGTGCTGGCTGCAGCCAACTCTGTGTTTGGCCGCTGGGACGACACAAAGGGGGAGGATAACATCGACTTCATGCCCACCATTTTGTCCCGTTTTGATATGATCTTCATCATTAAGGACCACCATGACCAGCAGAGGGATATGGTAAGGAGGAGCATGTCTGACTGGAAGTGTGATGCCTTAAATCATCCAAAGTGTGTGAGTTTTTATAAAATATTCATCTGTTTGCAGACACTGGCTCGCCACGTGATGAATGTTCACCTGAGTGCTCAGACGCAGACGGAGGCCGTTGAGGGCGAGATTCCACTGGCCACCTTCAAGAAATACATCGGCTACGCCAGAACGTGAGTTTGTCAGAATTTGTTTTTATGACGACACAGAAACAAACACTTTCTTTCTCCAATTAAGTTACTCTTGTGTGCTCATTTGTGTTACTTTGTCTGAATGTTTACAGTAAATGCGGCCCTCGGCTCTCTGCTGCTGCCGCCGAGAAGCTGAAGAACAGATACGTGGTGATGAGGAGCGGAGCAAGAGAGCATGAAAGAGAGTCGGACAAAAGACCCTCCATCCCCATCACTGTCAGGTATTATTATAATTTATGTCTTTCACATATACACATTAGTGATTTATCTTCTTCACCACCTTTTGGTCCCTGAACTAATCATTTCTGTTTCTGCTGTATCAGGCAGCTGGAGGCCGTCGTGCGTATCGCAGAGTCTCTGGCCAAGATGAAGCTGCAGGCTGTGGCTGGAGAGGAAGAGGTGGACGAGGCCCTCAGACTCTTCCAGGTGTCCACGCTGGACGCTGCGCTGTCTGGCAGCCTTTCAGGTGTGTGTTGTTGTGTAGAGATTGTGACTGGGGCTATTATGACTTCTGTAGGTGCAAGGGAGTACATGGAAAGATTGTAGAGATGGCTAAAATAGTTGTCTGCTGGTTTTCAAAAGCGTCTTGTCAACCAGTCTACCCTGAATGTTTAGACTTGGTTAAGCGTGTCTTTTAACTGGACACAGTGCAATAAATGAATGTTGTTTTTAACCTTTCTCCAACCACATTTTGTTTTCTAGGAGTGGAGGGCTTCACTTCTCAGGAGGACCAGGAAATGATCTCGCGCATTGAGAAGCAGCTGAAGAGACGCTTCGCTATCGGCTCCCAGGTGTCCGAGCACAGCATCGTCGGAGACTTCACCAAACAGGTCAGTCTGACACAATCACAGTAGGGGATTAGGATATGCTTACACATAAATAGATTCAATCATTCATTTTTGTTTCATTACCTCTCACGTAACACCTAAAAGACCCTAAGTTGAGACAGGGTTATTGCACAGCTCACAATTGGGTGTCATAAAACAAGGCAAAGTATTTTCTATCTACTTCTGTAACTAATCTCTCTGTATTCACCCGTTTGTTTCTCTGGACCACTTTGCAGAAATATCCAGAGCACGCCATCTACAAAGTCCTTCACCTGATGTTGAGGAGGGGCGAGCTGCAGCACCGCATGCAGAGGAAAGTGCTCTACAGAGTCAAATAGAGCAAACGGCGCTCCAGTACATATACATATTGTTGTTGTAAATAGTTTTGGTCTGCTTCTTTGTGACACTGTTGTTAGCCGATGGAATCATTTCTGAGCCAAATCGTGGTGAAAACTGATTGATACAGTAGGATCTGGATTTCGAGCTGATTAAATACATCAGAATTTATACTAAAAAAATAAAAATGTTTAGGGTGTCTCTGTTACACAAAGATGTTATCACTTGTCTGCATGATGTGTAAAGAATTAAAGTATTTGAAATCCTCTTCGGTCTTAAAGTGTTTCATGTTCAACACAGACACAAAAAAGATGAGTGAAGGAGACGTTTTATTTCCAGTGTAGCATTGTTTAATAAAGTTCATACAAATTACAACAAGTTGAGAGAATCACTGTTTCAGCTGTGATCAAACATTTAGTCCTGATTTCATTTGTTGCGTTAGGTGATCAGTAAAGTGCTGCTAGTGCGGATCAATCACAGGTGCAGGTGAAAGCCTATAGGGCGTACATTCCCACGCCAACGGTGGTCAGTGCGACGCACAATCCCACGGTGAACTGCATGATGGGTGAGGACGGGAACATGGAAGCTTTGCTCTCTGATTGGTCCACTGGTTGTGCTGTGACACTCAACATTTTCTGCAAGTCATCAAAAACCTGCAGGAAAAGGCAGAAAGAGGAGTTGCTTACACTGCATGTATTAGAAACATTCACTTCCTCTTTTTATCGGTTTCAATGTGTTTTTTCTTTTTCTTTCTAGAAACTCTTGATGCCGTTATTGGTCACTTGACACCACATTAAAGGTGCACTACGCTGTTTTAGGTAATGCATTTTAATCAGAACAGGAAGATCTTCATTGAACAACACAATTTTATACTGTGTTTATATGTGGCGGACCCTGCCACCTTTCTAGCTTCAAACTGTTCTGAGGACCTTATTTTCCTCTGAGAACAGCTTGTTGATTCAGTTATGGAAAAAATGAATATATCTGAATTCGTATTATTGTAAATATTAAAATTCTGAGTTTGAATTTCTTCTCCAGAACTACACATTGCCCCTTTAAATGAGCCCATCAACCCCTCTGGTCTCACCTGGATGTTCTGCTCGAAGGCGTCCACAGCCTCCTTCAGCACCGCCTTCCTCTGCTCCTCCGTCAGCTCAATGCTGTTCATCCTGCTCCTGTACAGCTGCTTGAAGCGGTTGGGGCTGCTCACGCCGGGGAAGGAGAAAAACGAAAGCCCCTCTTTGCTGCTCAGCCCCAGAGATTTCTGGGTAATCTTCCCCAGCACCTGACCTCCAGATAGATCACCCAGGTAACGAGTGTAGGCATGGGCCACCAGCAGCTCCGGGCTCTCTTTGCCAATCTGAAATGTTTTTTTTTTCAAAATACCAGCTGTAATTTCACAACAAGTCTACCCAGAATGTGGCTTTAATATCATTACTTCCTCTTTGCTCACCTTTCGTAGTCTCTGCCCATATCTGTGTGTGGCTGCAGGGACAATCACCCTCTTCCTCCAGTCTGAGCCAAAGAAATGCTCCAGGTCTATTTCCAGTGACTCCAGGCGGGCAAGTTCCTGAGGGAAGTATATCGGTGCAACAGCTGGATGGGAGGAGTTCCTGTCCATCTCCTCTTCCAGCGCCTTGTAGATCTCGTAGAGGGAACACAACAGGACCTGACGGAAACATAAATATGATTATACACTATTCAGGACAATGTGCATAGAGTAAAACATTGTCATGGCTTCAGCCAATAAATGTGTTAATTGGAGGCAGATGGTGTGTAGAGTTTACCTTGTACTGTGGCAGAGTGATCTGACCCTTCTGGTAACTCAGCATCAGCTCTGTGTTCTCAGCTCTGACGTGATTGTCCTTAGTGGCTGCTTTAATCTGCTCTGATAGATCACTGGCAGCAGAAAGGACAAAATTAATCAGAGGGAACTTTTAAAGCACAAAATCAGATCCTGGAAAAACATCAGAAGTCTTTGAAAGAATCATCAGTACCTGCCAACTTCTCCTGTTTCATATTTCCTGGCACTCTTCATGGTCTCCATCTGACTGGAATGAACGATTGATTTGGTTTAATTCAACATATTTAATATGAATAACAATGTGTGTAAAATATACATATATATATAAAATACCTGTGATGAATTGAAGTCTTCTGTCCTTTATGCTGATTGGTCCTCTGGTGGTTGTCACCTCGGCTGCGTTAAGGCTCCACTGTGGCCTCTCAGCTCCGTCCTGCCACTTTTATACAGCCTCGATGTGCTCAAAGAGGAAGTGTGACCGCTGAGTCACATTACTCAGAGTGCTGAGGCTAAACATGACAAAGCACATGAGAGACTGTGGTGGACAAATCTGAAAACATGATGAGGCAGAAATGAACAGTGACTCTGCCAAGTTTTGTACTCACTCTGATAAAAGACGTCTCAATGTGAAATGTAATGAAGTACATCTACTCAAGTACTGTAGTCAAGTTCAAATTTGAGGTACTTGTACTCTATTAGACTTACTTTCATACTTCACTTAACTTTTCTACCACTTTTTGTTTGTTTTTTGTTTATTACATATGAGCTGGTAAGATATGATGCAGTGCTATCCTAATTAAAGTACACAGAAGTGTATAAAGTAATTGTCTCTATACAAATCACACATTAAAATTGTGCTTACATGTATGTAGCTGTACAGGTGTTAATATAACATAATGTGCTGCAATAATAATTCACTCATAAAAGAGCATGATAAGTACTATTGACACTTTTTGCTGTCCTTCTCTGCAGTGGGGTTATTTTTGACCATGCTATCTCCACTTTTGGACATTTGAGGAGGAGGGGCTCCACTAAATGGAAGGTTTAGACAAATATGTTTCCTACCAATAGAAAAGTAAACACAACTTAAAAAGGTAAAAGCTTTCAAGAGCAGTTGTACCGAAGGATCTTCCAGACTCAGGTCACCAGAAGACGGTCACCAGAAGTCTTCTACCTGCCGGTAAATCAAAGGTTTTTATCAGCAGGAGAAAATACAGATAGTGTTGAAGTAAAGCATGAGATAACTGTTAATTATGTATTGAGGATACAATGCAGGCTTATATAGGTAGAAAGTAAATGTTAATAAGACTGTAATACAACTAACCTAAAAATTACGGTGAGTAATACTAACATGCATCGTAACACTGTTTGGGCATCTGACAATTTAAATATCAATACTAAAAAAAAGGTAACATCTTAGATTTTTTTGAAGAAAATTAGCATCTGTGCTCGCAGCTGAAAACTTGCAGTGGAGATACTGAAAATAGTTTGAATACAGAAGCAACTGTAGTGGAGTATGAACACTAAAGTGTAGTAAAGATGGCCGTGCTGAGAGAAGCACAAGTTTCAGTTTAAAGGAGCTCTATGCAACAACTTTGTGAATGACTCAGATTCCCTGCGACTGTCCAAAGGATGTGACTCTGCACGTCGTCGAGTGCCTCAACACAGAAGCTCACATGAGCACTGAAAGAAGCTGACGTTTCCTTTAAAGTCGCAGTTGAAGATGGCAACTTAATGACAGAGTGACATCACTGGAGGCAGTTGATCAGATCACATTCAGCCTCCTGTGGAGACACTAAAGGCTTTCTACTACTTTTTATACATATGCAGTCGTACTCCACCAAAACCTGTAAACACACTTATAATGAGTAAAATTGGTGGAGTCACCCTTTAAGTTGAAAAAAAAAAGGTGCACAACAATCACAACAACCTGATCAGGTCCTTCATTTAATATCCTTTCTACTCTACTATATTCTATGGCGTTCTCTGATCACGCCCCCTTATGCAAGCAGCCTCCATTGGTGTGTGTTGAAGTGGGTTGAGCTCGAGGATTTTCCGAGGGGAGCACATAGACACACATGACGAGCTGTATAATGCTCCACAGTAAACATGTAGGAGTCTCCACAGGTCTGCTGCATGCCAAGCCACAGATGTTGCGCGCGAGGGATCGACTGATGTAAAAAAGGTAACGTGGACCTCCGTGTTTGTGTCCTAACGCGCGAGCCCGAGCTCACATCTGGTTCAGCGGGCGATGGCAGCCGCCGCATCCGCAGCACAGTGTTACAACATCGGCTGAAGAGTTCATGGAGCGCCGGGGGAGGCTTACTATCCGGAGCTGAGCCTGCTGCTGCATGAGTTTACTCAGATTACACATCGGTGAACTATCGAGTTAGTTACCTGTTCTGTTTGATAATAATATAATAAATTATCATATGTAGCCTGTGTTCACCAGAGCACTGAGCTCAGCAGCTAGATAATATGTTGCCAGTTGCCTAATGGCCCAGATGCTCATGCAGGCAGAAGTAAAGTGAAAAAAACCCTGTGTTGTAACAAAATGATCAGACAGGTTATAAACAACTGTATAGAAGAAAAAACACTGTATGAATAAATGTAGATGTATATATAGTTTAAGTAGCTCTCAATGTAAAAAAGCTTTAGTATAAATTGACGTAGAACTCTAGTGAACATTTAACTATACTGTAAGTACAATGGGTGAAGTCTGTGTTTATAAATGAATATGTATAATGAGCAACAATAAACAATAACATAGCTACAATGTGTATACAGGTCAAACAGTAAACAAGAATACAATAGATCAGTGGTGCAGAGTGCAAAGAGTGCCCTTTAATAGATTAATGTAAATATATAAAGTAGGTGGGTATTAATGCATATGTACAGGTCTATATACAGTTTTGTATGTACTATACTGTGTGCTCGGGTTTACACTCAGTGGACACTTCACTGTACCCATATACAATGTGATATAATCAATTTCAACAGCCATAAATTCTGCTTCGACAATGATATTAAAGGGTATAAGAAGGGGCGCACATAGACACACGTGACGAGCTGTAAAATGCTCCACAGTATAAGATTATAATTTAACAGTATGTTTATAACTAATGCTGTAGTTAATTCAGCCACAAGACACACTTCACTTATCTGCAGTTTGGTGGAATATATAATATATTGGCATGTATTTGTAGCGGCTATTGGCATTCCCAATCATGATGATGATGTGTACATGTCAAAGAAGAAGTGTGTATTCAAACTATTGAATATATTTATATATATTTATTTATATTTATATGTTTGTTTATTTGGATCCCCATTAGCCACCCCTGAGAAGCTTTTCTTCGTGGGGTCCACACAAGTAAAAATTACATCACAATATAAAACAATTAAAAGCACAAGGCACAGAGAAACAAAACAAATACACCAAAAAGAAAAACATTAATTCACAACAATAAAACTACTAATGAAAACAGCATTATATGATTTATTATATAAAAATATATAATATATAATTTTTTTCATTTTGCTATATGTCCCCAAATTGTATGTCTTAGCAGCAGGATGTTAAAAGCAAGAGAGATTTTTATAGTACTACTACTACTACTATCTAACTGTTATATGGATTTTGATCATATACACACCTTTACCAAACTGTCCAGCAGGTTATGGAGCCGAGCTTTCCTTGTTTTATCCTCTTCATCTTGATTGGCTGTGTTGACTGCTCTTTTGAAAACCACCACCACCACCACAATGGCACCCGCCGCTATGATTACTGTGTTCTTGGAGCCGGGCCTGCAGGACTGCAGATGGGATATTTCCTCTCCAAGGCTAAAAGAGACTACATCATCTTGGAGAGGAACTCAGGGCCGGGCAGCTTCTTTAACAAGTAGGAAACTTTCTCAAAGCCTCTCAAGAAAGTTGTACTTGTCTTTCCTCCTGAATGACCCTCGACACATGCTTCCTCTGCTCTGTTTTTGTGTGATCAGGTATCCCAGGCACAGAAAGCTCATCAGCATTAATAAGATCCACACAGGGAGGCAGAACCGAGAGTTCAACCTGCGCCATGACTGGAACTCACTGCTGAGCGATAAACCTGACCTCCTGCTCAAGAGAGTGAGCAGTGAGTTTTATCCACCAGCTGATGCCTTCCCGCTCTATCTGTCCATGTATGTGAAGGAGCTCGGGCTGAAGGTCCGGTATGGTGTGGACATCGGGAGGATCAGGGCGGTCCAGTCAGCCATTGGCAGGAGCTATATCCTGACTGATCAGCATGCATCAGACTACACATGCAGGTATTTTCAGAACTTGGGGTGAAAATGTCACATTTGTCCTGGTTGTGGATGCATCACCTTGTACTTATTCCTCTCGCCCTCAGGGTCCTCCTGGTAGCCACAGGATTGTGGGTCCCTCAGAAGGTCGAGTTTGTCGGTTCTGACCTGGTCGAAGGCTACGAGTCCATCTCCACTAATCCTGAGGACTACAAGAACCAGGCCGTACTCATTCTGGGCAAGGGGAACTCGGCTTTTGAAACAGCCCAGAGCATCATGGGAAGAGCAAGTCGGGTGCACATGCTCAGCTCCAGCCCTGTTCGACTGGCGTGGCAAACACATTATGTTGGAGATCTCAGGTAGTGCTTTCCTTATCTCTTCAGTCTGTGATTCTGCTGTAGGCCTATATCAAATATTATATTAAATAATATAATATTTTAAATTAAACCATTTCAGCCATTTATTCATTAGGCTACTTTCAGCTAACTAGCACTCTATCAAACCATTTATCCAAATCTTTGAGTTAACTATTTCAACTTTGTATCCATCACTTTTAACTTACTGATAAGACTTTACTCCTCGCTTGCTCACTAGTAGGCTATTTTGACACTTGATACCACAGTTTCAACATGTGGTGTTCAAGTATGAGAGCTTGGTTGGTGTTTCTCCAAATCAGTCGAGTTTCTCCACATTTCCAAGTTCCCCCTGGAAACATGCAGAAGCACCCAGTGGGTACAATGAGACCTAATCAGGAATTAATGTCCCACAGTGATTACTGGCAGAAGTCAACCTCACCAACTGTTCTGCGTCAAAGCTAGCAGCACTGTTAACCTCAACTAAACTTTTGTTTTTTTGTATTTCAGAGCTGTTAATAATGAGCTCATAGACACATACCAGCTCAAGTCCCTGGATGGGCTGGTGGAGGCACGACTGGAGAAAATAGTTATCGCTCAACGAAAGGAGCACGGCACGAGGAGATCAGGTGGAAAGAAGACGGAGAAGAAGAAGGGGCAGTTGTATGTGACTTTAAACAAGTACACACAGGACGAGGCGAACAGCTCCGATGTGACAGGAGAAGAACTGCCGGGGTATCACATTGACAACTTCTCTATGCGAAAGCCTTACGACCGTGTGATCAGATGCCTTGGATTCAGATTCAACTTCAGCATATTTGACAGGTATAAATCTTGACTTAACTGTTTTGCCTCAAAATCCATCTGTTATTGACAAGTAATGTCCTATCCTCTGAATCCTCTTGTATTATATTACCATGCATCAAGAAAGTCCAAGCTGTTTTATCTATATAATGTTCACATTTCTTGAAAATCAATCCTCCCTAGCTCTAGCTGCCCTCCAAACAGTGAAAATGCCAAAGGGAGGTTGCCGGGGGTGACGGCCTGGTATGAAGGAAAGGACACCCCCGGCTTGTTTGTGCTGGGAACTGCTGCTCACTCTAGAGACTACCGCTCATCCGCTGGCGGCTTCATCCATGGGTTCCGTTACACAGGTGATGGTCTCATTACAAATGCAGAGCATGTAGTTGAAAGTACAAACATGTGGACCAGGAACATCATCATCATCATCATCTACACGGGTCACAGTAGGAATGTAGAATAACTGGACTTTGACAGTTGTGCACTCCTTTTGTGTCAATTTGGGATTGTATTCAAGATGATGTTTAAATAACCTGTTTGGATTTTTCTGCCACAGCTCGAGCTGTACATCGTGTACTTGAACAGCGTTACCATAGCAACTGGTGGCCATCGACTAAACTGTTGACAACGCAGCTTCAGTCCTGGATTCTGAAGCGGGTTGGAGAGGCCTCTGGGCCGTACCAAATGTTTGAGGTGCTGGGGGACGTTATACTTCTTCGAGGGTAAGTAGATGTTATTTTGGTCATCACCAGTAATAACGTTTTCCAACTGTGCTCATTTGTTGATGAGATCTGCCCACTGTCCCTCTTAAGTTACATGTCCTGATGAACAGCAGCAGTTTCTTTTGACTGCTCCTGGTGAGACGTAGTTCCTCCTAAATGCCCTGGTGCTGCCCAGGGACCTCCTCTCAGCTGGTCCTGTCCAGAACACCTTTGAATGGATGTGGCCACTAGCCAGGAGGCATTAAACACTAAAACCACCTCAACTGGTTCCTTTTAATTAATGTGAAAGGGCAGCATGTGGATGCCAAGGGAGCTAAATCCTTAGTGAGCAATCTTGGCAGAATACATCTGCTTTATAACAGAATCATTCTCCAGTATCACCTATCAAGTGTTTCTTTGTCAGGACATTTATCTGACCTACTTTATAATAATGATATGTGTGTAAGGAACATTTCAAAATAAAATAAAATAAGAAACAAGCCGTGCCTTGGTCAGTAGAGATACCAGAATTGACAGATGATGTTTGAACTGCAATATTAGGTTATTAATTCATCCTATGTAGTACTGATCCCTCCCTGTGTATACTCAATACATAATGCTGTTCTTCACAGGCAGAAATTATATTGCTCAAAATTGAATTACTGACTTTTTCACAGTAACAGAAGAACCCGTTAATCCCTATATGCTCATCATATCCTGGTCCTTTCTTCTCTCCTTGACTCTAAGCTCCCACTGTGAATATATGGAGGAGTTTCCAATCCAGGCTTTGCCTCAGTTCTCCTCTCTCTCGGGCCACAAGATCTCCAGCCATGGACTGATGGTCCTAGTCATGCAGTATGGGAAGAAGAAGGTAGACTATCTGGGCCGGGGCAGGGCTCAAACAGACTGGACCAAAGCTTGGAAGTCTAACTTTCTGCACCCTGTTTTATACTACTATGACACACTTCCCACAGGTGAGAAGAAAAATGCTGTTACAAAATTAATGTACTTTTTAGGAATAAAATTGCTGCAGTTTTACAGAATGAAAGTTAATGTAATTTCTTTTGTTTTTCCAGAGGAAGAAATGAAGCTGCGTCCCCACGGCTGGCCTTTACCAAGGCCCAAGGCAATTCATCACATGGTTGAGGACTTCCTCACAGAATGGGAGGGTCCAATCTCCCACGTCCAGCCACTGCGGCGCTTCCTGGAGCACTGTGTGCAGACTGACCTCAGGGCCTTCTACGCGGGTAAAGTTGCATCTTGTACCTGATCTGTTTCTAGCCCCATAAAATATGTCCAGCTCAGAAAATGCCTCCAGTAACAGAGTGAGAAGAGTAGAATAGGACAGAATACACTTTCACAACAGTTTCTGCATTCATTTATTTTATATGTATAAGGTGTGTATTTCATTATGAAGACAGTAAAGGTCGTCCAGCCCTTACAGGAACAACAAATGGATTAGACATTTACAGCCTGCACTGCCATACAAAGGCAGATAAGGGTAACTACATTAACAGTACAGAGGTAAACATTTTCAAACTGGCCTCCAAACTGTATAACAGAGAGAAAAGGTTGTTATGCCTTTATTTTTATGCGTTTTAAGCAGAGGTGAAGTAGAACTGATTCAACTTCTTTACTCAAGTAAAAGTAAGAAAGTACAGACTCTGAAAAGTATAAAAGTCAAAAGTATTCCTCTGAAGGACATTTCTACCACTGGCATTGTTCATTCCCACAGTACTATGAAAAGGTCAAGGAGTCAGCATGACTGAGAAAAATGCTGCCAAACAACAAAGTGCACCAGGAACTACAAGATATAATAGGCTACATTAGTTTTGACTACAACATCCTTGTTACCAAGCTCATATCTGTTCAGAGATGAAGCTTCAACATTTATTGTAACACCGGTAACTTTTCTGTACATTGACCCACACATTCATGAGGTATCTTCTATAACATGATAACTGCGTCTTCTTTTCTGTCTGTCACTTTATTCAAATAGGATGTCTGACTTCTTTCCTCCAAGGCGTTATTTATTGGTCAACTGAAATGCCGCTGATGTTGCGTTGTGGTGTGGGTGTCATTTTGGATATTTTTAGTAGAACTGTAGGTAATTGCATCATGAAGTTTAACATCACTGATAAACAAGAAGGTTTAACATGTTTGGGATGTCTGCATTTTACCTCCACGCTGAATCTCAGGGCAGAAGACTGACAAGGACGTCACTGATCATGGTAGTTTGACTCATTGCTGTGTTGTCTCGTGTCTTTTAGAATCATGTTTCCGCTCATCCCTCACCCATCGCACGCCGCCGCTGTTTTGTCAGCAAGGATACTTGAAGCAGCAGGGCGTCTCTCACAGCGGTCAGCTGCGGCAACACGATCATGACGCTGGACTGACGCCTACTGAGCAAGATGCAGGAAAATCCGGGGCTGACCCAGCTTTCCCCAACTACCTGGCACAAGCTGGAGCCTCTGTGTCTTCAGGACTGAAACTTGACTTCTGATTGTTTTTGAGTGTGTTAAAGCTATGCCTATGATGCTGTTTAGGTCTACCTCCTTGCACCCATTATTAACGCCTCTACAGGACCAAATGTCTTTGGTATGCCACCCTACAAATCAGTGGTTCCCGACCTTTTAGGCTTGTGACTCCTTTAAATTGAGCATTTTTACTTGCAACACCTCGTCACTAGACGAAAATATCGAACACTTTACTATGTCAACCAAAGAGAGGTTTCCCTTTCTTTATTTTAATAATTTTGAGGGTCTAAAAAAGTAAGCGTATCCAGTAAAATATAAAAAACGGGCATAGATTACAGGAAGGTGAGTAAATATGCATATTTCCTCTTCTGGCCCCACAGATTTCATCATCATGGTAACTGCTGTTTGTCCCTGGAGAGGTACCTTGTCCTTTTAAAGCTTCCTTCTTGTTTTCCTCACAAAATATTTATATATATTATAATATACCATTTTCATATCATGGAAATCTATATTACATAAAGCTATATTGGTGGAGGGTTACTGAATGATTATGCATTACACATTTTACATGATGTTAAATAAACATACATTACATAAAAACACACATTAGGTCTTGTTTTCATTTCCATAAAAACGTTTTGTGAAATATTATTGAGCTTCATTGTACGCATGCGTAGAGCAATCCAGCAAAGGGGCTGTTTGATTGGATACCCGCTTGCGTAGCTCCCATTGGACGGTGGCTAATGAACAACATAGAATCTGATTGGTCGAGGCTGCTCTGGGAGCTGTTGACTGCACAATGGGTGTGCCTCTTACTACTTCGGTACGATGAAATGGAAAATGTGAAATAGGGGACATTTTGGTGCCGTGAAGGAAGAAAGCTGTTAAAATACTGCCAATTACCCGGGATGGAGAGACTTTAATGGGGGAGTTTCAGAGCGGACGTGCCGTGCAATGACCCCAGGCGACGCTGACGGAGCGGATACCGTATTCAGAGTTGACCCCCGATATTAATGACGGCTGTTTCCTTTTAGCTTTGGCAGGAGTAGTAAGGACCGTGTGCAGCGAGTGTAGTGTAAACACAGCATCCATATGTCACGATAAAGTATGGACGGGTGGAGCCCAATCGTTGCAACAGCCTCGGATAATGACCGCTCCAGCTCCGAGGGGGAGTACATGCTGGAGCCCGGAGCCGAAGACGAGACCCGGGAGGCGGTGGACGGAGAGCAGCGGGGTAGCGTGGAGGGGATGGACGACGGGGGTACAGCCGCCGTCGGGTTCGGGATAAGCGGGACTGGGGAGGGCAAGGTGGTGTTGGGTCGAGTGGGACAGAGAGACGATAAGGAGCTCAGGTACCTGCACTTGTTGTGGGAGCCGGGACGAGCCGAGCTGGGCTCCGGTGTGGTGGCGGGCAAGCTGGGGAAGATGACGGGGAGCAGGGCCAGGAGGCAGCACAGGGTGGTGCGGAACCTCGGTCCTATGGGGAAAGATATTTATGGTAAGGGTCTGTTATATTGTCTTTTAATGTGTAGAGTAAACAGGGTGTGTGTGTGTGTGTGTGTGTGTGTGTGTGTGTGTGGACGGAGCTAAGCGTGTGCTATATTTGTAAGTTTAGCTTCAAAATGAAAGCTAAGCTACCTTTTACCAAACAGGTAAAGGTGATACAGTTATGTTACAGTGTGATGCAGTGAGTAACGCAGCTCTGGTGTCGTCTCTTAATATCATTTCCTTCAGTCTGTTCAACAAGTCCCCCTCTTCAGAGTTGAGCTGGTGTTCTTGTGACTGATGCCTTTGTTGATCTGATGCCATGACACCTGATCCCCTCCAATCATAAAGCAGCATTTACATACCTGCCAGTCACTTTGAATGTCTTATCTCCACAGCTGTGAAGAGACTGAGGGAGGCAGCCAACAGCAACGACATCGACACAGGTATGAGTAGTGAGGTGATGCAGTAAAGCTCCTTGCACGTGGGGTAAGAGAAGGATGATTATTGGCTGTGTTTTGCTAATAAAGCTGTGTTCTTCCAGTTCGAAAGCTCCTGCAAGATGACATCGACCCCTGTGCGGCCGATGACAAGGGAAGGACCGCCCTCCATTTCTCTTCCTGCAATGGCAATGAGAGCATTGGTAGGTTGGTGATAAGAATGTTATGACAAGTATCGTGGGAAATTACGTTTAATGCAGCTGGATGGTTGGAGAGGGCATCATGCAGTTTGAAGATAAGGGTGTATGCCACCATGCTACAATCCATCCTGTTGTAGCATCACTGAATAATGAACATATTAGTCAAGAAGTCATGCACTTCCCACATTTAACTTTGATCAGCTTCCCTGGTATTTAAGTTTTAATCATAGATTTAGTCCTTCCTTGGTTCGGTTATTGTTTTCAATTGCAGCAGTTGTATTTCCTACACTTCCCGCCATTGTACACTGCATTTTAGAATCAGTACAGTTCAGTGTGAATTTGTACAATTAAATGTCTTTTTTATGACCGTAGTGCAATTGTTGCTGAGTCACGGCGCTGACCCCAACCAGCGAGACAGTCTGGGCAATACCCCCCTCCATCTGGGTAAGAAAGAACAATCACCATGTGGTGAAACCTGTAGCGCTGTGGTCAGTAATGCATATGAGTGAGGTTTCACTTTGACACACAACAGTGCAGCTGCTTTCAGCTCACACGTGTTTACATGATCAGATATGCTGCAGAATAAGATGAAGCAACAAGTGTTTTAAAGCACTTTTATTCTTGTGTTTTGTGTTGCAACGTGCCCATTTTATCTTGTGTCTCTGCAGCGGCCTGTACCAACCATGTGCCTGTGATCACCACATTGCTGAGAGGAGGTGAGACCACTATAGTGTGGTACTTTTCTTGTGTATACATGTTGCTCAGTCACCCATTACAGGAGAGCTCTTTTTAAGTTAGTTGAAAATAAAGTGGAGCAATTATCTTTTTCACTTTGGAGTTATGCATTTTAACACTGTATGTAAGCATAGGTGATGTATAATGCATAAAAGAGGGTCATTCTTTGCCCCAAATTTCCAAAACGGACTTCTCATGTAAGGTTACCCTGCTTATGCCATGGTCTCTTGCCAAAAACTTAAAACACAGCAAGGTTACCTTTTAAAAGTAAGGTAGTCTTTTACTGAATTTACATTTTAAAAATCAAAAAATGCAACAAGCACTGATTGAGAATGGTGATTAAACATTTTTGATATGCTAGTTTTTTCAGTGTCCTAGTATATATTCCAATTGGATGCCAGTCAGCCAATCAGAAACAAACTCTTTCTGTTGCCCTGGTAAAATTCCAGTAATTCCCAGTTCCCTGTACAGCTCACAACAAACAAAAGCTGATTTAAAGTAATTTCAACATAATGTTGCTTTAATAAACTCCATAAAGTATGATTATTATTCAGTAACAGTTGATAATCAATTGATACGACTTAATAAATATGTGTAACTGAAAGATTTGTGCTCTAATTGTCTCTGTTAAGGAGCCCGTGTGGACGCCCTCGACCGAGCTGGAAGGACCCCTCTGCACCTAGCACGCTCCAAGCTTAATATTCTGCAGGAGGGAGATTCACGCAGCTTAGAAACCCTGAGAGGGGAAGTCACACAGGTAGATAATTAACTTGCCTGGCTTAGTGAGTCAAGACTCTGGGGTTTTGGATAGATCCTAATTGTTTAGGTAGGAATGCTAAAGATTTTTATATCCGACTTTCCCTTTCAGATTATTCAAATGCTGAGGGAATACCTGAACTTAATGGGTCAGAGTGAAGCTAAAGAGAGGCTGGAGCATATTTCCACACAGCTGCAGCACACGCGCACCAAAGAGCAGGTGAGACCTACATACTCACTTTTAATGTTTATCAGATTCACATGCATAAAAACAGAGATGTAGGTGAAACTAAATTTAAATGTGTGTGTTTTTAGATTTGCATGCAATTATTATTTTTACCGCATTATTCAGATGTATTTTCACTGTAATTAACTAATACATGGTTGTATGTATTTTTGCTTTTTTTCAGGTGGATGAGGTGACAGATTTGTTGGCCAGTTTTACATCACTCAGTCTACAGAAACAGAATTTGGGGGATAGGTAGAAGATAAAGTGTATAGAGAGCTGAAGTCCTGCTCCTTCTAAAAGGAAGTTTCTGCTCCAATTACCTTGGCAAGACAAGCAAATGCTGAACTATAATGCTTTTCTGTCCATATTCCACATTCAATTTTTATCTACAGACCTCCTGCACTAAACAGTAAGACTTAAACACCGTATCATCTTAACCAAGAAAAGACAGTGATTATTCTGTTAGCATTTACATCTCTGATGAGGTTTTGATAGTGTGACTGCGGCTAAGACTAATGTGCTTTAAATGCAAACAAAGATGTCGTTGGTTAAAATGAAAAGCTGCCTAAATTTTAAAGCCCATTACTGTTTTGTGGTGGGTATCCGTTTAGCTTATGGACAGAATTTTTTTTTTCACAAATGAGCTCTTCAGAAAAAGGATAAAAGTAACCCCTAAGGGCAAAATACACATTGAAGACAGGAAGCTAACCCTGAAGTGAAGTGGGACCTTGGCTCTCTATTGTGTGAATGTGTGTGTGTGTGTGTATGTGAGAGAAAGAGAGTATAGCCCTTTTCACTTCGCATTATCGCTGCAAAGAAAGCTCGCCTTTACGCCGCCTTTTTTTGTTCACACTGAACCAAGCAAAAGAGGCGTGACGGTACATGACATGGCGTTGAGATCTGTGTGGGTTTTTTTTTTTTCAGTGTGTTCCCCCAGTTTCCACCTCTTTATCTAAACATGTATCGGCTTGACTGTTTTATACATTTGGATACAGTTATAATGTGTTGTGATTGAGATCCGGACCCCCCATACATCCTGGAAAATGACAAAGTTAAGTTTTTTGCTCTAAATTGCATTATTACATAATTGCCATCAGCAAATAGTGGACCCTGTCTGGCTCTCACTTGCGGGGAGGGATGCTGTTTTCTGGGGTCTCACTGAAGTCTCGGTCGGGATGGATGGCCATCACAGTGACTTTTTTCAATACAAGTTGCGAGAGACAGTAACTACAACAACACAATAGTGGAAGCGACAAAGACACGGTGAGTTAAAGTTCTTTGCTCTAAATCGCGTCACATAATCACCGCCATTTAACTACCGGAGCCCCCTGGCTCTGCTGCCGGGGATAGACTCTGTTTTTCTGGCAGAAATGTGATGAAGAGTCAGTAGGACAGACAGGATCCATGTATGGATGCGGTATTTTTTTCCTCATAAGTTGCCAAAGACACTACCAGTTACCACATTACTGTTGTTTGGTCCTGTACTTTTGCTTTGTGGGTTGAAGTGTGGGACATTTCTCTTTTATTTGACGAGTGAAGGATCTGTTTAGTTGTCAGGCCGACACACCCTTATCTGCGCTACCGGCTTTTCCATTCACACAGACGCCGGCTCGCCTCTGCTGCGGCTCTGATACTACCTCCTCTGTGGATCAGAGCCGCAGCGAAATTGTCCACCCTCTCCGCATCTGAAACTTTCACACAAACGGCGAGGCGGAATATCAGCGCATGATTCCCACATTGAAAGGGCAGTGTGAATGGGGCTATTGTGAGTGTGTGTGTGTGAGTCACATAGTGTGCCGATATGTTCTTTGCCTGCCATCATTAGCTAAGTTCTATGATAATTATGACAAATTTCTCACGAAACGATTAAACAGTTTTCACTGTTGTATTTTCTGTTTTCTTATCAACAGCATCTTTGTATCTCGTTGCCTTTATTTCTTGTACTGCATGTTATGTTTGTATGTGAACTGTACTGTAAAACAATTGATTTGGCTGTCGTTGGAAATGGATTTATGTGAATCAATAAATCAATATGTTTGGCTATATTTGTGAAACGTTGTCTTTCTTGTAATGTGATAAAGAATGGTATATCCACATGGGGTTTAATATAGCCTACATATTTCACTATCAACATATTCAATGAGAGGGCCCTGTGCAGTAGTATTCTGGATGGTAGGATCACAGTTAGCGAATGTGCTGCTAATATGGCTACGTTTCCTCTGCTCTTCTTCTACGCTGATTGGCTGTTTTACCAAAGCCCCTCCCCCTACGTGGACACGTATTGTTGTATTGCCGATAATAAAAGATGGCCGCCGGACCCGCGTAAATTGGAGACCCCATAGAGGTAGTAATATTTAATAAACACATTTTTTTCGCTCCTCCTGGTCTTCGTAAACTACACATGCTACCACCCACATGGGATGAAGACATGAGCAGAGTTGAACGCATGTAGACCACAGTATTTTGTGCATTTGAGGCGACCGCGGCCTATCTGTGGGTGAAAGCCTCGGCCTTTCCTCGCCAGCCTTCACCGGCAAGCTGAGGGTACGCGCGGCAAGACGGATTCCGGTGCTAGAAATGTTGGGAAAGCTAGCGAGTCCAAGTAAATGGAGAGGGGGTGTGTTTGTGTATCTTTATGAAAGTAGGCGGGAATTTGTTTTGCTATCATGTTATCGTACTCTTCTGTAGATGACAGACAACTTTGTTTATTATTGTAATATAACGCGAATTGCACTTTTCGTGAAGAAGCAACCAAGCATGTAGCACTTCTCCACTTTGAGTCGCGTTATGTGTAGCTTACCTGCAGATCCAGTGCTGCTCACACTGCTCGGTACAGGACTTAGCAGGTATACTTGTAGCATTGTAGTAACTAAGTATCTGTTAGAGTATAATTATCTTTTTTTAATGGAAACAGCGTTATTAGATGCGAAGCAATGGCCAAGCTTTTCACTTCATAGTCATTGTGCTACATTAAACTGCTGTCAGTAGTTTTCACCAGAATAAATATTTCATATATTAATTACTTTAAACTGCATTTGATTTTTTCTCTCTTGATGTTGACATTACAGGTCAGTATCCTGCCTAATGTTGTCAGTGACAGACTGTGACAACTAAACGTGTTGACAAAGGAGGAGCCATGGCTTTTGAGGAGATCAAGAGTAAAGGAGGAATGGGTAATGTCGGCATGTAAAGTGCATGTTATTGACATAAAAAACATATACATAATTTGTATTTGTATTATCTTCCTTGTCGAAACTGGTACAGAAAATGATATGGATATGATATAGGCTTTGTTAACTATTCCCAATTTCATCAAAATTTTGCTTTTGAGGTTAGGATTATAAATCTCATTTCATGTGTTGTAGATATGGGGATGGAGGGAGACAGGGGCCTTGTGGCTGGTCGCAGCCAGAGAGAGAAGAGGAGGTCGTACAAGGACCTGCTAAGGGAGGAAGAAGAGATCGCAGCTCAGGTCCGAAAGTCTTCCAAAAAACGACCTAAGGTAAGATTTCTCTCTGCAATAGCTTGACCCAATGCATTAATATCACAGAAAGCTTGAAGATATTATGCTGCCGTTCATGTTGTTATTACACATTGTAATATGTTGAACCTACGTGTCTGTGAATTTGTTAAGTGAAAACATTTGTGTCATTTCAAATCAGGATTCAGAGCTTTTCATGCTTGGAGGAGACTCACACAAAAAGAAGAAGAAACATAGTGATGACCACTATTACAGAGGTAAGAACGTTGATATGTTGTAATGATCTGTTATTGTCACAAAGAATAACACTGCATTTGTATTTACTTATATCTTTTCCTTTATCATCCCTTTATCAGACCACGATGGTTCAGGTCCACCTCCCCACAAGAAAAAGCACAAGTCTGCAGATCGCTCCCCTACTCTCTCCTCCCCGTCCTCCTCCCACCCGACAGATACAGCGATGGGCCTCCTGCAGGCTATCACCTCTCCGCTGGCCACAGGTTCAGACCCCAGTCCCCACTTGCACAAGAAGCCCTCCTACCCCTCCTTCTCATCGCACTCTTCCAAGGACCGCAAACGCGAGAGCAGCAGCGGTGGTGGAAGCAAAGGGAGCCACTCCTTCTCTCACTCCCGCCCCGTGTCCTCATCGTCATCCTCCTCCAAGAAGCACTCCTCGTCTTCCTCCAAGTCGTCTCTGTTCCACGGTGGAGCTCCCAAAGAGGAGCCCTTGACGTTACGCGAGGCTGACGGGTTGAAGATGAAGCTCATCATGTCGCCAGAGAAAGAGGAGGGAGAGAGCTTCCCGTTCACGCCCCACTCTTCCAAAGGAGGTGTGAAGAAAGAGAAGGATAGAGACAGGATGCAGATGTCAAAGATGCCCAAGAAGAAACTGCAGCAGAGTCGAGATCCACTGCCTGTAGTGGGGAAGGAGGTGGAGGTGGAAGGTAGGATTGCCCTGAATCATGTTCATTGTACTGTAGATATTATTGGTGCACCTGGTTTTTATTCATATCCATTGTTGTGTTCTCTTTCATACAGGCCATTATGGAGGTGGCATGGGGGATGACAGCTCTTCGTCTGGGGGTGAACTGGAGGCTGGCGAACTGGTTATAGATGATTCGTACACACACCTGTCAAAAAAGAAGAAGAAGAGCAAAAAAAGCAAGAAGAAAAAAGACAAAGAGAAAGACAGAGACAAGGAGAAAAGTGGGAAGGACAAGAAGCACAGCAAAGGATTTGGAGGTGAGTTTACTGTTTGTTAACTATGTAGCAAATATATTGTTGTTGTCCCGACAAATTTATTGCACTGATCCATTTGCTGATTGTGTCTATTTAATTACCATTGTTTTATTTTTGTATGACACTCTCACCAGATTCATCAAGAGGCCACAGCCACTCCCACCCCACTGTCACTCACAGTGCTGTTGGTCCAATGTATGCCATGGGCACACCCGTCCCTCCACACCACCATCAAGCCAATGATGGAGTGACGGAGAAGAAGAAGAAGAAAGAGGAGAAAGACAGAGAAAAGCACGAGAAGGGAAAAGATAAGGTACGATACTGTTCAGTCTTATTTCCTGAGGTTTGAATGCCAGAAATCTGAAGTAATTGTTGAGTCACTCCTGCAGATCCTGCCTTTGGAGTTAAATAAAGATAAATGTGCATTTTGAATATTATTGGGATTTTTTTTCTTTGTCCACTTTTAGCCCAAGAAGAAGAACACATCAGCGTACCAGGTGTTTTGTAAGGAGTACAGAGTCAACATCAATGCTGAACAGCCAGGACTAGGTGGGTAACACTAAGCACTGATTAGCATATTGAGCTTTCAAATATCACCAAAATACCTATTTTAAACAATATGCTTTTGTGTCTAATCCGCAGTGTTTGGTGAGCTAAGCAAGAAGTTGGCTGAGGTGTGGAAGGCGATGCCCGAGAAAGACAAATTAGTATGTTTTTGCCTTACTTGTAATAAATCCTGGAAAAGCTTTTGAGTATCACTGTTTGTGCTTTCAGTTGTGGTGGTTCACTAACTGTTGTGTGTTTTCTCTGCAGGTTTGGAGGCAGAAAGCCCAGTATCTGCAGCACAAACAGAACAAAGCTGAGGCCACCACAGTCAAACACAAGAGCGCCAGTGAGAGCAAGAGCAAAGGTATCTTTGACTGTAACATGAAAGTTTGCAACGGATTGATGAAGAAGATTTACTGTTTCTCAACTCTGTGTCCTCGTCCTCTCACTTCTGATTTCGTCATGACAGTTGTAGGAACGGGAACAGGGATGGTGTCACCAAACAAAGCGCCCAGCACAGTGTCTTTATCCCCAGCACGAGTCCCAGAGGTGGATCCCATTGATGCAGCAGCTCACCTGCAGCTCCTGGGAGAGTCCCTGTCTCTGATAGGGCATCGGCTACAGGAAACAGAGGTAAGTTTACAGGCCAGTTTACAGTGCTTTTTTGTGTAATACAGAGATGTTTCATGACTTTGCATTGGAATTTGAGTCATGTGACTGACATTTCTTTGTGTTAGGGGATGGTGGCAGTGTCCGGGAGTCTGTCTGTACTTCTAGACTCCATCTTGTGTGCGCTGGGACCACTGACCTGTCTCACAGCGCAGATTCCACAGTTAAATGGATGTCCTCGAAATGTCCTGGTAAAGTATAAGCATTTATAAATGTTGTTTGAATTAAATTACTCTGGGTGTTTTCAGCTTTAGAACTAATAATAATAATAATAATAATAGTAGTAAGTTTCCTCTGTATAGACTGCATTACATTATACATTCAGGTGTTGTATATGTGGCTCAGTGCTGTTTTCTAACAAAGCTCTCTCTTCTTCTGTCAGTCAAATACATTGGACAACATTGCCTACATCATGCCCGGGCTGTGAGTGAAGGAAGATAATCACCATGGAGTGATTTGCATCAGAAGTCAACATGTTTGGCAGGAGTGACCCTTGGACTTTAATTTAAGCCACTGCTCGGCATCTGAAAAGCGGATCTTTCTAGCGTCAACTTGTTTTTAAAGTATTTTTTTAAA
Organism: Pagrus pagrus; assembly: GCF_965226575.1. Taxonomy (NCBI): domain Eukaryota; kingdom Metazoa; phylum Chordata; class Actinopteri; order Spariformes; family Sparidae; genus Pagrus; species Pagrus pagrus. Next base: position 9,779,473 of record NC_140197.1, read on the forward strand.
GACCTTGTTCTCTTAATTTTCTAATTGTTATATTTTTAAATGAAACATTTTACTGAACACGTTAATCTTTTCTTGGCATGTCAGCTTAGTTTTACTGTTACTGTACAGCGTGCTGTTGTATGAATGAGTGTACGCTTGTATGTACAATACTGAATGTATGTGTTTATTTAGCTGTGAAGTGGGACTGACTGCTAGTGTATGAGACTGTTGACTGTTTTTTTTAACTGAAATGTACAGGAACATTTAAGTCGTTGACTTTTGGTCGTCATCATACACATAACGTAATATATTTGGCACCTGCTAAGTTTTTCTTTCACCATGTAACAAGTGCTGCCATGCCTTACTGTTTTTTACATTTGATATTTTGCTGTGCACACAGTGTTTAGATTTCGACTGTACTGTAGACTTTCAAAAGTGACCGAAAACACCTTTGGGTGCTACCTTGTTGTAATCAGGAGCTGTTCAAACAAATCAATGTCGGACATTTAACGAAATGGCAGCATTAAATTATGACCTGTTCCCTAATTCAGCTTCTGTGCTTTTATTAGCTGTGCTAGCAGCTCGGCTGTAGGGATCAAAAGGCTGTTTGGTAGTTTCATCACTTTGGGTGCACATTAAAATGTTTCACCAACCATCTGGATGGATCACCATGACGTTTTGGAAGTCAGAGGATGAATGACTGGTGAATCCTGTCCTCTCCTGGCACTATGATATTTCTGGACAACTTTAGGATGAATTACCATGAAATCTGGAAAGCACATTGATTGTTATTTACTTTCCAAGGATGGAGACCGAATCAACCAATCATAGCCAACCAATCAAAGCTCCACTCCATGACCCTGAGCTTGGGTGTCAAGAAGGCTTTAATGACCAAATGTTAGAAAATGTCTTCCCTCACAGGACACAGACATTCCCATCAGCCCCAGCTGTAGTCTGTGTCATGCTAATGATCAAACATGCTAAATTTAGGATATGGTTAGCATCAGCATGTAGAAATGTCATTTTGACCATGTTAGCAAGCGTACATTAGCGTTTAGCTCATAACGCACCACTGTGCCTAAGTACAGCTAACAGAAGTGCATGGTTGTACTCTTCTTTTACTACAGCTTTAGTTACTAGTTACATGACAGACAAAACATACGAAGAGCTTAAAATAAAATACGTTTTGTTAGAAATTAAAGAAAAAAATTGGCTTCTACTTTCATAACTGTCAACAGCCATTTTTCTTTTCATGGTGCTGATGTGATTTTGGGAAATCTTGGAAATTATGTCAATATTTCTCACAAAAGTTCAAAATTTGGGTTAATAATCTAATAATCAGCCTCAGGGTCCATTAGTCTGCATTGAGTAGTTTGAACAGTTTAAGTACATTTTCCTCATTTCAGGATGACCTACATTAACTCTAGGTAACATTTTTAATTATTCGTAGCATATTAGTATGTTTGTTGTGTACTAATGTAATATAAAGTGAGCTGACACATGTGGGCTGACATGATAAGAAAAGTGTTGAGTCACTTGACGGTCCGCGGGCCTCAGCTTGAGTCCAGTGTAGCCGGGACAGAGTGAGTGTGAGTCAGGCTGCAGGAACCAGGAAGTCAACTCATCCTCTGGTGGTTCCACATTAAATACAGCAGCGACCAGGAGCAGTCATGTCTGCATTTGCTTCACACCCAGGTAGATCATTCTTTATTAAATGTATGTTTTTAAAGAGCTGTGTTAGTTTGTGAGGTATAACAGGAGATAAAGTCAGCGGGGCGGGTCGCATGTGCGTGTTTTCGGTATTGAGGGGAGAGAGCAGCTGCTGAAGGGCGCTGCCTGTCTGCAAATGTGATGGTGCCACGATAGCGTTTATATCATCTGACACTGTGTAAACAAATATCACTTTTACATGCGGGACAGAAGACTTCAAGTTATTTTACTATAATAAAATGACTCCAGTGCGTTTGAAAACTTGTGCAGCTTACTCTCTGGACAACATTTACACAGTACGCCCTTATAAACAAACAGCAGCATGGAGCTGATCAGCTGTTTACATGTCTCCTCTCGAGCAGAGCTGAGGCTGGTGCTGCTCGGCCGGACCGGGTCAGGAAAGACATCAGCAGTGTCCACCATCCTGGGCCTGCAGGACACCCAGCAGCAGGACACCCAGCAGGGCCTAGAGGCTGCTGCTGTCACCCAGGGGTGCAGCAAACACAGAGGAGAGGCTGCAGGCAGGCAGGTGGGGGTGACAGACACACAACACAAGGCTTCATGACTCGAGGGAGGAGGTGTTTCTTTAAGGATACATAAGAATTCAAGTAAAGGGGCATTATGTAGTCAAACTCAACATTTTTGCTGATTAGTGAGGTAATAATACAAACTCAGAAATATGTATTTTTTCCATAACTGAGTAAACAAGTTATGGAACAGCTTGAATATTCAGTTATGGAAAAAATAATTGAATTATTACCTCATTAATATTAAAAATATAACAAAACAACAAAACAAAGACTACATAATGCACCTTTAAGGATTTTAACTGCAGTAAAGGATCATAATGTCCAGATCACACATCATAATTGAGACAAATAATATGTCTGGGAACTAAGTGGTTAAATATCAATACACATACTTGTTTTTATTATTAATATTTTATTGATATTTATCTTTAGACAAATACAAAAGTTAAGTAAATACATAAATACATCCACACACACACACACACACACACACACACACACACACACACATAGGTACAAATGCACACTCGAATAACAGCATACACAAGTTTAATTTCCCTAAAATATAAATCTATAAACAGTCTTACTTCTCCTTTGTTCTTTTTAGTTACAGTGAAAAATACAAACATAGTCAGCACACATAGAGATCCCAGGTGTAAGCCCTTCATCAGACATGAAACAAGCACAGAGACACACCTTAAGTACCTTTGCAAAGGGGTCACCTGACAGGTCGTGAGACTGCAAAAATACAAGAAAAACATGAAATACGAGACCTCACAGCAACAACTGACATGTAGTAGTAAAAGCCTGTTATTCTGTGACAGTGACAATCAGTTTGTAGGATAAATGTGCTTCAAAAACAAGAAAAACAACCTTCATGTTATGCTTCTGTCTCTCCTCTGCAGGTGGTGATTGTCTCCAGTCCAGCCTGGTTCGACTCAGACTGCGACCCAACAGAGAGAAGAAGACACATATCCTCCTTTATCTCCTCATCCAGCCCTGGTCCACACGCCTTCCTGCTGTGTGTCCCTGTGAATCAGCCGGCTGATGGAGAGGCCAAGGCCCTGGATGTCCTGATGGAGCTGTTGGGCCCCTCTGCAGTCAGCACGCACACCATCATACTCTTCACCCACACCGAGGAGCTGGAGGAGGACGAGAGGCTGGAGGATTACCTCGTCACTTGGCGAAAGGACCTCGGGGAGCTGGTGGAAAGATGTGGCGACCGCTACCACACCCTGGAGACCCGTGGTGGAGAAGAGGCGGAGAGGAAAGCTGTTGAGGAGCTTCTGGAGAAGGTGGAGCAGGCTGTGGCAGAGAGCGGGACGCAACACTTCAGCTGCCCTCTGTACCAGGAGGCTGAGGAGAGAGTGAGGGAGAGGCAGGTGGAGGTGGCCAGACAGAGGAGAGGAGAGGAGGACTCCCCACCAGAGGACGACCTGACGGAGGAGGAAATGGAGGCAGCGCGGGAGGAGGCAGAGAGGAGCGTCGATGACTTGGACGTGGATGTGGATGGTATTTTCCCCTCTGCCAGCGTCTCACCTCCTTCATTTCTCTGGGGCTTGTGGGAGAAGCTGACATGCTGGACCAAGTGGCTGCCCTCCTTTGTGAGAAGGGAGGCCCTGCTGGGAGCGCTGGTCGGCCTGTTTGTGGGAGGGCCGTTCGGAGGTATGATGGGGGCCACGGTGGGCTCGGTGGCTACTGAGGTGAAGAGAAGAAACACACAGAAAACCAAATGAGGGATGATCTCATGTTTATGCATTAAGTTGCACTTTAAAGTCCTTTCACTGTGTTCACACACCCACCAGTGTATTACCGAGCTATTAGCTTGCAAGCTAGCAATTCTCAACAACAGTATTTATGTTTAACCACCGAGCACCAGTAGCTAGTTTCTACTTCACAGTGTGCACCACTCTGTATAAACTGTATTATCTAATGGCTCATGCTTCATAGATCAGTAACAACTCATTACTAGAGCAACGGATGGGTTGCCAGGTTTGAAAATCTCTCTGGCTGGTGTATATGTTCCTCTAGTGTTCTGTCTTTTACAGTTAGCTTAGTTATTCATCTTGATAGCTCAGCTTATTCAGAGCAGGTTACAAATGTTAATGATTTATCAGGTTGTGATCTACTACAGAGCTCCATTATGTCCGCAGACGTAAACCTGCTATTTTGAGTTTCTGGCCACTTGGGAGCAGCAGAAACAAGCTTTGTGAACACCACACTGACATAAGACCAGCTTTTATGCTGATAATATGACTTTGTTAGTAATCTGTTGCCTATTTAAACTGACCATAGACAAGGTTTTTCTGCTTTTAAAGCTGCTGTAAGTGATATTTCTTATTAAAATAATTGTTAAATAGCTCTTTATTCCAACACTAATCACTGTTACAGAGTGTTGGGTCAGTGACCTTTGTCTTTGTCCTTATACAGTAAAAGAGAAAATATATGTTCTGCTATCCCTGCCCACTTTATCCAATCAGGACGGAGAACTCCACTTTGCTGCTGTGTCTGGTGATTAGCGGCTGCATGTTCATGTGACACAGGAGGGAAGGGATTGTTAACTGCAAGACGACTAGGATGGTTACAGCAGCTTTAATCATAATGAAGTAAATGTTGATTGCACAGTGTAATGGCTTTGTCATAAAAACACCATCATTGTTTAGATTAGTTCCCTATAAAACTTGCTTTTACGATGCAATTTCAAGGTGTCTATTTCCACTTTTCTGGCCATCTGATTAACATGAGTCCAGTATTTACTCCTGTTTTTGGTCTACAACAACCTGTGAGAGGGAACCAATACAATAATAAAGTTGGGAGTCAGGGAAAAACAAAACAAATTGGCTGAAAAACACTAAAAAGCTCCACAGAGCTGAGAGGAAGTGCAGAATCAGGTGATACTTGTGTTGGTTCATCGTTATAAGAAAACACTTTCACATAAAAGTGGAGATTTTATCCATTGTTAATGTAAAAATAACAAATAGTGCAGTTTTAATTAAAAATGTACACCAGCCAAACAGATTCTTCACAACCTGGCAACACACAAGCTGTCTTTATAAGTGGATTATTAGATCTGTAAAGACACAATACATAATTTATCAACCACTGAAATCTGATCAGTATCAACCTTTAAACCTCTTTTAGACTTTTGTGAATGCAGATGGCGAAAAAAACAAAACACAAAGAGGCAACACCAAGAACCCACCACAGGGGGGCGCCATTGACCTTTATATCAGAGTTTACATGTATGAGCTGAATTATAAGATAATTATTTACTGCTTACCAAGCAAATAAAAGCTGCTGTTTTAAATACAATCCTGTAATACAATACTGTTTTTTTTCTCTGAGATGTTTGAATCCTAAATAGTTGATTTACTGTGTGATCAGGTTTTGGATATCTAATTTAAATGTGCCCAGCATTAACTAAAAGCAGCTCCAAGCATATGAAGTTTAGTTTTACTATGTTGCAGTCTGAAGTCAGTGGATAAAGTTAGCTGTGGTGCAGATAAACAACATGCTGCACAGACTCAGCTGAGCTTCTCTCCCAGACTCTGTCCTCCTCACACACAATGGCAGGTTATGGCTTTGACATTGATGTAATTGATACTCTGCTAAAACCGTCAGTCACAACCCATCCTTACATCTCTCTCTCTTGTTGCTCTCTCTCTACACTGCCGCCGGCTCTGCCTCAGGAACAGCTAGGCGTTTCCGAATGTGGGTGGTCCGGCCGGGCCCGGGGTGGGAGGGGAGGGAGGGGAGGAGAGGGAGAGAATTAGCCCAGCTCTCATGTTTCCCAAAAAGAGAGGGGAGGGAGGGAGAGACAGGAGAAAGAGAGAGTTGGGAGAGAGTGAGTGAGAAGCAGTGAATGCCAGGGAGAGGAGAGAGAGAGAGAGAGTCAAAGGCAGAGAATAAGCTGTGGGACTACATCTGTCCTCCAGATGTGGCCTCCACAGTTGTCTGAAACAGGGAAAAAAAGTAGGTTTTAAAAGTAAAGGAAAATTAGTGCTAAACAGTTTTTTATTGTCAGGGATTACACATACAGTACAGGCTACAGTATACAGCGCCGGCTTAACAGTCCACCAGCCGGGATACGCTGCTTTTTTCTTCTCTTTATGAAGCTGCAGTGAAACAGCAACACTGGACCCCTTGAAGTTAATGTATATGAGAGAACACCTGTCCAAATATTATTCAGTCTTAGTGGATACACATCACGGATAAGACGGAGGGAGAAATGATAGAGTCGGCATTATGGAGGAGAAAATTAATGAGAATTTTTTGGAGGTGAATTTGTTTCTTCAGGAGGAGACGGGACTCGAAAGTATCAGAGATCAGAAGTAGCACAAATCAAGGGCCCGGTTCTGAGTCAAGAGTGTCGGCAGCGGCCAATATCAGTTCTGGAAGATGAGACTTCATCAGGACGGAGCGAGAGGAAAAAAAACAGGGAGTTGATTTGTGCCTGTGTGTCTAAGCAGAGCCAGAATCTGAACAAACATGTGAGGGAATCACCAGTGAGCCATCATTAACACACAGGCTGTAACTCCTGCTCCTCTCCCTCGCTGCACAAAAAATGTTGTTCCAAGGGCCTTGTGGTCCCTCGCCTGGATCGGAGGGGCCGTCCACTGTGAGGACGTGGACGCCGCAATATTTTTCTGTTATCATCGCGCCCTATGGGTTGGAAAAGACAGCAAACCAAAGGAAAATAAACAAGATGACACAGTTTTTCCTTAACAGCACAGGGCCGCTTCCTCTGGCTGCTGGTTTACACGGACATCACACTTTTATCATTACGTGCTCCCAACTGTTCGTTTTCAGGGGGATAATAGCAGGATTAGTTCACAACATTCATTACTTCACATCTATATATTTAAACCAAATGATTAAATCAGTTTGATTAATACAAACTGTTCAGAGCTCCTAACAAAAGAACAAAAACGTGACTTTTTAATTGATAAAAGGACGATAATATGCTCCGAATAATATTTTAATTTAAAAAATGATATTTAAACCGAATTTATAACTGAACGGCAAACTTATTAGTTTATTTTTAGACATTTAAAAATGTGCAGCAGTATGTTGAGTTAGGAAGAATAAACTGTCCGCATGAAACGGATCAAACTGAAGCAATGAGATCCACTAGAGAGAAATTATAATACCATAAAGATCAAATGTATAATATTCATCCTCACAAGCCAAGAGGACTTTGTTAACAATGTGACCTCAGGCAGTAATCTTCCCATCTGATCCCAGGTCAGCGTGTTGCCAGCAGGGCTGAGACAGCGGTGTCCACCGGCCGACTCTGTGCTCCTCCGTCTGGGTGTGCTCGCTGTGAGCCCTCTCATCTTTTTCCCATTAGTGCTGTTTTCATGGCGTGAGCGTGTGTGGCTGCAATTGTTTATGAAGCAATGTTTGCCCCATCCGACTGTGTGTTTGTGTATGTCTGTCTGTGTGTGCGTGCGTGCGTGCGTGTGTGTGTGTGTGTCCAACATGGATTTATGTAACAAGCTGCCGAGGATATCATAGAAAATAAAATACAATGACAGTATGATTAATTGTATTTATTATTTACTTAATTCAGTTATTGTAGTCCACAAAAAGTTGTGAATAAATTGTCCAAGTGTGTTGAATAATAATTTTTAAGAATATGAGCTTGAAAATTTAGAGCTTTTTTTTTTTACATAAACCCTGCAGCTCCATTAGACTGAGTCAATAAACACCAGTCATGTTCCAGGTCTGTTCACATGAACTGATGTTAAACTGGATGTGATTTAAGACTGTTAACTATATAGAAGTGGATGTTGTTTCATACAGTTGAGCTGTCAGTGCTTCAGTTTGCATTGTAGCTAGTAGCAGAAGCTTGATGTCAGATGTCAGCCGTCATCTTTATCTCAGGAGATAAAGGCTCAAACCTTTTAACACAACTAAACTTAAAAGTGGACCACAGGCCGAACACAAACACCTCCTGTGTTGTACTGTTAAGATGCATAATGGGACTTTACTGAAGCCCTGAGAGGAAAGTGTGATTTAAATTGTCTCTCCTGTGTTAATGACTTAAGGAACACATGACAGAATAATCTTACATTTTTTCCCCTGGCTCTCCGGGTTTCAGTCGTACTGGGACCCCAATTTCCTTTAATTGACTTCCTGCAAAAATAAATAATATTAATTAGGGGCCCTACGTATTTAAAGAGCATTGTGCTCACAAAAAACAACATAAACAGCAATTCCTATGATAGTTTATATTATTATTATTACTATTATTAATAATAATAATTATTCTGGGTTTTTTTCTCTCAGTACAAACGTCCTGTGGGCTGAATCAGTCCTTATTGAGGGCCAACTTTGGCAGGCGGGCCCCACAGCCCTGATCTTTTAACCATCCATCTATAACTACTTCAACTGTTAATCTATTACTATTAACTAACTTTTGACGATCCACCCATCAAGCGATAGACAATTTAAACCATTTAGCCATTATTTTTAGCTAGACTAATGATTTCAACTGTTCATATTACTTTTTTTTTTTTTTTTTTTACAATTTCAACCACTTTCAACCAACTTTTAGATAGGTTAACATTTTCAATAATTATCCATCACTTATAGCTAATGTTTTCAGCTATTTATACAAAACTTTTAGCCAATGTTTACAACTATTTATACATAACTTTTAAGCTAAAAGTTATGTATAAATTGGTTGAAGACGCTAGCTAAATGTTTTAGCTAACGTTTACAACTATTTATCCATTAATTTAGCAAACGCTTTTAACCCCTTACACATTACTTTTAAGCTAAAACTAATATTTATGTGGTTGAAAGTACTAGCTAAAAGTTTTAGCTAACGTTTACAACCAATAACACATTAGGCTACTTTTAGCGATTAGGCTACTTTTAACGATTTTAACTGCTTATCTTCTTCTTCAAGCTAACTTCATGTTTAGACTTCTCTGCTAGCTTGCTAACTGGTTTTCCAGCATGCAACCTGTGGTGTTGAGTGTCACAGTTAATACACATTTTAATTCAATCATAATTTCAAAATAGTTGATCTACACCCTGTGGAAACTGTCGCAGCAGCCCCTGGAGGTCACATTCTTGTGTTTGGGTAATCACTGTACTGATCACTGAGTATCTCCAAACAGCAACAGGCAGAAATAACACTGGTTTATAGAATAACTTGCTTAAAGTGATCCTTAAAAAAAACAGATACGTCTCCTAATGTACAGAAGCTGACGGAGAAGCTGTATGTGTGTATTATCTGACCTGCTGCAGAATACTGTGTCAGATACTGAAGCAGCTGACATAAAGAAGCCTGCATCCTCCATGATGTGACCAGAACCTGTCTGAACACAAAACAAGGTGTCAGGACAGACGGTGAAGAAAAAAAAAAACCTAAACAGGAAAGAAGCCCCCAGACAACATGAATACAAGATTACACACAGCTGCTGAGGTTAGGGCTCCAGTGGACACACACACACACACACACACACACACACACACACACACACACACACACATGTACCAGCAGCTGTACCGCTTTCGGGGATAGGACAGGACCGACTCAAGTGGAGGTGAGCTGGGTGAACCGGCCCAGCATGAGAGTCACCTTTCTTACCTCACGCTGGGTCGGCCTGACCTGAGCCCGGTCCAGATGTCTCTCAGTCTCATGGACGGAGACTTTCAGGGAAGAAGAAGAAGAAGAAGACAAAGGAGTAGGAGGAGGACTGAGGACTGGGTAATGTTGTGTGGTCTGGTTCAGGTTTGCACGCCCTGCCGTCATCCTGCCTGTTTAAAGGGGAAACTCTAAATATGGTCGCCACATTTGTGTCATTTATTTCCAGCCTTACAACCCTAACACACGTTCTGTCACTTGGATACCAAAAAAAAAAAAAAAAAAAGGCATGTGGGTTTGAGTAATACCCCCTGGTGAGATGTCAAAATCAGACGACATGAAATGAGTTCCAGTTAGGCTTGTTTCTGTGCCAAGCGGGGACGGATGAGCAGTTAGCAGGAGGCTGAGGTCGTGGGCCTGTGTGTGTCTAACAGCCTGCACACTACCGTGTGGACGGACGAGGGTGGCAATTACATCAGGAAGAGGAAGAAGTGGAGCTGTTATGGAGCTTTACTCGCGATCCACAGGAGGATGAGGAGATAACAGTGAGTAAAACAAGACGCAGAGCCGGAGCTGTGTTTGTGTGACGGCTCTGAGGAGTTAGCGGTCTCACACCACACCTCCTGCAACAGATGGGCTTTGAACGCAGCAGGGGGGTTGAGGGGAGAAGCTTCAGTCAGGACACAAGACAACTCACTACTCGTGGAGCTGCGGTGCGTGCGCTGGATGGCCCCTGAGCGCGCCATAATTGATGAATAGTGTGGTCCACATTAAGTGACATGCGCCGTTGGCTGTAAGTGGGTGCGATGATTTGGGGGCCCCGTTTGAAGCTGTGGGGCCATGAGCTGTGTTTGAACCGTCAGCAGAGACCCCTCGTCTCTGTAAGGGACACCAGCCTGTGGTTTGGTCACACACACACGCACACACACACAAACAAACATGCACACACACTCCTCAGCTCTATTACAGGGGCTTTGGGGGAGGTGGTTGTATTATTCCTGCTGCAACACTGACTTTAACTCAACGCAGATCTGACCCGGGCCCGTTCTCCTCCACTTGTGCTCCATTGGATCAAGTCTTAATCCAGCTCCTCGCCACATGAATGGGAGACGCAGAGAGGAGCTGCACTCGCTCCCGCCACATACATCAGATGTCACTCAGGTCCACATGCTGTCATGCAGCTTCTGATGGGTATCGCTGTGTCATAGGAAAGCCGAGGGGAGCTTAATGGAGGCCCAGAAAAGACCAGAGCTGGAGACAGACGAGCGGGGAGATTGGAGCCACGTCTCGTGCAGATATGCAGCATGTGTCCTCAACCTGGAACTGATCTGGTGTTCACCCTGTTGTTTTCACGGATCCACACATCATCCGCCAGGAAAGCCCAGAGGAGCTGACCCGTGACACCACTTCAGAGCCGCTGTGCACATAACAATCTCTAAATAGGAGCGTCTTAGGAGACACTTTACAGTAAAGCTATGACTAACAAACCCAAAGCACCTCAAAACAAGGCTGGGACGCGTCCAACTCTCATCACAGCAACACGAGCTCCCGCTCTCAGCCAGACACATAATAACTCCTGCTCAAGGGCCCGTTGTTGTCATATCTTTTCAAAGGATGCCAAACCCAAAACACACGCTCTGCTCACACACGACCTTGAGCTAACAAGGGATGCAGGCGAAGCTTTCAGGGCTTTTCCACCAGACAAGCAGATCGCGGGACAGAGGCTCGATGTTTGGTGTGTGTCACGGTCCAGCTCCCACGCAGTGGAAACACACAGGGGCCCCGGGGTGGTGCTACTGAGGCCCCCCTGATCATCCAGGGGTAGACTCGCCCTTCAATCTCCATCTGAAATGAGAGACAGGCCATTGGTGCAACAGGGACGGGCCTCTGATTTGTTCTGTGGTCCGTTTGAAAGCATCCTGCACTAGAGAGGAGACATGACAGGAGAAACAAGATGAAGATGTGCTGCTGCAGCGGAGTTAAAAAGTGGAGATTTTTATAAAAGCTCAAACAATATCATCCGTCACAGAAGAATGAAATGTTCCGAGGATGTTAAAGTCAAAGATTTCAATGTCATAAAGTGAATCACAAACGTTCCTGAACACTTTTTGGATCTGGATGTTGCTGTCAGACGCACAGTGATCAAAGGACATGTTCAAACCCTCCCATAACATCGTCTTTACACAAATGTGTTTCAGCTTGTGCATGGTTTGGTTTGTGCACGGGCGTGGGCCGGAGAGAGGGACGGAGTGTGTGAGAGACAAATCGTGAGAGAAACAGACAGATTGTGGTGGCTTTGATGTGAGGCTCGGAGCTCGTGGCCTCAGAATAGATACTAGGTGGAAAAAAAGCAAAAAGGCAAAATATCACAGGGCAGATATCTGTGTGCAGACCACTACAGTAGACTCGCAAATGGCTCGCACACACTCATTCATGTGTGCAGACGATCGAATTGTCAATCACCGGGAGTGATGAAGGAGAAAGCAGTTTTTTCTCTCCTATATCCTCGAGCGTAGCAGACAACTGACACGCCTTTAAAGGGAAACAAAACAGCCCCGACCACATCTAGATCATGTTGTATTCTCTTCTCCTCAGAGGAAACTTGTGTGATCACAAGTCTGCCACCAATATGCTCCACACATGTCCGACTCCTCCACTCCACTGGGTTTTTTTGAGGAATTTTTTGCTTTCGGGCACAAATCTATTTATCTGTGCTTGAGCTCTATGCGTCCTGCATATTATGGGAAGGCAGAGTCATGGTGAATGCTGACAGCCCGTCACTTAGCGCTGACTTGATGGCTTTTTTATCAATAACACACACAGTCAGCAGTATGAGGCCCTATATCAGAGGTTCCCAACCTGATGTACCCTCACAGCCCTGTCAGATGAACTCAAGTACCCTTCCATCAACACGATTTACAGTATACGTTTCATATTGCTGCTTTTGTTTTCATATAAATCAACTGTCAGTGACTTTCAGCCATTTATCCATTATTTTTTAAATGATCTAAATCATTTATCTACTATTTTTAGCTTTGTCTCCGTTCATCCATCACTGTTAGCTCGTCTACAAAACTTTATCCATTACTTTGAGCTTTTCCACCACAGGCCTACTTTTAACAGACCATTTCAACTGTTTATCCATTTTAATTATTTCATATCCATTTCAATTATTTTCATAATTTATCTGCTACTTTTAGCTATGTCATTTCAATTATTCATTAGCCTAATATGTTGCTGTTAGCTACAGTTTTAGTGCAACGTTTTTAACTGTTAATAGCCAACTTTTAGCTAACTCCTTTAATTGCTAATTCTACTTGTAAATGTTCTCAGTGTTGATCCATTAGGCTACTTTCAGTTAAATGTTTTAACTTTTACCATAATATGTTATTTTAAGCCACAGTTTTAGCTAACTTTTTTAACTGTTAATACTTTTAGCTATACAGGCTTGTAGCTAAATCTTCTAGCCGTTAATACATTAGGGCTGCTTTTAGCTAACTTTTTTGCAAACTGTTTTAACCATGAATTTGTCAGCTTACTTTTTAGCTAAATATTTTATCCATTAGCATAATACTTTATTTAAGTTAACTTTTTAAACTGTAAATCCATTACCTTTAGCTAATTGTTTTAAGCATTGATATTATACTTTTAGCTACAGTTTTAACTTACTTTTTTAACTCTTGATACTTTTAGCGAACTATTTTCAATTGTTCTACCTTCTACCTTGTTCTAGCCATTAGGCTACTTTTAGCTAACTGTTTTTGTAAGCTGTTTTAACCTTTGATCTACTACTTTCGGCTAAATGTTTTAATTTCATAAAATAGATGTAGCACAAAGGAGTCAAACATGGGCCTAGTTTCATTTTTTCATTAAACTTTTGTCTTTTAAAAAAGGACAATGAATTTACCTTGCAGCCTAAAATGTTAGGGTTAGCTACAGTTTTCGCTTACTTTTTACACCGTTAATCCATTAGCCTACTTTTAGCTTGCAAACCATTAATCATAGATGGATTTTTTCCTTCACGTCATTTCTATTTTGTTCAGATTAGATGAACTACTTCACTTTTTTTTTTCCACGTACCCCCTGTGGTGACAGTCGGCCTGGTTGGGAACCACTGGTCCATATCAGTGGAACACTCAGAAGACTTATGATTTAGACATGCAAACGGATCCTGCAGATATGAGGCACATCAAGCACACGTCAATGTTTTTTCAATCTAAAATCTAAGATTACTTCATGTTTGAGCCTGATGCCAGACCCCAGTCACAGCCAACATCTGAATACACCATCACTCACTGAAATATTACAGACATCAGAAACTCACAAGCAGCGTTGATCTGAGAAATGAATCCACATATTCACACGACTCGTCTAATAATTAACGGATGCTATGACTCAACATGGTCACAGCACCGTAATTATCTGCGGAGGCTGTCATATTTATTTAACTAGGAAGCTAAGACTGCTGAAGTCCAGCCACGTCGTATGTTAGATCGTGTCAGATTGAAACCATGCCACATTAAGCTGATTATTTTCCCCCTCTGTCTCTCTCTGTTGAGGCAGGGTGGTCCCCACTCTGGCTCTGGCCTGGTGTGTGTGTGTATGTGTGTGTGCGTGAGACTGTCACAACAACATGACCCCCGGAAAATCTCTAACATACACACTAACTCTGCTCAGACACGCACAACGACACCAGAGACCGTGCATTTATACATGCACACACACCGAACTGTGTCCCGTCTGCAGGGACAGAAACAACAAGGCTGCCATTGACACTGACCCTCACCTCCATCCCATCTCTCCACCCCCCGGCCCTCATCACCCTCCCACGTTGCCCCGGGCCCTGCGTTGGCCACAGGGCCCGAGAATGCGGTTCAGGTGCAGGACTCTGCTGTTTCCAATTAGCGAGGTATAAATTAGCATCACTCTCTCCTGTCCTCTCTCCAAACATTGCTGTCTCTTCATCCTTGTCGACCCTCCACACTTCACTCTGCCTCTGACCTCCCGCCTGCATCGCTCCGACACATAAATTCACCTCCTTTATGGCTGTTGTCGGCAACCTCTGCACTCCCCTAACTCATGCTCTGTGCCGTTAATGTGCAGTGCATTTGGTATAAAACCCTCCATTTCAGTCAATGAGAGTATAAATCCATTCTCACATGTCAGACTTTGAAAGGAATATAACTTCTGGTTTTTACTGTACAGTCTGGTTACTGTAACAGAGATATTTCACAGAAGACAAGGACATAACCTGACACATGCGCTGCACATTGCGGCGAGGCGAAGACTGATAAGGTTACACTGAGACTCAATTACTCCGCAGGAGGAAATGTAGCCTTTATTCGCCGACTTATTAACCGGTGTGTTTGCGAGCGTTCTCCTCCACAGGTCAGTCTGTTAAACTGAGTGTTATTTTTCCAGGGCGGAGAGATCAGCTGCAGTGTAGCCAAGTAGGACCTGAGGTCACCCTGGTACTGAGAGTTCACATCTGTTCAAATAAATCCTCCACTGTGCCATCAGCAGTAAAAACACACACACACGCACACACACACACACACACACATGCATGCATGCAGTGGTGGAAGAAACTATCTACTCAAGTACTGCACTTGAATACACATTACTTTTCAGATTAACACTCTGCACATACATTTTCATAATAATTGTATGCACTGTTATATATTAAATATTGATTAAATTAAACTCATGAAAGATTATGGAGTAGCTCAGTTTATTTGAAAAACAATAAATTACGATAAAACATATTAACAAAACAGCTGTAACACCTGGAGACTGTGAACTACATTGTATGATTGAGCGTCTGTAAGTAATTAGCTAGCTAGCAGAAAAGTTTAAAAGTAATGTTTAATGGTTACAATGGCAGAAATATTGAATACTTAAAGTGACAGATAGATAGTGTAAAAAGTTGTCTAGCTGATAGTATTGGATAATCTTTTGCACTAGCGTAGACCTTTAGATAAATAGATACATATGTAAAAGTAATGAACAAACACAGTAATTTGGTAAAAGCCGCTGCTCAGCTGCTCAGCTGCTCAGAGCTACTTCTGGTGGAGTAAACAGCTGGAGTCACATCAGATTCTTCTCTACAGACACACGCAGGACCTCGGTGTCTGTTTGGGGTGAATAAACACAAATGATCCTGCAATCAAACTGGCTTCGCGGGTGTTGAATACATCATTAAACAATGATCACTGCTGATAAAACTCAAGCACAGAGTGTTTCACAGATGAGCTAATGCTTTAAGATCACATTAAGTTTAGTCTTGTTCGTCAACCTCCCGATACTGGAAGCAGCGTTGGGCGACCAAATGAAACACAACGTTGCCTTGGGTAAACTTGTGGATTTAATACACAACTCAACAAAATATATGACAAAGGAGACAAGTCATTTTTAGACATTTGAAAGCAGAATTCTTACATATTATATCTTTAAAGCTCCTGTTTGTAAGATAGTTACATTTTGATACATTAAATAACATCAAGAATAACAACAATACATTCAAATGAATACATTAGGAACATGATGGTGTGTCGATGAAGGGGTTAAACTAGTCCGAGCCGATAGTTAGTCAGTTAAAATTAGCTCCACTTTGACCTGGTGCAGCAGTAGATTAGGTAATAGTACATAATAGCACAACAACACAAACTACAGGGGCTTTTTATTTGACTTAAAACATTAAATACATTTTAATAATAACACTTTCTACATCACATTCCTGTTTCACCTTGAATCTGACTCCCTCCTCCTACTCTGTTATGGAGCCTTGCAGAAATGCCAGTATCCACACTCCAACACTTCAACACACGTTCTCTCACAAAAGCAAACACGCCATCAAAAAAAAGTAACAAATGCCACGGCAATATTTCATCATTCACTTTTTTTCACATTCCAGACTCTGGCACCTGTCATGACTGCTGCGGTTTCTCTTTTTTTCCTTTTTTACAAGCTCGGGCTGCTGTTACAGAGAACACAGCACACGGGAGGGAAATTTACAGAGCGTGTCCTCCTCAGGCCGAGCAGTGTTCACAGGGATCAAATACTCCCAAGGTGTAGTGTGTGTGTGTGTGTGTGTGTGTGTGTGTGTGTGTGTATAACTATATTCCCCTCAACCACCACCGGAGCTGCAGCCACAAACTTTTTTTTTTTTTTTACAGAGCCCAGGACCTCAGTGTGCCCTCGGAGTTTTGTCTTTATGAGCTCTAGCTCATCCCTCGACTTGTAGAGAAAACAAGAGCAGAGCAGCTTTTATAGGACTCCCGGGGAAAACACAAAGAAGGAGGCAGCAAAAAAAGAAGAGCGAATGTTTTGAGGAGTTAGTTTAAGGCTTCTGCTCCCTGACAGATGGCAGCAGAGGAGGAGACTGATAGATGAGGTCAAAGGGTCAGCGAGAGGATTAGACCTTCTGCTGCCTTCGAGATTTTTTAGAGAAATGTTTCGAAAAAAGGAGTGAAGATGAAGAGAAGTGAAGAGGAGGGTGTGAACTTTCCCCCACCGACACGAGCTCACTTATGTGGGCTCCCTCCTCCGCAGGAGTCCCGAGGATAAACACTGTTCGTTTAACATCTTTCACCTCTTCTGCTGACCTCACTTCATCCCTCCTTTTTCACCATCATCTCTCTCTCCCTCTCTAGAAAACTTTCTCTCCTTCAGCCCTCCTTGTTATTTCCTTTCTCCCTCTCGCTCTCGGTCCAGATGTTTGGCCCGGCAGCAGCAGCAGCAGACGCAGTGAGAGTGAGGACCCGGGGCTAAGTGGTGGAGATCTCCAGCGTGGACTGGAATGCTGACCCTCTATCCATCTCCATCAGCGGAGGCGCATTTGTTTGACTTGAGATGTGATTGTGTTTTCTCTTCCCCACACCTGCAGCTTCCTCTGAACCATGTTCCTTCCTCCCCCCACCTCTTTCTTTCTCTGGACTCTCTGGACTCTCACTGATCAATTGCTCCAACTTGGAAAAACACTCATCCAGCTGCTACTGCTTTTTTCCTCATGTGCTCGACTCTCTCCCTCAACCAGAGAAAGAGCTGCAGTTCATCTCAAGCGACGGGAAGTATTGTAATGAAATGAAGTCATGAAACGAAGCAGGCGCGCTCGGTCCACTGACAGCTCCTGTCTCTTTCTGCTGTTTGTTGTCACTCGCGCTTTGATTGACTGCTGCGAGAGCGATCCTCTAGGGGGGAGTAGCGTCGTTATCGGAGGCAGCTCATGTGGGATCTGCATAAAATAATAAACCTCCTCTGTGTTATGATGGTGTTTCTCTCCAGGCATTGTGACTCTCAACAAACTGTGGTTTGGTGCAGATCAAACGTTCCCCCTCGTTTTTTGAATTTATCATGCAGCACACCCGCCCTCATTAGTCAATGGCACTCAGCAAGTTGTAGCGTCTAATTCTGCGGGGCTGCCCAAACTTATCACCCTTCGTTTCAACATGGTGGGCTGCCCCGTCGCTGGATCCCTCTCAAGCTGTTCCAGACATCTGACAACAGCCACATTTATTTATTGACTTCATTTCGCTCACGGGGCGGCCTTTACAGCTCCCTCGAGTGATGCAGACTTAATGTCGAACTGTTCATTGCTCGTGAGTGTTTTTTCACTCCTCCTCCTTCTCCACCACCACCTCCTCTCCCTCCTTTTAAACTGTTCTTAAGTGTTTAAACACTCGGGTAATGACGTGCTGTTGTGGAAGCGAAAAACCATGTGGGATAAGAAGAAAAAAAAAAGGAAAAAAGAAAAACATCCATGTGGGCTTTCTCTCCCTGAGGAGAGAGCGAACCACCAAGGATGGGATGAGAGTGAGGAAGGCCCTGTTAATCAAAATGAATGAGCGCCTCTCAGGGCCCTTGTGTCGACGAGGCCACAGAGGATCTTTCAGCTCCCCTCCTTCGCTTTGGGAACATGGAGCTCTGGGTGTAAAGAGAGATCCAGACGCTCTCCTGCACATCAGCTTTCAGCAAACCCTCGACTGCCTCGCTGCAGATCTTCCATCATTTACTTCCTGTTTGCTCATCTTTCCCACATCACGCAGACAGCAGGTCAGCATCACTGACACCAATACTGAATTTCTATTTTTATGTGAGCTTTATATCAGCGCAGGCTTTTGTGTCACAGTTAATCTGACAGTGAACTCAAATCCTCTGTCACTGACACCACCCGTCATATGTGCATGAGAAATTATTTAAAGAAATGGATGTCAGTTAAACCCAGTTACTATATAAATATAGATAGTTTGCATAGATATGATGGTAATTTGTCCAGAATACCTTTATGAATTAAAATGACTCAGGTGATGGACACAGTGAGCCACCCAGCTCCTGGATACAAGGCACAATGACGTCTAAGAGGTTTTACTCTGGTTACAAATCTCAACACCCTACAATAAACAGTCCAACGTGTGGTGACACAGCGTTGATGAATTCAAACACAGTAAATCACTATAATCAAGATAAAAAGGTGGTGGAAACAAACCTTCTCCTCACTTGTGTGTGAAATAAAAACCAAAGTTCGTTGGGTTCAAACATGTTGCTGAAAGGACCGGTGTGCAGGGTTTAGTGGCATCTACCAACTGAATACACCTGGCCTCACCCTCACCTTACAGGTGTGTAGGAGAACCTTTGTTGGCTGCTAATAAGATAAAAACACAAAAGGCTCTCCCTAGACTCAGTGTTTGGTTTGTCCATTCTGGTGTAATATGGTGGAGTCCATATAGAGGACCTGCTCCCTCTGCAGATATAAAACACTCAATCTAAAGTAACAAAAACATTTTGGGATATATCTCTTTTCCCTTTCCTTCACCAGCAGCAGGCTAACTTAGCTTAGCATAATGACTGGAAACAAGGAGAAACAACAGCATCTCTGAAGCTAACTAAATAACACGTTGTATTTGTTTAATCTTGTAAAAAACTGAGGTTTAAAAACAAGTCCTGGCCAGACGTTTTCTGTCTTTATGCTAAGCTAACTCAGCCAGCTGCTGGCGGTAACTTCATATTCAATCCAATCCACTTTAATTGTATAGCACATTTTAAAAACAGCAAGGTTACCAAAGTGCTGCACAACAAATACAAAACTGTAAAATAAAGAAAGTTAAAGTTAAAATACAATAAATTAAAAGCATATAAAAGGCAATAAAACCATAAGATCAGATAAAACACTGAGTAATATAAAAATACAGTAAAAGACAGACAGGAATAAAAATGAGTTTTTAGGCGAGATTTAAAAGTATCCAGGGTCTGTTATCAATCTTCTCACCTAACTCCCAGTAATAATAATCGTCCACCTGCTGAACTCATTCTCAAAACATTTAGGGGACAGCATATCACTAGAGGAATCGCTAACTGCTGCTAATTGTAGCCCCTCTTAGCTAGTTTCCTCAGTTAGTTGCGCAACTAGCGACCCGGACTGGGAGCTCAGAGCACTGGGGGAGTTTTGGTGTTAGCACCGCTAGCAACAGCAGCTAGGCAGTTAGCATGCGAACTTCATCACAATGCCAAAACTGTCATTTCTTCACATTCGGATGATAATTTGAGTTCATTTTTGAGCACTTACAAGTAAAATTCTTACATAATGCAAAGACATTAATCAAACCAAATACCTTTAGTAACAGCTGCTAAGCTGAAACAATATCCACATTGTCCACAGGCTGAGCATTACAGCACATCAGCTTAGTTTTATCTGCATTCAGTGCAACTTTGACATTAATGAGCTCAAACTGCCAAATATTAAAGGTAGACTGTAGTTTCTGAAGTTCACCGTGGAGACGAGAGCAGCTACACATCTAACAGTGACTATTAGCTTAACGCGCTAGTGCAGGACTGTGGGACACTGAGAGATAATAACTAAACCACCTGACTGCTTGTCATTAAATGGCCTTTAGGAGCGTTCAGCTGTTTTTTACAGATGGACTTTTTTTTTTAATGCGATCAACTGACAGCTGGAGAGATTTATTCATCTCAGAGAATTGGAGGCAACAAATTAAACCTAAAGCACAATAAAGTGTGAGTGTTTTCATAGGCTACACAAATCACATCAACTGTAAGTAGAAGAGGAGACATTACAGCCATAACTTCATTAACATAATTATTGCTGGCTGCGACTCACATTGCCCAACAGTTTATAATTGCATCGCTGTCTTTAGAGGCTGATGATGTTTTTGCTGTTTTTCCTTTTTAACTGATTGATTTTAGGGCCTTTCTCTTTCTTTCCCTCTCTCTCTCTCTCTCTCTCTCTCCTCTTCCCACTGTTGCTCCTACCGCCTTTCACAGAGCGCCTTCAACTCAGCAGCTTTTTCAAATTTGGGGCTTGCGACACTCAGCCAAAAGCCGCAAATTACCCCCCTCTAGCAGCAGCGAATTAGGAACAATTTTGTGTTAGCTATAAAAAAAGAGAGAGAGAGAGAGAAGTGAGGGGAAAATATAGCTTACACCAGGGACCACCAACAGAGGCAACATGGGATGAACGGCTCGTTGGCCGACAGTTTGGGTGGCAGGGCGGTGCTAGAAAGCAGCCTCAGAGATCTTCAGAGCAATCAATCCTATCATATCACATCTACATAGTATGGCACAACATCCATTACCAAACACAAAGGCCTGAATTAGTGGATTTATGTTGCTGTTACAGGATGTTTGCAGGCCTATGAATTGGCTTTACAGTTCCCTGAGCACACAGAGACCTGCAGCACTGATAAAAAGGCAGGCATGTCCTCTGACACCGACAGCGTTATTCACTCCGGTGACACCAATTCGTATGAGGTGACAATTCACCGGCTGAAATATTCATTCTCTCTTTCGAAGAGGGTGGGATTTTTTGATTTTCCCCCACTATGCGGTTGGTCCTTAACTCTGAGCATTAATGTAAAAAGGGTCTTTTACTTGTTTCTTACAAAGCGTGAGGTTTGGCATGCCCACTTAATCTGCTTCCACTGAGCCAATCCATGTTTTTCCCATTCTGGCACCCCTTCCTCTACTCCCTTTTAAAATCCGTTTCCAAGTTGTAATATGCCACTGCAGACGTTATTGAGGGGGAGAAAACCCAAATGTAATGGGGGAGAGAGGTGGAGAGAGAGAATGCAGACGGAGAGGGGGAGAGGTAGAGGGTGAATGGAGAGAGAGAGGTTTCCAGCCATGACCTGGCGACTTCTCAAACGTCCCCGGCTCTCCGTGGCGATGCCTGGTGTGGAAGGCAGACCACTTTGTCTTCCTCGGAGATCAGTCGGTGCGGGCGGGCCGCAGCCAGGTTGGGGTTACTGACTCTCATTAGGCCGTACACCGACCGCCAGGCCCCAGACTGTACGACTGTAATAAGAGCCTGCACGGTTATAGTCTGACCCCTCTCTGACACATGTTGGCCCAGATGTTAATTGTGCTTCCTGCTCCCCTTTTGATTAAATGACAGAGGGTTTTAAGTCTTTGTTTGTATGGCTAATGGCTCTCATTTAGTGCAATAAGTGGTTTTCTGGGCTGCCGTGGGTGACATCACGCTCCCGCAGCCTTTGATCGGAGGCCTGGGAAGGGTGAGCTTTTTCTCTTGGTGGTTGGAGGCCTTCTACCTGCACGTGGTGGTACACAAAAAACTGGAGAAGGTAATGCCAAGATCCATGGGCAGGGTATTGAGGGCATGAGGTTGCCAGCTGGGGAACAGTAGGGCACCTGGAAGATTGAAAATAAAGAGCAACAAGAGAGGAGGGAGGTCAAGACTGAGTGCCACCCAGTGGCAAATACTGATTGGCTGCTTCACAGGCTCTTTGAGAAACAGATGTCGTAAAGAGGAGGATCTATCTGCTGTAAAATGTTGAATGCAACGTAAGGCATAATGGAGCAGTGCATTTCCTCCGGAGCCTGGCAGGCAGAAGCAAAGCCGCGATCTGAGGGTAAGAATAGAATATCTAAGAGGTTTAACATAGTTTGGTTTATTTGGAAATTATTAGAACACGATGTTCGAGTTCAGCACATAACCTAAAGTATTTAAAGAAGTCACCGATTCAAACACACACTTTTGGTTCCCGTTCTCCTGCAGCGTCATCGGATCATTTACTTGCTTTTTAACCGCTTTCAGTTGGTGGTGTTTGTTGTTTTTCTTTCCACCTTTTCATTCCTCCATCCTTTCCTCTTTTCATCTTGATTTTATTGTCCCCTCTGCCCCCAGCTGCAGATCTCACTCCCCTCGCTCTCTATTTTCTCCCACTCCCTCTGAGCGCGTGGCTGAGGTGTGAGATCATTCTCCTTCTGGGTGGCTTTCCTGCTATATGTCACTGTCATCTGTTGGCACTGAGGCTTGAGGGGGGGTCCCTTTTCCAAAAACACACCGCACTCCGCTTCACCACCCTGAGCATAATAAATTCTTGGGCACGAGACTGGAGAGGGGTGCACCAACGGAGCAGCGTGTTTTACTGGGCTTGGCAGGGTAACACAGACCGGTGAGAGAGGGAAAACAGAGAGAGAGAGAGAGAGAGCGCAAGGGGTGCAGCAAAAGAAGGGTGGAAGATTTATAATTGAATAACTCCCCGAAGCAGGGCAGCGAGGATTGGCCCTGCCAGGAAAAGCAAACGCCAAGGAGCGAGCGAGGCCTGTGGAAGTCAGCCATTAAAGTGAGAGGAGAGAAAACCTCAGCTGTGATCTGCCTCAGCAGAAAGGTGCGAGATTTACTAATGATAACTGAAAAACCACAACACCTAAGCCTTTATATTCACCAAACTCTCATTCTGTGGCTGCACAAACGGCCCTCTGGAAATACTGAAGCAGACGCAAATCAGTGCCTGGCACTGAGGCGTTCACTTACACACTAAATATCACTGGGTCAAAACAATACAAGCACACAGCACCAGAGGGTTATGATGCAGTACAATACGACACGGTACGATGCAACGCGATAGGACAACACATGATACAATACAACACAATGAAAGATGATATGACAGGATGCGGTACAACACCATGTGCTAAGATACGGTACAATACGATATGATACGATACATTACATTACGTAACGTTACGTTACCATAATATACCATATCATACCATAGGCAGGATTTGATACAACACCATACGATACGATACGATACGATACGACACAACACGATACAATACAATACGATACGATACAATACGATACGATAAGATATGCAACAAGACAATACTGGCAGTCAGATGTTCACTTACACACTAAATATCACTGGGTCAAAACAATACAAGCACACAGCACCAGTGAGTAATGATGCAGTACAATACGACACGGTAAGATGCGACACGATAGGACAACATACAATACAACACTATGCAACATGATATGACAGGGTGCGATACAACACCATGTGCTAAGATACAGTACAATACGACACAATACGATACGTTACGTAACGTCACGTCACGTTACATTACGTGACGTTACGTTACGTTATGTTACGTTACGTTACGTTATGTTACGTTACGTTACGTTACGATACGATACGTTACGATACGATACGTTACGATACGATACGTTACGATACCATTTTATTATATACCAATTTGATACAACACCATACAATACGATACGATAGGTTACAGTACGACACGATACGATACATTACGTTAGGTTATGCTACGTTACAGGGAGGATTTGATACCATACAATAGGATATGCAACAAGACAATACTGGCAATCGGATGTTCAGTTACACACTAAATATCACTGAGTCATAACAATAAAGGGGTTCCTTTACACAGCAGCAATGGGTTGATATCATATGATATATCATGAAGTACAGCACAATATACTTGATTGTCCCCATTGGGAAATTTGTCTTTGACTCAAATACTGAGACAAATACATATCATAACAACATCTGATCTGATCTGATAATTTGATCTGGTGTTTATGTAATTTTTTTTTTTTTTACATTACAGTTTAGTTATCCAGTGTTAGACACAAGCTCAAGTTGTATCTTGAGCTTGTCACAAATGTGTTGTTAGTTTTGCAACATGACATTCAAAACCTCAGATTATGACATTTTTCAGTAACAAATAGTGAAATGTAAATTTTAAAAGAGCTCGATTATAGTAGATCATAGCAATTTGGTTTGAGTGAATGACCCAACAGTAATATAAAAATAAGACTAACACTGGTGGTTATTTTGAACTGTGTTAAAAAACTTACCCAGCATCCATGTGTGGAAAACCACCCAAGACAAGGTGTTATTCTGATCCCATACCACAACAACAATATTTAAAAATAACACAAACACTGGGTTAACCCATTGTTCTGGGTTTTCTTGTTCTGGGGAAAGTTAACCCAGTACACAGTTTACAAGACACAAGTATACACATTCAGGACTACTGCCTTGGTGCTGTATCGAACCAAAGATCCTTAGTGTGTAACAGCCTCAAAACTCATGTGAATAAAAAACAGCAGGCTATACGACCAGAAAAATATTTGAAGTGAATTTATTCCAAATTATGCATTTCAAACCCTCTGCAACAACATAGATGCATTGTTTTTCCTGTCCTGACTGAACTTGCGGGGGTTTTATCCCAGAATGCATCACTCCCCACTTGGACTTTAGGTCTTTGCTGTGGAGGCAGAAGGAGTGAAGGCAGCGAGGCGGGGTGCTCGAGGAATGAGTTTATCTTGCCTGTTTGGCTTGGCGTTTGTAAGTGGAGAATGAAAGCGTGGTGCAGCGGTGCTGTTAGGCATGAATGGTGTTCTGACTGACTCCACTCACTTTTCCCAGAGAAACGAGCTCCACATCAGAGAGAAGTTATGACTCTTGATAACTGGGAACTGATAATCCACGTGGAACTGAGCAGAAACACTGCAGTGGTGTAACATGGCATGCACCATTGACAGGTTGTCACATAAACGTCCATTTATCATGTCCATTTATGGGATGAATCACCCTAATAGGACTCTGAGTAAAGTCCTCTGTGGTGACATATTCAATTTAAAACACAATCCCCTTGTGTCACATTCCAGCTTAACTTGGAGGCGACACACAAAAGACACACTGGAAAATAGTATAGTTGAAAACAGGAAAATCTTGCTGCTAATCATTAAAAAAAGAAGCTTTTACTCGTAATACAAGTGAGGATTTAATAAGCCGTGTCACACTCAATGACGCACAAAGGAAAAAGGAAAGTAAAAAGCAGTGTACTGGCAACTTTTACCTCCTTCAGGATGGAAAACTGATGTGAAGTCTCAGCTACACACACACACACACATACACACACACACACACACTAGCCAGGGGTGTCTGACTTGCTTATTTTATCAGGTGCACCGGCCTCTCTCCCCCCCTCTCTCAAAAGCTGACCCTGACTCTCCCTCCCCGGCCTGCAAATCAGTCTGTGCGACAGACAGCGTTTGTCTGCTTCAGTTTCTCTTCTCTTGGCTCCCCACCAGCAGAAAGAGCTCATTTTCACGGCAAAGATTTCTTCTTCTGGTGCCTTTTAAGTGTTATTAACATTGTTGTGTGTTACTCATACCTAAACATGATGTTGAACCACATCAAGCTGCACTGGAACATCCTGTTTATGTGTGGAGAAGGTGCATGATGACTTACCGCCTGTTAGATCACACACAGACAGACAAGACGGTTCCCTGTCTCACTGTTCATGAGTTACAGCCTCTCTATACTGCATCTTTATATTTAGTTTTGACCAGAGCTGCCAAACTGGTGCACAATTTTCCCAGCCAGATGTTCTAGTAAAGAATAAAAAATGAAAATGAATGAAAAAATATATTATAATGTTTTATTTGTGAGATAAAAAGGCTCGTTTAATATAAATGGCGAGCAGAGTGACACTTCAGTCAGGAAGTCAGTCAACTCTGGATCCTAGTATCATTTTAAATAAATAAAAATAAAATAAATAGGTGTTTGCTTCCGGCATGTGGCCCACCTTTAAGTCTTAGTTTTGGCCCTCAAAGGGGAAAAAGTTTGTGCCCCTCAGGTTTTGATAATCTAACAAGCAAAGCTCTGAAACTGAAAGAGGAAAAAAAAATCAGTCCAGCTGTATATTTGGCTTCCCAATCAGATAAGTTTCTAATAGCAGAAGTGCTGCGGTGTACGATATGAATCTTATGCCGGATCAGTTTAACCACAGCTCTCGCCACACTGTTTAAGATTAGCAGTACAAATATATTAGGCGTTTGGTTATGACAAAAGGAAAGAAAACCTCCAACTAAATTGGATTAAATCTAGGAAACAAAAATGGGCACATATGTAAAATTTTCTGAATGGAGCAAAGAAAAAGGAGCCTCAGTGGGAGAGAAAAGGGGGAAAATCAATGAGAGAAGTGTGCTCTTCTTTAAGGAGTGGGCATCTTAACAGCCCACCATCAGGTAACAATCTTTTTATTTGTTTCAGACCCTCACTTGGGTGCCAAAGTCTGCTAAAGGACCAAGGCGTGTGGTGTGATCCATCAGCCCCGTCCAAGAGCTTCAGTGCAGTAATCCATCTAAACCAGACTCAGAATAGAATTAAATAAATACTTCCATGCTCGGCAACCTAGAATTATTTTACTTCTGTCACTCTGGCTGTAAAGCAGCGCAGCGTGGAGCTAAATGAGAGAAGAAAGGGGAAATAAATCAGATAATCTGAATTAGTGGCATGGAGGAATGGGTGGAAAGTTTTTGGGGATGGATTTTGTAATCGCAATACTGATTTATGATGTGTGGATCTCCAGGTTAAATATGTCTGATTAGAGCTTATTTGCATTAGGGTTATGTTATAGAGTCCAGTTTGATTTAATCATGCTGCGACTGATCCACCAGAACATTTGTACCGGAGCCTGTGAGAGGGAGAAGAAGAAGAAAATAACCAGTGATAAGTCAGACTGTTGGTGCTGCCTCCAGCGAGTACTGACAATTTCTAAGCAACAGCAACACTAATTATTATTAAACAGTTTTTTTATTTATAGGGGAAAAAATGTGTATTAAATTTGTGTTTGTTGCATCAATTCACAACAAATACACCCTTCTTTCGGGGATATATTATTTACATTAGGATTTTACCTTTTTAAAACTCATAATGTGTTGCTTAAAAAGGAATTTGAGGACATTTTTAATGAAGCCAAATAATCTAAAATTGGAATCAATAAAAATGACAATAATAATTGTAATAGTTTTAATCAAAAGGCTCCTTTATGGGAACATTTGGGTGGTAAAAGAGCAGAAAGCAGCTCTATGATTGAACTTTTTTTTTTTTTTTAAACATGAAAATGTGTTGTACAGATTTACTCGCGGGAACAGGCGGACAAGTGTGTGTGTGTGTGTGTGTGTGTGTGTGTGTCTGTGTGTGTGGCCCTGCGAAATAATAAGGCAATTACAGACATTTATATTTCCAGCGTTATATCCATGAACTCGATATACACACGCGTACAGACACACGCACACACACATAGGCACACACACACACATTATAGGCCTGAGCATTAATAGAGGTCACTGACTTTGACCTTGACCTTGTGATCCACCACGGTGCGTAAAGTTGCTTTTCCCGTCCCTCTTTTACGCACGAGATAATTCATTTTACAAGCTATTTCCTGCATTGTTCTTTAGTGCTTCATTTTAATAATAATTCTCTGAGCTTTTTAATTATTCACATCACTATTTGGACTAAATACACCGACAAAAAATCTATTTTTCGTGATTGTATTATTTGTTTTTATTTTATTTATCGATTATTTGCAGCAGAAGTGAGTCACTTCATCCTTCACCATTATTTTTCAAATCACTTCTTATCAGTTTCTCCTCATCTGTGAAGCAACACATCACTTCTTAACATTTACACGAGTGTAATTGTGTTTAATTGTTATTATTAAGAATTATGGACTCGGCGCGGAAACAGACAAAGTCCAGAAACTGGGATTAAAAGCGAGTCAACACATGACATGTAAAAACAAACGTGCAGTCTGCTGTTTTATAAATAAAACCCCTCACATTAACACACGGATCTGTACAAAATACACCTGAACGCAAAGTTTAAATATTCACTTTTATTTCTTTCCAAAAGAAGAATGGGAAACTCGTCATTTAAATATTTCAACAAAAGAAGATAATTCATGATCAAAATAAAAAAATCAAAAGGCGTCTGCTAAAAGATTTTTTTTAATGTGTTTTTTTTTTTTTTCTTGCCATGAAGGTGAGAAGAGGGAGAGTTTATTTTTAACAACATATCTACAACATTCTTTTAAAGCAGATTCGTCACATATCTGGAGAAACGATGACTTTCTGCTTAAATAGTCTCTGTTACCTGAGAAAACACGAGCTCAAAGTCCGCTTTACTGTTTACTCATTGTGAGCAGCGCTGATGTGTTTGAGCAGGTCCACGGTGCCGCGCTGAGTCTGTAGTTTCTGGTACTCCTGGTGTAAACTGAGGAAGTGCGGGGAGGCCGCGGGGTGGAAGAGCGCGGGGGACGCGTAGGCGACGCTGGAGGTCAGAGGAGAGGAGTACGCGGTGCACTGCGCCGGGGAGAAGGCATCGATGCCGGGCTGCGCCTGGAGGAAAGCCTTGGCGGTGAGTGCGCTGCGGGAGAAGAAGCTGGAGAGAGCCGGCAGGATGCTGCTGACAGGTGGGATGGTGGCGGGGCCGCACGGTGACGGTGCGTGGTGATGGAGGTAGGGGTAGAGCTCCAGGCTGGGCAGCTGCAGAGCCGCCGCGCCGAGCCCGTACGCGCCGTGCGGGAAGCCGTGCAGTCCGCTGGGCTCCAGGTGCTGCTCCTTCAGCGGGTCGAAGCGAAAATGCTGCCGCTTGAAGCGCTTCCTCCGCCGCAGAAAACTCCCGTTCTCGAACATGTCCGAGGAGTTGGGATCCAGAGTCCAGTAGTTGCCCTTCCCGGGGTTCCCGGGCTCTCTGGGCATCTTTACAAAGCAGTCATTGAGCGACAAATTGTGTCTGATAGAGTTCTGCCAGGCGGGGAACTTCTCCCGGTAATAAGCGAAGCGGTGGCTGATAAAGTCACAGATCTCGCTGAGGGTGAGCCGCTTCTTCGGGCTCTGCAGGATGGCCATCGTTATCAGAGCGATGTAAGAGTATGGAGGCTTCACCGACGTGGGACCTTTGGTTTTGGAGGGACACTCGTCGTCTCTCCTCTGGCTGCTGGACGTGTCGGTGCTGCGCTCCTGCTCGCTCCCAGACTCATCCAGAGGTAAGAGCTGATCCTCTCCGCTGTCTTTGAGTCCTTCCCCTACTACGTCGATCACAATATCCTCCATGATTTCCAAACCCAATGTCATAGTAGATGTCCGCGGGTAAAGCCAACACCACCTGCCAACAGGTGGGAGAGTGACAGCTCTTCTCTGAAATGTGGTCAGCAGATTTTTACGCACGACTCATCTCCATTCAGGAAAAAAACAAAAAAAACATCCGAGCTGAGTCCTCCTCCAACTTTTTCAAGAAGCAGACTCTCCAAAACCGCAACACATCAGCTGCTGATATCCGTTTTATTTTGGTGCCTGGAAGCGCAAAAGAGCGGTCAGCGAGCGATTGTGCGTAAAGCGTAAAAAAGCGTGTGCGTCCTCCGAGATGTCCAGCATCCTCTGTAATCTCTGTTGCTTTCCTGTGGGTCTGGTGGATGTGATGTCACGGCGAGGCACGAGGAAGAGGATCCTGACCAATGGAAACGACGCAAAAGGTACCAAAGAAGGCCTGTACCAGCCTCCCTGCGCTCCTCTCATCATCAGCGCATCAGTGCCAAGTCGACGCCGACGTTAGAGATCCATTCAGTGAAAACGTCCTCATGAGACGGAAATCAGAGGAGGGCTATTTTTAGAGAGGAATTCGCCTTTAAAAAAAAAAAAAAAAAAAAAAAAAAAATTCAGGAGGTTTATTTCAGAGTTGCGAAAATAAATCTGAATAAAATTAAGACACAATAAGAAAAAGACGTAGAATAAAAGTGCTGTTTCGCTTGTTGGTTGGCTGCTTCTGAACTAAAAGTTATAATTGTGATTATTTTCAAGAATGATTCGTTTTTCTTCTCTTCGCCCTTAAAAATCAGCTCGTCTTAAATCAAGACCTTGAGGGGAAATTCTGCGTAAAAACCTAGATATTTTGCTGAAACCAATTTTTTTCATTTGATATCGACCAAAAATTAAAAAAAACAAGGACGGGAAATTATAGAAAGCACCAAATAACAGACTGTCCTCTGAATGCGCAGCGGTGTGGGGAAGTGATAATTAAACATACTTTAATTTCTGAACAAACTGAGCGACACTTTGGCCACATCACATCACCATCCTGAGTTTGAGGACTGTCTGAGGGGGAAAATCCCCGAACACTTCTCTACGTGAGGCAGGGACTTAAACCTTAATCCCCCTCGAGGGCTCCTGCAGCCGCTCTTTACGCACACACTTGACGCACAATTACATGTTTTCAGACGTACAACAGAGGATAAAACTGGGAATGACTGATTGTGTGCTGCTGCGAAAATAATAATTTGCTGGCTGCCTGCGCTGGGACACCTCTGGATAAACTGATAAGAGCTGCGGGTCCCTTTTTCCTCTCAAGGCTTTGAATATTGATAAACTCCACCATGTGTGAAACGGAGAAGAAATAATATTTGATGTACAGACTGTACAACCTGAAAACCCTCTTTGGTCTCCATTTGCGCGCAGACCTATCAAAGTCCGCGGTAACCCCGTCAGATTATCTTCTTTAATAATAGGCAACTGGGAGCAGAATGGTCATACTGGGATGAAAGTAATAGATTTTCACTTGCTCAGACATGAAAGAGGAGTCAGGAGAGGAGGGCGCTTTTGGTATTGTTGGGAGGCCTCTGGTTGTTTGTGTTTAATGATGGAGCCCTTTGTTGGGGATTCCCACATTTCCTGCCTCTAATCGTATTGATACCTCGGGGCACAGGGGGACCGGGTCCGGACTGGGTGGGCTATACGGTACCAGCAAAGCTGCAGATGATTTCCCCAAATTCATCACGCATGTCCCCAGATTGGAAACAGGCCCCGCGCGCGTTGTGTGGTTTCAATAAGGCGCGAGCGGGAGCGTCAAATCACTGCATAAAAAAAAAAAAGAAAAAAAAAAGCTGAAGGTATGGCACTGAGGTAGACATCTCCAACACCGTGTGACAGGAGGAGCTGGAGAGCCTAGTGTTGGAGTCATTACAGGGGACAGCGATGGACAGTGATGCGTCAAACTGCTGAACGCTTCCCGATGTGACATGCACAGATCCACTTTTGTTTTTGATTATTTCTGGTAATTTTCTAAGAAGTCTCCTCATAAAAGCAACGCGACATTAAGTTGTGGACTCATAAAGTGATTTTTTTCTTCTTCTTCTCATAATAAAAATGTGGAAACGTTCAAATCAAAACGCTTCTTTTAAACCCAGCAGACACATTATTACGCACACTTTGAACCAAAACACAATCTGCAATCTGACAAGAACGGCCATTGTGTTGATCTTATTTGCTTTGTATCGCAGATGAAGAAGTGGGAGAGAGAGAGGGAGAGAGAGCAGCCACCGAGGATTCAGTGGAATAACATCATTTGGCAGGAACTAAACAGGCCTGGGGGGGATCTCACTGGATCACTGTGGATAAATGAACCTCTATCCGTGCGGGTCAGAACCAGGGCTTAGATGAAGCTGTTACGGGCTACTTCAGTTGAAATGTTTTCTTATCTCGGTGAAAGAAAAAAAAAAAAATCTCGAGGCCGTTCGCATGATTCAGAGAGTGATAAAAAAAAAAAAAAACGCACAGCCGAGCGTGGTTTTCATTGGGAGAGCTTGAAGCGGCTTCAAAGCGCTGAGCTTGTTTTCACATAATGCCCCCCTCTCTCATCTTGATTCCCTTAAAATCTTGGCAGCGCGCTGGACAATAATATAACGTGTAATTTAAGGTATCATGAATCATAATAAGTGCATGAAACAAAGACAACGGAGGAGGTGCTGAGCCAAACACATGTCTGAAGCACACACACACTCGCACACACACAGTTTCAGGGAGGATATGTGTAAATTTCACGAGCTGAACTGGTCATTAACGCAGTATTTATGAGCTGCCTGACTGCTCAGGAACATATAAAGTGATGCAGCCTGGCCTCTCTCATTGTGTTCTTCTCTCTAACTTTCCTCAACAGTCAGCGTGTTGTGCGGAGCCATTTATGAGGAATGACAATGACACATCTGTCACATCTGTATCTGAAGTCCCATCAATCACAGAGCAGAGGCGCGCTGACTGTGTGGCGCCATCTTGTGGGGTAAAAGTGAAATGAGCGTGACTGGAGCAGTTTTATAATAAAGGTACACATCATATAGTTAAATAGATCATCAGTCACTGTTAATGCATACACAGACTGACCTGGGATCTGCTTACAGATACAGTGTGTTTATGTTTCATATGTAAATGTTTGCATCTGATGACTAGTTTAATCTTTATAAATCCATACATGAATTAATAGGCTATGTGGCCAAATTAACTGGTTTCCATTATTCCATTTGAGCCTCTCTAAAAGCAGAACAGTACCTTTACATATCAAACACATAAATACAGTTGAGTAAATAAACATTTTTGTTGCTGGAATCCAGCCAATTTGGTCACAAGTCAACCCGTGTGTGAAGTGACAGTGAATATACACTAACTAAAGACCTACATGAGTATATATGATATGTACCCTTATTATAAATGTTAACCAACATAAAAAAACACCTTTGGGTATTTAATGACATAAACAAATACAGTCTCAAAAATAATAATTACCCCTCTGAAATGGCTAACTAAAACTGAACATTTATGAAGCAGTACAGATATTGTGTTAAAGTGTTACTTTGGTAAAAGTGAAAGTGGCTCATACAAAAAGTTCTTGAGTAAAAGTCTATCCAATATTCAGAACTTTTCTGATTATTTGAATCACTGTTTTCTTTTTTCTTTTTTATCCATTTGCCAATGAAATACATGTATTAAACAATGCACTACCTTTGCTCTGATGCAGCCCGCATTCTAAAGTAACTAGTGAATTAAGTAACTAAACAAAAGTTGTGGAGTAAAAAGTACAATATTTCTGGTCAAAATAAAGTAGCAGTAAATGTAAATACTCAAGTACAGTGCTTGAGTAAATGTACTTAGTTACATTCCATCAGTGTTCATAGCACGGCTGTTGTATTAGCCTGCGCCAGTTTTAGTTTGCTGTGCTGAACTGACATCTGAGTGTACTTTGCAGTGTGTTATTGAAGAGTTTAACAAGGTTACAGTGAAGTTTGAAGTAGCTACGTGAACTTAGTCACCGTACAAGGCAGCTTACACTTTTCAGTTGAGCTGAGTACAATGTTTGGACCCATGCTGATATCACTTCTCAGTTTAATTAGTGGAGTGGATGTATTTCATTTATTTAAAAAAAATTGCACTGGTCCTATTAGAAAAAACAACAGTATAATAAATAAAACAATGTCATAAAATGTAGTTTTTGCTCATAAACCTTTAAATTCATGTGGAAGGACTGATTCTAATCATAAATAAAACATGCTAACAGATTAGCCTGATTCTGGCGTGTTTTATATTATAAAAGAAACTATGCTATGAAACAAACTATGAACTTTGTTCAACTGAAAAAAATAAGCTGTCTTTATATTTTCAGGTTTCAGGTTTTTATTTAGTCCTGACCACACACACACACATACACACACACACACACACACACACACACACACACACACACACACACACACACACACACACACACAACAAAACCATAATACAGAGGTTAACTACTAGAATAGATTCATTTAAAGAGAGGCAGAGCATCATGAAGAAATGCTCCTACTTTACATATTATCTTTGGTTTATCAATCTGCAATAGCAGTATAAGTATAAACAAAGATGGATGATTAATAAAGTATTTTTGCAAATGTTTCTTTCTGTTTTCAACAATGTTTGTGTTGTTGTAGACAGACATGATATTGATCCCATAGGTAGGTGTCATTACATAAAGTACACAGTCTTTGATGTCTTTACAGACCTTATATCTACTGTTTAGGAACAATGTTATGAGGAAACTGAGATTACAAATATCCTGGGCGTGCCTCCTGTTTTCACAAAGTAAATACTTTTCAAACTTAAACTCCTCTTTCAGTTCACAATATAGACACATGATGACGGACTCTGGAGTTCATAATGCCACCTCTGCAAAACCTGCTCTTTTAACCTCTGCTCAGCTGCCAGTTTCAGCTATTTAATATTTAATACAATGCCTGCTGGGACACATGGAAACAGCGTTTCTCATTAAATTGAATTGAATTAATTGATTGTATATCATTCGTTGACTCTATCCAGTAAGTAGTCACAGCATAAGCAGTCTGTTATAGCTAAGGGTAAACCTTGAACACCACCCCTGTACATCATGAAAAGTGCATGGGCCCACACTTTTGTGAAAAGCAACACAAACCTTTAAATTAAAAGAGCAGAGGTACAAAGTTACAAAGCAGAAGCAGTTATATGTAGTGTGTCAGCTTTCTCACGACATTTAAACTTGTCAGAGCAGGAAGATCACAGGTGTAATTAACAACATTAATCATGGACACATTCCATTTAGGTGTGCTGGTGTCAGTGACCTGGCACTCTGCACACTGACTCACTGTCATGGCTTAATGGGTCACCTAAATGATTTGTCTTTCAACTTTCTATTTTTCACATGTGGAACCAGAGGCCATGCATGTTGCTAATAAACTCTCTCTCTTATTTTTTTCCTACTGTATAGTATGTTGCCAAAATGCACACATTCAACACTCAATACACACAAATGTAGAGTTATTTACAGAAGAAGAAAACTGAATTGTAAAAATGAATGGATTCCATGTTGTCTGTTGTATGCAGGTAGATCAGAAACATGTAAAGTAATGCAGTGTTTGTAATTCACGCTGTTAGAGCAGCATTTTGAAAGAATGAAGTGATATTGAGTCGGGTTTGAAGTCTCTCTTTT
The DNA here is from genome assembly GCF_965226575.1 of Pagrus pagrus. NCBI lineage: Eukaryota > Metazoa > Chordata > Actinopteri > Spariformes > Sparidae > Pagrus > Pagrus pagrus. The sequence goes on from NC_140197.1 coordinate 9,815,202, forward strand.
ACATTTAATGATCTGATTATGTGACTGAAAATTATTAAGAAAATAAAACCAGTGTTTATCTTGACTGTACAGTTGAGGCCTGTTGAGCAGAGTCTGAAATCTGGAACACAACAGAAAAACACAGCTGAAGCTCAGATAACAATATGACTCATGAACATGCTGATCTGCTGAATAACAGACTGATGATTCTTCTTTGGCTAAAATATTGAAGGAAGGAGCCACTGAGGAGGTTTTCATATTTTGGGAGTTCCTTTTTATGATGCAACTGGAATATAATTTACAACCGAGTGATCAAAGTTTGACTACATGTCCTCCTCCCTCTGGTTAATGTTGGGTTTACACATTACTGAAAGAAAATGTAGATACTTCCTGACTTCTCCAACAGGGGGCGCTCTTACATCAACAATCAAGTTTTTCTGGCTTCTTAAGAAACTTTGATTCCATCCATTTCTAAACACTGAAACTGGCCCGCCACAAGTCTTGTCTACATACACGTATTAGCCTGGATGTATATATAGCGTCAATGTATATTAAGTAACTAGGTGTTGAGTTTCACACAGACACAGACACAGACATGCTAAAAGGCGAAGTGAAAAACACCATGTCAGACACAGTAACACACTGCACTTTGGTCGGAATGCCTCAGTGCTCTGCTGACCTCACTGAGCATTTTTCTGCATGCCTTGACACTGAAAAACTACAACAACACGCCAAATGCTTGTGGAACGCACAGCAAAAATATTTCCAGCATTATTTTCTATTGGGAGTGACAGCAGCGGTTTGCCTGCAGTGTCGTGTTCGGCCCTGAGCTGCTGTCAGATGGGGCCTGAGGATGGAAGGAATGCAGATGTTGTGTTTTAAAGCTGGGAGCGTACCATGTCGACTGACTGTCAGGGGTCAGGGCGCTGGCTGGAGTGACCGTGCACCAGAACAGCAGGGTATCAAACCACAGGGTGCACTGACAAGTTACAGGAGTGGTAGGCTGGCTTGGTTGATGGAGTGATAAGATGACACAGTTTTCAACCGACTGCAGTGATTGCAAGCGATGCAGACATCTGAGTTCTGCTCGAGCCCCTTTCACTTCCTGTCTTCTCCCCCCTGCAGCATCAGTGGGGTGCTAATCTCCCACTGTCATCTTCTTGACTGGCATTGTTTTGATAGCAGGATACAACTTGTCCAAAAGGGACACAGTGGCATTTCGCAGATCTTCCTGAGAAATGAGGGAAAAAAGACAAGATCTCTGTGGTGTAGGCGTGCAGATGGTGGTGACGGCCTGGGCGACGATTCTCTAGAATCCAGCGTATATAAACACACCCATCAGGGGTGCAGCCACACTCTGTCTTTCATGAGGCTTTTCAGAGTTTGGATGTTAGAAATCTCAGAGGTCAGTGGGAAAGGACCACCTGGTTCTGGTAATCCTCAAAAAACAGAACTTTGAGATGGTTTGCTTAGACTGAAACAAACTGAGCACGATTTTCCACACAGCTGTGAGAAACATGAGAAAAAGAAACCTCCAAATGTTTTCAAATTAGAGCTCTGAGTGCAAACGCTTCACTCTAATTATGAGGTTTCTAATTCTTTTAATCTGCATATTGAGCAAGTTATTCACACACACACACACACACACACACACACACACACACACACACACACACACACACACACACTCTCTCTCTCTCCTGATACGGAGGTGTAACATTTGTCAGAGCTGCTGCTGAGACATGAAAGCACCGCAGTAAATTATCCCCTGACATCTGAAGCAAGTGGTACAGTCACATGCTCTGACCCCCCTGCCCTCTCGTGAGGACAGAGGGCCCACGCAACAACTGGTCCCAGGACGCCCTGGGGTCACGGCCCCTGGGTGCTCGGGTGCGTGTTCAGAGGTCAGACCGCCACATTGAGAGCCCTGTGCTCTCCCAACATGGGCCCCTTCATAATCCATCAACACCCCTCTGACGGAGAGACACATGTGAACACTTGTGCACATAGAGAAAGAAGCACAGCCTTTTTATTTAAAGGTGCACTACGTAAAAATTAAGTCGAAAATGCTCAAAAATTCAACGGAGTATGAAATAACACGGTAACGATATGCTGCCTCTTGTTTGTTTTAAATACGAATTCCACAGGTGGCCAATTCTTACGTACTGCACCTTTAAATCTTTTTTATTTCCAAAAATGAATTGACATTTTCGGTTTTATCGTCGACCACCATCTCCCAAATGCTCACGCTGACACATGCATGCACACACAGACTGATTAGCCATGCGTGCTGCAGGTTTGTGCAGAGGGAAATTTGCATCCACACACATGAACACACCAAACTCTGCCAACTGATGCCGACGCCTTCAGCTGTGACACACATACCAGTGGTGATTCCCACCAGACAAGTTCAACGCTGACACACATACATTCCTCCTCTGGCATGCCGTCAATAAACCCACCTGGTCTCTCTTTCAGCTTCAACGTGTTTTTGAGGCCCGGGGTCGCAAAACTTTGCTGCGACCCCGCGACCTCTCTGACGTCCTCGGACAGCAGTGGCACACAGGTGGAACGTGGATGGATTTAGAGAGGAATCATTTATATTTGTTTCATATGTGGTTTGAATTGTGCCCACACTACTGTTTTTTCACAACTAATGTCTTGAGCATGTATTTTTGTTGGAGAGAGTCAATTTACTCTGGAAACACGTAGGCGGTGCAGGATGACAGATGACACTTGGATCCAGCTTTTCATTCTGCTCTCTGGTGAGTTCGTGCACATGTACAGTACTGCACCAGAGTATCTTCCATGGCTAGAGGTGCACATTACATGGACAATATAAGATGGAAGTCATGCAGACGGGCCCACATCGCTGCAGATCTGGTGTTCTGGCTAATAGCGTCTTGTTGAAAGACTAATGTTAGTGGGTGTGCAGTGTTCTCGCAGAGAGGAAGCAGATTTCCTCACTTTGGTTTAGTTATATTACATAACATCAGGACACAAGGCTTATCTGTGCGTAATCTTTATCAGAAGTTGTGAAATGTTGTTTGTCTCCGTTACATTCCATTTTCATTACTGAACATAGCCACTGACGCTGTTTTCCTTTCCCGCTCATCCGTTTGTTTTGTCACCAATCTTAACATTTTATTACTTTTTTCTTGTTTCCATGTGCTTCCTTCTTATCTCAAGCTTTGTGAGGTTTTGTTCCTGATCGTATATACGCCTGAGTCCTTCATTAAACTTGAGAACATTGCTTCATGTCACTTGTCATTTTGTTGTCCGAGCCCTTGTTGCTTCCCAGAACTTCTAAGGGTTGAGCCAATAACGGATTACGACATCAAAAAAGTTTGTTTAGCAATTTGCTGTTTACTAAACCCTTAGTCACACTGCTATGCTACATTGCAAAGCCTTTCACTGTCATACAGCGTAACACAGTGATGACGCTGGCAGAGTGATTGCTTCATATTCTTTGTAATTATTTAAACAATGGGTCCTTAATTTCAGACACAAGTAGGTCCAAAAAAGCAGCTTCAAATTTCTAGCCGGTTACCAACTATTTTTCTAGCTCGAACAACAATCGTTGCTACCAGAATTTGTCAGCTGTAGCTAGCTAACGTTAAATAAGCTAAATAAGTCAATAAAGTCCGCGTGCATCACATGGAAATAAAAAACCTTTGCTCTTGTATCACACTGTAGATTGTGTTATTATGAAGAGGAATAAATTAAGATCATATGCTAGCATAAGCCTCGTTGGCTGCTTCGCTAACACAGCCTACTGAGAAATAAGGAAGAAGTTAGATTCATCATGTATTGCTAGTTTTTTTACACAGCATGTTTAACTTTTAACATCACAAGAGAAAATACCTTTAGAAGAGGACAAACCAATGAGTTTGGAGTCTATGTAATGAGTTTGGTTGGTGTTGCTGGAGGGCAGAACTGCTAATTAGCCAATATGCCGTGATATAGTACTACACAATGAATCATCATGAATCAAACTTTTGTTTTATGTGACTTGTAACCTCACTACTGTCTTGTGAAATGGCCCTTTCTGGTTACTACTGTGAGATAGTTAGCCGGACATGCTAACGTTTCCTGCCAGAGCAGATAAACACACTGGGAATGTATTTCTGGCCCATTGTGGCTAGTTACCGTTGCTAAGCTATTTGTTTTGAGAGGCCATTTATGCTGACATGACATTCAGGTAGTGGACTTTATCTCAACTTTCCAACTTTACCATCTGAGTTTAAATGTCATTGTTTTTAAATCTGAGGATGTGACTTCAGGGACATTATTTCTGACAGAGGAAAACGGTGCTCTGCAAATATCATGTGAACTTTTACCACAGGTGGCCGGAGCGGAGTGTTTCCCAACAAATCATCTGATGTGTGCGTGGAGTGGTTACAGTTGATCAGTGATGGGTAGCTATGCTGTCTGACCCACAGCTTCCCCTCCTCCTTCCTGGGGATGAGTGTCCTCCTAGGATGGGAAATCCAGGTCACCTGCCTACTCGGCCCCCTACGCAAACCTGAATGTAAGCATGTATTCACACACGTAGCCGCACATAAACACATGTGTGTTGGCACAAACAGTTGGCAGCTGTAACTGCTGGACTCATGAGAATTTGAGGGCCTATAAACTTGTCCAGAAGAGCTTAAACCCAGAAGGCGTATCCACTCATCAGTCAATAGACGCTGCAATCATAATGTGTTACTGTGACAAAGGGCGTACGGGTTCTGACAAGCTCTGCATGTTGGCATAATGACATAACATTGTTTACGGGATACCGCAGGAACTTTTCCAACTGTCTTCAGCTGGAGAGGAACGATTTATGAGCAGCTATGACAGCTTATTGACTCTAGGCTTTGGAGATAGAATGCCTTTCATTTGTGTGTGTGTGAGAAAAATAGTGAACTTGGCTATGAAAATGACCAATGATATGCCAATTATGAAGGGTGCTTTTCCCATCGGCTCGGGTGTCCAAACTTACTGTCGGCTGTCCAACTGACTGACGAGCCAAGAAAAACAGGAATGAAAGGGAAGAGCGCTTATCTGTCGTGTCTTTGCCTTTTTCAGCTATGAAATCATCTGGCAGTTAGAACGGATTAGTATTTTTTTAAGGATAAGATCGTTATTGCTTTTGGCTTTACATGACAGTTTCATCCTCCAGAATCAGGAAGAGTTTGGGAGCGAGGTGGTGACACATAATGAGGGGCGAGTCAAGTCTAGTTAACATGTTCAACACTTTTGCACAAGGTGCAATATTTATGATGATGGGAGCAAAGCACCAATGGCTTGAATGTGTGAAAGCATTTCATTGTGTTTGTTTTACGTGCTCTCCAAATGTATGTGTGCATGTGTCTGCTTTGCCCTTTTAATCCCTTTAGAAAGGGGACTGAGCGCTGCCCCGTTTACCTCCTTCAGCCGGCACCACAGCACACGTGTTCACAGCACAATGAAGACATTGAGTGGAGCGATCGTCCCCCTGCACGCTTGGTATTCATAAATCTTCCCCGTGGATCAGAGAAGGATTCGTGCAGACAGTCAGGACCTCACTCTGATCTGATCTGATCATATTTGGCTTGAACGCTGACACACAAACACACACCCACTCACACACATACTACCAGCACACAAACCCTGCCCTCATGATGATGTCTTTGGAAGTTTGAGCCCTGAGAAAAAAAAAAGAAAGAGGAAGAACTGTTCATGTTAACAGTCGGAGCAAATGTTGACAATAAAGATGTCAGACAGGACCAGAGCTGAAATAAATCACGTTAAAGGAGATGATGATGCACACAATGTGTGAAACTGTCCGGCCTGTTCAAGCGGTCACGGGCCGTAATGGATTTTACCAGGCAGCTCTCAGCTGTGAGTGGAGAAAGACGCAAATCAATCCAAGCAACGCTGTTCAAACGAAACCAACTCTATTTCATCTGTCCTCAAGATACACACTTTAAACACACCAAACACATGCAGCCACACACACACACACACACACACAACGAAAGAAAATCTGTGCTTTTAGCCTCCTGCCCCCTTTGTGCTTGGCAGCAAAGCCTCAATCACACGATACCAAAATCCCTCACACGCTGCTCCAGCTATATGGGATCTACATCTTTTTCGACAGAATTCTTTCTTTTGTGCAACTCGAGCTTTGAGAAAAGCCACAATGTCTTTTTTTCCCCTGTCTTTTAAGCCCCAGACTTTATGAGAAGAGTCATGTGAAAGGGAAGTAAAACAGACCACAAGTTCAAATACACCAGATCTGTTTGAAGTCCGTGTGGCTATATTTCACCTATGTCAATGCAAAATACTTTCTCTGACCACGGTTCAGTGACGTGCAGTAAGTGATGTTTCAATCCCAGCGGTCTATTTAAAGGTCTGCGCTCTGTCTTTCCTCAGAAGGATGTGTTGTTAAAGAGGTACAAATTCAGCCAGTGAGGTTAGCAGGAATGTGTGTGTGTGTGTGTGTGTGTGTGTGTGTGTACATACGGACACGTATCCAGCAGTAAGGCCTGGTGACGACAGAAAGTGGCACAGCAAAATTCATCACAACGTGCATTATCGCGTCGGATATTTGGTTCAAGAGGCATTTAACAAACAGGGATCCCTCATTACTGCCACAGCGAACACATGCCATAAAACTGAACCAAACACTGTCGGCATAATGCTGGCCCAGTGCGTGATTTATGATAGCGTGCATTTCAGAAGCAAGTATGTGAGTAATACAACAGTGTTTGACTAGCTGCCAGCTTTAAGGAACCACAGCAGTCACCTTCATTCTGTCCTCGTACCTTTTACGAGGTAGAAAAACAACATTCACACCTTGAACAGGACGTGTCAAAGGTGCTGTGGTGATTTCTCTCAGCGCTAGTTGACAAACTGCTAGCATGCTAGCCAACCGGATGAGCATTAGTCAGTCAAAATAACTTCCTGAGCGTCTTTGTTATTTTCTCTGCTTGTGCTTATTCAAAAGACTTCTTTGTAGCCGACCATTCACTCCTGTCTCATAGCAGTCTCCAAAACACTGCTTCTCTGTGAATCAGTTTATAGTCCAACACAGGAGGTTGAATAAAAGTTTTCACGATTGTTTAAAATTGATGATTGATTTGTTGTGTCAATGTAAAAATAGGATATTAGTGGCTAAACTAATAAGTATAAGTGGTTAACTTTTCCTGCTAACCTACTAACCTAGACCTCAGGACAACAATGGAAATAAGTCATGTGACTTTATTGCAATATCTTGATGAATGTTAGTACTGTGTGCACATTTGTGTTCTGTATATTAATTTATCAAATAAATGTAATAATCTACGAAAGCTTCCTTCTTTCTGGACTCTCTGTTGGACCGTCCCCTCAGATGGCGTGCTATTGGTTAACAAGTTTCCAAGTCAAAGTACCCCACAGTGCAACACCACTGTCTGTAGCAATTTGTCAGATGTAATGTAGGTGCTAGCCCCTAACAAAACTCATTACGTCATAATAATGTCATGTCTTGAAAACCAGCCGACTCGCTGTGACAGAGACACCACTCATCTTATTACAAGACACCGCTCTGTCAGTTATTAAGGTAAAAAAGTGACGTAATGTTACTTTAATTGTTTTAAAGGCTGGCGTTACCAAACCCCTAGGGTTTTACAGTACTATGTATTCATCTGTAGTGTCTTTACTATACAAAAATGTGTTTTCAGGGTGTGCTGTGAATGCTGCTGTGTTTCATTGTACAAGCCTGTACAGTATAGGCCTGTACTTTTGGGTCCATATGTGAGTGAGGAGACTGTGATTAGAGGGTGGCACTGCAGCGTTCCCCTCGGGCCAGTTCACCCTGTTATTTTCCCCTCATCAGCCCGTGCCCTCAATGGGGAGGGTGGGTCCGTGACCTCCCTCCCACGCACAACCACGGGAGAGGGAGGCACCCTCTTAACACACCACCTCTTAAGTGTAGCTGAGCCCACGGGCCCCCTCGGGCCTCCGCAGCCCCCAGCAGACCTCCAGCTATAACAGACCGTATTCACACGGCGGCCATTTCCCCCTTACATCACTCTCGGGGTGGGAAACTCAGATCTTGTACGCTTTGTTCCAGGTTGCAAGTCGTATAGACGTCAGGAATGTGACAAGTCCTTATCATTTCACAGCTTCCCAAACGACCAGGAAGTGGTCGAATGCTAACGTTAGCTGACGGGTTATCAAATATGTTGTTTTACCTTAAAATGTGGCCCAGTGTCCCTCCAGATTTTAACTATCCATCATCTTTTCCGTTGCTGATCAATTGGGAAGCAGTGAAATTAGAAGGATTTGTCAGATTTCCCGTGTTTATATGACTTTCAACCTGGAAAAGAGCAGCATAACGTCCCAGCATTAAAGCTTCCCACCCCGAGTGAGAGATCAGAGGGGAATGGCTTGTGAATATGGTCTATAAAACAGTATTGACGGCCCTCAGACTGAATCCTCCGCTCTCTCCTCCTCACTGTGACACAGACAGTTAACATCCTCTCGTCACTGTCCTCCATCTGGATTCATGGAAGTCATCAAAAGAGATGAACCGTGACACTGTGGCAGGGTCGAGGCAACATTTTCCCTCGAACTGCAGCAGATAAATTAAAGCGATAAAGAGGAGCCAAGTGGTGACACAAGTAATATGTGACAGCTTTCTTTGGCATCCTTTCTTCCTCTTGCTCCCGCTTTTTTTACCCTCTCTTTTTCCCACTGTCCTGTCCCTGCTTCCCACCCACAGGCACCACCGTAAAACAAACAGCACGGGGCCTCGCTTAGCCGGGGCGCCCGGTGAAGTCAGGGAACCATCTGAAGTAACGGCAGCAACAATAATAAGATTGCGGTTGGGATGCACGCAGTGGGCTGTGCTGTGCTGAAAGTTTGAGGTTTGGCTTCATTAAGCTTCAAAGACAGTTAAAACAATAGTGGACAGTAGAGAGACTGTGCTCAATAGCAGCACAATGGCTGGCAAACAACTGTGCAGTCCTGCTGTCTGCTCCTGGAGGTCTGATGCTTCACTGACATTAAGGCAACATTCAGAGTTTTGGTAGGCAGGGAGCAGAAACAGTAGAGTCAGGACTGGCAGTACACCAGACCGGCTTAGACAGAACAAAACAACGCATGTGGCAGACCTGACAGTGCTGATCAGGACATTTCTGTGCGTGCTTCACAGGATAATCTAGGATCAAAGTTAAGATAAACATCTATCTACAGTAGTTGACCATATTTTTAGCACTATGCATGATAAAATATACACTATCAAAGATTTAAAACATGTTTATTGAAGCAGTAATACTCTCTATGGGAGCCAACCTGCACTAGATCAGAATCAAAAGGTTTCTATTCAGTTCAAAGGGACTGAGTCACCCCCTGCAGTCAGAGTGCATTACCATAGTAAATGTCGGGGTTTTCACCTTCAGGCCTGAGAGCTTCACCACATGATACTGAAGCCATCAACTACAGCCACCACAGTCAGACCACAGTCGACCAGTAGAGATGATGTGAAAAACACCTTTTTAACACATTCCCAGATCACATACTTAACAATATATGCTAAAAGAAATACCTAAAATTCTTCATAATCTGATATCATGTCATGTTTTCATCGTATAACCACCAATAACATGACATCCACCCATCAATCAGCCTTTAGCTCTTAGTTGCATTTTAAAGTGGACTGTTTCAGACGCTACATGCTGCATACGGTGAGTTTTGTTCCACTCTGCCTGACGGCTGCTGCTTTCCTGTCAGTGTAAACCACTGGGGCCTCATCTATTTTGAAAGTAAGTACTTTTAGACACGACCACCTTCTGATGGTCAAATCAAACCCGTCCAAACATCATGTCCGGTTTCATTTTGAATATGTAACAATATAGAAGCTAGATACTACTTGAGATGCTGTTTCATCTGAACTTTAAATAATATCCTATGCACTAATCATATTCTATATTAAAGATTAATTCATATTCTATATTGAAGAGAGATTACATGAGTATGTGAGATTATTATTCACAGATTATTAATGTCTTTTAGCTCAGTGTTGTGGTTTTTTCCGGCCCGATACTGTTTTGGTTGACTCTCACTGCTCTCATCAACCTCATTTCCAGCAGCAGGCATCAGTAAAGAAACATTTAGAAGCACCTTTTCTTTAAATTGTTATTAGCATAATAGTATAATAATATTAGCATGGCATAGTTTAATAGGGAAGATGATTTGTGACATATTCCAATTTTAATTTGACAAATGTATGGAATAGATTAATGGAAAATATTCCCCACTTCTGAAAAAATGAATGAACACCAAGCCATCTTTGGTCACATCGGACATTTATTCCAACACACAGCCCACGGTCAGTCCAAACATTCCTGCCGCAACAGTTCCCAGACTCCCACTGCTCCACACAACTGTAAAACATCACAGGAAACACTAAAATTCTCCAGAAACACCACGAAATACACTTTAACAAACACTCCTCCCACTTGGCTGTCTGGGAAAGACACCAAACGCGCTGACGAGGGAAATGAGGATGACACATATCTTAATTCTTTTGTGAGTGATTGTAAGAAGGGAGGCTGTATGACGCCTGCATTTTAGCATTTCTGGTGGGTCTCATGGCACATGGCATTCAGGCAGCAGCAGGTTCCCCCTGCACAAGATGAGAAAGTTACAACAGAAATAGGAAAAAAAGAGATGTAACACATAGAGACGTATCAAACGAAAAACAAGATTGGGCGTCAGTCTCGCCACCTCCAGACAAGAACCACAACGCAAGCTGGCACGCCGTCTGCCATCTGACTCTGAGAGTTGTGGCTGAAAGTTGATGTGTGACTCAAGCCGAGAGAGTTATCTGGGTCAAACCTCACCTCGTGCAGCTCGTGCCCCCACACTCTCTGCAAACAAGGTCAAAAAACAAAGGGGCTTTAACCATTATCACTGTTGTGATTTCACCCAAAATCACCTGCAATCTCAGTTTTATGAGGCAGATTTGACTGCTGCTGCTAGTTTAACCAGAATTCACAGGGACTCCAGATCACTGCAGTGTCCCCTCTTAGTTGTCAGTTATCATTGAGCTCTGGATGTATAATGCCACAGCTGTTTTGGCACTCAACTTCCCACAGTATGTTGTAATAACAACCCCAGACATCAGTTCCTAATGTAGTTTGTTGGGTTTAGCTGGAGGCATGTATGGGTTGTTTTCAGGAGGAAACAAGGGGCCTGTTCACATCATAGCAGAGATGATGGGAATCCAAACACACCAGAGAGGCACTTCACTGCAGAGAGCCAGTAAGAGCACAGATTTCATATTTTGACGCCATTCAGACGTAATGTTCTGTTTCTTGTTCTCTGCGAGCTGATAACTCATTGTTCCCCCACAGACAGAGGCCCCAGTAATCTCTGAGACATTCATCAAGTAAAGTTTATTTAAGAATGTAATCCCCATATTTACCAGAGTGTGAGAGCAGTTTCTCCTGTCATGTTATACGGCTTGTGATTAACTATGACATAAGACAGAAGAAGTGATAGTAAGGAGGGAAAGGCCTGGCACCCGTGGGGGAAACATGACTTGTTTGCAGTTGGTTGACTTATCTTATCAGTAATCACATGCTCTGTTTAGTATCTCCAGCAAGAAATGCAGAAAACAGGTTTACAGTATACTGGAGAACCCTAAAGCCATACATTCACATACCTGTCAGACCCGCTGATCTGAATACTGTCACAGTGATTCACAAACATGAGTACTTTCACCTTTGGGAGCACGAGCTCAGCTTATTTGAAACAAAATCAAAACTAGAAATTATGATTAAATTAACATGTTGAGTCAGTTAATACCCCCTTTTAAATAATAGAGTCAAATAACACATAGTTTGAAGTCATTTTAACACATCTGGAACACGATGTTGATGAAATGGTGTTTGAGTTCATCTGGACAGTTGTGGTCTGAAAATAAACAGGCTGTTGGTTTAATTGTGTTTCACTGTATTCATTCACAATATGCAAAACAAACAGGGGGCAACTGCTGCCAACTGTAGCAACTATTAGCTAGTTAGCTCATTTAGCTGTGCAGCTAGAGGTCTGGGCTGGGAGCTCGGAGCACCGGGGAAGTGTTTACACTGCTTTGGAGCAGGACGTGCCAGGGCTAGCTGGTTAGCATGCTAGCTTCAACAGATATCTCTGCAACACAACACATGGCTGTCATGACGGCAGAACTGTTATTCACACTCTGTTGATAATCTTAGTTCATTTTTTTAATGTTTTCAACTAAAATTCTTACATATCGCACCTTAAAGTTGCATAGCTGCCAACTCTCACGCTTTCGCCGTGTGACACACGGTTTTGCCTGTTTTCACACGGTTGAGTACGTGAGAGTTGGCAGCTATGAAGTTGAATGCCTACTTTGCCAGCATATGATTGCATGCCTATCATGGTACGTATCTCCAAAACACCAGCTTCTCAGAACTACAGAGAGCTATTCTTGCTAATCAGTGCAGGCCTTGTGATCTTTGTCAGACATACAACACCATCACACTGCGGCTTTAATGAGATGGCAGATACATCAGCTGATGAACTGACCTGGTTATGCGCTCATGAGTTTCCAGCGAAAGATGCTTGACTGGCACAGCTGACAGATGAGCGGATACCACCAGCTCACCACAGGCCTCAGCAGAGTTAGCAAGGCATGGTGAGTGTATCTGTGTCCCGCTATATCTTTAAATAGGGAAAGTAAACGTTCTCATGAAGACAGATGGGTAAAGATAGTTAACAAGAATTTTCCACCGGGCCTCATTTACTTGAAGGGGAGATTAAAGATGAGGAAATCATGTCACGTATGCCCTTAAAAGTACATTAATAAGGCAACACAACTGCCTCAATACACACACATATACATACTGCCTTTAAGACTCAAGCATCAGGAATGTGACTGCAGCAATAAAAGGGTGTGTAGTAAACTAACATATGGTGCACTCTGAAAAAACATACATTGTTAACCCTCTGACGATTAAAAGTGGTAATTAAAAGCTGATGAGTACATTAAAAAAAAAAACTTCTCTTCAGATAATCGCAAAAATGCATGGTGAGTGATGGTGATGCTTTTCTGGCCAGGGCATGCATGAGTAATAACAGCCGTCAATAAGGGCAGTGATGAGGGATTCCTCAGGGCTCAGACTCCAGAGGTGAACCAGGACACTTTTTAAAGAGCAGCCTGAGAGAGACAGACAGGGGAAAAGACAGACAGACAGACGGATGGACCCAGTGACAGTAAAAAGACAGTGAGAGACAGAAAAGAATCAGTTGTTCCATCTCCATGGTGCTGGTCCGATCTGGCTCTGAGCCTGTCCAAACACCCCTGTCTGTGCCTTCCACTGACCCCACAACCCTCCCCTTAACCCCCAGAAGTCACACAAGGCCACAGCTGCTTCCCAAATGAGCAAAAAAAGAGTGTGTAAAGGCAAGAGGTGGAGAAGACCGGCTGAGGAGGAACCTTGTTCCTTTTTTGTCCACTGAACAGGCAGAGAAATGAGCGCAGTGTCTCTACCGCTGTCACCCTTTGGCCCTTTTTCTTGGAGGGAGGGGGGGAGCATGAGGGTTGGATCGAGTTTATATCTACAGCTGGGAGGTCGGCTTTCCTCTGGGACAATGTGAGGATATGAGTGTTTGATGACAAGTTGTGATAAGGGACTCAGTGTGTGTATATGTGGTGGGAGGTGTAGGGTAATGGGTACAAGGGCAGCCAATCTTTTAGTTTCTCTCCCGTTTTCTGGAGACTGTTGCCAGTCTTTCTATTGCATTTAAGTTATGGAAGTGTGGAGGACGTCACAGCCTTATCAGTTGATAAAGTGATGATGTGAAGGAGTGATGATGTGAATGAGTGCATGTCTCATTTGTCCACAAGAAAGACAAAATAGATGATTATGTCACTATTTTAGGTCTACACCACACTCCATGTCATGAGTCAAAAGAGTAAAACTGAAAGTGAATCCACCTGAAATGCTGGGAAATAATCTGTCTTTGCTCAGGAAAACCTTGAATGTGTATAAACACTGCGAGAACAGGGAAGTCATTCTGGATGATGTGGTGGAAAACTACTCTGAATCAGTGAGTACATCTGGACAACAGCGGTGCATGCATGATGCAGCTGCCGGTAGCTCCTTTAGATTTTGCAACATGTTCGTTTTTTTTACTGTTAATTTGTCGGCTTGGTTGCTGAAAGATGTACAACCGTCGACAGAAATAAATTCATCAGCTCTGAAGGAGAAAGCAAAGGTTTTGGATTAAGAGCAGTGAACTTTGAGATGGATCACTGCTGCTGTATAAAGACCAATAAATCACCTTGAAGCCTTTATTTTCTCTACTCAGTACATTTGACCAACCTGCATGTTTGTTTTTTTTACAACCTGTTTGATTGTCTGACCACTGATGCTTATTGCACCAGGACCTATTTAGCTATTTTGCTAGAACGTTTAAAGATTCAAGAATTATGTTGGTGTATTTAGCTAAATGCTAACACCATCAGAAGTTGGCGGTATAGGCTGCATCAAGTGTGGTTGCAATATACAGAATAGAAGATCTATCAGTTGTTTGCTGACCGGCAATAAGCCTGAAAGAAGAACCATCTTAGTTTTGTTTGTATGTATGTGTGCCATCATTTGCTAATTAGCACTACAGCACAATGCTGAGGCAGAGGAGAATGCCATTAGCTTTTTAGGTATTTGGTATTAAAACTGAATATAACAGGACAAATCAATATTTTGCCGTGATGATGACGACAGTAGAGGAAAGGTCAGGGGATCACCAAAGTCAGCAACACAACCTATAGTTGTTAAGATATTTCAATCTGGACCGAACTGTTCAGCTCGGCATGTATGGTTGTTGGCCACGTTGACCTTTAGGGGCTGAGACAATGAGCAGTGCCGCAAATAGACCTGAAGACAGCTGAAGGAATAAAGAGTATCCTCTGCTGTCGAGCCCAACCTCTGTGTGTTAACATAATAAAATGTGATGACAGGATCGAGCCTGTCTAGCAGTTTCAAAGGTGACTTGTCAGAGGTGGACTGCGTCATACGAATGAGCAATCAAAGCCAGTTTCTCACTCAGACTTTCATCCGTTGATTTGATATACCCTTGAAATACACTGGTTAACAGGCAGTTTACGAGCTTCTTAAGAACTCTCCTTGTGCCTGGTTGACCTCAGGCCACAGTTTACTCACTGTGGCTTCTACAGGTCCACCATGACTCCAAAAATGAAACAATTTTAGGTTCTGAGTGGTGCTGTCGCAGGCATGATTCAATCGGACAATCCCAGACCGATCTGCTGGGATTTGGGGGCAGTTTACGGTATGTACCTGCCCTGTTTCCTGTGCAATCAGAGGAAATGAAGAGGGCTCATCAGTGGTCAGCGAGGCCATGTGTTTCCTGAACTGCTCTCAATAATGAGCAAACACACATCCTTCTGCAGGCATTTTATCTGCTCCCTGAGCCCACATCAAGGCCTTGGACTGTCCTCCAAACAATGGGCTCAGGAATCCCGCTCTTTGCTCCACAACAAATCAGGCAGTCATTTAGATAACTCTATCTATCTGTCTAGACACACGAGGCATGTCAGTGGTATCACTTGTTGAGACAATGCAGTGTTAATTGCAATTCAAGTGAATGTGAGTAAAACAACAAAGACTAAGCAGAGACGGGAATTTAAACATTGTTTACGGGGATTCAGGGGTTAACCCTGTGATTACTGGTGTTTGCTCTCTACTATGTCTGAGATCTGAAGATCTTTGTAGAGAGGCAGAGAACATGAGTCAGACAGAGGAAGAAATGGAAAGAGCCTCCATATTCTGGCTGCTGTCACTGGGGGATTTTTGGGATCAAATGTATCAGCACTGAAATCTCACCGGTCAAGAGACACCCACGCCATTCCAGCCCTTCACAGACGAAGCACAACCAGTAAATAATGACTTCCTGTGAAAATGCAATGCCAGAAGTGTTACCACTTCCTTTCGTTTTCCCTCTCATCTTTCATTTGTACTCGGAAGAATCCCAGTGGACGGTGTTGGAAATCCCAAACCGAGCAGCGTTTTTTGGTCATTAGTTGAACTCTTTGGGCAAGTCCAAACAGCAGAGACGTAAAATAAGGCAGGAGGTTAAAACTGGGCCATCTGCGCAGACTGGTTATTTTTGAGCCATGTTGTGCAGGGTGGGTAATTCTAAGGTCTGATCCTTTACTGTAATCTTTTGCAAAGTGAGAAGCCTTATGTGGTTAACCACCCATTACCCTCCGCTGCTCTCGACACAAACCAGTCAAGCGAAAGGCAGAGAAACAGTCTGGCCTATTTGCTGTAACTTTGTTTTGCTCACTTGCAACTGTAAAACAGGAACAAAAACAACTGAATGATTGTGTCGGTTGAAGTATATGCAAATAAATTCACAGT
This sequence comes from Pagrus pagrus, assembly GCF_965226575.1. Taxonomy (NCBI): domain Eukaryota; kingdom Metazoa; phylum Chordata; class Actinopteri; order Spariformes; family Sparidae; genus Pagrus; species Pagrus pagrus. The sequence goes on from NC_140197.1 coordinate 9,831,599, forward strand.
AAACATGTGTTTAGAGGATGCACGTACAAGAGTAACATTTGCATTAAGGAGGAAATTACTTGCAGCTTACAGTAACAGCCCAATAAATCACACAACATGACTCCACAGCACTTTGTAGTTTATTCTTCATCAAGGCTGTGGAGTAAATCCTTGACAAGTAAACAATACATTCAAATATCCATCAATCATCCACGTGCTATAAATAGTCTTGGACAAAGCCCAAATTTCCTGCAGTGATGCAACTTGTTGTGCAGATGTGAACACCCCTTCAAAACAGTAAAACAAGGACTGAAAACAGTGAAGTCATGGGAAAACAAACAGACCCACCCACCTCAGAGTGGAGCGCAGCGACCACTGTGATGCTATTCACGTGTCTGTTCCTTCAGGAGGCCTGCAGGGCCGGGAGAAACCTCAGGAGCAGCATCAACGCTGGAATTCTCCCACACAATGACAGCAGACATGAAGGCTCCGACTGTGACGGAGAGTGTGACAAGAGGCAGAAGTGTGAACGAGCTTTTTAACTGCGAGAGTATTTGTGCTTTGATAGGAAATGAGGAAAAAGCTGGGGGAGAGAGGGAGACGTCAAAGCGGTTCAAGCATCGTGCATTTCTGGATATGTTAGTTTACTGAATGTCACAGTGTGCAATGGAAAAGCATGAGAAGGTTGGCATATCTGTCACACTGTGAGGCTGGCTGAACTACAATGTTATGACCTACGCCAGTCCTCTGGGGGAAACAAGAAAAGAAAAGCATGTTGGGTTTGAAACGGCCAAAGAAAAGCCAGAATGGCACAGTGTGGGGGAGTTTCTATAACAAACATGCTTTCTGCCTGGAACGGCTGAGATCTGGCCTGTCAAGTGAAAATAACATTTTATGGATCATGTATGAATTACAGAGGCTAAAAAAATAAAATAATCAACACATCATGGATTCATCCACACATGTTTTTGATCTCATGACTTTACTACGTTAACGCCTGTCGTCCGCATTACTTTGCATTGTAGAACTCCAACTTTGTGAAATGCTGCTGGGTCTGTTTTAGTAGTGTTGAGGGGCAGAGACCTCGGATGGGAGACTTTTGGAAACAGTGAGGCTGACGGCCAACGGGTAACGCGTTACAAAAGTAAGGCTATGTGTGCGTTTAATAAACCCGAGCCTATAAGTTCTTTATTAAGTCTCTGTGTGACTGGAATGAGCTGTATTTCGTGGCCTAATGATGAAGCCTGATCCTCAAAGTCATGTCTTTGCAGGCTACATTATAGAAGGTGTAGGTCTGTTGTGTTTCATGTGACTGAGCCTACAATTCAAAATATTTATTCCTCAGACTTTCATCCTGCTCATCCCTGTGTCCAAGGCCGTACGTTTATTTAAAAAGATCTGGGCTAGTTAAACGTTCTATAGAGGTTATTTGGGCATTTATGACTCTACGCAGTCAGTAATATCATAACGTAATATATTACTTTAAAATGAAGGTAACTAGTTAAATGTAATATATTGCATTTTGAAGGTACCTTACACAACAACACTGCTTGTCCTAACCAGTGCGGACCTGCCGGTACACAGTAGTGGCACTCTTACATTTGACTCTTTGGCGTATCGTGACTTCTTCTTGCACACTTTGAAATCATATCTGTGAAGCTTTTATTCATCTGTGCTCTTTTTAGTTCCTGGGGGTAGTGTGTTGCTAGCAGGTGGTGTTATCCAGCTGCTGCAACTGCCATGTATCTGTCCTTTGAGCTAGTTAGCAGGCTAGTCAGTTAGCAGGTTTTGGCGCAGTTTTTGTGCTGTTGTTTTTTCACTGTTTCAGGCTCAGAAAGGTCAATATTGTAGTCCTTCATGCTTTCCCACATTTTTTTGTTAGCTGCCTAACTGTCGGACAATGACTCTGACGTTTTTGTTTGGTTTATGTCTGCTCAGTTCTCTTCTGCGTTTTGTTTACGCACGATTACTATGTGTCAAATACAAACTTTGAGTCTAAAGATGACAGTTCTCTTGCTGCCCTTGGAAATACTGCAGGTTAACCTTCATATATAGTTTGTGTGGTGTATTAATACAGGATGGAGTCACTGTTTTGGAGACAATTACTAACATCCAGTGCATTTACTGCAGTCTGCAGGAAATGGGTTTTCATGGGAAAAATCTCCAACATGATGGGCAAAGAGGAAATGCATCAAATGGGAGAAATAACAGGAAACTTGACTTGATAAAGCTGAGTGTGTGGTGGCCTCTACACATTAAGAAGCCAGGAAAGATAAATATCCTTACGTTCTGCTCATATAACCTGCTGATATCGGCTGATCTAACACGCTATCTACAGGAGTCCTGAGGGAAAAAGGTGGTTGTTTTTTCACTTTTCAAAAAGTTCTCACAGTTTATTGTTCACATGGGTTTTGTCCGCGCTAACGTTCAAAGATTACGCAACAAAGAGAGAACAATGTGCACGGTTGAGCGCTGAATCAACACCCACGTCTCAAAACCTGTTGGTCAGTGTAAGGTTGAACAAAAGCATTTATTTTGTAAAAATGAAAGCACTCATTGGCGCGTAGCTCAGAGTGTAAACTGCATTATCTGGAAACACATCTCGTGTCTCTTGCTCTAATGTGCTACATACGAGGCTGCAGTCAGAAGGTATTCACACTTCTTCAGAAGCACAAGTGAGAGCCAAAGTGAGAACAGGGGTGAGAACACGAGCGCAGGCTAAAGTGCTATGTAAATGTGTTTTGTGGTGTGCAAAAGCAAACACTTGCTCCACCCAAAAAAAAAAAAAAAAAACTCAGAGGGGTTCTGTCAAGTTGAATTATTATTATCATTTAACCCGGGGCATCTACAGCTTGCAAAAACACGTATACACATCAGTTCTTAATACACATTGGAGTACATATGCATTATAGGAAGGCTGAGCCTGTAGTGGCCAGATAGTGAATGCACCTTCACCTATTTGATTGACTCAGAGTCCTACAGAAGACAGACGCTGTTGTGGTTCACAGGAAACAGCACTGCCACAGTAAGAAGGGCCTCGTCCATGGCCAGCCACAGCTGCTGCACAGTGTAAATAGTTCACCCCTCATCGAAATACTCTCCCTTTTTCACTGGCACAAAGACAAGCTGAAAGTCTGAAAAAACAAATCCTCTCTTTGTTTTCCGTCAGCAGCCTGGTTCGCATGGCTCTCAGCCTTTTCATTTGCCAGGTGTGCCTGCCATTAGACATTTCAGTCCAATATTTGTCTCTGTGCTATTGTCTGTGCTCACTGCTGCGGCAGTGACACCAGTTTGTGACTCAGTGGCAATTAACAGAGTCTGTCTGGGACTAAACTGTGTGTGCGTGTGTGTTTCTGTGTGTTGGGGGGGTCGCTAAAGTCCCAAAGAGTCAGTCCGACAGTTTGGTGTTCTTTCCTTGTTCCTATCATGTCTGACAGTGATGGAATAGATGATAAAAGAAGCAATGGGAGGTTAATTTACCAATTAGTTGTTGTCTAAAAGTAGGTCATGAAACCAGAAATATGGGTGAGTGAAAAAGTTTGTTGCATTTTCTCTGAAGTGAAGTGAATTTAAAACGTGTGAAAGTGATAAAATGTGTGTCATGAGAGGAGGCATTTTTTTTCAGAAAACAACAGACCTGTGGTATGCAAGTGTGTTTTTTGTGTTTCCGTCCACTTTACAGAAACTCTGCCACAGTTTCCTGAGGAAATACCCACGTCACAACTCATCAGAGGAGTTTACAGCTTTCTATAGCTGAAGATGCATTTGAATGTCTTTCCTTGTGCATCAAACTGTGCCATTACGTCCTCCATGTTACATATTCATGTTTGGTCCGCGGCAGGGAAATCAGAAACTTTACCCGGCAAACCTCAAATTACACACTTTTGTATTCTACTAGCTGAAAAATAGTAACGTTGTATGATGTCATGCGCCCAATTCGCCCAATTCTGAATCATCTAGCAATCAAACGTGAAGTATCTGCCTTAAGTATAGGCCGATGTGACCTCACCAGTGGATTCCCTATAGTATACTGTAGTTTGCTTTTTTGTGCTTTGCCAGGAAATATTTGTACCTAAAAATGTGAGAATGAGCTCATACACAACAACAACAGCACACTTGAGCCTGTGAACAGCAGTGCTTTAAACGGGATGCTAAAGCCAGCACGCTGTGTTTTTAGAGTCGGCATGCTAATATTTGCTAATTGGCAAAACACAAAGTGCAGCTAAAGTCGACTGGAGCGTCATTCATTTTGCAGGGGTTTGGTGATTATAGCCCCTACAGCTAGCACATGAACACACGCAGAAGGTCCACTACCTCGTCTAATAATAAACGAAATAAACGTACAAAATGTGAAGAAAGGAGATATACTCACACCTATTCTCCTAGTAAACAGAAAATGACACCTTTTGAATTCAAGCTGATCTCTTTTACTGAACTAAGACAAGCTTAACTGCCTTATTAGCTCATCATGAAACATGCTTAGCGCAAACTCAACATCAATTAAATAAAACTCACCATAACAGCCTCGGTTTGTCTCTCCACAATCACCTCTGGTTAGGTCCAAATATGTCCTCAATTAACCAAGTAAGATGTGAAAATACTCCAGCTCTACACACCCTCTCATTCGTCTGCTCTTTATTTTTGGCACTATCTTCAAATTCTGGCCACATTTCAGCCTACAGATTACACTTTTAACAAATGTGAGGTCCTGGTAGGTGGATTTATTACCTTTAGACAGAGCCAGGCTAGCTATTTATGCTTTATTTACTTAGTGTGTATGTCAAGCTAAAGTAGCCAGCTCCGCGCCTTAGCTTCATGTTTAACGTACACATTTGAGAGTGGTATCGCTCTTTTCATATAAATCACAGCAAAAAAATTAACTATTTCATTAAAGTTATAGCAAAAATGAAGCTCGATGTGCAGGATTAACCTCACGTACATACAGCAGAAACTGTCCCCTTCTACAAATACATTCTAGAGGGACCAGATATCCACAAAAGAAGTGAAGCATTACTTTAAACTCTCGTACCTTCAGTCACTCAGTCACGGCTGATTTACAGATTTAATGACTCCTTTGACAAGCCACATCGTACAACATTAATTACCCAGCTGCTCATTTCCTACCACAGATACCAAGTGATGTCACAGGGATATATGAGCCTAAGAACATGAAAAGCAAGTGGGTCAAATATTTATAGAGCAGCGTGGAGAGGAAGAGCTCGCTGTGTGTGGGGTAAACAGTCTTGGGAGAATCATGACCGATGACCTGCGTACTCCGAGGACTTCGTGCATCAACAGAGCGGGCTACTTTTTCTGCCGGAGAAGCTACATGTGCCGTCCAGACACTTTCTGTTGTCGACCAGAATGCTTAAATCCTAACAACACACACATGGAAGCGGGGACTGACTGACTGAGCTGGCTGGAGGCAGGATCATCTCATTAAAACCGCTGGTATCCAAACAAAACTAAAAACCCAGCTCCTCATCCTTCCTGCTCGGCTCAATCATCTCCCTCATAAGATTTCCAGTAAAACCTTGTATTTAAACAAAGCCCAATCCATCTGATCTGTAAACCTCATTCATCTCCAACACTGTTTGTAGTGATTACATCTGCCTAAAACTGGTGAGAGAATCATGCATAAACATGTGACTCACAGCGAGGACAGTGGGAAAGGGATTTGGGGGATAATTGGGCTGAATTGAAACAAGACGAGGACACTGGAGCCGCTTCCAAAGAATCTCAAAGGCTAATCACGATGATAACAGCAACCATGTGTTCAAATAAATTACCCTCTGTAACAATGACACAGCTCTGCATCCAGCGCATCGTAAATAAATGGTACAGGAGGATGACACTATTCAGACAGACTGAATTTTCCAGGGAATATCAACAAAAATGTAACACAATATGATTGCCTGGAGCTGTGACTCGTCTCGGTGAAAGTGTCCAGATGAGGCAGGTTTTGGAGAGTTTCGTCTCTCTGGGAACACACAGAGGTGTGTGGCTGCAGGCGCTCTCATGCAAGGCTACAGTTACTCAGCCCCGAGGGTCTGGAAAGAATATACTCCTTGTCTCCTGGAAAGGTTTTACAGTGGAATACCTCGCATAACTTCACAGTCCACAGTAACACAGCCAGTAGTCACGACAGCAGGGTGCCGGGGTCCCCTGGTCGCCATGTGCTGGGCCCCGTCACCGTTATACTGGCCAGAGTTACATGCAAACATGCAGTTATTCACAGCAGCTGGAGTCGCACATCTGTTTCATACCTACTGCTTAAATGATACATCATCAGAGAGTGACAGGCCAGCAGTCGTGACAGTCAGCAGATGTGTCATCAGATCCTACTTAAAGCTATTTTGACATATGTTACAAGCAGTCCTGAAACAGTTGGGCACTGTAGTTTTTATCAAACGCCACTCGAACAGAAGGAAATGGTACATTTGTCGGGGACTATTTTCAGCTGAGGATTGATACACATTTCTAGTGAATGTTTACATTTGTAACAGAAAAATCAATAATCTGACTTATTCTACAAACCTGAATAAGACTGTGACATGATTTTGGTTTGGGGTGATGTTTAGCATGTTTTGAGTCATATTTTGTTTCACCAATGAGTAAAGTAACTAAGTATATTTCACCAGTACAGTTTTCAGAGAGTTGTACTTTACTTGAGTATTTCCATTTCATCCTTCTTTTTTTCTTCTACTCCCCTAAATTTCAGAGGGAAGCACTTAACTATATATCCAACACCACTTTTACTTGACAGCTATGATTACTTGTTACTTTTCACAGTTAGCTTACACACTACAGCAAGAGTATATACACCAGTCTACTAATGTCATATATAACAATGTGTCAGTCACAGGCGACATTTTACTGTACAACTGCTTTTAAGTACACTTAGCTAATAGTACTTTTGAACTGTAACTTAAATATGATTTTGAACACAGCCCTTTCACTTGTAATCAGAGTATTTTCACATAGATGTGTTGGTATTTTCACATGTAAAGAACCTGAGTGTTTCTTCCACCACCGTATTGTCAGACCTGCACAGATCTCACGGCCTACAGCTGAGTCATACACACCGTGAGCATAATGGGTATTTTCCTTTACAAATTAGTCGGCATTCAGCCTCGTCTGTGGGTGTGAGATTTAAGTTGGCTGTTCTGCAGATCAGCATCAAGAAGCGCTGTGACACACGCTGTGTTTCAGTACGCGTATACAGTATGTGTGATCCTGTGAGCATGCACACTTTATGATTATGTGTGTAAGTGCGAGTGTGCTGCCAGGCCGGGCTGGTTTTAATAGGTTCCAGAGGTTGGACATGTGTCAGCCAATAAAAACACGAGAACCTACAAACTGTTGAGCAATTCACTTCCTGTAGTGTGGGTTTATCACCGCTACGAGTGCCAAAGACAAATGACCTGTGCCAAAGACAAATGACCAGGTTATTGTATTGCGATTATCCTTTCACACACATTTCTTGGTTCAGCCACAGAAAATGACATAGCAGGGAGAGACTCGGTGCATCAAAACACAGAGCTAAAAATGACCACCGATCCAAAAAACCCTGAGGCCAGAGAAAAAATCCCCAACTACAACCCAACAATTACAAAATCATTCTTATTTTTTCCTCATTACAGTGATTAGACCGATGAGACACTTCAGAGTGAAGCGCTGAGGTACAGAGACATTTTAAATCCATCCGACGTGCCTCCGAACGGGCCAGTATTCCTCTTTTTTATGACGGACACACATGAAACCAGAGAGGGGACTAACAATACTTTTGGTTTCAGTTAAGTACAGGATCAGTGAAACATACCCAGTCTGGTCTCTGTGATGGTCTGTGTGAGCCAAACAGCCTGCTGGTTTCCCCTGCATGGGCCCACACCACACTCGCAGAGCACGCTCGTAATGAAGGGTTTCTGCTCTGCTGTTTTTGGATCCGCTACGGAAACAATGTACAGATTATATTTACCTCACGAAATGTGCCTCGAATATAAGCAGAGACGCGGACGAGGGGAGGAAGTCGGACTTTATGGTGTCGGTATGAGCTCATACTCGCACAGTGTTTTATTCTTGTTACGTTACAGAACGTCTGCTTGGGAGGTCTTTCTGACGTTCAGCGAGTCACAAGAAAAATATCCTCCAAATTCACTTAATTACACTGAAAGATGATTATATAGTAATATTTGTCTGTCTGCACTGTAATAGATATGTAGAAAGGCTCATAATACTCCCATCATATGTAATTGGCTTTCTCCGCAGCAAGGCGCCAAGTAAACACACATAATGCAGTCACCAAAAATATTAAACTGATTAATCATAACTTGCAGCATCTGTGTTTATTTATGTGGTGCAGAGCTCTGAGTGGTCCCAAAATACATTATTATCCCATAAGAATCAGGCAAATGGAGCCAAGTTAGATCTATTTGCTACGCCTTGTTGTCTTTAGTTAATGTTGCCTCGCTTGTCAGACCGTATGTTAGCACACTGCACAGAATGAAGCAAACATTCATATTAGAGAGGCAGATTTACTTATTCAAATTCAAAGTCACTTTTCAAGCAGTGGTTTTGCAAGTTTAGACAGAAGTAAACAAACGTAGGCTTCTCATTTACTCATTTTTAGCTGGCCAGCATATAACCACTGAAAATACAACTGTTTAACCAGCTAATCAAGCTAACGTTAACTCCATGGATTGGTTGCAATGTAATGATACTATATGTAACATTTCTGCATTAAAATGTCAAAAACGACCAGACCTTTGTTACGTATTTTGTTGTGAACTTACATTTACCCAAATGTTTCCAACAATGTTCAAACCCAGAGAAATCAAGGTCACGGTGCGTTTCTTTGGGTCACCTGATGCTATTAACTTCCGGGAGAAAGTCTGAGATCAAGGAAGGAAGTTGGCGATGTGACTAAACTTGGTTCTCGCTGGAAACTTGGATGGCCGTGGCTCTCCAGGACATAGAGCGTGGGCTGATCACGGGAAGTGCCAAAGCAGGCACTGCTGAGTGCATGTTGTTTTTCAGTATTTGACCTCATATCTATGTGCATGGAAAGTGATAGTCTGCCTTGCAAGACTGGTTTTGGAGAAGTTTTCTTCATGGTGTTATCAAACTAGTCTTTTGTTCTCATTGTTTTGACTGAGAGGCTCCTGGCAGCAGAAATTACATACTGTGCATTTAAGTGTCATTAGGAAAAATTCTGTTTGGGTGCTGACGTTACACACTTACTCATTCTTAATCAGTACATTTTTACATTGAACGTTACAGAAGAAAAGACTTCGCTATGTTTGCTTACGTAATGCTTTCTCACGTGTTGCTCAAGAGGGTTGTGGAGCTCCCCATATTTAAAAAGTGTTTAGAAATCAGTCCACTCTTGTTACAGGTTCATTTACTCCTGATAAACAATATATTTTATGAAGTTATCTTCAGCCACAACAGACTAAATAAGGCAAAATCTGTAACAAGGGGTTGCCGATACAAAAAGCATTATTTTAAGGGGTCACAACCCTGAAAGTTGGATGACTGTCAGCCTTGATTAGGCTAACTGTAGTCTACCCAATATGGCCTTGCCTTTAACCTTATCAGCCCTCTTGTCTTTCACTCTATTTTTCATAGGAAAGCCTTCCTGATAGGAAATCTGCCTCTCCAGTCTGGCCAGTGTGATTTACAGCCTTATTTTCATTGGAGGTGAAACGCGTATACAATCGTTTAGTGAATAGAAACGTGTGTGTGGCGATCGGCCAGTGGGAGTGTTTGCAGAACGGTACAGCTATTGAACCGAGACAATGGAGTGATGTAGGAGGGTATTTTTAACCACCATGTTAAGTACCCTAAAATCACTTTTACCTCATTTTCTATGGCACTGACAGACTCATTTGTGATCCTTCCGTCTGGCTGATATCTGTGACATTTCCTCAATACATTTCAGATCGGCTATTGTATTACTAATCTGCCCCTACCTGTTTGCTGCCTGGCTTCCTTTATATACAGCTATGCAGCCTTTCATTCACTGACTAACACCCTGGTGGAAGTAATTTATTACTTTGTCCTGGGAAAAAGCAGCAAATAAAACCCTGTGACTGTGGTTGTGCTATTATAATGAACAATACAACTCACTACAGTGAAGTACAGCACATTTTTCACATGATGCATCCGGTGTTTGATTCTCTTCTAACTTGTAATATGAGGTACCTGAAACCCGGGCATAGACCATTTATCAGTCTCACAGAGGAATGCTAAATTTCCCCAACATCATCATCACACAAAAGGGGCTGTTTATGACTTTATCCCCCAGTGTTAACTACCCACGCTCCCTGTGTGGAAGTGAAAGGAGCTCTTCCGAGAATCTGACCTCCAACTATGAGCTCTGGTGGGCTCTTGGCGTGTCAGTAATTGAATAAAGTTTGAATAAATCTCACAGAGGCCGCTTACTAATTCTCATGACTCACCCCCACCATGCAGTCCGTCACACATCCCTCACTGCCCACACCCACACCCTCTCCCCCCCGACATGGGAACGCTCTTTCTTCCATTCTGTCCTCCAAGATGAACTCATCCCAAACCGCCACAGTAAGAACAAAACAAGCTTTCATGAAAACCGCCCATTCACATCTCACCCCCCGAACAGCTAATGTGGAAAAAAAGACATATGTATGAAAGTATGAGCTAGCCTGTCAGTGACCACTCTGCATAGCAGCCAGTGAATTGTAAATGACGGTCTCTGTGGAGGATACTGTCACTGTGGAAACCTTCTAGGGATAACGGAAACTTTTCAGGTTGACCATAAGGCCCAGACCTAGTTTGGTTTGGAGACCGGCATGTTATCCTGACATGAAAATTACCAAAACATAACAAGTTTTTTCTAAGACGTAGGTACTTACGTTTTACTCTCATTGAGAAACCCAATTAGACAAGAATGCGTCTTTATCAACGTTGACCTGGTGACTTTTTGGGGTTTATCAGCGATGAAGGACTGCGAGAGGCTAAAGGGTGGAAAGGTTAAATGTTACAATGTGGGAATGTGGAGACAGAGAGAAGAAAATGTCTGGAAAATTCAACCAAACATGAGGTGAAACAAAGCCTCCATGGTTTGTAGAAGAAAAGAGGAGCGTATAGCTGACAACACTGACACACTGAGCTGCTAAATATGTAACATTTGGTTTTTGAGCGTATTTGTTCGAGGATATGAGGACAAAACACAGACAAGAATGAAAACAGGTGATTTTGAAGGAAATGTTTAACATCTTGGAAAAGATTTGAGTGTTAGATAAGAAGATTGATAGCACTCTCATGACTGAAGCCAGGAGCTTAGTTTAGCACAAGGGCAGGAAACAGGGCAAACAGCTAGCAGTTCATGATACAAGATGTGAATTAGTGAGTTTTAATGGTAGGTGGTTTGGTTACAGTGATTGGATAGATCCTGGTTAGCTGTTTCTCTGTTTTCAGTCTATATGCTACACTAAGCTAACCAGTTGCTAGCTTTAGCCTCATGTTGAGTGTCCTTATTGAGTGTGGTATCAATTTTCTCGTCTTAATCTCGACAAGAAAACGGTCAAGCAAATTTCCCAAAATACCAAATTAGTCTTTTGATTGATAGATGTGAGATGGAATCGACCTTCAAATATTTTTCAAATTGAAGAAAAGCTCCCGAGGGCCTCATAAAAAGTCAACACAAACAGAACAAAATACAAAGACATTTCAACATGTCATGCCAGTAAATGTGACTAAAGGCAATTACATGAAACTCAAGTGGTAGAACCAGTGGCTGTCTGACTAATGAGGTTGAACAGTTTGAGTCAACAAGGTTGATTGAGCTATCATACTTTAATAAAACATACAACAGTGATTTCCTCTCTTTCCTCTCTTTTCAGGCCAAGAAGGCTCAGTGGTCAACCTAAAACACAGCTCTGTGAAACCTGTGGGATTCAATGTCAGTGATGCCATCTTGGATTTTAATAAACACAGCTGCAAGTGAACTGAGACGAGTCATGAATATGCAGAAAATGACTAAACAGTAATTAATCTGCAGTGTGGGAACTGCACGGCAGCAGCCTGAGCGGCTTGCCAACTTCAGAGTGCAAACTGGTGAAAGGTTTACGTAGGGAATGAGGATGTTTGTGTTTGCATACAGACACAACTGACATTCACTTATGCTCGGTTTACGTCTAATCAAAGTGGTCCCGAATGGCAGCCTCTTCCTGTGTTTATTTGTACCAGGAAATCCCCACTGACTTTAGCAACTTCAATAAAGCTTTTTGTTACCGCCTCCTGACTCCTACAAAAATATCTACTTGGGAGCAGATTTTTCTAAAAAGCAATTAAAAAACAAGTCAAATCAGGGAATTAAATTAGTGCATTTCATTGTGCGGAGTCTCTCTACAAAGACTGTCTGGCTTTGAAACAAACAAAAAAACTTCAAATGTGTTTTTCCTTGTAAAAAACATGAGGCCTGGAGCAGAGTTCGCTCTGGTGAAAGAATTAACACATTCCACAGACCCACTACATAAAGCACACTGTATGTAAATGTCACTTTTTACAGCAACTGGAGGCCTTTGCATCTGTTTGCATGATAGAGAAAACACAAGTAAATGAAAAGCAGAAGAAACGATGGATCAAACCGTGGTGTCTGGGTTTGAGTTAGAGGTTGTAGATGCAATCTGATCTGAATTCGAATGCTTTCACTGTGAGGCGCTGGGTCCTGCTGGATAAGAAAAGGAGGGACAACAAACATGCAGACAGAGCAGCTGGAGACTGGAGACTAGAGGGGAGAGGCAGGTACCTCAGCTCGCCTCACGGACCGGACACTATGGAGGCAATGGAAAGGAAACACATCCAACATTTACATATGCTCTCCCCATTTCCCCTTATTAGGAGCTCAGAGAGAGGTCGCTGCCCAGCACAGCTGCACATGAAACAGTGCGGCAGAGAAGCTGGACTTTGACAAAGGCGGGCTATTTCTAGGATTCCCATAAATCTCTGGCAGCCACTACAGTGCTGGACACTACTGTAGAGTTCCTGTGTTTTCCTCTTTTTTTTTTTTTACGGGATCTGCTGGAGCATTTTTCCAGCGTGGATCTCCTCTCACAAACATTTAGGAGGAGCAAAATAAATCATGACCTCAAGTTACCCTTCACTGACCTTCACAGACTTCACATACTTTCCAAAAGAAAAATGCTCTTCTTTGAGTCCTCGCTCATGGTAAACACCTCGTTCTTAATGTTCCTTCTGTAAGAGTTCCTGGTGTGAAAGCTGCCCAAATTACTAAGCAGCAGGCATATGAAAGTATCTGAGTTAAAAGCACACCCTGACTCTATATTCAAAAATCTAAAAACTATTAAAGGAATAGCTTTACATTAGTGTTTCCCTGGTTAGGTGATGCACCTAAGCCTTATAATGACGGGGAAAACCCTGTACATTATGGAATACACACTTTCTTGCACGTTGGTATGGTAAATATATACACCTATAGCTAACAGCTGGATAGGTTAGCTTAGCTTAGCACAGCAGGGGGAAACAAGGACCAAATACTACGACTAACACCTCTCATTAGCACATTATATTTAATTAGCTTGATATGTAGAAAAACTGTAAAACTGTGAATAGTTGTTTTTACACTTAAGTTTTTGTGGTAATTAGTGAGCTTTAGAGGCGCTGGTCGTTGAATTTTGCTAGGCTACCTTTGAACAGAGCTACGCTAAGTGTTAACAGCCTTTAAGCTAAACTAAGCTAGCTGATAGCAGCTTGCAACCAAGCAGCTAGCAAAGTGTCTGCCTCAGGGCACACCCTGATTTGCATTCAAAGATTAAAAAAAAAGGCATTAACAACTGATTGTTTGAAATAGAAAGGTGTGAATAGTTTATAGTGTACCTGTGAGATAACATTTAACAGTGAAGCTGTGTGTTTTGAACTGTTAGTGAGAGGTGAGACTCATTTTGAGGTGTGATGCTGCATCTGTGGGCGACCATGCAGTAACACCTCAGAGCAGAGGGGTGCAGCTGATGCTTGGCTTTAAAAGACGCGTTATGAATGTGTGAACTGAGCCAAGCATGTTCTTATAAATATTGTTGTTATTTATTTTTTTTAAGTAGCAGTACAGGACCGAGGGGATCATGACCTGTCACCCCTGTCCCAAGAACAAAACAGCACAGCCAGTCCCTTAAGGATTATTTACCCCAACGTCTCATCAGTCACCGACAAACAGCAGCCAGGCGAGGAGCGAGTGAGGAGACAACACAAGCAGCAGTAAATCTAAAGCGGGCTATCATGACAAAAGCAGGATTGACCGACTTCCTTTCTACAGGCGCATTAACGTCACAGGAAAAGTCCCCCAGAGCCAGGAGTGTAGGACAGAACAAACTGAATACAGAAGAAACCCCCCTCCACAACAACAGCCCCGGGCAGCGAGGCGACTGGGTGGGTCCGGACTGGTCAGTCTGTTCTAAGGGTTTGTCTTGTGGCCTGAGGGAAGAAGCAGTGACGGAGCAGATCCCCGCTGTGGTAAAAAAAAAAAAGACAGAGCAGGGGGTCCTGCTGTCATGTCTTTGTGTGTTAACTAATCAGAGGCAGCACACTGAGAGCTTGTCACTCTGTCACTTCGGGGGGTTAACAGCCTCTTTGCTGACATGGTTATCACCTGGGTGGGCCTCGGGGAGCAGAGGGGAGGCAGAACGAGATGAGTCAGGGAACAGCAACAGCAGACACCGAGTGGAAATCACTTAAAGTGGACAGAAAGCTGGTCCCAGACAAGCAGGTGTGGTGAGAGAGGGGCTAAAATAAGAACAGCTCTGTTGATGTGAGGAGAAAGACAATAACTGTTGACAGAAGCCTGAATTCTGAAACAAAAGTGAAGACCATCAGGGGAGAGCAGTGTGCCAATAAAACAGCATCATCTGTAAACACATGTAGTCCAATCTTCCATTAATACCGGCTGTGGAAATGAGTAACTTGTTGACTATGTGTGTGTGTCTGAGTGTTTGTCGCACGTCACGTTGTAGTCACAGCTCCCCCCGTCCCGTGTGTCAGTTCCTACCAGTGACTTCATCTGTGTTTTTCTCAAGGATATCCCTCTCCTTTCTAGGCACAATGAGGCAGCTTCCTGTTTAGAGAAGGTCCAGTCCAGCCTTCACTCAGCCACCCTCGCCTTACGTAATTTCCCTTCGTTCTGCCAGCGTCCCTGCAGTGTCACATCAGTGGTGTGGGGTGATTCTCACTTTCAACCTTGATCACTGTAGTGCCATTAAACAAATAAAAAAATTCAAAAACTGAATAAAAGGACAATTTATCCATCTGTATATTATTACTGATGCGTCCAGCAGAACATCTACTTAATTTTAGGACCAGGTAAAGCAATTCAAAATGAGAAGAGCTTTCAGTTTCTTTTTTTCAGAAGCTTCAGAAGCAAAACAACGCGCTGGAAACGATCAAATGTAGAGCTGCAACTCATTACTGTCTTCATATGAAGTCATCTGCATTATTTTATCTTAATTTATTTATTTTTAGGTCTATGTTAGCAATAGTGAAAAAATGTACGTCTTAGTTTACCTGAGCACAAGACAGTCCAACTTACAACTACAACTCTGAATATATTCAGTTTACAAATCTGACACAAAGCTTTTCATGGGCATTTTCAATTTGTGCAATATATATATATATACCTATTTATACATATATATACATACATACATACATATTTGTATAGGTATATATTCCAAATATATTCAGTTTAGAAATCTGACAATATATTATATATTAATTTGTTAATTTGTTAATTTGTTAATTTTATAATTTTATATATATATATATATATATATATATATATATATATATATATATGTATATATATATATATTAATTAAATTAACTAGTATGATCTATTTTAAAGACTAACTCATGAATCAATTAATCTTTTTTTTTAAATTCAGAGCCAATTTCCCTTCCAAACATTTTTACATCAACTTCACAGAAAATCAAAAAATGAAACGTGGCTAAAACATGATAAAGTTTCCTCTAGTCACAGGTACCCCACCACATACATCTGGTGCCCTTTTTATTTCTCTCGCCCCACAGACATCCTGAGTTGGAAAGTAGTTATCTGAAGCTGGCTGGTGAAGAAATAATGGATTCAGTGATAAGACTTCTGTTGAGACCTGATCTCTCCAGCTGTGTTTGCTATTGTGACTGTGAAGACATATAAAGGGTGATTAAACTAACTAAATTTAATGACTAAAAACATTAGTAATCTTAATTTCTTTAGCACTTTTCACCACGGAAACACAAAACACTTTAGAAGGAAGACAAATATGAATTGCGATCTACAGCTTTAGGTAGTGAAAGTAGGTTAAAGTCCCCTCTTTTTGTTTCTACACTTAAATGTTTAGGCTTCTCTGTGAAATCGTGGTTCAACATGAAACTAAGTGTAGTGTGAAAACTAGAAGCCTTCAGCGCAGTTTACAGTGAAGTCAGAGACATCTTGTGTCCAGCTGTCAAACTTTTATAATGATAAATATTTCCTATTCATAGATTCTGGATTTTCCAGTGAAGGAGGAGGATTAGATGTCATTTCAAGAATATTTGATGATGTCATTTAACTTTTTGTACACAGTCATTCAAAACAGAGAATATTTACGTCTTACAACATGTCTCAATGGGAACTTTAAGGGGGGAAAAGACCTCCAAATGGCATGTCAGCCAGAAAAAAGTGCTTTTTTTGATGTGTGGGCTAAAAGATAATTACAGATGAAACCTATCTGAGTTGGGTTTTTTCTGAAATTTGGGGTTTCTGGGCTGCAAAACAGGCCCAGCTGCACCGCTCTCACAAATTACTGTTTTTCCACCGACAAATTAACTTGTGGTTTTTAGTTTTGAGTTTTACTTCTGAGTGTGATGTTTTGCCTTTTATTAACTGTGGGAGAGAGAGTAAAAGAGGAGGAGGAGGAGATTTCAACATCATCTGACAAACCAGAAGAGCAACAATGAGCTGTAATGATCTACAACTATAATTACACTTCAAAAGCTTCTCACTAACACATTGGCAACATTTTTGCAGGAGCAGCACCTGAGGGCAAACTGATAAGCTGGAAATCTCACTTTCTTCCCTCGTAGCCTGCTGCAGTGGCACAAATTCAAACGAGTAATCTGTCACGGAGCTCTAATCCCTCCGGAGGGTACATCAGAAAAAAAGAAAAACACGAAGGGTCAGACAAGGGAGGGAGGAAAATCGTTGAAGGGCAAAAACATTATAGACCAACCCACTGCGTGTTGAGTCCTGCCCTGCTCGATTCCCACATCACACTCACATGTCGCCGTGGTGCAGAGAGGCTGAGTGCGCGTCCTCCTCCTCCTCCTCCTCCTCCTCTCCTCCGGCCGTGGGATCACTTCTACCGCTTCCAAAAGTTTCACGGGAGATTTACACGTTTTTACAGGTGCGTGGAAACGTTTTAAAAATATGCTTTTCTGCTTGTTTGTCCGTCAAGGTGCTCAACAGGGGTGTGAAACGCGTCGGCGCTGCTCGGTGACACATTTGAAATGACTTTCTTGTGCGCGAAAGGTCATTTTAACTCGCAGGAGCTATAAAAAGAAAAGTTTCGACGCTGTGATGTTTTTTTTATTATACGCATGCTAATGAAAACTGGAAATCTACGTTAAACGAACTAGTCATGATAAGCTCAGTCCAATTGACTGTACGAGTTGAATTAGACGTTTTGGAAACCTGAATGCGTGCGTATTTACGCATAAATTACGCATAAACAAATCTAAACTTTGGGTCAGTTTCTACTGTATTTGTTGTGTTCCAGTTTTTTCAAACGTGGGTTTAAATCTTTCATGGCAGGAAAACACTCCCACTGAGGTCAATTGATGAAGAGAAATGTTCAATTAAAAGTTTAATGCTGACTTGTAAAGTGTTTTAATTCCACTGAAGTCTGAACGCTTTAATGTTTAATAAGTTATTACTCCATGTTGCGAACTGGAGGCTTTCCCTCTCATTAATCATGTAGATATGGTCGCTGTTATGTGGTTCATCATTATGCGCTGTGGATACTGTGGAGGCTTTTTAAATTCATTTAATATTGCATTTCCTGTCGTTAATTATCGTGTTTGTTTTCCCTGCTCAATCCTAACTCTCTGTCCCTCTTGTTCAGTGCAGGCTGGCTCTCATCGCCTCCTAGTGATCAGACCGGGCATTGAGAGAAACTGGTTTTTGGAGGAAAAAATCTCAAACCACAGGAAATCCTTTCTGAAAGCGTCAAAAGGAACATTTTTTCCCCTGTGTACGACAGCTGACTGCCTTTTCAATACCAAAGAAAGGAATGCACAACCAGAGGACTTTCTGACATCTTCTCTGTGGATCTAATTTAAAATCTGAAAAGGAGAAAAAAAAGCATCTTTCTACCTTTGGAAGAACCAATAAAAATGGCCACAGAGACTCACCACGCTGCCTACGCTGCTGTTGCCCCGTCTGCCATGCCCATGGCCCCCTCCACAGGAAACCTGCTTCGGATGTTTCGCGAGTACCAAAGCAACGCGGTCATCATAGAGCACTACAACTTCACAGGCAAACTGAAGGAGAACAAGTACAAGGACGGACTTAAACCAGAGGCCATAGCATTCCTGCTGGTCTGCCTGCTCATCGTGGTAGAGAACGCCGTGGTGCTCCTGGCCATCTGGAAGAACAAGAAGTTCCATCTGCCCATGTACTATCTACTGGGCAACCTGACTCTGTCTGACCTGCTCGCAGGCTTCACCTACATGGTAAACATCATCATGTCTGGTGCCAACACGTTGAACATGACCCCGGTGCTGTGGTTCCTCAGGGAGGGGGGTGTGTTCATCATGCTGGCCGCCTCGGTCGTCAGTCTTCTGGCCATCGCCATCGAGCGCCATGTCACCATGGTGAGGATGAAGCCGTACCAAGGGGACAAACAGGGCCGGATGTTCGCTCTGATTGGGGCGAGCTGGGTGCTGTCGGTGCTGCTGGGCATCCTGCCTGTCCTGGGCTGGAACTGCATGGGACAGCTGGACCACTGCTCCACGGTCCTCCCGCTCTACGCCAAGAGCTACATCCTCTTCTGCATCACGGTCTTCAGCGCCATCCTCATGTCCATCGTGGTGCTCTATGTCCGAATCTTCCGCATCGTCAAGTCTAACACCCAGCGCCTCGCTTCGGTTCCCCAGCGCAAAGGCCTCTACCGCAAGTCCCAGAAGTACATGGCCCTGCTGAAGACCGTCACCATAGTCCTGGGGGTCTTCATCGCCTGTTGGCTGCCCCTCTTCATCCTCCTCCTGCTGGACTTCTTCTGCCCAGCCAAAACCTGCAGTATACTCTTCAAGGCAGACTACTTCCTGGGCATCGCCATGTTCAACTCCCTTCTCAACCCCATCATCTACACCCTGACCAGCAAGGACATGAGGAGGGCCATCCTCCGGCTGCTCTGCCGACATTGCCTCCTAACAAAGGACGGACAGGTGAAGAAGATTGGGATGCCCTTCCTGGAGTGCAGCACCAGTAAGACTGATGCAGCCTCTCACAGACTGGAGGGACTGGAGAACACAGTGTCTTCCAGTAACTTAACACCCTCGACTATCAAAGCCATTTACCCCAGGATGTCTAAAACATGACGCAGCAGCTCTTTTAACACTGAGAGCAAACAGTCAGACTGAGACTTCTCTCTAATCCGCGCTGCATTTGTGCTCAAGTCGATCGGACAGATTTGAGCCGTCGCAGCTGAAGTTCTTTGTGTCACTCTGCCACAGTTTTGGAATCACACAATTAAGCCTGGTATATGTGATAGATGTCCAAATTGGGAGAAAGACATGAACTTTTTAAACTTTCTGTGCATATTTTCTATAAGTTTAATCATGAAAAACAGGACAAGTCAAAGCATTAATAGTGGCTTGCAGTTCCTTGTGAAAACAAAAGCATTATGTTTGTCTTTTAGACACTGAAAACAAGGCCAGTATTTGTTGGAGGATGCTCCGTATGGAAACAATTTCATAAATTTTTTTTAGAAGTGACAGAGAAATCAAAGACTGTGTAAATACAGCCAATTATGCTGCACATCTGAGCATGAGATTTCTCCTTATCTCCTCGCCCTGTGTAGCACATAATGATATGTTGTTACAAACACAGAGCATCCACACCCAAACCCTGCTGCCAAAACCATGTAATTTCTGCCATGTGAGTTTTGGTCAGCAGTAATGGCGGGTAGAGGTCCCCTCTGCTGAGATCAGAGGCTCCGCGGCCTGGAGACGCACTGAAAACGTCATATGGAGGCTTGTGCCGAGCGGTTTGCAGCTTTGGAGGTCCCTCCGACATATGTAGCGACACATGATGAATGAGTAGAAGCTATAAAGCTGACAGAGGAGGTTTGTCGACGCCTTCTCGGTTCTAAGAAACAAGGACATCAGCGCAGTGATGCGATATACTTGTGAATAGACAGTCCCTAAAACAGAAAGGTTTTTTTCTTGTTGGGGAAAATCCATCATAAAATGATATCGATCAGTTATTCATGTGAAACAGCGCAGACATGATCGCCTGTCACATTGCAGAAATCTGTGCAAGTGTGTGGGCTTCAAAGTGCTGGGGAAATTCATTGTGTTCTTAGTGACATGACAAAAGACACTTTGTCATCACAGTACTGTACATAAATGTAAAGAGAAATATTATATATTTACTGACTTTTTTTTAGTATACTAAGATGTAAATATCTATAGCCTTTTCTGAGCTGCATTTTGTATTGTAAAAAAACTCACTTAAGTTATGATGCCAATTTTATATATGCACTGAATAAAACATATGTGAATGACGTGTACTCCAGAGTCACCTTTTAACTTTTCTGTTAGTTAATGATTCAAAGTTTCGTGTCTCTTTCATCGACATCCTTCCTGTTTCTTACTGCCGAACAAACTTGAATACACACATAGCACTCACCAACATGAAACATATACTATACAACTTCAATATATAATAAATACTATATAAAACACCTAACCACAATCCAATAATGTTGATTACATTTAAAGGGGAATTATGTAGTTTTTGGAGAAGAAATTCAAACTCTGAAATGTAATATTTACAATATTAATGAGGTAATAATACAAACTCAGAAATATTTACTTTAACTGATAAACATACTGTTCTCAGAGAAAATTAGGGTCCCCAGAGCACTGTTTGAAGGTAGGAAGGTGGCAGGGTCTGCCAAATATAAACAAAGGAACATTTTTGTTATTTAAAGTCAGTTTGTTTTCTTTAGCCATGAAAATCAATCAATTTCTCCACTGATTATAATTTCTTTCTCAAAAATACATAACACACCTTTAAATATATATACATTTTAAAATTAAATATGCATTATCTGACATTTTTAGTCCACACTAATATAATCTCATTAAGTTTGAATAATTGTTTGCTGACATGAAATGAAAAGCTCTACGAATATTGACACTATGAGCTCTGTGAATCTGTTCTGATTGTAAAAATTGATCATATTTTTTTTTTCCTTTCTCCAAAATGTGGACTTTTTAATATAAATTCACTATGTTAATAAGAAATAAATGTCCTTGTAATACCTTGTGTCCTGGTGGAGCGTAGAAAAATCCCCGTTTGTGCCTCAGAGGTCTTAACCACAACATCACGGCGACCTCTGAGGTGGTAGTTAAGGGTGATCAACTAGATCAAATACAAAAACCATCAATTAATATGGTATTGAGTTAATACCACAATATATTCTATTTTTATAGTATTAAAGAGACTCCAACAGGGTAGAGATGAAAGGAACAATAAAGACAGATAGGGGCTCAGTCTTAAGCTACAGAATGCCACCTAGATGCAAACCACTTGTGAACCGCTTGATATGAGATGGGCCTGTGGTACACATGAAGCTGTAGAAAACTGGAGAGTGTTAGCTGTTAGCTGCTCTGTTTACCGTAAGGAAAACCACATATTAGTACGTGGTTCCTCCAATTTATTGTAGGTGTGAGTTTGAGTCGTATGTCAGCATGCCTACTCCTAACCACCTGCTGTGCTGCAGTGGTGCGACATTTGTGGTATCAAGTCGATTTCAAAGAAGGAGGGAGTTTCAGTTCTCAGCAGAGTAGATGGGTAAATAATAATAGAACGCATCCGCCTTGCAGTGCAGAAACCCTACATGGGTAGCATCACTGCGAGGCCTGGGTGGAAGATTTGATTACAGTATGTCATTCTTGTTACTGATGTATTATGTCACCTTCCTTTTACTAACTAACTAGGACGTCACAAATCGCGAGATGGTACAAAAACCCCCACAAAAAATGTTGATGAGTTTCCCAAAGCCTTAGATGACCTCCTTGAATGTGTTGTTTGTTCCACAACCCAAAGATATTCAGTTTAATTATAATGTACAGCTACAGTTACAGATTATTGGCACAGGTTGATTTAGAAATACATGAGTGCCCAGAGCAGGGCTGCCCACAGTGTCAGCCAGCCAGATGTTTTAAGGGGGGAAATGAATGAATTAATGTAATTATACAAAAATACATATATTAAACCATTGTATATGCCATTTTTGTGAATTAAAAATGCTTTTTAAATATTTGGGATTCTTAATTATTACTTATTTCAAATAATCCAAGCAAGGAGGGCAGAAGGACATTTTTTCACACTCTGGGTTTGCTTTTGGCCCTTGGGCCACCATTAAGTGTCACTTCGGGCCCTCGGAGAGAAAAAGTGTAGGCACTCCTGACACAGACATTAATGCCAAACAAGAGGGTTAACCAAAATGTCCTCAAACCAGTGGCTCCGTTACAACTGGAGTACACAGAAAGCTCAATTAATCAACTAAACTCAGCTAACTCCACGAATAAATAACAATTGTGATTTGATTAAATAGTGTATCCACATTCATTATTTGTGTTCGGGATGAAAAACAGCTTCAGATCTGTGTGATGATAAACTTTAGTAAATCCACAGTAACCAGTAGAGTGCCATTTAACCTGAGTCAGTTGTCAACACATGTTGCTACTAACAGTGCTGACTAGTAGGAAGAGAAGTGGAAAATGTTTGCTGAGAGTAATGAACAAATGACTGAAACATAGCTAAAACAAACAAAAAAAAAGAATGAATTGCTGAAATGAAATTGTTAAAGTAATAAACAAAGAGAATCAATAGTTTGCTGACGGAGGTTAAATAGATGAAACTGTAAGCTGAGTGTTTGGAACATGACTGGTGGTGTTGAGCTAATAACTAGTCTGACTAACCCTCTAGTCTCTTCTAAAGCTTTCCTCAGCATCTCATTTTCTTTGATCGGTTGCCATGTCAAATGCTCCATTGTCATCTTGTCAACCAAAACAAAAACTCTATTTGAAAAACTGCATAAAGGAGTTCATCTCTCAGCAATGTCTCATCTCAGTTTGTGTGATTTCAAGAAAACCATGTACACTTTTAACAAAACATAAAAACAGCTGCAGCGACATCTAGTGGCCAACCCCCCCTCAGCCTTGACACCACACAGTGTTCAACTCAATCCATGTTTCAGAAACACACTTAAGGAACCATTAAAGCAAAGGTCTACGATATTTAATTTTTAAAACAATATAATATATGTTGGATAGAACAGGAGGAAACATTTACAGACAAACAAAAATAATGTTCACAACATTTCTGACAAACACCAACATCCTGCAGCTACCACTCGGTGCTGACAAAGTCCCACAGCTGGTCGCTGACGTCGCTCCGAGGTCGCACAGACGTGTCGATGTTGATGGGCGTGGCCAGGTCTGCTCCATAGTGCACTGCAAGAGGAGAAACAACATGAAGCCATATTGCAGAAACACAAGCTGACACAACACACAAGGTAACAACAGAGAACTGTACCTCCTTTTAAGATGTTGGCTGGTGTGTTGTACTCCCACTTGATCTTGGTTATGAGGTAGTACACCTGAGCCACATATCTGTTGAGGGAAGATAAGAAATTACATCAAACTTCTCAAAAACTTCCAAACTGTTATTGAAACTGTTTCAATATTCATTTGTACACTGTTACTAGCTGTGTTTTTAGATGCTCTTGTTTTTAGCACACAGAACAAAAGCATTGTTAAATCCATCTTCAGTAAAAATCTAACTTTATGCCCTTGATGTTGTCTCAATGTTTCATGACATTGAATGTCGATATTTTTCAAGGTATTGTATGAAGTTTGAAATTCTGGTTGACAACACTGCAACAAAGCACACAGTAATACCTTCAAGATGTGAGGCCATCAGCTTTAGAGCTGAACTAATGATTTCATTTTTATTCCTGATTAATCAGTAGATTGTTTACACTATGTATTATGGTGCTGTGCACTTTGTTTATTTTGCACTGTCTTGAGATGTGTATGCCTTTTCTATCATCCCCCTGTTGTTTGTCTTGTATGTACAACGGCAATTATTTCATATTGTATTGATAAATCTATTCATAGTTTTGTCCATAAATTTTGCAGATTAACTTCTCCATTTGCACCATCAAAACACAATGTTAGATTAAAGACAGTTATTTTATGCTGCCCTCTACAGTATAAATCACATTTTGTTATTTATAATACATCTCACCAAGGAAGAGCTGCATGAACTTAGCATGGATCTACCAGTCAATGAGGTTATGTGACATTTAGAAATGAAAGACAGAGGACATTAAATATCCCAGTCTCTACAATCCACCTGTAAAGTAGATTGTTGACGCCTTCAACATTGATCACAATCTAAAATTGTCTGATCGCCTTCCCCTTCTTGACAATTAATTTTCTGTTGATCACAAAATCAATAAATCGACCTATCTTTTCAGCTCTAAGCTGCTGCTATAGCATAAAACTACTTTCAAAGGGCACATATTGCAAAACATCCCATTCACTGGAAAGTCACATCATTGAATTTCATTTATTTTTGTTTGTGATGTTTCCAGTCTCTGCAATATTGCTAAATCTGTAGCGTCCAGTCACAGGTAGGACAAATTGATGGTGGCTCAAAGTTCCTGAGATCCCTGAACTAGATCATTTCTATCCAGTGTTGTTGTTTAAAGAAGGTTGACACAACAACCTGGCCCATATAGTCTATGTTCAATCAAGACGTCTCAACATCGCCCTCAGAAAAACAGCATATCTATTACACGGCATTAGATTACACTGCTCTATTACTATGCAGTGTTCATGTTAGATTGAGTAGCATAGGCCCTATGTAAAAATAATTGGTGTTTTTTCATGTCTGACACATACTACAACAAAAGTAATTCATGTCAACGAGAGGGAAAACAGGTCATTTTCATTTTAAATGGTCTAAATGTGGTGACTGGAGGTCAATGAGATAATTCCTTGAGAGGACCCTTTGATTAACTGATAAATGAGACTCACACTGCTGAAGGGATGACCTCGGTGGTGTCTTCATCCACCTCGTTCTGAAGAGTCTGAAGCTCATGTTCAGTGTTTCGCAGACTCTCCAACTCTCTCTGCAGAAATCTGGAGTAGGGTTCAGGATGCTAACAAGAAAAAGGGTCAGTGAAGCAAGACAGGGTTTGTCAATGACACTGAAAAGATGTGGACTCTTTGATTGATTGCATACTCCAGGGCAAACCATGTGCATGGAAAAGGATACTGTAATTCGGAGTCAGTGATCTGGCTCTTGGCTGTACACTGCCTCAGCTGCTCCTCCAGGTTCCCCAGCTCGTTCTCCCTTTGTTTCTTCTCCTCCTGCATGTCCAGCAGCCTCTGGCCGGCACTCTCCTCAGTCTGAGCCATATCTGGAGGTGTAGTGAAAAGAAAATAATAAAAATTAAGAGATAGAGAGGATTGAAGATGAAGAGCAGTGACAACACCTAAAAGTAGAGAAGACTGACAGCTGAGAAACAATAGATCATTACGTGTCTGACTACTTTATTACCTTTTAAAATCTGCGTCACAATCTTTTTTGTCTCTACGTGTTGGTCGAAAAGAGCCCGATGTTCATCTTTCACTTGTCTCAGTTTGACAGGTTGACTGCTGTTGATGAAGGCCACCAACGCCTCGCCCGTCTCCTCCAAGTCTTGAAATTTACGACCCTGAGCCATCGTGGTGAAACAGGCAGCTAGAGCACACAAAAGAGAAGAGATTTAACTGAAAGTGTTGTGGTTTATTTCTCTGTAGGGTGCACTCAGTGAGAGGTCATCAATACTTGTGAAGCTTCACATTATCAACAACAATAATAACCAAACAATACAGTCTAAACAACAAAGTCTATCTGTCAAGCGATGGAAGAAATATTCAGATGAGTAGCGTCCACAGTGTTTTAAAGCTGTAACTGTTAATCAATTAGTCGATCAACAGAAACCACACTATTATTTTGATTCACGATTATTCCTTTTAGTCATTTGTAGAGCAAAAATGTCAACCAGTTGCTGGTTCCAGCTTCTTAAATGTAGGATTTGCTAAACTATTAATCGTGAAAATGCTTTAGCATGTATATTGATTTCAAACACTGAACTTTGACAGTCAGGTCAACAAACTAGACACATATATCTCGAACACACTTGGCTGAATGTGAGAAACCCTCCCTGTGTTTTGTTTACAACGACATTTTTACGGTACGTGCAGTGTAAACGTTAGCTCCGTTGCTAGCTTAACTGTAACTAACTGATAGACACTCAACACAAGATACGAGGAACATTTTCAACTCTCTAACTAACTAGTTGGAGCAAGGTTTGTGTAAGAAGTGAGCTCATGTTTGTTAAAAGTGAAGTAGAAAACATCCTACCGGTCAGCTCTCCTCTGCGATTCAAATTCAGACTCTGAGCGCGCGCCTCTACCTCCTCTTCTTCTTCTTTGGTGGTTGGCAGAGTCGGAGCAGCCTCTCGCGTGCATACCGCCACCTACAGGACAGGCGTGGGCATGCAGTGCAGTCCTGTTTCATAAACAGACCTCTCCTTTGTCTCAGGTCTTTATTTAATGTGTATCATGTCATCATCGTTGTGCATTATGGATGTCTGCTGTGTAATTTGTCTTTCGGAAATGTTTAAATTATAATAAAAAAATGATAATCCTCTCTTTTGTATGTTTTTTTCCATCCACATTCAATTGCTTCATTTTCTTTTGGTACATTTCCTAATTTGTCATCAGGGCAAGATGGGCTCGTGAAGCCCGGACAGATATACACTACTCAAAATGAATTGGGGATATTGGGATATGGGTGCATATATGCATGTGCATGGATATGTCAAATGAAATTTTGCATAACAATGCAATGAGAAACTACTTCTATTACAAGTCTACACAATATAAGCATGTACCGTTTAGCTTACTGCTTTCTTCCACCTGGTAGACCATGAAAAGTAGATCATAGTTAAGCTGTGGTTCACACATCTTAAATCAGCTGTGGAAGGAGACACAACAACCAGCATGCTTACAGATGTGGGTTAAATTTGGAAATACTCCATAGAAGAAAATGGATGGACAGCTTAATGAACATTAAGCATCTTTTTACTCAAGCCTGGTCCGAAATGACAAGTCTAAAAATGCACAGGGATCAACTTTTAACTGCATGTTTATTACAATTAGTGAAATCTAGAAACGTAGCAGTGAAAAGGTCCAATCCATCTATCCCATAATCTAATTATAAACATAAATTACAGGTAAAAATTAAATGTGTTGCCACCATTTAAACATTTCATTATTTTTGTAATTAAAAAAAAGTAAATGTGAGGCCATCAAATGAAAGTTATATTCTTTATAATGCATTTAATTTTCATTATAATAAAATTTAATGGATTGTTCTGTCGACTGTCATCTCTGAGACGGTGGATCACTCCTTGTTTTTCTGCTTCTCTTTCTTCTCCTGTGCTTTCCGTTTCTGCCTGCCGAGCTGTCTGAAGAACAGTCTCTTGGGATTCAGACCATAGGCCTTCAGTCGCTGCCTGCTGAACTCCCGGCCGCCTATTTTCACCCCGACGCTTCCTGATGCGAGGCGTCCACCTGAATGCCTGTGCTTCTTCTTGGACCATTTTGGCCTCTCAGTCCTGTTTTTCACCTCAACGGTTTTATCTGCCGCGTCCTCTGCAGCAGTAACCTCTGTCTCGGGCTCCTTCTCCTGTCTCATCTTTTTCTTTGGCATCAGAATCTCTTCTTCCTTCTCGTCTCCTGCTGCCTCATCTCCTGCCTCTCTCAGAGCTTGGACGAGTGTCGCTTCTGTTGAGTCTGAAACAGAGGCGGCACCACCGTCCTCTTCTCCGCCTTCATTCTCAGCATTCTTCAGACAATCTCTTCTCTTCTTCCCCAACTTGGTCTTAGAGTCTGTCGCCTCTTGATCTTCCCTGTAGATTAAGTTCAGAGAAATGTCATTACATATTGCTACAGTAATGGTAGATTTATTACCAGGTGTCCAGCATGTTAGTTTGTGAAATACGCACTCAGAATACACAGAGCTCAGGACTTCTTTCTTCTTCCTTATATTCTGGGCTTTGATTTTATAGTTCTTCAAATCACTCGTCTCCTCTTTGTCAGTCCTGAGAGAACAAAGCAAACGATATTAATAACTGAACTGGGACAACAAAACAGGTGAAACAGATGTGAGGACAGAGCCAGTACCTGAACATGCAGGTCTTCTTCAGAGAGCACCAATGGTTGAGCTCCTTATCATCAGCTTTTAAAATCTGAGGGTAGAACCAGAGACTTAATTAGTTCAAGTCAACAAGCCACACTTCTCTTTCTGCAACACATTTGGACCATGTTGTAGACTTTAAGAGCCAGCATGAAATATTTCACACTTGCTTCTGCTTTATCGGTCACTGTGTGGTCTGCTCAGAGAGAAGATTAAAGATGAGATCATTCCCTGGTCAGAGCTCTCCCCGGAGGAAGAGCAATACCAGGTCAGTCACCTCGACACTCATCACTGCAGCATTATCAACCAACATCCAGTCAGCCTGCATTACAGCCATTGTTCTCACTATTTAAAACACAATGCAATTGACTGACTGTTAAGCCCCTCCCCCAACAAAGATGGTCAAATCACAGCTTAGCAACCTAAACCTGGCATGACAGGTCTGTGAAACTGATGATTTTACATTGTTTCTGTGTGCGTAGCATTAGCTACAAATCCTAGCATTAAAAGCTATCTAGATTACTACTAGGGTGACCAGATGAGAATGGGTGAAATTTGGGACAGGGGGAGTTTGCATCCCCATTTTGTTTAAGTGTTAAGGTTTTTTCTGTAGCTACATGGATCATTATTGATGCTGACCTGCTGCCTGGGACATGCAGATTGTGTTTTTGGCAATTGGAATGTGAAAGAACCCTTTACAGAATTATTATTAAAAAAAGAGCCTGCTTGAAACATTAAAAAAATTAAAACTAAAAGGTCAAGAGACAGCCTCTTCAACCAGTTCATAAAGCTAGCATTAGCTCAATTAGCAAGCAAGCTACAGTTGATAAAGATCTGCCGGTGGTTTCAGGCAGCAAAAATAAAAAACCTGTTGACAACGAGAAGTCGTTATCTCTGTCTGAACTCAAGGTTCCATTGTTTCAAGGAATAAAAGCAATTGATGATAATTGGGGCTTAGCAAACAGTCAATTATTTGGAGTTGTTGGAAGAGCTTTCGTTCTCACCTCATCAGTGGATAGGCCGAAGTCGTTGGCCAGGACCTGCCTGTAGCGGAACCTGCAGGGGAGGTCGTCTATGATGTCCTCGTAGTCTAGCTTATAGTACTCATCCAAGTACTGCTCAAAGCTTTTCTCCTCTGAAACACAAACAACGACCATGACGCATTTCTGCCTGTTGGAAGACTCAATATTGTTCTCATCAGGAGGTTTACTAGCACTCACGTGGATCAAACACAGGTTTGTCTTTGGTGATGACCTCCGCAAAGTGAGACTTCTTTCTCTTTTTGCCCATCTGTGGCATGTCTGTTTTCTGCATCTTCTTCCTCTCCTTTTTCTTCTTCTTCTTGGAGGCAGTCTGCTGGTTGGGGTCATAGTCTGCATCCATCTGTTTAAAAAGGAACACTTGCTGTGAGTGAGATTCTCTTTACCAGGACAAAATCAAGTAGAAAACATTAAGCCGGTCTTTGACCAGCTCAGGATAAAAATGAGTTGACTCACAACAAAGCCTTCATCATCACAGTGGGGAGCAGAGGCGTCATACTCCTCTCCATCGTACTCTTCTTCCTCTTCACCGTAGCCCTCCTTCTGTTCCTCTCCGGTCCATGTGTCCCAGTTCCAGTGCTCTGTTAAACACACAAAGCCGTGGCTTACATCTTCAAACTGTATGATACATTACCACAATTAAAATTCCATTAGTACTCTGCAATCTAGCACTAAGAAATGAAACACATGGTATAACAACTGAAAAATTATTATTTCTTCAATTTATCTGTGGATGATTCCTTGCAAACGTCAAGAAGAAACTTTAACTCAAGTGTTGGATATAATATGAATTGTCAGTCAACTCCATCTGCAGCACAGTGGGTGAACGTGGTTGAATTACCGCAACATTCAAATAAAACATGCAGGTTTCAACACTGCTACATCAGGGAACACAGGCTCACCCTCAAGTTCATCATCATCCTCAAACTGAGGCTTCTCCTCTTCTTCTCCTCCGTAGTATTCATCTCCAAAGAATTTCTGCACAAAGGAAGAAAATAAATATTGCTGATGAGTTTAAATACAACTAAAAAAGAAAAAATGGAGACAAAACTTGATTAGGAAGCAGCTCCACGCACACTTCACTGGGGAAAAGTCTAATCAGCCCAACACAGTGCACCTGTGTGAGTTTGGCAGTGTGAGCTGACAGCTGTTTTAAATCAGCTTTAATTAGAGCTGCTCTATTGAAGGTGCCGCCATCAGCGTGTTTTTGTCAACCAACACAAAAGCATGTTCGAACCAGTGACCCAACATGCCTCCCAGACAAACTGGTCTGCACAAGAGCACACAAATTCATGAGATGTCTTATTAGCAAAACTCAATACACCCGTAGTAACTGCCCAAAAAATTAAGTGAAGTATATA
Source organism: Pagrus pagrus (assembly GCF_965226575.1). Taxonomy (NCBI): domain Eukaryota; kingdom Metazoa; phylum Chordata; class Actinopteri; order Spariformes; family Sparidae; genus Pagrus; species Pagrus pagrus. The sequence continues at coordinate 9,862,558 of NC_140197.1, forward strand.
TGTAGTGTTTAAATTAAAGGAGGAAGACACCTTTCAGTTTTGTTGGTATCATGAGGGTTTGACAGAGCTCTAGTGTAGCGCTGAGTAGCTTACATACTTGGGCGAGCAGGACAAATGCTAAGGTGTCTTGTATGGATCCATGTTTCTGTTAGGGCTGGGCAAAACGATTATTTTTGTAATCGATGAATCTAGCAAATTTTTTTTCGATGCATCGATTAATCTAACGATTAATTTTTCAATTCGATTCTATTCCGATTCGATTCGATTAGCAATTATTTCCCCATAATTTGACCTATATAGCAATTTACATATGCTAATTTATGTATCTCAATGAAAAAACACAAATTTCTTAATTCCAATACATTTTTATTGCTCTTAATTACCAAATTCCAAAATAAAATTCAAGTAATGAATAGCAAGCGGCCTCATGTCTTTCAGCACTTTGAGGTGCTGGTGCATAGCCATCGTGCTTTTATGATAGGCCATTTCCATTTTACAAAGCTGACAAACAACAGAGTTGCTCCCTTTTACTGTAAAATAGTCCCATACCTTCGAACTACGTGTTCTTTTTTTGCTGAGTTCAGCGTCAGCTGACTCAGTAGCCCCATTCACACTGCCATTTGCATGCGGGGATCCTGCGCCAATTCTCGGCATCCGCCTCTGTGTGAAAGCTTCAGATGCGGCGAGGGGTGAAATTTCCCTCCGCCGCCTCTGATGCTCCTCCGGAGGTATCAGAGGCGCATTAATGGCGAACCGAACCAGTGTGAACAGATAAGCCGGCGGCACGGAGTGAGGGCGTGTCGGTCTGATGGTGTTCACTGTGTGATAACTAAACAGGTCCAATAATACTGCAGTTATTCATGGATAAGTGTCTGTCAGCCTGTCGGTCCGACCGACTCTTCGTCACATTTCTGGCCGAAAAACAGCATCTGTCCCCGGCAAAAAACTTTTAACTCACCAAGTGTTTGTCACAGTGAAAAAAATCACCGGGACGGTCAGCCCTCCACCGAGACTTCAGTGAACTTTCCCCCAGAAAACAGCCTCCCTCCCCGGGAGTGAAAGAGTCAGACAGCGTCCTGTTTACTGATGGTGATTATTTAATTATGTAATTTAGAGAAAAACGTAACTTTGTCACTTTCCAGGATGTTTGGTGGGTCAGGATCTCATCACAGCACATTATAACAGCATCCATATGATGATAAACAGTCAGCAGGTACATGTTTAGATTAACAGGTGGACACCGGGGAAACACGTTGAAAAAAAACACACGTCATCACCATGACGTGTACCGTCACGCCTCTTTTGGAGCCGCGGCGCCGGCTTTCTGTGTGAATTACACTCTGGTTCGTCTTTTACGTCGGAGCTGCTTGGCTCTGTGTAAACAACCAACGGCGGAGAATTGGCGAACCGCCGCTGCGGCGATAATACGGTGTCTGTGTGAAAAGTGCTACTGGCGTTGCTGCTACTCGCTGCCACCATTTTTTGTTTTGGTCGGTTGACGCGTCGACGTACAGTTTTTGCGTCGACGTATTTTTTGCGTCGACGTAATCGATGACGTCGACGCGTCGCCCCAGCCCTAGTTTCTGTATTAGGGTGTGTTTGCACCCACCTGCATGAGCTGCTCGTGTTGTTGTGGATCAAAGTCTCCCTCCAGGTCGGCATGACTAAAGGCGAGCTGCTCGTTACCAGTGAGCTCCTGAAGCTTCTTTAGCTTCTCCATGATCTCAGTGCGCTTCAAGTTCTTCAGCTGCTTCAGCTGCTCCCGCTTCTGCTCTTTCTCCTGTAAGAGTTGTTGGGAAAGGCTGTTTTATATAATACCAAACGAATTCAGGCATTTTAGGACTCAGTATGAAATTTAGTCAAGGGCTTGAAAAGATTTTTCTTCTACTTTAAACGCACCTTTTCCTTCCTTTCTTTTACTTCCTCCCTTTTGCGTTTCCTGCGGTCGTCTTTGGAGCGCACAGACGTGGCAATGTTGCGGGGGTAAGTTTTGATCTCCTGGGCATCAGGCTCTTCAAAGCGGAAGTTGTAGCGTCTCTCAAAGTCGTCCTGCCGCTCCAAGAAAGTCTCCCCTTCCTCCTCAGAGTCCTCCACATCATCCTGGACCACCTCGTCATAGGTTGGGATCCTTCATGCATCAAGAGTGTTTGTTGTTGAAATTAAGCTTTACGAATGAATGCGTTACATTTCCTCCACTTTACAGCTCACAAACAAAACTAACATCCACATGAGAGCAACGTACCGTTCATCTTCGTCGTCCTCTTCTCGGTAGCCCTTGTTGAGGAAATAGTCTCTCAGGAAACGCTCCTTCTCATCCAGCTCTGGGTCATTCCAGTAGTCCCGCAGGTATTTCTGTCTCAACGCAGATCACTCTCATTACTAAGCAAGTTAAACAAAGTGTCTTTTTAGCCAAAATGACTTGCTGTCTCACACTCACCATGTCCTTCACCTCCTCCGGACCCTCGAGCTCAGCCTGGCCTTTCAGCCACTCCACAAAGTCTGCCTCTTCTTTATCCTACACAAACACACACACACACACACACACACACAGAAGCAGAGAAGTTTACCCCGATCTGCAACACTTTTGTACATCTGGTTCAAGGTGGGAGGTAACTGGTAACAGTTTCTGACCTTCTCTTCTTGTGTCTTGATCCTCCTGGTCAGCAGCTGTGATTCTCCACTTCCTTCTTCGCCCTTGTCGCCAACGTCGTTGTCATCATCATCGTCGCTGTCCTGGATGAACTTACGGAAGCTGAAGAGAGAGTTTCCATCAATAGTCTGCGAGTTATGCTGCCAGATATCTTCAGATTGTTCGATTCTTACCTTTCCTTCAGCGCCCTCTGCTCCTGAATGTAGCTTGGAGAGGCAGCTCTCTTTGGAAGAAAACAGTAATGATCAATAACGACTTCTGTTACTGGAAAGTGACTCCATCTTCAAGACGGAACTAAATGATCTACCTCCATTCTCCTGGCCTCCTCCTCTTCATCACTGTCGTCATCATCCACATATTTACTGTGAAATAAAGATTAAGAAAGCATTGATACTTTCTCACTTCCACATTTTTAAAACAATACAATCTCTATCAATTATACAGTCTACAGTACTGATAGTACCAAATTATTAAACAGATCTACAATCAGATATTGACATTATTACAACTGTGTTGGTATATGTTTAGTAACTTTCTCTTTGTACCAGCACCATTGTGCAGGTTGTAAATAAAAGAAAAGGAAAAAATTATTTTTGTTTGTTGTCCTGTTTTATGTGCCGAGAAATGTTGTGTCTTTTTGCTATGGTATTGAAAAAAGTATGAAGTATCGTATTCGTATTTTAGTACTAGTACTGTGTTGAAGTTCAACATTCTAGTACTATGTCACCTTTGTACATGTTGTAGTATTAGACAATAAGACAATAGCGGGCTCTATGTGTGCAGGTAAACAATGTGAATGACACATCACTCTAGGTGATATATACGTGACGTATGCTGCCAAAATAAATAAATAGCTGATCTGTAGCTTGTTGGTCGACACCGGCGAGACACATGCAATTGTTGTATATGTATACATATTTTTGTTTCTGTTATTGGTGGTGTTGCTGATGATGTTGTGTAGTGATTATTTATTATCATGTATGTTGTCTCTGTCTCCTACCCAGGGACTGCAGATGTAAATTAACTTATGATAGACAGGGCTGCATTTAGAGCACAATAGTAGACACAGAGGGATATTTTACTACTGTTTAAATGACTAGTTCTGACTGGAGCCAGACCAATATTTCAGTTGGCAAATATTATAGGTCTATCACAGATATGACAGTGTCGGCACAAATGTTGACGGACATGAAAACTTTTTTTAAAAGTTATAACCTAGAAAAAGATTCTTGGGATATATATATATATATATATAAATTCCCACTTAAATTTACTGTGTCACTGCACTGGTGTCATTTTAGACAATAAAGTTTATTGCTAAACTGTAAAACATCCTGTGGCTGTTACATTTCTTTATCACAATATTATGAATGATGGCACCCTCACCCTTCCTTCTCCAGTATGACCTTACGCTCATAGTCCTTGAGATACATGGGCTTTGCTGCTTTCTTCGAGGTTGAAGGCTCATCATCACGGGTGGATGCCTCTGAAAGAGATTTAGATTATTAGGTAATGTCCCACAGTCACTGAAGGCAACACCAATAACTACACTTTAATCACCTTCTGAGTAGAACCTGGCATCTGTCTGGTAGATCTTTGGGTCTTTCTTCTTCAGCAGTGACAAAGTTCTGTAGAAGTCTCTTTCAGTTTCTGGGTCCAGTTCCTGAGAGGGGAAGATGAAAGTGACAACCTGCTGTAACAACTTTACTGAGACACTGTTATGTAGTGATGGGAGTGTAAAGAGAAGAAGCAGCGGTGCTGACCACTTCACTGTCATCAGAGCTGGACTCAGACGACTCGGAACCGCTCTCATCGGCTCGGTCTCCATATCGGTCCTTCACTGCAACACAGGACACACAGATATTAAACACACAAACACCACAGAGTCGTCGGCAGTCGACACTGCCCCACGTTGTGTTGTTAGCCTGCTAGTTTAGCCACCGTTAGCTAACAGTGACACACTTACGTCTCTGCAGCTCTTCTCTCTGTCGGTATTTGTCATATTTCTCCGCGAACCGCGGGTTAATTTTCAGTTCAGACTTGCCTGACATGGTTTCAATGAGCAGTTAGCTTTATGCTACAATTAAAAACTACACGCTACTAAAGGGAAGTCATCCCAGCGGATACATGCGCGTGTGAAGAGCTGAACCACGTGGTTTCCGGTGAAGGTGTCAGAGCCTGAGGTTACACGAGGTGTCCTGCAGAGGGCGCACTGATACTGATTATCACCAGTTAACATCTCATCTTATTTTCAGTTTCACTAATTGAGCCAGGAAGATATTTTGTCTGTGTCAGACAGAAGCAAACCTCTGAGAGATGTTGTTAATTTACTGTTGACACTTTATAATTATCTTCCTCTAAGAAATAGTTATAAAAGTACACTGAAAAAAATTAGTTGCCCTCCTCTTTTATCTTTTTTTTAAAAACCGTTCTTATTATCTACTATGTTTTCATTTATTTGTTCACTTTTTAAAAGTGAACTGTGTAGTTTTGTCAGGGACGGTGGTCGGATATATTTTATATAATATGCAATAAACAACACTGTCCTCTGTCCCTGTCCCTGGGACAATGTTTACACTATGTTGAAATGTTTATTAAAGGAGGGCCTGCAATGTTGTTTACAAACAAATTGTAGGCTAACACATGTAGGTATCATAAACAAGAAAATGTAGAATGGCATGTATAATAGATGTGTTTTGTTGACCAATTAAAGGATCTGCAAATGTAAACAAAACCTTTAATGGACTGCATGAATTTTATTCATCATGTGTTTAGCTTTCATTTTATTGTTTTATTTATTATCCATAACATTTCATTTAATATCTTATCACAATCATCTATGTAATGAGGTATAGTCATTTTTGTTTTAATAGAAGTAGGTATGGATGTAAACATTAACCTACATACAGTACACTGACATTCAAGAATTACACGTTACAAACACCCAAATCTGAATCTTTAATTAAGTTAACTGAGAAATGTAACTTTACAATAAATTAGCAGCCGGCATGCCGCACTGTTTCTGCTTGACTTGACCTTTTCAGCACACCTGCCACCAACAAAAGCACTAACAAAGAATTCTGCTACAATCTTTTCATATTCTCTGCCAAATAACCAAATGAATACATGTCAGCTCACAAGAGATAAGTATCTTAAGTACATTTAACCAAAGCCACTTAAGAATAATGTATTAAAAACATGTCACTGTCATTAATGGTGTCTGTGACCTTCCCCCTATTAACATCAAGTTGTTACTTTGCACAGGGTTAATTATTTCTTTTCCATTTATCTAAAGAAATCTGCCTGCATCTAGTCTAAAGCTGACACAGTGTTTATCAGTTATTGACAAAGTGTCAATAACATGTCCCACAAAGGGTAAATAATATTTCTAATAACTAAACTTAGTGAGACAGGATGCTTTGCCCTCCTCACATTAGGTCATGTGAATGATATGAGGATGTTTACTGGATGTGGGAGGAGCAGAGGACACGAGGCTGTGTGACGGATGAGACTAAACAGTTTGACGTCAGGTCCCATCAGAGCTGGTTGTGGTGAACAGGATGTTTTAGAAAAAGCCACCAGAATTAACCTGATTTGACTGGCGTAACCTATATGATATGTCCCACAACAACATCAATACAGGCCATCAACATCAAATGTCCCCTGAAACAGAAATGTATAACTCATATTTAATCATGTCAGCAGATAAACACAAAGCTTTGACCTGATTCAGGCACTGAATATTGATCATGCACGGATTTGTTGTTAAGTATATGACGGAGACAATATAATAGGATGACATGAGGTGAACAGGTGTACCTCAAGGTTCAGTGTTTGGCCCACGTTTATTAATGATCTGCCGATGACACTGTTGCATACAAACATGTAAATACAGCTGAGCTTACATCTGTAAAGCTAACAAGTGCTATGCTATTGGATAGTGGCTTGTCTCAGTTTGAGTATTGGCAAAAGAAAAAGAATGTGTTTCTAAAAGAAAAAAAAAACCCAAAAACACACAATGCTGCTCATGCTGTTAACATTTTTGTCAAGGGTAAAAATGGGGATGAAGTTAAATATCTTTATGCAATTATGGATGAAAATCATATTTTTCAGAAATATGTCCAGAGTCCACCTCTCTCCATTCATTTAATATCTAATAAAGACATACATTTGCCCCCAAATTATATTTAAAAATCACTTCCTGTTAGAATAATGCATTCTGACACTATAAACTTGTATCCCCTGTGAACTACTTTGATCAAATGGCGCATTGGTCAAACTGTTGTGAGGTGATTAGTGTGTCCCTCCCAACAGAGTCTGGGCCCTCTCACAGTCTGAGCAAAGGTCTGTGCAGGTCCAGGGACTGGACATCCAACTGGTTGGTTTTGTTTATGTAGGATCAGGTGAGCTGTAACGTTGTATCCTCACACTCTGGGAGGTAACATGCCCTTAAACATTAGATGAGATTTATTGGAACCTGCTCAGAAGTTTCCTCAGAACGTATAATGTTGTGAATGATTAATGAAAAAGAAAGAGATGACAAGAGTATCTGTCTTTAGTAAGATGGTAGATTCTTTTTACTATTAGTATTTTAGTTCACTTCAATATCTGAGTATGATCTGGACCTGTAAGAACTTTTTAATTTGCCATTTTTTAATTTCCACTGTCCTAAGTTGGATGATGTGTGATATGTGCCTCTATGTTTTTCCCATATGTGTGTATGAGGACTCTACTGCAAACAAAATCTCCCTCTGGGTACTAATAAAGTAACTTGAACTTGAACTTGGACTTCAAGCTTTCTTCCAAACTGAACACATGAAGAAAGGAGACAACACTCTCGTGACTTAAGCAGCATTTATTCCATTCCTCTGTGGATGTAACTGGACTGATCCAGCCTGAACTTGAACTTTGGGGTCACATTAATGATTGATAATGTTGAGGGAATTAGTTGAAACCTTTCCTTGAAACACAGACATGTTCTACAGTCTGTGCAAACAAAAACAAAGTGTGCACTCACATGTCTATGACTTTTTTTATTGTTATCGGCTCAACACTTCCGCTCTTCTTCAACCTTGATCTTTGCACATGACATACTGAGGGGTTTGACCACAGATCTGCAGGGTCACAAGCTGTTTTCTGTCCACTGATGTTGTTGTGGCTAACTCTTAAAACTACCACAGAACATGGGCTTCAGTGATGCCGGTGACGATGAAAACATAGTTTATTTAAGCTATGGCCACATGATTGTCAATGTAATTCAGTTTTACCTGATCTTAAGAGATGATAACTTGAAGCTCATCAAACTTTTCAAAGTGCAAATCAAAAATTCTTGTTTTCTTGTGTAAAGGAAGTCATAAATAAACACATTACAAACTGCTCATGAATTTATCTAGCTGTGCCTGATTCTTCGGCTCTCTATCTCCTGCTTATAAGAAACAAAGCAGCTCAATACAACTGGCTCATAAAAAAGCACTTGACCTGACAACAATGTTACTCAAGTTGCCTGTGCTCCATGCGGTGTCTTAAACTGTGATCCCACAGTGCTGAGGAAATTCTAAGAAACTGTGGGGTTCTGACTGTGACGACATGACTTTCTAGGAAAAAGGTTTTTTTTTTTTCCTTAGAAGAGCTACAACAGCAGAGCTAGCCCCCCCAAAATACAGAGGAAAAAAAACCTCCCTGCACGTTTTGTGCCATGTCTGCATACCACAGCTGCTGGATGAAAACAGGGGAATATGCTGCTGCTCATTTCCCAAAAACCTCCCAACTGCCACATACCTACACCGACGTCTCAGCCACGCACGATAACAACACGGAGAAGAAAGTTGAGATCATAACACAGAAGTGCCAATAACACAAAAGGCTCATATGATATGATCTTGGAAAGATAATTTTGAGAAATTGCAAATAAATCATCTGTAAACTATTGTTAAAGACAGTGACTCCCAACCAGGGAGCTACCGGAGGGCTAGGCTACCATTTCAGTTATATGAAAAGATTGTAGCTCCGCTTATAAAACTCAATTAAACTCAACCAGCTCAAGTAAAAATATTAATTGGGATGTCATTTAAAAATATATACTGTACACATATTTGTGAAGGAAGACAGCCAAATGATATCACAGATGGACATTGTTAGCTAAAGTAAGAGATTAACAGTTGAAATAGTTAGCTAGGCTTAAATTAAAGGATAAACAATTAAATCAAGTTAAAAGATAAATAGTTAGCTAAAAGTAGTGTAAAACAGTTAAAATAGTTGTAAAAAAGTTGAGCTAAGTTAAAAAGTGAGCAAACTAAAAGGAGCTGATAAACAGTTGAAGTAGACGAGGGAGTTAAGTTTATGGATAAAAAGCAAATAGTTGAAACAGTTAGCTTAAAGTAGGATAGTAGATAAACAATTGAAACAGCTAAAAGGAGTGGATAAACACTAGTTAGCTGAATTAATAGCCTTGATAAAACTGTTGGAATAACAAGCCAAACAATATGCATTTTTTTGATTAATAGTGTAAAAGTTTATAACGAAATATTCAGAATATAGTTGGAAGTTGATGAGTGGTTCTGTTGAAGGGGCTCGAGCTCATTTATTTTGGTTGTAAGGTCAGTTTGGATGTGAGTCTTCAAAAAATGAAGCCAGACTGCAGTGATTCTATAATAAATAGAAGCATTTATTTATGTACAGCAAATTCAAGTTTACAACAAAGACTAAAATGCTGACATTACAAAAAAACAGTAAAGAACAAATATTTACAATTATGAACATTATATTTACACACTTAATCTGCACTGTTAGTTGGTGAAGGTAAAATGACTTTACGTACAGCTTCACTAGCCCTTTTTCTACCTACAAGCCTCTCAGTGGTGATTAACCCACATTGCAATAACGTCTTCGTTAGGTGTAACCTCACCTGCATGTAACACTGCCACATCCCTCATACAATTCACTGTAAACAGGCAGACACACTGAGTTCATTAGCACCAACGAGAAAATGTGGACAAATAAGTTGTGAAAAAGGCACACATTTGTCAGCAAATACAAATAAATGAGCTCAAACAGCCGGTGTGCTTTAAAAAACATGATCGGGCACGTGGCTTTCTTTTGTCAAGAATGCTGGTATAAGGCAAGTTCAAGTTCAGGTCCTAAGGGAGCATGTAAATACACACGTGTCATGGTACAGGGCATTAGACACGGGCCACACGTGTTTGCATCAAAGCTTTTTTGGTCTTTCAGGAATTCCTATGCCCCTCTTTGGGGGGCCCGGGAGGGAAAATTTAAAGATGGCTCTCCAATGCACAGACAGCCGATCACAAATCAGGTGAGGAAGAACTCCGAAACAACAGACAGCTGCTGAAGAGCGCTGTGTTGTGACCATGTGTAACATCTGAGGCTGTCCCAGAATACAGAATAAAGCAAGGCACAAACACAGTGTGCCTCCATTGAGGTTAACTACAGCAGTGTCTTTAGGTCCCTTTGGATGATATCTTATCTGCTCCACCACTGAGGCAACAGCTGGTGTACAACTGAAAATTACTCTCACACACATCATTAGACTTATTGAGGTCACACTTGTTAAACTGGCACATGCAGAATTCTCATTAGCATTACATTCACCTACTGTAGGCTCACATTTAAGTCTGCTCGAGCGTTTTTCTTGGGATAAAAGTCAGGCTCAGATTTTCTTGTTGCCAGTGAACACACAGAAATATACTCACTTGCCTTCGGGTATGATTTACATGATTAGCTAAGCTAAGCTCAGATAACCCGCTGCTGGATGTAAGCTTATTTTTAACGCACAGATATACGAGTGGCCAAGACAGCAAATAAAATGTGATTATCTTCCATGAACAGAAATACAATTCAAAAAAATAATAAACAATGATATTTACAACACTCATGAATTCTACCTTACACAAGTTCAGAAATCAGCAACAGAGCGCTACAGGAATGAGTTAGTATTTTTGTACTTCCTGTTCCCTCGTCTCAAAGTCAATGGGTTTTTTGAATGTTTTTATGGTTAGATGTTTGAAATACAGTCGTTTTGTTCCATGACATAAAATATGTCAGTTCATACTCCACTCATTCATTTTGAAGCTTTAACTTGTCTTGCTAACAAGCAGCTAAATGAACTACAGAGGTTGTTGGGGACATTAAACGTCATACCACCGAACACGGAGACTCATCTACTCGCACGCTTTACTTGCAAACTATTTTATCTCTTGTAAACTTGTAAATCAATCAATTTATAGTAAATTGTGTATAATATAGTGTAGAAGGAAGGTTAGAGGTTGTGATGTTGAAGTCATGCTACTGTTGTCTAGTTTGTTTATAGCCTAACGTTAGCTTTTTACTTCTGTAGATTGTAATCAGGCTTCAAAATTCATAAGAGTGGTGTTCATTTGTGAAGATTATCTTGCTGAACAAAATGTGCATCATCAATTTAGAGTTAATATTCTGCAGTAATCCAAAATCCAACGGAAAATCCCATCGGCTTTTTGTTGAGGGAACCAGGATGATGCTAACTTTCTGTATTAGCAACAAAACAAAACAAAAATGCGTCACCCCTGCAGCACTCTTATAAGTTGTAATAAATGAGCTCACTTGAACTAAAATCATTATGACATTATGAGACATTATGTGGCTTCAACAATGACACAGTTCTCAAGTTATATCATCAGCGTCACAGTTGGGATAACAGAAAAAAAAATATGAGGACTGAGGAATCCATTGTCTGTTGATTTGGTTTGATCTGGTGAGGAGCGAACTGTCATCTGTCAAAAAACATGCAACCTGAAAAATGTTTCCCCCTGGTCTTTTCACTGTAGAGCGCTTGTTTTTCTGTGAGGATATAGTGGTTCAAGCTTGTCCCATATTGGCTCTGACTTCCATATCTTTGTGCTGCGTGAGGTAAAAGTACAAAAGGACGTCCAAGGTAGCTTATCATCGAGGCTCTTCTTTCCACTTTGCCCTACAGTCATCAGTTTTCCGTGAAGGCTGGATTGTCCGCCTCTTCATCCAAGCTGACAACTTGTCTCTGATAGGACGGCAAATAAAAAGGATGTCAGACATGTACTGTAGCCTGTATGTGCTAAATTAAAATAAAATGTATGAAGTTGCTGAAGAAAAACCCCATCAGATTTGCATAGATCAATACTGGTTGATCTCTACGATCTCAGTTAAGTTAGTTGAAGAGACTCTTTGACTCACTTTTGGGTAGGAGTAACCATCAGGGCTGTGGCTCCTCCAAATGTGCACTTGGTCCTCGGTGGTTTTCTGATAGACGGGGTTGTCAAAGTGAATGGTGTTGGTGTTCTTCCTCCTGTAGTTCCTCCATAGCAGCATGCCACCGACAGCCACCAGACAAACGATCGCTACACGGGGAAGACAGAGAGAGAGAGGTGAGGCATGATTTTAACAGACTGATGCTGTTATTATTTCACATAATTTGGGTTTTCTGTGCACTTTAAGCAGCTGACAAAGAAATCAACTCACCCAGAGGTACGACGATGTACAGAGCTATCGGGGTGGTGGAGGCAGTTGTGGGGATAGCTGCAAAACCATGTCGGAAATCTGAAGGAAAGATAAACACAAGATAATGATACATGAAGCTGACCTGCACTATACACACTGTATGTATGTCAGAGCTGAGAGCAATGCACTCCAGGGACTTTAACTCTGCTGGCCTTAAAGAGCTTATTCTGCAAGCATTACTGAAGCGTGTTTTCGCAAACATATTATGCTTACCATACAAACTTTAGACTGATGATAAATGACAGGCTTGTGAGTGTGATAGTAAAACATGTCTTAAATATTGAAATAACTGTCATATGATCATGCAGTTGCAGTTTCTTTCTTTAGTGGTGCCTTCAAGTTATGGTGGAAAAATCAGACATCTAAGACCTGAGAGTAAGCTGACCAGAATGAAACTTTTAAATACAAGAAACTACTGAAGTCACAGGATCATTTTCCCCTTGAACACTTTTATCTTTCTTCACAGGTCAACAGGAATTTAAAGTGGCTGCACACGTTGGCCTTATTTATCTTTATAACACAAAACCATAGTTATGGTTCTTCAACTTGCCTGGAGAGGTGACTGGAGCCTCTGTGGTGGTTTGGTGAATTTCAGGCTTCACAGTCTGTGGTGACTGGATCCTTTGTTGAGGTGTGGTGGTCCTTACAGGAGGCCTTGTGGTGCGTGGCGCTGGCTTGGCCACGGTGCTGGTGATTACGATGGGCACTGTGGTGGTGCGGACCTGTGGCTTAGGTGTAGTGCGGATCTGGGGCTTAGGTGTGGTGCGGATCTGGGGCTTAGGTGTGGTGCTGGCAGGCGCTGGTGGCTGAGGAGGGGGGCCGGTAGCTGGAACCTGAGGCTGCACGGGAGCTGCAGCTGTTGGCACAGCTGGTGAAGTACAAAAACAGAGGAGGATGAGTGAGAGTAAGAAATATGAGCTAATGAAAATATTCTGTTGGATATTGTACTACAGTAAATTTGCTTTTTGGTGAATTACATACCAGGTACACATGTCCTCATGTCCCTGGCTAGCATCATGTTATCTGGACAGACGCAGGTATATTTGGGAGGATATCTACCAACTTGAGGAGCTGCCAGGCACATAAATTCACATCCGGATACCTGGCACCAGTCTCTACCTGCAGTGGAAAAGAGGAGGCTTTACATGTTTTGAAGCCGACATAATCATACTAAAGCAAAGGAGTTCGATGAGCAGATACACACTAATCTCATGTCTGTAGGCCCTACGCTAAATGAAAGCTAATAAGCTTAGCAAGTAGCCAGTGGGAAGTTGGCTTAGCTTGACACAAATATTGGAAGCAGCTACCCTGGTTCTGTCCAATGGTGACACCTACCAGCACCTCTGAAGCTCACTCATTAGCTGGAAACAAAGGGAACCAGCTGTTTCCTTCTGGTTCAAGTCTTTGTGCTAAGCTAAGCTAACTGGCTGCTGGATGTATATTTACTGTACAAACGTTGATACGAGTGGTATCAATCTTCTCACTAAACTCTCGTCAAGAACGCAGATTGGCATATTTCCCATAACTTCAAAAGATTCTTTCAAAGTAAATGATTTGATCTTTAATATTTTGGGCAGATGTTCAATATTTTCAGTGTTTCCCAGTTACAGCCTGGTCTCTGAAACATCTTAGGTTCTGATTTTGATGTGACAATGACAAAAACAAATAAATAATTTTTCAGGATTCTGAACAGTGTGCGACAGTGGCGTCTCTTACCGGCAGGTTGTTTGAGGTTATGGTAGATAATAATGTCTTCTGGTGATGATAGGTGCTCCACCACTGGTGTGATGTCACCACCCGTCAGCCTGTTTGCACTTAGGATGGCATTGTTACTGACGTCTGTCCAGAACACTTTTTCCTGGTAGCACAAAAAACAACCAAGCGTGACCATTTATGAGATTGGAGACAGTAGTAGTAGCATGTGGAAACACTTGTGTTTACACGTGTAGTGAAGGGTTCATGGCATGTTGTATTTGACAGGCTCTGGGTTTATGTGTAACAGAGCTTATCAGGTGGTAAACATCTACCTCAAACACAGTGAGCCCCAGAGGGTGAGCCAGCCTCTGTTCGTCAATGATGAGGGTGCGTCGACCACCGCCCTGCACGTCGATACTGGAGAGGGTGTGCAGCTTAGAGTCCACCCAGTAGAGCCGCTGGTTCAACAGGTCTGGGAAGGAGGCAGAAGGGAGGGTCAACAGGTCAGACCAGAGTGACCACTGACATTCACATGAACAAATTGAAACCAGACATGAATGCTTGAGTTTACCAAGTGTGATCCCATTAGGCCAAACAATGTTGTCAGTGACCAGAGCAGTGCGGTCTCCTCCGTTCAGGCCTGCCTTCTCAATCTTGGCAGGATTCCCCCAGTCTGTCCAGTAAATGAAGCTGAGAGGATAGAGACACATTATCAACAAAAAAATAAAGTACAACACTGAAATCAATGTATTCCTTTAGATTGTACATGATAAAGATTGGCTTTTATTAGCGCTATAAGACTTACTTGCTGTGGGGGTCGACCACAATGCCGCGGGGTTTAGATAAGTCTTGGTGGAAGAGTGTTTTGCGGCGGCTCCCATCAGCAGTTACCACAGAGACGGTGCTGCGAATGCTGTCAGTCCAGTACAGGTTACCATGGATCCAGTCAAAAGCAATGCCTTCAGGAGCATCCATGTCGCTGCTCAAGACCGTGCTGTGATGAGTGGAGTCATCAGCCGAGTCCATCTGAGCTCTGGAGTGAAAGTGAAGAGCTGCTGTCAAGCAGGAGTACAAAGAAATAAAACACTGCTTTCATTCTGACTTCAGTCCTGCTCACCTGTAGATCTTCTTAAGGGAGATGTCTGACCAGTAGATCTCTTTGGTGGCCATGTTCATGTCGAGAGCCACGACGTTCTTCAGACGGGGGATCACTCTGGTGTACTCACTTTTGTCCAAAGTCATCTTCCTGACTTCATGACGGTTGGTGAAGAAAAGGTAGGCTATTGTACCTACACAATCACAGAACAGTAACCCTTTGTTAATTAGTTCATGTAAATGTTTGATTAAAGATCCCCTCCAGACTTGTGTACATACTTGGACTAAATCGTGATTAACAAAAAGAAGAAATGTTCACTTTATTTGATTATCTGCTCTGATAGCTCCCCCAACGTTAGCATTCTCCAGGGGGTGTGAATTTTTCGTTGAGACTGACGAAAAAGTAACATCGTGTGGGAATCCGTGCAAATGTGGCTAGCTAGGCTAACTAGCTTCTACTTTCCGAGTGAAATACAATCTTAAAGTCTTGTTGATGACGGGTCCACTCAAATGTTGAGTGTTGTAAAAAGACCAGAAGCTTTGATACTGTTTCCACAAATATCTCCATAGAAAGTTGAGAAATGATGCACTATAGCTGCAGGTATCCAGCCTTGACCTGACTAATCCACACTTGAAACACATCGATTATTAAACTGTTACATAATAATGCAACGAAGAGTCTGGAAAGATCCCAGAGAGCTGATATTTACCGATGGCCTTGCAGGCTTTGGTTGCCGGGTCGACTTGGTAACCCTCCTCACACTGGCATTTGTAGCTGCCTATCATGTTGATGCAGATCTGGCTGCAGGTGTCTGGGTTGGCACATTCATCGATATCTGATACAAAGAAGAACAAAAATTTAATGAAACGCACCTGACAGTTCAACGAAATGCCGGGTGCTGAGTCATTGAGTCCACAAGAATTACTAGATTTCTTTATCTAGTGGCACAGTCTGTGACATGGAAAAGTTTGCGCCAACGTAAACAGATTGCTTGGCATCTGACTGAAGTTCACTATGGCATTAAATCTGAGAGCGAACATTAAAAAGACAGAGTGGGAGGCTGTTACCTTCACAGCGTTTTGTATCGACCAGGCGAAATCCAGCAGGACACAGGCACTCGTAGCCGATCTTCAGGTCGTTGCAAATATGAGAGCAGCCGCCATTGTTGTACAGGCACTCATTGGAACCTGCGGTGGGAAGAAGAAAAGGTTTACCATCTATTTTTCTGCGGGCATACAGCAGTTTGCATTCTCTAGCTGCAGACACCCTCATTAGATACATAGAGGTAGTAATTAACAAGACAGTTAGAAATGAGAGGCCTCTGCACTCACCACATTCCCTGAGAGGCTCATCTGACCAATCCCTGCAATCACGCTGCTTGTCGCACACCTTCTCCATGCTGATACATTCACCACTCCGGCATTTGAACCTGGTCGGGCCTTCACAGTGGGTTGCTGTGCATGAGACATGGAAATAAAATAATTAGTTATAGACAGAGACGAGGAACTCTGCAATTTGGATGGGCAATCAGGATAGGAAGGGTAGGCGAGATTCGTACCATTGACGCAGCCAGTTTCATCACTCCTGTCCCTGCAGTCATACTGGTGGTTGCACTGGCGGCTTCCATGGATGCAAGTGCCATCACCGCATTCAAACTCATCAGGACGGCAGGTAGGATGAGCTAACAAGTAGAAATTTACAAAAAGTGCAAGAGATGAAGACTTGAAACCAGTGACAGCATGTGATCAACAGAAAAAGAAGCATTGTCCAACCCTTCTTACCACAGTCAGCTTCGTCAGATCGATCGAGGCAGTCAGCTCCTCCGTCACACTTCCAGCTTCCATGGATGCACTCGCCGCTGCCACAGCGGAACTCCAGGGACGAGCACTGATGAGCCACAGGAGTGTCAGGTTTCTGTGTACCGCAGTTCTGGGGCCACTCGTCCGAGCCGTCGGGGCAGTCAACATCACCGTCGCAAGCCCACAGGCGCGGGACGCAAACGGTGTTGTTGCACTGGAAGGATGCGGAGGTGCAGGTGAGGGGCGGACAGGAGGCCTCGTCACTGCCGTCGTCGCAGTCTGCCTCATCGTCGCACACGAAGGAGGACGACACACATTGGCCACTGCTGCAGCGAAACTCATTGTTTGTGCACTGCTTTGGTGCTAAAAGAGAGGAGAGGGTAATCAGAGGCATGAAAG
Organism: Pagrus pagrus; assembly: GCF_965226575.1. NCBI lineage: Eukaryota > Metazoa > Chordata > Actinopteri > Spariformes > Sparidae > Pagrus > Pagrus pagrus. Next base: position 9,879,722 of record NC_140197.1, read on the forward strand.
ACCAGTACAACACTGGAGCAGGGTGGAAGGGACAAAAGCTGTGTGGTTCTGAGAGAAAAATGAAATAAATCACAAGCCTGTAGTTAACTTGGCTTACCACAGGCCTCTTCATCAGCTCCATTCTCACAGTCAGCTTTCCCATCACATCGCCAGGTGCTCGGTACACATTGGTTAAGGCGGTCTGCACAGCTGAACTCTGTCGGCCTACACGTTTTGGCCACTGGAAGTAAAACACACAAAAAACAGTAAATGAGACCATCATGAGACTGAGGGGATTGTGAGATTGGCATGTATTCAGAGCAATAACAAGTTAATTTTCTCGTTGAGTGACACGATACTCACTGCAGGTACCAGGAAGTTCATCCGTGCCATCTCCACAGTCATCCGTGCCATCACACACCCATCTGGTTGTGATGCATTTCCCATTCCCACACTGGAACTGCTTGGTCCCACATGTTGTCAATGCATCTATGACAGACAGATATAAACACACAGTTCAGCTAAAAGGGTTATTGTTTTAGTTATCATCTATCAAGGGCCGATACAGGAAGGCTCCCCATAAACAAAGACTAGCTACTAATGAAAATCAGTGGAGTCACAGAGTGTAATAATCTGCAGAACGCTATTAAACAAGAGTCTACAGCCATGCTAGTGGCTCTGTGGAACTGTGAGTATAGCAGTGCTTTGAGCTAATTGCTAACACTAGCATGGCCACATGCACACAGTGAAAATGCTAACATGCTTATGTTCAGCAGCTATAATGTTCACTATGATGAAGGATATTAAGTTATCAAGTTTGGACAAATTTAGGTTTGGACCCGATGATGAGGCTAACACAAGTTCTGGGCTCACTCAAGTTCTAACAGTTCATCCCCTGGAGATCATGAATATCTGAACCAGATTTAATGGAAATCCATCCAAAAGTTATTACCACATTTTACTCAAACGCACAAATATAACCTTAATGTTGGCACTATAGATCACCAGAGTCTGTACGATTCATCCTCTGGCGATCATGAATGTCTGTACAAGATTTAATGGCAGTCTATCCAACAGTTGTTGAGATATTTCAGTTGGGACCAGAAATATTTCTGTTGTCAACACTTTTTTCAGAGCTGAAATATTATTGCCTCATTACAGAAATCATAGATAACTTACAGACACTTTTAGTTCACTTGTGCCTCCCTAGTTGGGTTTTATTACAGTATGGGAGGAGCTATGTCTTCAGCCATAGTAAAGATAGTGATAAATCTGCTGCCAGAGTAGAAAGGGGCTGGGAGGAAATGACTCTGGCATGACACACACATGAACAAACACACACGTGCCTGTTGGTACTTGTTTGAACAGGGTAGATAAGTAGTTAAACCACGAGTCAAACAGGGATACGTTTGTATGTACGTAAGCAATCCAGGCTGCTTTTATCAGGGAGCTGCTGATAGACCAGGTTCATAATCATAATATAAATCTCATTTCCGGTGTATATGATTCCAACTGGCAGATATTCATATGCTGAAGACACAGAGTCGCCCTCCCAACCCCCATCTTTAATGGACCCAATGAAGCCACTGAACTGGAAGCACCAATTAGACTGTACATCAGAGACACAGCACTTCATGAAAAGGTACTAGAGGCCATTCCTCCCTCTGGCCCCGGGGGCTCCAAAACCCCGTATGGCCACCTGTTTCTGAAAGGGGGGCAGAGGGAGGTATTTACCACCAGCAGCTCAGCATTTATAACAAATGCAAGATTAGCTTTTTACCAAGAAACTAAATATTAATGTGTAAGTATTCACATTTTTAAAAGTTTGTGTCCAATAAGAACAGCTGGGAAGAAGACAAATAGTAAATTATGCATGTTGTAAATCATAACAGTTTCTTGGTAAAGTCAAACATCTGGTGCCGTCAGTCACGCTTGATGTTTCAGCAGTAGTTGAACAAGGAAAGGTTTTATTACTCCAAGCTTCAGCAGGTCAAGGAAATGTTTTTTGCCACCGTCCTGGTGTTTGATATGACTCTGAACGGCCGCAACTGCATTGTTATGGCTGTGAAGTAAATCTACTACTGACAGTTAAGATAATCATTTCCTTATGACTCCGAGTAAAAGGTGGATTATTGCCTTGGCCATAAAGACGGTCATCTGTTTCATGTCCTCCTTAATACAGTACAGTGGATTTCAAACATTTCCATGATTGTGTGAGAGAGAAGGAGGTGACCTCAAACAAACAGTGATAACAACATGGTGGAAGTCTTCATTCCCCGAAACCTCTGACGCGTTACCCAAAAACCAAGTTCACCTTGTCTATATATTTACTTAATGGGCTTAAAGTTCAGACCTTGGAAGACAAACTGGACCGAATGGCAGCGTTATTGATTGTGTGCAAATCAGCGCTGGGGAAAAAACTAAAGTGCTCATGTTTGTTGCCCACCGGACGTCTGGTGTGTTTAATTGATTGGACACTGCTCGCTGGTCTTTTAAACATTTCAGAACAACAAATTTGAAAATAATGCTTACAGTCAAATTCATCTTTAACTTTGTTCCTTGTGTGTTTGTATCTTTTTTTAGCAGGTCTGTAACTGTAAACAGATTCAATTAAATACAATTAAAGGTGCAATATGGAAGATTTTAGTTGAAAACAGAATGTGAAGAAATAACAGTTTTTCACATTATGACATCTATGTATTGTGTTAGGGTTAGCCCCCACCTGCCCTGGTCCAAAGCTCCTGTGCTCGCAGTGTCAACACCAACACGTCCCTAGCTGCACAGCTAACTGAGCTAACTAGCTAACAGCAGTTACAGTTAGCAGCATTAAGTGGTTACTCTGGTGATACCCTGCCCCCTGTATGTATTGAATATGAATTTCTTACATATTGCACCTTTAATTAATTTATCTGATTTACGGCAGTGGGAAATCAGCCTCAGGGTGAATTACTGGCACTTATTGCAACACCCCTGGGTGACAGGCAACTATTTCACACCAAAGGGCGACAGAAGCATCTCAATACATCTGTGACTGGTGGTGAAATGTGGACGGGTGACAACCAGTTCCAACATGTTTCGGCACACACCATTTCCCAGAACCAACATACTGGGAACAGGTCTGACGGTGACTTTCCCATCAGACGACCAAAACTGAAGGAATGCAACACAATGTGTGCGTTTGTGTTGAAGGGCCTCCACTCATTTTCACAATAAAGGGCGTTTCAGGTGAGGGGGGGGGCAAAGCCTCTTGTAAAGCGGCTGCATATTGCATCATGTGAGAAGTCTACAGTGCACATGCAGATCCAGAGGGACAGATCTCTCCTACTGAGATTTAAAAAATGCGAGTGGCGCCAACTCCCACATTATGAATGGCATTAAACCGGCTTTTCAGAAACCCCGCTTGACATCTCTGCACAGACTGTATTCACACTGCTCGCAGCTCATTGGCTGGAGGAGCAGAGCGCCAGTGAATGAAACAGCACCAAACATGCGGCTTCATTCAAACACAGGATGGAAACAAAGTAAAAACGGTACACACATGCTGACTGATGGACGGAGGAGCTTAAAAAGGTTTAATTACGAGGATGAGTGGAGGTGAAACACTGTGGAGGAGATGGAGAGATGTGACCTACATTCAGTGAATAATTGCGCCCTCCCCCCATCACCTTGCATCCGGTGCTGTCAGAGGAGTGGGCAATTTAAACCCACACGGACTGAATACATGTCCAAAATATGATTTATAATTTTATTTAAATATGTATTTCTATCACACAACATCAGCATGAAGCACTGCATTTGTTTTGTATACATCTGATTAACCCAGGTGGCAGGTAGAGCTAATTAAAGACGTCATTAATGAAGTTAAAATGAAGGACTTACTTGTGTGAACGAGGCAGCAGAGGAGGACCAACGCTGACGCGTAACGCGGCGGTCCCATGGTTGTTCAGACGCACCAGGAGCCTGTCAGAGTCTGTGTGACTTCTTCTTATTACACTGTCAGTGGTGTGAAGGCTGTGTGTCACTGCACCAGAGAAACCAGAGGATCCAGTCGTCGCTGCGCTGTGATGGAGATGTTTCTGCTGGATGATGTGAGGAGGGATGCTCTGCACACTGTAATGTTTGACAACAACATCAGACCCATTTCAATGTGGTCCAGAGGTGGGTGGGACCGAGAGGGGCCCAAGGGGGGGAAGGCGGGCTCTGGAGTGGTGTGATTTCTGAGGCAAACAGCCTCAACAATTGGGAGGCGGAGCTTCATCTTACTACGAGTTAACCCTTTCAGCGAGGAGGGACGCCCACCATCAATGTCTGGATGCACCGGTGGAGTTTCATCCCCTGGAGGTGAACTCTAGCTTTACTGCAATGCATGCGTGACAGGGGCGGAGACAGGAGTTTGATCCACCTGAGGGCCAAGCTGAGGGGGAGGTCATCTGAAAGTTTGAGACAAAGACAAAAATGAACGAGAAAAATAGGATATGTCAGGGTTTGCACGAGCTTTGTAAGAAACACATTCTTCGAAGTCTTTCGCAAATAAATTAATCAAGATTACTTCTTCCTAAAAATCCATTTTTATATTTTTTTCAAAATATTACAACTTGTCTCCAGAGACTTTATGACTTCTTTCTAGAAATTATACCACTTTTTCAGAAAAAATATTCAGATAATTTTTTTATTTTTAGTTTTTTAGTTTTTTTTATGACTGTTTGCATTTTTTCCCAAATATTTCCAACTGTGATCCCTGAAACGAGTGACTTTTTTCACAAAACATTTAAACTTTTAAATATTTTGCCTTTTTTTCCAGATACTGTACCACTTTTAGGCCAATCTATCATGGCTTTTTTTATGGAAATGTTATAACTTTTTTCCTAGAAATTTGGTCATTTTTTTCTAGAAATCATCAAAATCATTTTTTTTCTTCAAAATATTCAGATTTTTCCCCCCCGTCTCTCCATCCTTTCCCCCTATAACTTTCCGACTTTCCTATAATTACTGTTTACTCTTATAAAACCAAGTTCTGGTGACCAACTTTCCCCCCAAGTAAATAAGATGTCCTCGGTCAACCTGTTTGAAGTCCAAAATTTGGCCTGTGACGGTGTGTAGGATTGGCAGCTGGCCACTTTTAGCAGACGTTCAATACTGAAATATAACAAAACAAGCAGTGGTCCACTTCATATGGTGCTGCTGTTATAACAACACCAGTGTTTCTGAGGGGACACGAGGTAACTGACTTATTCTCTGCACGTGTGTCACCTTCCACAAAAATACATGTAACGTAAAAGTTAACTGACCAAAGTACCTAACAGACTAACAGGCTAACAGACTATACTTAAAATAATCCATAAAGTCATTAGCACAGCTTTTATCTTAAAATCACTACTTCCTGAAATGAGGTTGGTCACCTCTCATAAAAAAGAAAACAGCAGGTTATTTCAGGTTCAAAGTCTGAAACTTTGCTGGGTCCATAAGATAGTTTACAATGAGATTTAGATCAGAGGAGGCGCAGAGATAAAGCACATCTAAAGAGATAAAACTCGTAAACAACCTTGAACCAAACAGAGGGAGCAGCATATAGTTCAGGTATACACATCTGCAGCTGAAAACAGTTAAATAATCCAGATGTTTTCCTTTAAACTTACTTCATGGAAGACGTACTGGAACATTAAAACCGGCTTAAAAACAAGAAGCACGTCAGGCTGGTCGTAGTGTTAGGTGAATACATTGACCCTGTTACTACAGAAAGAGTTGACGTTGAGATAACATGGACCCCGCTGTATCGTCTTTATTGACTGTTTATCATGCGTGACCTTCAGTGTGACTCTAACACTGATAAATGTACACAAAAACAATGGAAATGTCAGAGAAACATAAGAAGCGCAGTCATATAATGAGACTGAGCACGTGAGAGTGAAAATAAAACGTCACCCAGGCTGTAAGTACAGAGTCTGGTTACCTCTCTGTTCACCTCAGAGATAAAAACAGGCTTCACAGAGGCAACATATGGAATTCAAGGATCAAGGCCAAGACTGTCACACTGCTGCCAGCGTTAAAATATGTACAGCAAGCGTGGCGTCCAAGAGAGATCTGCAAGATGGAAGAAACAGAGACAACGTGTGTGATACAGATATAGTGCAGAGATCCTTTAAGTACTGATGTATAAATGTAGAAAAACACCATTACAAGCAAAAGTCATAATCCTTTTTAAGTAAAACAGGATGAAATATTAAACTTATCAAATGTAAAAGTACTCTTTCTGCAGGAAAATGGCTCCTGGCTCATACATATTACAACATGGATTGTTAATATCATTCACTGTTGAAGCAGCTCAAGGTAAAACGTTTGAACTAGTGGTTTAGTAGTTTAGTTTAGGACAGTGGTCCCCAATCCTGGGTTCAAGTCCTTCCAAAGGGTCACAAGATACATCTGAAGGGTCCTGAGATGACTCATGGAAAAGGAAAGAAGGTCGTAGGTCAGAAATTTGCCTCAAAGGAAAGAAGAGAAACAGAGTTCTGCTACACAAATGTTGCTCAAAATTTGTACTTTTTAGGTGAAATATTAGATAATCATAGGGCCTCAAATAATTATTAAATGAAGCCATGTGAAGAGTTTAGAGGTGAATAATGACTTCAGTCAAACTACCAACAAGTCATCCACATCTGAATGTGACAAGAGGATGTTTTTGTGCGAGGGCACGACTCGGAAGGATTGAGAATCACGACAATGTATTTTAGAAGATCTTGCAGGGACCGTTCTACATGATGAATACTTTTACTTTTGATACTCAACATTTAATGTACATTTCAGCTCTGGTGCACACATTTAGCTCTCACTGAGGACTCTTTCTGTCCCTTTCCTCTCAGTTACATTACCCAGCAGAGTAGATGGATACAGGAAGTAGAAGTCTGACAGAGAATACTGATGAAACAGCCACTCATTTAAAAAACTCTGCGACACCAGAGCCATGTACAGTACACGACACATTTTCTGTCCAGTGTCGGCCTTTTTCAGAGCGTGAACCCGCCCACTCTGCTGCACATCGGGGTGCATTTAATATGAAGTGACATGGAATTTTCAGGCCTCTGCTAAAACTGGGTCCTTTGGGTGACCGACTGTGAAACATGAAGAGTTTTCTAAACTGTGCCGCGGTTAACCTCTAAATTCCCGGTGAGATGTTCACCCAGTTTTGTGAGCTCCTATGCCAGAACACACACACACACACACACACACACACACACACACACACACACACACACACACAGCTCTTTCACCCCTTTGTGAGTCGCTGATTGAAGAGATACAGTAGGCCACACTGCATGGAGGTAAACATTCCTGCCATTTGACTTGACAGAGAAAGCATTAATAAAAAGAGGAGTGCAGATAAGGTAAAGCCGCTCTCACACACCCTTCTACTCTCTCTTTATGCCGAGCCTCCTCCATCGTTCTCTGTAAACACTTTCTGGTTCTTCCAGTATGCTCCCCCCTCAGCCCTTTTCATTTTCACTGCTTCTCCAAACAAAACAAACAGTGTGTTGGCTGCAACGGATTTTCAGTCACTCTGCCGCCCCTTAAAGTTCAAATCAGGTTCCTCCAGATTCCGTTTAACATATTTCTGGCTTCTGCTCCAGAGCAGGAGTGAGCCCGGGTGAGTTTTGTGTCTACAATCAGAGGCATCTGGTTAGAAATCTACATCAAATACTCCAGACTCACTTTTGCACATCTGCATCTATCCATCAATCACTGCACATGCCTCCTGCCAGCACTGGGATGCTTTGCTGTCATTGTGGCTCATACGAGAGGAGTGGCTGCTCGGTAAATGACCTATTTCTTAGAAGTTAGACTTGGCCCTGGAAAGGAAGATAAGACCGACACTGTGTTAAAAGGGGATGAAACAATAAAAAGCTGTGGAAGTGGGAGTTGCTGAAAAGCCTACTGTCTTTTGTTAGTTTCAAGCATATGGAGAAGGACAAGTTACAGTATCCTGTAACATTCAATGCTCCTGTTTAGTCTTTTAGGCGAGTAATACAAATATTATTAGGGCATACAGCGAATGAATCGTCGAATAATGACACACAACTGTACAAACACACATTTGCAGAGGAGAATGAGTCTGCTGGGAGGATCACGCTGGGGTGTCTGTTCCTCTAAAACTCAGCCAAGGCATGAGAAATCACCCACACAGCAGATCCAAAGCAGACATAGCCCTGCATGTTTGTTCAGGTGTTGGGGCTTGTGCCCCGAGATACTAGCCAAATCACGTGTGGTTAAGGAGGATGTGTATCTGGTGCAGGGTCAAGGAGTAACCTCGGAGGAGTGGGGACAGTGTTGGAAAACTGAGATGAGAAGATTAGAGATCAAGAAGGAGGGATGCTCTTATTGCCAAAGAATACATGGAGAGATTTTAAAGCAGCCAAAGGAATTTGGAAAAATAGATATTTCTATTTGATAATCTACTTCCCTCGTCTCAAAGTCTATGAGTATTTTCAATGGCTTTTCGGTTAACTGCCTGAAATAAGTTCTGTGGCTACTGCAGGCTTAATATATTTACATGTTTGTTCTATGACATAAAATGCATCACTATTTTTCCAACATCTGAATAATAAAGTGCTTACGTGTCCTAAAAATGGCGGTTGCTAACAAGTGGCTAAATGAGACTACTGAAGTTCTCACGGACATTAAAGGTCATCATGCTGAACACAGAGACTCATCTACTCACTAGTCCGTCTTTACAAACTGTTCTTACTCTAACTTTACAACTTGTAAGAAAACGTGTATTATAACTCTGTAGAGTCATTGTGGTGGTGAAGATCAAGTCATGTGACCACAATGTAGCCTGTTTATAGCCTAACACTAGCTTTTTACTTCTAGTGATTTAATTTACACTTCGAAAATCACAAAAGGGGTGTTCATCTGTGAAGAATGAACAAAGTATCAAAAACTTGTGTTTACCACAGAGCTTATTTTCAGCAATATTAAAAAATATTTTGTCCCTTTTTCTCGAGGGAACCAGGGCAATGCTAACGTCCGGGTTAGCCTACAAAAAAACGTCATCCTTACACCACTCTATTGAGTCAGTGGAAACCATTCAATATGATTATGACTGAAATTCAATAGTTAGCAAGCTAGCCGAGCTAACTTGTCCGAACCACTTTGCCGAGTAGCCTAGTGATGTTGAAATAGTTAAATATTTGAAATAGGTCAAAGTATTTGATAATTTGAAAAATTGTGAATAAAATAAATGGCTGAGACAACTAGCTTTGTGATAAGTAGTTTGAAAGCAAACTTGATTTAAACAAAACATTTACAGCTCAAGTGTATGAAAAAGCTGACAATCTCCACTTTTATATAAATAATACCAGAGTGGATTTACATCCAGTTTATAACAAATCCACATGAACACATCAGGAAGATGATTTGTTGTATTTGTAAAGGGCATTTAAGTTCTTCTGGCTGGGCGGTGGATGTACTGTAGGTCTAATGATAAAAGAAAGGTTGGAAACCACTATAGATGTTCTGTGCCAAAAGAAGTACAACACAGCCCAGGAATAACAGTGAAGAATGACTCAGACTAAATGCTGAACTGTGTTGTAAGTGAAACATCACAATGACCAGTGAGAGAGGGATGACAGGAGATGTAAACGGGTCTCCAGCATGCAGCCAGCTGTTCTCAGTAGGCCATCTAGTGTACAGATGTGATAAGTGCAGTTGATAACCTTGTTGGGACAAAGAAGAGCGAAGGCTGCAGATTAATTATGAGATGCCTTTATTGTACTTTTTGGAATCCAGTGACACCGACACGAGAAAATGGTCCTATCCCTCCCTCCCCCTTTACATACACAACCTGAGAGGGAGGGGCTGCAGGGTGGGATGTACCGTGATCCCGCTTGTAGTCTTAAATTAAACACAGAGATAATAGTGAAGACACATCCAGGTGCATTTCCACAGACACGCACGACATGCATTCAAAAAGGGACTTCGGGGAACGCAGTTGACGCCTGGTTCCTGTACGCTTTGTCTCAAAGTAAAAGACAACAAAATTAATACCACTTAAAAAAACAGTTAGCTGTCTTTATGGCCCACGATCAGTCTATAATTCAGGCTCTGTCGATTTTCCATTTACAGGAGAGAACAAAAAAGGCAAAGAGACACACTACTATTCATACTGGGAAAGATGGTTTAAATATGGAAGTGGAAGGTTCATATCTTTCATATTTTAGTTTTTTTTTTAAATTGGTTTTTAATTAATGGTATACTTTAATGAGAATACAATTGTCTCACTAAAAATCAGCTCATCTAGGTAAAACTAGGCCTTGTCCACTGACAGTCTCCCTGCTGTATCTAAGTAAAATATATAAAGTCCAGTCGAGGGGCTCAGTGGGCCGTTGGTCCAATCACAAGTGGTTCACTTTAGTCGTCATCGCTGCCACTGGCCGAGCGCTCCTGGAACAAACCAAGGAAACAAAGATTTACTAACAGAAGTACAGTACAGAAATACAGATAACCCATAAGTTCACAACAAGAAGTTGTTGTGTTAAAACTCTTGTGGAACATGTATTGGACAATGTGATCGTGTTGTCTTCTCTGAAATTATAAAACAACGTCTAGGCCGTTTTTTTGGCTTTTTACACTACGTGACTACCCAGGTGCAGCAGTCTGATGTCACTCTACTACTACTTCTTCTCTGTATCTATTGGCAGGTCACAGACCAACTTTAAATACTTTTGATGCATATTGACCTGACCTCTGGAGAAATATAAAGTATTCCTACAGCAGAGCCAACTAAACAATAAAAATAAAACTCAACCAGAATAAATATAAAACTCCTTTGGGTTCAGTTTTGTCTATATCATGTCATTAGTTTGGTCCGACTCAACATCTTTATGCTCAGTGGGATGCTGTTCTTGTGGGTAAACTTGTTGTCTCACCTCTTCCTGTTCTTCGTCACTGTCATCGTCGCTAACCACAGGTTTAGCCCGGGCACCGCGGCCCCTTCGTCGTTGTCCTTTCCCTCCTCGATCCCCCTTTTCTTTCCGGCTCAGCTTGATCTTCACCTTCACTGAACGAGCTGGCAGGAATCAAAGATAGTGTTTTTAGTTCCTCCCTCATCTGATCATGTAATAATATAAGTGTTCAGAGTAAAACGCTGATGTTTCTACTCACATTCAGACTCTGAGCCTTCGTCTGGCTCCTCCTCCTCTTCCTCGCTTTCCTCTCCTTCGCTCTCATCCTCCTTCTCGATCTTCTGTCTCACACTGGTAAAGACAGACTGCAGCACGATGGAGTCCTCATAGATCTAAAAAGCAAGCGACCAGTTATACTTAGTCATTTCTTGTAAATGCAAGTGATTTGAAGCTCATTCCACTATTTACTCATTCGACTAAGAACGTGTGTGCTTCTGGCTCAACTCACCAGAGAGCCCTCCAGGTTGAAAGTCTGGGCGTTTTGACACAGCAGCATCACATCCTTCTCCAGGTCGTTCAGGCTGCGGTACTTATGGCTCCGGATCCTCTCCTGATGGGAGGAAGGAGGAAACAAAGGAAGGCAGCAGTCAGACAAAGGTTCAATAAGAGAAACTTAACTTTTTTTTTTCTCAACATGAAGAGCGGGGAGGTGTTACTTCATATTCTTACCTTGATCTTTCTGAAGTCCACTGGTTTGCGAATGAGCTCGTAGTACTCGGGCAGCTCCTTGCGAGAAGGCAGCTGGATGAAGACTTCACTCAGCTGTCGGCCATTGCTGCTAAGGCGAGAAAGCATAAAGAGTAGAATTTGAATACAAATGCAAAGAAGCAGGAGTCCTTTTCATATTTACAGTATGAACAGCAGGTCCTGAGAGTGATCGATATTATTATAATTGTGACTTTTTTTATTTTCATTCCACAAGATAACTCCATGGTATTTGACAGAAAACAGACTACGGATGTTTTATACAAAAGATGAAGAAGATTCTGAGCCTGTCTAGTTGGGTTATTATGGAACTGTGAATTATTAACAATATAATATCCAAAACTAAAAAGGTAAATCTGTGTTCTTTTATCTCATGTTAAATTCAAATGCACCGATTTGAAGGATTTATTATCAAGTTCTCACCCGTCCTTATATTTGATGACAGCGTCAACTATCTTCTTCATCTTCTTGGTGAGGGACATAGGGTTGGGAGAGAGCTTCTCAGCAGGTGGACGACCACGTTTCTTTGCCTTCTTCACCTCCTCGTCCTTCTCCCGCCCTCGGCCGCTGCTGGAGCTGGGTGTGGCCGGGCCGCCGTCATGGTCGCGGTCTCTCTTGCGCTTCCTGGTGGTCTTCTTGTGACGCACTTCCTCTTCAATGTCCTCTAGATTTCCCTCTTCTATGGCCTGTGGTGAGGAGAAATGATCTTTTAGCAAACTTGGGTCGAAACTAAGTACATATTGATTCACCTTGGCCTCCTAAGATGCTTCACTGTATTTTCTGACATCGTCTCACCTTCAGCCATTGTTTCTCAGTGAGCGAGTCACTGTAGTCCACTTCCTTGCGTTGGCGGGATCCTCTGCCAAACATCTTCTCCTCCTCCTCTTCGCAAGTTAGCCTCTCAACCTCAGCGTCGTCTTTCAGAATCCAGCTCGGCATATCATCCTCCTCCATCAGACGAGGTTTCCTCTTAGGGTTGCGGGCCTCCTCGCGGCGTCTGTCTAGATCCATGCGCTGGAGTAAACAAGAAAAAAAACAACGCAGCAAGGGGTTAAAGGAGTCAAATTATAAAATTACAAAGCATCTAATAATTGATATGAGACTGGGACTAACCATGAACTGTTCAAACTCTTCTTCACTTCTGGCAATCATCTGATTAACAGTCTCGTCATCTGGCACTTCATCCTCCTCCTGCAAACAAATGAGATTGAGTGAGTGACAACTAATGACAGATTCATGTGGCACCTCGGAGGCAAGTCTCCGACCAAATGACTCTTGCTTACATAAAAGGCAAAACATAATTCAACAGGGTTCCCACATCTTCTTAAACATCAAATTCAAGGACCTCCAGGCTCAATTCAAGGTGCAGTTTGAGACGGATCACGATTTTCACTGTTATAACAGTGTCAACAATTTAAGAATATATATAGAAAATGAACAAATTCAACGACTTTCAATGACAATGTCTGTCTGTCTCATTATTATAATTTTATTTAATTTATTTTGATGTTTTCCCTGAAAATTCATGCATTTTCAGGGATTTCAAAGATCCGTGGGAACCCTGATTCAATGCATATTACAATTTAACCCATGTAGGCATTGGTAACATCACTGTAGTAGGACTGTAGTACATGACTAAAGCTTAGCATATTCAGATGGAAATGCATTTGAATCCTGAAAAGTAAAAAAGCTAAAAAGTTAGCAAGAAACAAGAAAAGGAATAAAAGGGAAAGATTTATATTAAGTGTCAGAGATAAAGTATCATATTAACAGTCAACAGTATGTGTAGAAGCAGAAACACAGAAGTGAGAAAAGGAGATTCTGGATTAATGAAAGCTCACAGATCCTAAGAAAAAAGTGAGTATGGAAAAGAGAGAAGAGGAGGAAAAATACAGCAGATAAGGAAAAGGTAAGGCATCACACAGGCGGATGTGGGTGGGTGGGCAAAGTAGTAACAGTTTCGGATCACACCCACCCACGCCCCCCTAGTGCGGCAGCCTCCGCGAGCCCCGACCTCGTCCTGTTCCTCGTGCTCCAGAATGGCCTGCAAGAAGGCTCGACGCTCACAGCCTGAAGACTTCTGGTCGAACATGCCGGCCTGGATGACCTTCTGGTCCACGTTCAGTTTGTACTTGGCTGCCGCCAGGATCTTCTCCTCCACACTGTTTACAGTGCAGAGGCGGAGCACGCGCACCTCGTTCTGCTGACCGATACGATGGGCTCTGTCCTGAGCCTGCAAGTCCTGTAGGAGACCAAACATATGATTGGTTTAGCTGGAGTGATTGTAAATACGGAAACAATGGCAACTTTATTACTTTTACACAATATCAATAAGGTTTTGGTGTCATATGAACAGTATTCTATCAAACGAGGTCACATTAGTCTAGACCTGTGTGGACGCCAACATATATTTGCATTCGAGTACCTGATGAGGGTTCCAATCACTGTCAAAGATGATGACAGTATCAGCAGACTGCAGGTTGAGGCCCAGGCCTCCTGCCCTGGTGCTGAGCAGGAACACAAAGTACTCAGAGGCCGGGTCATTGAATGTCTTCAGCAGCATGCCACGGTCCTCTGCCTTGGTAGTTCCTATGGGGGGTGGGGGATGATTACAGCGTTAAAAAAGTCAATTTTAATTGTTCCATATAATTAGGTGACATTAAAAAACCTATTAACATGATTACGATGTTTATGAGAATGGCTGTTATGCATTAATTTGCAAGCTAGCTATGAGCTCATTCTCATAAAGTGGGCTTGAATTGGCCTTGGTCTTGTTCAGAGGTGTCTCACCATCCAGACGCAGGTACTTGAAGCTCCGGTAGGCAAAGTAGTCCTCCATGATGGTCATGAGTGTTGTCATTTGACAGAAGAGCAGCACTTTGTGGTTGGTGGCCCTCAGCTTGGGCAGGATACGATCCAGCAGCTCAAACTTCCCAGAGGAGCGGTACAGGTCAGGACTACACGGGCAGAAGGAGCAATATGAGAAAGAATGAGTCAGGATGCAGCATATATCCACACACACACGACACATATGTGCTGTACAAGCACACACAACTTCAAGCTTTACGCACCCGCTCACGATTCCACCAGAATAACCAAGATGCTCAGAGAAAGACTCCTGTAAAACAAAAAGTCACCTTCATTTAGCTATGAAGTCTATCTCCATTGTGTAAACAGTAACTGCTCTGTAATGTGTTCTATAAGGAGAAAAATATTTAGTGACATCCTGATTAGACGGAGCTTGTGTTTGTTACCTCAATGTGCTGGAACATGTAGGGGTGGTTGCAAATCTTTCTCAGTTGCATGATAGTGTTCATCAGGGTCTTCGTACCACCTTTACCCTAGAATAGGAAAATATAACTTTTAGTTCCCCAAACTTTGGAGCTTTGAAATAACATTAATTGTACTATGATTAAAAGGCAACAAAAATTCATCAAATTGAAAAGATTATCTTCCATCTGCGTACCTTCTTGTCTTTTTCTGACCCATCTGTGAGCAAGACTCCCTTGGCCTGCATGTGTCTGTACAAAACCCTCTGTAGGGCTGACATGTCGCACTTTATCACGTACTCCACCTATAATGCAACAATAAGGGAAAATCCACCAAATTGTATTAAAAGTATTATTTGATGAAAATAAATATCCACATATTTGTGTTAAGGAGTCAGTTGTCACCACATGGATAAACAGTTAAAATAGTTACCCAAAAGTAATGAGAGACAAAATAGAATAAAATTACAAAGTTAAGTAAATTTGAATCTAAGCTGACCTTCTCAGGCAGCTGGGCCTCGACTTCTTTCTTGAGTCGGCGCAGCAAGAAAGGCCTGAGCACTTTGTGTAAACGACGAATGATCAGGATGGTCTCTTCTTCATTCAGGTCAACCTTGAGGAAAAGAGAGTAGGAAGGATGAGAAGGGTGCTTTCAGAGTTTTAAATATTTTGTATGCATCTCATTATGTCGAGATCTATTTGAAAATACTTTCTGGTATGTTTATTTCTAATTAATAGAGCACAACGCACCTTCTCCCCAGTCATGGCGAAGGGGGCATTGAACCACTGTTCGAATGTGCTGCAGCTCTTGAAGATGGTGGGCAGGAGGAAGTTGAGGAGGGCCCAGAGCTCCGGCAGCTTGTTCTGCAGCGGAGTGCCTGTCAGCAGCACACGCCGTGGGGCCAAGTAGTGCGTGTTCAAGACTTGGGTCAGCTTACAGTGGTGGTTCTTCATTCGATGGCCCTCGTCCACAATCATGTACTTCCAACGAAGCTTTGGGAGGAAATATATAAGTAAGTAAGAGTAACTGGTGCGTGAAGGAATTTTTTATGCAACTTAAAACTGCTGAGGATGCTTCCTTACCTTTGCCAGCACTTGCTTATCTTTAATGATGTACTCGTATGTGGTGAGCAGCACGTTGAACTTGCCGCTGCGCAAGATGGGAACAAATGCACGACGAGCAGCTGGAGACCCCTGAGAGAGAACAGAATTGCTTTCAATTTTTAAACTCAACTGCAGAGCTTGGCCAAATCCTTGAATTTTCATTAGATTTTTTTCTTCATGACAAAAAGAGATCGACCCTCCAAGGATATGCCACTGACCTTGTAGGAGACCTTTACAACAGATGGCGCCCACTTATCAAACTCATAGACCCAGTTTGATAGAGTTCTGTTAGGAAAAGCCACAACAGAAAGGTTTCTCAACACATGAACACAAAAACACAACTTGTACAGTTTTCTATTAAAGCACTCATTGTCCTAAGGTTTGGATCTTCACAGATAAACCCATAGCAAACTGAGAAAGATGAGTTGGGGCTTACGAGAGTGGTACAATGATGAGGAAGGGCCCGTTGAGGCGCTTGTACTCCATGAGGTAAGTGATGAGGGCGATGGTCTGGATAGTTTTCCCTAGACCCATCTCATCAGCCAGGATACCGTTCAAGTTGTTGTTGTAAAGCGACACCAGCCACTCCAAACCTTTGATCTGAACAGAAACAGACGGTTAGTTTCATCTTACCTCACTCAATCATCTGGTTAGATTTCACTACAAATCAAAGCACATATTAGTTATATCTCCCTCATGAATTAAATCATCCTATTCTTTCTCTTCTATCATAATTTGGGTTGTATACCTGGTATTGCTTGAGCTGCCCATTGACCAGCAGTGTGGATTGTTTATCAACTTTCTCAGTGACGGCATGAGCCACGGCATAGTAGGACTGCAGGCCTCTGTTGAAACTTGCGTTACCGTACTCATCATCGACATCCTGCTTGGCGTGTCTGGTGGAAGAAGGGAGGAGAAAAATTAAAAACAAAAGCAAAAGAAAACAACTTCATTCCAAAAATAAAGTACTGGGGATCATATACATTATTTTACTTAGGGGGTTTTGTGTGACTTCATGACCTAGCTGTCATTTTAGAGTTATTATAAGCAAATTTATTGCCAACAAAGATGCCCAAAATCTTACTCGATGATGTGCCGGACGTCCACTTCAGATACTTCTTCACTGTCAGGGTCAGGGATCTTCTTCTCAGATGGAGCTGAAGAGGGCTGAGGCTGCTCCTCTTCCTCCTCCTGACAAACAAAAAAGAAAGGTAAGAAAACCGTTTGCCATAATTTACAACAGACCATTTTGCTTTGATGTAGAGCTCACTGTGTTCTGTACCTCCTCTTCCTCCTCCTCCTCGTCTGAGCCACTGTCTTCACTGTCTGAACGTGGCGCTACTTCATATCTGCAATGGACAATTTTGTTTTAGACAAGGTTAAAAACATATGCCAAAACATCTGCAACAAATTCATCAGTGTTAATACCTCCTTTGCTTTAGTTAGAAGAAAGACATGACACTAACCCTGGGTTCATTTCCAGCCAGGCCTCCAGCTGTCCAGCTTTAGGTGCCTCCATCCCAGTCAGGATCTTTCCACTGTCCATGTGAATGACCTTCACCGGCAGGTCACTCATTTGACTGGTCTCATCTAAAGGCTGAAGATTTGAGGAAATGAGAAAAATATTAATACTTTTAGAGAAGACTACACATGATGACATCAAGTCAAGTAGATGTGATCCTCTTTTAAACTCACCTCTCCATCAGGTCCCAGACCAGCAGCACCACCCTCCACAGTTTCTGGCTTCTGAAAATATACAGGCAATATAGAGATATACGTAAAAATGTAATTTAAAACAAAGAGACATATCACAACTGCTTTTTATAAACATTTACCTTCTTTTTCTTCTTCTTTTTCTTCTCTTTGAGAGCTTGTACAGCTTTGTGGGCTCGCACCAGCTCAGTGAGGTTGGCCACGTACTCGTCTGTCTGCTGCAGCAGGTAGGCCAGACGCTTGTCTTTCTTTTGGTCAATGAGTTTACGATAGCCTTCTTCATCTTCAGCCTGGGACGACGTTCACAGAGATGTTAGATGCTTGTGTTGGACTAATTAACTTTCTGAAACTGTCTACATAATAGCAAACACAGACTTATAGACAGACTGGATTTGAGTCTCACCATCAGCCTTCGCATTCTCTCCTTTTCAATGCGCTCATTCTCTTTCTTCTGCTCGCGCTCAGTGTTGGCATGATAGGTGGCGACAGCTTTGGTGGCCTTCTGGATCTTCGCTGTGATGGAGCGGTGGTACTCCTTAAAGTCCTTGGCGTGCTGCAGGATGCTGTTGAGGTATTCCTGTCAAGAGAAGGATACACAAAGCCACCACTGTTATCAAAGTCTAGAGATGATATGAATAGAAATCAACATCTTTTTTACTTACTTCTCTTTAACCTTCAGTTATCACTTTTTGCTCCGTTAAGAAATATCACTACTTTTTTCCTGCTTTGAGTTGATCTGCTTAATGTATGTCATAACAAAATAAAAAAATATACAAATGACGAGTGAGTCACTTTTCCCTGCTATAAACCAACCCACTTTTTTCCCATCCACCCACAGAAGTCTTGTCACACAGTGTACCTGGTGTTTCTGACGACGTTTGCGCTCCTGTTCGATCTTCTGCTGTTTCTCAAGCTTCTCAGTGATGCGGGCCTCACGCAGTGACTGACGTTTGCTGCGCTTGTAGGCCTTAGCATTGAGGGCAGTTTCCAAAGCAGTGTCACGACGCATGCAAACCACAACCTCCTGACGCAGCTGAAGGCACCAAAAAGACGACATATTAAATACTGTATCTGTTCACGTTGGAGACTGAATAAATAAACAGAGGTTAAATATGTGCCATAGTTATCTTTGCAAATAACTGTAGAGAACGTCATGGTTACCTGTCTCTGGAAGTTCAGCAGCCTCAGGGCCTTGAGCTCAATGGTGGCTTTGGTGCGCAGGTCACCAGCCAGAGAGCCAGGCAGGTTCTCCAGCTCCTGGATACGATGAGCAATACGAGCTTGTAGCCTGAAGAACACACAGTCAATAAATAATATCAGTGATGACCAAATTATAATAACCATTTATAAAATTTTAAAATGTGATTTCTCTGATAGAACGCCGCACTGGCTCAAGTCTTATTGACCAAATATATGCCATTGATAAGAATTGGATATATTTTTCTTGGACAGTAAAACAGGAATTATATATTCAGTTCATATACTGCATTAGTGTATCTATCTGATTGAAGTACTTAATCAGTTTCCATCCATTTGTTACGGTACCTGCAGTCTACTTATTTCCAGAGCCCAACCAATACGTTGGTCAGAGTTTATAATGCAGAAAAAGATGCTTGGGATGGTTTGTGTCTGTCTCTAATGTTAGAGATGCAAAATAGACCATTTGAACTCACTATTTTAAAAGACAGAGCAGTAATGTAGTTATGATTGGACAGGTTGCCATTAATTGGGTTTTAATTGTATTACTGTTTGTGTTTGGTGTGTTTTACAGTTTGTATTTGAATAGAAGGCCCATGAAGGGACTGGTGTTGTGAACTAGCTTTGGCTATGAATGCTGTGGTATGTGTGATTGTTCAATAATAACATAAATATTAACATTAAAATAAATACAGGCAATATTAACATATCATGGGAGCAGTTTTAGATACATCCAAATAAGAGAACAGACCACTGTGCTTCATAGTTTTAAAACAGAAACATAATTCAACAGTACTCCAGTGTGTCTCTCCCCACCCTGTCTCACCTGTACTCTCTCTCCTGGAGGATCTCCACTGGGTCCAGCCCGCGAGGTTTTTGGATAGGGGTAATGCGGTTCTGCTTCTGGTGAAGCATCATGGGAGGGGGCAAGGCCGGCTGTCCTGGGGACTGCGTCTGAGGGGGCATTACTGGAGAGGCAGCAGGGGGCACAGAAGGAGGAGCAGGAGAGGGTCTGCCAGTGGGTTGGGGTGGAATGAGCTTCTGAGGAGGGTTGGATGGGGCAGCAGCATTCACCATTGGTCCTAGTGGAGAGGAATGAGAAGAGGTCAGTTTTAATGTGTGTGTGGCACAGAAACACACACAGTGCACAGTAACACACACAGAAATGACTGAGGCAAGCCTCAAGAAGTTCACCTTCGGGCCAAGATTTAGGGGGTCCGTTGGTAGGCTGGCCTTGCATACCAGGGGGAACTCCTGCAGGTCCAGGAGGTGCCATATTAGGACCTACCATACCTGAAACAATCAGATTTTTCAAGTAATTAGAAAGCTTAGAGACAGCTTAAACTAACATTCATGTTCAGCCACCAGGTGTCTCTGCTGAGCGTTAAATATTTCTTTGTTTAAAGCTCATGTTACCTTTAGGTTTGGAAATCCTTTTCTTAAGAGGTATAATCACAAAAAACACACTTCATAGGCATCCTCACCATGTGGTCTGTTGTAGTTGGCCTGAGCTGGTCCTGGAACAGCCCCTGGCCCACCTCCAGGTCCTGTAGTAGGTGGCATGTTGGGCATGGGCTGTGGCTGCATGCCTGGCATGGGTCTCTTCCCCTGCACAGCCATCTGCAGGTGCTCTGGTAAAGGCTGACTGCGGGCCAGCATCTTGTAGGCCATAATCTGAGCCCTGAGTTGGTGTAGCTGGTTCTGGTTGAAAGGAGTTGGTCCGCCTGGAACAACCGGTCCACCTGCCGCAACTCCGGGCCCACCTGGACCCTGGGGGCCACCACGGTTAGGTTGACCCATTGCCTGGTTAGGGTCCCCACTGCCCTCCATCGGACCAGCCACAGGGCCGGAGGGACCTCCAGGCATCATAGGGCCAGAGGGAGGGCCATTAGCTGGGACGGGGCTAGGAGCGTGCTCTGAGCCTCCCAATGGAGAGGGGTAACCTGGAGAACACAGATCAGATGCATGATGGGTATTTAAAAAAAATGATTCAAGCATTGCATTTTGATGGTTCTTTATATGAGAGGACATACTGATCCTGAGTCAAGTTGGACGCTTCAAAGAATTTTAACAAATGAGGCATATTTGGCCATAACAACAATAAAAATACTGGTTATGAGAAGTTTAATGTAGCTGTATTCTCTTTATTTAAGGCTACAAGTTCAATCACTGTCTAGAAAATGACAACTGAACAAAACACCCTTTACATCACTTTAACACCGAACCATCATCATATGAAACACACCGCTGTCTTGTTATTTTAGCACTCCTGTGTGTGTCTCTCTCTCTTCCTACCCTCTGCTGCGTACTGACTGTGTGGTTTTGCAGCAGCAGCTGCTTTTGTTGCTGTCTGAAAGGGGAAGCCCCTATACTCCGCCCCCTCACTGCCTACTGCTGTCAGCTCATGCTGCCAAACCAGCAGCAACACAAGAAGAGAAACCGGCTAGATGGGTTCACACACACGCTGTAGGTAATCTCCGTCTAACTGGGCTATCTTTTCTTCCTTTTTGGAGCTGTTCAGGGATAAAAACGAGATCCTCAGTTTTTAACATTTCTTCACCCACTGCATGTTGACTACGTACAGAAGTCAAATTAGCTGAGGATTCAAGCTGGCAACCTTTAGACTGCGAGCACATCAAGAAGATCTTAACACCAAAATGTATTCACTCTCTAGAACTTACCACTTAGACTACATAAAACATATTGTAGTGTGATGCGTTACCTTGGGAATGTTGGTCCATTGGGCTTGGAGGGGGTCCCATCCCAGCATGCCCCCCTGGTCTCATGCCCATGCCCTTCATCTGGCTATAGCGTGGGTCATCTGGCATTCCCTTCTCATGCATGGCTTCCATGGGCTGGTTACAGAACAGAGAATAGTCATTTGTGAGACAAATTTTGATGTGAGATTGAACCTTTATTTTACAATAGCCCCATAGCTAAATACTTTATACAGTCTTGGTTTAAAATCTATACTTTAAAACGTAATATTTAGATTGAAATTGTCATAACACAAGGTAAAGCTGCATAATCACAAAATGTTAGATCAACAGTTGAAATCATAAAGAATTACTGAATTTTTCTTGTGTATTTTCAGCTGAAGAAGAAAAAATATTAATGAAAGCAGAGTAACCACATAAATACGAAATGATTTAGTACTTTGTGCATCTGGTGCATGTTGTCCTGAGGATATCCTGAGGGTCCCTGTGGAGGGTGAGGGTGTCCAGATCCAGGAGGTCCTGGACTGGGCCCCATCATGCTGTGGGCTGAGCCCGGAGAGGGGCCTGGGCTCGGACCCATCATGCCTCCTGGAGAAGGCCCTGGGCCCGGGGAAGGTCCGGGCCGAGGTGTCCCTCCCATTGGGGGGTCAGGGGTGGACATCTCTCAGGGGAAACTGGGAATGTGTGGCAGCAGCAAGTACCCCTGTGGAGAAAAATGACAACAGGAATTAAGGCAATTATCAGAATTCATGTGTGACCAGGCGAGCATATTTGAATATTTACTTTCCTCAAGCAAAATTTGGTTGTGATCTTCTGAGGCCTGAAGAATCAGCAAACCACAGTATAACATCATACCCCATGCACTGTATTATAAACATACAAAAAACTTCTGTGTTTATGCCCTTTGATAAATGAAAATCAAGGGTATAAAACGAATCCATTTTAGCAATAATTGAAATAAAAGAAGAAATCACAGCAGCCATAGACAAAAAGTAATACACAATGGGATTGTTTATTGATGGAAAAAATGCACTTGACCCTATAAACCAGTTTGTTACTGTTCAGATTACAGGATTGTGGGATTAGGGGAGTTGTTTAAAGGTGCTTAAGAAGTTATTTAAATAACAGACTGCAATTGTGCAGTTTACTGGTAATTAATCAGAGTGTAGGAAGGTTAAATGTGGAGTCCTACAAGGGTTGGTACTCGGCCCAAAAACTATATATTTTATATACAAAGAAGACGATACAAATATTTTTGGGGCATGATTTAAAGATAATTACAAATGGAACAGGTCATATTTAAGGAGGAGGTGGCTTAGAAAATAATCTTTCAATTGGAATAAAACTGAATTCATGGTTTTGGGTAAATGGGCAAGGATGATCAAAGCGCAGTGGTTGAAGACAAGAGTTCATATTTGAAGCAAAATTGACTTGGGAACCTCTAATAGAAAATATAAAGAGAAAATTGTTTTAAGTATTGCTGCGTTTAAAAAAAAAGCAAAGGGACATTTCGGCTTGTTTTGGACTGCGCTTAATATTCTGCACTGTTCACTTATTCAAACATATTTTGGTTATTGTAAAGAGATATGGGCCAACATGTACACGACCAACATGAAACGTATTCAGGAAAGAGCAAAAAGACTTTTAAACAAGGCGGATGTAAGAGAACACAGAAACAGACTGTTTATCAAGTTACACTTTGTGAAAATTAAATGTTTAGTTGATTCAGTCAAGTGTGAAGCCAGAAATAGACCATAACCTGAGAGAAGTTGTTTAAGATCAAATGACAGGGATCATAACAGGAAACGTCATTTCAAAAGTATGTATGTGTACGTATGTAGATACTACATTTGAGTGGATGTGTATTTCAGTATATGCAATAAAACTGTTGAATTCTCTGGACAAATTTATAGAGAACAAATAATTGTATATTAGGAACTTATTATGTAATGTATATATGTTTTGTTGGATTTGTATGTGATCTCTGAAAGTAAAAAAGGAGATAAAAGGGTTGTCCATCTCCATTTTTGTTCTGTTATTATAAAGAAAGGGGCAGGTAATATAAAGACTTGTTTTTCATCCTGCTCCTTTTTTGGTTATGGACTGTGTATAAGTAGGTTGGTTTACTGCGTATCATTTGTTTTTGTAAAATTAGTGTCAGAAATTACAAGCTGAAATGAGTGAAATGAGATAACGCATAAAACCTGAAGTTACACCGTCAATCACAATCACACCAAAGTCTGTGGTCAACAGTTGAGACAGGTGCTGTAGTCAGAAAGCAGCTCTTATTAACCTCTGTGGATCATTAGGCATGTTAGATCATTATTTTGGCAAAGCGATGCAGCTATTGTGTTCTTTAATATGTCTGATGCTCGACGTGTAAACCACACACAACATGCCTCTAGCCTGTTGTGTGAAACACAACCACAACCTCGAAACCACAACTGAACACAGGAAATTAAGTTCTGATGTTGTTGTTGTTGTTGGATGAAGGGTCCTTTCACATAGGTCCAATCATGAACCCTTGTTAACTCAGATTGTGACAGATGGTCAGCTGGCGAATAGAAACAAGATGAACCACAACACTGATACAACACACCTGACCTGTGAGCCACAACTGAGGCATCAAACTCGATCTGGTATGTATAAACTTTATACACACACAGTGGGTCGCCAAGAGGTCATTTAAACTTCACTACTATGATTTAAAAAAAACATGTAGGCTAGACGAGGCTCTGTTCAATAAGATACGAGCCCGGCTAACACACACAGACGTCTTTTAAAAGTGACTGAGAGGACACAAGTTAAAAGTAAAAACTTTGTATCAGTGAAGTTGTTATAATGTTTACATTTACCGGAAAATAACTGTTCGGTTAGCATTTGTAGCCTTGCTAACGCTAGCCGGGCCTAGCCGGATTTAACGTTAACGTTACGTCCGTGAGAAAAATGTAACCCGTCTTTCAACCGCCGGTTTTCACATAATATAACACGAGTTTACTTGTTTCCACTGGGGCCACCGGTGAGGCCGTGAAATGATATTAAAATTGACGGTAAAGCCACAAAGAACACCAGCCCGCTGAATAAAAGTACAACAACATAAGCTTGAGCTGCTGACGATGCCTAGCATGCTAGCGGGTTAGCCTAGCCGGCCACGCTCTCCTCGGGCCAATTAGGCACGAAAAATGTGTTGTTTTTTCGAGCCGTTTGTCCAGATGCGGCGACATGTGAACGGTCAGAGCATCCCCTCATCGCCGGGGCTGATTGATCCAACGCGCCTCCCGTACCCTTGGCTCGGTGCTCCGCTCTAAGCACATTTCCAAAAACAATTTTCATTCATTGCACACTGTCGCGCCACAGCAGCGCTACTGTAATGTCGGTCTCCGTCTTTTTCCTCAGCAAAAAACACCTCATAAAAGCACACGTATCCACTCACGGCAGCGAAAAACACACGCAAAACTCCCTCGAGCTCATAACAAAATTATAGTGGACTTACACAAGTGGTGAAAGGTGATGTTTTTAGTCCCCACCGGTTGCAGCGTCTCTTGGTTTTCCTCCTAACCAGAAACAAAGACCGACCTGCCCAGTTGGTTTTTTTCCTTCACCCCCCTCTCTCGGCAGATTGTATCGCAGGGACCGGCCTGTGCGGCTCAGCAGCGCCCCCATCCGCCGCCTTACGCAACTTCCCGCATGCCCAGTGAAGGCTGAGCTACAGTGGGGGATGAAAGAGCGAGAAGCCGGCGTGGGGGATGGGAGAGCGAGTATTGTGGAGGAGAAAAGCAAGAAATATGACTGAACTGCGCCTTTATACCAAAGTGAAAACGCTGAAATACTCCGACATGTTGAAGAATTCAGACTTAACAAGCCTCTGTCGTGTTAGTAGAGAGGAGGAGACAATAGGGTGCAGTTAGAGGTGGGCTATTTAATTATGCCTGTGCCTGTGCCTGTGCTTGAAACACACCAATTATTAAATACCACAGCTGCAGCTGACAGTGGTTTTCATTATTGAGTGATCTGGTACACTTTGTAGATGAATACATTGTTTGTTTGTTTTCTGACACATATATTTACTGGTATTTTGCTTTATACAACAGAGATCATGACGAAAAGGACAATCAAAAAACAAAAAGAAACATTTAACATTATACTGTACGTACAGTATTATTTTCTAACTATGTATAAGAGCTGAAGATGTGTTTACTCAGTGCAGGACCCAGAGGATTATTTTCCATAAAATATAAGAAATGTCCCCATATTTCTCGAAAGATCTCAGGTTTTCCTTTGATAGCACAAGTCAGTTTCTCTAAAGCAAAGGCAATCAGATCGCTCTCTGAACACTGACTAACGTTCAGCCAGGGTTCAGAAGAGAGCAACTGTGTGTTTAGCTTGGAGAAGACAGTATGTCATCTGTTTTCTCCTTGGTCTTATTATTCATTTTCAATCCCTCTGGGAACAGCACTAGGATGCACATCTGTGGACATATTGGTGGCTTTTCAGATATAATTCGTGATAGTGTATCAGGCACATCTTCCCAAAAGTCCATGATTCTAAGGTACTCCCACAGAGAGCAGAACAATGTGCCTTTCTCCACATCACATTTTACACAGTAGTCTGGGACAATGGGGTTGAAACGGTGGAGTAGAGACGGGGTAATATAGGTGCGTATAATCCTCTCGTACTGTGATGATTTAAATCTTGTATTAAACGTCTGAACCTGAGCTTTATGGCAAATTTCCTCCCATTCTTCATCTGTTATCTCTGCGTTCAAATCATCACTCCAAGCTTGTCTTTTACCTTCCAAGGATTCATCACACATCCTTACAAACGTATCATACAGTACAGACCAAAAGTTTGGACACACCTTCTCATTCAATGAGTTTCCTTTCTTTTCATGACTATTGACATTGTAGATTCACACTGAAGGCATCAAAACTATGAATTAACACATGTGGAAATATGTACTTAACAAAAAAGTGTAAAACAACTGAAAATACGCCTTATATTCTAGTTTCTTCAAAGTAGCCACCTTTTGCTGTGATTACTGCTTTGCACACACTCTGCATTCTCTTGATGAGCTTCAAGAGGTAGTCACCTGAAATGGTTTTCACTTCACAGGTGTGCCCTGTCAGGTTTAATAAGTGGGATTTCTTGCCTTATAAATGGGGTTGGGACCATCAGTTGTGTTGTGCAGAAGTCAGGTGGATACACAGCTGATAGTCCTACTGAATAGACTGTTAGAATTTGTATTATGGCAAGAAAAAAGCAGCAAAGTAAAGAAAAACGATTGGCCATCATTACTTTAAGAAATGAAGGTCAGTCAGTCCGAAAAATTGGGAAAACTTTGAAAGTGTCCCCAAGTGCAGTCGCAAAAACCATCAAGCGCTACAAAGAAACTGGCTCACATGAGGACCGCCCCAGGAAAGGAAGACCAAGAGTCACCTCTGCTGCGGAGGATAAGTTCATCCGAGTCACCAGCCTCAGAAATCGCAGGTTAACAGCAGCTCAGATTAGAGACCAGGTCAATGCCACACAGAGTTCTAGCAGCAGACACATCTCTAGAACAACTGTTAAGAGGAGACTGTGTGAATCAGGCCTTCATGGTAGAATAGCTGCTAGGAAACCACTGCTAAGGACAGGCAACAAGCAGAAGAGACTTGTTTGGGCTAAAGAACACAAGGAATGGACATTAGACCAGTGGAAATCTGTGCTTTGGTCTGATGAGTCCAAATTTGAGATCTTTGGTTCCAACCACCGTGTCTTTGTGCGACGCAGAAAAGGTGAACGGATGGACTCTACATGCCTGGTTCCCACCGTGAAGCATGGAGGAGGAGGTGTGATGGTGTGGGGGTGCTTTGCTGGTGACACTGTTGGGGATTTATTCAAAATTGAAGGCATACTGAACCAGCATGGCTACCACAGCATCTTGCAGCGGCATGCTATTCCATCTGGTTTGCGTTTAGTTGGACCATAATTTATTTTTCAACAGGACAATGACCCCAAACACACCTCCAGGCTGTGTAAGGGCTATTTGACCAAGAAGGAGAGTGATGGGGTGCTGCGCCAGATGACCTGGCCTCCACAGTCACCGGACCTGAACCCAATCGAGATGGTTTGGGGTGAGCTGGACCGCAGAGTGAAGGCAAAAGGGCCAACAAGTGCTAAGCATCTCTGGGAACTCCTTCAAGACTGTTGGAAGACCATTTCAGGTGACTACCTCTTGAAGCTCATCAAGAGAATGCCAAGAGTGTGCGAAGCAGTAATCAAAGCAAAAGGTGGCTACTTAGAAGAACCTAGAATATAAGACATATTTTCAGTTGTTTCACACTTTTTTGTTAAGTATATAATTCCACATGTGTTAATTCATAGTTTTGATGCCTTCAGTGTGAATCTACAATTTTCATAGTCATGAAAATAAAGAAAACTCTTTGAATGAGAAGGTGTGTCCAAACTTTTGGTCTGTACTGTATATCAGAGATATCTAACCTCGGCCTTTGCAGTATTTTATCATCATCTTTCCCAGAGAAGAGAGAGGTGACATTTGCAGTGACTTATTTTGGGTTTTGGATATATACTGTAGCTCTTTATCTGCAAGTACTAAACTAAATGTTTAAAAGGGATATCAGCTTTCTTGCACAGATCTTCAAAAGTCAGCAATCTCTTCCTCATCATCATATAAGTGCATAACTCTGCCAGTACCCTTTGCTGCCCCTTTGCAATACATTGTTTGTTTATCTGAAGAGCACAAATATTTAGTGAAAAATGTTCCCAAAACCCCAGATGACTTGTTAAAAATGCTTGTTTTGTCCTAACATAAGGTCCATCCCTGCCTGTGTTCACGGTACATGTGCTTCAAAAATGACTTAATCTATTAAAAAGTGTTGCTGAATAAGCTTCTGTCAGTTCAATAGGCTCATTGATTCACTAATTGCTCTACTCTGAATAAACCTTGATATAAAGCAAAGAAGCCCCCTTTTGTGTTGCTTTTTACGGACTTGAGTGGGTGATACACAGTTAATCCAGAAAATATAAATATTAATGGATAAATGTATATTATTCATTATTTATAAATCATACATGTCAGAAATATTATGAGGCCCAGTTTCAAAGGGGCACTATGTAGTGTTGGAGAAGAAATTCAATCTCAGAATCTTTATATTTACAGTGTTAATGAGGTAATGATAGAAACTCAAAAATATTTATTTATTCCATAACTGAATAAACAAGCTGTTCTCAGAGGTAAATAAGGTCCCAGAACACTGTTTGAAGCAAGAAAGGTGGCAGGGTCCGCCAAATATAAACGGTATAAAAGTGAAAACGGTATGAAATTGTGTTGTCCTTTAAGGATTGTTTATTCAGTATGTTTAGGCGTTAAAAGCAATAAATAAATAAAAAATCAGCCAATGAAGATTTTTCTCTTCTGATTAGAATTTCTTCCCCAAAACTACATTTACATTTTTTCTTTCTGCTTGACAAACAGCTATTATATCCTGCCTGTTGGACAGACATGTGGCTGCTCAGCTGAAGGCAGGTGAGGTCAGTGCTGCGTCAGTGTCTTTAATCTGTGCACAGAGTCGCTGCTGAGGAGCTCTTCTCAGTGCTGTGGCAGAAAATAAACCACCAGAGGGCAAAGTTTGGTCAGGTCGGTACATGCTGAGAGAGGACCCTGGTTGGCAGGTCTGATGGTGACCGTGGGTGTTACCTTTCTGCTTATGCCTGCAATGAGACATTTGTTGCAGTATTCAGTGTGAGCAACGAGCTACTTCCTACTGTTTGCCTCAGTCTGCAGTTATTCTGTATCCCCCTTTATGTGACTGTATAGGAATACCAGTACTGAGCATCATGTACAGCAGTTTGAAATCCATATTGTACAATTATTATGTCAACTAGGCCACAAATCTGACATTTTGTGGAATTCTTGTATTTGCAGCACAGTGAAGCACTGGCTTGCACTGTTGTTCCTGGGTTCAGGGCCTTTCTATGTGGTGTTTGCATCTTTTCCCCGTGCTCTTGTGGGTTTCCTCTGGGTACTCCGGTTTCCCACACCATCAAAACATGTAAATTAGGTTGATTCTCCAGTAAATGCCCTTGACCAAGATACTGGTTAAGATCTGGAGTTGGTCCCAGGGCGCATACGTTGCTCACTGTCCCTCAGGGATGGGTTTAATGCAGAGTGCCAGTTTCACGATGTTGTACATTGTATGATATGTGATCAAATAAAGGTTCTTCTTCTTTTTTTTCTTTCCAAAGCTGTCAGGGTTGGTACAAAGGCTCAAGAAAAAAGTGAAGGGTAGACAGAGAGACTAGCTGCCCTTGCCAATTGCAAACCTAATAACTGGTGTGACTGGCCTAACGTGCACAGACTCAAAAGGAAACCAGTCTTTATAACATACTGAGGACGAGGACATGAAGACTCATCCTGTTGTCTCCCTAACACACAAAACACAGGGAGCAGCACTGGCTTTCCCCCAATTCACCTTCAACTCTAAAGGTATGTTTGCCAACGTGCTTTGGTACACAGATCCTGTATCTCTTTGTTGGTTCTGCTTTTCATTAGCTGGATGTGATTGAACCACAAACAATAAAAGTGACAGTATGTCTGTCCTTGTTCTGGTTTCAGATTCAGGGCAGAATTTGCAGACGAGTTACCTGATGATTCCTCCTTATAAACACCGTCTATATCAATGTCTTCTGTGAACGTCTCGGGACATTTGAGTCTGTTTTCTCTTATTACACCTTCACTGTTCCTGCTTTTACCTTAGCCAGAAAAGCAGCAGGGACAGCACTGTCTTGTCACAGGAGTCATTCTGGGACCCTAAAGAGCCTGGATCAGAACCCCATGAGCTTTAATTTAAGTCACAACAGCCTGCAGTAGAACTCTTCCAAGGCCGGCTGACCTGACTCGGCTGGAGGAGACCTTCCAGCTGGTTATGATCGCAGAGTATTTTGACAAGTCCCTGGCCCTCCTGAGGGCCCTGACGAAGCTTGAGCGACTTGCCTATGTCTACTTCAACACTTGCGTCCCTGAGGATGTCAAGTTGCTGGAAGACATAGCGACAGCCAGAATCCTGGAGCAGTCTGGAGAGGGGTGGCTCTACTGAGGGCCTCCGCAGACACAGTCTGACAGATTTGTGTGGACAGGAAGGGGGTGCTCCATGGGAAACTGGAGGACCTAATAAGACCTTGGAAGACTGATTTGTTCACCATCTTGGGTTCTCCGGTATAACGGAACCTGACCAAGCAGGAGCAGGGATTCTGTATGTGTCCAGTACTGCCTGAACTTCGGGGCCATGCCCACTTGAAGTTCCAGCTGTATGGTTGAGACTGTAGGGAGATTATCAGGAGTGTGGTTTTGTATTTTTAATTTTTGATCAAGGGAATGTGAGAGCAGGGTATGTTATTTCAACTTTAACTAATCCCAGAATGATTACTTTAACTTTGATTCTGGGGTGAACATCAGCCGAGCTAATGGATTTAGCATGCTAACATGCTGATGCTAAGCAGGTGTAGCCTGTTTACCATGTTTACTTAGTTTAGCGTGCAGACATGTGCTCATTCAAACATATTGGAATAATAAGAACAGCAGATGGTTCCAGATGAAAACTCAGTGGATCCTCAAAGTTCTTAGAATTCATCCTCATGACAGTGTTCAGAATAAAAAACAAGTTTATTTCCTTTGTTCATAAACTGTTTATTCAGATAAAAAACAGCAACAATAATCCAGCTCATAAGGATATTTTAAGTTTTGTTCTTTTCCCACAGCTTCTGACTTCTTCTCCAATGAAGTCGTTTTCTTTCTGTGTTTCTCATGTCTGAGTCACATGTTTACAAGAATCCAATTTTCTAATCCATTCAAAGGCTACACATCCTGTCACATGGCATGAAACAGTAAGAGACTGTTTGTCATAGTAACACTTGCCTTGAAGATGTCCCGAGAAGAAAATTGTTATTATAATTATCACTATTATAGATCAAGTAAAAAATAATTTATGGATCAACACAAACAGGCCGAGATGGCAAAATAGAAAAGATCCTTTATCCTTCAATTAAACTATTCATTTAAGTGTTCTCACCTAAAAACAATAAATAAAAATACAAATGAACAGCAATAAAAATATTGTAGTGTGATTAATGATACCTGATCATTTTCCATACATTTTTCAAAACCTTTGAGGTGTCCCTTGATGTTTTATTGCTTGTGGATGGTTGTCGTTACGCTCAGTAGTTGACACACAGTGTAACTGTCACATTTATGTGTGATCACTGATCACAGTACGGCCCTCAGGGCAGATTTTAACTTCTGTTCACAATAGAACAAACTCGTCCATGCTGTTGCTGGTGTCGACTCGTTTCCTTTCATTCTTCCTCTGGATGTAGGTGATGTTGTTTGGGGGTGTGTTGCCTCCCTTCTCCTCCTCCTCCTGACTTTTTCCCTCCGAGAATATGAACATGGGGTACGTCTCTGCTGATGTGGAGAGAGCCTGTGGGAGGAAGAGACAAACCAGTAGCTCTTAACTACATCATTTTGTTAAACACATCTTATTATAATATCCAAAAGCTTCACAGCTTGTTGACAAGCCAAATGTTTCAATGAACACAGACCCAAATAACTCATATACCTCATTAACAGCTGCGCATAGTGATTCAAAGTCCTTTTGGCCTTTGGCATAGAATCCGATGGTACAGCTCGGATCCATGCGAGAGAAAGACATTTTTCTGGGATGTTTACAGTGAAAGGACTGGAAAGAAAGCAAAGTAAAAGAGTAGTAATCAGAAAAGTTCTCATTACATTCAGATAAAATATTGTCTGCTGTTATCAATTCAACTAACTAGCTACCTCAGCTGTTGCCAGGAAACACACTGAACACAGATTGTCGGAATAGCTTAACTAATTTTTATTAAAAATATAAATTACAATTGAATTTAAAAATATATACAAACATATTGAATCCGGCACATCAAGCATTGTGATTGTAAGTTCGCAAGTGCAAAGTTAAACAAAAACTGATTGTTCAACTGTATGAAATATAAAAAATATTCTAATTTCCACCTTTATATGATGAATAGTGTAAAAATAACATCCAGTAACAGGAATCCAAATGAACACATTTGGAGCCTGACTGCTGGTGTTGATGACGGGGCGGGGAGCCACTGGTTTACATGACTAAGCCCAGCTGTCACAGGAGGATACAAAACAGAAAGCAAAAAGAAGAAGAGAGGCAGTACTTCCTCATACCTCCAAGGGAAAGTTCTCCTTTGTTATATCCACTGTGGGCTGACAGTAGTGAGGGTCCAAGTACAGCAGATGGTCATCTTTTGCACAGCAGGGCCAGAGTAGGAAAGAATAAGTGAGAGGTCTGACATCGAACAGCTGAACACAGTAATTATGCTGTAGACTGTACTGCCATTACCCTGGAAACCGATGAAGAACAAAGAGTGCTTGGGTTTGCCCCCAATGATTCCAATGCAGCACTGTAATGTCAAGAGTTTCTGCGGAGAAGAGTGATGAATGAGTTGTTGTTCTCTGCACTGGCAAGAGTTATATTTTGTTCGCTTTAGAACAGGGATTTATCTGTCAGACTACAGAGAAACACATGCAGGGTGATGATGATTTATGACTGAACTGTGAGACTGAACTGTATGCAGGGAGAAACCTGCTTCTGATGGGTAACTTTATAGTAAGTTATAGTGTGGTTGTGTCAGTTTACACAGAATGCACAAAGGGCTGAATGCAAAAAGCTTTGTTTGGATACTTTGACACAAGTGATGTAGGAGGGATTCAGTTCTTGTCCTCCAAGCCGCACAGGAACCAGGATGATGACAGACTTCCAGGACTGAGGGGGAGGCCGCTCACACAACCTCTTCACATCCTCTAAATAGACTGAACACACAGAAAGAAAGAGACGCGTAGACACATTGGTCAACAATTCCTCTCACAGTCGTTTCAGTAAGACTTC
Organism: Pagrus pagrus; assembly: GCF_965226575.1. Taxonomy (NCBI): domain Eukaryota; kingdom Metazoa; phylum Chordata; class Actinopteri; order Spariformes; family Sparidae; genus Pagrus; species Pagrus pagrus. Next base: position 9,913,312 of record NC_140197.1, read on the forward strand.
TATGGAGACCCTGCACTGCAAAAAAACTTAAATCTTACCAAGTATTTTTTGTCTTAATTGTAGTCAAAAATATCTCATTACACTTGAAGGTTCCCTCTGGTGTTTTTAAACTTCTAGTAGTGCTATGGTGCTGGGTTTCTTTCTTTCTTTTTTTTTTTAAAGGCTATTTTGGGGGCTTTTTAGCCGTTATTTGACAGGACAGCTTCAAGAGTGACAGGAAACAGGGGAGAGATGGTGGGGGAAGACATGCTGCAAAGGGCCACAGGCTGGACTTGAACCCGGGACGCTGCCGAGGACTCAGCCTCCAGCACGAGTCGCCCGCTCCACCAGCTGAGCTATCAGGGCGCCCTGGTGCTGTTTTTCTATGAGGAGGTCCTGTTTTTGTTTGTTTTAATCGTATTTATCTTGTGGATGTGCACGAGAATGCACATGGAAATAAATCAGCTTTGAAAATGATTTATGACGAAGGAAATGTACCGCACACATTTATTGTGTTGGTCAATGTAAACTTTGAAATACAACATCTTTAACGTTGTATTTTGCTGATTTTAATGCATTCTATGTATGCTTCTTTATTATTCTATTTTCATCCTTATTTTTATTATCCTATATTTACTATTATCTGGTGGGTTTTATTTTCCATGTTATTTTTGATTAATTTACTATCCATGTTTATAATGTTATTTTTATGTCGTTTTTGTGTCAAGCACTTGGTGCATGGAATTTCTTTGTTGTAAAGCACATGGAGCTGCATTTCCTGTATGAAAGGTGCTATACAAAAAAGGTGTATTATTGGCTTGTTTACAAGAAAATGCCACAGGGCACCTTCAATATGAGACACAATCCTTGTTAGCTATCCTAGTTAGCATTTCAATGAGCTAAATGGGACTTCGTTTTAGACAATTCTCACCTGATCCACTGGCAGATTTATTTGACTTTTTACAAGTAAATCTTGTATTCATTGTTTGTTAGTTACTTTAATGTGTATATCTTTCCAATACAAAAGGTCATGGTGGTAACTTTTTGTCTGAAAAGCGTGGTCTCAGTATAAATTGCATTCCCTCACATTAAAGGTGCAGTATGTAGTTTCAGGGGAGAAATTCTAATCAGAAGAGAAATATCTTCATTGACTGACAAACTAAATAAACAAACTGTCTTTGTTTCCGTGACTGAATGAACTGAATAAACAAACTGACCTTAAAGGACAACACAATTTCATACTGTTTTACTTTGTTTATATGTGGCGGACCCTGCCACCTTTCTAGCTTCAAACAATTTTCTAGGGACCTTATTTTCCTCCGAGAACAGCTTGTTTATTCAGTTATGGAAAAAATAAGTTTGTACTATTACTTCATTAATATTGTAAATATTAAAATGTCTTCAATACAAAGTACATAGTGCCCCTTTAAGTTTTCTATTCATTTTGTAAGTTTTGTATTCCCTCTGATCCACAGAGAAAGGCTGAGGTGGTATTATGTATCATATAAGTAGAGAGCTGTGGGGAAACAGCTACATTTTCTACGCCCTTCAAATACACTGATGAAAGAAATCACTCACTGGTGCAATCTTGTGCAACATACACGACTAAATTGGGAAGATCCGCTGATGCTGCCACAGCTTTCCTGAAACAAAGTGAAATTCACTGTAGAATCTAACATCTTTATAAAAGTTGGTGAGGATAACTGAACTCGGGACTTCAGGACTCACCGGAGGATATGTGCTGCAATAGATGGTCCATACCAATCTCCGGCCTTCTTCCCTGAGCTTTTGCCCAACTCCACCAGCTTGTGTATCCCAAAAGGGGCTGTAGGGTTGTCTGCGAACCATGACACCACCCTTCTGTGTGTAGCCTCCATGGGCCTGACCAGGCGGGAGTCCAAGCTCAGTCTTCTTCCCCTCCTGTTGGACCCTTCCTTTGAATTCAGTCCATGCTCTGCACTGTCTGTGGAGCGACTCACAAACAGGTCCATGTCATCTCTGACCACATGGTGGATCGTAGCCCAAGTCCAACCTCAAAATGATGTAAAGATGATGTAATATGAGTATTACACAACACAACTTAAAAACTTGAAGTAGACAATTGAAAAGACAGTTGATTATTGGGTCTCATTCCCAGGTTGTCAAATACTGACGCTTTGGGTTGGCCAGTGTCCCGGTTAAGCATCAGTATTTGATGACCTGGCAATGAGACTCAACAATCAGCTGTCTCTTTCTAGGACTGTCTACTTCAGCTTTAAATAGCACAAATATCTACTTGACCCTGGTCTATCATATGCCAGACAGACTGCTTTGTTTTCCCAATGTTCTGAACGGACAGAAAACTCTGTTATCACTCATTCATGTCGTGCAGTGGACAGAACAAAATGTTCTGTGACCAAATCAGTACAACTTTTAAGTAATTCATTTTAAGTCCATATGTACTACTGAAGTTTCTTTACAGACCCAAAATGCTAAAAAAAAAAATACTAATTGTCTTTAATAGATGTATGATTTTCAGAATAATGTTGACTATTAGTAGATTCCTTAGTAGTGCCCCAAGTACAGCAAAGTAATTTTACATGATGACACAACAAACTGTAAAAACTTCGCCATATGTGTAAATCCTGATACATTGTGGTCACAGCTAGCTTTGAGCCAATTTACAGACTTTTCTGACTGATTCCTGAAATTGAAAAATCTATTTTGATGCTCCAACGTCTTAATAATTTGGTCTCTTATAACACATTGATAAAGCAGCGGCTCAATGTAATCACAAGTAACACAAGTTAAACTAGCCTAGTCCTGCTAAAAGCTGACTAGCCTAGCTTAGACTGTCCAAACTATGTGCTGCTGTACTAACTTAATGTGAATAATGGTATTCTTTTTGCACATCTGGTTAGATGCTAATTCAGAACCATTGGCTTCGTACCTGTACTCTGCACAATGACATTAAACTGAATCTAATCTAATTTAATTAGCTGCAGGAATCATTACAGTGTGTTGAGTGTTGTCACCTGGAGGCATCAGATGCAGCAGCAGGCCTTTTGCCAGCAGCATCTGTCCCGTGCGTAGAACACAACCCCAGCCACTGTCGGTGGTCAGAGAGCCGCCTGGCAGCTGAGGGAAACCCCGTCTGTACGTCAGCCACAGCAGAGATACAAAGGAGCGACGGAAACGCTCCCTCTCCCCTGAAACAGTTACAGAGCTTGTATTCAATTTTCCGCCTTGGTTTCACATTAAAGAGATGACTTCAGAGGGTATGAAGGCCTACTGCTCATTGCCTGACCTTGATCCTTGAGCTCATAGGATTGTCCAAGCATGATCAGAGGAGAGCTCTTGCTGAATTTGGATTTCTGCTTCAAGGACCAGCCTGAAACATTAGAGGGAACAGACAGTTTCATTTCACAAAGGAGAATAATCAGATCCCTCCTTATTACGCAGTAACAACGTTAAACAGTAACTACGTTAGTGGGGTGAAACAGACCATATTTGACGCTGTTCCATGCTGAGACCAACTTGGATTTGAGTTTGCTTCTGTCCTCTGAGTCCTGATCCTCCCTGCTCACTTCCAGGTGCTGAGGCCCAGCAGATTCAGTGGAGAGAAGTAGCCAGTCATCCATTATGTCATCTGTAGGGGACTGGCCCTCACAGTGAGCAGAGGAGGAGCTGGGATTCATAACTGGAGATGACCAAGATTGAGTGTAAAGAATTGCTCTTTAACTCCATAGCAGCCTATGAGGACACAAGACAACATTACATGACACAAGACCACCATTCATCCAGAGTACATTAGATGATTTTGTCCTGAAAACAAGTTCTGAGTCCTACCCTGGAGCTGATGGGTTAGTATTAACCACAGCAAAGTGAATAATTCTCCATGACAGTAAGTAAAGAGGGTAACCATGTGACTGCACCCTGTGACTCGAGGAATTTCAGATATGTCCACTGAGCTGCTGCAGGAGAGATGCTGGAAGACCACTCTCACCCATTCTCAACCATGTTTGGCCTGCTTCCTCTGACACGTCACATTTGTAGATACAAGATGACTCAACAAGCTGTGGTCACATATTCACTGACACTATATGTGCATGGGTAGATATTGTATATATAATAGTGTAATCAGTGGCTGAAAAAAACTATAAATATTTTACTTAAATATCCAACAGGGAGTTTTTAACTGGATATGAAACAGTCTCAATTGTATACTTTAGCCTCTATATGACCTACATAAGCAAATCATGTTTTCATAAATATTCCAGGTTGGATTCAGATTTACTCAGGTAAGAAAAGTCCTAAAATAAAACTTTTTTTAATAGCAGAGTTCGAATGAATTGAGGAGGAACAGCCTGAGGACAGAAGCTTCTCTGTAGTCTGGTGGTACGGCACTAAACAAAGTGGACTTTGTTCACTTTGTCAACTCCTAACCTTTAAATTTAGTGCACCCAATAAAACATTTCTTGATTGTAAACAGGAATAAAGTACAGATACATGTTTTCTTCATTTAAATCACAGCACACGCAACAAGAAATGATAAGTGTAAAACTTGAAAATGTTTAGTCGCACTTGACTTGTTTTTGGTTGCATGCATGACTAAAATAGTTGCACTAGAGTCCTGATAGGATCCGCCAGAATTGTGTTTGTCAAGTTTAAGTACACGTATGTGAGTAAAAGGAAATTTGGGTATCAAAAGTAAAGCACTCATAGTACAGAGAAATGGCCTTCTTTTCTCAGATATTTGTGTTTTGGTTTCCTCTTTTGGCCTCAAACAGTTATTTAAATGGGACAATCTGACAGGTTTAGTGGAAAATCTCTGGTGACACCTCACAGACATCTAAAATGTGTCAAGGGACTCCAGCTAAACAAACACTGCTTTTTATTGGTCACAATCAAAACAAGTTGCAAACCGCTGGTATAATCCTTAAAAATGCATTGCAAATCATCAGCATATCATGTGCTTCTTGTATGAAATCTTAATCTGACAAGTAGCCGGTAACTATAGCTGTCAGATAGATGTAGTATAGCTGTAAAAAGTACATCATTTTCTCTGAAATGTAGGAGGTTTAAAAGTGTAAAGTAGCATAAAAATATAGATACTCAACTAAAGCACATGTTAGTACCTTAAAACTTGTGGTGAAGTACAGTGCTTGAGTAAATGAAGTTAGTTACTTTCCATCACTGAGTGTAATGCATTAAAACAATATGATAAAAGGCCTACTGGAAGGAAAACAAAAAATAAATACAATTTGAATCCCTTCAAATGTCATAACTATAACTCAAAACACATTAAAAATACTGAGATAATCCTTAACAATCATATATGTGGTAAAATATTCAGGTTATGTAGCTCTTGTGTAAGAAAATCCACATTCATGTTAGTTTACATGTATATACTACACTGTGTATTATACTGTACATGCCTTGTAGTGCGGATAGAAAAACATCAGTGATAACTCTGTCACCTGTCATGTAACCATAACATGAGACAAAATGGTGGTTAGGTGTCCTTAAAGACAATAATTATTCCAAACTGATCTATAAATTACTGTCGTTCAACATACTGCATGACGACTACATGTTCTATGTTGTGTACGTCACAAACATTGTTTAGCTTCCCACGACAAAGACTGACAATAGTATAGAATAACGCACAAAAATATAAACTGCGAAATATAACTTAAAGTCTAAATATGTTATGTAGCTACAAATTCTCCAGTCCAACTTCAGGGCTCGTCCAGCAGCACCCGGACTCAGAGGAGTTATGAAATTATGAAACGACGACATTCATCCTTTACCTTCATTCAGGCCTCGTCATTGTGTCTCCTTTAATCAGAGCAAGTCACTGAATGAATGTGGCGGAAGCAGCTCGTCTGTTTGGTCTGTTTTCGTCCCAAATAGTCTGCGCTCGGTCTCTGAGAAGGAGCAGCGTATTAAGTTTGCACTCACTTCCTGTTTATACTGGTGACGTATTTGCACTGCTGTGATTGGTCCAACAGACGACCAATGAGAGCGAGTCTCTGAACAAACAGACAACACTAGGGGTTTCTCTGCATTTTATTACATTTCTGCACTATAGGCTTTTTTGCATTGGTTTTTCACAACAGTGGCTAGTAAATATGCAATGCAATGGACAACAACAGTCGAGAGATAGTTGCTGCTGTAAAAAAGTCAAACACTTGGACAAAGATGGACATGACAGCAATATTACAACTTCAGACTCATGGAATGACAGCATCAGAACTGCACACGATGGGGTAGCCACACAGATTTGGTAGATTTCTCCGTCTAAATGTAAAATTTTTATAAATAACTAATCTCAGTAGTAAAGCAGAAATTCACTAACTGATAACATGTAAAAACATTTGATTAAATAAAAAAGTAATAAATAGAACAAATAGAAAAATAACAAAATAAATATATAAGACAAGTAAATAAAAAATATTTGACACAAAATAAAGTGCAATTTGCTCACATCACAAACAAAAACACATCTGTTCGATGTCCAAACATTGGGTTAATGTCTAATGACCACTATATCCTAATGGATGTGATGTTTTGAGGTCAGACTGCAAAACTCATCAACAGAAGAATGATGCATCAGAATAATAATGTGTGAAATGCAATAATCCCCCAGGCAAAATGTACACCTATTTTTCTTTGTACCTCAGGACTTTTTTGTTGCTGTGACATGTCGTCCACAAGGTGGCAGTCTAAGACAGGTCTGAACCTCGTGTCCCAAAACTATCAACATCAGTTTTCTGTAACACACAAGAACTAACAACCTCACCACTAAGATGCTCTCAACATATCTACTCCTGGCTCTGTGTTTATACTACTACTGTATCACTGATGGAGATGCTCAGTTTGATTGAACTGGGCACTGTTGGATTGCATATATTTTTACATTTAAGTGTTAAAAAAACAAAAACATCACATAATCTTTTAAATTAAAAGACTGGCACTTTCCTTCACACGTAACATTACACAATATACCGCACATCTGCATAAATAGAAAATAATGAGTGAAAGAGCATCCTCCTTTTCTCCTATCAGTGCTACTTTCATTATGGTTCTTTACGCACTTTGTCTCCTTACCACACTCAATATATTCACTCAGTAACCTAAAATATATCATTGCACATTTCACTACGATCAATGGAGACATTGATAAAAACAAAATGTGTTTTCTCGGCTTATTGCGAACCCTTTCCTCTGTCTTCTCTTCCCGTCTGGAGCACAATGTAAACTTAGTAATTGGGGACACCAAAAAAAGTTGCATTATTAGCACATTGCATAGCGTCCCTGTGCAAGTTCATCTATACAACCTCTTTCAATTCCACTGAAATTCAGCCCTTAAACAGATCTGAAGCAAACCTGCTGATTCACTCTCCAGGTATTTTGCTATCTTGGTCCAGTTTCCAGTATTTTGTTTTGATCCTCACTTCAAGCCTGAACTCTTTTAGTAACTGAACTTTAAGGGAATACAGTTTGTGTTGTTCTTTTACAATTTCAACCGAACTAAACGATGGCACCGGAGCTGATCTGAAATCTGAGTAATGCCCCTTTATAACAGAAACCTCCCTGTTTACATGTAGTTAACAGTTTGCCTGTCGTGGTCGGTTGAAAAGTTGTTCACAGTGTTCACCACCTTAAGGTCTGCTTTATATTTTTCATCTTTTTAAATATTTTCTCATTTTCCATGTGCAGTGTCAGACATGCATTAAGACATATGCATTTTTTTTCTCTATATACAACACATTGTGATGGACGCACAGTACATACACAGGCTTACATTATGATACCATGAGCGCACATTTTCCAACATGGCTGATGCATCTTTGTTCACATCTCATGTGTCTACATGTCACACGTCATCTTTTTGGTGATATTTCATCAGGCATTCACGTCTCTCCTCCATTCAAAGTTAATTCATGATATGTCAGTGTGATGCTACAGTAAAAGGCATTACATGGGAGAGTCTGGCTCTTTCTCACGGCCTCTTATCACGAATGATGCTTGGAGCTCCGACTGTTTCCTCTGTCAGACTGGACTGTTGCTGAGGTCGCTGTCTGCGCTCCTCGACGTCCACCCCCGGAGGAAGCCTCCAGCTTTCCTGCTATGTTTCCTCGCTTCTCCTCGCTTGACTTGGAGGTGTCTTTCCCCTTGGCTCCCTCTTGTGATGCCCCTTTCATAGGCCCCAGCACTGTTTTGGCCACGCTTGTGAGCTGGGTGACGAAGCTGGCTTTGTCGCCTGGAGACATAGGGCGGGACTTGCTCGAGCAGGGCGAAGCTGCGTTGGATGAGGGCGACATGGGATTCTCTTCCAGGACCTCCAGGTGGGCCCTCTCCTCTTTGGCCCCGCGGTAGCTGTGTGACACCTTCTCCACTTTGGTTCTGGCAGCTGAGCCATGAGCTGCAGCGTGGCTTTGAACATGGGTGGGAACTGGAGGTGCAGGTCCTTTGACTTTGGTTGTCTCAGTTGCTTTATCACTGCCACCGATGCCTCCTTTCTCTCCTGTGTCTGAGCCTTTCCGTGGCTTGGTTTGCTCTGAAGAAGATGCTTTCTGCATGTTACCTTTGTCTGTTCCTGAAGTGCCTTTCACTTTCTCCTCGGTCTTCTCCTGAGCTTTAGCAGCAGGTCCACTGTCTGTCTGTGAATGCTGCTGCTTGCTGTCTTGTTGTTGAAGGCCCTTTGATGCACTGGGTGTTGAGCTTTTCTCACTGAGTTTACTCTTGGTGACTGTTGCTTCAGAAGTTGAGCTGCTTGCACTTTGAGGTTTCTCACCTGGGCCAGGCTTGGCCGCTGTAGTGGATGAAACCAGTGCTGGACTAGACTTAGTCTCCACTGCAGCTTCACTTTTCTTTAGCACCTCAGCACTTGATAATGTTTTACTTGCATCAACAACTTTTGTCTTGGCCTCAGCTTTAGTTGCTATGCTCTCAGTGGGCTCAGACGCTGTGGTCTGAGTATCTTTCTCTCTCACGGTGACCAGTGTGTCACGGCTGAGCGGTGACTCCTGCCTTCCATGCCTCCTGACAGGCTTCAAGCCTCCGATCTCCCCTCCCATCGGAGGAGAGGGGGAGGAAGATGATGACGGAGACGGGGGAGCAGGCCCATTCTCTCCTTCCATCTCTAACAGACTTTGTAGGCTGTGCTCACAGTGGAAAGACTCTCTCCTGTAGTCCCCATGCGCCACCTCCAGGCTATGCTTGCGTAACGACACCCCACCTGTCAGAGGAGAAGGTGACGACGATGAGGAGGAAGAAGAAGGCAGCATCGGTGCTCCTAGCTTTTCCGCTGACTGCACCCGCTGCAGCAGAGGCGACCTGGGTGGCTCTGCACTTTTGGGACGGGGGCGGGCGACAGGAGGAGAGGAGTGCAGCTTGGCAGGAAATATCTGTGTGGTGTTGGAGCTACCAACTGTGTGGCCAGAGAGAGGTGGAGGAGAGGAGGTGGTCGGGGAGGGGGTGTGAGCCAGGGGGGACAAAGGGATGTTGCCGGCAGATTTGCAGCGTGCAGAGCGGTACTGGCGGTGGAGTTTGGGAGACAGGCCGTGCAGGGAGCTGGGCCTCATGTGGTGAGAGGCGGCCGGGGAGTTCGGGGTGCTGGACGCTGGGGAGCTGCTCTGGGAGGAGGTGCCTGAGGGGAAGAGAGGAGATAAACTTTAAACCAACCAATAGTATAACGTCACATTTTTTGTTGCAGTTTTCTTGCAAATCAAGTTTGTTTACACTGAGTGGTTCTCACTACAACACTTGTATATCTTTGAGATCTAAAACTGTGTTGAGTGCTCTTCCTATCTCATTAAACACTTGCAAAGCCAATTTTTGAAGCCGTTTTTTTTTTAAAATCATGAATTATTTACGTCCACGTGAACTTGCAAGCACTCATCTTCTTCACTGATCCAACAAATGTAGCAATGCACCAACCGGTGGTGCATTGCTACATTTGTTGGCCCGTTGTTAACACCAACTGTTAAGGGTGGAACAGTGTGAAAACAGCCTCAAGATGTGAAGTGCACTGCCCACGTTCTCCCACAGAACAAAGAACAAAAGCCCACAGCACAACTCGTGGTGGACAACTCAAAAAAGTACCATGAAGTTATAATATGATATAAAGTTACAGTATATTATGAAATATAATAATAAAATACATGTATTATCCTTACTAAGTTTTCATACACAGCAGAAAGTCAAACCAGGTAAGACAGGCACGTGTTCTCGACCTTCCATACTAACCCAGGTAAGGGGATTCAAGAGTGGAGCGGTAAGTCTGGGTGGGTGAGCGGGCAGAGAGGCTGTGGGTGGGGGAGCCTGGGAGACTGTCTCCAGACGACAGAGAGCGATTTAAAGAGGAGAGGCTGCGGCTGGTGTGGAGCAGGTTGGACTGCTTGGTGATTTTCCTGAACAAGGAGCTGCGCTTCTTACTGAAAAGACAAAAAAATTTATGTTGAGCAGAAGAATGAAAGCATTAAATCATTCAAAATGATGTATTGTTGTGATGTTATGCATCTATATTGCAGTAACGCACTCTTGTCCCTCCTTGGCTCCCGTCTTCTTGCTGCGCCGCGCCATCTTGGCTTTATAGCTGGACTTACGGGCAGGACCCACTTTGATAGAGGTGTTCTCAAATGGAGTAGTTGTGACTGTAACCTTGTTCCCACTCTGTAGATTACATGTTTATATGAATCACATGATTGTATGAGGAAATTGTAACTGAACCATTTATAAAAAACCTCAAAATGTATATAAATTAGGTAGGTAGGAAGTCCTCACCTTCAGGATAAGCTCTACCACCTCTGTATGCACCAGACCATGGACTGACTCCCCATTTACATGAGTGATGAGGTCACCAGCACTAAGTCCAGCCTCCTGAGCCGGACCTCCATCCTCCACATGCTGCGATCAGAACAAAGATTTAACAGATTTAGGCATTTACACAGAAACACAGTTTATCTGCACGTTTAAGCTCTAATGGGGGCTGAAAGGACACAAATGAACACACTGGTAACTGACAGACACATCTAAGAACAAATTCCCAACTACCACATGATTGTTAGTGGTAGTAGTCATCGACAACTCTGCACACTCTCCGTTTCCTCACCCAAACCATGTGATGCACGCTGTAGACGTCACTGTCTCCCATGTAGACTCTGATGGCTCGGAGAGTGAAGCCATACTTCTTCCCAGAGCGGTGGATGGTGATTGGAGAGTGCAGGACGTTGACCATGGGAGAGTAGTCTCTGCTGGGGGAGGAGTCACGGGACGAGGGGTTGGACGAGAGGGAGCGAGGAGACATGGGGCTCGCCAGAGGGGAGGCACCATGCTGCTCCACTGAGGAGAGAAGGATGGAGTTATGGTTACATCATTTACTTCTCTGTACATTTTTATAGTATAGATGTCATATAAACAGTGTGATTACCTGCAGGAATGATGACAGATAAAGCAGTAGCAGAAGCAGATTTGATAACTTTGGTTCCTGGTCGTGAGTTGCGTTTCTCTCCTTCAGCTGAGAGCTGCTGGTGGCGAACCCTCCGCAGCACCAGGTCAGTGGTGGCCCCTCGAGGCCCCTGTGTGTCTGGAAGCCCCAGAACAGTAGCACTGCTCGGTAGAGGCAGCGATGCTTCAGCAGGTCTCAGATGCTTCTCTGTGACATGAAACCCAACAGTCAATAAATGCTCTTGTTATGAATTGTGATCAATTATAGTAACACGTGATGTTGTGCTGCCTCATCTCTTCTCACCTCCAGCTGTGAGCCCATTGCTATCTTTAAGAAATGCTCTCAGGTCGCCTTGAGAGGCCCCCATTGCCCCTTCCAGGGAAGCCCCTCTGGCCTTCACTGGAGGCTGCCTGGTAGGGACAGGCAGCTCAGAGTCGACTTCCAGAGGGGAGGCCAGGCGGTGTGTATCCATGAGGGCGGAGAAGCGTCTTCGGGCCCCAGACGGAGGGCTGGAGTCACTCTCAGTGAAGGAGGACTCGGAGCAGGACAGGCGCTTCCTGAAAAACAAGACAGTCGTGCTTTAGTATGAATTTCTTCTCAATCATTCTGTTCATGAACATTAAACACACTGAAATGATCTGGCTAGAGAAATACTTCTATGGACACAATCATTTTTGTTGACTGCACTCACATCTCGGGCGAGCCAGTCCTCCAGCTCTTGTCCCTGAGGGTGAGGCTACCCAGGCTTTCTCTCTTGGCCACTCGATCCTCCCTGGGGACCTTGTGCTCCCGTAGAGTCACGCCATGGGGTTTATGCTCCAGCTGTGACAGATGCTCCATACTGCTGTACACCTGCAGGTCCACACAACAAGACAGTCAGCATCGTATTGTTATGTAAACTAAGGACTAACCATTGCAGTTTCAATGATTTGAATATAAGCAATGTAGATTAAAAAAAAGAAAAGTTTTAATGTGACCTTGCTGAAGCGAGGGGAGCAGGATGAGAAGCGATGTATCTCCACAGGCTCGTCGTCGTTGGTATCGTCCTCATCGTATGACTGCACATGATGGTAGCGCTCAGATCGGGCTGGTGAGGAAAGGTAACAAGATATCAAGGCTTTACAAAAGGTTACAGTGAACAGTGGCATTAGCTTTCTACTGCTCTCACTTATCCTACTAACACACATTATTAGCTAGTGACATCGGCCCACATGAGACAAAGGCAGCCACTGTGAACCGGGAACTGAACCGAGTTAATCAGCTCAAGCTTAATTGACGCATTCAAGTCTAAAAAAGCGCATCACACTATAAACAGCCTTTCTACAGTTACAGTAGCTGAGCTAGTTTCATCAATAATATGTCCTCAGCTCAAAGGATCTGTGGTCCGTGCCTTGAACCCCCACAGGCAGACTTACTGTCAAAATAACTGGTGTCTTCCTCAGACTCCAGGTGAGGAACAAATTCTGCCTTCTGTCTCAGAAGACTGTTCCAGTTCACCTCGGTGAAGAATGAGTGCTGCTTCACTTCAAAAGCACCACCTACAAGGCAGAGGGAGGCAGGGGGAGAGGGTGAGAGGGGGAGACAGACAGAGACAGGTAATAACTGCAGCCCTGAAGCAGGCAGAGGCACTGTGACCCTGACAGAAGTTGACTTATTTGGGTAAACTGAACCGGAGAGCCAACAGGCAGCGTGACAGTATGTAATCTAGGTCAGTGATTCCCAACCAGAGGTGAATGTACCCAAGGGGGTCCTTCTGCAGATGCCACTGGGTACATGGAGTAGTTCAGCTAATTTGAAATATAGAAATTACAACTGAACTAAAAAATATATATCCGCAATCAGCTGCAACACCTGAACACCACATTTTGACACACATTGAGATTGGGAGTGCATAAAAACTAGTCAGCAAGAGAGCAGAGAAGTCTAAACAGTTCAACAGCTGAAAAAATGAGCCAAGAGTGATGGATAAATAGTTAGTTAGCTAAAAGTAATGGTTGACACTGTCAGGTAATATCTTAACTGTTAATGACATAAATCCTTTCAAATCAATTCAAATGCAAACATTAGGAACACGACTGGTGGTTTTGATGAAGGGGATACTTGAGTTTATTTGACTGGGCTGTGGGGGTTTGTCTAAAGAAATACAACAGAGACCAGGAATATAAATGAAGAGTGACTGTGACTTGAGGTTAGAATCCGCTGACTGAGGTGACTGACCTGTGCCCAGTCGAACCAGTGGGTTTGTCTGCAGAAGGGAGGAGATCAGGTGCTGGGCATCAACAGGGAGAGCCTCGTCCCCCTCCGGCCACACTATGTCATCTACCAGGTACAGAAGAGAGCGAGAGGGAGGAGGACACAAGGCAAAATGATGGGTTTTGTATCGGCGATAGTGTGTATAATGTAACCGTCTATCCATCCAAGTTTGATCCCTCACCTGTGATGACCTGTCCGAACAGCTCCTCAGGTGTGTCTCCAAAGAACGGCACACAGCCCACCAGGAACTCATACAGGATGATGCCCATAGCCCACCAGTCCACTGGCTTCCCATAACCTTGACGAAGAATAACCTCCGGGGCGATGTACTCAGGGGTTCCACACACCTGAAGGAAAAAAAACAACACTTAAATAGAATATTCTACACCAGCTAGTCATACCAGTTTATTTAGTACAGCCTGTCGTGCTAAGTGGCAGAAAGTTGACCCTGAGTGGGAGACACGTGTGCATGGAGCATCTATGCCTAGCTAAGCAGCTCACTTCAGAGATGCCAAGACAAGATGAAAGCCCCGGTGAGGGTTTTCATGTGCAGATGGGTATGCGCTGAATGCTAACAGATTTCTGGCCACCAAAATGCACGCACAAGAAATAATGAGGCTCGGATTCAAAGCGCGAGCGCTGCATGAAAGGCTGGAGAAAATAAACCTCACGTAAAAAGAGGAATGATTATAATAACTGAGGAAATACTGGCCTATTGTTGTGCCAACTGTTATCGGTCTCATTTTTTCACGCTTCAGATATCTCTGGCACACAATGATATGGAATATATTTGCATAGAGATGAAGACATCAAAGGGCGTTTCACATTTAAACTTTACTTGGATCATGCTGGAGCTGAGGAGTGTGCACTGCAACAAGGCCAGGAGGACACAATTCACAGCTACACTCACTCCCTGCCTGTATCACATTTAATGAAATAATCTAATTAAAAGTGCAAATAAATTCAAACGACGTCATTAAATCGTCTCTGTGAAATTTGGCTCCGACTGCTTGTGCGAGTTACTTGAAGTCATTTGCATGTTGTCTTTGTTATACCTGTTTATCCAGGAACTCCCGAGTATCCTTCTCTATGTGTCCTTCGTACAGGTTGGTGGTCAGACTCATCAGACCCATCTTAGACAGGCCGAAGTCTGTGAGCTTGATGTGGCCCATTGAGGTGATCAGGAGGCTGAGAACAGACACAGCAGAGTTAAATTCAAGCTGCACAAGCAATGCGATATCATTTTTATTATCGAGAACTACAGTAGATCCGTCTTACTTGTCGGGCTTGAGGTCACGGTGCACGATACCGTAGTTGTGTAAGTACTCCAGTGCGAGGACGGTCTCTGCGAAGTACATGCGCGCCATTTCCACAGGCAGAGCCCCGATGTTCTTCAGCAGAGTGGCACAGTCTCCACCTGACAGCAGAATTCATTATTCGATTAGTCCTGCTGCTGACATTAGCAATTACCATGAATGTCTCCCGGTGCCTCTTGTCCAAGACCGTTCTAGTTTCCACTTAGGCCGATGAGCAACACTCACAATAGAACGCAATCATGCAATGAGGACTGCGCTTTGAGTCATTCTGCGCAGTATAATCGAGGATGTGCACTGTTCACTGGGTTTATTCACATTAGACCATTTACCTGTGGGATGGCCCTTCAATAGGACAGCAGTAATGGCCCTGCATTTAGTCCACAGACTGTTCAAAGCACTTTACAACACCCATTCACGCACAGCGCTTTCTATCCACAGCGCCTGATAATATTTCTATGGAAAAGCCATCAGGAGCAATGTGGGGTTCCGTATCGTCCCCAAAGATATTTCCACATGACGCTGGAGGATCGGACCACTAACCCTCCGATTAGTGGACGAGCTCCCACTCCTGAGCAGGGACTCTTCTCACGGCAGACATTTTGACTTGTCAAAGCAGGAGAAGGGTGACCAATAACATTAACGATGGCTCCACTCTACTACGTGCCCCAGTAAGCCATGTCAGTGAGTGAACACGCACAACACCACCTAAATGGAGTACAGCCATCATTAATGTTATAAATTCCACCAGTGCTTCTTCAGCCCTGACAAGGCAAAATGTCTGCTGTGAAAGTGATCTACAGCGGTCCCCAGTAGCAGTGCTATTAGATTTTTTTGGCCCCAGGACTGACTGTTGATCTGTCGACGCATCACTCCTGACTGCAATATCTCAACAATCACCGGATGGATTACTATTTCCTTCAGGATGAATCATATTAACTTTGGTGATCCCTTAACTTTTCATCTAGCGCCACCATCAGATCAAAATTCCCATTTGTTCAATTGGTTTATGACTAAACTGATGACATTTCTATAAGCCTGAGCTGCACTTTGTGTGAAGTGCTTATTAGCAGTTGTTAGCATGCTAAAACACTAAACTAAGATGATGATGACTGTAGTGGATCAAACGCAAGAATATGAGACAAATTCTTTTATTAAAATGTGATGCTTTAATCTAAAGGCAGCACACAGACGTACACAGACCCAACAGCAAGATTGGCAATCTGACAAACATATTTTTCCCACCAGACCTCCTCCAGTGCCACCTACACACACCTACACACACAGATATTCTTACCTTCCACATACTCCATGACCATGCAGAGGTGCCGACGGGTTTCGAAGGAACAGAACATGGAGACGACGAAGGGATTCTCTGCGAAGGTCAGGATGTCTCTTTCCACGAAGGCCTGCTGGATTTGGTTCCTCAGGATCAGGTTCTGCTTATTGATCTTCTTCATGGCGAATCGCTGGCGAGTGTCCAGATGCCGCACCAGGTACACAGCACTGGCACACACACACACATCACCACATTATTTTTCACGTCATGACCACTGTTTTACTCTGTGCCCAGGCCGGACATACAGATGTAACAATGAATCACTTCCATGTCAACACATCCTCATTAGTGGAGTGATTAGCTCTACTCACCCGTACGCTCCATTACTGATCAGCTTGATGGTCTGGAAGTCTGCTTCTCCTGGTGGTTTCATTGCTCTGATCTTACCCTGTCGATCAAAGATCGCCAAAGTGTGAAATCACCAAACCAACATGGCTGCTTCAAACGACTCGTTCTACACATTAATAAATCATTAACAGCCTGTTGTCTCATTACTCTCATGTCAAGAAAAATCCCATTTTCTTTTGTCACTGTAATTTTGGTGATGCACATATATTTTTTTTTTGTCCACGTAGCTTATTTCTTGCAGTTGGAGGTTTGCCTAATGCCAGAAGCAAAGATTTAAAGAGGGGTATCCTGCTTTTTGTACCTCAGCATAAATTATCTAAATTAGATAGATAAAAGCATGTGTGCCAAGACATTAGCAGATGAGGCATACATTTGCAGTGGGAGCAGCAAGGACTTTGGCAGGGCAGACTTTACAGCTAAGCACATTAAGAAAAAGGGTGGATGACTGTGGGGAAGATTTAAGATCATCTCAGGTCTCACCTCTGTGGAGTCGTCTGTTTCAGGGGTCAGCGGCCCCTCGCTGTCGTAACTGTCCAGGTTGACCATCTCTGATGACAAAAACATGTTGGTTTGAATCAGCTGTCATTTACTTTCTAGCAATCTGTACGTTGCACAACGTTTCTCTTTCCCACCTTCAATAGGGTCTCTGGTCAGCCCCAGCTGGCTGATGATGTAACGAGGAATGTCCGTTTTCATGAGGTGACCCTCCTTGGCGTGGTCCTCCGCTGCCTCCAGCAGATGGTAGAACTCCTCTGGGTTGAACTCCTGGAAACCAGAGCATGATGTCACCAGGTGGAAAGATTTGGAGCTGCTCCATTAACATGAAATTAATGTCATTCAATTAGACTCTGTGGGCTGATTGAATCTTTGTTTGAGAAATTGCTTCCAATGATATGGCGCAATGCCAGCGTGGCTGCTTTTAGCAGTCGTTTCATGAATCACTGCCTCTGGAGCAGCGCCAGGATTTGTTTCTGGAAGACGCCATCACTGCAGTTTGTGCTGTTCAGCCTGAGGAGAGACTGAATTTTGTTTTAGCACTGACGTATCACTGAAATGTACCTTTTACAAGGTAACTGATCTGAACAGAAGTACAGAAAATGCTAGAAATACAGCGAGTTCCTCAGGAGAGCTCGAGCAGGGCGCCTGCCCTCCTTCCAGGTTATATTTGTGCCATAACTCTGAGCCTGTGACATTTAAGCACAAAAATTATTCTATGCACACACATAAATGATGTCTTGTTGATAAATTATCATAACACAAAGAATAATTTAAAGGAGCTGTATGTAAGAATTCTAGTTTAAAATGCTGAAATTATCAACAGTGAGTGTGAAGAAAAAACGGCGTTGACATGTCAAAGACGTCTGTGTATTGTGATATATTAGAGAGATCTATTGAAGTTAGCATGCTAACCAGCTAGCTTCTGTCCGTCCTTTCTCATAACACCACTTTGTAGCTCAAGTGGCAATAACAAGTCCAATCAAACAAAGATTTTCTATTGAGTAGCTGGTTACATTTGAACATTGACTATCCATTTGGCTGGTTCACCCTGAGAGGAGGAGTGTGCATTTGAATTTGTTGGTAAAATGTAGTTCCCATCTCTAAAGAATGCAGCTGAGGTCTAACTTATGAGTGTAGACTTTAACATGTGTAGGTGTGGAGGTGATTAGTCCTTTACATATTCGCATCGGGCTGTATTTGCTAAGTTACGCTCACTTTTGAGTGATCCCAACAAACCTGAAGGATTTGATTTGCATCCCTCTCATAACTATACCATGCCCACATATTTAATTTCACTTGAAAATATGTCACAGTGCAGAATAAATCCCTCTAACTTCCATTTCACCGTGACTTTAAGTCTGCCTACACACTTGCTCAAGCTGACAGAGTGTTTCCACTGAGCCACAGTTTCATCCAACTGGAGAGTCGAAAATATCCGATTGTTCTTTTGGTTGTTTTGTTCATCTCATTGTTTTGTCTCCAGTCCACTGGCTAGTAATGGAACAAAAAGTATTTTTGGGTGATATTAACTTGCGTGCTTGCAAAACATTTTTCTCAGAAATGAGGAACATCTATGACACAACAGTCCATAGAGGTCAGGGTTTCATCCTCTACACCAGACTGCAACTTCTGGCTGCTGATCCAAACCTGGTTCTTAACGATGCCAAAAAGATTTAACGATGGAACACGGACGCTGTAATGCAGCGATATGTAGAAAACGAGGGTGCAAGTCCATCGATGAATCAATTCTCCATGTCACAGTCTTAAATGTCATTCATAATCAGTGTGGCATGACTCATTAAGACGGACACAAGACTGTTAAGGAACACAAAAACAACCAGCTAGAAGACACACACAAACACACACATCGGCATCCTCCAACTTTAAATGACACTGTGGTCACGCTCTGTCTGAGTCAGACTGGAAGGCGGCCCAGCAGTGGGGGGGGGGCTGTTGGCTGCCTGGTATTAGTTGTACTGAGGCAAATTTTAATCTAAATGCAAATGTCATCACCATCCAGACAGACTGGACCTTTACTTCACTGTTAGCGTCTGTTGATTCCCTACCCCCGCTGTGTAACACATCAGAGTGCTTAAATGCTTATAATGGGCTAACAAATGAGTATCTGTGCTCATGTTTATTTAGAGAAAATCAATTTGTCTTAAGTCACAAGAGTCGTGAACCATGAAATGTTCTTGCGATGAATGGCGGGGCTGGATGACGGGTAAATACTGAAGAGTGTGTGCGTTATCTTACCAGACACTCCAGAAGCCTGGCAGGTCTGGAGATGATGATGAGAAGCTTCTTGGCCAACTCTATGACGAAGGCTACTTCAGAGCTCTCCGAACGCTCGTAGGCCTGATGGAGACAGACAGACAGACAAAGAAAGGAAGAGGAAGAGGAAGAGGGAAGATTAGCATTCACAACATTTATATTATTATAAAATCCCCATTACAACACTAATGTACAGACACAGCACTGCACACATTTAAATGGGAGACAAAGGACAGACGGAGTAACAGAGGCAGAGCTACTGTTTCAAAGGCTGTGAGAAATGAATATCTGATCATAAAAAACACAGCAGATACAATCAAACCAAAACCAGGCGACCCAGAGGAATCACAGTGATCTAATCAAGCTGCCAAAATGGGGTTGTGATGAAATTCAATGATACCTGTTATCTGCTCCGGGCACAATTAGCCTCCATTTACTGCAGCAATTTCAATTATGTTTCTCACCAAAGGCACCCAGAGTTTGAATGAAATTAAAAACAGCGTTAGACAGATGTGATTGTTTCTGTGTTTTAGTCATGGATCATTTCATAGAGGTTGCCTCACAAGCACTCTCCAAAACAATTACACCAAAGCACACCCACAGCTGCCTGTTCTACACAGAGGAGCTCTGTCATTCATTTGAAAGTGATTTCTAGCCATGATGAAGATCATTTCAATATTCACTCGACTTTTTAGTAGTGTTTTTGGGCTCCACCAACTCCACCAAGAAAAATGTCTGACTGTTAGCTGCTACAAGCTATGCTAGCTACTACCCTAGCTAGTTGCTAACTGTTGCTAACAGTTCCTTTGTGCACTTAGAATTAATAAAACATTAAATTTGCATGTGTTAAACCAAAATAAATGACACAAAACTAGCTTAAATGCTACATTCAAGCTCAGGAAAGTGCAGATATTGGTTATAATTCTCTGCAGGTTCATCAATACAAGCAAATACTGTTACATTACACAGTCATTTTTCCAAAATTGCTGCCATGGACACATTTAAGTCGGTACCAAAAGGGGCACTGAGGTTTGACACCAAGAGTTAACCCACCGTGACATCACCAATTGGTTTGTGGACTACCGTGTTAAAGCCTTTAACTTTAGTTTGGCATTACAGCCGTCGAAATCTTGTTTTTGTTTTTTTTGGAGCCAGAAGTGACCATATTAGGGCGAGAGGGTGGAGCTGGGGAAGATATGCTGATACCTGAACCAGAGGATACGCCATGGTGGCGACCTGTCAATCACAAGGTAGCCACGCCCTGAAGCCTAGCCTGCTTTATCGTCTATTTTACTCTAAATGGAGCGATAATTTACAATTGAACATCATGCTGTTAAAACTCATTAGGAAACTGTTGACTGAGGTAATAAATCAAGTGAGAAGAAGGGTCATTTTTTCGTAATCTTAAATACAATCTTCCTCTTTATGCAACCAGTGGAGTCGCCCCCTGCTGGCCATTAGAAAGCAGGTTAAAGGCACTTCCACATTGGCTTCACTTGTTAGCCCCTGAGGCTCCGTCTATTATTTGTACAGTCAGCTTTCGCCACCCAGTTATTAGCGCTTAAGTTTTACTTCATATCTTCTCTCACTCACATCATTGAGAAGCTTCTCCAGGTTCTCCTGCAGCTCAAAGAAGTAGACAGAAGTGATGAGGCCCTCGCGGGCTTTGGCCAGGCAGTCTCTGGAAAGCTCAGCGATCTGGTGGTGGATAAAGCTGAGGACTCCATCAGCCAGCGGAAGAACGTTTTCAGGAGAGAAAGCCTGGATGAACTCAGCCAGCCTCCCCTCCATCTGTGCTGTGGCCTGGTGGAGAAAAAAACGTAGGTAGCATTAGAGAACAGGAGTGGTGAGAATGGAGAGCGGAACAGAAGTGTCAGTGATTAAGTTTTCGAAAAAGATTGAATTTCTTTACAAGACCCAGAGGTATGTGACAGAAAGTTCAGAAAGCAATTTCTTTTGTGGCTCTGACGGAGCGGCTCTGCTGCTGCACTGAATTCAATACAATGTCATTTTTTTTCCCATTTGACTCGTGTGAGAACATAAGAGCCCAAAGAGCTTTTACCTCAGATGAACTCCAAACTATAATGCCCAATTTCCTAAGATGTGATTTTTATCGCTGTAGAAAGCTTTCAGCCCGTTTCCTCTAGATACCAACATGCCAAGAGTGAAGGGAGGGGGAGAAAGCAATGAGGAAATGTCTTTTATTCAACTGTTCATAGCTGTGGCAGTGTTCAGTGAATGAACTTAATATACTCTCTGACAGGGCGAACTTATCGCCACTTGGCAGCGTCACATAATCTTGTTTGCTACGGTTTAGCATCCCCCACGGCTCCTTTTTTAACTGTGTTCGGATGTATGATATCAAACATTCGTATACACAAATCTCTGAACATGTTCAATCATAAATTATATTCCTTTTTATTTCTCTGATATTTGAGTTCTGACTTAATAGGATTAGGTAGTTATTATAGCATGAAAGATTGAATTCTCTGTGGGCTGAAGGATTTGCTCACAGTTGCGTGTATTTTTATGGAATATGGTCATTATTATGCAGCAGCTTTGTATTTGTGTGTCTCACCTTTGGGAAGCGTTCTTTGTACACATGGTTCATCATCACTATCTCATTATCATAGCATGAGGAGGAACGTCCCGGGCTGGGGAGGAAAAACAGAAAAACATGGAATACAGTCAGAAAGATTTGGCTTTCCCACCCAGAATCAGCTCAGTTACATTCAGTGTTCAGTCTGATAAAGAACATGTTTAAACTGGGCTTAAGGTTCGATTGGCACTTAAAGGTCGTGTGTAGAATTTAGTGGCATCTGCAGATTGCAACCAACTGAATTCCCCTCGCCTCACACTCCCCTACAGGGAATCAAAAAAAGTAAAAAAAGCAAAGAATGCAAAAAAGGTGAAAAATGCAGGTAGGAGGAGGCCCTGCTCCGTCTGTAAATATAAAAAGCTCATTCTAAGGTAACAAAAACACAACGATTCTCAACACTGGACCTTTAAAATGATCCAATAAAAAGAGAAAGTTAGTACTTTATGTGTATTTTCATTAAAGTGAGACGATGTGAATTAAAAAATAACACATTCCTCCTCTTTAAAAAGGGAAATTTGAAGTCAGACCTGGCTCAGTTCATTACACTCAGGGGTGTTCTGCTACAACCTTGATAGTTTGGTATTTCCAATATCTTAAGGTAGCTAATATTGGCTAACAATGTCAGCTAAAGCTAGATGTTGCTTTAAAGCTTTACTGACATTACTGAGTGAATTTGTTGGCTCTTTTTTTCCCCATAAATGTCACTTAAAGTGATAGTTTGGGTCTTTTCATGTAGGATTGCACGAGGTACTCATCCCTAGTCAGTGTATTATCTGCAGTAGACGACCGTCAGCTCTCCCCTGTGTGGAGAAGCAACATGTAGCACTGACAGGGAAGCATTGTACTGCTAAATGGTACCAACAGCAAGACGTATTGTTTTAGCTACCTAACAGAAGGCACACCTAAAATAAACTGTATTTCTGTTTGTAGTACGCTATATTTCCAACAATTTTGGTGCTTTACATCGCCATCAGACAGCTGGGTAATACAGTGTGAGGCAGGCACAGCTGCACTTGTGCGTAGGAATGCAGACGTTGAGGGAATGTAGTCCCAAAGGTAAGGGCTGTCTGACGGCAATGTAAAGTGCCAAACATGTTCAAAATATAACTCAAAATATAGCTCATACAACCCCACACCAAAAGACCCGAACTATCACTTTAAGCTCGCTTCAGGCGAAGTTAAGTAACAGTAACAGTAAGTAAAGCTTTAAATATCATTTAAAATAAAAGTGCAATGAATTTTCTGAACATATAATGGCGACTACATGAAATGTTACCTTGAGTAAACTTGTGGATTTCTCTGGGTTTGAACATTGCTGGAATCATTTGGGATAACACAACTCAACAAATAAAGGTCTAGTAGGTTTTCTGACATTTTAACGCAGAAATGTTACATATTATATCTTTAAGACCCTATCCAAACTAAACATAGTTCAGGCATTTTGGCTTTGACAGAACAATTCAAGAAGTTATATAAAAGCAATAACAAGATCAACCAGGGGTTGCCCCGGTAAATCTGCTTTGAAAGCGTGCTTTTAAAAAGAGGATAGTGCTCCGGGGCAGCTGAAGCGGCTGGTTAATCTCATGGGTGCTGCTGTCGCTGACCTGAGACTGCGGGAGCGTGGGCGCATGTGGGGAGAACAGCGGCCCCCGTCATCATCCGTGATGCTCTCCGTGCTGCCAAAGTGCTTGGATAAGAAGTGGAGCTCATCCATGGTGGGCTGGAAGGGCAGCTGGTGCAGTCGCTCCTGTGAAGAGCTGGACGACTGGAGTGAGAGACGAGGAAGAGGAAGAGGAAGAGGAGGGGAGGCAAGAGCAAAGGGTGGAAGAGGAAGAGGAAGCGGACGAGGGTGGGGTGAGGATTAGGAGGATGAGGGAGGCAGAGAGGGGTTGGCAGATGAGGAAGAGAAACAAGAATATTAGAGTGGGTGGAGTTGGACGGATCAGAGCGAATTTAAAAATCATGACAACAAACTCATATGAGGTGCAGCAACATCAACTACCAGCCATATTTAAGTGCTTCTAACTGTGGGATCATAAGTAAAGCAACTGTTGGATCAACATATACAGTATTTGCAGACTAAAGCTGTCAATCCTTGTGGACACACTGAGAATTGAAATGTTAACATAGTTGTCTGATGAGCCTCGAGGCAGATCCATGAACCTCGCCTCACCTCCTCATTTGCCTTCATCGAAGCAGTGAGACTCCTCCACTCAGTTTGCTAACCGAAACGTCGATCACTGATCAATCACTGGTGACACACTAATTGAAAACACTCAGGGTGGATGGAACAAGCTCGGAGACTCTATCTATTTCCAGCTGAAGTTTCTCATTGCTGTAGTGTTTTGACTGTGACTGTGGGACATCTTTTCACTTTCTGTATTTTGTGTTAAATGTTTTCTACTTTGAATGGATCAGTGAAGTGACGAGCAGACAGAGAACAGAGAGGCGAGCTGGAGGAAGCACTGGACACCACAGCTCAGTCTGATTCATAAAGTCAGAGCATTGATTCCAGGGAAACATCGTTTTGTTTCTAAGGATAGTCAATGGCTAAATTTAGCCCGAGATAAATGACTGTGGGACAGAATGTGCTCCGTCTCATGCCAGCTTCTCCGCTCTATGCCACATTTCTCATGTCCCTCTCATCCCACCGGCCTGGCGCTCATTACTTTGCCCTCCTGTCCTCCTCTCTACATCAACAGCCCTCCATCCACAGCCAGATGGAGAGAAGGATCCAGGCCTCTGTTACGCATCGAGACACACACTGAAAGACGCAAGGTAAAGAAAAAGAAGTGACAAAGTGCTGAGGATGGATAAAGTTTATATTCTTTTGTGTTCGTGTTTTTTGTGTGAGAGATTTTACTCAACAATTAAAACTCCCATGCTATTTCAACTGTTCATCACCTATTTCAGATGTTTGGCCAACAATTTATCCAAAATACAAGTACACCTCATTGAGAACTGTCGATTCATGTGATGGGAATGGAGTGATTATTTACCGTTGAACTGGGAGTATTAGTGCCATATCCAGACGAGGGCAAAGATGCTAAAGACCATCGCCGTCCATCCGCTCTGCAGAGAAAACGAATGTCACTAAAAAGCCCAATGTTATACATACAGTACACTTTGTCAAAAAAATCATACTGGAATACCAGTGGTTATTTTTATTACCTGTGAAACAATAAATTTGACTGTAGGACAAAACCCTGACAAGCTATTTTCACACTCTACGTATCTCAATTTCACTTTAACTAAAATAATGTCATTCAGCAGCAGACCAACGACTTGTCCCAGGGGCCTTCCTCAGAGAAGAAAGCACAGAGGACTCATTCATTGTGCTTCTGTATGCCTCGATCGCACAGTGACAGGCAGGCAGACATATTTGATAAATGAGGACAGAGCCCCCACTCCCAACACTGTGTCTGACAGAGCTAAATAACAGTCTAATTTGCCTTTTTCAACTACACCTCTGCCTATAGAAGCATTGAGTGGAGTCTCACCCTTCTTACTGCATACATACTAAAGCCAGACCATTATTTTAGACCCACATTCTACTGCAGTCACTGTGGCTTCTTTAATTATGGTATAAGGGCCTTAAAAAAGCCACAAGAACATTAACTTTCTAAAGGCCTGGCCCACAGTCAATGTTCCAGTTCAACCCAAAGGTGTTGGTATAGAAATAAAGTAGTCTCTACGTGCTACACAACTGCTGACTACAAGATCTGCGGATTATCTTGAGTAATTGATGATGATTTCTGGTTTTTCAACCGTAAATTCTTTTGCCGCTTTAAGCACCACAAGCTAAGTGCCATCTAGCTCCATTATATTAGAGCGAAGGCAGACAGATTTTTGATTTGGGGGTGAACTGCCCCTTCAAACCACAAAAAAACCAGCCCCAGAACACAAGGTTATGCGCATATTTGCAATATATTATGCAAACTAAAAACCCTCTACTATAAACTCACAGATGCACACATTCATGGCCACCCGTCAACACACCCAGTGTCATTAGAGCGGCGTGAATAAACACGGAGGCCCTGTGAATGTAATGGCTCGGCCCTGTCATACATGAGTCAGCCTGTTACACTGCGAGGACCTGCGGGTGCAGCGGGAGGCTCCCTGCTCCCCGGGATGTGCGAGACCTCTCACAACAACAGATCCACACCTCGTCTGCTCTCTGATGCTCACTTGCTCTCTCATCCTTTGTCTCACGCTGACTTCACTTCTGTCTGCCCGCCTGTCTTTCTCCCCTCTTCTGTCTCACTTTCGGTCTCACTCATAAACTGGCACAGAAACAAGTGAGAGCAAACACATATGATCACACTCAGTATATGCGTTGATGTAAATACGAGACCTTCTGGAGGAGGCAAATGAGAAGTGTGCCGGGTTGCTGGGGGAGAAGTTTCGCGGGCTGTCCAGAGGGCTGCTGCCTGCTGGGACAACAAGACAAGCAGGGGGTGACATGGGAGATGGAGACACAAAGGTGGGAAAAGATGTGATAAAGGTAATCAGAATGAATACAGGAAATCAAAGCACACTTTAAACCTTCTTACCCATCTTTTTCTCAATGAAAGTTGACAAATTATTTGGATCACGACAATAATGTGACATTCTTAATAACTGTGTAGGGTTTGGGGATATTATGAAGGCCTTTCATTTATTTTCAGACTGATAAATGCTTTGTACCCTCAGCGTTTTATTTATCCAGCCTTGTTCCATGGATAGTTATCTGGGTGTGTTGATTAATGGACTGTGAGATTTGATTGGGGGCTTTTTCATGGACGAATTAATCAAGCCAGCTAATTTGGGGGCAGCCCAAACAGACACCGTGCAAAAGCTACACAATCCTTTTGTCTGTCAAGCTCCACAGTTTTGGGGGTCAGAGAAGCTGTTTACCCCTCTGCTCTGCCATGTGTGTATGTAGCTGAGCCCCGCCCTCAGAAACACAGACATGCACCCCTTACAGCAGCCCCAGAGCAGAGGAGAGAGATGGGCACAGCGATGAGGAGTCTGTGTAGATACAGGCACTGCTTCACACTTCTACTGGGTCATGAGTGGTCACTGAGAGGGATTGCTTTTTAGTCTATACATCTATTTAGGAGAATCCTGCACAGTATACCTATAACTGTTTTTTTTTTTTTTTAAATATGCAGATCCAAATATTTTGGAATTTACGTAAATATTAAAATCAGCATGTCTGCCATCAACAAATGAACAAGACAAGGTCACAGCTGAGGTGTGATGTGTTACCAAACATACCAAGGTGTCCAGGGAGGGGAAGAGGGGAGTGTGGGCGAGGCAGCGTGGGAGACGTGGTGGTCAGGATCAGACTCTTCCTGTTGCTTGTACGACAACTATAAGACAGAGAGAGAGAGGGATACATGTAAACATGAGAGGATCTACTGTGTCGAAGTTACCACAGCAGAGTTGTGCTTGTGTCTTGTGTCTCTGGGCTTGTTGCTACACATTATTATGTGCATACTGCGGATGCATGTGTAGGTGCAGAAGAAGCAGGCACGCGCAAACACATGGATCATTGCCGGAGCACAACAGCGATAAGGAGAATTCAATTTCCTCAGTCATCCATCCCTGTCTGCCTCCTCTCAGAAGATAAGAAATGAGGGGGGAGAGTGTGGAACAAGATGAGAGAGTGGCAAAGTTAGAGAGAACAGTAGCAGCAGGAAAGGGAGAAAAAAAGAAAGGATGGAGATCGTTCCCAGAAAATAAATATTGCGGAAACATTTTTCACTTTTCCCTTCTTTTAAGTTTTGGGAGCTTAATAGCAGTCATTACCACAATGAGTCACCTCAAATCTGCCTGTGGAGTCCATACACGTTCAGATCGCACATGGTATTATTGGATCTAACTCGCACTCAATTAGGTAGTAAACAGAGCAAGCTTTTTATAGACGGCCCTTTATTTTTGTTGGACTACTTACACCGCAAGGGCACAATTTAATTCAAAGGCTTTTTTTAAACATGTGCAGCACAATGTGCTTTGGATTCCAGGGTAGTTATTAGGGGCATAAATAAATGTGAATACTAACAACTGGGAACAAAGACAACAAACAAAAATGCAATTACTAATATTGCAAAGTAAACCTATTTGGAAAAAGAAAATCAAGGTCGTGCTCAGTAGAAGAATTTCAACACAACACGCTGCAGCTTCACTTGTACAAATCTCTCTTCCTCACACCCACACTGTTCCCATAGATGTAGATCGACTCAGACGGTTTGTGACGATGTGTTAACACCTGACCTCGTTACTTGCTGAACGGCATATTCCTCCTTGACAAACTGTCAACAACCAGAGGATCTAAGAAATCTTTCATTCCAGCATAGGGGAGTAGCACAAAGCTGCTATCTGTGCCTGCACTTTATTAACTTGATTTTATCTGTCAATGGAGCTACATACTGTATGTACGCACCACATATATACAGGGGCGCCCCCAGACCTTTTTCATGGGGAGGCCACTGAAAATGTTGGGGTGGCCACCAAATGGCGGGACCAGGCAAAATAAACAAAATAATTACGTGTTACCCAAGTGCATGAATTAATCGACCTACCCTTCCTTTAAAAGAAAATCAAAAAATCAAAAAAACAAACAAAAAAAATAAATATAATCTAAATAAAATCTGTGTGTCTGTAGATGGCCTAGGCGTCAATGACAACTGAAAAACTAGAGGTTGTGTATAAAATGAGACAATGTCTAGATCAATGAAAGGTTTAAATTATAGGAATACTAAAAAATGAGAAATCTTTCCCCAAAAAAGGCACAATAGGCTCCTATGACCAATCCCTGTCTAACTTCAGTTTATCAGTTCCCCTCAGCTGTCAAGTGGTGCACGGTGCCAGACCTCGAAGTTAAATCAGACCACGAATCACCCCTGTGACACATCAGTTGAGCTTTATCCTGCACTGAGAAAACAAATCTGGTGCAAACTGATAAAAGTTTAAAGGCTGAACCTTGCTGAATATCTGAGTCGTGAGCGTGATACCATCTGCTACACAATGGTTTCAGCCTCTAGACTATTTGTTTACATTTTGGCAAATCTGCATCAAGAAAAGTCAAGCTGACACAAACATTTCCTGTTCACACTGGATTGACCACATCACCCAGATAACGGAAACCTTTTTCTCTTTTTTGTATTAGTAGACATTGACAGTCTTTCCATCACTGTTAAGAGTGTGTTAGCTGTGTGTGTGTGTGTGTGTGTGTGTGTGTGTGTGTGTTTGTGTGTGTTCGTATCTGCACATATGCAAATGATGTATTTATATTTGTTTACAGCCCTACTGCATTGTCTCCTAGCTGACTAGAGAAAAGAAAACAGCTCTCGTCCCACTAAGAGACATCTGACAGTTGATTGAACCAATCACGCCTGGCTTTTTCAGCCCTTCTCCTGCTGATCTGCTGTCGTAGAGAGCTGCATGTCTGCGTGTCTGAGGGCGTGGCTCGGCTACATACACACAAGGCAGAGCAGAGAGGTAAACACCACTGATCGAGCTTGTGAATACGCAATCTAATAAAGACATTTCTTTTTGTTTGGCTACAGAAAATATTATAATGAGGTCACAAAACAGCACCATCTCATTTATCAGTTTTCATTATCTTAACTCCACACAGGATGTCCTGATCGATCAGATCTTTAAGTTGCCTTATGGATATTGATCACAAATGCCAATAGGCTGGATTTAACGTGCAGATCCGGTAGCTGCTATTGTGCCATTGCAGACTTTCTAAACTGGATCAATAATATCCTGACATTGTTTTATAACCTTCAATCTTTTTCTCTGATGCTGCAATAATCTCACTCTCTCCCGGTGATACCAATCAACTCAAGGAGGGCATGTGTGTGTGTGTGTGTGTGTGTGTGTGTGTGTGTGTGTGTGTGTGTGTGTGTGTGTCTACATTTCAACATAGCTTCACTGGTTTTCATTACTTCTGTAATTGTGTCTTCAGAGTAAAGAGAAAGACGGGGCAACAAACCAAACAGAGCAGCAGGACTATTCTTGGTTAATGGATTCTCAGTGCTGCAGGAAATCAATGGAAGCTGGGTATAAACACACACCGAAACACACAGCGCACGGCCTTGACTTTCCATGTACAGCTTGGGAATAAAACACCGACAGTATTCGGTTGCTATGTGTAAAACACGTAGATGCTTTCTACAGTGTGTTTACTTCAGCAAGCATATGCAGCCGCTGATGGAAAAGTCAAAAATTCTGAGCGATGCCCAGGGCCCTGTTTCTTGCTCGATGGTCATTCAAGATCAAGAGAGGGGCGGAGGGGGAGGGAGAGATGCACTCCACTGCACTCAGAAAATCTGGATTCTACCGGCTGTTGCCAAGGGCTGGAGAGAGGGATGGAGGTGTGGAGGATGAGAGAGGAGATGTGCAGCGAGATATGGGTGTTAGCTGGTACAATCGTGACATGAAAGCCAGATGAGCAAAAAACAAATGTTTAGGGAACCAGGGCGACTCCAAACTCGGTAGAACGAAACTTGGAACTAAAGAAAGATCAAAACAAGAATTAGAGATGCAGGTTGAACGCGCTTTGTGCTGCTCATCACCCGCACAGGCACAAGGTAAACATGACCCAGATTTTTTTTACCATCACACACACAGACACACATACACGCACACATAAGTATATTCACGCTGCACAAACACGACAGAATGCATAAACAGAGCACACGAGGGAATATTGTTCATTGTAAGCTCAAGCGGATGATACAGAGGGGAGAAGCACGGCTCTAACAAAGCCAGACAAACAGGAGCCTTCATCCTCTGCATGTTCATCCTCCTCCCTCTACTCAACAGCAGGGGGACCATTAATATTGATCAAGCCAAACCGCCTGTTCATATGAAACCACACAAAAGTATGTGATACACTAAGTCAAATGAAAGCAGATCTGAGAAATAGAGGAGGAGAGAATGGATTAAACACAGAGACAGATAAGAGAGAGAAAGTAAAAAGCAAGAGCACTTCAAAGAGAGGAGAGAGATGGAGGGGGAGAGGAAGGAAGGAGCTGCTGATGAGGGGTCGAGGCAGACTGGTTTGTTTACCTCCACAACACGAGGAGAGCAGTAAATGAATGAGAAGTGGTGAGAAGAAATAATAGGAGTGAACACATGATGTGTTGGTGGAAAAGATGAAAAAGATGATTTAGGGAAGGGGAGATGGAGGAGAAAGGAATGTAAAAAACAAGAAATATCAAATTTTCTTTCATTTTATGTTCTTGGTTAAAAGCCTACACTAATGAAGTGTGCACCGGGCCTTTCTTTGCTTCACTGTGTACATATAAAGTTTTATAACAGCACGAAAAAGACTTGAGGACTTTATTAACGGAACAAAAAAACAGGGAATTTAGTTGGCGTCTACAACCCTGGAGGGAACAGGAGAGGAGGGAGCCGCGGTCACATGACGGCTTGTTGCTATGCAGCGCGCGGCAAGGAGGCTTCTGATAACGCCGACCGGGGACCACAGCGAAGGAGAAACAGGGCTCAATTGAGATGTCATTCAAGTTCATTGTTCGAGGGCGGAGGCAGAGAGAGAGTGGGGGAGGAGGGGGAATGATTTTGTAATGGTGACACAAAGTGAAATGTCAAAGAAATCATCTGGCAGCAGGTAAAGGAAGGTGGTGGGAGAATAAAATAACTTATTAAACCACAGGCAGAGTGACATTCAATGACAGAAATGTCACAGGTTTCATCCCCGCAAGAATAACCAGTCATCCCCTCAAATGACTGACATGAATTATGCAAAAAATGAAAAAAAAAACCCGAAAAACAAAACAGAATGAGACAGGAGAACAGATCGATAGGTGAATGTCTATGAGTGGAAGTAGCAGCAGTAGAGCGAGAGAGAATCACTCAGAGGGAAGTGAACCGTGAACGCACCGCAACAACAATAACCATCGAATAAAAAAAGAAAATAGGAAAACCAAATGGCTTACAAACAAACAACTGAACCAAATGACAGC
Organism: Pagrus pagrus; assembly: GCF_965226575.1. Classification (NCBI taxonomy): domain Eukaryota; kingdom Metazoa; phylum Chordata; class Actinopteri; order Spariformes; family Sparidae; genus Pagrus; species Pagrus pagrus. The sequence goes on from NC_140197.1 coordinate 9,945,335, forward strand.
TTCTCAGGAAAGAATAGAGTGTATGTATGTATAAGAGCACTGACAGGGGAGAAAACAACGTATGCCTCTGTTCTGTAGGTAACTACAAAATGTGCATTGTACACACAATTAGAGCAAATGTACGTGCAGAGATTACAACATCAGGCAGATGTTCTCATGACACAAACACACATATGAGAAAGTAACTGAGTGAAAGTACAATTGCATATGTTTATCTGTGTATTTATGTACCGGCAGACAGCATGGCATACATGATCAATGCTGAAAGACCGAAGCTAAAACTACACGTCCCTCGCAAAATGTTACCTTCATCATGTAGATGATCCAAGTAGAAGACAACATGGTGTTGTTACATTGAAGTGTATGTCTGGTTATTCCTACTACTAATAATGGGAATGAAAAATGTGAAATCCAATGCTAACAGGACAGTTAGCTTAAACTCTGAAAACATCCAGAAAGTGGGGGAACTACTATGCTACACAGTGGATGTAGTTGACTTAACTTGTAACCCCACAAAATAATGTGGTCGGTAAGGATGAGGTTTGTTAGATATGGAAGTAATGCTGTGTGAGTTGGTTCAGTTTTTAGATAGTAAGGGAAAAAAAGAATAAAACAATACATTTATTATTTAAACGATAATACATCATGACATGTGTTGTGTAAATAACACAATGTATTGATTCCTATTGGTATCGTTGAGTAGGTAAATCTAACACTACTGTCCACGGGTGACATGAGCAGCAATAAAAGGCAAGGACAGAAGCTAAAGTGGTCACGGTGAGGGCCTGAGGCACATCACTGTCCTCACTCAGCTCCATCACATCTGCACTCGACTGCAGCAAGCATTGTGTTAAATGTCAAAATCATCGCCTGGCTTAATGCACAATGGCCAGGAGACAAATCGCACACAACGATCCTTTTGTTCACCTCTTTCCTTCCCAGGTTCCTCAGCACTTCAGGGTCCCTGACAGCACTTCAAAGCCACTCAGCCGGGATCAAACACACTATTTTCTTGTTTTTTCCCCTCTGTAATAGGCTCAAATCTCCTGTCTCAGTCTGGGGAACTACACGGCAGCTGACAGTAGCAATATCTATCAAGCACGGGTAAATTTAGAGCCATTGAGAAGCCTGTGTCCTCAAAAGTGTTTTCCTGTAAGAGAAGCCCTGAGCGGGGAGACGGTGGAGGAGAAGGAGGATCAAAGAGAATAAGAGTCCCATTACTCTAAGAGGAGAGGAGAACGACAGGGCCCTTCACTGACATCAGGAGCTAATGGGAGACGTAGCACCTAAACCTGTGTGTATTGAACCCTGCGCTCCTCTTGGGGGAAAGCTGCAGCACTTAGACTCGACAGTCTGTCTCAGGTGTCTTGGCCTTCATCCGACCTCCATTGGTTTGCACATAATTGGCTAAGTGAAGTGGAATGGTTAACTTAGTTATGGAGGAGTGTTTGTGAGCAGATCACGTGGATACGACTGTGTGTGTGTGTGTGTGTGTGTGTGTGTTGGTGTGTTGTTTATGTGTGTTAGGGTTGTGTGACAAAACTGGGTGTAATTATGTGTGTGTGTCAGCAGCACAGTGCACCTGAGCCAAAGCACCTGAGGTAACACACACACACAACCACACACACGCACATTATTTCCTTTCCACCATTATTGCATCCACAGTATATTCATGTCATTCCCTAGTACCCCTTAGCATCGTTAGCATAACAATTAATTGGTTCGCTCACCCCTGCTCACCTCAGTCATGAACATTGCTAAAGTTAGTGAAGAGGTGCTAACATTAGCCTAAACTCTGATAGCATCCAGCGGGTAAGTCTTCCACAGTGGGCATGCTGTTACCCCACAGACTAATGTAGTTAGTGATGCACCTCTTGGCCTCGAAAGTAAGACTACTCTTTACTGCTGCTGGTGGTAAGCTTGTTAGCCTGACTTGCTAATATTTGCAGCTTGTTTTATCAGTTTCTTGCACCTTCATCTTGTTTTTTATGTTTTAGAAAGGCTAAATATAAGACTCAAAAACTCTCTCTTACTACATGCTTAAAAGCTTCATCATGTGGAGAACTACAAAGCTTGACAAGCCAGCCTTGCATAGTAATGGTTGCAGAGCTATGTTCGGACAAGGGGGGAGAACTAAGTCCAAGAAATGCTGCATAGGACCGTATGCCCATTTGTCTGACAGCCTGTTACCCCAGAAAGAAAAGCCCACTGCTTTGAAAGCCTGTTGTTCCGAAAAAACACACACTGAATCGGCTATTATGATGCATTATGTTGTTACTTATTACTGCATCATGCTATAATTTCATATCAATGTCAATAATGCACTTAAGTGATAAGTGTCTCTGCTAGTCGACCAGTTGATTATTGGTTAGGACCAGAGAGATTGCCTTCTAAGGGCAGCACCAGCACTGATTCAGCACCATGGACAGTCACTGAACTAACCACTGCAGGGAGAGTGTGTACTTTCAGAGCAACGGGCTGTCGGACAAACGGCCGTTTGGTCCAACGGGACCTTCTTCGGACTTTTGGGATCTCTGAGTAATGAGCTGCTGGCAAAAATGGCAGGACACCACTTAGTGTACGCACTAGGATGCTCATGAACACATCCTGATTAAAGGACTGTCTTGCGCAGATCTTTCCTCACTGAGCGTGCAGAAGGATACAGAGACTAAAAGAGAAAGAAGAGAAAATGGAAAGCGAGAGAGGGAGGCAGCTGAAGCTGGTATGCGTGTCTTGCTTGCTCACGTAACCTCAGTGAGCTGGTCTCTAATGGAAGAGCAGACACAGATATCACCCCAGGGCCCTGCACTCTCACTCTCTCCTCCTTTCACCTCTTGCACAACCTTCCTTTTCTTTATCCAACTCTTTAGCTTTCATAATCACTCGTCCCTTTGTTCTTCTCTTTCCTAGATATGACTTCAGCTCACTTTTCAAATACTTAACTGTACATTGCAGGATTTTAGGGATTTCCAAAATGATTCCTCTTGGGTTTGAGCACGACTGCAGGAGTATAGCAGAGACTTTTGTGTTTTTTCCATCTGTCAGCCTGTGTGTCTGGTCTCAGGTGTGCCGTAGCGAGAGTCTCTGCTGTAATAGAAGCCGGTTTAATCCCCCATCAGCAGGGGAGAGTGAAGTCACCATGCGAGACTCAGCATGACATCCACTTCTCCCGCCACCGGAGAGGAAACCCCCGGTGCTTGAATGTCAGCTCAAATTTTCAGGCTGTTGACATCAGAGCGATTAAAAGCATCAATTATGAGCACAAAGGAAAGCAGTGCTCATGTTATTTATTTAAGGAATACGATTATGAGTTGTTGGTTTTTTTTATCCCCGCAGGAAAGTTGTCTTTGTACCTGCATTGAGCTGTAGTTGCACAAGAAAACTTCAGCTGGATAATAAATAACCCGCCCCGGTTAGTTGATCTTCAGAAAAAACATCTCTCACCGTCAGTGATTCAGACTCTGGAAAAATCAATCTAAAACTTTTTGTTCTGCCTGACTCATCTTGGGTTCACGTCATCATCGACTGATCCCTTCAGAGTCGGTGAATCAGTCTACCTGTAAGTCTGCTGGAAATGTCACCATGATGAGTAACTGATTTTCACTAACTTCATGTTACATTCACATCATCAGGGTCAGCGAGACCATCTCTACCAAAGATAGAGTGCTAAATACACAAGAATCTCAATCTCAAGGCTCTTCATTTTCAAACATCTACTACACTCTCACTTAATTTGTATCATTTTGGTGATAAACTGTGACGTATTACTATTATTAACTGAATTGTTTGCCATAAAATGAAGGCTGTCATCATGAGAAATATCACAGTATGTGAAATGAAAGTGGAAGCTTTTTCAAAATGTCCAAAGAAAGAGTCTACAGCCATGCCAGCAGCTCTGTCAGGCTGTTCTTAGCTCACAATACAATGCAAACACTGTGATGTTTATCAGGTTCAGTGTTTACAGTGTTCACCATGTTAGTTTGCCAATGTCTGCTAATTAGGCTGATGGGTGTGTCATTATTTTTCATTCATCTTGAGGGCAACATGCATGTCTGAACTACAGACGTTAATGATCAATCACTGTTAGGACTTTAACTGATTGAAAAGGTATTAACCGACCATCAGAGATGAGGACCAACACATCAAAAAGTATTTTGTTACATTTAACAAATACTTGCTTATTAAATATTTAAAAAATATGTCAGACTGAATCAAAAAGGGACATAACGCAAGACACTCAGAGGAACAGAAAGCAAGCTATGATGTCACCAAAGCTGCAGTCCATGAAATCCAAAAAGTCCAAAATGCAAAAATTCAACATCCAAAGCGAAAGGCAGACAAGAAAGGCTGGCAACAAGACTAATCCAGATGCAAACCGAAAACAAAGAACAAGCCAGTACAACACAATGACTCAGGCAGCTAAAGCTGGAAACACATGATGGAAAGATGTGTCAGGGACCCGCTGGAAACACCGGGGCCAAACAGAAGAAATGACGAATAGTGAGGGGAAAACACTGGCTTCAATACACAGAGGTGGATTAACTAATGAGACACAGGTGAGCACGACCCATGAGGATATAAACTAAAAGATAAAACGGGAAATAACCAACAAAAAACAAAACTGTATTTAATTAAAATACAATTGAATAAATGATGTCAAAACAAACAAAGTAAACAAACTCTCTTTGTTTTCATGACTGAATAAACTGAATAAACAAACTGACTTTAAAGGACAACACAATTTCATACTGTTTTACTTTTTCTGTTGTGTATAAGTGGCGGACCCTGCCACCTTTCTAGCTTCAAACTGTTCTGGGACCTTATGTTCCTCTGAGAACAGCTTGTTTATTCAGTTATGGAAAAAATACACATTTCTTTTGTATTTTGTATTAGTTTGGATTAATACCTTATTAATATTTAAAATAATATATTTCAAACGTATTTTCCCAAACTACATAGTGCACCTTTTAGTAGCTTCAATATGAGTTGGATTTTGTTGGGCCAGTTGTTGAACTCTTGAAGTCATTATTTTGATTTATTTAATTTGTCAGGTAACTTGGTGTTTACTTTGTTTTGTATCGAACATAGATCAGGTCAGTGGAAAAACATCCAGCATATTTCGTACATTAATAATGATTAACTGCAAATCGATTTTTTAAGGCAGCAAACTAGCAATTCATGAAATTTCTTAAAATTTGCATCATCATGGTGATCCATCCATCCGTCACTTTAGGAAAAAACATGAAAGTCAGTAGGAATCATCCTCTGGGGATCATGAATGTCCAAATATCATAAAACGAAATCTGTTTGAAAAACAGTTTGTGAGATATTTTATAGTGGACTGCCCAGCTAGCATGGCTCAAAGTTATCTTTATGGAGGACTTTCTTAAAACAAACCATATCCACTCCACTTAAACAGCATTCTATACATGTTTAATACCTCCATACAAGCTGTCAGACCCTGAGTGTGGCAGAAACATTATTCTGTAATATCCAGAAAATCACCAAGACTCAGCAGAACAGAGCAGACATCTGAAGGCAGACGCAGTGACCTTACTCAGCAGTCGCACTGTCAATACCAGCCTCTTTGTAATGTATACTGCAGACAAAGTAGACTGAGACAGAGAGAGGAGTGACTGAGCATCAGAGAGACTGAAGAGAGAGAGGAGAGCCGAGAGAGAGGAGAGAGCCTGTGCCGCCACACCTCACATCACAGAAACCAAATCATCACTGCGCCGTCTCTTGTTGTACCTTTTAGTGCGTCGGAACATGTTGCCAGCTGGGTATCTAGGCGTAGCTCTGAGCAACAGGAGCAGCAACGGCAGCCGAGCGGTGAGCGAGCGCAGTCAGAAAGCTGCAGGTCTCTGAGGAAAAATGTCACCGCAATGCAACGCGTACTGTAGCTCCCACAACCTTTGGATGTGCACTGGTGTCTGGGCTGGTGTGGCCGAGACCCAAAGAAGAGAGAGTCAGAGAGGGAGGGAGGGGGGAGGGAGGGAGGCAGGGCCTGTCTTTTTGAAAGGAACAACAAAAAAGCAGCAGGGGATTGTGGGTCATTTTCTCAAGGCTAAGGTGCTGCAGTAGTTTTAGTTTTGTGTCTGATTTGTTTTCTTTTTCTCAATGTCTGTGCACTGAAGGAACCTGATGGGCAGTTAAAAGCTTTTACTGCAGGCTATGGGCACCATGAATGAGTGAGGCAGAGAGTAAAGGGAGGTTCATTTACCTCAGCACAGAGAGAAGAAACAAACACGGGACAAGGTCATGGGGACCGTTACATAACTGAGAACCAGATGTTGAATGGAGTCAAAGAATCTTTAAAAAGCATAACTGATGACGATGCATGCCACACACACGCGAACACACTCTGAATGGCTGTGTTTACCCATGAATGGATGCAGCAGGCGGATTGAATGTGAAGCCAACTCCACCGAGCTCATCTATAATGGATGTTGGTGCTGATAGCGTCCTACAGAGGGAGAAGGGCCGTGATGAGAAGGAGACGGACTGAATCCAAATGGAAGCTGTCTCTCTCGAGAGAGAGGGGCACGATGGTAAAGATGGGAAGTAACGGAGGAAAGTGAGGGATGACAGTGAGATGCATCGGGGAACACGGAATGGGTATGCTGCGGCTTCATTTCATGTTTGATTACCCGTGATGACTCGGGACGAGTTAGGGGGCAGTGGACAGAAGATGGATGGGGCGAGAGAAGAGGGTGGAGACGGAGGTAGTGGGCTGTGACCACACACACAAACAGATTTACTCTTATTCAGTGGAGCAAAGACATTATAGTGAAGCACCTTGAGACCTATCAAGATGCTACTGCTCTTCTGTAATACTTTCATAATAATCTGGTCGTCATGCAGTGATGGAAGAAGTATTCTGTTGTTTTTTACATAAAGGAACAAGGACACGTGTTACGGACGACACTCCACCCATGTGACTAACCCTTTCCAGTGTTTTAAAGGTCCACTCTGCAGGATTTTGTGGCATCAAGCGATAAAATTGCAGATGGCAACCAACTGAATACCCCTCGTTGCCCCCGATCTCTACAGTGGCCCTCTGCAAAGCGAGTTCGTCTGTTCTGGGCTACTGTAGAAACATGGCGGTACAACATGACAGATTCCATAAAAGAGGACCGACTCCCTCTGTAGATATAAAAGACTCATTCTAAGGTAACAAACACACAACAATTCTCAGCTTAAGGTGATTATACACTATGAAAACATAACTATGAATATTATATATTATATGTGTTTGTAAATCTGTAAGTCTGTGTACAATGTTTGTTGCACTTTAATTTTAGTTTAGTCCTTCAGTTAAAGTAGACAAACACACACTGACATCCTATGTTTAGAGACACTATAGGTGCGGGGTGCTGCTTCCACTGTCATTTTTGTTTTGGTAAGGTAAGCTAGTAAAAGTTGATTTTGACAGAAATGGCTTTTATAATTTGAGTACTTCAGAGCCTGTACTTTCTTACTTTTACTTGAGTAAAAAAAATACTCAAGTGTACTTTTGCCACCTAAGTCCAATATTCACTTTACTTTTTAGCTCTGTTTTTTGGTCTCCACCAACTCGCGAAGGAAATATCTTGCTCTTTAGCTGCTACACGCTCCATTATTTGTCTGTCAGCACTTACTTTACTGCTGAGCAGGCAGGTAGCATATAGTTTTTTATAGCATTTTCTCAGAAAGCAGCTGCTAGTAGCGTCTGGAAACCGCTGCCAATAAGCTTGGAAAAGCAAAACAATGAGCTGAAAGAGGCTAAAATGCTGAGGGGAACTGCAAGGTCAGGTGATAATTCTCTGTGAGTTTTCCTTTTCACATAGTCATCTCGCATCTTTTGTTATTATAAAAAATAAAAAGAATCATAGCAAACTTTAACTAAAATATAGTCAGCAAAATTTACTTGAAGTATCAAAAGTTCTCATGCAGCAGAATCACTCCAGTGTTTTACTATCATAAACTGGATTATTTTTACAGAACAGAGTGTTCTTTCCTGCTTTTAATGTTTATGTTTGTTTTCTATACTTTTGTCACCCCTTGAACTAAAGCTGATTGCTGTTACACTGATAAACTAACAACCAGAGAAACTCTGCATGTGCAAGAGGGAGATAGAGGCAAAGGGATTCAAAAAAGAGGGATAGGTACAGCCGAGGGCTGGATATGAGAGCAGAGTATACACAGATTATAACCAAGTATAGGAAAAGAGAAGGGCAGATAAAGAGCCAGTGAATGAGCAACTGGAAAAAAGCAGAATGGCTTTCAGCACCATGGACAGCATCCAGAGCCCCCAGCCGGCCTTAATCAGACACCGACAGACTCCCAGCATCCCTCCAGCACGACCTCCTCCTCCTTCACATAAAGGCTACACACTCAACACCACAAGCACCTCTCAAGCCTCCTCAGAGCTTTTTAAACACAACGTGCAAAATCATGGTCGGCAGCATCTCTTGGTGTGATTGTTCGTCGTCATGGAGGGAGCCGGTCTCTCCCCCGAGAGCGGGGAGAAAACAGAGGGAGGGTGAGAGAAGGAGGGAGGGATGAACGGAGATAACACTCACCTGCTGTTTTTGCGAGGCAGTGGCAAATCCTTCTGGAAGAAAGACAAAGAAAAAAGAAAAAAAGAGAGATCAGGTACAGAAAAAATCAAATACATGTTCACAGACTTGACAAAGATCTTCTACAGGAACAACAAACAGCTGTTTCCACAGGCTGGGTGTGTCCCATGACTTGTAAACTGGCCTTTGTGTGTAAATTGTTGGGAATTTAAAGCCACAAGAAGCCTTTTGAGAGCATTTTCATTTTAAATGTGATGTTTTTCCTTGAATCAGATGATGGGACGCTGTGAAAGCTTTCAGGTAGAGATAAAAATGTAAGCTTCCTTAGTAAAGGGGAGATATTGTTTATAAAATCTGTCCTACTTTTAATGGTTGGGAGGTTTATTTATTAACAGTGTAACAGTTAAATTATGTAACTGTTAGAAAAAGAGTTTTTCAAAGAAAAATTACTGTTATTTTGGATTATTGTTAAATTTCTGCACAGATGGATTAAACTGTGCCCATATTATCCTCGACCCCGTCTACAGTATGTAATCCTGTGCTAAAATATAACATGGCCCCAGGTTTGTTTTGTGCAAATTTGATTAAACAAAATTAATTAAAGAGGTCGACCTTAAAGCTGCTATAAGTATTATCTTTTCAAAATTAAAATATGTGTTAAATAGCTGTATGTTCCAACAGTAATCATTGTTGTAGAGTGTTTCTGTAATCCATGTCTCTCCTCCCGCTGCTCATGCAGTCACGCAAGTGTGTTGACGTAGAGAGAGGGGAGGGGATTGCTAACTACTTAGCAGCTTTAAGAGCAGTTGTGCTTTAGTAGAGCGTATTCTTATACACACAGACAAAATTATAATTATAAACAATATACAGTTATAAAAGATCCCACAAACCAATCGAGTGTTCGATAAACCCTGACCACAAAACAGTGATCGTCCTACCAATATCTCAGCAACTGTTCTAGATGCTATCAGGGCTAACATGATTTTCTTATTATATCAAAAGTGAAAACATACTGGTTAAAGATATGAAAAATAAAGCTTAATAATAACAACTTTCCACTTCTGTACTACAATCTAAGAGCAGGTCTGTTTCTTTATTTCAATGTCTTCTACATCAATCTTATGCTAGTGAGGATGCTAACGCTTTGCCTAGGACATGAAGCTTGCATGAGATGATTTCATGTATGTAGCCATTGAGTGAATACTTGAAACCCTTTTTAAGGGGTCCTCTTTTTAAACTGAGTCAAGCGTAAACATTTAAATCAGCAAGAGATAATGTTTTCAACGAGCTTATGGACATAACGTTAACTTGATTATTGTAGCGAACTAGCTGCAGCTGATAAAATCTGCTAGCTACAGGAATCAGCTTAGCCTGTGTTTACTGTAACTGAAATAAGGGAACATTGTTTTTTAAATGCCATAAGAATTTCAAATTGTTAATCTACCACCATTAGCATGTAACAACAAGACGGACAGGCGTAGCAACCGCAATGACACAAGGTGGCTACGCAGTGAATTGTGCGTTTAGAGGCCTCTTGGGGACTTGATCTTATCCTGATTAACTTTGTATTATAACTATTACATCTAACTATGTGTTAGCATCTATGTTTGTTTTCAACCAGCCAGTCTGTTAATTTCTGCCACTGCTTTGAGCCAAGCCGCCCCCCTCCCCTCTTCCCCTCCTCTTCTATCCTGCCATCTCCTGAGTCCAGATGGACCGAGTACATTGGGCTGAGGCAGCATCAGCAGACACTCACTGCACCGAATGAAAACAGTGTGAGCAGAGCCAGATCTCATGCCAACACAGCCTGGCTCTTTACAAAACCCCTCCACGCTGAGCTAGGGAGGGGAGGGAGGGGAGTGAGGGTGTAAACAAGGGTGGAGCAGAGGGGGAGAGGGAGATCATGCTTTCGTGGACACAGCCTTACCCTTGAGCCTGAACAACCTGACCTTCAGCTCCATGTGTGTCGGTGTGTAAATGAGTGTCAGGTATGAGCCATTACAGCGTGCAATTAATGCATTAGCTGCTTCACACGTTCTCCTGTCACATGCTGGTTAATGTTGTTAAGCTGCTGTTAGCATTGCATCGACCGCCTTCTAACCACAGTCAGTGCAATTATTAGGTTAACCTTCGGACAAAGATTGTGTGTGTGTGTGTCTAAGTGAGCATGTATATGTGTGGACCTGCTGCTGTCGATCGCCTGTGAAGCACAAAATGCGTGTTATACTGTGGCTGCCTGAAAGCTCTGTATTACAAGGACAAACCTCCAACAAAGCAGAGTGTTTTTTATGTTGTCAGTCACCATCCAGAAGGCTAAAAGTCTATGTCACAGAGAGCAATTACCTCTAGAAGGGGAAAACAGGGTAGTGAGGCGCCATAATAAACCAAACAGAGTGGAAAAACACTCCCCCGATAAGAGGAATAGGAAGTAATCTCTGGATCATAAGCCAATAACAGGCCACACAGCTATTCGACTGCATGTCTCCAGGGTTTACGTGTTAACAGAGACAAATCCTTCCTTACAAGGACGACTGAATATTCAACCTATTGATCCCTTCTCACTTTGTCCTTCATTGATCAGGCTAATTGACCCTGAGCCGTCAAAGCCAAGGAGACGATGGCTTACAAGAGAAAGAGGCCTCAAGACAGGCTCGTCAGTGACGACGGGGGTCAACTGTACAAATGAGCCCTGACTAGACCTGACAGTCAGTGCTATTACAGAGCAGCGATACAGTCCAGAGTAAAACACAACCCCGTGATCCCTCATCATGTCACATCATGTGTACTTTTCCTTCTGAACTGTACGTGGGGGCAGTGTCGGGGTCGTAGATGGGATTTTGAGCTCATCAGTCCAAAGTCTCTCCGTGCACCACCGACCAGATCAGACAACAACAAAAAATATCTGTTTTTTTTTATTTAATGCTTACACTAATACAATTTGTTTTCAGTAAATAAAATTCACCACGATGAAGATCCAGATGCTGTTTCAAAACCTGCTGCACACTCTTAAATTCAGTATTTAAATAAAGAGTGAATCCTTGGCTTTAAAGATATAATATGTAAGATTTTTGCATTCAAATTAATCTTCATTTTCAGGTGAAGTTATCCTTTAAGTTACAAGCAATGGCAATGGCAGTACTAACATCTTCTGTGATTGTGTCTGGAGGGGGTCGCAGGGCGTGACCTCACTGTCTTCAGCGTTAGCTACGGCCCTGGGCAGTGTACACATTAACATAAAATAATGTATAAACAGGATAGACTTGTGCATTTTGTTTGTCCTCAGGAACTGATGGGCTGTTTAACTGCTGCAAATGTTGCAGTCATTTAAAAAAACAGGCTTTTTTTGCAGAAATAGTCCATTTAAAACTAAATACAAAAGAAACTCCAAACGCACTGAACATTTTATAGTAGCAGACTTCCTTATCTCTTTTGTATCTGAATCCAGAGCTGTGAACATCTGCTCACTGTCTGCCTGATGTCCCTCTGAGGGGCTCTTTAATGTTCAGGCATGTCTAGACAATAAAAAGAACCAGTTGGCACATTAAACAAAGCGCAGCCGTCCGCTGGAGCCTGAAATAATAAACAGACACCATGCTTCCACCTTCCACTCCTCACATGACGCCTTCCACTGGGTCAAGGTTGAACACAGGGAACTAAAGGAGTGGCTGCAGAGGCAGAATCATAACTGAAGGTATAAACTGTGCAATGAATCTGCAGGAATGTACATTGCATCCCTGTGCTATGGTAGCTCAGTTATTAATCCTCAAGCGACAAGGCCTTTATTAACCCAGTAGAAATTCCATTAAAGCGCTCCTCTGCCACCCTCACTTGCATATTATAATTCTTAGGAGCCGGTGTCACACAGTATCTGCCTGAATGTCCCCTCGTAATCCTCAATTCCACTTTAATTTGTAAAAAGGTCAGAAAGTGGCAACTCATTTCCTCATTCCAGTCTAGACTCACTCTGCCCGTCGTCATGGTGCCAGGAGTCCAGCTCACCAGTCCGCTCCTAAATCTGCCTTTGTGACTCACCGTCTCAGCATTTCCACAAAGTAAAGACTAAGCAGACCATGTATCATTAAGGAAATGTTCTCCTGCAACCAAATCCAGCTCTTACAACATATTCTGAAGCCTGAACTCTCTGTGACTTAATTCTCCTGTGGTGTAATTAGTGTGACACGACGCCACGCTTAGTGCTCATTGCATGGCACATCACAGCATGTGCTAAGGCTGCAAAAAAACATCATACAAGGCCGATGCGTAGCCGGGTTCGGAGCTAAATGCTCTCTGAGTCCTGCTAATGAAGTCTGGCGGTGGTGAGGGGTGACTGACAACAGATGGGAGGCTCTGTCACAAACATGACATGCCCACCGATCACAGATCAGAAAGCAACACAATTCTACACCGTATCTGCTGCCTTCCTCTCTGACAGGAGACGGCTGCTCTTTTTATCCAGGTTTAGCGTCGTCCTCTGGGGGAGTGAGCCGAGGCTTCAGCTTATAAACGATTGTCTGATCCCCTTTGGTCCCAGGCTATCAAACTGACAGGAGTGTTTATGTGTCGGTGTAAAATGAAAATTCAGATGCTGCCACTGGAGGGTGATTTCGCCACTGTCTTGTAATGTCGATGGTTTATGTATGAGCATTTTGCCTTAAGAATACTTCAAGTGCTTACAGATGCAGACTAATGTTGAGTTTTGTAGTATCTAATCGGCAGATGGCCCATTTCTGTCAAAGCGTGTTCACTTTGAAAACAAATAACCCTGTTCATGGTTCAACTCGTACAATATACGCGTATGTACTTTATATGTAGTATGTGCGCTCATTCCAGGGGCCTGTTTTTATGGATGCCTCGTGTTTTGCTGTCATTCTCGATGAATCATTTTTAAATGGACTCAACCTGAGGCATGAATGTACAGAGATTTTTAATGAAGCTAGTCTGCTTCATTTTAATGAAAGAATGACTCTTTTGTTTGTTTGAACCGGCAAACAGATGTTAGTTTAAACATTAAAATTTATGTTAACATTAGCCTAGCCAGCAACTCACTCCACCGTCCCTCCATCCATCAAACCATCCAATCAGAAGGCCAGAGGGTAAACATTTAGATGCATGCAGTGCACCATAACTGAGACTTCAGAGTCCAGTGATTTCTGTCTCCTGGTACACATAAAACTATAAAAGGTCCATTTCAGTTGTGTCCTTCAAGTCATCTTGCCGGCACTAAAGGTATAAAAAAGGCCCTGTAATAATGAAATGACATTAGCTGAGCTGCATGCCTATAAAGCACACTGCGGCTCTGTCAGGAAGTCCAATCATTTTGCGGACACACGGCAAAAGACAAATGGTGGGGAGTTGGCCCGGAGCAGGACAACGGGGATCAATCAAGGAGTGTCCCGCTGCCAAGAGACGGAGACCGGGCCTGTCATCATCTACGGCAGTGACGGACTAACCGATCCGGGTTTGACGGATGGAAAAGGCAGAGGGGCTGATGGGTGTGGATGAGGCATGAGTGTCACAGCCTAGCTTAGCTCTTTCTTTTTGTGCAGAAATTTATTTTATTCCTAATATGGGACATAAACAAAGACTGTCCATCAGTTTTGAGCAACTAAGTACAAATGCCAAAACTGTAATAACTGTGGTCATGTGTCCAAACTGTCTATATGAGTGTTTTCCAGGTGTTGTGAACATTTGGTTTAAAAGGTTAAATGTGTTGTGAGAATCACTGCTAATGCTAACACGCTATGCTAAGTAGCTTCCACTTTCTGGGTGGAAGGGAGCATATCTATGTTCCCCTGTTCAATATTCTGGGTAAATAATCATAACCCTGACCATAGCTGGGGAACATAAGCCCCTGGGAACATAGGAAATTGGGAACAAATGCTGAGAGAGCATATGTGGAACTGGAGAACATACAACTCTTTGTGCCACATAAATAGGGGAAACATTCGACCCTGGATATACAGGACCATGGGAATATAAGACCCTGAGAGAGGACCTCCAAAATCGGGACAACATAGGACTAATTTTCCCATTATCTCCCATATACAGTACATTGGGGGAACATAGGACGTGGGGAACATATGAAACTGGGAACATACCCTTTGTCAGTTTCCCTCTATGTCCCATATAAATCCTGGGAACATAGTAGCCTGGGAAAATGGGACTCTTTGTCAATTTCCCATTATGTCCCACATAAATCCTGGGGAAATGGGACCCGCTGAGCACATATGTAGAATTGGGGAAGATAGGACCCTGGGAACATGAAATGTAATGACTCTGAGTGGAGGCAGCTTGGCCTGCAGGCCTCCACTTTCCCACTAAAATAAAAATGTAATAACATGACCGGTCCTCCAAAATAGTGAATTGTGTAAAGGGACAAGGAGCCCAGAGTTGTGACGGGTGATAGCTAACACTAGATGGATCATCAACGTTCATGGGCTATACAGGGCTACAGTATGACATGCTGTAGTCAATAGTCCACCCTATAAACTGAGTAAGTCGAGGGAAGAACATCAAGAGACCTGAAGTTTAGACAGTTTTCACAAATATGACCAGACACTGTTTTATCCTCTTTTCTTTTTGCTGCATTATCATAATAATTTACAATTCCTGAAACAAAAAGTGAGGAGAATTCAAATGTCAGTTCACATTTCCATATAGATGATGTATTGTGTTGTAGCAATTGATTATTATTTATAAATATTTTATTCATGAGGTATGCATCATAGTACGTGTGTGCCAGCAAGCCAAATGCAGTGTTACAGAGTGCAGCCACTACAGAGAGGCACAAAGATGTCCATTTCATGTTAGTCATTTTGGAGCAATGCATCATGGGTGTGACCCCTGACCCCGACTGCAGGGGAGTGGGGTGTGTCACCATATGGTGCTGACAGAATGATTGTGTGTGTGTGTGTGTGTGTGTGTGTGTGTGTGTGTGTGTGTGTGTGTGTGTGTGTGACAGAGAGAGAGAAAGAGAGAGAGAGAGAGAGTGACGGTTGGGATGATGAGACCCAGGGGAGTGACGAGGCAGTTGAATAGGACACAGAGAGCCAATCACACATCTACACACTATTTTACACACACACACACACACAGACTCCAAATCATCCAGCTGGCCTGCCTATATCTATAAGATGCCAGGGACATTGTAAGTCGGACTCTATGATGATTAATTCCCTCACAGCTCCTGTCATACATCACAGCAGCAGAGCGGTGAGCTGAGCGCCGGGGATGATGAGACATGAAACCATCAGCACACCTCACTACTAATCCTCCCGTGATTCCTTTTATACCCTCATCCCTCTCCCTCTCCCTCTCTCACAGTAATAGAGGTCAATTTGCAGCACAGAGGTGTGATCCAGAGCGCTTGCTGGCAATCCTTCTGTTTTTTTGCCAGGATAACAACCATATTAAAGACAAACTACATTAAAATACACACACACACACACACTCTTGCATGTACACATGCCCGCAGGAGGCTGCTCTCCGCCTGTCCTGCAGGCTGCTCATCTCTGCTCAGTTCACTTGAGTGAATCACACAAAGATGGAGGGGGGGTTGTATGACCCGTGGTTAGGCAGGCTGCTCCATAATGGATGAGCACAGTCATTTGAACACGTCATATCAGTATGCATGAGCGGCGATTCATTACCAGCATTTTGTCAGAGAGACTTTAGCCTTCATAAGCTACCCGAAATACAAATGATCCGAAAATGAGCTTTGTGGTGATGAGAGGTGAGCCAAATGATTGGGTCGGTCAGCACCTGAGACACACCGTGTGACCCCATGTGAAAACATCAAGTAAGGAAAGACTACAGATGTTGTATCCTGCTGGAATTAGAGCTGAAACAATCGGCTGAATTAACCAGTGAATAATGGATTCAGTCAATCTTTAAGCAAAAATGCCAAACTTTTGATGCTACCAGCTTGTCCAATGTGAGGATTTGCCTCTTTTCCCAGCCTCACATTACAGTAAAATAATTCACTTTGGATCTGGGCTGTCAGTCAAACAAAGAAAAGGCAGTCTGATGACATTATCTTGATCACTTCTCAGTGTTTTTGGATGTTTTACAGACCAAGAAGTGATCGAATGTCAGCAGCATCCATGATGAAAACCAAATTAATTGAAACATATGTTTAGATAATGTATATAGGCTACCGTGCCAACACATTATTATACATTACTCTATTCTTTATAGACAGCTGGTTCCATTAATCTTAAGTGATAGTATAAGAGCTAATAAATACCATGATGTAATCCATATAAGATAAAATCAACTAAGGAGTCTTATGGGAATATTATCATTATACACTGAGGCCTGATGGGTTGCACTTGTGCCAGAAGGATTCCTGCTGTGATGCTGAAGCCACACAACTCAAAATGACAGTCACTTGCCATTTAGGCGAGCGTCAATGAGGCTGTTGGTGTAATGAGATGGTGTCTGACTGTGTGTCCTACAGCTGGAAAACAAAGGGACAGATTTGTGTATGTAGAGGGAGAGACAGAGATCACAGGATGACGATGATGAGGATGATGATGATGATGTCCAGCCTGCTGTGCGGCCGGACCGACTCACCTGCAGCCTCCGGCGCCGTATTATCCCCGAGTCATCCATGGCGTAATGACGAGCTGTGGGGCTCCTAGCGGGGATTTCCCCTCACTATAACAATCTGGACCCCTCAATAATCTGGGCTGTGAGCCGGCAGGGCTGCAGCATCCACCGGGGCTCCAGTTCACACCCGAACTGCAGAGTCCAGGAGCCAGAAAGACGCACACACACACACACACACACACACACACACTGAGGGAGTCCGGTGTCACGTCGAGGAAACCCAAATGTGGAGCCGTCCCATTCTGTGTGCAATGTCTCTTAGAAAAGCAGCGACAAGTGTTTTCCCTCAGCTCCACTTCTCTCCTGCGCCTCAGTGTTGCCAGTCATGCTGCGGTCTGCGTTCCTTCCTCCCGGAGCATCCTTGACATTTTGCCAGAGGTCTGTGCGCTTTTGATGCCGTCCAGCAGAGCGACTCGGAGGCCTGAACGATCAGCGCAAACACAATGTCCATGTAGCATCAGCCGACCCGATACTCAACCCAAGTTCTCCAACAGGAAACGTGAGCTCCCCCCCCACATTTGGTCACAAAGGGACAACGTGTTCAGAGCTCAGCGCGGGCGGAAAAACAACCAGGCGATTATTTCACACACTACTGCACCGTAGATGAGCAGCGCAGCCCCGAGACGCGCTTCATCCCTCAGCTCCTCGGTCGGGCTGACACCGGCGCTGCCTCGTCGCGGAGGAGCCTGTCTGCTCCCGTGAACATCAGCGGCGAGGAGAGCGCGTCCCTCCTCAGAAACACACAAAGTTCAGGCTCTTTTTTCGTTTCATTCATCCGTTCGTTGCTCCTCAACCTTCACTTCCTATGAAGCTGGTGACTGGACGGGGCGACAGCAGCAACGCGATATTTGTAACCCCTTCCTGGGATTCCCTGTCGCCCCTCCTCCTCCTCCTCCTCCTCCTTCATCTGCACGTACAGCCTCCTCAGATGAATGAAGAAGCATCTAACCCGGGTTCAGGAGATACAACACACACCAGTGTTCAGAGCTATCCTAAAACTGGGTTGATTAGTTCAAGCTCGTTTAGGACATTCAAGTGTGTGTGTGTGTGTGTGTGAATGTGTGTGTGGAGGCTGGTTGGAGCCACAGTCAGCACCAAAGACAGCGACAGAGGATTCACAGTGTGAGAAGCTACAGTACAGTGCAAAACATCATGTGTGCTCAGTTTATAAAGTTTGATTTAATACAGATTGACCTGAATAATTAATTTAATTGCACACATACCCCCCGGCAGATTTGGTCCCCCCTCCGTGTTCCCTCATGGCTACGGCCCTGACACATACAGTAAAAAGGCTATGATGAAACAGCCAGCAGGTGGTTAGCTTAATTAGCTTAGCATTCCAAAGGTAACAAAATACACCAACCAGCACCTCTACAGCTCACTAACAGACAATTTATGTTTTATTTCATCAGTACAAACACCAGTCACTTCCTCGTCCAGGTGTCATGTCCACAGTTGTTTTGGGGTTAGAGGTCAGGAAACACTTATCGAGAGGGAAACAGACAAACAAATAGTAAGACACATAGGCTAACAAGTGGTAAACACCCAAGTTCTCACAAGACCCGCCCTACTCCGCCTCTGATTGGTTGGCTCCATTGGTTGCATCCTCTATGTTTGAATCAAACTGTTAACGCACACAGTAGCTCTGGTAATACGCCAATAGTTTTGCAGGTAAACACATCGGCCTCTTCAGCATCTTGCCTTGTCAGAAGCCAACCAATCAGAGGCGGGGTAGAGCGGGTCTTGTGAGAACTTGGGTGGGATCCATAATGATGCTGTAAAACCACATCTTGTTTTTACACCTCATTAATTTTATGAATGAAACTAAAATGATGTAGTGTGCTGGTAGTTGGATTTAGTTGCCTTTGGGCAGAGCTAGGCGTGTTTATGCTGACCTAAGCTAAGCTTGAGCTTTACCTGGGCTACTTATTTATCATTCAGACATGAAGCTGGTACTGTTCTTCTGGTCTAACTCTCGACAAGAAAGAGACAAGGCCCATGTAAGTCCAGTGCTTAATTAAAAGTCTTGTATATTGCCCTTTGTTAAAATCTTTTTATTTTTTCAGACCGTTGTCTTTCTAGTTACTCTTGTGTTCACATGCTGCATATTTCCAATTAAGTTTTGTTAAATAAAATAAACAAATAGGGTCCTCCTTTCAGATTAATCCAGCCACAGGTTTCATGTGTGCTTAAACTGTTTGTTTTCTTCTTCAGTGTTCATTATATTATGACTCAACTCTCTCTCGTAACAAGCCCAGACCCAAGATTTAATGCCAGATTATAGGCTGCAGCCAACTGAACAGCTCTGATCTGTATCAACCCTGAATGGTAGCCAATAAAAACACAAAAGGCCCTCTCTTGACCCAGTGTTTGGCTTGTCCATTCTGGGCTACTGTAGAAACATGGCAGTGCAACATGGTGGAAGAGGACCCACTTCCTCTGTTGATATAAGTGCCTCATTCTAAGAGAACAAAAGCACGATTCTTGGTTTCACGTGATCATACACTAACGACAACGTCATTATGAATACTATATTCCATTTGTGCCAGTACATCTCCCTAAATCTTACACACTTGACCTTTGATGATGATAATAATGATAATGATTCCAGTCCGGCCAAATTAATCTCTCATCCACATGGCATTTGTGACCCAGAACACAGGATTATTGTGGGTGTTAAATAAATGAATATACATCAGCCTTTCATATATGTGTGACAGTATAATCTCATGTACATCTATACAGCATAGATAGATTGACAAAGACGGACAAGATTCTCCAACCCAAACTACACCTGAGGCCAGAAAACAAAACAAAGAGAAGACTCAGCTTTCTGGGTCACACTGGCCAACAAAATGTTTCTACCCATGACATTACTTCAGTGATTGACAGGCGGGCGGCCCTTTGGCAAAGTCATTGCGTAATGCCTTTCTGGGGATTAGGACTTTCACACAGTTTTTATGTAACATATGGTCCGAGCAGCCCACACAGCCATGACCTCATCAGTGCCAGACGCAGCGAGAGATCTGCAACACAGCGTCCAAACTCGGCCCACGCTGACCCATCTGAAAGGAAATGGGCAGGAAGGCTGCAGGGACACTGTGTCCAAATGACTGACTAACGTTTTATCTTTTCGTTTTTTGTGAAGAAAATACTGCCTGAACAGAAATCATAGCTTGACTGGCAAGCGAGGTAAACCAACTGCATAGCTCTAAAGAAGGCAATGTAGGTCTGTTGGTCTGTCTGTCACTTTGTTCCAGACTGAAATGTCTTTAAAAACTTTGATGGATTGCCATTAATTGTTTTTATAGATGTTCATGGTCCCCAGAGAATGAAGTCTACCGCCTTTGATGATCCTGACTCTTCCACTCCTGCTAGCAGCAAGTCAATGGGTTCACATGTCCTGTAAAATGTCTCAAAATCGGTTGAGACATTCATGTTAACCTCAGGGTTTATTGTAATAACTTTGGCCATTATCAGGACCAAACACCTGCAACATTGACATCCCCATCATTCTCAGCTGTACTTTGTGTTTAGAACTAATTATCAATTATTAGGATGCTAACACACTAAACTAAAATGGAGTTTCCCATGGAGGACACTGGGAGGGTTACTGTTACATCAAGTAAAAAAGTAGTATCACAACTTCGGCTAAGTGACAGGACACACCAAAGGCACACCCATGGGCTAATTTGCGCAAGATATCATGGGGGCTATGTAAAATGATGGATACCTGCCATAAATTAGCATGTTTGCATTGTCAGTTCAAGCATTTTAGCAGGCTGACATTAGCATCTAGCTCAAAACTCAGCTGTGCCAACAAGTATAGCCTCACAGACATGCTAGCATAGTGTTAGACTCTTTATCTTGTTAAGAGGTTAGAAAAGAAAGCAAAGAAACAAGCAAAGATTAAAAAAAAAAAAATGGCTGCAGACAGAAATCAAAGTTACTAGTGGACATTAAATCAAATATAGATAGATAGATAGATAGAAAGATAGATAGATAGATAGATAGATAGATATCAGAAACAGTGAAATCAGAAAACCTTTCCCCTGCTGTGTCAGAATGTGTTCAGAGACGCACAAATCTGGTCAGAGAAAAGCCTCAGTAAGCAGGCTGTTATTTGTTAGATTAAATGGAGCTGTCGGGGCCGTCTGGCTGGCAGTCAGAAAACCAGATCGCCTGAGTGCGGATGGTTTTGCTTTGTTCTGTGGTCTGTATGCTGTGTAAACCCTGACAAGCACACAAAACTCTAACAGCACTGTCATCTCCCCTTCGTGAACACAAAGCCTTGTTGCCTTTCTGTTCCTTTCAGTCCCGTCAAAGTCAGGAGTGTTGCTTGTGCCGCAGTGGAGCCGGTGGACACATGGCAGGCAGGAGAGACTATTGATTTCTGCTCCAGCACTGGCTGAACTGAGCTTACTGTAAAGGGCCAAGCGCAGGTGGAAGTCTGGCCCGGGGAGACTCACTTCATTGAGTCTCATAATGTCGTCATTATGGTCGCTGCAGAATGAACTGCTGGTGCTTAGCAGCTGCTGAACACAGAAGCAATGGTGCTTTCATATCCTCTTACATAATGATTTTGTAATCTCTTTGAGTTTGGATACTAACAGCTGCTCAGTTTTGTTTGGAACAAGAGTTGATGCCATCAAAGCAAAACTGAAGGACAAACTGTCCTAATTATCTCAGTGGTTGGATTGAAAAGAAATACCCATGCTTGTCTTTAAAACAGCTACAACCAATATCTTTATATTAACAATGGATCACATGACTGCCTGTTTGTGAAAGTGCTCCCAGTGACCAACCCACAGAGAATTATCACCCGACTGCAGTTCTTCTGAGCTCTACAGGGTACGCCTTTTAGCTCATTGTTTTGTTTTTTTAGAGCCAGCAACTTTGCTGTTTTAGTTCAGTCTCACTTCTCTCAGTAGCATCTACACTTGTGTGTAAGCTACCTGTTCAGCAACAAACAGCAGACAGACACAGTTGGAGACTAGTTCGCAAACTTAGTGGAGCACTGAGCAGATGAAGAGCCAGATATTTCTCTCAGGAGTTAGTGGAGACCAAAAACAGAGCTAAACAAGAGTAGATTCTCCTTAACAACTGCAGTAAACGGGGACTCGTTTTAAAACAGTAAAAAACACAACAGAGAAAACATAAAATGGCTCCATACAGCAAGTCTCCAGAAGCCTCAAGATTCCACATTGATTTGCTGAGACTTTAATTACAGCCTCAACGGGGTTGTGTATTGAGCAATTTTATGTTTTTGTTTGTTTGTTTCATCAGGTCTCATCTACTTAAGTTGTTAAGGAGAATATCTGCAGCGCTGTCTTGCTCAATACATGAATGAATGAATACAAAACTTCGCCTAACTTTACTTTGGCATAGGGGTGAAATGTAGATGACGACTGAATTTCATTTTTGGGTGAACTGATGCTTTAAAGGTGTAATATGTAGAATATTGCCAGGATTCAAAGGTACCTTGGATCACAGGAGAGTAACCACGGGCAGACACTGTGCTTCTGTATATCTAAAATATTACACTGCTTATTTTCAACAACAACATCCCTCATAAATGTGAGGATTAGTGTTCAGACACACACTGACATCTATTCCCCATTCATGTCTTATTACACAACTGAAGCACCCACACACTCACATTGTTGTCCAAAGACAGACAGAAGGAAGTACCCCTGCTGTCATCTGAAAACCAACTCTAATGTTGGTGTTATTTCAGGGATTAAACGGTCTTTAGGAGGATGAAACCCTCTTAAAATCCATCAGATGAACAAAAGTTCATCATGGCCAAGTTGAAAACAAATGACCTTGGTTCGGTTGAAGTGAACACAGTAGAGATGAATTAATTTGATTTTGGGATTTTATTTTTATGTGTTATGATAATCTTTCCAGTCCCATGACCCTCAGGAGGAGATAACGCAAATGGTGTTGTTATACGTTCCAACACACACACACACACACAGAATGGTAGCAGATGGGAGGCAGCGATGCTTTCCAGGTCACGGCCTCCTCTCTCATCAAGCCGCAGCATCGACTGTAACAACACAACTGTACAGATGCCAATTCTCAGTGCACCCAGCATCTGCACCAAACTGGAAACTGACTACAATATGTGTTGTTAACAGATACAGTATAGTTATGTATGAGAAAATTCATCAGACAGTATGCAAAAGAAGAAGAATGGATCACTCAGTCATGGCTGTATCTATCACCTGGCTTGTCTATATGACTGTAAGTTACCTCGTGTTGCCACAGAGGGGCACTCCACTGATTTTACACCATCAGATTAGTTTACCTTCGTTGAGTTTTGGCTGAGGTGAAGTAAGTTTAGTCTTTTAACTCCAAATTCATAACAGAAAACCTGCATTATAAACACAAGGTTGAAAGATTTGTTGGTTTAGCAGGCAGGTGCTGCTGAGTTGAACTATGGATGCACTATTTATAAGTGTAAGATCCAGCATTTAGGAAGTTTGACTCATACTGGAGAATAAAAGTGAGCACATCTGAGCCTCTGCTGTTTCGATTTAGACTATTATGGTAACACCTTATATTACAGGTCCGCAAATTTCATGGTAATTTCATATTTGAAAATTCTTTGAAATTACCACAATAACTACTCCTCAAAATGTATTAAAAATTACCCCATATTCTGCTATTCTTCTTTAAAACTCTTTCCAGGAAACTTCCAACTGGTTTCCTCTTAACGTCTGTTGATCCCTAGTTTCTGTCTAACCTTCCCTCAGCAGTCCACTAAAGAGAAGTTAGTTGTTGCAGCTCAATTTTACAAGTTTTGAAACAATATCTGGAGGTCAGTACAAAAATGTTAACCAGCTATTTATTATCTGCTTGTTGGAATTTTATTATTAAATAATATTAGGGTGAATTTCAATGCATTTTGAGGTAATTATTGTAGTAATTTGGGGGTAAATTCAAAGAAATTTCTAAAACTTTCAAAGTAGTAGGCCCACTTGCTATGAAATGTGCGGACCTGTAAAATGAAGTGCTACCATTGATTATTTTGTCGTATCAGTCTTCTAACACCAAGTGCAATACTAAATACTTGCATAAGTATCCCATATATATTAACTTAACAACTTAAGTTATAATATTATAACTAAACTTAATAAAACACTGTAGTTGACGCTGACAGACAGTCACTTGGTATTCAGCCTAATGTAGTCCGACTGTAAGTGCTGCTGTTGTGGTTTAAGTTATTACTACTTCTGTTTCTATTATTTTACAACGTCAACAACAACAACAACAACAAATAAGTCATCCAGTCCACTCACACAAACAACCCTCTTTCCTAAATGCTCCACACACGTCATGAGCTTGCACATGCATGTGTGGACTGGGTGCAATTGTAAACACACAGGCAGGCACACACACACACACACACACACACACACACACATATGATGCCTTCATTAACAGAGAGCTCCAGAGGATCACCATCACCAGGAAACAGACACAGTGGGAGCAAACAGGCTGCCTGCTGTTTGGCAAGGAATCAGAATTACAACCACTTAAAACAAAGTGTGTTTGTGTGTTTGTGTTTGTGTTTGTGTGTGTGTGTGTCATATTGTGGCTATTATTGTGCATTTGGTGAAAGTAATATTAATATAAGTTTGTTTTGGCTGTGTGTCACCTTCATGTACTCAGTATTTGGCTGCTGCTGCTGTCTTTTGTTTAGTTTCCAGTTGTCTCACAACATTAATACACATTCATGTGAAGCTCTGTGTTTTCCTGAAGGCATGGGCTCCTTTCTCCTCCAATAAATCACCACTATGACTCCTTGTGGTGGGAGATGGTAGTGCAGCATAGAAAAGTATGATGCTTTGTGTGAGTGCAAACATATAATAATGATTTATATTGACCTCAGATATGACAGCTAATCATCCACCTGGTAGAAATAAGAGTCAGTGGCCTACTTCTTCTGTTTGCAAGGTGTTACACATTTATTTAGGGGCATTTTTCCTCTTGGATGATTTAATTTGTGCTTGATGGATTTTTAGGGGGAAATATCCTCATCTAAGTTGTGACGCTGAAAGCATATTGGATCTTTAGTATATTTCACACTCATTCAAAAAGTCTCTCCCTGCATCAGATGGATTAAAGCGGTCACTGGAAGTGCAACTTAATCTGTAAGACGATCACAGGTCACAAAAAGGCCAGAATTAAACACACAGAGACACAACAAGTGCGTAGATAAAGTCCAGGTGTCAGATGTTGTGGTAAATAGTCTTAAGTCAGGGGTGATTAGTGTTTGTCTTGTTATCCCTGTCTACAGAAGAGAGAAGAGAGGAAAAGATAGAAAATATGGATTTTTGGATTGGATTTTTATCTGTTGTCAGTCCAGAAGAGAAGAGGATCAAAATGTTCCCATTTCATTCTTCATTAACTTTGTATCTCTCCATCCCTACTTCCTGTCGTCGGGTCCCAAGCTTTAATTACACACCCCCACGGACTGACGTCACCAATTAGAAAGGCCAGACAGTGGCAGCAGGCATTGTGGGTAATCCTGGTGTCTCATTCTGAATCAGGAGGCGCCTCTCCTGCTGGCAGCCCAACGGCCCGGCCCAGCAGGACTTCCCTAAACCCTCCTCAGCACTGCATCACACATTGCTGCTTCTGCCCAGTGGACACCATAAGAGGATTGCTTCATTCATTCATTCGAGCCAAAACACACAGATGATCTAATACAGATCAACAGACACACACCCACACCACAGTCACAAACCAAAGAACAGAAGATCAGCACATCCAGACATGTAATGAGGAAATAATACTGGAAGAAGTGCAATGAACTGGGAAGGGAAGGCAAATTAATTTATATGCAGAATTCATATACAGGGCTGTTTTAAGGTGCTTTATAGACACTCCATTAACACACGTACTAAAGAAAAGTGTGAGCAAATATGCAAACATGGAGGCAATACTGATAAACAAGACATGCACTGGAGGGAAAGTCGGCAGATCACCACAGTCTGTGGGAGTTGTCCTCTGGGGACAAATGGATGGCTGCATGAAGTTTTATAGAAATTCGTTGAATGGTTGTTGAGATATTTCAGTCTGGAGTAAAGTGGTGGATCAACTGATTTACAGACAGACATTTCTTTTCCTAGAGCATGGCTAAAAATTAAAATACAGACATAAAAAACTAAATAAAATCACTAAGCACAAGGCAGTAGAAAAGTGAAGAGCCATTTACTGATGCATTATATACATGCAACAAGATTTGGAATTTTATGGGAAACAGACGATCACACTAATTGAACAGTGTTGCCGCATTCTCCTAAACAATTGAACTAGATGGGGATTTGTTTTAAAATGTACAAACACAAAAGAGAAAAAACATTAAATGGCTCAGTACAGTTCGTCTGGCATTAACCAATGCTCCAGAAGCATTGAGATCCCAAATTGGTGTGAAAAGACGTTATATACGCCCTTCTAAGACTGAAATCTTCATTATATCTGATAAGCTAAAAGCATTAGTGTGCAACCTGTTAGCTGTGGGTGCCTAGACTCTTATCATATAAATAATGTCAAATCCATTTACTATGGATTATGTTCCTTTTCACTGTTTTTTACGTTTTAAAACCAGTCCCCATGCACCCACTTCAAACAGGGTGTGCACTAATGCTTTTAGCTTAGCAGGTAAAGTTGAGACTTCAGCTTCAAAAGAGTGTATATAATGTCTTTGGGAGCCATTTGAATAATTGTTTTGACTGTTTTTTAACACTTCAAAACAAGTCTCCATCCTCAGTTGTTTAGGAGAATGCTGTTTTGCTGGGAAGCTCCAAAAATGTTTGTTTATTAAGTAATTTGCCCTGACTTTCCATCGACATGAGGGTGAGCAGATAATAATTGTTTTTGGGTGAACTCATCCTTTCATGTTGTCGTTAAAGCTTAAGTCAGAGTCTATCACTATAAACGCTGATATTCTTGACTTGATTTAAGATGAACACGAATAGTTTGCCTACGTACGTTGCTGAGTACCGAAACAATTACTTTTGTTTTGTCGATACAGAATCTGAGAAAAATCAACACACTGAATCAACTTCTTAACTTGATGGAAGTTGCCATGAAAGGTTGAGTGTCATCTGCATAACTATAATAGAACATATTGTTATTTTAAGTAAAATGTCTGAGTGAATGCATGTCGAGATGAAATAAACCAGGACCGGGAAATGAGCCCTGTGGAACCCCATATAAAGTCTTGGATTGTTTAAAACCCCAACATGGTGTTGACAAAAAAGTTCTGCCCAAATCCCACCCAATTCTAGTCAATCCAACACTATTGTGTGGTATATTATATCCAGAAGAACAGGGACAGAAGTCTTGTGACATGGAAAGATTGTTTAAACATTTACAAAGAGCAATCTCAGTACTGTGAGTCTGACAAAATCCAAACTGGACGATGTCATTAAGGTGATTGGAAACTAGATAATTATTAAGCTGATGGAAAACTATTTTATCAAGGATCTTACAGTTGAGAGGTCTCATTTCACATGAACAGTCTGCACAGCCTCTCTTTGCAGTCGAGTGTTTTGAAAGTGTGTCTTCTTGGTTTATGGCAATGTAAACAACACCGACGCAGAGAGAGCTTCAGTTCTTTGCTTTGCATGGTATCAGTTGATCTGTGGAGGAACAGAAAGATAAACCGGGGAGGGAAGAAAGGAGACAGAAGAAATGACAGGAACTGTGCTGTATTATTCATTATTACTTAGCTAAAGCAACAGGGAGACCCGACTGTCAACATAGAGACGGAGAGAAGAACAAAGGCAGATGTTATCAGAGCAAAGTGCTTTTAGAGAGCCGCTTGATGAACTGATTAAAGTCAAGGCATTTTTGCATGTGTGTGTGTGTGTTGTAGTGTTTGAATGAAGGGTAATTGGCTGCGGCTTCAAAGGAGCTAAGCAAAGACCAAATCAGTGTTTTTAGTCCCTCAGACAGTTGATGCAAAGTCTTACCTACACACACACACACACACACACACAGCTAAGCCTATTACGATGACGCAAAGAGTCCATGCAAGAGTACACATCATCCAAAAAGTAGCACACAGCCTTGACGTTGTGCTCTGATTGATGCAACGTTCACTGACCTCTTACGTGTGGACAAAAACGCTCATGCGGTTAGTTGAATTTAAATCTTTAAAAACAACCGATTCACCCAAACAACCAGTCGTATTTGATTTAAATGAGCTCCGTGTGAAAGTTTGAAATATTAACAACTTGAAAACATGTAGTGGAGCAATGAGATGCTGCAGCCAGAACAGGAGTTCTGCAGTGAAAAAGTGCTATTTGTCTATTGATCTGCTCCCACTGAGGTGTCACTTCACAAGCAGAGTTATGGGACGGACGCAGCTGTTTGTCAGGACATCCTTCTGCCATCCATCTACGGCTGCAGAGCTTGTGCTTGTAATCCAAACATGAATCTGTCTGGGCGCCTGTCATGTGATATATCTTTCTACAGGTGCACCCACACAGCTTACACATTAAGATTTGTCTCTTGTGTGTGTCTCTTTATCCCCACCTGAGCTTCAAACTTCAGTCTGATCGTGACTAAGAGATTCCTCTTCTATATGTAGTGTCTCGTGTTGCCAGCGAGTGATTTCCTCCTTATGCGAGCAGAGGAAATGAGATACGATGAACAACAGGCTCCATATCCCAGAAAGCAATAATCTGGATGTGACAGAGATGATGAGGAAGACAACAATGTACAGAAGCAGCTGCTGAGGAGCAGGAAACTCATTTTCACCCATATTTTTTTCACATGCATAGATAGTGGTGAAGTAACCCCGATTAAATAATGAAGTTATAGTAAAAAGGAACAAGCTATTGGTATTATTATTTGCAATGTTTCTTTTTTGTCATTGCGGGCCAACAACAATAAATATATATACGTTTTTTCATTTGATCCAACAGTTTTTAAATTGTGAGCCTCTTAACACGGTTCATCACAGTTACATTTGCATTACTCTTGCGCCAGTTGAAATGTCATCACACAGTAAAAATACACTTCAAACAATTTGCATAGTTTTACTCTGTTAATGCATTTTTAATAAACACATCTCTTTTCACGGGGCAGTATCCAAAACCAATAAATAAAACATTTGACATGTAGCATAAACATGAAACTGTTATAATTATATAAATGAATGAAATAGAAAATTAAAGGTACAATATGTAAGAATTGGCCATCTGTCGAATTCATACTCCAAACAGATAGGGGGCAGCATATCACTAGAGTAACCGCTAATTGCTGCTAATTGTAGCTGCCATTAGCTAGAAAGCTCAGTTAACCGTGCAGCTAGCAGAAAAGTAGCTGACTCTGTTTAAGTGGCTTGGGGCTAGCTGGTTAGCATGCTAACTTCACTAGATATCTCTGCAAGACAATACTAAAAATACGCAAAACTGTTATTTATTATTGTAAAATAAAACTCTCACATATTGCACATTTAAAGGTCATATAAAAATGAACGATTTCTTCTGTGGTAGTCTTAAAACCTTTGCTAACTTGCATTGAAACACAAGAAATCTGAGTATTTCCTGTTCAAGTCGTCTGGACACATGCTACTATTGGGGAGAAGATGTAAACTGGTCAATGTCCACAAATACTATTTTGCATAAATTTGAATTATAATTGCCTCTTTTAGCAGCATCACCCTTGAATTCCCTGATCAGTGACTGTTTTTTCAATGATGTCTAAAAATGTCCCGAAAGTTTTTACTGAACGATATGGAAATAATAATATAAATAAAAATATACAAAGGATGAAACATTCGTTTTGTCAGATTGACAATAATTTATAACCAGAAAACTGCCTATCAGTAACAAGCACATCTTACTTTTTCAAATTATACAGTGATTTCTGCTTTCTAAATGCTCCATCACTCTAAAACACTCCTAGGTTTTTTTCAGATACTTAATTGCATTTAGAAAGAAGTTGAATGTTTTGGAGCCCAATTTGTCTCTTCATCAGGCACAGACCCTCAAAATGTAATAGTGGAGCACTCTGTAGTGCTTTGAGTCTTTGAGGAGTAGAGATACCACCATTAAAGGACATCTCAAGCAAGTTTTTGAAAAAAAATAAATAATACAGAGTCATCAAACTTTTTAAAAGGTATCATTCTGCTCAGTATATGATTAGCTTTGGAAAAAAACAAACAAACAAAACTGGTCTGGTTTAAAAAACTGCAGTGCACCCTTGATGTTTTGGGGGCTAACAAACCTACAACAGAGCTCTAGAGATGGCTCACTTAGATTGAGTCTAGTGCAACTTCTTTCAACAAAATATCACAACTTAAAATGTTCTCTACAACACCAGCCGAGGGATAAAGCAGGAAAGGGCACATTTTATAACTTTAATACTTGGAGGTATGTGGGATCAGGTGGAGATAGCTTCTTAACAGATATTCAGGATTGTCTCCTCCACTTGGTGCTGACCTTGGTCCTGAAATACAAGAACAGACTGACTTCTGTTCATTCTATTACTGGGCACCATCTGCACAGTTTGAACTGAGGGCAGGAGACCTTGTTCAGGCTGTCAGTCTCTCAACAGGTTGTTGACGCACTCTGGCAACCAGCTGACTCTGGGGATTTGACGTGTGCTGTTAAGGCCGGGTAGATAAAGAAGCAAGTGTGGAGCAGGCAACAAGGTGTTCTGAGCTTCAGCAAGAGAGACACCATCAGCATCCATCAGGAGCACTGACATTTGAATTCATCAACACTTCCAGGAGTTAAAGGAGCTCTCCGTCGGACAAGCAGGCATGGAGACCATCGCTCAGACAGTGGAGGCAGCGGATGCTCACTTACAGAGGCAAGGCTTGAGGCTTGTGCCGAAGCGGGGAGCCTCGTCACAGTTCGTGGGCAGCACCATCATGGTCTTGTCCACTTACGCCGTTGCTACCCTGTCTATGAACTTTGGGAAAAAGATGCAGGAACGAAGATTGAGACCAAACGGAAACTAGCAACAACTGCCTCACCAGAGATCTGGGCTCAGTCTCTTCTCTCCAGAGCTGAAATGAACAGAACTTTCTTTTGCCTCAACTCAAATGTGTCACTTCAACTCATCTCGTCTCTGTGCTGTGAGGATGTCGGTCAGAGCTCCTGCAGAGACACATTTTTCTACCAAGAAGACAATCTAATCTGTTTTCAAAGTAGGTGTTTCACATGAAATGGGCTCCTACCCATAGATGAATTATAATGAATGGACGTGAATACTGTGTATGCAGTGCTGCCATGTGGCCACAGGGTGGAGAACTGGGACTTCTCCAGTTCCCTTTTTTGATTTCCAGCAGCAGTCCACAGGATCTGTGGAAATTGGATGTCTGGCACCTCAACATGACAGAACAGTGATACAATTGAACAAAACCCATTCAATGCTTTAGACAGAATTGAAATTGATGATATCAGATGCTCTATGACTCACTGCTAGATGTTTGAGTAAATGTCTGTGTATGTTTTTGTTTTTTATCTTTGTCATAAAATTGTTTTTTTAACATTGGTTTGGAGATTCTTGTTCTTAGTATATTGTGATGTTGCTCAATGTCTGTGAGCTGATTGATCGTACAGAAAATAATGTTAGATCAAACACTGTCTTTGAATAAATGGTGAATTATATTCAAGTGTGCACATTTCTCCTCTGATTTGTTGTCATCTCACACCTGCGTTGGACGCACAAGCAGTCACAATAGGAAGGTTTAGAAGACACAAAATAAAGATTTAATACCAAAAGATACAAAGTAAAATGGCCCAGTCCAACAGACCTACTGTATACTTATAACTGAGTCATTCCAGCTGCAAACCTCAGACTCCTCGTGACATTTGAAACCCTTCTTCTTAGCAAAAACCTTAATTAGCTACAACAACAATTTGGTATTTGACCAGTGACATTTCTGTCAACTGAAAGGTCACTGACTTTGACCTTTCTTTGAGAGTAGCTTCTACACTCGGAGCAGTGGTTCCCTAAATGCTACAAGACTGAACTACGGCTGGCTGAAATCGAGTGGCGGATCATTTCCCAAATGACCGGACAGCATTTAAGTTCAAGGGCTTTCCCGTGTTTCCAAGTATAGGATCCTCTCAGATATCCTCATGCTGGGGAAACTGAAGAAGATCCTGAATTCTCTCCGACTATCTTCAACATGTTTAACATGAAGTGCGCCTGTAGGTTGGTCTGACGCAGCCTAACCCCACTGCCCTATCAGATAAGCTCAAGAGGGTTACCTGAGTCCCACTCGTCATTTCCAAATATGAGCCGACTATAGAGTGGTGTAGGGATGACGTATACCTATGTGCCAACCTGGAAGCTAGCACCGCCCTGGTTCCCTCAATAAAAAGATGAGGGATTTTTGGATTTGGATTATCGCTGAAGAAAAGCTCTGTTACAAACACAAGTTTAGCATACTAATTTGTTCAGCGAGATAATCTTCATATATCAGCACCACTTTTGTGATTTTCGAAGCGTAAATTAAATCGCTACTGTAGAAGTAAAAAGATAATGTTAGGCTATAAACAAACAGACACATATGACTTAAACGTCACCACCGCTAAGCATCTTACTCCTCAATTATTATATAATTATTATATAATAATATAATATTTTCTATAGATTGATTAATCTACAAGTTGTAAAGTTAGAGGTAGAATAGTTTGTAACTAAAGTCCATGTGTAAAGACGGACTAGTGAGTAGATGAGTCTTTGTGTTCAGCATGATGACCTTAAACGTCCTTGGCAACTTCTGTAGTCTCATTTAGCTACTTGTTAAGACACATAGGCGCTTTCTAATTAAATTGTGAGACATTTAATGATGTATTTTATGTTGTAGAACAAAACGTGTTCTACAACGTGTAATTATGTGGTAACCGCAGGCCTTATTTCGGGTATTTAACTGAAAACCCATTCAAAAAACCCATTGACTTGAGACAAGGGAACCGGAAATACCAAAATGCTAACTGATTTCTGGGTTTTAGGACTCATTACTACACCACTCTGTTAGCTAACTAACATTATAGGCTATCAACTTTAGATTTCAACTGTTTATCCATGAGGCTACTTTACTTTTAGCTAACAATTTCAACCATTTCCATTCTTTTCCTACTTAAACTTTACTTTTTGCTAACTAATCAATTGTTAACTGGCCGAGGCTACTTCCTTTAGCTGACTATTTAAAATTTGTATCCGTTACTTTAGCCTACTTTCAGCTATTTCAACTGTTTATCTGTTACTTTGCTTTAAGTTAAGTCAACCCTTCAGTAGCCTACTTTTTGCTGTTTCGACTTTATTTTCTCTAACTTTTCGCTAAAATTTCAACGATTTCTTCACTAGTTTAGGACGACTTTCAGCTAACTATTTCAACTTTGCCTTTTAGCTAACTATACTATTTCAACTGTGATCTATTAGCCATAGACAGACCTACTTTACTTTTAGGTAACTGTTTATCCATTTCAGCTGTTCATCCATCACTTTACATTTAGTTAACTATTCCAACCGTTTATCCATACTGTTGCTAACTATTTCAAGTTTTCTTTGAGCTCACATTTAAACTGATCACTAGCCTACTTGAACTATTTCAACCTAAATTGTTGACAATAAACAGAATTATTACAACTTTACCTTTAGTTTAAACCTCTCTCCGTACTCTCTAACCAGCCTAGTCTTCATCCTCACAGCAAATTGTAACGACTTAAAAAATAGCAACTGATTTGATTTAACAGTTAGTTACACTGGGGCACAAGTGGCCTACTCTGGGTTGATAAATCACAACACATCTTGTATTCCTGCTCCTGTGAGGAGCTTTGTGACAGGTTCCCCACTTCTCGCCTTTAATTTCCAAACGTCCATGCGGATGGTTCAATTGTCTGCCATCCCAGGGAAACAGGTCAGTGGAACAACAAATCAAAGAAACTCTAACTGGCGGAAATGAATGTCTGTCATTTAGTGAGATGACAAGGGTGGGTGACACTGTTTGCCAGCTGAGGGCCAGCCTGAGGCTCGAGCACAGGCAGTGACCCAACCCTGCTAAATGAGAACGACAACAAGGGTACACAGAGAGCGGCCATGGCCTGCTTTGTCCTCCCTCTCTCTCTGTTCCCTGAATAGCTCCCACACAAAGGATATCGTTATTCCTTCTCTAATTACCAGATGGAGAGCTGTTTGTCTGCCTTTCGCTCCCCTGCTCTCATCCCCAGAAATAAAGTGCTCTGTGGTGACGACCCTCAGCAGTTATGAAACAGTCTGGTGGACAACGGGGCCCGAGAGAGCCCTCGTTTCCTCATTCAGCTCGTACAGCAGGACTCCGAGTTGAGTCTCCAGTGAGAACCTTTTCATCTGCACTCAATCTGTGCGTTTATGTGACGGGCCAATCTGTCCGGTCCCGTCCTGTCCTTGCGTGGTTTTGGTTGCCAAAACCAATCATGTCTAAGGCATGTCACCAATTTCACAGTCTTGGTTTTGGCAGATGTATCTAGGCCACAAGACACTGTCCATCTGCTCCTCTGTGGCCAAAAGCCTTGGGAGGTCAGTCAGGGAGAGAGAGAGGGAGAGAGAGAGAGAGATTCACGCAGCCAGGGATTAGGCTGGTACACCAGGTCCAAGGGGAGGTGAGATTAAAAGCCAGGAGCAATAATACACACATGGTGGAAAAACACACCGGCTGCCCACACTCATGTGTTCATATAAGCCCATTCAGAGCATGTAGTCTCAGCCTCTTGTCATGTGAACACAAACGATTGGAAAGAATGAAGACATGCTTTCAGGGATTATACCTTTTGCTGGCAAGGTCACCAGCTCCCAGTGTGATGACCTACATGCATCCATAGACACAGGTAGGGGGGGAAAAACTGCATTCATAGAAACTGGCTGAAGTGAACCCCGTCTTTATGAGAACAGGACGGGTTTTGCAACACGCAGCAGCTTCCCCCCCCGTGCGGTGTTTTGTTCCGCAGAGATTTGTGTTCCCTGTCCTCAGCATATCATGCAGTATTAAATCTCAGCCGTACCCTCCTCTAACCCCGTCATCTGGAAAAAGCCCTGACCTCCAGAGAGAGGGGGGGGGGAGTGAGGGGGAGAGATAGAAAGGGCCGGGGGAGGACAGGTGTGACTCAGCACCACCTGTGAATGATCCTCTCAAAATCAAGGGCAGCACATGCCTCGTGGGGTCTCACGTCAATTTGAGAAATCAATTTTTTGTCAGTGTTTTTATCTTCAAGGCTGCTTGGACAAACTCGGATTGAAGGCTGTCAACAAGGAGGATTTGGTAAACATCTCAGTGGGAGATTAACAAGGAGGGAGTCTTTTCTGTGTGTGTGTGTGTGTGTGTGTGTGTGTGTGTGTGTGTGTGTGCAAAGAAGGGAGGGAGGGAGGGAGAGAGAGAGAGGGCTTCCCAGCATGGGGCAGGGGGAGGGGGTGAGTCGCCTGGTGGAAGGGACTGAAATGTCCTTCATATAAACCGGTGACAAAGTGGCGAGCAGCGGCCCCCGGGCAGCAGAGATCACAGCCAGCACAGAGAGAGACAGACACAGACAGACAGACAGACAGAGAGAGAGAAGAGGAGGAGGAGACCGGAGCACCGAGCACCGCGAGCAGGCGCTGATCCACAGCAACACACCGGGAGACACGGAGACAACACTCAGCTACAGGAGAGACATCAACACAGAGGGAACTAATCCGGACGGAGCAACATTTAACCCACCGACAGGTAAATAAATCAATAACACAATCTAAACGATCTGATCAGATTAAAGCAACACCTGGTTCTTCAGGTCGTCGTGCTCTCAGAGTAACATTTAGATGGATAAACTACAGGTTCATGTGAGCAAAAAACACTGAACCACAGCTGCTACAGCAGATGGGAAAAATACCATAAAGTGCCTTGAGGTGAGTGTAAACTCACTAATGAGTAGCACCAGACTCCATAGAAAAAACTGGACATTTATGGATTTTTTTCCCCCCCAAGGTTTGTTTATATTTATATTTGTTATGATTTTCTTAATATGTTGTAAATAATACAAGCTACTGCCTGTTATTTTTATTTGTTTATTCTTTTATTTATTTTTTATTTTAGCAGGTGTCTATTGACAGAGGTGATAAAGACTTTCCCGAGCAATAAATATTTTTATTTTTATTTATTTATTTATTTAGCCTATTTATTTTGGTAAAAGGTTTGACGAACTGATTCACATTCAATAAGTCTTTTAAATTAAAAAAATATTTTGTGAACTGCATAATTACTTGCAACTGCCTATATCCACGTCAATTTACATTTGTTTTACAATTTATTTTCACTACAGTAGGCTTTAAGCTTCTGGAAGTGACCTAATGTGCCAAACTTCTTTGTATTCGGTGCATTTTTTTCTGTTGTGTAGAACCGGGCCACACCGGACCTGTCCAGGGCCACGCCGCCGTGTCCAACAGATTTGTTTAATTCGTGTTATGTAGGCTACACATCGGCCAGCCGCTTGTCAGATTAAACAGCTCCGCATGTCATCGGGCTCAGCACGGTGCCTCAGTCTCACCTAATTAGGCTCACCCCGTCTACTAGGTCACCACACGCAGAGCTCACACGGAGCTAAACAGCCTGAGCTGGATGTCTCACTCACCGCATCACTCACTACAGTGTGACATAATTGAAACCAAGAGGCGTGAGAGTAACAGATTTAAAATGTATGATTTTCAAGTGGAGTTCTGTATGTTTTCATGAAGTCATTTCTATTTATTACATTTTCCTGCATCAGTCTGTTTTCACTTGTGCCTCTGTCCATTGTGCTGAACTCTCCTCCAGACGTGTTTGTGGCTGTAGAGATGGGTGTCACCTCTCGCTCTCTGCTATTGGTTTGCGCTTGTTTGGCGGCTGCGCTGATTGGTGGAGCCCGCTCGGAGGGGGTGTGTCTTCAAGACGGCAAACACAAGGCCACGCCCAGCCCGGAGCCACACCTGAGGGAGTGCGCGCTGTACGCCGACAGTGAGTGACTGTGTGCTTGTCTCTGAACACTTAAGAGCCTAATGGTGTGATGACGACCTGTGATGAAAGTATCAAAGTAAATCTCCTGACTGACAGCTGGCTGACGTGTTCTCGTGTCCTTGCTGATGACAGA
Source organism: Pagrus pagrus (assembly GCF_965226575.1). Lineage (NCBI taxonomy): Eukaryota > Metazoa > Chordata > Actinopteri > Spariformes > Sparidae > Pagrus > Pagrus pagrus. The sequence continues at coordinate 9,982,626 of NC_140197.1, forward strand.
TAGCTGCTGCACGGATGAAGACATCCAGGACATCTCCCATGTCCCCTCTGCTCTCAACAAGAATGAACCATGGGACAAGTGTGGCCCTCTGAGCTCAGAGTAAGTCCCACCCAGCAGACATCCTTCTGATCTGGACTCTACAAATCTGACTTTGAATTGTGTAACTGATATTTTTAAATTAGCAGTGGGTCACATAACCAACTCTTTGTTTTATAGCCAGCAACTCTAGTGTTTTGTTTCGCACTTTCCAGTCGCACCATATTTTGAGAAAAAAACGACTGTCCACTTCCTATCCTAAACGAGCTAACAGACAAAGTTAGCAGCTAATGGTGGAGAACACGGTAAAGCATTTTCACCACTCTTCTCTGGTGGAGACCAAAAACAGAGCTAAAACAGGAGGGAATACTGGACTTATATTTGTTAGGTTGCCAGAAAACCTAGAATGGCACACAGTAGAGCGCATACCTCTGCCAAGGCCCAACAGTATCTAATTCAGTCAAGCCTATCCGCTATCAAATAGCACATATTTTAATCTGCTAGATTCCGATTTTTATATGGATCTGCATCATATCGTACTTACTCATAGATATCAGCTTGATTTTTTTCATCAAGATCCATGCTTTATTAACTGAGAAATTAAGTGTTGAGAAATCTCACAATGTTAAAGAAGGTGAGAAAATAATTCCTGGATCACTCCCTTTATCTGGATCGGCACCAAAGGTCAATTGGGTCTATTCTGGGCTGAGACCCATCTTCCATCCAAGTTTCGTGGTAATCCGTCCAGTAATTTTTGTGTTATCCTGCTGACAAACCAACAAACAGACACAGGTGAAAACATAACCTCCTTGGCGGAGGTAAATGAATGTTAATGTTGCTCTGCTGGATATGTAAATAGGCAGCTGTTGTCAGTAGTTGCGTTTCCATCAACACATTTTTAAGTGCATTTTGAAGTATCACATCAGAAAAAGTTGAAAAGGCAAAAATGGAGACGAAAACAGTGTTTATGCTCGCTTGAGGCAGTTCTTGCCTGTTTTGTAAAAGCGCTAATGCTTTCCCACTGAAGCTTCTGCTGGGCTGAAGAGATGAAAACAGCAGCAGATTAAAGCTCCTCATCGCTCCACACAGATCTCATGTAACCTTCCTCTAATTAACACGTCAAACAAAACAGAAATGTCATATTTCCATCGTGTTTTCTATATTGTTTCTCACTTTCATTTGTGGCACCCTCAGCGCCGTCTTTTTCTTAAATGGTACAATTGAGAATTGGTGTCACCCGCTGCTTTTCTTAATGAACCAACTCCTATAATTGCACGTTAGTAGACGGAAACAAGCATTTTTGCATTTTCTTTTGCTGATTTTTTCCCCAAGAGGTAAAAAAAAAAATCTGTTATGACGCAGGTAGCTTCAATGTAAGATTTTTTTCCCCCACATTGTGTGATAATAATACATAGGCCACTCTGTAAGTGCTTCTTTCAAGGCTTCACTCAAGCTTTATTGAGTGAAATGTTAAATCCCATTATAGAAAATAACTTTGAATAAGACTGTGGGATGAAAAATGAGACGTGTCAGTGGGTCGGTGGCTCCTTTATTCAACAATGCAGAACAGTCTTGATTAAATTTTAAATATAAAGGGTGAGTTGGGGTAAAGTGGGCAAAAAAAAAAACACAGAGTCAAGACAAGGACAAGAGAAGCTATAGGTCATGCCATGTTCACCTGCCTTGTCTCAGACAATGCTGAGTCAGCCTTGCTAGTGTCAATAAAGGTTCAAATACAGATGTCCCCATTCATCACGTCCCTACTAACTGCTCCTCTCTCTCTCCTCAGGTGTGAAGGCTTCCTGAAGCGTGTGTCGTGTTTTTACCGCTGCTCCCCTGATGCCGCGCGCTGGCCCCATCCCCATCGCCGCTCGTACATCCAGGCTGTGCCGCTCTGCCACAGCTTCTGCCGTGATTGGTGAGGCTGCCAAACACATTGCCAAGCAAAGCTAAATCAAAATCAGTTTCCGTCTGAAAGGCTGACAAGAGAGAGAGGGAGGATACCAGCCAGGGTATCAACAGCCCCGCAGTGCTATCCATACTAACACAGAGAACGGGTCTAATAAACAGCATAAAACTGTACGCTTAGTTATGTCAGGCTTTCCATAAAGTAGGGTAAGTAGGCTCGGGTTCATGGACACCCAGGAGAGTCCAGGAGAAATGAGAAACAGCTTTGTGTCGTGGTTGCTTTGCTTCTCGACACGAATAGGGATCTTAAAAAAAAAACAACCCAGTATTTATAGCATAGTATTTAAATTTACAGTGTGCATATTTAAAAGAATAGTTTGTAGTAGAAGTAGTTTGGGAAATACACTTATTCTCTGTCTTGCTGAGCGTTCCATAAGATTAGTTCACTCATGTCTGTGCAGTAAATATGGATCTAATTAACATGTCATACCTCCGGGAAAAACTGCAGAACATCACTGTCTGTAACATACATTCCCATAAAACAGTAAATGAAGTGAAGTGATAAAACGTAGGACATATAACATGCTATTTGGTGAGCCTCAGAGACAGATTTTGTTACCTTTGGACAGAGCCTTAGGAGAAAATATTCAAATGAAAGAATTACAGTTTCATGTTTTGGCATTTCACTTGTTTTATTTTGAGAATTTCCATCCTTTCCTTCAGGTTTGACGCCTGCAGGATGGACATGACATGTGCTCGTAACTGGGCCAGGGACCCCAGAGGGCAGAACTGCACTGGAACCTGTGTTCAGTATCAGCAGGTAGGCTTTGATCTGGGACATCAGTGATTGGCTGCTTACAAATCCTGGGATTTTGTGCCTTTTTTCTGTTGAGGGATGAGGGATTGTTGTTGTTGTTGTTGTTGTTGTTGTTGTTGTTGTTGAAATCAGACATTTTCCATGGTTTTAGTCACACCAGCAGCACTGGCTCTTTGGGTCGTGACTTCAATCGTTCCACCACTTGAAATTTTGTACAACATTCATGATCCCCGAGGGATACTTGGATGACTTTTCCTCTAGCGCTGCCATGAGGTTGACATTTGCAGTTTTGAGAGAAATGTCTCCAAATCTATTGCTTGGATTGCCATGAAATGTGTCACAAACAATTCACGTTACTCTCAGGATGAACTGTAATGATCCCTTAACTTTCCATCCAGTTCTATCATCAGTTAAAACATTTTAATTTGACCATAACTTTGGTGTATAACTAAATAAATGCAGAACTAATGACATTCCCATACTTTGTGTTTATTGCTAATGAGAAAATATTAGCATGTTAAACTCAGATCAAATAAAACCTTGATCATACAGACAGCTGCAGACATGGGTGTGTGTTCACAACAAGTTTGAAACATACACACTAGAAAGCATGATGGTCCCATTCTGACAATTGTCTGACCATCTAACAAGAAAAGGGTGTCAGGATGTTAGCAGTGTCATTATGCGGTTGTTTCTATCCGTGTCTTAATTGTTGTTAGACAATTATAAAGAGCTTCTGACGTAGCTGTTGTAATGAACATGAACATACAGTCATGCCTTATGAGAGCCAACTGCAGTCACACCTTACCTGAGATTTCCTGAGGAGGTGTCAGAGGTGTGAATCACACTGACAGGCTTGTCATATGAGCCACGATCTGCAGGTAGAAGGTCCCGCACGGTACTGTGTCACGATAGAGTCGGTGTGTTGTGTGTTGGTGGTCAAGAGTGGCCGGTGAGTGAAGGGTTAACAGCTCAGGGTGGCTCTGTGGGCTGAAGCATGAAAAGGTTCGGTCCTGCTCCAGTGGGCAGAGGCCAGCAGGGTGATTTAAGAAGAGGCAGAGCTACCGAGGGGCTGTCAGTGAGCTAACTGTCACACACACCATGGCCATGACACCTCACCTATCTATCTATCTATCTATCTATCTATCTATCTATCTATCTATCTATCTATGCGTGTCCTTTTCCCTGCTTTCTCTTCTCTTTTCTCTCTTTCTACTTTCCCTCTTTGTGTCTCTCTGTTGCTTTCTCTCTCTCTCTCTCTCTCTATCTCTCTCTCTCTCTCTCTCTCTCTCTCTCCCTCCCTCTCTCTCTCTGTCACACACACACACACACACACACACAGGGACGGAGAGACACTCCAACAAATGTACACACACCCCTAGACACCAGACCTATTAAGGCTGTCTGGTGGATATTAGATGATTACTCGAAATGACAGATATGTAGTACGAGAGGAAATGCAAATAGAGAATATCTAAGTGTTTGAGTGTGTGTGTGTGTGTGTGTGTGTGTGTGTGTGTGTGTGTGTGTGTGTGTGTGTGTGTGTGTGTGTGTCTGTGCTTGCGTATTTTGGTGCTTTGTGTGCTCGAATTGGCCCATTTTCATGTAGGGCGCCACTAATGGCACAAAATAGGCTCAGATAAATTTAAAGTAGCTCTCAAAACGCAATGTTTTAAACAGCACCTGAATACAAACAAATGAGTCACCGCGTTCAGCACATTCAACAAATCACACCTTCTTGGAGAGACTGCAGACAAGTGGCGGCCTCCCGCAGCATTTTTCGGAGGTCACAACAGTAAAACTTGATTTTGTTTTTCTCTGCAGATAGCAGGGGTGGGAGATTTCACAGTGGGCTGCCTCATGGTGTGACCTCGCAGCGCTTTTAGTGCACCTCAGGGCTGAAACGCACTGGAAAGAAAAAGCCCAGACAAACATGAAAAAGCTCTCACAACTCTGAAATCTGGATTTATAAGCTTCACATTCAAATGATATAATACAAAGATTCACTCTGTTGTGAAACAAATCCTCATGAAATCTTTTAGAAATCCTTGATGGTGTTTCTTCCACCTCCTTAAAAGTTGACCCGAAACATAGAGACACCGTGTAGGTGTGTGTGTAGAATAAATATACACTGATACAGTCAGGATTTGTAAGCGCTTACTGCAGTAGATGTCAATTTGCATAGAAACGAGCTGATACATTTAAAGCCACACATAGGCAGACACACACACATCCACTGCATGCAAAAATCCCTCTGGCACCGAGTGGCTCACTCTCTCTTTGTACTCATTGGCAACATTATTTGCCAGCCAAGGTCTGATTTATCGCAGCATTAGACACTCTTTCTGCTCCGGATTTTGTGGGAACGAGGTTTAATCTGCAAATAGTGTCCGTGTCTGTGCCGGATGCTGGCACAAAAAAAAAAAAAAAACATCTAGAAGAATGGTCGGAGGATGGGAACAATGATCACATGAGGTTACTGGACCGTGTGGTTCAACAAAATATCTGCAGCCTGTAAATTACAGTTTAAATATACAGGGTGCCAATAAAACACTTATGAGGTACTGAATGATTTGTGTCCTCAGCATGAATACATTTAGTGCTTGCACAACATTTATTTGAATGAAACTACATTTATGAAATCCAGGACTGTCACACCAAAATCCAGTTTTGCAACCAGTCTGATGTTTGGTTTAGGCAACAAAAGCACTTTTGTTAAGGTTAGGGAAATATATTTTCAGTTTGTGAAAGAGTCACGAAATTGTATCTATAGGATTTCACAAGATCATGGATTCAGTGATGGTATGGTGATAAAAATCCTGGACAAATACTGGACTGAAATACAGGGCAAAATGTTATCTTTAGGATTCGTGTACATGGCCATAAAATATAAATTTCCAGTTAAACTGCTGTGAGACAGGCTTCGTATGTAGTTACAGGGGGAAATGCACAGAGAAAAAATTGCATTTAGGAAGGACATAAAAATAAAATACACTTCAAATATTATTTAAATGACATTGTGTATAATGAATAATTAAAGTGTATGTATGTATTACAACCAGCTCACAAAATACATACCTAGTAATTACTATATAAAAGGGGTCAACTTAATTTCACAGCCCACATACCCCGTAAGTACACTGTAGGTACAGGTAAAGGACCTGTACAGTACCGACTTACAGAGTGAAAAGGAAGTTTGGTAGCACTTTACATTACAGCTCAGTAATAATACGGTAATAGTGGAGAAAAGTTTGACAATATAGAGGTAATGATTAAATGTGTTATTGATAATATTCAGCCCCTAATTGTGGCTTTCCATCTCCCCCCTTCCAAATTATGCTTTTTTTTTTTCAACAAACTGGCAACTACCAAGACTCTTAATGCTGACGAAACACAGATGCCTACGGAAGCCCTAAAAGGACCATGCATTCATACATTTTATTTCCTCTGTTTTCCTGTGATAACGAGATAATTTCATTTGTTTTCTCGAGATCTCGAGTTATTATCTCGGAAAAAAAAACTGCCGTTTTCCCGAGATAACGGGATAATTTTCTCGAGATCTCGAGTAAGAAACTTTGTTTTCCCGAGATAACGATATAATTAATTCGAGATCAAGAGATAATGACTGTGATATGATAGGCCTGAGATTAGCCAGTATAATTAATTGAGATCTTGAGAAGACAAAACGATTGTGTAGTATATTAAATCATTGCAGGAAACATCATTCAGTGTAGCAATGTCAGAGGAGGAGCATATCAATCACCGTGTCACATATCTTTTCAATCAAGGCCTGACACAGGCTGAAATAGCATTATGCCTTGCTATTACAGATAATATACACATTAGTGTGCGCAATCTAAAAAGACGGTTAGCAAGGCCTCAGCTATATCGGTGACGCAATCTAAGTGAACCTGATGTCGTCGTTAACATAGATGACCAGCTACGAGGTCCCGGGCGTCTCCATAATCTCAGGCCTATCATATCACAGCCCGGGACCTCGTAGTGCTAACAGATGTTTTCTCACGTATGTTCAATGTTTTGTCCTCACACATCTACTGTTCTGTAAAAAGACAGGGCCGTCACAGAGGCTGAAACTCCCAGGGCACACTTTTCAAAAAAAGGTGGTGAAAACAGGAAATTAACATTTATTTGTTGAATTTATGGATAGCTCATCACAGTTTGTTTAATTTGTTGGTTTTTATGTATTCAGCTATGATCTGATAATAAGACAGGACATACAAGCTTGTCTGTGTCTGTTTCTTGCATCAGCTTTGATTGTGGGATGTGTGTGACACTGGATCCCATATTGGTATTTGATGGTATTTTACCATCATTTAAAAAACATCACTTTTTCTACAGCTAGTTAGTTAGTGACGTACCCTATATTTTCAGGCTAGGCCTACTGATTTTTCCCCAGCAACAATAATTATATACATCATATGAAATATATGAAAATATTTCTTATTACTGAAATAAAACCTATGACCTACATGTTTCCTTAACTTTGTCCTTGCAAAAGGGACCCAGTAGGTATAATATATACATATACTAAACGATTACACTGTCATTTGTGGGTCGTTATCTGAAGAGTTACCTTTAAAATGATCAACTCTACCAGTTGCATTTTGTTGAGGATTATCATAAAATCTGTTGAATACTGTTGAGTTCCCACAGATAAGAGTATTGGAGCAGATTTTGACATGTATAAATGTATAACAAATTATCATAACGACAGTCACATAAAATATGAAATGTACCTCGTTCTAAATCTGAGCTTGACCCGTCCGCCCACTGAATCATTGCAACTGACAACAGGCTCCAAGAAGAAATCTATCTTTTGTCACTGCCGACGAGTCGTTAACCGGTCCAAGGATTTAAGACCATTCTCTTTCTGTTTTCTTTCCACACCAGGTGTAATGTCATGGGTTTTCGATTAGAGGACAGAATTGAATAAGATAAGGACACGGAAGGACATGTTAGAGCCGCAGGAAATCTCAGTATCTCACTTATTCGATCACACCATGTCGTCCAAAGCCACTTGTGCTTGTACTGAATTAGCTTTGGCAGCAAACCATGTCTGCCTGGGGAAGGACAGAAATGTTAGTGTGTGTGTGTGTGTGTGTGTATTTGTGTGTGTGTGCACCCCTGTGTGTATTATGGGGTCGCTGTGATAAGACCTAAGTGTCAGACAGAGCGTATATGTAGTGGAGAGAAACAGCCGTCATCCTCTTTGTCCTTCGAACACGGTAAATATATTACAGCTTTTCCATCTCTGAGCACCCTGTGTGACTCAGTCTTAATCCCCCAACAGACAGGAGGATGAAAGGAAGCAGACGTTGGGGTGGGGGTGTGCTACAGAGAAACAGGAAGAGTAAGACACATATACAAACAGTGCATGCAGCAATAAGCAAGAGAAGAAAAAACTGCACTCGGGAGATGTAGTGGAAGTTAGGTAGGGGACAAAATGAGCTATAGGAGGAGGGAGCGACGTGACTTGGCAGCACATCTTAATGACTGGTTACGGGACTGTCACCAGAGAGCGAATGGGAGCTTAAACACAGAAAATCACAGCGTTTGTGTCACTGAAACTTCACTAATTAGCTTTCTCAACTATACCTAAGCATGCAGGCCCACGCCATTTACAGTTAAACAGCTTAAATGCTGAATTGTGGTTTGTTTTTCTGCAGCGTTGTGCAATATCCCCTTTAATCCGTATACGTGTCTTATTAGAGAGGAGGATGATTTTTCATGCTCCAGAAAACATAAAGCTAATGTCAGCAGTAATTGGAGTTTTCCCTCAAAGTGTAACTTTGGGAAGACTGAGCGCTGTAATGAATTTCCTGTCACAAAAGGTGCTGGAAGTGACCTTTCCGATTAGTTTGGATCTGCCCGTACGCTCGTTGAGGCTTGACAGAATCGTCGTTCTGCCGTGAGAGCGGTGCAGAGATGAAGTCTTTCAGATACCAGAGTGGGCTTTTCGAGGTCATCTCGCGTTATAATTCGCTCTCAAGGCTGGTGGAGACAAGGTGAGGTGAGCGAGGGAGGCAGACAAAAGCCGCTTGCAAGAGCGAGAGCAGCTGCCAGGTGCCTGCAGGCCTCTGTAACACCTGGCACTGGGTGTTTGCTTTCAAGGCTGGCGCTGCCCTGAAAGGCCAAAATCTATTATTCCAATGGATGTTTACAGTCAAAGAAAGGCTATACCTGTTGAATGTTGCAAAAAAAACCCTTGCAAATAGTGTGCATTTACTCCAAAATGGAGTTTCAACACATTGGCGTATTTTCAATTTGGGCTATTTTACACTTCTACTATATAACTATAATATAAATATAAAATATAACTCTTTATTGTACTCCACTATGTGTAACAGCTTCCAGTTACTTCAATTTCAAAGCGTGTTATCAACTTATAAATTATGATGAATTATTGTGGATGAAAGGCCACTCAGGAGCTTCCAGTTGTGTCTCTGAATATACCTGCCCTGGCTGTACAAGGATGAATCTTTTATAATCTTTGCTTATAAGAAAATAACTATAATCTCCATAGTTTAGCACTCTGAAAGGTCTTTTACCTTTTTTGCTTTTTTCCTTTCCTCCAGTGTTTTATATAGATTTCTGTGCATGTAAAATATCTTGAAAGTTTTAAAAGGCCAAAGTCTGCGCCAACAGGAGCTCCTCTCTCCCACAGAAAACACTGCTCCTGAAGTGGCTGAAAACACTGTGTCAGTAGCCCCTCCTTTAATTCCACTTTGTGACATCAGCATCTCACGCATTTGAGTCATTTATGCCTATTTTCACGTACAATTGAAGCTAACTGGAAGAGAAAACATGACAGAACTAACCGGAGACACGATGAGCGGTGCTGGCTCAGGCCTTTAAATATTTTGTGTATGTGTTTCTGTGTCCATGTAGATGTACCAGCACGGCAGGGATCTCTGCGAGAGCCTGTGGGGAGACGCCTTCATGACTGTGGAGGATGAGCCTGAGGAGGTGGGAGAGACTGGAGAGGTTGGAGCCGAGGGTGACGGCAGTCGCCCCTGCGGCTGCCTCACCCTCAGTCCTTCAGATAAGGACGTGATCGCCGCCCTCAGGGCCCAGCAAGACGACCCCGAGGAGCTGGACACCACCAAGTCTGGCCTGCCTCAGTACCGGGCCCCTTGCCAGACCAAGTTGCCCCTGCAGGCCAGGGGCGGCAGGAAGGGTAACTCTGTGCTGCGCAAACGCTCGGTGATGGTGGACGATGTGGAGGGGAGCGGAAGTGGCTTGTAGAGAGGAGGGATAGATGGTGATATATTTAGAGATAATTGTGTAGAACCTAATAAACAGAATCTATCTCTTGAAATGGAGTTGTAACGTTGCTCCTGTAACTAACCTTACCACACCAACCTAAGCTCTCATTACCATCATCATCACATTCTACATATAATCTGTGTGGTTTTGAATAATACTAAATCTGGTATAAGATAGACTGACAAGCTTGTAACACTTCCAATAAACGCCTGGTCAGTTTTTTGAGCGATTTAAACAGCCAGGATTTAAAATAAAAACAGTTACTATTAAAGATGCCACAACTAAATGATAAAGTCAAGCATTTAAATTCTGCAAGGGCTCTAACTTCAATAATAACTATATTTATAATATCCAGTAATGGCTGAACAGATGTTTTATTGCCAGTAACACAGTGATTTTTTAACAAGATCTTTATCAAAATCAGGTATTTTATTTGTGTTGTAGGGCTCAGTAAACAAATACGGAAGCTGAAAATGGCCCTGCTTGCAAATAATTTCTTTAATGGCGTTATCTTGGGATCATAAATTAATAATTTTGTTATCTCGAAATAACAAAGCTTGTTTTCGCAAGACAGCAAAGTAATTGACTTGTTATCTCGAGATGATGGTGTTAAGAAAAATGATTTCCAGCATGGTCGTACTCGGCTTCCGTAAAAACACATATGAGCCTTGCACATGGGAAATGTTAAGTCCTACAGTATTAGCGCTTGTGCATGAATCAAACATGTCATCATTAACCAGACGAGTCTTCTTGACTGTATTGTAAACATGACGTATCTGCACCAGTGCTTCACTATCCTGCTACTCTTTTTAATCATCTAGGTGACTTTAATCTGTGCATTAGTCAATTGTTAAACGCAGATCTAACTGTTGTGATGGCGTATTGTGCAGCCTACACGTCATAAGGTATATGATAGTGGAGAAGGTCACTCAGAATATTGATAATAATGAATGTAACTAGCTTTCTAACAGAGACTACTGGCCAGGACGTAAGGGATCTGGTATGATAATGACCAAGGAAGGTTTAATCGGGATCAAAAGTCTGCCTGCCAGAGTGAATCCTCAGAGGCAGCGTTCATACCAGTTATGGTTGCTCTGGTAGTCTGATCATGTATGTCATCAATGTACCGTGGACGTTTCTTTTATAATTATGTCATGTATTTCTAGAGTGAGGCACCGTTAGATGTATATGTTTTGTAATAAAAGGAAAACTGATTTGTCCGATTTATGGTAAGCTCGCTGAAATGGATGTTTCTGTGCTTTACGTTCAAAATAAAGACAACATTTCTAAATGCCATTCTGAGCCTGACGTAGTTCTTCTGGCTGCACTCTGCCCTTTTTCATCTGTTATCCCCCTACACAGTGATGCAGCATACTAGATGTAGCCAGATGTTTCTATTTGTTTATCTGAGTGAGAAAGAGAAAATCCAACACCATTTAAATGAGCATATGGTCAACACCATATGTTCATTTAAATGGATTATAAACTCGATGTTATTCAACATTATTAATGATATTAAAGTGGACGTGAATATAACATTTTCATAGATTGTCAATTGTCAATGTGAAGGTCAGTTTTGTCAAATCTGCATTCATAACGTAGCCTAATACTACCATTTAGTGTGGCAGACGCTGGAATTTACAGCCATGTATTCATTTAGCTAGCTTACCATTTGTACAATTTCTTCAATATATTTAGCTGAACAATATAAACTTTTATTCATTACATTAAGCTTACCATTTCAAACTTTCCTTCACTATATTTCACTTACCTTTTCAAACTTTCTGGCTGTTCATTATATTTAGCTAACCTTTTCAATTTTTTACTGTCCCTTACACGTAGCTAACTATTTCAAACATTTATCAATTACTTTGAACAGCTAGCTATTACAAATGTTAATCATTTTAGCAAACAATTTGAACTGTTATCCAAATTTAACTGTATAACTATTTCAACTGCTTGCTGCTGTGTATCCACACAGTTACCTTCCTATTTAAATTCCTTACATTTAGCCATTACATTTGTTAACAACTATTTCAGATTATCTGCTGTTCGCTGCCATGTTTTCATGCCATAGACTATATGTGATGACAAGGATTCAGTTATTGTTATTTTGAAAGGATCAGCATCGTACTTATTTGTTTCCTGACTTTGTTGATTAGATTCCCTCTTAAAGCTACATTATGTAGACATTGGCAATTTGTGCAATTTTGCGCCCCCTACAATTTCTGAGTGAAACACCACTGTCCTTAATACAAATCCCAGGTCTGTAATAATTTGTCGCAAGTGATGTAGGTGCCAACTACAAACAAAACTCATTACCCTCTCACTGAAGTTACATAGTGCAGAAACAAGTGATTGGGGGGCATGAATTTACAGCTGTTTTTTTAAGGTAAAACAGTTACATGTTGTTGCTTAACATAAATATGTGGATATATTTTAATGAAATCACATTTATATTTTCTAGTTGAGTACACTTGGGTTCCATAGTGCAGCTTTCCATGTACCTACCTTGTAAAACAGCAGTAGCCTGCCCCTGGAGATGTAAGATTGTTGGGAATCACTGGTAGAATATGCATGGAAACCTTTTATGGTTTCATTTCAAGCAAACCTCAGTAACACATAAGATTTCTGCATTTTTTTTTCTTTATCGGGGATGGATGATGGATTGTGTGAAGAAGAAGCCTTGTCATGTAATCCTTTCTTCAAATACCAAGACCCCTGCTGTGCAGAGCTGCTACAGAGTTTCTCTACAGCGTGCATCAGAAACATCAAATCTCTGGAAATAGAAACACTGCAGATGCCTCTCTTCCTCACAGTTTTCTACACTTGCTACACTGCTGGTGATTGCAATGAAAATTCTTCATGAACTAAGAAAGCCTTAATTGAAATTATACTTGTTCAAAACTTGTAAAATCCAACCCAACAACCTTATACATCAGCCCCGGATGAGCACTGCATGTTGAGAAACATTAGCCTGCAGTGTTGTGTCTCATAACATGGCCTCCACCTCTGATTAAAGGGGCAGAGATTGTTTATGCATTGTTCTCTCATCACTGTCAGCCTCCAATTTACTGATACAGCATGACAAGTGTGTCTTCCCTCCCGCTCAGACAGCTGTCACTCAGCCTCGCCCTTTCCTAACCATTGCTTTAAGGGAGAAATTCAAATAGTGTTAGATTTAAATAAGTATCAGGACAATTTATTTTAACACTGTCAAAGTCAGAATTTATTAACCAGGCCACATTTAAAATAAATGCCTTTTGGGCTCGGAAGGATTTAAGTCTTTCCAGAGATTCAGCTTTGCAGCAATTGAACTGACAGCAAGACTACATCATCTGACTCCAGCAAACAGGCTGGCCCCATAAATCAGGTCCCATGAATATTGTTTAGATTAACCAACAATATCCAGGTTATTATCACAATGTGGCACTTTTTAATCTCATTGGAAGTGACTAATACATGGAGTTAACACATAAATCATGTTGGAGATGTTCTCAGTGGAGCATTGTGTGCCCTCTGCAGGTGAAAATCAGCACAAGCTGTGTGTCATGTTGATGAAGCCACACGGTGCTTGACATTTTTCTGTGAAAAGGGCAGACAATGAGGCACAGTGTGTGTGTGTGTGTGTGTGTGTGTGTGTGTGTGTGTGTGTGTGTGTGTGTGTGTGTGTGTGTGTGTGTGTCCACTGCAGCTATTTCTGTACCAAACTGGTGCTACTTGATGATGTGAGCTAATAGTGTGTCCTCTGTGAAAGTCATCATCACAGCAAATGACAGGACAGAGGCTGGACAGAGAGGGTCACCAAAGAGTGTCATCTGCTCTCTCTCACACACACACACACACACACACTACACAAACATTTGAGCTAATGACTGTGAGTCTGCGAGCGCTGCAGTGATAGGATGAGGTGTGACATAAATGAGATGAGGTTATCGTTTTAATTTGTTTCAGCCTCATCCAGACTTTTCAACGTCCAAAACAAATTGTTACATAGGCCACGTCGAGATGAGGTTTTCATCATCCTTTCTTCCTGAAAGGCCAAAATCTGACCTTCAAAGTCCAAAAGACTCTGTGTCTTTGTTTGTCTCTTTCTCTCCCTTTCACTCGCTCATTTATTTTTACCAACACACACACACACACACACACTGTGTCTGAGTGGTGAGTAAAGGAGCCTCTGTGCGTCTGTGTCTGGTTTTATTCACATCCTCATTCTGCGGATTACCGTCATATCAAAGAGATGCTTATGGACGACCAAAGCGACAATACAGTTGATATTAAATATGCAACACAATATAGAAAATACAAGAGTACTTTAGGGACTGTATGAAAATTATTGGGGTAGAGGAAGAGGGTTGGGCCTGCCAGACCCTAAACAGCAGTATTACATCTATTATTTTGACCCTTCCCTTGATTTATAAGACCTTTACATCAGGGACGGTTCTAGATCTGAGTACACTTGACTGCAAATTTCAAGTTGTTTGATAAATGTAAACACTGTAAAACCCATGCTTTGTTGAACCATGCTGATCCGCTTGAAAAGGTGGTCTCAAGTAAGGTCCATTTGAACTGCTCATGTGAAAGCTGACCAGCAGGGGAGTGGAGATGGGGGCAAATCATAATCAGGCACAGTACCATGTAATCATACCTAAAATCTGCAATACTCTCCCCCCAGTATCTAAAATATCATTCTATATAATGATATATAATATAAGTTAGTCAGTTATTAAACATTGCATTATTACTCATTTAATATCTACACTGTAGTTACAGTGTATTACAAGGCACAGACCTTTACATCTCTATTTCCATTAGTACTTCGAGTTCATGATGCATAAACATATAAAAATATATATACAAGGTATACGCATGAAGTTATTTTCATATTTTAGTGCTATTCATTTTCCAGTACATTATTTTTTAGTTCTTTGTATAATTTTTTCTAACCTACTCTTGTGTTATTACCTTTCTCTGTTTAAATTTAGCTTATATCTAGTGTGATATTTTTATATTCTGGAAGGCACCACTGTAACGTCTGCAATCACCCGCTTCTGATTCTGAATCTGTTAACAGTATCAGCACAACTCGACTCAACATAACAACTGTAAGCGGGAGACCATGAGGACTTTAAGATGGTCTACGCCAACATGAAAAGCAACACTTAATAACCTTCATAAGTTAATAGAACAACAATTGTATTCCTTTGTTTGTTTCATTGTTTTATAACTTCAAAAATAAAATCAAGAAAATAAAAAAATTTAAAAAATACAGGACACTGAATCAGAACCTTGAGCCGAAACAAAAGACGAATAACCTACTGTTTTCTGAACTCCCTCCTTCAAGATAATTTTCATACAGTCCCTTACTGACATTAAATACATACTGCATTGTAATCCTAGACGCTGTGCAGGCAGGCAGGTTTGCTGTTTTAAAAATGAATAATGAATGCACTCTGCCTGTGTTGGGGATGAAGACAGCAGACAGCTGGTTAAATACATTATGCCATCTCTCTACATTTACATAAAGATTGCACAATGTCCAAAGCGAATGTTTAATGTAAGAGAAATTATATAAAACACCAGGTTACATCTACAGTATAGACAGACAGTAACCATTGTCCTGCATGTGATTATCAAGCTGTGGTGACCTGGTATAAGAATGAATAAAGAAATGTAATATATACCCCACACACTACTTCATTTTGCCCTTTACCTACCCTGATCACAGCAAAGGGAGTCTTTGAAATTGGTACGAAGTCGCTTTTGTTTGGAATTCATGATTCCAGCTGTTGTTCCGCTGTTAGTCCACTAGATGGCGATGTGGCTCTGCCAAAAACCCTGCAGGCTACACTGACTGCTCCCTGCTGTGCGGTGTAAGAGTGAATCTAGATCTGCTTCCAGGGCCACTGCTCTGATTCAGTATTAATGCACCGACCTGAACTACAATGTGACCATAGTTTAGTAAATTCTGTCTGTACACCAACTCTCTGTTTACTGTAGATTCAGTTACAAGGTTCAGTATATCACAGATGTGTTGTCACAACCAAACTGGTGACCTCCTCTGTGATGACCTAATCTGTGATGACCTGTTGTTTGGCAGCATTATGACGGCAACACTTTGTTGAATTTATGGGACAGATAGTTCACTAAATCATTTGTCATGTTTGATTTAAAAGAAACTCTTATTGTCTTCATCAGAGACCTTTAAAAGAACCATTTACCTCATTGTGGGCTTCCCACACGTGTGATCTCGTTTTGTAGCCTACATGTTGAGAATGTGGATCATCTCACATTAAAATGGCTCAAGTGTGTGTTTGTTTTGTTTTTTGTGACTGCAGCAAACTTTCCTCAAACTAGGTCTCATGAAAAAACACACAAACACTTCCCAAACCAGCCCTCTATTAGCCGTCCAAAACTAGTGATGCAACTTGTGATCCAACTTCTGTAAGAACCTCAGATGGCCGTGGCAAGGTGGGAGGAATATTCATGGTTCTCGAGAAGATAACAGAAGACCGAGGAGAGGGAGGGAGGGAGAGAATGAGTGAGAGAGAGCCAGGCCTGTCTGTGTGTATGTGTGTGTGTGTCTGTGGGAGGGGAAGGGGGCTCTTGGAGAGGAAAATCAAACCCACCCAGAGCTCTTCATACGTCACTGTTCGCATCACAGATGTTCCCACAGACACTCAGTGTGGGTTGTGGGCCGAGGCGTGTGGAGAGCCAGTATGGCTTCAATTGGCTTGTTTTTTGGACTGTGTGCGCGCATTATAATATGTAGGCCTGCTGTGTGCGTAAATGGAGACACGAACACTGCAGTGGCATTTAAAAAAATATTTCTTTGATTAGCAGAAGCTGTGTGATGTTTTTGGTTGCGACTTTAATGTCTCTGAATATTTTGCGGAACGTGAAACATGTTGCTTCTTCAAACCACAGACTGTTGCATCGCGATTCTTATCATTAAAGTGTCGAAAAAACCGGCACTGAGCTCAAAAACTGTACATCCCCTGAAATGTAGGTTTCTTGTTAAAAAGTCACAGGAAAGGAGAACTCGTGTGGGCGCGTGCCTGGTTCTGTTTCCACGTCCATGGCGCACAAAAATAGGGGAGTTGTTATTGATGGAAATTAGGCTATTCAAATACGCATCTGTGTGATGAACAGAGGGCAGAACCGCTCCAAAACAGCGTGAGGTGAGAGTGCGCACACAACCGCAGCCCTCGCTCCTATAGGCTCCTTTGAAGTGGTTTTCGTGAGTACTGAGAGACGTTTTTTTTTTTTCTTTTTCAGTCCAGACCGGCTCTCTTGTTTACGTGTACGTCACAGGCTGCTTTTACAGGACAGAAATCCCCCTCTGGTTTTCCTGAGACCAGCCTGTGAACAACTTCTCTCTCTGCCAAAGGCCACAGAGACTGTTAACAGACTTTTTTTTATTTTTTGTTTGTTTTTAGGCTTCACGGATTTCCTCTTTAAGCCCCAACTGCTCCCATAAGTCAGCTTGGTGAGCAATTAGTCTCCCTCATATTATCATTATAATGTGTGTTTGGTGCATCTGGGGCCCATGAAAACGTTTACTGACCCCTGGATAATAGCCTAATGACTCATTCACGTCTACTTAACGCGGGACTTTCCCCCTTATATCCAGTCCTTTGAGCCCCTCATGCCGCACATACTTGGCCTCTGATGCGTCCCGGCAGACTGTTGTCCTTGGCAGGGCGCGCATCTCCATCTATCCACACAGATGCTCCTTCCCGCGCGCTCCGGGCGCCCACTCTCACCCACCGCTGTGCCAAGCGGCGTGGCATCTTGAGACGCCCCCGACATTCCCGAAGCCACTGTCACTTCCCCTCGTGTGCAGCGTTTCAATTATACTGACACCTCAAACATGCCTTCACGCATGAGTGGAGGCGGATTTGGGAGGGAGAATGTGGATTCTTTCATAATTAAAGGTTTCACGATGGAGAAAAGTGTTTAAAATGATCAAGCACGCCTCATTACTGAGGGCTAGTCTACTTCCTGGTTTCCCAAATCAACTCAGACCGACTTTTTTAACTACCTGATAACAAGGTCGCACTTTGCACCAGTCGTGTGTGACGGATTAATCTGAAGTTGCTCAATAAGAAGGAAATTCCGCCACCCTCACGAAGCTCGCAGGCCTTATCGATACAACAGAGGGAGGGACCGAGATGAAACCAGCTCGTTACCTGGGCGGGGGTTCCCAGAAATCCTCCCATGTGACGATGTATTCACCAACATGCCCGTATATGGACAAGCCCTGTGCGTAATAAGGAAAGGCCTACGTGCGCGGGCCACGCTCCGTGCGTAAAAACACAGAAACCCGAATGTGCTTGTGTAAGGCTTCCTCACCGGGAGCCATGGTAACTGTCACGGTGACATTATAGCTGGAAAGAAACCTGTTTATCTCCCCCACTCTTTTCCAGCTGTTTCTATGTGTGCCATGTTTTTAACTATACTCTGTAATGTCATACGTATGTAATAGCCTAGTATATATGTAAATATGTAATATATATGTAAATATAAATAAGTGATGGATATATGAATACAAGACAAACACTCAAGTCAGTTCCATTTCATTTGAAGACACTTTACTTAAATACACATCACAAATAAAAAAAGACATGTAAACATTGGACATCATTAGTTTGTCCGGATCAACCGGGCAAACGGAATAATTTACACACTGAATAAATGCAGCATTGCATGACAATATCAGTTGCAAAAAAAGTACAAAGTATACAATAATCATTCCCATTTTCTACCATTAGTAAACCCGACTTCTGGGCCTGTGCCCGCCGTGTTGCTCAGTGTCTGCTCAGTCTGGATGCTGCCCTGGTGCGAAGGGTTGAATGGTCTTTTGAGCGATGTCCAGCATCCGGAAGTACCATTTCAATCAGTCTGTAAAACCCTAAATAGCCTAAAGAGATGTCTACACATACTCGACCCTGTGTGTCTGTCTGTGCTGACAGCACACATGAGCCGGTGTCCCAGTGCTGCGCATGCAGACTCCAGTGTTATTACTTTTCAGTCTGTTAGTAGTCTCTGGTGTTTAAAATGCCTCCATCTTGCTTGTAAGCATCAGCTGACAGCCGCTGCTCACATGTGTCAGGACCTTCTGTTTGAGCTGAGCCACCTGATCCCGGAGCACAGACGCCGTGTTGGACAGCCCCTGGTTGTCGTTCTTCAAACATTTCACCTTCTCCTCCAGCCGGGCGATGCGCTCCAGCTTGCGCCTCCGGCACTTGGTGGCCGCTAGCCGGTTCCTCAGCCTCTTGCGCTCAGCCTTGATCCTCTCCTGAGTCTCCAAGTCGATTGGGGACATCGGAGGCGAGCCGTCGCTGCTGAGGAGGTCCGGCACGGTCTGAGGCTCTTCTTTCAGAGCGACCAGCCGCTGCGGATGGAGACCTGCGCCGGGGAGAGCGTGCTGGAACGGGTGCGTGCCGTGCGTCGAGGTCTGCGGGTGGCTCTGCTGGTGCGGCGGCAAGTAGCTGATGGTGGCTGTGGGGTAGCTGGATGCGGAAGAGAGGCTTGTGTTCGGGCAGTAGGCGTTCAGTGTTGTGTAGATGGGAGGCTCGGGCTGCAAGGTGGAGCCGAAGACACTAGAGGCCGCCGGCGAACACGTCGTAACACCGCCGGCACCGATGGACACATTAGGAGGGGGCATCTGGTTCATCTTGTGCAGCTCGTCCAGGGCTTTCACGAAGCCCTCCGCGAAGCCCTCCTGCTCATCGGTGATGCCCCGGTTGTAGAAGTACTGGCCCGGGGTGGGAGTGGTGATCACCCCGTTACTGTTTTGGATGATGAGCCTCTCGAGCTCAGGGGACGCGAGCTTCAGGGACCCCACGTCTTGCTGCTGCCCCCCCTGGTAGAGGTCTGTCTCGGCTCTCAGCTGGGATTTCAGGTTGCGATATGGCTCTGTCAAGTTCAAATTCATATTCTGCTTTAGCAGTTTGTAGTCGTGCATTGCTGCTTCTGAGTGGCCGTAAGCCGACAGAAAAGAGTCGTCATGATAAAAAGGCTGTTCCATCTTTGTAGACATAAAGTCGTAGGAAAAGTAAGCTTACCGGCTGCTTATAGAAACACAGTCAACAAATGTGAGTGACAGCAGAGAGCATGCGCTCGTTGTCTCTCTCAACAGTGTCCCAAAGTCTCAAAATGTTCAAAATCACTCCGAAAAAGAGAAAGAGTGAAAGTCCAATGTCCAACAAAAGTGTGCAGCTCAGTGTCAGCAGCTAAAAGTCTTGTCCAGTGTCCTCCTGCTGCTTCTTCTCAGTCCTGTGAGGGAAAACTTATTCTCTGGACTCCTGTGAGCTGCGGCTCTTGGTGTTTGTTGAGGTGTGTGCCGTCCGTCCGGCACGTACCTTTATATATAGGCATACACACTGGGGCAGTGTGGCGCTCTGATTGGCCAGGCGGCCCGGGCCACGCCCAGTGAAGTGCGTCGTCATGTGACGCTAATGCCGGGAAGAGGCGACTGTAAACAAGCCTGTAGGCAAGAGAGCGCACCGAGGAGGGATCGCAGCGGAGCCCGCTGTCAGAAATAGACGAGCCCGCTGTATTTCTTGCACCTTTCTACGCGTTTGTGTGTTGAATAACAGCTTGTTGTGTAAGCGAAGAGGTGAGGTTATAGTGATGGATCAAATAAGAGCTTTTAATTCATTCATCCGTGTTGTTAGAAAACAAACGCGCCATTATTTGTCTGAGTTAATGTAAGATAACACGTGTGGCATTAAATACGGATCAGATCATCCTAAAGCTCATGTTAGATCCATAACATAGGAGTTATAGCCTTTATATCTGCTGTTACTGTGCCTTATTATGATCCATCCTGTGGAGGAAGTCCTCAGGCCTTATATGGGCATGATGACGTACCAGTTCCTCTCAGGGAGAACCGGGAAGCCACGCCCACTCGGGCCTCATTCCAGCAGCAGTCCTGCTCCTGTATAAAGCCCATCCATGAGGCAGTTTGTTAGGGACTTTCTGTCCCAGCAGGGAGGAGAAGTGAGCATCCATCTGTAATTGCTGACCAGGACAGACAGACTAGAACATATCCACATGTCCTATACAGTCCAACTCATCTTCTTATTGATATTTACATTAAAACATACTTCAGTGACACACAGCACACTGAGGAGTCACAGAGCAAACACTCCCTCCTCCAGGATCCTGACAGGTTCATGAGGTGTAACTGATGTTTGGCACGCTGCCTGAAATAGCCATGCTCTGATCATGAGTGGGAAATAGAAGAAATGCAGTCAATAATCTCAAACAGGAAAATTCATGTTCAGTAATTAATCTGTTTGATCTATAACAGCTTATCTTTTTTTTTTTTTTTTTTTGGCTCTACAGGTGGAGGACTTGTGATTCGCTCTCTGAGAGCACAGTGCCCAGGGAAAGGAAATGTGATTCCTCAATAGTGCACCTGTTACAGTTGTGGTGAAGGGAACCTTTGTCTCCTGTTTGTAATTCTTCCAACGCCCACACAAAAACAAATGCCTCCACTGATGGATCCCGTATCCCTGCACAGACAGAACAAGTCAGGTGGGATGCTTCGCTTCGGCAGGCGCTAAATCCTTTGGGCTGCGCCTGAGGGATGAGTCTCTGATCGTTTTCAGTTCCAGTCGTTTATAGCAGGAAACAAATCAATAACCGATGTTGGGTTTACAGATGGAGGCGAGGCTTATAATACAACTGAATAGTAAGACATATGAACAGGCAGACGATCTGTCTGGATCAGACCTCTCTAACAGCTCTATCAGATGAGTTTAAGGAGCCTTTCATCAACACTGTCATGTTCTAAATATGTTCTTCTGAGTTGATTATAAACTGGATGTTAGTTAACACTATTAATTATTCAAAAGGGGATAGGCTACTGTTGTCAAAATATTTTCATGCATTTGAATTGTCTGTGTCACTTAGAGTCACAGACACTGGATGTTTCAACCATTCACCCATTTACCTTTAGGCAACTATTTTAGTGTAAATTTGAGCATTACTCATTTCCCATGGGGTACAAGTTTACTCAAGTAATTTTTTCCAAGTTTCAGTTAATGAAGTGAAGTCACAGGTTGTGTAAAGTCAAGTCGAGTCCTTAGTTACAGGAGCCCCCCCTCTCGAATACCCAGTCTGCTCTGATTGGTCAGCTCACACACGCCTGAGCCAGCACCGCTAACAACAGAGCAGCTGTGCTAAATCAATTCTTCAATGCCAGACTACCCATTAGTAATAAATTATGCAAATATGTGACATGGTGACATAGTGTGATGTCACAAAGTCACAGGCGGGATGACTGACGAGGCGTTTCAGGAGCAGTGTTCTCTGTGGGAGAGAGGAGCTTCTGTTAGTGCGGTCTTTGACCTCTTTAACTTTCAAGCTCTTTTACATGCACAAGAACCTGTAACACTGAAGAAAAGGCAAAAATGTAAGCGTATAATATGTCTCCCTTAAGGCAAGTGAAGGCCTGAGGTGTTAGTACTTACAGTGAAATAAATGGAATCAAACAAAAACAAGTAACGTATCAAAAAAATCTATTATTTCATAATATCTTTTCATTCCAAAAAAAAAATCCCTCCCCATCACTTTTAAACACGGAAATACTGACTAATAAAAATAAACTGAAAACAAAATGACGACAGACACGCCATTTTTATCATCATTTCTCAAGTCATGTCCTGAGACGTCCATGTCCAAGTTCAGTCTCAAGTCATTCATTTTCGGTCAGAATATCAAGTCTGCGTGTGTGTGAACTGTGCCGGCGAAAAAGGGCTGGGATCAAGCTTTCAACAGGTTTTCCCCCCGTGGCAGTGAACAGTCACAACTACCCTGTAACAACATGTACTTGGTGGAGATATTTGCTCCGACAGACCCTGTTATCATGTTTGGGCCTAAAGGGAGTGTTAGGACAGAAGTTACTCAACGTCTTGTTCAAATGTTACAAAGCAGAACTCAGCTGTTTCCCATCCTTCTTCACTTGGAAAGTCTGAAATCACCACTTTTAGGGCCTTCATGCCGAATCATAATGGCCTCATCTCAGGTAATTCTCTGGTATTCGGAGGGACTATTTTAATTCAATGCCTTTCTGTCAGTATCCATGGGAATATGAACAAACAGAGGAAAACAATAGTTCCTGGCAGTGTTGTGCCTTCACTTTGCCACCTCCCTTATAAATTCTATTCTCCGTGCAGCTGCCTGCTTCTGCTGCTGCTCTGCTCTCTGCTCCGGTTTAACTTTTATTCAGCACTGCGGTCGAGGTTGACCACAGTCCCAGTGACATTTTGGCAAAGCACAACAGTATAGGGTCCAGAGTGGTGAGTGTTTACGGGAACACTCGTGAGGTGGCACCGTGCCATCCTGCCAAATGTTAGTCAAAAAACACTCATGTTACCCAAGCAGTGGGAGAGAGAAATGTGTGAACGCGGAGACAGATGTACGATGTGTTATACATTAATATGCGATATTGTTTGTGTCCTGAATAATCTCTATTAATCACCCCAATGATTTATTAAGAGTAGTGCTGTGAATTTTTTGGGTGGATTCAGCTCTAAACAATGCCATGTGGTGATTAGTCCGATGCTTCAGTTATCAGGTTCCAGCTTTTGCGAAAAAACAAAAAAAGTGTCCGACATCTTAGTCACATCTCGATTAGTCACATGTCTGTTTAGTCTGTTTAGATTTAGAGTTGCTCTGTGTACTCAAGTACAGAAATTCCTTCTTCTGAGTTCTGCTTTTTTTTCTCTCTCTAGTCCTACTTATCGCTAAAAACTGCTCCAGGATTTTCTGTTGATGTGGGGTTTTTTATGCATATTTTTTGGGCAAACTTTCAAAGAGTTCCAGGGCAGGACGAGCTGCTTGGCAACAGACTCGGTTTTAACAGTCGGGATCACATGGAAGGGTGCCAAAAACCAGCCGAGTGTTACCTGCTGCTGTTCCTGGGTGAGTTTGGGAAAGGCAAGGCCTGAGGGTGGAAGGAAGCTGTTTACCGTAAGATTAAGCAAAGTGTGTACGTGTGTGTGTGTGTGTGTGTGTGTGTGTGTGTGTGTGTGTGTGTGTGTGTGTGTGTGTGAACAAGCACGTATTATAACTTAGGGTGGAGTGAAGAATTTTTTTTTTTACCACATTGTGAACATCTGCATGAAGGGAGGAGATAAGGAAAATAAACATATTTTTAACTCTCCCACACCTCCACTGCTGCAAAAAACATTGTCTTCAGAGACAAAAGATAATGTAGAATGAACTTTTGACATTTTGTGGCTTTATTCCCAGAACAAGTAAGAGTATGTAAGAGATTAAGGAGTATATTTTTTTAATGAAGTCCATCTTTTCTCACCTCAATCGCACAATGTCACCAATTCCTACACACAGGGAAATCCCCTTAATTTCCTCACCCTATACATTCTGTCTTAACAAAGCAGGCTTTAACAATAAGGTGCTTATGGTGGAGATTGAGCTCTCCTCACCTCCTCCTCTCAAACCATCCCATTGTGCCTCGCCACCTCTGCACAACTCTCCTTTTGTCAGCAGCCTACTTGTCTGGGCCCCTCTCGGTTGGCGTGGCAGCTCCGTCCCTGTGACTCACAGCAGCTCGGGCAGCCAGGGGCCAATCAGAGGTCAAAGCCCCGAGCTCACTCCTCACTTCAGAGTCTTTGCCCTGACCTTCAGAACTCCTCCAAACACCCACTCAGCAGAAAGGAGTCGGGGGTTAGCGCAGAGAGAGCGGGTGGGCAAGGGGAAAGAGAAAGACATGCTCAGTCAAATGAGGTTTGTTTGCAAAGTGGCCTCTTGACAGAGTGGCTGACTCCTTCATTTGGACATAATGGGGCCTCTCATTCACAGCGTCGCTGTTCTCCTTTGTGACTGTGGTCACTTTATTGCCAGGTCTATTAATAGAGGGATCCATCATGGTTTATATCATCATCATCATCATCCTCGTCAACATCACATGACGGCCTGATGGTGTTTTCCTCCTCTCCATGCTATTGTTCCCAAACAGACAATGTTGATCTATTAACACTCAGCCTGCTGTTGTTACTGACAGCTTAGATCTCCTTTAACCTTTATGTGCCACTAATTTGAAGACTTTCAGCTTACTAATCAGATATGCCTGATTGATTCCAAGCCTGACCTGCATCCAAGCATCAAATGTTGCATGAAAGCACTCTGACTAAGTATTGTAAAGGAACTGAAAATTCAAAGAAATAATATAATAATTATAGAAGTGATCATGTCTGATAAGATTTGATTTTTGCTTTGATTATGAGTGTGTCTGTTTATTTTTAGCTACACCAGCAGCAGGACACCACTGATGACTATTACCCCCTTTCCACCAAAGTGAATCAAGTGCTGGTTCTGGGCCGGTGCAACCTGCAAATCTTTTAAGAACTGGTTTGCTTTTCCACGGGCATGAGAGCCACTGTAGAGTCACATCATTCAGTCACTGTATCAACTGCAGTTTTACGGCATTGCTAGAAACAACTATGGCAGACTGCATCGACTTTTTTGCTCCATAGTGAAAATATTTTGTTTATTCTCCTGAGGACACATCAAAACATGCTACACTACCTCTGGTTATTAAAAATGGTGGTCATCAGCAGCTTTAGTTGGCCCTTGGTCACAATTATTCCACCCAGATTTGGGTTGGATTACTGTAGACCAGAAATGTATCGGTGCTGCTCTGAAACCAGTTTTCCTGGGTGGGAGCCAGTTCTGTTGAAACACAAGAACTTGTTCCAGAGGAGGCACTGGCTCTGAATCAGCACCTGAACTGCCTTGGTCAAAAGACACTCAATGTCAGGCTGCTAGTTGGTCTGTTAGTCACTCCGTCCACTGAAACCCTTCCCCACCAAATTAGCCTTGGTTCTTGAACCAGTTCTGTTCAAGATTCTTGGAACATTGGTACTATCTAATGAACCAGCCAGCATTTCCACCAGCTTTGAGCGGATGTAATCAAGGATGAGTCATCAATGTAGGGAGTTGCACAATGGACAATGACCCATATAATATGACACGCCCACTTTGGTTTGCACTTAAGGTCAAAGAAAACCTGCTATTTTTGGTTCTAGCTGGGAAACAACGTTTTGGGTTCTGAGCCAATATGTTTCTAGTCAAAATGCTCAGAATGGTTCAAAGTTAGGTGCATGAACCAAATACATGTTGGTGGAAAAGCCCTCCTCATTGGTCCAGAAACACATATCTAAAAAACGAGTGGATTGACTCTTCTAGGTTTACTTTTTTTTTTTTTTTTTTAGAGAATCGTCTCACAAATAGCTGTTGGATTGCAACGAAATTTGGTGCATTCATGTCCCCCTGAGGATGATCCCTTAATGTTAGAACTGTATTAGTATTAGTATTCATTTTTTGACCAAGTACCTGTAAAACTAGTTACAATCCCATCAGCCTTAGCTGTACTTTGTGTTTAGTTCTATGAAAATGTCAACATGCTAACATGCTAAACTTAGATGGTGAACATCAGCAGGTTAAGGTCTGTAAAAAAAACCAAGGCTTCCCCCAGCAATATTACTCTTTTTTGGACCCTTTCCTTGACTTTGAGAAAAAAAACTGCTTTACCCTTCCCCCAATATCTCAAAACCCTAAATGTATGCCAAAAGCTTGAGCATATCTGTGCCTAGGAACAGCTAACAGAGCCTTTAGCATGGACGAAGACTCTTTTTCTTGGTAAATTCTCAGTATTTTTAACTTTAAAAAGGATTTTTTTAACTCAGTTTCTAATGTACGTTTGACAAATTCCTGGACTGAAATTATACAACACCGTCAATCAGGCTTAACAGCAGACATATATCAGACACAGTGATTGACACATGCATGAAACGCTGCCAAAGCAAATTAAAAAAAGATCTCGCTGTTCTTACATGACGAGATAGTTGGAGGGAAAAACACTGCGCCTACGCCCATGCCCATGGCAGTTTACTGAGGACATGCACACACAACACAGTGAGATCCAAATGAGCTGTAGTGGAAAATCTGTACATCTATCATTTGGAGACACATTTAACATTATATGTCTGTGATTTTTTTTAAATAGCTAATCTTTGCTGTGATGTGCCATGAAATCCATGCTGACACCAAACTACTTCTCATTTTTTTTCCTCTTCCCCAGCTAAGTCAAATCCTTTGATCATTTTGGAGTCAAAAAAAGGACAACATGTCTCTTCTGTCCCTGGAAGACTTGTGACCTCTCAGTGTGCATCAGCCTTGTCACAACCTCTTGCTCACATCTTTATGATAAAAGCAGGGAGGGGGTAGGAAGCCTGTTGGGCAGCCACACAGTGGCACGCACAGCTCTCCGTGGCTGCGCTAACTGAAAGGACTCTGAGACCTCCTTTGCAAGGTCCGACGTCCATCCTGCTCAGCGAACCTGAAACTGCCCTGTAGGATCTGTGAGTCAGGTAGCTGACCGGAGCTACAGGGGGCAGCCTCGGTCGAAGGCAGCGTGCCGTGTTCTGCAGAGAGCGAGAGGGGAAACGTGATAGAAAAACTGTTAGTCAGTCAAAAGTGTGGGTCACTGATGTTAGCGCCAGAGGTCAACACGTTTGGCTGTGTCCCATGGCTCCATTCAACCCTGCTTTGCTCCAGTCCTCCTTCTGCCTTCCCTCTTTGTCTGTTTATTAGACTGTAGCGTAGGAACATGCATCATGGTAATGAATGCAGAATGTGCTCTTAATGATCTTGCCCAATTCAGGGTTATAAATTCAAACCCAGGGAGTCTGTAGCACAAGAGGACATTTAGCGGAACTGAGGGGAGGTTGAGGGTGTTGTGGCATGAGACAATTGGCTCCAGATCTTTCCTCTGCATGTGTGCATGTGTGTGCGTGTGTGCGTGTGTGTGTCTCAGGAGAGGTAGGATTTCGAGTTAGCTGACATTTTATCCAGACAGTGTTGAAGTGGCAAATACAAAAAACGACATGAAATCCTTTTTCTCGCCACCAAAGTCTACACACGTTTGATCCCAGCGTGTTTGCCGTCTGCCAAGCTACTTTGAGTTTTCCTTTGAGTGGGTCTTCTCAGTTATGGTTTGGCTCAGTCACACAGCAGCTCCGCTATGTGTGTATGTGTTTCCTCCCGGTTCTTTATCTGCCACATGGTCAAAACATGGCTTTGGCTCTTATTAAATCAAAATGCCTCCAGAGGATTGCAGTGTCAGCCTCTGTGGAGCTCATGATCAGGAGTTATTTCCCTCTTTGGCAGATCTAAAAGCAGCTGCTCCATCAAATTATGCTGTCATTGCAGCCCACATTTCTTTGATAACCAATAAAATCTTTATCAGGAATCGCACATGCTCTGTTGAGCTCCCCTTTTCCTCTCTGCCTGTCAGCAGTTGTTTCTTGTCTGCGTTGAGTCTCATCCTCAGTGTCTGGTCCACTTCCTGGTTTCCCCAACACGTCCAAATTAATAAATAGAGTGGAAACTTTGTAGTGTTACACATCAGGATGTCATACTGAAGGTAAAGCCAGACCAGGGAATCCCTTCAGGGGGATATGAATGATCAGGAGGTCATGACCTCGACAGGAATGACGTCACTGTTCGACAGAGACGACGAGGTGTGGAGTTTGAGTCGATGACAGCGGAGTGAGTAAGTTACAAGTCACTCACATGCCCTCAGACCTCATTAAGTAATATAAACAAACAGCAACACAATCAGTCATTAGTACACATGTGCTTTTACTCGAGTGTGTCACTGTGATAGAAATCCACTGGGATTTTCTCAGGTTAGGGAGAGTTCAGAGAAAAGGTGCAGTGCCAGCAATTTCTGGGGGCAAACACTCACATGCGAGTTTTTCTGTCAACACAAAAGACCGCACATTTTCTGACTTTGTCTGCGTCGGCAACTCCTCTTAAGCCTCAGGGAGCCTTTGCGTGATCCTGTAACTGAGCGCCATTCCCGACGCCCGGGACCCGGCACGTCTTAAACAAGCCTGGACACGGACGCCCTCGAGTGAATCAGTGCCTGTAAAAATCATCCGACTCCCCCACAAACACCCACATATTTCATCCACGCTAGCACAAACACAGACACGGCGCTCCACTCTCGCTCACAGTCACACTCTTACTCACATATGTAAATGCACTTTTGCTGGTGCACCACCTTGTGCACAGCTTGAACTAAACAAACACACACACACATACACCAGTTAGTACTCCATGCCCTAGCTCAGCCTGCCACCAGACATGTTTTTGTATCACACCTCGGCTGACAATTACTGTTTGCGTGCTCTGAGCTCGGACAGTGATCTCGTGCAGAATAGATGCCGGGGTTGCTGTTATGAGCAGTCTGCAGGTTCTGTTGGGCGGAGGCAAGCAGAGACAACCACAGGCAGCACAATTAGCAGTTTGTGGTCTGTTATGTGGCACGCTAATTACCTCACTTTTAATGTAGTTTACCTTAAGTAGTACATTTAGGAAGCTCTGCTCCGAATATAGACTCTCCATGAGCAATTTAAGAGTCTCGTTTGGTCACAAATCTCTGTTTAATTGTTTGCACGGGAGAGTTGTTTACCACAGAGAAGGTATCTGGCTAAACATAAGAAGTTTTGAGGCCGTCATACATTAAGAAAACATGGAAAATTTGCACTATTTGAAGGCATAGTTTGACTTTAGCAGCCCATTAGCCTAGATAAGCAAGAATCAGGGGCAAAGACCTCACTAACAGCAAAAGCTAAAACAGCTAAATAATTGCTCATAATATCAAATCGGGTCGTTTTTACACTTAAGTTTATTTTTATTGATTCAACAAACAAGATTTAACTTGTTAATTAGTGAGCTTTTTTCGTGCTCGTAGCTGGTTGTTCTTAGCTATCTCCCTCGGTTTCATGTCTTCGTGCTAACCTAAGCTAGCCGGCTGCGTGAAGAGTGATATCAGTCTTTTCATCTTACTTTCAGCAAGGAAGCAAATATGCACTATTTCCCAAATGTTACACTATTCTTTTAGTCTTACAGTTACGTGTAATTTGTTTCACCTTTCATCTTGCCCAAACCAAACCCTCTCAAGTAATATAACGGGGTTGATCTGACGTGAAAACAGCTTCTCGGAGCTACCAAACAAGAATGTAGCATTAGAAAGCCTTCAAATAGTTTTCCCTGAAGTCAAGAACAAACAACATCTTCCCCCTTCATATCTCACTCTGAAAGTTTGGACTTAGTCATCTTCACAGTGCCTGTCAAACAGTTCACTGCTTTGTCATTACTCATCACCGTGTCAGTCTGGGCAAAGTCAGAGGTGTCCTGGTTTATTATCACATCTACCTCCATAATAAAGACAAGTTTGTTTTGTTGCAGAGCTTCCCGCACTGTATCCTCTGTTCTTGGCAAGAGATAATGAAACACATTTGTTAGTCTAAAGGAACATATAGTTCAGATGTTGCCTCGCACTTTTCAGGGTTTTATTTTCCACGTGAGAAACAAGAGAGTCTGATGTACAGGACCTGATGTTTCCTGTCGTGGCTGCTTGTGTTTTGAAGCGCAGGTTTTAATGGGGCTCTCGCTCGATGTTTCACTGTAAAGCGCAAGGACAGAAATAGCTAAACAATGCCTGGCGGCTAGAGGCTCGCATCCATAATGACCCCGGCCTTGTGATTGAAGAGGCCCCTCTAAAAGGCAGAGCAGGTGGAAGTGTAGGTGGTCTCCCCCCAGCACTCTCCTCACACTGCATATGCACACATAGCTGCCCCGCAACCTGCACGACACACACACACACACACACACACACACACACACAGCCAGGCACACTGCTGGTGTATGTGCTGCTGTAGATGTTTTTCACTTCAGTCTGCTTCATTTCATCAGTTACCAGACCCTCTACACATGCTAAGTGCCAAAAATTAGTGTCTCACAGGGAGGGAAATTTTACTTTATTCTATTTCTGGGTCCCTTCTTGGGATATTCATGCTAATCACCAGCTCTAACTGCACTTTTTTCCAAGTTCCAGTCATTTTAGTTAACATTTTACAATCGAGCAGTATTCTTTCACCTCAGTCTGAAGATTCCCCAGTAAAACAGAGCAGCTGTAGGGAGCCGTCAACTTTCTCTTCTGTTGTGAGTAATAACGAGAGTTGTTCTCTCATCCCATTGACGTTCTGAGACGACGATGTGGTGGAAGTGACTGTTAGAGAGTATCACCGTGCATCTTTTTGAAACGCTGCAACACCCCGTGACACTAGATAGGAAAAGGAGTTTCGGTGTCAGACACAGAAGAAACTTTAAGTGCAGACTTGGCCGGCTTCTGCGCAGTCAGTTGGCTTTGTCTTTAACCCACCACACAGGCACTTGATAACTGACTCCTCAGCTCAGCCTTGGTAGTTACTCACATAGACAACCGCTCTAACTGTGTGCATGTGTGTGTGTCCAACTTCCATTTGATGTTATCTGGCTGCAGCCTCTGCCAAGACCATGAGCATTCAAAATCTGTGACTCACAAACACTCTCGACATCTGATCCTGAATATGGGCATGTGTATGGCGGTGCAGGATTCAGATGGAAAAGTAATTTTGGCATCTAAATGTGGTGTTGGATAAGTAGATTGGTTTCTTTGTGCTTACTGACAGATAAGCGCAGATGTTGTGTGCAGATGATTGCATGCAGGTGGATCCACGCACAGATGTTCCTCTGTGCTGAGTGGGTCGAAAAACATGCATACACACTCTCCATTCTCTCCTCTCTCCATGACACACACACAGTTATACACTCACATGTACTGTTTGCTATGGAATTAACAAGAAATGTTTATGCCCATACAACAAAAGACAACACCTCAGTGCAGTTCAGAAGGTGTTAAGGATTTTCTATATCCTTAACTACTTTTGAGTCATTTTAACTTGATGATTAACCAGCTAATAATATTGTAAGCCCACATACGCTGCTTTAATCTGAAGGTGTTTTTGATGGAACAGAAGTTATTATGAAAGAACACTCAGATGAATACATGCATAAAGAAAATCTAAGGAGAGAGACATTATAGTATGAAGTATGGCACAGAAACAGGACACTTAAGCTCCTATCAGTGGTGTAACCAGTTCTTCTAAGGGTCAGGGGGCAAAATTAAAAAAGGGGCACCACAACCACCCCCCTGGTCCAGAAAACCTCCTGGCGGTCCAAAGTGTGCTAATGTTATAAACAACAACACTTCCCTGGTGCTCCAAGCTCCCACCCTGGGCAGTTTCAGTTAATAGGACCGCTAGCTGCATGGCTAATTAGATAACAACAGCTACGGTTTGCAGCAGTTAGCAACTTAGAAACTCTGTAAATCGCTGAGTTATTCTCTCTATAAAATATTAAGTAGTCTCACTCACAATCTATGAATAAGGGTAAGGGTTAAGTAACACATCCTTTGACCAACTTAATTCTTGTCTCATTTGTGGTCTGATAGACAGTAAATCCATCAAATTCAGTGCCCTATAGTACATCCGTCCCATT
The DNA here is from genome assembly GCF_965226575.1 of Pagrus pagrus. Lineage (NCBI taxonomy): Eukaryota > Metazoa > Chordata > Actinopteri > Spariformes > Sparidae > Pagrus > Pagrus pagrus. The sequence continues at coordinate 10,015,101 of NC_140197.1, forward strand.
ATTAGGATCCACACCAAAAGTTATTGGGGTCCGTTCTGGGCCAGGACCCAATGAGACCTATCCTCCATCCCAGATTCATAGAAATCCATTCAGAAGTTTTTGTGTGACGATGCTCACAAACTAAACAACCGACAAACTGACACGGGTGAAAACATAACCTCTCTGGCGGAAGTGATGATTAGCAAGCTTCTTCTTAGCTGAATGCCCATTGTTGGTGGTGTTTGAGGTAGTGTGATGAAGTGTTTCTTGCGGAGGCCAGCGTCCCATCAAAATGATTTTACAATAACAATGTTGCACAATGTTGCTTTAAAACACTGGCAGTGGCATCAATCTATTCCCCCCCTTCTGTTGTTTGCTGTACTTGTTTTCTTCCCTTCCCCAACTTCTCTTTGTACCTCCTTCTTTCCCTCGTCCCTATCCCCATTTCAACTTTAACAATCCTTCTTTACAACATGCACCTGTGCTTCAACTCCCTCAAAATACAAAAAATTAGCCCACCATCTCTGATCCTCCCCCCCGGATAACACAAACCACCTTGCCAATAGCCTTGATCAGAGGCACCATGTGCTCGCAACCACATTTGCTCACAGCAGGGGCAGCGCTTCAGACTGATGCATGCGTGAGTGCAGCCACTTAAACTGGGCCATTCAAAGCCATGTGGACCCAGCAGGTGCCTCTTCTACCCTCTTCTCTGTATACACAACCGCCCCCTCTTTTTACTCCCCTTCTTCATCCTCCTCCCTCTCCCCTCGCTAGCTAGCCTTAGCCATCCACCCACATCCGTGTATCAATTAAGAAGGATCAGAGAGCAGACCGATGTCCTGAGGCAAATCATCTGCAGGATCAAACCTAATCACATTAGCACTGACTCTTTCACACAGGTCGGTGCACTCGATCAGCTGGATGAGCGTCTCATGTGCTGATGAATGGATGTCATCTAACGTCTGTCAGACACTTTTCAACTCCCATCTTGCATACAGCAGCGAGGAGGAAGTGGCATTGAACCTAAACTCTATTAGTATTGATTGCAGTATTTGCGTCATTATTTCATTCAGCTCGGCTCGCTGTGGTGTGCTCACGTCCCAGCTAACCCCTGTGTCCTTCCTCGCAGACACGACTTCCTGTGCTGCCGTGGTAGTTGGGTTTTCACACAGGATGTTGAGGGGGCAGAGAGGATGTACGAATTCTGATAGCATCCTGTGGTCGTGTGTGTTTGTGTGCTTTTTCCTGTCTGTGTGTGATATTTACTTCAGTGGAAGACGTAAATGACAAACGTAAACTCTAATGTGTGAACTGATTGTGCCTTTGATAGGCTTCCAGCGTTAACCACTGCCATCAGAGGGCACAGAGATTATTAACTAACTTCTAACTAATTTTTCCACAGGTCAGCCTTTCCAACTCCTACCTGTCAAACAGAACTGAGGTCTTGTATTTATGTGGGTGTATTTCATATCTGACATGGTTCCGATGTGAGGATTTAGACGTTTTTTGCCAAATGCACACATTTTTTACCTTAGAAACTTAATGTTTTTCTAGAAAAATAAGCAGAATAGCTTCAGGAAACAGTTTCCATCAACTTGTTCAGATTCCTCAAGCCTTTGACAGGAAGTAAATACACTAGAGAACAAAGTCGGTAACCACTGGAGATCTGGCGGAAGACGACCCCACAAATCCCACGAGAATCCCACGAGAATGCCACTTGTTGCGTGTTTTTGCAACAAAACAAACATGGATGGCAAACAGAAGCTTGGACTGTTTATTTGCAGTGACATTTGCACTGAAAAGGCCAAAAAAAATAGGAAGTTAACAGCACAGCGTTTGGCTGGGATCCTGGATGGACTGCTGTGGTCAACATGGACTGATTAGCCTACAGAGGAGACTGAAATCACCAATGTAACAGGTCACATAAGACTGAACAAAAGATGATCATGCTTTATTTCACAGCCACTTCCCCCAGACTAACGCTGTATCAAAAGAACTTTCTCCCAAATTTCAATCCTTTCTTTCCTGGTATTGAAACACTGCCCTTCACTACCTCAGCTGAATCACACAAGCATGCTTTAAAAGAAGTTGTTTTTGGTCGATGTCATGTCTGTGTCAAGGTCACAGAAGGTGCAATAAGGAGGATGGCGCTCAAGAAATCTCCCCCGAGCACCCACCTGTTTCAATTTAAACTGGTGTTTTTCGAGTTAGTTTAAATGGCAGTCCCTAAATAACGTGTTAGTTTTTTTGTTTTTTTCTCTGAATGTTTTGCCTGTAACTCCTCCACCGTCCCCTCCATCTCCTGATATTGAAGTCAGGTCGTAAACATGTAATGTGAACATGATGTACACATATTGTAAAGATGTCAGAATGACACACAGCCTATTACACATACAACTGTGAGCGTATCATTTGCAGTAACATTAACTGTGAACATTTATTCTGGCAATTGGGCTGCACCGACTCTCAATCTTGTTAAAAACTGAAATACACTTAAGCCGATCATAAGCCCATTCCCAAACACCAAAGGAGCTCAGTTGTTTAATTTAAACAGGGAGGGTAACACCACCATAGTTACTTACCAAGAGCAAGAAGAAACAAACACAGACAGACAGACGGGCAGAGATTCAGACAGACGGGCAGACGGACAGGCAGGCAGAGACCCAATGAGAGGAGGCCGACAGGAAGGATACAGGCCCACAATGGCTCGTCTTCCAGAGTGCCAGAATATCAGAGAAATAGGAAGAACTCCATGAAAAGAAAGGAAGAACAGGAGCCACAGGGTCAGACAGAACACAAACCTCAGACTGGAATACTTCACACAGTTTCCATTTATCCAGCCTTTATTTTTTTCCACTAGTGCCATTGTTACGGAGCGAGGCCTGAAACGCTGCAGACAGCCTCGGTCAAAACAGGACAAAGGTCACGTTTTTGTTTCTCACAGTGGTCCATTGAGTCAGAGGTGATTGTGTGGTGTTGCCCTCGGATGATACCAGAGGGTTTTACAGGAATGTCAAAAATGTCTGTTTTAATGTATCGCCATTTGTTTGTGCATTTTTCTGTATGTGTGTGTGTCTGCGTGTGTGAGTGTGCGTTCGTATTGCTTGTTTGTGTCATGGGGGAAAACGTGTGTGGGTGTACTCCAAGCCCTAGGAATAGCATTTGCGTCGTAAATGCTCTGTTTAAAACAATCAATATCCACTCTGGTTGATACACTATAAAAGAGCATGAAGTGTGTGGTTTGATGTGTGTGCGTGTGTGTGCGGCTGTGCACTTTCATGATGGGAGCCCTGATGCGGCAGGGTGAGTATGCGTGAGCGTGTGTGTGGGCTGCAGGGCCACCCTCTGATCGTCTCCTTGGCAGCCGCTGTGCTGAAGTGCTCTCTGGGTGCTGAAGAGGCCTCCCAGAACGAGAAGAAACACACACACACACACACACACACACACACACACACAGACACACACACACACACACACAGTCCAAACTCTTTATCAGAGCTGACAGCCTCTCTTTCTTCACTACACTTGGACGGGAGCAGCATCGCCTAGATACATCTCTGCAACTTTGTGCCATGTTATGATGCACACACACACACACACACACACACGCGGCCGCACGCACCCATGTTCGTGCACACAAATCCACACATGAACCCAGCCCAGCTCCCTCCCTCCCTCATTCGCCTCCCCTCGTGTTTGATGTGGTCTTTGGAGAGCCATGTTTAAAGAAATTCTTCTTCAGCTTTGAAGTCGCTCTGTGTTTCCCACTCTCTTTTCTGCTGTGTTTCCTCTTTTATCTTCTGACAGTTTGCGAGTTGGGAGGGAAACAAGCCGGTGTGGAACAAGATACTCGCCCCACATACGCTTGTTTGCCATGTGTTGTACCTGTGAACTTGAGAAGTTTCTCCAGTAGAAGCTATTGTTTCCTGTGAGATACGGGCATACCCCCACCCACCCACCCCCCCAACTCCTGCCAAAACACTGCGGTCGCTCTCGTCGAAGAGCTCCTCTTTAAACAAATGCCTCGGGAGCAAAGTTTTGATGTCATTCCAGGCATTTATCAAACACCTTTTGTGAGGGAAGCGGCGCTCAGCTACGTCTGGTATGCTTCGACAAATATGCCGAGTCTCATTATGGCTTCTTGCTCTACAAAGACACAGTTACTTCAAAGCATTCATCCGTAGCAAAAGACTCTAAGCCGCACTCGCTCACAGGAGCCGTTCACAGGTGGGGATGACAACACGAAACATGCAAGAACAAACGATCCACCGCTGCTGACGTGCCTTTTCAGAAATGAAAATTACGACACATGCATTGCGGGAATAGGTTAATGAGAAATTAAGTAAATCATGCGATGCAGATGTTGCAACACTGGGATGACTGTTTCCATTGAATTGGGTTGTTGTGCAAAATCCCAGCTGGCTAAAGACAACACAGCTGCAATTACGGTTTAAACTGTTCAACTCTCAGGCCGACTTCAAGTTGGGAAACGTGTGCTGAGTTGTTCTTTTTCAACGAACTGTGAACTTCCAATAAAATCAAATACTCGTGCAGGGTATTAAGCAACGTGCCGTTTTCATACATCATGCTTCATTATGCAAGTCTATATTATTAAATCCTGCACTCTGGTCCAGAGCACAGTAGTGCACATAGTAATTACAGGAAAGGCCTGTGCACTTACAGGGACTCTGGGGTTTAATTTGCTCCGGCTGACTTGCACTGACCTTCCTCACCACGATGAGCTAGTTCATCCCACAGGTCAGCAGCGCCCACAGCACCGTTTGCAGAGAATGAAGGCAGGCAAATGATTAATTGTGTTTTGAGAGGCTACATGAAACAATGACTACACTATTTGTACAACTCATTGCTCGTGGAATAATATTTACAGCGCATGCGGCAGGCTGGAAAACTGCACGGCAGTGATCCTGTTCTTTTTAATGAAAGGATGAATCTCAAATCCCTGTCCTGTAATTAGTCATCAGTTACAGAACGTTTTACAACCATAGGGTCAGGTGGGGCCGGCTGGATATATGTATGCTTAAAAAACATTACAGGGGATAAAAACAGCATCCTTTAACTGGGCCGTAGGAGCAGCTTTCAGGTTTGTGGAAACAAAAGTTAGCATGCACGGCTAGCTAGCTTCATATCTCCAGTAGTGGGCGATGGGGCATGTCATTAGCTATCTACAGTATACTGTTGTGTGAGGTTACAGCTTATGTTGGAAATATACCTGTTGAAGCACGACAGTAAGAGGCTTAGAAAATGTAAGTCGGACAGTAATTAACAGATAGTTACCCGAACAGCGAGGTCCCTGTCAGACTTTGCAGTAAAAGCAAAGACGAATCAGCTGAAAACATTCGAAGGTCAGCATGAGACGACGTTTTGAACCGACTCACTGACTTTTACCGTTGGCATGAACTTAACCACAGCTGATGAAACCTACAAGCGAGGCACACACACACCTGCTGCCCACTTCATGGCCACTTTATTATCATTAGTGAGCTGCCGCCGCTGCTGACACCACCAGCACCATCACCCCTACCCATGCTTCCTCAGTGACAAACAGGAAGCAGCTGTTGCCAGGGAAACAGCCAGAAGGTCTGCAGAGTGTGGCAGAGAGTGTGAGCGAGGTAAGAAAAAAGAGAGAAATGTGGAAGGAATAGGATTGCTGTGGTGGTGGAATCTAATTAGACTGTGACAGAGGATAAATAGGGATATTTCCAGCATCCAGCTTGCGTTGATGGAGTGAGAAAAATGTGTGTTTTGTGCGTGTGTGCGTGTGTGTGTGTGTATATATATATACTCTCATTTGCGCAAATACTGTACCTGCGTGTGAGCCTGGGAATAGGCTGACTGACGCACGGAATGACAGACAAGCTTTGGAGTCCTGGCAACCCGGCTATTTCTCTCTCCCATCGCCCTCCTCTCCCTCTCTATCTCCCCCCTCCTCCTCCTCCTCACACCCCCACACCTCCTCCTCATCTCTAATCCCTCTGTCTCCTCTCTGCCATCTCTCCTCCACGTCTGTCTTCTCCCTTGGCATAAAAAGTGATTGCATATGGATCGTCACATAATCCGATTCTGTCACTGAGAATAGCTTTGCCTCTTTGGATCACTTATAAATTAGCCGGTTGGACCCAGAATCATTACCTCAGTGTTCGCCCCTGCTATGCTGCAAAGGCTCACTGTGGGAATTAGTTTCATGGAGGCTGACACGGTTCTCACCTGTGAAATGGTGTTACGAAGTGGATAGTCTGGTTTTTGGATCAACATTAAAGAGCTCGCTCGCTCCTCCAGGTCTTTACTCAGCGGTGACATACAATGAAAATCCCTGCAAGCTAATTTTAAGGCCACCTGACTTTGATCTTGTGCCGTGAAAACAAAATGAATCTCTCAAGAGGCTTTAAAGTGGGCACACACACACACACGCACGCACGTGCACACACACACATTCCAGGAGAACAAACGATAGATGTGTGGAATCCGATAGCGCCAAAGACAATGTAGAAGTTTTTAATCTGATCTTCATATCGCCATGTCATGTTTAACTATCTGTCACTAACTCTATGAAATATTGTTACATGAAAGACTAACGGTTTGTTTTTTTGCCCTCAGGAGGCGAACACAATGCAGTGTTTCCAACTAAAACTGGACCTCAGCTGTTGGATTTTCCCCTTGTTGGCAAACAGCCTTTTCCTGTCTCTGTATTTTTCCATGTTTCCCTGAAACTGCAGCCGTCCATACTCTCACTTTTGCTCTGCGCCCCAAAGCTTTCACAATGGATTTATGAGAAAGGCCCTGCAAGCAGCTGCTCTTGTGGCAGGAAGCCGAGTCCAATACACTTTCTCTGCGCCTTCAGCAAAGGTAGTTGGAGTGTGCTCCGAGGCACAAGCAGCTCTGATGTGCATGAGTTGGGCAAAATAAATGAAGGAAGGTGCCAGTACAGTCTATACAGTATACTAGTGCTTGTCAGATGGTCAAACAGCTTCAGAAACCCACTCATCCCACACCCTTCCAATGTACGATGGAGGAGGCTGTATCCAACCATTTCTGTAAATTTCCATGATTGGCCAGCTGAGAAAGAAAGCTAGGTTTGAGCTCCTCTATTTGCTTTTGGGACACAACTATCTTTTGTCTTTTTTCAAGTTAACAACCGATTGCAGCATGTCTTCCTGCCTTCCTTCCTGAGACTGTCTGAAAATGTGATCCCTCATCCCATACTTAAAGAGTACTGCTTCACGTTGTTGTCAAAATGTAACCTGAGGAGGAAATTACAAATCAAAGGCGGAGGCATTACCCGCCCTACTCTTCTTCTGATTGACTTTGAGTTGCCTTCATTGGTTGGCTTGGGGAACACGAACGTCTTTACAAAAATTCACAGCAATTTCTCCAACAGTTGTTGAGTTATTTCAGTCTGGAAGAAAGGGGTGGACCGACTGACTGAATGCCATCACCACAGTGACCATTTTCCTCTGATGTCATCGTCAGGGTGGGAAGCTCAAATACTAGTTGTACTGTTTCTTTCCAGGTTTCAAGTCCAATAAACTTTGGGAATCTGACAAGTTGTTATAATTTGGCGTCTTTCTGATTGATCAGCAGCTGAAAAGTGAATGGGTCATGAAAATCTGGAGGGACATTGGGCCATATTTCAAGGTAAATAACATGTTTGATAACCAATTAGTTAACAGTAGCATTCAACCACTTCTAGCTACTGTTACAAATAACAATTAGTTACAGTTATTGCAGATCATTATACCGCGAAGGAGGTCACATTATCTCTTCCACCCTTTCTTCGTTTCATTTGCTGTGCATTTATCTGTTAGAGGTGTTTATCTGATGCCACACAGGCTACAGCAGTGTTGCGATTATCTGGAGTCAATTTACTTTCTAAGACACACGTATCACCAGGAGTTTTCAGAAGTCGAGTCATCAAGTTTGAGTTGTGTACGTCAATGAGCGATGTTGCTCAATCATCTAAGAAACCACAAATCAAGGAAGCTGTGATCTCACCAGCATTGAACTTTGTGCAAATTATCGCAGGATAAGAGCTGGTAGAGAAGAACGTAACCATTTTCCATGTAGAAATAGATGAATAAGAATAGCCTCCTAATGTGAGTCATAAGTCACTGATGTCTTTTTTTCCATTGGAAGAAGGCGGTGTTGAACATGTAGTTTTTATGCCCCAGTTCTTGACCAGACACTTATCAAATTTGTTGACTGACCTTAAAACCTAAGGACCCAAGAAATGACTCCAGTTTGTTTGTGTTTACTAGATACATGACGTGTGAGCTACCACATACTGTGTCATCATTTCTTCATCGGAATTCATTCATTCATACATTGTGTTTGTGTATAGCTTGATAAAGTCTGTTTACCAACCGGAGCCTTATGTCACCCTTAACCTAACCAGAGCGCAGAGGTCTGTCTGTGCCCAGTTGAGATGTGGTATCTTGCCTCTGGCGGTTGAAACGGGACGTTTCCATTCAATCCCAGAGGAGAATAGAAAGTGTCACCTGTGTGACCTGAGAGAGGTGGAAAATGAAATTCATTGTTTGTTTTACTGTCCTTTTTACCATAAATGTAGACATAAGCTCTTTCTTAAAATGACCCCGGAATGTCCTGATTTGTTTTCTGTGTCTGATGACTGTAGACTAACATACCTGTTTAGTAAAAAAGTGTTTTATTTAGCTCAATATGTGTTGAATGCTTACCAACAGGGCATGGGTGCGCTTTATGTTTGATTGTGGATTGTGCTTTCTGATGACTGTAGATCCCTGATTAATGTATGTGGTGATGTTCTTTTGTTTATTGTTCTTTATTTCTTATGGTGTGTCTTGTAAGCCCATGAGGGCTGGGCACCTCTTTGGTGTATGACACCGTGAAAATAAAATACATACATACATACATTCATTCATTCATTCATGCATTTAATCTCAACCAATCTTGATTTAAAAAAATAAACACGCAATGATGACATGAAATGATGATAAATCACTCACCATAGCGCTCCGCCTCTGTTTTACACACACTGTGTGTTACACCTCTTCAGCACGCAAACATCATGGGTGGATCTGACATAACTACGTTATTTTTGGCAAAATTTCATAACTAAGTCTAAAAATAAAGCTGAAAGGAAGTGATATTTTTCTGTTTTGAGCTCAGACGTCAAGTTCAGCTGTGACACGAGATCAGTGTCACGTACTAACCCCCCCCCCCCCTTTTTTAGGCGCAGTAATGTTCAGTACACACAAGTACTTGCATCTATAGTACCACCATACCTCTTTAAATTATCACTGTTTTCAATCTGCAGGGGTCTTTTAAGCAGGGCTTTTCCTCTCCACCATCAAAGTGACTCACACCAGGTGAAAACCCCTTTCTCTTTCTCTTTCTGTGTGTTCTCTGACCCGCTTAATGTCTGCGTTCCCTGTGTTGACCTGGAGGACCACACGGGTGTCAGACCACCTCAGTGATGATGTCGGACCACCACAGATGTGGAGAACAACAACATGAAGAAAAAGAGGTTAGAAGAAGAGCAAAGAGGTGAGGAGGGAGCTGCTCTTGGCGCGAACAACTGAAACTCGGCCATGCGGAAAGTGCAATTTTGGAGTGAGCATATGAAATCTAGATGCTGGCACAGGGACGGACCCAACTTTTCATATTGTACTTCACTGAACAATGCTGCTCACTTGGCCCCTCAACCACAAAGCAGTGGAGATTCTATCAGGTTCCTTATTCCTCTTCTGACCGCAGAACATGTTTCATTTAGAGTGATAATTATTCATATCACTACCCATGGTTAACCGTAAACATGAAGTGGTTTTAACCAAGCTACACCAGGAAGCTGAGTTAGCCGTGGAGCTAAGTGGTCCTATTAGCTGACAGGAGACCTTGACATCATGTCAACACTGATCCTTTACTCTCTGTTGAATAGCTGACAAATTTCCCCTCAAACTTTAAATGTTGACATTGAAAATGAAATTTGGCCGATCTAAAGCTGAAATGAAAAAAGAAATGTTGGCAGTCTACCACTGTTATTGGAAAAAAGTTTTATTGGCACTTTAAAAGTTCCACGGTTAATCACAGACCTTAAAAAAAACAAAGTTCTAGCGTGGTAAAGAGGAGCTTGAGGGTACAGAGTGTGATTAATGTATCTGCTTCTTAATGATGGCTGTTAGCCTCATCGAGAAATCTCCTATGAAGCATCAGAGGAAGTAATGTTTTCTCCCTCGCATGGTTGGAAATCACTCAACTACACTGCCCTGGCTTCCAAATACTGCCTATTAGTATTTACATCCATGTTTGATGTTTATATGTGTATATCTGGCTATCACATGCATCAGTACACACTATTTGCATATGTCAGAGTATGTGTTTGAGCCTTGGATGAGTCGCATGATGTGTATTCTTGTGAACCCAGTGGATGAGTCACGGGTGAAAACCCAGAGGCCCACTGTAGTCCACGTCTCATGTGAGAGGCCTCTCCATGGACATTCTGAACAGGATATAGGAGAGCTGGATCACTTCTGTGGAATCTGACTTCTTTCTGTTTATGGCAATCCGGTCTCACTTCCTCTGCATGACCCCAACCTGAAACTTGACTCATATGGATGCACCAGAAGATAGAGTTGCAACTGTACTGTAGACCAATCTCTCACTAGAATACAAGTGACTGAAAACAAAAGATGTCAATGTAACAGTGGATTTTGTCAACTAAGCTAATGCTAATGCTAAAAACCCCATGAGAATGAGTCATCCACCGACTTTTTTGGTTTCAAATGAACAATATGTATAGAGACTAAAGTATGCACTAATTTGGATCCAATTAGAAGACATGGAAATAAAGTAGCAGTGTTGGTCATGTATTGGAGGGTAGAGCCAGTTGGCCCACGACAGTACAGTGGCATAGGGAGCTGGCGTACCACCAGTGGTACTCGTTCCCCAGGGGTTCTACATTATTATTTATTTGTATTTTTAATCTTCAAGAGAAAAGGATTTGAGGATGACGGTTAAGTTTGGCAAATATAACGTGCATGTAAGTTTGGCTGGAGATGCTGTAGCCGCTCTTATTACTCTGAACTCTGATGTACTAGCACCTTAGCACCAGCAGGCGATGTTCCAGTCCTGAACAGGTATTTTTCTTCACCTCTAACTCCACATAATAAAGTAAGATGGGCCTACTTAAGTTAGCAAATGGGACGTCCCCTGCCTTTATTACTACTGTTGGCAATAAGGCCAGTTAGCCACACATGCTAACATTTTCAGCTTACTTTACAGCAGATAAATACATTGTTTATCCATTCCTCACATATGCTCTCCAACTTATTTATATGCCGAGTACCACTCTTATAAAAGCCCCATGCACAGGAGAGAGAGAAAGCTTGACAGGCCTGCTGTGCGATCGCCAAGCTATGATTGGACAATTGCTGTTTGGGGAGGGTTTATCTAACGGTCAGGTGTGTGAACCCAGCTGATTTTCCCAATTTCTCTCTTTAGAATCATCCTATAAGTAGTCACAGCACAGACTTGGCGAGTGTGTGTGTGTGTGTGTGTGTGTGTGTGTGTGTGTGTGTGTGTGTGTGGTATAAGCGCACTCACCAAGACAGGAAGGAAGCATGAAACAAACAGATAACAGATTAGACGGGACGGATAAACAGCCTGATAAGACTTTATTACTCTCTAGGGGAAATGCGGGCATCGAAGTTGTAAAGAGGAACGACGGCTTTTCAAAAAGGACTTCTTTTTTTTTACATTCTTCATGTTCCCTGCTGCTAAATCACAAGGCTCTGCATTAATGTCCTACACATGCACAGATATTAAATTCATTATGGCAATCATGTGTCGCATCCTCCCTCTCTCTTTCTTCCTCTCTCTGCTTCTCTGAATCAGCCACTCCAGGCAGCAGCTGCCAGCTTCTAATGGCTTCCAGATCTCCATCTCTTCCTCCCTCCGTTCCCCTTTCCCGTCTTGCTGTTTTTCTCTAGCGTTTTCAGATGAACAGGCCAAAGTGGAAGTGGAAATCCGCTGTACTTCAGCCAGTGAGTCAGCTAGCAAAGCACCCGTTTGAAGGAAAACCACAAGCAGGGGTTTGGAGAAGTAATGGATTTTGTTTTTCATAAATCACGGTGGAGGTTGTTGGGGGTTTTTTATATTTCAAACGGAAGGTCTTTGATGAGTGTATTAGTTAAATATGTGTGTTTATGCACAGGGGAAGACATTCAGAGAAATGTTGTTGAAGTTATTTACCTTTACTGGAAACTGAAAGAAGCTTGTGTGTAATTGCTGTGGGACAGGATTTAGGCTTTTAACTTAATACAGGCTTATAAATGTTAGCGTGTGAACAGGCCTGTGGACTGGCTGACACACTTAGAGAGCGAAAGAAAGTTATTTTAAGAATTTTCCACTGAAATATAAAAAATGTAATTTTTCACTTTCAGTGCTCAGAAAACTGATGTGTTTTAGATTCGATTAATCTTAAAAGGGGATTTTTTTTATGTCTGTTTATCATAAAATCAATGAGGCACACACGTTGTAGGAAGGAGGGGGGGTGAGCAGGGGCACCATGCAAGCTGTTGTTATGAATACAATGTATGTTTATGACTGATGATGGACAAACGCCTCCCGACAACAACTGGCACGTCTACAAATGGAGCCTGACAGGTGACGCAAAGCCAATAAGGCCTATATGTCACATCTGAAGTAGCCAGCGTGGAGCACACACATGCACACACGCACATTTCAAAGCCTATATTTTGACATGTATTGCTTTTAACTAACTGTGCGCAGACACAACACAAACAGGCTGACCGTCTACCACAGCTGACAAAAGCGAGAGACGCTTGTCCACAAGAGCAAACACTGCCTTATATCAAGTGCTCGATGACATTTTAATGGTAACAACCATCTTTGTGAAGCAGGCCTGTTTCTGCGACTGTTTTGATTACTCACTCTTACTCATCATCAGCAGCAGCAGCAGCAGCAGCAGCAGCGTCGAGCCCTCATGTGCCACATACCACGACGGCCGCACGGGCACAAAGAGCCCAGTAAGACTGAGGCCTATCAATCAAGTGAGGTCACCGCGGTCGGACTGAGAGGAGAGTGGGACGGCTGCCCTTTTGTTGTACGTTGTTGTGTTGCGGCCTGTGACATCACCCTTTGTAGAGCCTGTCATTAAGGAGTGATAAATATCCTGTGTGTTTTTGCGTGTGTGTAGCAACGGACAGTGGAGAGAGAGGCTCGACCCCCGGAGCTACACGGCCCCTAATAGACGGGTTGAGGGTGTTATTGTGCGGCGTGCAGGGGGCCCTCTGGGGAGAGTCCCTAACCACAAAATGATGTCGATCATCAGTTAGTAGGAACAGAGTGCTTTGGGATGAATGAGTGGTCACACAAAAGAGCTGACATAAAAATAGGAGAAGAAAGTACAGCAATAAAATCTGTGGTTTTCTCCAAGAGATTTTAAGCACTTTCCATTATGGGCTGCTCCTAAAACTGCTGTAAAAGCTCCTATATTTGAGCCCTGTCATCATTTTACAAGCATTCGTCAGCATGTTATTGTCACACAAGATGAAGTTAGCAAGTAATAAATTCTCAGCATTGGTAGCAGATATCCAGTGAGTCATCTCACCCACTGTATTTGACCTGATCGCAAAAACTGTTTAACACATGCACGCTCACAAGAACAAACCTGAGTGACAAACCGAGGCTCGGAGCCAGCAGCACTTCAAGTCATTGCATGCTTATTTTTTATTCATGCTGTAAGTCTTAACTTGTTATCTCCTCAGGTTTCAAAGTGTGCGCCAACAAAGAGAGCTTATGACGCTGACAGCCGCGCAGACAGCTGCGACTCTGGCAGCGGCGCTCAATGTGAGACACTTGTCAAGACTCAAGAGGGCCTTTTGAAAGCATGACGGGGCAATCTGCCGTGGAGGTATTCAAGCTCGGCGCTGCGATGCCAAAGGGGGGAGCGCCGGTAGAAAAGAAAAGTGATGACTCACCAAACTTCCCAAAAACCCCCTCCCTCCCCCTTACTGGTTTACGGGAAGTGGAATGCTGTTTTTTTTTTTCCCTCCAGTCTCAGACGTTCATCTTCTTGACAGGCTGCAGGGTCAGGCCCTGGGTTAATGTTTGTCTGTGGGATTGTTTCATCCCTCTCTGTGGGGGCCAATCCGGAGAACCGGTTTAATTATGCGAGGCGGACATTTGAAAGTTTGTTCGCAGCGTGGGGGAGGGCACGGACGGATGGAGCGCTCACTTGTGAAACAGATAAGCCTTTGTTCTGCATCATAATCAGACCTTTTATACCAGTGATTTACACTGGTGAGGCTGGGATTTACTAACTGCCAAATTAATTCACTGTTGATTTAAAAGGGATTAGAGGATCAATTCATATGAGCTGCTTAGTTGTATGTTTCCTGAAGAGATATTAATAGACCACACTGTTTTAAGCCACTTAAAGAATATCATAAGCTGTTTTCTTTGCTATTTCATGATATGTAAAGGAGTCCCCTGAGCCCTCAAGGCACAAACATGCCACTTACAAAGTAGTTCAATTCTGATTTCATGGCATTTAACCTACATGCAAACCAGTGTGTATGTTGCATCCAAATGTGGGACACAATATATGTGTTATAATAGGTCTGAGTGCATCTTGTTTTTTCATATAGTATGTGACAAATTAAGGTTTTTTCAGAGCTTTGAACCTCATCTGATGCTTTTAATAAGACAATGAAGCCGTGGTTGGATAAAGACGGTCTCTGGTGTCAGATGAAGATGGCTTTCTTGACCTTCCTCTAACTGTCCACTGACTCCTGATGACCTTTGACACCTCCATGTCTGGTGTTCATTCAGTCTCTTGTCGAGGCTCCTTGCTGTTTCACTGATGTTTTGTTTCCCACAGCTGATTCATGTGATGCCATAATGATGTCATACACACATTCAGTCTACCTCGGGCAGGGTGGGTCACGTCTTAATGTGAGCCAGCGGATCTTAAGGTGCTCAATGGTTTGTGGTCTGTATCTGTAGCTATTTGATAATGGCTTTTTTGACAATCACACCTTTATTTCATATCATTTTTTGTTTTGATGTCACTTTTCATGACAATGTCATCGCCCTTTCACCTTTCAGCCAATCACATGCTCCTTACATCTTATGCTAGCAAGCTCAGCAACTGTCACCAGATTTGGTCAGGTAGCTCTGTTAGCTAGAGCATCAGCGCTTCACTTTGATGCTGATAATCTGAGCTCACAACCTAGCCTGACTAGTTAGCTGGCTATGTAATCACCACGTATAACCACGTTTGCATTATTATATCAAAAGGGTAGAGGGAAAAAAGTGCAATTTTAAAATGAAAAACAATGTTATAAGAAGGGCATTAAGAAATAAAAGATTTACACCAATAGTCTAAAATTCTATTATTATAATAAGGAATGATGAAATAACATTAAATGATAAGGTTATTTTGCATTGAACTCTGTAATAAGTCTTTAGCTTTTACATTGAACTTTTGAACTTCTCTGAATTTCTCATGTCTGTAGCAAATTAAATTTTCAATACAGAAGAAATCCGGGATGATTACAGGCCTGTTATCACAAATAACAGTAACTGTGGCGTAACTGGGAGTGGGAGTGAGGTCAGCTCTCTGTGGTTAAGGAGAGCAGGGCTGCAGGCGCTGTGCATGGGGGGAATTCAGGCTGACCCTGCAGCGCGAGTTGAAAGGTCGTGGGAGTTATTGCTTCAACAAGGCTCTAATCCTCCATGACAACTCCCTTTCCCAACACCTTTCAAACTGAACCTTTATCCACTCTCCTGTAATTATCTCCCAGACCACAGGTGCTATCACTGCTTCTTTGTGTATACATCTCTTTGTAGTAGCAGTATGTGACAACTGTATACCTTTTAATGTGTGTTGACCTTGAGATAGCAATCAGCACTTCAAAGAGGCTTTGAATTGGTGCTCGGCGTCCAGCTCAGCTTCTCAGTCACCACTACACACAGATCAGAGACCTGACAGGCTCGGCGCGTGTTTACACTAGATGACGGATTCTTAAGAAATGAGACAACACGCGGGGTCAGCAGCTTTCACTCTCTCGGGTCATCAGCCGGCTGTGTCTCATGGCGTGTCAGTCAGCGGAGCAGCCCTTCCATCACTTGTGTGTGTGAGCCGAGGGGACAGTTAGTTCACCTGTGTCCACATCACTATTGGTGGTTGTCCAAATGGATCAGCCTCGGTTGGGCAGTCCACACTAGCTTTGTGCTGACAGTGCTAAAGACAGGTGGGCGAGCAACAAGTGTGCACGGTGTATGTGCATGCAGACAACACAACATTGGCCTATATGAGATATAATAACTTATGCATGGATATTTGATTTACATTTTTGTCCTAAATCGTGAGATCACAAAAAAATATATAAATGCAAATGAGCATTCAGTTTTATTTTTCTGCAGGGTTCAAGCTTTTCAGTGCAGTAAATTACATGCAGACCTAAATACATCTTTAATTTTTTTGTTTTAGCTCTGTCTGTATTTGTAATATTGAATTTTAATTTGGTTTGCTGTGCATTGTGTGCAGCCAGTAAAATGAAATGCAATTCAATTCAACATTCCCCGCAGGATAATATATGCAGCTCTGCAGAACTGTGTGTTTGCAGGATGAAGTGTTTCCACTGTGCGTGTGAGCCTAATCTGTTCCCCTGCGTGGACGACACTCTGATGTGAATGAGGAAGGACAAAGGAGGGAGGGAGATCAGCCTCCCCCCCTTCCCCCCGGTCTCCCCTCTCCCGGCAGCGATGAGGTTAACGGCGGAGTTACAGTCAGGCCAGATGCAGCCGTGTTGATTGCGGTGGACAGGTCCAGTAAACAGTGCCTGCGTGCTGCTGAGTCAGGTGGAGTGTCATTCTGGGTGAAGGGCCGCGGCTTCACTCAGGCCACACTTGTTGACAACCCGCTCTCTGCCCTCAAAGCCGGGCTGTGTAATTTAGGCTGTTAGGGAAGGGCATCAATTAAGCTAGGCTGGCTGCAGGAGGCTGAGCGAGGGATTGAAGGGTGAACATTGTTTGGGTGTGTTCGAGAGTGTGCGGACCGAAAGAATAGGGAAGTTGTGCAAGGTTGAAGGTGTGGTTGATTTTTTCTGGCACGTGTTTTGACAATTCTGGTTTCACACCCAGCCAACGGTCAAGAGTGGTGGAGTCTGAGGTCACTGCTATGAGTGGATATTAAAGAATCAGGCCACTTTTTTTCATGTTTTTTTTTTTTAATACAATACTCACATGCAAATATTTTCATTTAAAGAGTTATTGGTTGCTGTAGTCAGTGGTGGATTTTAACTAAAAACATTTACTCAGGTTCTGTACTTCAGTACAGATTTGTGGTACTTGTACTTTACTTGAGTATTTCCATTTTATGCAACTTTATACTTCTCATATATTGTACTTTTTACTCAACTTCATTTGTCGGACAGCTTAAGCTACTAGTTACTTTTCATTCCCTTCCTGTCCAGTGAAAATCATGTATCTCCTAATTTGGTGAAATTGATTTTGGCTAATGATGATGGATGAAGTGATTTAGGATGTTCCTCTATGGGTCAAGCTTGAAGCTCTACAGCAGTAAAATGCAACATACACATTAATGCGGCAGTAAGATGAATCCAGAAACATCGTCTGTAATAGTAAAACAATGACAGGGAGCATTTTACTCCATGAAACGAGGGTTTCCAGGCTGCCAGCCTGGGTGGCGATCTGGTCAGGCTGGCAGCCTGGCACCATTTCCATCAGTTTTCATGTCTCCATTGTCGACTAAATAAGCGAATTAACTCACGTTTTGTCCTTTGTTGTTGGTAGCTGCAACTCTGAGGAAAACATAACGTGAGCCGGTTGTCTTTGCAACAGCTGCACCAACATTAGTAACGATTGAAAAGTTTCCAGTTTAAGTAAGGTTTTGAATGCAAGACTTTTACTTGTAGTGAAGTATATTCACAGGGTAGTATAAGTACTTTAACTTCAGTAAAGGGTCTGAATACTTCTTCCCCCAGTGCCAATGACTCTTTCAGTGTATGTTTAGGGAAGTTCTGTTTTTAGACGGAACTTGAAGAAATGTGAACTGCTATCCTTTAATTCTGACCTCACATCAACAGACCAATACACAAACACACATAGGCAGAGAAACCTCACTGCTACCTTAACAATAACTTTCCTCATTCTCTGCAGTATTTACATCAGTGTAAATGGCCTATTTTACTGGGAAAACCAGCCTTCCAGCAGGCCCAGTCTTGTTTACCACACACCCCGTCAGCGTCAATCCAGCCAGCCACCACTAGCATGACCACGCCACCATGTCCTGTTGCACATGCAGCACCCCCATAGGTCATAATGTTCTGGTGAAGGGTGTGTGGAGTTATCTGAAATGGCAAACAGGGTGGAGGAAAGACGCACCTGGCTTGTGTCCGAGAGGTGGAGCGCACTGCACGCTCAGCTATTGTTACAGTTGATCGTGGGTGTATGAGGTGTGTTTGCTGGCTTGTGAACATGTGCTGGGAGGAGCAGGCTTAAGTACCGTGCCACAAACCTGTTATTAGTTCAGCGCAGTAATCATTGCATTCATGACCACTAAATAATAGCATATTCAAACACCTTTAAGTCACACTTCAAGAGGTGATATTTGTGGTTATTGTATAGTACTTGCCACCGATGACAGCGATATGAACTGCTTCCATTATATTGGAATAAAATAAACAAACACATATTAGCAGGGATTAACATGCTTGTACAATATAAACACTACAAGAGTGAGTAAAACAGCAGTCCCTGAGGTGAAAAATGCATGTTAATTTTGTAAATTCAATATGCACCAAACTGTACCCTTCTGTGTAATGTTTCATTAGACTATGTGACGCCGTAAATAACATTGTCATATCATTAATTTTTAGCCATGCTAGATCTGTGGATAGTAATGTCTTGGCACAAAAGTTGGCACAAGATTCATAGTTCATAGAGGATGAAGTCTAATGACTTCGGCCATCCCCTCATTTCTTTAAGCACCATCATGAGTTTCACACTTGTAATTTCAAGTCGATTATCTCAACAACTATTTGATGGATGAGCATAAAATTTGATACAGATATTTATGCATCCTGCAGAGTAAATTGTAATCAGTGTCCAGTACTTTGATTTATGTGTGACAAGTTACCTGCTAAACTAATCACATTCCCCTCAGCTAATTAGCTAATATTAGCATGCTAACACGCTGAACACAAGCTTAAGAGATTTTCACGTTTTGTACAATAACATAAAATATGGCAGTAAATACCCCACATTTGAATTTTAAAGAAGTTACATGTCTCCATAAAAGGTGATTGCTAACAAGTGGCTAAATGAGACCACAGAAGTTAAACACAATGAGACTCATCTACTCGCTATTCTGTCTTTTTCTGCAATAATCCAAAATCATATTGAAAAATCCCACAGGCCTTTTGTGAAGCACTCTATACCTGTCCAACTTTATCATGTTAGCATGCTAATGTCAGCATCTAGCTGAAAAAATCACTGTGCCCCAGCAGCCTAGGCCTCAGAGAACTGCTAGCATGGCTGTAGTCTGTTATTTTCACACTATGAATGACAGAGTTAGAAAGCGGCCAAGCGCGTTACATTGTTGCCGAAACACTGCTGAAAGTTGAGAATGGCTCAACTCTGATCTGTGATGCATCACGTCTGTCACATACAGACAAGTTTCAGGTGTTTTCACACTTTATATTACAGGTTTCCATTGAAAACGACTTATAGCCTGTTGTTTTCTCACTTAAAGTGTGAACACACCATTTGTCTTGTTGTAAAACAGCTACAACCAATTAAGTGTATTTTATGCATTAAGTATATCCTATAATAATTAGTAATCTGTGTAGGAATCTACCCTGGCTTTTTTGATAGTTTCTCTGTCTATCTCTTCATATTATATTGTGTGTAGCAGGCATAGCGCTCATTGCTTCTGGACAGGTTGATCCTCTCCGCTTAGGCCTACTGCGTGTGAAATATCCAAGTGATTGCATCCTCCAGAGACCTGGCGTCTCATAGAATACACTTCAATATTACTATTTTTAGACGCATGAGTGTCACACCGAAACTGTGCCAAGGCAACAAAAAGTAATGAAACAGTTTAAGATGATTGATAATCTCTGAAGGAGATTGTATCATCTGGCACAAGCTAACATTTACTGTGAACCTGGAGACAATGGAGGGAGTCTCACGTTGCCCAGAGGAGTGGTGCACCTGATACACTCGAGGGGATTGGCCCTAATCACACGGACGCATGGAGGGACTCTCCCTGAGAAGAGCCACTTGTTGCCAGACCACTGTGACTCACTTGCGCTGACCATGTGCTGCCTGTTTGTATGTTTGTGAGAGAGAGAGAGAGAAAGAGAGGGTGAGGCATCGAAACAGAAAGCGAGACTTGAGCGAGAGAGAGAGAGATTGAGGCTTATCAAAAACACAAACAAGTGCTGTGAGAGTAAAAGCAAGCAGATCACACCTGTTTTGACACTATTACAATGATGGATTGTGTTGGGGGGGCCTGCTCCCACATCACAGCTGATTCCTCCTCCTCCTCCTCTTCCGCCTCCTCGTCGTGGGCCTCTGGTGTGATGTTACAGTGGGTCGAGCCTGAAAAGACCAGAGCGGTGTTTGACTGTGACTCATGTTTAGATTTGGATCGATAAGTACGAGGGTCATATAGTTAGATACTGTCACGTAACACGAGTGAAACTTTGCTGTTCCTAAGTACCACAGACCCAACAATCACTGAGTCATCAGAGAAGGGCTGAACTCGCGGCTGTATATTCTGCTGGCTGTTCAACACGTGCTATAACTATACAGGGATTTCAGAACTGGTTTTTGGAGGCAAACACCCTTTCTGTAGGTCAACATGCTGTCTGCTTTCACATGTTCAAGTAGTTCAAAATGATCACTCCCTGTCAGGCACCAGGTGAGGTTATTGACTACTCGCCCTTACAAAAGACATAAATCCACGGTTTGAGAGCGAGGGAGGAGACGAGGTCATGAATCTCACTTTTTTTTCCTCGCCTCTGGTTTGCATGTCTTGACAGCACGTAGCTGTGTGTATGGGTGACCTCATGTCTAGAAAGGGGCTTTCTGATCAGACTCCTGGTGTTTGTCACCTACAGCCACACGCCCTCTTTTTTATTCTTGGCCTGTCCGTCTCTGCTCTGTGGTTTGGTTGTTTTCCTTTCCCTGTAACACCTGGGAAAGCTGTCGAGGGGAAGGAAAAAAAAAAAAAAACGCTGCCAGCTTCCCAACACATTCCAGCTCCAAATGCCTGGGCACAGCCGCACATTGTTGGCATTCTTTCATTTAAAGGTGCAGCAGTCCTTTGTCCCTCCACACCACATCATTCATTTATTTGCAGGCATGTGTGGAAATATTTAGGAATCATGTTTTCACACACTGTTGGTGAATTATATGGCTGAAATATCACCTGAAAATGAGGATATAGGGCACAGAAGTACTTCCTCTTCCAGACATAGGCCATAAAAAAGTACTCATAATAATTTGTCTCTGATATGATTTTTCCACAATTTAAAATCTGCACAGGTCCTGGAAACTTATTTTCCTCATCAGACCTCACTATAAGTGATGGGACTTGACATGATTATTTGTTATTTTCTGCCAACATTAGAGCAGTTTTTGTTCTTTTACACAGGAAAATGATTGTATTTGTTTTTCTCTGTGCTCACAGAGTCCTGAGCTCCGATCAGGATTTTAATTCAACATTTGAATTTGTTGTCATGAATCATATCCAATCGAACCACACCCACATCTTCCTTATGAAGCAGGTGATTTCATTTTTTTTTTTTTTATTTACATTTTTTAGTTTTAAAATCTTAAAAAAATATGGCTAATAATAAGCAACATTATTTGTGTCTTCTTTAGTCGTGAATATAAATATTACATATTTATATTGAATATTAATTTTCAGCAGTGCTGTACCCAAAGGTTATACTTTTAAAATATCACTGAGGTAAAAGTGAAGGTCACCTCAGTACCAAAAGTACGAGTAAAAGTAAATTATAGATATACGTATTGACATGATTACCAGAATCAGTGTCTTTTTATCCAACTGCCGATAAAATAAATCAATATAATGGGACAATATGCAAGAGTTGTAGTTAAAAATGTTTAAAAATAACTACAATAATCAACAGAATGTGAATAAATAGGATTTTTAACATTATGATGTCTATGTATGGTAGTGCAGTGATATCTTTTGAAGTTAGCGTGCTAACCAGCTAGCCCTGGCCCAGCACTCCCCCGAACTCCCAGTCTGGACCTTTAGCACAGCTAACTGAGCTAACTAGCTAAGTGCAGCTACAGTTAGCAGCAGTTAGCGGTTGCTCTGGTGATATCCTGCTCCTGATTTGTTTGGGGATATGTACTGATACTGATCTGCATATTGTACTCCTGTTTGTCGTCTGCTGCTCGTTGTTATGCCATGGTTGTTGTTTGTGTTTTGTCTTTTTTTTTACGCCAGAACTGCTTGAACTGAATTGCCCCCCGGGGACTAATAAAGTTGTCTGAATCTGAATCTGAATCTGTTTTGTGTATGAATTTGACAGGTGGCCAGTTCCTACATATTGCACCTTTAATAATGTGCTATCTTTGCTCTGATGCAGCAGAAAATCTGCAAAGTAATAAGTGACTAAACTTATCAAATTCATTTAGTGGAATAAAAAGTATAATATTTGCCTCCAAAATGTGATAAAGTGGCTCTGAAGACTCTGAAACGACATCCCTCATTGAAAAATCTATGAACATGCAGATTTTCATTTTATGCATTTTAACAGGTTGTCTTCTACTCTCACTTAGAAGCCCATTCTGTGCAAATGAGGCTCTGAGTTTCAACATCAACCTTGATTAATTTGCTTATTGGACCGTTATTGGCTTCCAAACTCGTTTTGATGCCATAAAACCCTGCTGATACATGCACATATTAAACTGTGGTTTGATGTGAGCACAGAGAAACATTCCCCCTCCAGCAGATAAATGTAAAAAAAAACTCAAGTCTTCTCATATTAAACTGCACATACGTCATTCTGCAGAGTCAAGCACATCATGCAGGTGAGGTAACAATAAGCAAAATGCAAAACTGCATGTTTGAGTGAAGTGGGGCTTTAATAAATCAAAGTAAAAATGTGAAACATGCAGTTTTCTACTATTCAGAAGAATTTCGCAATACTACATGTCCTTGTAGAGTGCAAAACACTAGATAGTTTGCACTTTGTACCAAAAGAATTTAAAAAAAAGGAACTATCCCCTTTTTTTTCCAAACAAGAAAACCACAAGCTTCAAAAAAAGGAATAATTACTCAATCTTAGCTGCTGGCCCTCCCACCTCCACCCTTCTAGTTCCCCCCAGAGGGATGCAAGTGCGTCAGTGTGGGGTTGGAAAAGAGGAGAAGTAAAGTCTTTTGACTTTCAGGAAGGAAACACATCTGGGGAATAAGGAAAGAGCGAACGGGTGAAAAGAGGAATTAGCGTGGAGGAAGAGGAGCTGGCCAAAAATAGTCAGCCTCCGCTCGAGCCCTGCCTCGCCAGAGCCCCTACACCACACCTCCTTCCACTCAAGCATTAGTCAGCCCTGACCGATCCCTCAGTGGGTGACTAACTTCTCTGCCCCCCGCCCCAATCATGAACCTCACTTCCTCCCAGGTGTCTTCATCCAGTCTGGGGTTACTCAACTTGAGACCCCCACTTCAGCTTTATCTTTAGTTAACTCATTTAAAAACAGTGTTTCCACTTGTATGCTGTGGCCCTTAACAGAGCAAGTCAGCCACACACAAACTCGCTAAATGGAATAAAAAACACATAAAGTTTGACTATGAACAACTGAGAGACAACAGGAGTTGTTAGTAAGTCAGGGGCCTGAACTATAATAACAGGCAGTAGAGGGTAATTGGTAAACATGTTCATTCCTCTGGCTAGGAAACCATCTAGAAAAACAGGAACTCTGACCAGACAAATATGGTAAAGCCAGATGTAAGGAGGTGTTGTGACCAAACTGGTTTTGAATGGGAAGGACCGGAAGAATAACAAATATGCCACCTAATGCAGGTGTTCAACCAGCACAGCGGACAGTGCTGCACAGCTAGTTGGGCTTGCCAAAGCAAACAGGAAGCAGTGGGCAGTGTTTTGTGATTGGCCGCCGCAGTTTGATTTGTGAGAGTGAGTGACAAAGAATGCAGGAAGGAGACGTGAGGACAGGGAGATATGCAGATTACTGAAGAAAGGGTGTACGTGTGTGACGGCATGTTAATAATATGAGAGAGAGGCTTCTGACAGAAATGTGTGAAAGTTTTTCTCAGACCAGTGTGAACTGGTGACCGCGTTTCCACTCTTGAGGCTTTTGGATCATACACGAGACAGGTAGTTCTTATGAGGAGACAAAAGACTAACTTTGGAGTATTATATCACAGAGGGTCACACATTAAATTACAAAGTGCCAACTGTAAACTATTATCCCTGCTGTTTTAAAACTCACACTTTGGCCTATCAGAGTCTTATTAGAAAGTCTGGACAAAACACCTGTCACGGGAAGTGTGGCTCACACTGGGGCAGCCAGTTGTGCATCAAGCTGTTTGTTAACTAGAGCCATCCAGTGGTGCTTTCAGGAACTTTGAGTAAAACAAAAGGGAAACAATAGGGCCTTCACTGATTCTATTGACCACCATTCGTTACTGGGATTGTAAAAATACAGCAATAATAACTGAATAGCAGCATACAGCTTCTTTTCTTTCTTTCTGCTTAGGTGAGAAAGTGACAGATTTTCTTAGAAACAATCACAGATATTAATCAAAATATATTCCTTTATAAAGTAGGATTTCCAGGTTTTTTCCTATTAATTCTGGTACAAGCAGGTCAGCAGCTAGACCAGCAGAACTTATCTGCCCCTGCCACCACCCAAACCTACCTCACCATACAGGAAGCTTCACTTTTGGTGACACTGCATATTGCACTAATAATGTATACTGCAGTGATATTGTACATTTGTATTCATACTGTATGATACTGTATATCTTCTGATACTTTATATTTACATATTACATTGCTCATCTTCTTCTGTAGGCCTTTACTTTTTTTATCTGACGGCTTTTTATCTTATCACTTATGTCTTATGTTCTTATATTTTTTTATCTTTAACCTTGTATTATGCTGAAAAATGGCAGAAGGCAAAGCGAGAATTGGTAACATTTTATAATAACATAATTAATTAATGGTAAATGTATAGTTACAGTTATGTAACTATGTAACAGTTATGTATGATTACTTTATAAACCATTTATCCAGCAGTTTATCCTAAAGATGCAGCTGATATTTATATTAGTTATGGTTAATAAATACTGTGTAGGTCATCTATAAATGTTATTTAGATAGTCATGTTGCAAATGATGTTCATGCATCTTTACAATTGTGTATTAAATGGTTTATAAAACATTTAATTGTTTGTTAACCAGGAAATTACTATTTAGCCTACTTAAAATAAACACTTTGACTTTCTACTTGTATTTCCACTTAGTGTTAGAAATTGATGCCCTGTCTGCTCACTGTTGATGTTTTGGGGGTATTTTCGATGCATTAGTCTAAATAAGATATATTGGTTTGGATTGGTCTCCAATATTTTAATGATTTTAGATAATCTTGGTTTGTTTTAAGGTATCATTTAGGAGGAAATTGTGTATTATTGTTATTATTATTGTTCTAAAAAATATTAGCCTATTTTCTGATTTTACTGTCGTATTTCTCTTTAATTCTGTTTTCGGGATTATTTGTGTTAGTAATTTTATGTTTGTCAATAATTGTTATTGCTGCCCTACTATTGTCATCTCAATCATGTTTTTTCTGTCCGCCAAATGAATTAAATAAAATGTATGAAATTCTTTTTAAGGCTTAAGTCGCCAGCGTTTAGGCAAACATGATTGTGGGAGCTTAAAAAGACAGCAGGCTATTATTATGACTATCATTACTGTGTTATTATTATTCACCATGACAGACGGGTTGACCCGCAGCTTAATCCGTTTCCATGGGAACGCTCTTAATACGGAAGCTCGCTTGGATAACAGGAGCTGAAACGCAAAGGGGGAAGGAGCAGCAGGAGGGCGGCCATGGCTGGACAATGACTGACGTGGAAAGTGTCAGGAGTGAGTAAAAAACTTCGGGAGAAAAAAAGTCTGGAGCGCAAAATCAATCTCCTCTCTGCACGCTGCTGTCGGGTTCACTGGACGCTGCACAATGAGTCTGGATAAAGCAAAGCTGTGTGACTCACTGTTAACCTGGGTAAGTTTGGTATTAGCGAGGTTTCCTAGCAAGGCTAACCGGAGGCTAACAGGTGACAGCAGGTGTTAGCAAAGTCAGAAAAACAACGTTACTTTTGTAAGTGACGGCCTTACATAAACGCTGAATAGCTACTTTGTTGAATGAGTACATTAACGTGTGAGCAGGTATGAAAGTTATGTGTTTTGAAGCCAAGTATCGCTAGCTAGCCAAGCTAACTAGCTTGGTAAACACAGTGGAAGTTTGCTCTCTCGGAGGTCTGTCTTACCTTGTTATCTGAAGCAGACTGACTGCGGTGTCAGCGAAAGCTGACTGCCAGAAAAACAAACCCAAAAAGCTTAGTGTAAGCTGATTTATGATGTAATGTTAGGCTATCCAAACTAATGACTTATCAAACCCAGGGAAAATCCACCTGTTTGGCACTTTTCCACACAGAGGCAAGTGTAGGACTAAAGTAAGAAACCAACAAGCTAATAATAGCATGCGAGGTAGGACTGTAATCCCTCATAACTGCCTAGTATCTGTCATTTAAGTAGTGTTTACAAAGACTGAATTTGTTTTCCAAAATTTGACATTTTTTTACGTACCTGTTCTATAATTAGCAACATTAAAGCTGTTTATTATTTTGGGCTTTTACACACATTAACAGATTAACACCCATGAGTAACACATTCATCAACATATTACAGTCTGGTTCAGTTAAATAAATTACATCTGTGCATCAAATATCTACATGTTTTTAAAGGTTATTGATTTAATGACTTATTTTTAATGTCTTCATTCTCAGTTGCAGACATTTCAGGTGCCATCATGCAACAGCAAGCACGACCTAACAAGCGGAGTGGCCATTGCACATGTACTGCACAGAATGTAAGGGCAGCCACATGCACAAGTGTTTGTTGTTTTGATTATGTGAATGCACAACATGAACTCATGAAAAGCCTGGTTGAAATTCATTCAGAACCTACGCACTGAGATTTGCTTATCTGTGTGATTTGCAGTCAATTGCCCTTTGAATTGGACATGGCTATTATCTATGCAAAACTGAAACCATTTAAAGAATATGGTCAGCTTTATTGAAAGACAGTTGTGGTTTCTGGGGGACGATTGTGTTCAAAGGTAATGATAGAAACACAGACATATTTATCTTTCCCATAACTGAATAAACAAGCTGCTCTCGGGAAGATACGGTCTGAAAAAATAGTTTGAATCTAGAAAAGTGGCAGGGTCTGGGTCTAAAAAAAGAGTATGAAATTGTGTTGTCCTTTTTAAGGTCAGGTTTGTTTATTCAGTCATGAAAAGGAAGAGAGTTTGTTTAGGCATAAAAATGTCTCCTCTGATTAAAATTTCTTCCAAACTACATAGTGCACCTTTTAACCAAACAATAAACAATAGTCGAATTCAAAATGAAGAGAACTATGTTTTAAGGTTTATAATGTCTGAAAATCGTTCTTGTGCATATGCAAGGAATGTAGGAGCAGGGCACAGGCTCACACACACAACATGCACAACAAATGTGTAAGATGTACGTAACATAAATCTACAGAAAATATGTTCAAGGGCTAATAATTATTCAAAGGCAACTACTACACACCCACTTGGTGTTGGTGTTTGTTAAAAATATTTTTTTAGGCTACATTTTTCAAGTTTTACACCAGTGTGACCAATGACAATGTTTGTTGCACTTGGTGGATGTTTTTTGCTCAAGTGCTACCAAAATAGTTACACCCTGGAGCTCTGACAGGTAAGAAGACAACATAGTTGTTCCTTTTTCCTTTTAAGGTTTCTTTAACCTTGAACCTGATGCTCAACTTCTACTTGAGTTATTTCATAACAAGAGCATTGTTCCCAAATGTGACATGTGACTTTAATGAACTGTTGTACTCGGATGTCATTGTGCTTTAGCAGAACAGAAGCACGGGGCTTCATTGCCCCGGGGCCTATGTGAATCTTGATGTCCAGAGATGTGTCGTCCTTGTCGTCACCAGAGTTTTCTTGTGCTCTCATTAACAGAGACCCCTCTTGGTTTAATGAGACATGGCTAGGCAGGATCAAGGAGGAGAGCGGGGCCAACTGGCGCCTCAAGGTAATTTGTGAAACAGCAGGATATGACAGTATACCCTACGGTGTCCACTTCTTTCCTCTGATTAGTTTTGTTCTTTCAGGTCAGCAACTTGAAAAAGATTCTCAAGAGCATGCTGGAATACTATCACGATGTAAGAAGATTTCTATTATTTCTACTAACTTTGCCACGTCTAGTCCACTTTTAAATTTGCTCAAAGCTCAATCCCGATCTCACCTTATTCTTAATGAACAGGTACTCGGTCACCAGGTGACAGATGAGCACTTGCCAGATGTGAACCTTATAGGAGAGATGGGAGATGTCACTGAGCTGGGGAAGCTGGTCCAGCTCGTGTTGGGTTGTGCTGTCAGTTGTGAGAAGAAACAAGGTACACTGTGTGCTGTAAAATGGAAAAAAAAAAAAAGAGAGAAAACCAAGTAGATGCAGCCATCCATAAAAATAACACACAGGATTAACTCAAAGTCTGATCACATGGTTCTTGCTTTGATCATCCCAAATTGATAAACCTACCACATGTTGTTTTTCTCCACACTAAAGACAAAAGAAAGAAAAATTGAAAAAAGAAAATGTATTTAAACATTAGCTTTATGATCACAGGCTCTCTGAAAATACTGGTAGATGCATTGCTGGTTTGGTTTTTAGAGAGTATTTGTGTTAATCTGTTTTTGGCTGCACCTTCACTGCTCTGTGTTGTCGTCTCCTAAACACAGAGCAAATCCAGCAGATAATGACACTTGAGGAATCTGTCCAGCACGTCGTGATGACAGCCATTCAGGAGGTGAGTGAGCCGCTTGCTTATCCCCCTGGTTCTCGCTACTTTGCATTAATCCCAGCTCTTAGTCATGGTTAATTCACAATCAAAGAAATCCGGATAAGCATAAGACTGATCGGAGTCCCAGAAACCTTACTCTGAGATATTTCAAGAATATGTTTTGTGTGTCATTGGCACCCATAGGACTGGAAAAAACCTAATAAATAACATACCATATAGAGACATTTAGAAACTCCTATAAACTTGCTTTTGGGAACAGATTCTTGAATTGTTCCCATAATGTAAGCTTTTCGCTGACTTTCTCATGACTGCTTTGTTTTAGCTCTTATCAAAGGAGCCTTCATCTGAACCGGGAAGCCCAGAGACCTACGGGGACTTTGATTACCAGGTGAATCCCACAGCACTTTCATTCTCCCTCTGTATATTGTTCTTGTTCCTTACTCAACAGATCTGTTACATCCTCCTTTTGTGTTTTCACGCTTTCATTCATGTTAACTCCCTCCTACTAGGACTAATGTGACATCTCATCTGTCTCTTCTGTGTTTGCAGTCCAGGAAGTATTATTTTCTAAGTGAAGAAGCAGGCGAGAAGGAGGACCTGAGCCAGCGCTGTCGAGACCTGGAACATCAGGTTAGTACACCAAATGAGGTCTACGTCTTACTTTGCAAACATTTCCCGAGGCCTTAAAGTTAGAATCCTTCAGATTTGGTCCCGGTTGGTTTGATGACACTTTTGGTTACTGGTGTAACATCAAATACATTTAATACAGGAGCCAAAATTCAAGGGACGTCAAACGCTCCTTTCACAAAAATACTGGACTATCTATCACAGTACAGCCAAACCGTTTGACATCAAAATTAGCATGTATATGCAGGATGTTTAAAAGCAGGTAAACGGGGTAAAAGCAGGTGAATGACTCCTTTTCAACTGCAAATGGGCGAGTTTGCCTTTCTCGTTTTTTTTTCTGGTGTGACATGTTTGACACCAGAGAACAGGGAAAAATAGAAGGCGGCAGATCATATACCTCATCACACTACACCCAGAGGACATTAAAACTTGTTTTACAAAAGTCTTAATCATTAACATTACGAATTCGACACATCTTTTCTACAGAGCTGATGATTGAAGTAGCTGAGAAGTGAGACATCTCGCATATTTCCCCTCTCTTGAGAGTTAAACATGTCCAGTACTGATCGGGCAGCTCGCAGGGATCTGGTACTGACATGGAGGACAGTGAAAATGTAGTCATGGTTACTTTTTTGATGTCTTTTACTTCAACCTCTCTTTCAAACACTGCCGACTGATCAAAGTCTGAGCGCTGGTCGAACGGAGAAGGATTGAAAAATATTTACGTGCTAACCATCTTAACTTTGCGTCCACCCAGGTGTTTTGTCTGTATCATAGCCGTCTTGGGAATGAATGTCAATTGTACCATTTCCCATAAGAGACAAAAGCCAGATGTTTATGGGTGTTAGTGTATTTTTTGTGCAGGGTGAAATGGGTATCATTGGGTTGTGTTGAGAACTAACTAAATACTCTCTGATACAGTGTATGTAGAGTGAACAGTCAGGCTGCTATTATTCAGATACACCTGCAAACAGTAAAGCAGGGATATATGCTGCATTGTTTCCTACGAAACCCTTGATCATTTAAACCCAGTGTGGGGATGGCAGACCTTGCCACTAAAAATGAAAACTACTGTATAGAGGTAGTTAGTGAAAATAAATACACTGAATGGCTATTTTTGATAAACTGCTCTACATAAATAATAATATGTTATCTGATAACATGAAAATCTTCAGGATTCTAAGTTTAAGATGGCATACTGGGGCTTGGGTTTGTTTTTTCTT
The DNA here is from genome assembly GCF_965226575.1 of Pagrus pagrus. NCBI lineage: Eukaryota > Metazoa > Chordata > Actinopteri > Spariformes > Sparidae > Pagrus > Pagrus pagrus. Next base: position 10,046,115 of record NC_140197.1, read on the forward strand.
CCATTTGTCTTACAGCTGTTGGAAATGTCTTCAAGGGCAAACTATTTTGTGGTTTTGGAGTAACATAAAACCGTTCCAACTGTTATGAACCTGATTCTCCGATACGTGGATGCCCAGTTTAGCTGTACTTTGGTTGCAGCATGTTGTTGAATGTGTGTGCCTGCTCCTTTTTGTGCTCTGGCCCTTATTGATTAGCCCGCCTGAGACTTTGTTTGTGTTCTCATGGCTTGTTTTTGCACCACTGACTGAGAGGGGACTAATTTAGTCTTTTTTCTTGTCAATAGTTGCATAACATCAAGATAAAACTGACACATTGCCTTGGGATGGAGCAGTAGCCAACAATAATTTGTACTGCTCTCTGCCCACCTGTTTGTTTACTTACTTAGCCCACGCACTAGGGATTAGTCATTTGTGTTGTTTTGAAAGCTATTTACTGTTACTGGTCCTGTGCTAAAGCATGCAATCTGTCCTTAAAGTTCAGTGTAGGGTTTTGCTGTATTCAAACCGCAAAGATGTCCAGCAGGTATATATACAGGTAAGTATACACCCCACTTTTTTAATATTGGAATGCGTCCAGCTTGTCTAACTGTAACTTGACTCAAATACAAACAACTTGTGAGCTATTTATCATAACTCTGCCCTGTTAAATACGTTTCTATACTATGACCCTATAACCAATAGTGTTAAAGGTCCTCAATGAGCTGTGCACAGTCTTCTACTTATATCATGAAGATCTGGTTTTGACCCTGAGGGCAATCCTAACAACTTCACTATTGAGAGTCCCATCTGCCTGAGACCATTACACATCAGCTGACTAACTAGCTTTTGACAACTGAGCATGTGAAATGAGAGCAAAGCATGTGTTTAGAGGTCCTGTAAGCATGAAAAGTGGTGAGTTTGTCGCTGTGCATCTGTGTTTTACTTCTGTCGTGTACCAGTACTGTGGCTTTCTCATGTTTATTTACAAAAGGATGTAAATTGTTCATGTCAGCGATCTCGATGTATCTTACTTTGAATCAGGACTTTTCTGACGCCTCTTCTATCTCTCCTTCGTTCCCTTTTCACTTTGTGCATCTTCACCACTTCTCTCTCAGCAGTCTCTTACCGACTCCCAGTCTTTTCCCCTCTTTTTACGGTGTTTGTCATCTGTTCCTCTCTCTTTCCTCACAGCTGTCGGTGGCTCTGGAGGAGAAGTCGTCCTTACAGGCAGAGACTCGCTTCCTGAAGGAGAAGCTGAGTCGCTTCGACTCTCAGGACGCCTCCACCACTGCCATCACCGGCAAGAAGCTGCTGCTGCTTCAGAGTCAGATGGAGCAGCTACAGGAGGAGAACTACAGGTAGGAGTCAGAGTTGTTGAGGAAAGACATTAATCTCATCTTTTAAATAACATTCATTAGTTATGTTAACATCATGTAGACTTACAGATCAAGGTTGATTTTGCTCCATTTAATGTCTCACAATGAGTCCATTCAGCTACACAAACCACTGCTCTGCTATCATGTATATCTCAGACTGGACAACAGCAGAGATGACATGCGTGTGCGGGGAGAGATACTGGAGCGTGAGGTGACCGAGCTGCAGCTACGTAATGAGGAGCTGACCAGCCTGGCGCAGGAAGCCCAGGCCCTCAAAGACGAGATGGACATTCTCAGGTGAGACCACCGATAGCATTGAACTTAGTGCAAAGCCAAAACAGTGCAGGCCTCCTCACAAGGCGTCGGAGGACGTTTTTTATAATTCTCAGGAACAAAGTGGGCGAAGAAGTGTTTTTGTCCAGTGCCGGTGTATTTAATATACAACAAGTTTGTGAGACAAGTTCTTGAATCAGAAATGTGCATTCAATAAATAATTTAATTACAAGGAACATTAAAAGAGTGTTGGGCAGATTCAAATTCGTCATCACAGGTGCTCCATGTGAAAGTATCTTTCGTCAAACGGATGTAACCTTTTACGTGCTTGTCCCTGAAATGTTGCCACACTCACAATACAGCCGTACCAAAATTGTCCCTGAAATGTTAGAAAGTCTGGAGATGGGAGAGTGGCGCTACAGATTTCAATCCCTGCTCTAATTCACACATGACCCCATGCAGGAACATTTTTGTGAAAGGGGCTAATGTTTGTACTCAGCCAAACTGCAGAACCGTCACGCTTGGTTTGCGTTAAATCACATGACACTGAGGGTTTTGTGCTCTCTGCTTTTGAAGCGTTCCAACAGAGCATTATAGTTTGTGCAGTGTCACACCAGGGAGGACTCAGGACATTAAGGGCTTCCTTAGATACAGATATATTCAGAGTAGAATGTGTGGAATTAATGTTGCGCCAATAGTTTGTCTTCTGGAAATGTTCCAACAACTAAATGCCTATTGTATAACTTAAATCAGCAAGTTATTTATTGAGAAGGTCAGTAAAGCATAATTTTGATTGAAAATTGTATAGGATTCCTCTGTCCCATAGAGCTCCATTGTTCAAAAATTATTAAAAACACATTAGTAAGTCCCGCTGTTGCACTGGGCGAGATGTTCCTTTATAACCAGTTTATTTTGAGTTAATCACACACATATATATATATAAAATTAAAATCACAATATGTCCAAGTGCAATATTCAAATCCCAAATGTAACAGTGTTCTGCTCAAGGTAAAAATGTGTCACAACAACAAATTGCATAAGTTTCATTTTTATAATTATTTCAGTGAAAATGAGAAACGCATACTATTCTCACTGTAATTAAGATTCATCGCAATATCTGTCAAAATCATCACAATATTACTTTTTTTGCGTGTTGTTCGGCCCTAATTAAAAACAGTCCCCAACAAATACACTATTACCTCCTGTATGAGTAAAGTTTGCTAAAACTACAGAACCAGTCTCAGATGTAAAACTACATATCAATGAACCCATTTTTAAAGAATGGCATCTTCAGTAGAAGTGAATGGTCGTGGAGCTGAGAGACACAGACAGGAAAGTTGAAAAGTATTGAGAGAAAGCAAACACATTGTTGGTTTTGATATTTTCAAGCGATTTACTGACAATCTCAAAAATGTCAAATATCACCAGCATTTTCCTTTAAGCTGGAGTTCATCTATTATCAATTTACACTCACAGAAACAACTCCCACACTGCCCACACACAGACGTCCATTCAGCTCCTCTCTCCGACATCTGTGAATTTCATGCATTGACACTGGCTTGCGTCAGAGTTGTTGGTTTTCAGTAGTTAAGTACACATCCACACGGATGTATTGTGTAAAAGTCATATTCCTGTTCTGGTACTCAACGCCTCCCACACTGTGCTCTCCTCCCCCTCAGGCACTCGTCTGACCGGGTGAACCAGCTTGAAGCTCTGGTGGAGACGTACAAGAGGAAGCTGGAGGATCTGGGAGACCTGCGCAGACAGGTGCGCCTCCTGGAGGAGCGCAACACGGTGTACATGCAGCGCACCTGCGAGCTGGAAGAGGAGCTCCGTAGGGCCAACGCTGTCCGCAGTCAGCTGGACACCTACAAGAGACAGGCAAGCTGTGGGTTGGAAGGAGAGAGGGAGGGTGTTACTTGTTCCTGTGTTGACGTCCAAGTGATGCTAAACACAGTCTGGCTCATGCACGTGTTTGGAAAAGCTTGCCGTTTTTATTGAGAGCTCTGTTGCTATGCTCTCTGACTTGCAGGCTCATGAGCTACACACCAAGCACTCGGCAGAGGCCATGAAAGCTGAGAAATGGCAGTTTGAGTACAAGAACCTTCACGACAAGTATGACGCACTGCTGAAGGAGAAAGAAGTGAGTTGGTGAACATAGTTGGGAAATAAAAGTTTGATTGTGGAGGGCAAAGAATGAGCTCTTTTATCAGTGCAGAGCATCCACTTATAGTGGCCCTGTCACATATCATAGTCGCACACTGAAGCCATTTAATATTACTATACAAGATGCAGTTATGTCGTTTTCATTTCAGTGAAGGCCGTCCTGTATTGATCAACATTTGTTGTGATTATTACCTCCCTGCAGGAAGAATTGTTGCCAAGCAAATATAGTACTATTCTTCAGTGGACTCCCACATCCTGTGTCAATTCTAGCACCTCCTGCAATTTGACAGGAGTGATTAATGTCCTCCGTTACTTGTGGGAGTAATTAAGAATTGCATACCATACTGACATAAAGCGTACATTTAGTTTGTGCTACTTCTAGGTCGTGTGTGGGTCAATATATAGGAAACGTGTAGGGTCGGGTTTAGGGATGCAGCATTGTGGTTTAAAGTGTCACAGTTGAGGCTCAGCTGTGTCTGTTCTCAGAAAAATAATGTACCAACGTACATTTCTTTGAAAATAAGTAGCAGTGAATTTTGAGTTGGGCTTTGAGTGCAATGTAAAGCAATGACAACAAAGACGAAAAAGGAGCATTGCATCATTACTTAACACTCACCAAAATGGCATGTAATTCCCTCAAGGGCATAGCACCTGCATAACAGATGGTAATGTTACAAATTATTGTACTGTATTATTTGGTTACTGTTTTATTTCTTTTTTTTGTTTTAAGCAGCAGCTGTTTAAAAAAGCCAACAAAGAAATGTTGTGTGGATGAAGTACAATCAAAACTTCTAATGGGATTTTACATTTTACATACATAATGTAGTGACATTAATTTGATTAATGTGTTATAATTGTGTAACCAGGATTTTACCTCAGACTATAACTCTATAATCATTGCTTCCCTAGTGTGGTTTGAGAGTCAAGTCCATTTCCATTTGCAGAGCTTGTCTAACGAAAACTAATTAAGCATTACTGTGTTCTAAATAATCTCTTGGCATTTTAGCCTTTACTTGACAGTCAGTGAAGATAAAACACATGAAACGTTTCTTTCCACACATTAAGCATTCTGAACTGAAGCTAAAGCCTGTGTTGCGTTTTGCTTTGTTCTGTAGCGTCTGATCTCTGAAAGAGACACGCTTCGCGAGACAAACGACGAGCTGAGGTGTGCACAAGTCCAACAGAGGTGTCTCAGTGGAGCTGGTGAGTTGTAATTGTTCTCAAATTACAAACACATAACTAAATGGCAAGAATGTAAAATAATCAAAAGCAAGATTCCACTTTCTGTTATGCAGCGTTTAAGGTTTACTGCTGCATAGGAGAATGTTAATGGACCACCAATGTCTGACCATTAATTAACCTCACACAGATATACTGATCAACCGCAACATTAAAACCACTGACTGGTGAAGTGAATAGCATTGATCATCTTGTTACAATGCAATGTTTTCCCTGGAAACCTTGGGTCCTGGCATTTGTGTGGATAGCACTTGACATGCACTACCCACCAAAACACAGATGTAGACCACGTTAACCACCTGACAACGCCACTCCTCAATGGCACTGCCCCCACAGTAGGACAGTGAGCCCTGTCACACCGTAAAAACTGGTCAGGAATGACCCAAGGAACGTGACAAAGAGCCCAAGGTGTTGACATGATCCCGAAATTCCCCCAGGCCCCAGCTCCCAACCCACAGTACTCGAAGGATCCAGTGCCAATGTCCCAATGCGAGACACCACAGGACACCCCCAGAGGCCTTGTGTCTCTGCCTTGATGTGTCTTTGGGAAATATATACACCGATCAGCCTTAACATTAAAACCACCTGCTTTATATTGAGCAGGTGGTTTTAATGTTAAGGCTGATCGGTGTATATACATATAAATATGTTCTGTCAGTGTGATTCTTTTTTCCCCCCAGATTAAAACAAAAATTAGCAAATTGGGCTATATAATAATGTTACCAGCTGACACTTAATCTCCTCTCTCTCTCTCTGCAGGAGGCTTGTGTGACAATGGTGCCACAGTGGGGAACCTGGCTGCAGAGATCATGCCTACTGAGCTCAAGTATGTCTATGTATTATGTTGTATCTGTTTGTATAAGCTGGGATGTGGTGGTTAACATGTAACCAAATATAAGCGTAACCGAAGAGATTTTCCTCCTAAACTTGTAACACACATGCATTGGTGTCACTATCAGAAGCCCACTTGTGCTCTATATTAGTCTTCTATAGTAAGAGGCAGAATCGGATCCTGAAATAGCAACACATGCCAGTGCTGCACATTTGGCCGGGGCGTTGTCAGGGTCGACTAGGCAGACCTTTTATGACTCTGTTGCTCTCTGAACCGCTTCATCTGTCCTCCTCTCGTGCCCCTGTTTCCCTCCACTCTTCTCATTGTTTGTCTCCTTCCACAGGGAGACGGTGGTGCGTCTACAGAGTGAAAACAAGATGTTGTGTGTCCAGGAGGAGACCTACAGGCAGAAAGTAGTGGAGGTGCAGGCAGAGCTGGAGGATGCTCAGCGCAGCAAGAACGTCCTGGAAACTCAGAACAGGTAGAGTGATATGTGTGTGAACAAGAAGCTGGACTGTATGTTAAGTTTCAAGTAATCAGTCCCCTTCTAGGCCACCATATTGTGTGTTCCCGGCCATTAAGCTGCTTGTTTGGCTGATGGTGGGAGTGATATCTGCCTAAATGTCAACGCACCCTCTGGACTGTGTGCTCAACTGAGCTGTGTGGGCTGGACTGGAGGACAGACAGCAGAAAGCCAGATTGTCCCTTGACTGTGTGTGTGTATGTGTGTGTTTACATGCCTGTGGGCATGTGGACATGTGGGTGGACTGTGTGTGTGTTTGTGTGTGTGTCCATGCAACACCAGGCCCAGGGTGTGGGAAGCATCCTCAGCAACAGTAACAGGAGGGGAGTGGAGTGAGCATGCTCAGTGGGAGCGAAGCAGTGAATGGCCAGGCAGGCAGGCAGGCAGGCAGCACACTTGGTCGAATGGATGAACACTCCCTGCAGCAGATGTACACAGATCCAACATCTTCCACCCACAGTATCAACTTAATAACCTTGTGTTTCATCTTCACCATCTGCCTCCCTTCTCTTTGTTACTCTCTCCCACAGTGTTCCGTAAACCTTTTCATTTTCTCTCCGTTTCTTGTGTCTTTTTCTTGCTCATTGTGTTCCTAACCTTTCCTTTTGTCCCCCGTCCTTGTCTCTATCCAAGGTTGAACCAGCAGCAGATCTCAGAGCTGCGTTCTCAGGTGGAGGAGCTGCAGAAAGCGCTCCAGGAACAAGACAGCAAGACGGAGGATGTGAGTGGAGAGAACTTCTTCCTTCTCCTCTGCCCACTTCTGTCACTATTGTTATAACTCCTCGCATCACAAACCAGTTTTCTACAATTGGCGTTGACAGATTGTGTGAATTAAAGCAACAAAATGTTTCTTTCCTGGAGATAGTTGGTTGATTGTCGAGTCTCGTCCCCAGTTTGTCAAATACTGACGCTTTGGGTTGGTAGCTCAGGTCCAACACCATGTTACGTTTTGTTGCTTTAAACTGATCAGCAAGGTGAAATCAAGAGATCAGCCTGTATTTTTCATGTTCAGTTTATCGTTTTCTGAAGTTTTCTGTAGATATGAAAACTCAATAATGTCCCCATGTGTTTGCATGGCACAGTGACTATGTTGAACCACTTGACTGTCAAGGACTGCAGTGTTTGTTCTACTTTGATACATGCTGTGTGGGAATTTAACCCATGTTTGTGGTGATTCACTGTTAACGCCTGCCCCTCTCTGTCTGTCTCTCTCTGCCTGCCCCCATCGATCAACCCTGCCAAAATCAGGCCATCGTAAGTACGGCCCACCCTCTGCCCAGCTGGCCCATGATTTAACTCTTTGACTGCTTGACTTCACAGCTTATATGTGTGTGTGTGTGCGTGTGTGTGTGTGTGTGTTAGTGTATGTGCCATTTAGAAAGCCTTGTGTGTTAGTTTTGAGTGTAATTCTTTTTTTCTTCTTTAAAGTCCTCCTTACTGAAGAAAAAGCTCGAGGAGCATTTGTAAGTATTCTAGTGCTTCTTACATTTGATTTAACCATGTGAGATCAAAACAAAAGTGAACTCGCGCGCTGTCGGTATGTTGCAGGGAGAAGCTCCATGAAGCTCACTCAGACCTCCAAAAGAAAAGAGAAGTCATCGATGACCTCGAGCCCAAAGTGGACGGCAACAGTAAGTCAGTTTTTGCTGCCTCTTTGAGCAGCCACCACTCCTTCTTCTTTTCTCAACACATGTTTTGTTTTTCTCCCTCTCAGTGGCGAAGAAGATCGATGAACTCCAGGAGATCCTGCGTAAGAAGGATGAGGACATGAAGCAGATGGAGGAGCGATACAAACGCTATGTGGAGAAGGCAAGAACGGTCAGTCCAACCGAACTGAACGTGTTGTCCTCATCATACAGCTCTAAAATAAAAGTGTGAAGGTTATTTTCGCTGGTTAAAGGGGAATTCCACCAATTTTACACATCATTCTGCTTACTGGTGTTGGGAGTACTACTGGATATGTGAAAGAAATTGTATAAGAGCTGTTTGAAGACTGATCATTTACCTCAAGTGATGTCATTTGGGTCTGAAGACTTTATGTTTGAAAATGAAAAATCTGGAGGTGTGGAGTTTGAAAAAAGTAAACTCATCAAACATCTGTAGCCCGCCACCCATTTAAGAGCTTGAAGATACATTAGCTGCTACTAGCATAACACACCTACATCTCTGACAGAACTGTCGGTGGCCGTGTTGCATTATGGGTAATGTAGGTATCTGGTTTTGACCAGGAAGAAAAATGTGTGGAATAATGAAGAAAATATTTTTTAGACTGTCCATCGTGAGTCCAACACTGTTTAAAGGAGTGCATTGATAAATCAGCAAAGTAAGAAATGTCCTTTTTGTGTGCAGGTGATCAAAACCCTCGATCCCAAACAGCCAGTGACTGCGAGTCCTGAAATTCAGGCACTGAAGAACCAGCTGACAGAAAAGGAGAGAAAAATCCAGCACCTGGAGGTATCAACGTTGTGACTTAATTATACAAATTCAGGTCATTGTGGCTCTTTGAATTCTCACTAATGCGTGATGATCTGTTCCTGCTGCGCAGTATGACTACGAGAAGAGCAGAGCCAGACATGACCAGGAGGAGAAACTCATCATTTCTGCATGGTACAACATGGTGAGTGAGTGTAGATCTGTGTAGAAGGCACTTCAATGTTTTCATGAGAATTTCATGTCGGTGAACTGACTCTCTCTAGTTAAACTGAGTTCTTTTGAGGCCAAACAAGGATTTTTACTCGACAAGACAAAAGTTCTTATTCTGTACATACTCTTTTACACCCACACCTGATTCTTCACTCCTCCTTTGTCTGTCTGTCTCTATCTCAGGGGATGGCGTTGCATCAGAAGGTTTCTGGCGAGCGAGTAGGTCCCTCCAACCAGGCCATGTCCTTCCTGGCCCAGCAGAGGCAGTCCACCAACGCCAAGAGAGGCCTGACACGACACCATCCGAGATAAAACATCCAGCCAGTGGAACAAACATGAAAGGAAGCACAGAGAAGATGAGGCGATCTACAGTAGACTTCTTCATCCGAACTCCCTGCACCTTTTTTGCCTTTATGCCTTCTTTACTGGATCGCTGCACCTCAGAGTATTCCTCATGCTGCTACTGCCCCCTGCTGGCTCTTAATGGTACGAGAATGTTTCTTTTCCCTGTGGAGCCCCAGAGGAGAGATTTGACTGTGTTGAACTCTGCTGTTGATTCAGAGTCAACCCATAAAAACAGAAATGATGGGAGTAGAAGGAGTTGTAGGGCCTAAAGAGATGCTGTCTCACCTTTTAAGGTGACTTTTATTTCCTCTGTAGCCTCTTGGACTCTATCCTGTTTGTTAAAGGTCTGTTTTATAGCTTATAGCTTTTATAGCTTTTTTTTTTTTATCTTTTATCTTATACAGTAGGATGAAATGTGAAGTAGTTTTGTCAAGGTTACAGTTAGAGGCGTTGTGAGGGGGTTTTACAACTGCTATTGAGGTGCTAAAGAAGCCCTAAAGCTACACAGGAAACAGACTTTCGCACTGAGCCGTTAGCACATCTCCTTGGTTTTGTTCATTTGTTTTGAATGTTGCAATTTTTTGAACCATGTGTTTTGAGGTGAGTTTGAGTCTCTAATTTTTATTCAAAAACATGTAAAGACCATGAAGTTGTGCTAACAGCTTGAATGGGTTTTCCCCTATGTACTCTGTCACTGGAATCATTTTCTCTAAAATTACAAATTTGCTCTAAGACACACCAAAGCACTTTCCTAGAAGGGTGGGTTTGCTCGGTGCCTCACAGAATACTTAAAATACTTCCTCTGCATGACACTGAAGTTTGACATATTCAGTGTCAACCTCTCTTCTCTGTCTCATTTGACACAAATAGATTTTACTTAAAGACTCACTGCATCATGCTCATGATCATGTGACTTCTGCATATAATTTTTTTAACATGTTCTCATTTGTTGTCTATGAATTTGATTATCACTTTACGATTATTTTTCTTCTTCTTCCCAAAGATTAAACAGGGTGTTGGTTGTGGGTAGGACCTAATTGCACTCAACCACTTTAGACTCCAAACCGATGTGAATATAGACAACTGAAGGCCTCCTATTTTATTAAGACTGGAAAACCAATACACAATGAGTCCATAATGATAAGAACACTAAAAATAATGACTCAGCTAATGGCTGTTTGCTGCTGCTTGACCACATTTACAGTTCAACTTAACTGGAAGGATTTATCGTTTCGCTGGAATTTTGCCTGTTAACAGGAAGTCGGAGGCGGGTAGAAAGGTTGAGCCGGTAATACAACACATTTATCAACACTACGTCCGTCTTTGTTCACTACTGGTTAGTTTTCCTTTTGAACAGATCTTGTCATTTTTGTCCATCCCATGTCAGAGCTGCTGTTTTGTGACCTGTACTTTGTCTCTGTGAATGTTTGTGCTATTGTCTACACAGACCAGGATCCTGCTGTTGTGTGCACATTTTTCTATTGTTTGAGTTCCATTATTTGAGTTTATTTATGGTGTTAAGTCAATATCTTTGCTACACATTTGCATGGTGTGAAGGGGTTAATTTAGGTTTTACAGTGTTTGTATCATACTACTGGTCTCGTAGATTATAGCATAGTGTACATCACACAGGGATCAGAGTCAAGTTAAATATTTGTAGTCCTGTCTGTTCTACTTTTGCACTACAAATAAATGGGATCTTAAGATAAGAGATGGTTGTCTGGTGTTGTCTTTGCCAACACATTTTACGTAAACTGAAGAACCCTTCACCAGTCCGTACTGACTCAACCATGTATGGAAACTTATACAGAAGGATCTGACTGAGAAGACCGACCCAGGTTTTATCACCTTGGTCCTTCTCGTGGGTGCACTTTAATCCTGTCATGATCTAAAGGCCAAACTGATTAGTCAGACTTCTCACATCCTTCAACAGCCTGACCACTCCATTAAAACGGTGAAAGCATTGTTTATCTATCACACCACTTTCTACAAGCATGTCTTGATGACAGTCTAAATCTTGCTGGTCAACAAATAATCACGAAACAAAATCATGTAAACAGCATGTTCCTTCAAAATGGCCTGTTGGAGACTGCAGATTGCTTGTTAAATTTTACAAATTGCAGTTAAGTTCTTCAGTTTTTCTCAAGGAGATGTCTCCTAGAATTAAACTAAGATGGAGCTGACTGTAGTTCAGTTTCACTTTCAATTACTTGAAATCCACTGTGATGAATATTATGCACTTCTATGTACACGCCTGCCTTACCTTTTTCTACCTCAAACTTATAATGACAACAAATATAAGGATAAATAATTTTGATTCCCAAGAATCAGCAACAGGTCATGTTTGGTAGAAACCAGCTGGAGAAATACAGATTTATGATGTCCCACATTATAGTGAAGGACTCAAGGTTTGTATTTTATTGTGGAGGTGGAAGTTTTAACACGGATTTATTTTGTGAGAATAAAAAAATACATTCATGCTTTTAACCCAGGCAGAGCAGCACAGCAACAGTGGTCCAAAGAGGCCAGAAAGAGCTTTGTTTTACTTTTTAAATATCAGTTTCACTTCCGGCACAGCAGGGGGCGCCACAGCCGCGACGTGACGTCACCAGTGGAAATTAAAGATGGCCGACAGCAAGTGATGGACAGCGAAAGTTAGCGATAAGCGTTGGTGAAATCGGCGAACCTCGTAGTCTGTGCCGCAAGTATTTGAACTTTGTTGTGCACCTTTACTGTATTAATGTATTGGGATATGTCCCACATGTGAACCGGAGGATTAAGTTGAGATTGTTCGACCGTAAAAGCCTCAAAAACCCGGGCATTAGCCCGCAGTATTAGCCACGCTAGCAGCCGAACCAGCGTCTGCTTTTGTTTTTGTCGAGGGTATGCGAGAGAGGGCCGACACTGAAGTATTTATATCCTTTTTTTTATTTAAACTTTTTCTTTGACATTTGCATTTTTTCTGAACCGGACGGTGCATCCGCTTAGTTGATTTCCGGGGCTTTTTTTTTACATTGAATTGCGGGTGGGGTCCAGCCCGTCTTGCAACGTGTTGACAGCGCTGTTCTTTAAAGGCGAACTTCACAAGAAAGCAACACTCCTCACTACACGGACACATACTCGCTTTGAGCCGCTGGACTTTGCCTGCTCATGAACATGGATTCAAAGCGGGCACACGGCAAACCTCAAACAAGCGGCGGCAGCAGCAGCGGCGACTCCAGCCCCGCGTCCCCCTCCGGCAGCCCCGCGCCCACGGCAAGCAAAGCCCCGGTGCCCGGGGGAAACGCGTTCGCTAACGACGGCAGCTTCATGGAGATGTTCAAGAAGAAGATGGAGGAGGAGAAGAGGAAAAAGGAGATGCAGGAAACAGGTGGAGAGACGAGAGCCACCGAACAAGGACAGGCATCAGTGGAAAAGAGGCCGCCTCCCGTGACGAGCTTTGTAAGGGGTTTGGTTGTAAGATGAGATAGCAGTAGTTAGACACATCCAAATTAAATGCACCATGATTGACAGTCTTACTCTAACTGGAATTTAAGTGATAACATCCTGATGTAATGGCCAACATTTAGCATTTCACACACATGCCAGTGCTTGTGTTATATATATTTTATCAACACGTTGTGGTAATGTGTAACATTTGTAGATCAGTGAAGACTAGGGGATGCTCCTCACTGACCATGGTTTCCCTGGTGGTGCGGCAAGAAACTAAATGTAGACCTTCTGCTCTGGTGTAGTCTCCTTCATTGGCAGTCCATCTGCAAGGGCTCCTATAACGGTTTCAGTCTTCTATCCCCTAACCCAGGTGGGGAAGCGCAGAGGCGGAGTGTTCCTAAAGACCGGCATGGTTGCGAAGAAGCAGAAAAACGACACAGACGTAAGTGGGGTTTGGTGTGGGGAGTCAGGAAGGAGTGTACTTTTACACTGGTCATCACCTTGTGCCTCATCTCCTGCAGGTCGAGCCAGGCAAGAGCGATGCTTGGACAAAGTACATGGCTGAGGTCAAAAAGTACAAAGCCCACCAGTGTGGTGACGACGATAAGACCAGGCCTCTGGTCAAATAGGTTCCAAAAAGCGGACATGAAGCGACAATGTTTTGAGGGGAAAACCATCTGGGAGAAGCTCCGGGTATTGCTGACCTTCTCATACTGCCAGTTCATGTTACCCTTCACGTTAAGTCTTTTACAAACTGCTTAGATTGACAGACCTTTTCCCTTTTTGTATTGTTTTTGTCTTGTTTGTTATTTGTTGGACTTTGATCTGGTGTCAAAAGGTGTTTGAAACGTTCATTATGATCATTATTGTTGAATATTTTGATTTGTCATGTCTGGGTTAAGTTAGGGTTGATTAAAATTGGATTTAATAGCCAAATCAAGGTGTCAATTAAATTTACACTGCCCTTTAACGTGTGGTGTTGTGCCTCAGTTTTGTTAGATTCTCACTGTAAGACATGTTGTAGGGAGTGCAGGGGAAACATGGTTGTTAGTATTTCAAGTTTACATAAAATGAATCCATTGTGAAGGGAAGGATTTTAATTAAAAGTAGGTTCGAGTTCCATACAGAAATGAATTCCTTTAGGAATTCAAGTACAATGAAAAAGTGTACAGCTCTCATTGAAAAAAAAAAAAAAGAAGCTCAAATTCAATTTGCAGTTTACATTTCTTACAGGTATCAGTGATAATTACATTATGATAAAAACAGCACCAAATAGACAAACTGACCATGCATCAGAGAGGGAGACATACAAAGGCACACTTGCAACTTTCAGACTCACCAAGCTCATTCAAACCCTCGCACATACACACAGGCACACACCTTGCACTCTTAAAAATCCCATTCGTCCTTTCTCCCTGTCCACAGTGATATAGGTCTATCTTGTAAACATTGACAAACTGAATTTGTCATTTGATTTAACAATTCTATGAAGAATAGTATTTAAAAGTTATCAAATTGTTTGAAAAGTTATATTTAACTGTGGTATTCATGAAAAGTATAGCTGATCTTCTCAGATCAAGTATCAGACGTGTAACCAGGTCCTCATCTCGGACCCCTACGTGAGTGGTCAGTCCATCTGTCTCGGTCCATCCTGATTTGTCCCAACACTTCAATAGACAACATGCGCTGGGCATTGAATTCCAGCTGTATCATAGAGTCTTCCTCTTAGCATCTCCTCCCTGGCTTTGACTGACATCTGGACAGGAATAATACAGTTCTTGAAAAGTTAGTGAAGAGCATTGAGAGACACATATTACAGAAGTTGGACTACAGATATAAATGAGTACATAAAAAGGCATGCGGTCACGAACAGACAAGCAGAAAACGGAGTGGGACCAAACGGAAAAAGACAACCCAAGACAAAGCACACCAGACACTTGAAAAGAGAAAAGGAGGGCAGGGGAGGGAGTAAATGGAGCAGGCTTTGAGGGTGGAGGGAGGGTCAGATTTTACCTGAGAAAGCGAGCTGCAAGTGAGGAGGCAGAGCAACCTGAGACCCTGACTGGAGACTCTTATACAGATCTGAGGAGACAGGACAGGGGAACAAGGAGGGAGGGACAGATTCCAACGAAACGGGGAGGGGAAAAAAGTGGAGAAGGAGCAAGATGGCGTAGAGGAAAAGGACAGGTGAAAACAGCCAAACAGAGGAGGGTAAAGATAGAGAGAGTGAGAGACAGGTGGGGACAATAATTTTGGTAGGAGTGCAGAAAAAGGGGAAAGGAGAAATTTGGGGAAACGAAGCAAACAAAATGGAACAATGTCAGACAGGAGAAAAATCACAATCTGACACACAATATGGTGATAAACAAATGAATCTGTAACACACAACACAAAACAAGGCCTATACAGGAACATTCAAACAGATAACCGCAAAGCAACCTACACAGTGCCTGCCTAAACTTATATTTTCTATCACATCAGAAACTTTCCTTGTTACATCATATTTATCACCTGCCACCAATTTTAGATATATGTGTGCTGCATGAGTTAAATTTCAGTAAAACATGAGTATCCGTGTTTCTGGCCTGCGTGCATCACTCACTCTGGGTCAGGGTAGAGAACGATGCATTGCTACTGGCTGCAGAGCCACTGGCTGCCGCACTGGAGCCTGCTGTTCCCAGTGGAGGCAGGTTGAGCAGCGGAGGGAACTGGAAAGGCAGGGACACGGGCACCAGGCCCCCCAGCATCCCAAAGCCCAGGGGAAGAGACGAGGCTGAGCCGAGCAGACCGCCACCGCCTGCCGTGGAGACCTGAGCAGAAACAGGCCGTTAATAATCTTAGAAGTTTAATACTTTAAAACTGCTAATTATACATGTTAGAGACAGCATTTAACATCATAACTGTGTTTATAAGTAAAGTGAGCAACACTTCTAAAATCATTTATTCTGGTAATCCAGTTTACTTCTTCTCAACCTCTTTTCCATATGTGACTTACAGTTCACCCAAATTACAAAAGAATATTTTCCTACCCAGAATAAACGCTCAGATCCATTCATTTTCTTTAATATTACTGCTACCGATAGCTGTTTGCAAGACAAATGGTCTCTTTAAGCTCTGCTATCCTCCGCTTAAGCATATGTGCAGTACTATAGTGTAAAAATGCATTAAAAACCTGACGCAAGTAGAGGTATGCGTATTAGCAAAACAAAATAAAAGGACATTTTCATTAATTTCTCAATTTCTCTGGCTGGTATCTATGAGTGAGTCTCAAAGGAGACTGAGGCACGCGCTCTTCTGGGTGCCATTCTACCTTCTGATGCATTAACATAAGCAGCAGAGAGAATTACGGATTACAGAGAACAATTTCTCAGAGTTATTTGGTTTGTCTAAGTATTCAAAACCAAAAGATATTGAGTCCATTATCAACTGATAAAAGCAGCGAATCCTCACAATTGAAAGTGTTTATTCAAATTAGCCGCCGATTAATTAACTAAATGCCAACTATTTCACATCTACAATAATAAATCATTATAAAAAAATGTCATTATTAGTGTACCATAGTGGTATGTAATCAAGCAGGTCCTTTTGCTGTATTTACTTAAGTTTGAGCCTTCTGCCTCCACCGATATATCTCAAACTGGGCATGAGTGAACGTCTCAAAACTTCAGCTAATAAAACTACATGTCTACATTCAAGTCAGGGTAAATTGAAAGTGGTTCGGGTGCATTGACTCCGTAAAGCAACAATTTGTAACTTTCTGGAGAACATTTGACTGTTAAATCTCATCCACAGGTCATCAAATACTGACACCTTGCGTTGGTAGCTCAAGTCTGACGCCAACCCCAAAGTGCCAGTATTTGATGACACTCACTGGAGACCATGTTTTCCTTTTCAATCAATGCTTTTTTCCTGAGTTATCAAAATTATATGGTGAGTGTAAATGTACTGAATATTAAGGCATTTTAACAACAGGAAGTACACACTACAGGTTACTAGTGTGGACATACTGGCAGAACAAACCTGTGGCAACTGAGAAGAGACCGATGACGATGGGACAGACGCGATTGGCTTGGCCCCCTGAGGTGTCCCGCCCCCGGGCCTCGGACGCTGCCCTGGATTGGCAGAGGCCACTGTGGGGGAGGCACTGGATCCTGAATGCTTGCTTATGGATATGGTGTTAATAAGGCTGGTGTTGGTGGTGCTGTTGTTGTTGGTGGTCTTCTGGCTGCCTGGAGGAGTGTAGCTGCCTTGCCCCGGCTTGGTTGCTCCTCCTTGGGCACCTGAGAACGGCGGGCGGAACCCTGCTGGGCTTTTGGGAGTGTACTGGTGTATGGTGGGGGTTGCCTGAGACCTGGGGGTTATGGAGATGGAGGGGGAGACTGAGGTGGTAGTGGTCACAGCAGGGATGGGGGTGCGGGGGGTGAGTTTGATGATGGGCGGGACGCTGCTGTGGGTGGACTTGGTGAGAGTGGCGTGCATAGGGGTGATGAAGTTAGACTGAGGCCGGGGCTGGGGCTGAACTCCAGGGAGCGTCTGAGAGAGGGTGGGGGAGGGGGAGGATTTACTCTGCGGGGTCTGGGGAAGGCGAGGCGTCTGGAAGGTTTTGGGGCTCATGTGTGAGGGGGATGTGAGGGTGTGTGGCCGAGACTGAGGCGATGTGATGATGAGAGTGTCACCACTGTTGGCTTTATTATTATTGCTGCCTTTGAGGAGGCCAGAGTGGGGAGTGGAGAGCCCCAACTTAGATCCTGGGGCCACAAGCGGGGATGCAGTGGGTGGTGGACGTGGTTTAGGTGGAGATGCTGAGGCAGGCATGTTGGCTTTAGCCACGCCCACACCCAAAGTTCTCTGAGTGTTCAATACCGAGTGTCTGTGTGCCTGCACTGTACCCTTAATCACCCCCATCCCATCCACCCTCACTGAGGGCAGAGGGGAGGACACGATGGAGGGAGGCCGAGACAGAGAGGTGGAGGAAGACGAAGAGGTAGAGATGTAGTGAGGTGCGCTGGAGCTGGGAGTATTGACAGAGTTCTTTTTCTGTTGCTGGATGACTGACGAGGAGTGGAGAGAGGGGGGGTTGGTGGTGGGCTTGGGTCTGTCCGGGGATGGGGGGCTGTCCCCGTGGGCCAGGCCCTTGGCTGCGTTGCCGAGGATGGCCAGGGCCTGGGAGATAGAGTCCAAGGAGGGAGCCGTCAGGTCCTCGTCGAGGGAATCGAGACATATGGGCTCAGCCGGTGACTGGGGCGGTCGCTTGGCAACCTGGGCTGCAGGGGAGGGTGTGGCCCTTTGAACCCACACAGCCTCCTGTAGGTACAGAAAATTACATTTACACATATTATATCATAACCTTACCACACATTTCACAGTCATATTAAAAGGACGGGGTCACAGTGTTTCAATATATCGCAATAAAGCCTAAAAATATTTTTACGGTGACATTTCCCAACCCTAATCTCTACATTTAAAGACTTTCTAATGATCTAATCATTCCTCCTAGCTTTATTTAATTTGAAAGCTGCATTCACATTACAAATACAAAATATTGGGCAGTCATGTAAACACAAACCACCATATTTTCAAAAAAGGTTTAAGGTTGATCTTAAAGTCAGAAGTCTGACCTTTGGCTTTGCCTTGGGAGTAGGGACCATCTTCTTCTTTGCTCTGGAGCAAAAAACAACAACAACACAAGTGAGTGAGAACAAGCTGGACAAGTCAGAGTCAATTATGAAGAAGTCAGTTCATACTAAGTCACATGACTCACGTGTAACCTGTGAGGTGACCGTGAGCCATGGTGCTCTCTTTGAACAGCATCCTGCCAACAGAAATAAACATGTTGGAAATATCAACACAGCAAATATTCATGTAGAGGGATTTCACTTCTCAGCCAGCAAGTTAACATCAGGTGGGCGATTGTTGAAGTAATACCGCAGACACACACCTGGCCTGCATCCAGCCTTTAGGCCAGAGAGGTTTCACTTCAGTCTCCATGAAGGCTTTGAGGTAGTCTTCTAGAGACAGCGAGTTCTTGCCCTCCAGCTCATAGCAGCCCAGCTTCACCCGGACCAGGTTGCACAGCAACAACCTGGAAATCAAACATCTACAGTAAGCCCTCCATCACTCCACGTTATGTACATTTACGGCCACCTGTGTGAAAAGTGTTGCTCCCTTCCTCTGTGAATCTGACCTGAGTTTGTCGTCCCAGAGAAACTTCTTCCGAGGGCCCATCACCCTCTTCCCTGGTTTCTCCTCGTCATCATCCTCTGAGCCGTTCTTCTCTCCCTCCTCAGACTGCTGCCTGTGAACACACAAACGGTCATCATATAGATGCAATGAGTGTGACAATCGAGGATTCAGGAGTCTGGAGTCGTGTCCTTACTTTGCCACTTTAGCGATGCAGTCCATGTTGTATCGAGCAATCTGCTCCGGCATCACACTGCACACTGCCAGTTTCAGCTTCAGCAGGGGCGTTCGAAGGCGGTCGTCCTGGGCGACGGGAATGAGCACAGTCAGAAATCACACTCGCATATGCTGGGCGGCACAACACTTGCTAAATATAGAATTGGATAACGGGCAGGTAGCCAGCAAACGCAGCACTGACACAACAATGACTTTGCTTTCACACAGTGACATTTAGACGCACCTGCCAGCTCACACTCTCAATAATGTTTATATCCTGTGAAATACCGTGTAACATAAGCCCTCATGTTACTACAGGTCCATGTGATGCATTACACAACATCAAGCTAATTAAATCATGCAGAGGACTGTTCATGTCTCCTTCCAAGGCGGAGACATAACGAGCAGACAATGTGTTCCAACTTGACGCAGCAACATTTTTTCGTCTAAGAATAATACCCCTCCCACACACCTGAATGTTGAGGCTGAGCTTCTTAAGGCGTTTGAGCAGAGCTTCTTTATTGCAGGGCACAAAGGCCTCCAGGTGAGAGTAGACAGCTGAACGCACCTCTGCAGGCTGCTCCTGAACCTGCAGCTCAATACTGAAACACACACACAAACAGAGGATGATGTCAGAGATTTCCCCACAGTCACATTTGGTTTTTATGCAAATCTAATGCAAATCTAAAAAGGTACTCACTCCAGCAGGATGTTGTTCATGTCCAACGTGAAGAATTTCTTCCTGCCCTCTTCATCAAATAGACGGGACGCCTGTGCCAAGAGACAAGTGTTAAACAGACTAAAAGGTCAGTCCTGAATCAAAATATTTAACGTCTTTGTCGGGATTGTTTTCTGCAGCAGTCACATCAGAACGTTATTTGTATCATAAATATTCCAAATAAGAGTTTCAACGATTATTCAATGAAATAATTAGCCGAGAAGAATATTAACCTTCCACTTTGATGATGGTTTAGCCATTTTTTAAGGCATGCTCTGGTACAATTGCAAG
Organism: Pagrus pagrus; assembly: GCF_965226575.1. Classification (NCBI taxonomy): domain Eukaryota; kingdom Metazoa; phylum Chordata; class Actinopteri; order Spariformes; family Sparidae; genus Pagrus; species Pagrus pagrus. The sequence continues at coordinate 10,066,328 of NC_140197.1, forward strand.
TTAATTTTTGCTTGTCATAGGCTAATAAATAATAAATCACAGATCCTTGGGTTTGCTTCGGTTGTTCAGATTGAACAAGTAATCTGAATCAGACATTTTGGCATCTAGAAAATAATATACACATTTTTCACTATTTTGGTGACATTTATAATGAGGTCAAAAAAAGAATCTGCAGATGAATCAGTAATAAACAAACAATTTTGGTTGCAGTCCTGATCTAAAACATGTGATCCAGTGGAACACTGAAGTTCGTACCGCTCTCAGGTCTTCGATGCGTTTTGCGAGTGGGCCTGGGAGTCCACTGGGCAGAGGAGGAGGAGGGGTCATCATGCTACTCTGCGACACTCTGCTGCCGCCTGCTTTATGTCCCATCCCGAACGAGCCGTTCTCGCCCTGCACCGGACTGGAGGGCTGAGGAGAGTCCAGCATCCCGAAGTCCAGGTCACCCATCATGTCCTGCAGTATGTCGTTATTGGCCGAGCCCAGCAGCGACATCACTGCTGGGTCGGCGGACAGGTCGGCCATGTTGCAGTCGTTGCTGCCGGCAGCCTTGGGGTGGGTGTTGAGGAGTGCACTGTTGGCGTTGGGCACTTTGGTGGTGGCTCGTGGCAGACCAGCTGCAGCGATGTTCTTCTTGCGCATCTCCTCTTTCTCCCTGGTGAAGCGACGCAGCATGTTGGCCAGGTGGATCGAATCCTTCATCAGCTTCTTCCTCTTTTTCTTTTCTGGCCGATGAACATTCAGAGCTGAAACTCTGCCAGGACAGGAGAGACAAACAGAAGAAAGACATTCAACTGACTAGCAGAGAACAGGTAGTGACTTTAGGAATTAATCTGTAGTGATTAACTTGTTGGGCGCGTACTGATGGGAAGCCCTGAGCCCTGAGGAAATATTCTATACATGGAAAATACTAGAGAAACAACAAACTTGATATGAAACACTGAAGAAAAATTAAAAGCTCACCCGGGCTTTGGTAGTTTATTCTTTCTGGGTTTCTTTTCCTCAAGAATTCCACCATCTTGCTTTTTGCGACGTTTCTTTATAACCCGCTCCTCACCGTCTTTCATCTTCTACACACAGGAGCAAAACATTTGGTTTATTAATACGGTACAGCAACAACAGTCAGCTTCAGACATATTTGATTATTTCATGTGTACAGTCTGCCTGTATGTATCTCAATATTGTGTTCTTACCTTGAAGTGATTATCTTCGGTGCCTGCATTTTCTCCCTCAGAGTCCGATGCTGGTCTGAACTGCAGCGTGCCCGTATTGATGTAGAAGCCTCCGTGTTTTGTGGTGAGTGAAGCCGGTACCAGCTCGTCGTACTGAGGCCAGGAGAGTATAATTACTGTTAGTTTTACTCTACTACTGCATGCCTGTAGGCAGTGCTTAGAAAAACAACAACAATTACACAGTTATTATCCCAATTTAGTCTACATCATAATTAACTTTATGCACTTTATATTCATCTTTGCCGAACACCGTTTCTGTAGTTAGTATACAAGATTTGTACTAACAGAAAATGATACGTGTGCCATAAAACTGCAACTTGGGAAAACCAAGCTGCAATTAACCTTAACAAAAAGCAACACAAGACTGAAAATTCTGTTTCCTAAAATCTTGCTCAAGAAGTTTAATCTCTTCTACTTAACTTTTTTAATTTTATTTTTTCCAAGCAGTAAGTATCTTATTTCCCATAACATTAAAAAACAAATAAATCAAGCAAAAAAGACAACTTAGTATTGTTCACTGGAGTGAACTTAATTTTGTTACCTTTGTTACATGCGTGATTAGTCGACTACTCAATTAAACATTGCTATCCTCACTCATCAGCGCCAGAAATACCAGTAGGTTGGGCAGTTTTAAACGCGTAGCATATTTGCCATAACTTGCACTGCAATGTCATGCTCTTGTTATCAAATGTTTACAAAAAACAAGCAACTGTTACTAATGTTACCAACACTGGTTAACTGTTGCGTCTAAGGTGTAATATACACAAGTTTTATTATGGACAATATTTAACCTTATAGATTGAATTGTAAGTGAAAGTATTGTAGAGGCTTTGGATTTTATTCATTTTCATTTTCACTTTGAAAACTCCACAGCAAGTGACCACATACAGTATGAGTAATACAGAAAGAGAAGTGTTTGTGCTTACAGCCTCTGAATTGTCTATGAAAGGGTCGGTCTCATCATAGCCGTAGCCGATGTCGATGAGATCCTGCATCCTGTCCTTTTTCTTCTTCTTTGGGGCAGCACCCTGCAAACAGAGGGAAAACACACAGACCACAAACATGTAAAAAATAAACATTCAACATCCACACAGTTACAGCTGTGATAACATATACACATATCTAGGGACAATAACACTCACATATTTGCTCTCAAATTTCCTGGCCAGCGCCTCCACCTCCTGTCTCTCCCTGTCATCGTCAGCGAAGGGGTCGGTGGGGTCCAGGGGAGGAGCGAGTCCTTTGGGGACTGTTGAACCTGGAAGCTTTACCTGAGGAGAACGAGGACAGTGTCAAAATCATCAGTCAGGGGCGCTCCACTAATTTTACACATCAAAATCAGTTTCACAAAGAGCATATGAAAATAGTTGTCCAAGTTCTGTTTATGATTACAAGATTACAACTTGTAGATAGAGTTCACGTCAACATCAAAGTTTTAATTTCAACTGGGAAACATATCACTTCTCTGAAAGCTCTGATATATCCAACGTGGAGCTTGGATATGGACACCTCACATCAGCCAGAATAAATGTAATGGTTATTATAGCGTTATACAGGATACTGAAGAGAAAATGTCTCCAATATTGCCTAACAGTGATCCAATACCACATAATTCTATTATTAAAATTAATAATTTTCTGAACAAGTAGCTAATATCAATAAACGGAATGCAACATAAATGAAGGTTAGACAACAGCTGTTTAAAAAAAGAAATCATTAACTGTATTTTTTTTTTTTTAACAATATCGGCTGATACATTAAGTTCAGGTATGGGTATTGGAGAGGAAATAATGGTTTCGGTACATCTCTAGTGTTATATCAACAATGCACAGCCTTTGTAACAGTCACTCGACTATCTCTAATCACACAACTGACTGCTTGCAAGGCGTAAACATGAGTTTTTCTACCAGCAATCCCACATGACATCTAGCAGCATTAACCACTAACTGAAAGGGGCACTCTGTAGTTTTTGTTCCAAATTTTAATATTTACAATATTAAAGAGGTAATATTACAAACTCAGATATATCTATTTTTTCCATAACTGAATAAACAAGCTGGAAAATGACATCACTTTACTGTAATGCAGCCTTTAAAACCAGAAAATACACATATCAGGATATAGCATATCATATATACGTTAACATAATATATCATGTTTCTGGAGTTTCTACATGGGACTAAAATGCAATATATAAGCATCTGCCTTACAAATCTTCTGTCTCTCCCAACTAAGTCACCAAATGTTTTGGAAACACAAAGCCAAAGTTGCTGCATTACCCCTTTAACATGAAACTCTTCATTATAAACTGATTCATCTCCTGTCTTACTCTTCTCTATCCAGACCTTTTGTTCGGGTCATAATAAATAAATATCGAGCATAATAACAGTAACTGTTGAGTGCAATATTAACTCCACATGTGCACTCTGAAGTAAATAACAACATGTCTCAGAGTGACATCTCAGCCTCACACACTAAACAGTGCAGCCCTCCTGAAGTGATGCCAGGTTAGGCCCCTCCTGTGCACACCATGGTGCCTCCTGTGTGTCCCCACTGTCCTAACCTGAGTGAGAGTTGAGTTGACCAGCTCGCCGTAGTTGAACTCCGCGGACGCCCGTTCATTTGGCTCGGTCAGAGGGAGGTTGAGGCGGACGGTAGGTTTCGCCTCCCGGGTCTCGGCATCGCCTCCTTTCGTGTTACCGAACGGACCTCCGCCACCTCCTGACCCAACCGCCGCGGCACTTCCACCTCCATCTTTCCCAAAAGTGATGTCGACGGCCTCATCTTCGCGGCGGCGTTTCTTGCTGGACTCCGGGGTCGGCGGCGAGGTGTTGAAGGACGAGATGGTGACGAACGGCACTTTCCTCGGCTCTGCCATTTGACGCTCCACGTCCGACGACCGGGCACGCAAAACGGGGAGCGCCGCACTCCTGTGAGCCGCCGCTGGCTGGAAAGCTAAACCTGGAGACGGTCGACAAGTAGAGCTAGCTAGTTGCTCTGCTAGCTAGCTTCCTCAGAATGAGTGCTGCAGGCAACACAATTACTTTTATCTCCTCTCAGCCCGTATTAATCCATATAGTAGTATCCCTGGCACCGACCCCGTCACCTACGAGGGACTTAAACAGTGGGAAATCGCAGTTTTGATTGCTTCCATGAAATCGGTTGTTAGCTACCGCAAGGAGGATTCTGTAGTAGCCATCTTGATCATTATTATCATTATTCAGTGGCTGGGCGTGCGTATGAAAAGAAAGCGGAAGCCGGGGAGGAAAGGGAACAGCGTTCGTCCAATGACAGAGCCGAAACACGCCCACCTGACAGACTAGCGCGAACGTGCAGGAGATGATTGTTCTGAACAGGCGGGATGTGCGGACCCTGAACGCCTCACGACTGTTTACTACAATGAGAAATTATACCGTTGTTTATGTTGGACGGGCTGTCTGCCCTGGTTGCTCTTGAAAGCAGAAAAAAGAACACTTCTAAGGAGGTTCATTTTAAAACGATGAGCTAAAATCGCGATTATTATGAGTTCACAACATAATTTGACCAAAACTGTATTATTTCAACGTGTGCAATACAGATGAAGTATTTGATCTCACTTAAAGGGGAACTGTGTAGTTTCAAAGAAGAAATTCAAACTCAGAATTGTAATATTTACAATAATAATGAGGTAATAATACAAACTCAGAAAAGTTTTTATTTTTTTCCATAACTGAATAAACAAGCGTTTCACAGAGGAAAATAAGGTTGCTAGAGCACTGAAGCTAGAGAGGCGGCAGGGTCTGCCAAATATAATCAAAATTAAAAAGTATGAAATTGTGTTGTCCTTTAAAGTGAGTTTGTTTTTTCAGTTTATTCAGCCATGAAAACAAAGAGAGTTTGTTTATTTAGTTTGTTGAGGCATAAAAAATCTGTCAGTGAAAATGTTTACCCCAAAACTACATAGTGCACTTTTAAATGTCTGAACTGATGATGCCCTTTACACTAGAATGCCTTCTTATAAAAATAAAGTTACCTCACCAATCAATCTTACAAAATAACTGGAGGTACTAACACAATATGATGTAATTTAATCCTGGTGAAGTGGAAGATTGGATATGCCATTGACCATATAAAATACTACACTGACAACACACAAAAAACTGTATTCTCTGTTGCAGATGCATTGTTTTAATAACACAATAAAGTTAAGTGAAACTTAAAACTCAAATAAGAATAGATACACACATTTAGTGTCACCGCTGCTGAAGTACAAGCACAGATGCAGTGTCTCCAGTAGTTCCCAACCTTTGGCTTGTGGCCCTGTAAAACTAACCCCTAATGACCCCTAAATAAAAGGTTCCAAGTTTCTATGATGAGATTACTTTATGGAAGAAATGAGCAAATTTGTAATTAAATTAAATTAAAATAACTTTTAACAAAAATTAATGACGCCCATTATTTTGGGGGGCCTTGAGAGAAAAAAGCAAAGACTTTACGATAGCAGTGATATAAGTAAACACAATCTTGAGAAGGAAAACTGTTTCCTTCACTCCGTATAGCCATTATTGCACTTCTAGTGAGAAATGTGTTTCTCTTAACGTAGGGATAGCGTTCGTAGTAGTGCGATTCATGAAATCATTGTATATCCCTAGGAAACATTGGAAGTGATTATTATTTAAGACCTTGCAAAACACCACCACACTACAGATTTTGTTTGTTTGGGCCGCATTCTTCTTGGTCTCAACAATGGATTTCACCTGTCCTCTTTTAATGCCTCACTCTTGTTTTTCTAAACATTTTTTTACAAGTCGACAGTAAAAAAAAAAAAAAAAAGTACAACTGTTACACCAAGAACATTTTTAAAGTTGCAGATCAAATCTACATTGATTCTTGCTGGGCTATGATAAGCCCTTTGGTCATTGTTTCCCCTTTTTATGTTTAATGTTTTCTAAAGTTGGCAGTGAAAGTTTTGGCTACAGCTTAAAAAAAAAAAATCACTAATAAAATTTTAAAAAATAAATCACACACCCACTTTGTCATTTCCACTAGTCTACAAATTAATGCTCATATTTTGATCCATCACATTCAGTGTGTATTAATGAAGGCTGAACTTGCTATATAGATACTATTGTGCAGACACGGTGGCTGTAACACTCCACTATTGTTTTATTATCTTTATCTCATAGTGTCAGCACTTCATTTATGCATTTCAAGTTAATCAATAGCTTGTAATCCTTCATTCTGCAGTGTGAGAGGAGCTTAGCCATTAAAGTCAGAGCCACAAACTTTCAAGGGCTTATATAACATTCAGGGCTAATTAAAATGTGTCAATACATCAGCTATTAAATCCATTCCTGCATTCATAATAGTGCTCAATAAGGAAAGCACAGGCGCAGCCTTGCCTCACATTTTGGGCTGACAGAACACCCTGGCCTACACCAATAGTCAGCAAATCATCTATTCAACTTATAAATGTAGCTTCATCTCTTCTAGTCACCTCCTTTTATTACAGCTCAAACAAAATACAGTAGGTCCACACTATAGCATTTCCCTTAAAAGCGTGTTTTATGGAGGGACCCAGCTCTCTACCATGCTAAATGCATTATTTGTTAAAGCCAGTGTCACAACTTCCACTGGCTTTAACAATTAGCATCCAACTGCATTTAATATTGAAAACATTGCAGTTTTAGTGACCTTCAGTAAATTTCAAATGAATTAACAGAGCAACAAAGTTCAAGTGTAAACAAACACTTTTATTGATGCCAGAGTTGATGATTTAAGACCAGTCAGAAGTGGCACCACCCCAGTCAGAGGCCTGAGCAGTGGGGGCAGTGGACCAATCCTCTGTGGCAGGCTGAGTGCTCCAATCCTCTGCAAGGAAAAAAAAAAAAGTTCATATTTAATTATTGGAATCAATATATAGATTTCAGATTCATTATAAACTAACCAGAAAATACTTCACCTGTCTTGACAGCTGGAGCCGCTGTAAGAAAGTAAAAGCAAAAGTTAAGTGACAAAAAAAGGTAAACATCAAATTGCAATTTTGGATAAAAAAATAAAGTTTACTCACGAGCAACTGTACCAGCAGGGAACTGCTGGATGGGTACAGATGGCACAGCAACACCTTCAGACCAGTCAGCCACCTCAGGCTGGGTGAACTCAGCTGCAGGAGCGCTCCATTCACCCTGGAACTCCTCCTTTCCAACAGCCTTCTCAGCTGCAGCCTGCTCCTCCTTCTCAATCTGTGTTTAAAATATGCATGTGTATTATTGAGTGCAAAAAAATAAATAAAAAATTTACATCTCCCAAGGTGCACTGCATGTGCCTTACCTCTTCAGGGTCCCTGTAGAAGTACAGATCAGGCATGACTTCCCATGGGTGCTCCCTGGAGATGGTTCCCCTCATTCTGAGCACCTCCCTGGCCAGCATCCACCACATCAGACCCACAGAGTGGTGACCCTGCAGCACAATCACAGATTAGCTATGGATAAACACGACATACAATATATACCTGCTGTGGTTACATCTTTTATACTTTATAATATACACAGAGGACATACAGTTTGACTTTGTGGCAGACATCTACACCCGTCCCAGAGTGGTTCAGAGAGGGCAAGTTAGAAGTCAGGCTTTTTCATTTTGCACACATCCTACACCCTGCACAGCACAGACAGGACAGCGCCGGGCTCTAGCTGTGTGCAAGGATTTACTGATACACAGCAAACATTTCAATGATTGATTTTTATTCAGCTCGTCTCACCTTGTTGTTACAGGGGATGGAAATGTCCACGTATCTCAGTGGGGAGTCGGTGTTGCACAGGGCAATGGTGGGGATGTTGACATAGGAAGCCTCAGTCAGTGGCTGATGGTCAGCACGGGGGTCTGTCACAATCAGGAGGCGGGGCTCTCTGAAAGCTGCCTGGATCTGATTGGTGAAGGTACCAGGGGTGAAGCGACCGTGGAAGGTGGTGGCACCGGTGGCAGAGGCAAACTTCAGCACTGCTCTCTTAAGTGGGTAGAAAGAACAAGTTGCGATCAGGATCCAAGTTAAATTCTGCTGGTTATTTACATTGGAGAAATTTAACTGTGGCTCAAGTTGCTATCAAACGCCAGTCATGGGACTGCAGTCCTCGTGGTGTCAGCGAAAACCCAGCCAGCTCACTCTCGCACACTTCCGACACCGGAACACCGACATCAGTGCCCGGCTTTAACAGAGTGCATATTACAGTTTGTGCCGACATTCCAGTGTCTAAACTGGCAGTCGGCAGACAATTAGGACAATTCAGATGTCAGATTGTTTACCTGGCCAGTGTTCCTGGAGGAGATGACACACACATCAGCTGGGTTTTCAATGGCAACAATAGCCCTGGCTGCCAGAAGCAGCTTCTCCCAGGTCTTCTTCAGGTTAATGATGTACACACCTGGTTATTGAAAGAAATTCTGTAAGTTATAACTCAGATGGAGAGCCCTGAAAACATCTTTATACTCCTTAATCTCATGCTCATGTCACATCACAGATCACACTAAAATCCTGTAACATCTACCACCACTCACCGTCACTTTTTCTCTTGTAGACATACTGATCCATCTGGAAGTCCAAGTTGGTGCCTCCCAGGTGGGTTCCTGCAGCCAGGAACTTCAGCACATCCTCCTCCTTCATTTGAAGGACATCCAGACCTCCGGACATCGTGACCACTTTCCCTGCGTTACGAGTTATATGGGAGAGCTGGGAAGAGAATGAACGGCATTGGTTAGTTCATGGCCAGTTTGTGACATCGTGGGTGTGTATGCAACAATATTAGACCAAAAACTAGAATTTTATGATCGGGCAAACTGTACAACAATTGATTTCTTGTTCAGGGAAGTCATGATGGTTGATTACTAGAAAAACTGAAGCTGATGATGCTTCACGGTCTTGCTAAAAAAGCGCACTCCAGACGGCTAAGAAGCATTAGCTTAAGGCATCCGGGTTACAGACAGGCATTAAAAGCGTAGACCTAGCTACAAAGCAAGTTTAAACTTATTTTAACTCATTGTTACATCCCTCATGGCAGATATGTACATTTATTTCAGGTGATACTACTAAGTGTAAACAGTATTTATACTCAGGCGTGAGAGGCACACTGCTGGATGAGCGCGTGTCAGATGCTAGCAAGTTAGCTTTCGTATTAGCATCATATACTTTGGGATAATTTAGGACGATAAAGACGCTAAATATACGATTTATCTAGCCTTGAAGTATGTTTAATATTCAACATATCATAATATCCCCTCCTAGACCTCATTTAAAGGCATATTACCAAAATATAACCGTTAGAGAACTCACCACGAAACAACGCCGTATGGAAGTCTGACCACACGGTGAAAAGAGGACGATGGGAGGAAATGACGTAGTATTTATACCAGATTTCCAAGTGTGTGATTGGTCGGTTAATGTGAATGGGGCGGGTGAGTAGTTCTGCCAGTTGGCCACCAGGTGGAGACTCGGGCCATGTGCTGTCATGACCGGAGCGGAGGTAACTAGAGGCCGGAGCGCGGGTCGGATGGGTATCCCATATTAAGACAATGGGGATGGAAAGACCATATTAAGACAATGCTGAGACGCTGACTTCTCGGTGAAAGACTGACCTTTGCTGCAACTATATTTGCAGGAGATAAGGAGTCCTAGGCCAAGGGGACATAATGTGTACATAATGACACAGTGAGTTGAGAAATAATTTCAGATGAAAAGTGTCTAACGTGCAGATAGTTGTGTATGATCCTGTAATCCTGGAAGGAACCATTAGCAGAGGCAGTTGTGTTGGGAGACTGAACAGACTCACAGGTAGATCAGTTGGTCCATTGGCAATGGTGTGATCTAAAAACTGGGTTTGGATGAATGTCAAGGACATTGAGCAGATGGGTCTTACAAATAAGGCCAAGGAGGAGTGGGGCGACGTGTCACATGGTGGAATAACATGTTTTGGAGTTCTTTTTTCTGGGAATAATCCAGGTTGGCAACACACAAAGAGCCGTTTTGTTCAGTCACCATGAAGTACCTCATAAATGATTTATGATGCTCACTCAGACATTTTTTTTATCAGCCTTTCACTCAATGAAACCTGGACCTGACACAAATGATCACACAATCATTTATCTGTAATGAATGAAAAAATATCACTGGATGTGACACAGTGTGTTGAAATATGGCACAAATGAGAGGCCCACTTTAAGTTTAAAAGAAAGATTACTGCTCCAAACCCTGCCATGATGAACTGCCAACACTTATTTAGAGACAAATCACATTAAACGTAAGAAGAACGAGTCTTTATGAAGCTTAGTTCTCTCTTTCTCTCTGACCTTTAATGAATAACTTTGTCTCAGCAGATATTAACCCTCAATAGCTTACTGTCTTACTTTATCCTGACAGTCCAACACTCCTTGTCCTTATTTCCAGCTTGATGTTATGTCACCACCCTCCCCCCTCTGCTGTTATCTCTGTCTGAGAGTGCCACGATCAGTCTTTGGCCCTCATGTTCTGGCAGTCTGCTGCAATATACTGAGCGATATGGCTTTTCTAATCTCTTGGAAGTGCCTGTGATAGTTTTACACCACGGCTGAACCAGATATTTCTACCGGCAGAATCAGTTTTATCTCCTGTCCGGTTAATGAGAAGAAAGAGGCAAAGTACAGATCATTCACTGCTAGTACTTGAAGTTGAGTTAGTAGAAGAGAGCTTTTATTTAAGTAAGTGGTTTAATCAGGATTTAATTCAGTTTCCGTCACTGCTATAAAGATAACCTGAAGTATCAAAATTAAAACGGAGATGAAATGCTTAGTTAAGTCTGCTGTGTAATAGTGTCACATGGCGATACAGCTGCAGTACCTTCACTACAGCATTTCAGAGGTCAGCCAGCCCTCAGGCACTAACCTGAGGCTGACACTTTCTGTTGAATCATTCACACTGAAAAAATGCTTCATGTTCCACATAGAAATACTGTGCAGTGTTTTATTTTTTTGAGCTTCTTTAAAAAAAGGCAAGAACACTTCAACAACATCTTTGCATGAAAATAAACATATCAAAACAAAAATCAGTACTTTTGAAGGCAGATGAAAGTACTACAAGCACGTATCAGAATATAAATATACACTGTGTTAAGCGAAAGGCATTCAACAGACTCAGGTTTTAAACTGTGCCGTGAGGGAAACGCTGGGGGTTAAAGTGCATTAAAGAAGTCTGAGCTATGTGGGCTATCTTTCAGATCACATGTACATGTTCCACAACTGTGGAAAAACCAGACACAGGAATTCCCACCGAGGCATTTCTAAAACATGGAAAATCTCAGTCCAACTACTCATTAAGGTGTAGGCATTTTTACAACTTGTAGTGCAATACAGAACATCATACCATACATCATTTAAAAATATTTTATCCAAAGTTAAGTCGCCAAGGCCCAAAAAAATAATAAAATAAAAAAATCAGGTTCCTGAAGTTCAGCAAAGCACATTTCATCAAACAAATGCACCACATCTCTCTTGAAGTCCTACTTGTCATTTAGGCAACAAGTGTACACTTTCTTCGCTCACCGGTCTGCACCTCCTGTTGCAGTGAAATATTCTAAGTCTTTGACACTCGTATGAGCGACACATCATCAGGCTCATCTGCACTTTCACGGTTCCATCTTGTCCACTCATCACTGTCTCGACTCTAGCTTTCTCTTTCCTTCACAAGCATCTCATCAATTCTCCACTTCAGGACTTCAGTCCGACACGAAACATCATCTGCTCATACACTGTCCACGCCATGGCGGCCATCATGGTCCTCCTCAGTGCCCGTGGGACTGCCCCTCTGAAGAAGCCCTGGAGTCTGTGTTCCTGAGGGAGAGGAAGGACAAAGACAGGTGTCAGATACAATCATAAATAGTATTGTGCAGCAATGGATATAGAGTTAAAACTTAATCTGTTCACAGACGGACCTGTTGTGACCTGACAAGAAGAGTGAGACGCTTACCATATAGATGTATCTGATAGCCTCTGCTGTCCTCAGCTGTGGATTGACTTGGACTTGTGTTTTGACCACATCAGCAGGCTGCGTGATCAGGGAGGCCAGTACACCGGCCAGGATCCCACAGCTGAAGTTTGCCAGGGGGGCAGAAGGAGACATGCTGATTTCTTAAAAAAGGACAGACAGCAGGTATTTAATTCAAGTGAACGTTAGAAACAATCACCTGTTTAATTTTAATAGTTAAAATGTAAAGACAAAATAACACAGAATAAATGGAGTCTAGACAAGACGGACAGCTACAGTTTTTGTGTACTTCAATCATGACTTTCTTTGACATAAAGACATGCTGCAGGTTAATACATAGTGACTTCAGGGTGGACACTTGCCTTTTGGCAGCGAGGCCTTGGTCTGGCTGTAGAACATGACGTAGATACCAGAGAAGGGAACATCTCTGAGGAGAGTGGCCATCAAGCCAGAGAACAGAGCTGCAGGACCTTCAGTCCGACACACACTGCGCAGAGCCCCGGTCACACTCGCGTAACTGTACTTTCCACACTGAAAGACGAAAACACAAAAACACGTTAAGTTAAGTTTAGTAGGCACATAACACAGTTATCCAATAACATAACTAAAACACATTGTACCATCATTCACATTACATTTTGATGTTTGGCTACTTAATACTAATTTGTACTGTGGAAAACTTTATTTTCAAACAAACTAATAGGAGCCTTTCACATGTGTGTTTATGGACATCAGCGGGGTCTGTTGTAGCTCTGCACAAAGTAAATACACCTTTAAGTTTCTTCAGTTATAGATTGCCATCTTTATTGAGATAGAAATGTAAGCATCTATTATACTGCATTGATAAAAACATATAATTTCATAATTAAATAAGAGTGAGACCATATAACAATTTGGGATCTTGTGGACATTCAGGAATCACGCTAAACTGGACTTAAAAAAATTGGCTGTTGGAACAAATGGCATTATAGTGGTGTGAAATACACACACTGTATTTATAATGTAGTTAAAAGGTGAAAAAAAATATTTCTCTTGAAAAACTTTATTCTGTATACATTTGACAGAACAATCAATCAGCTCTGTGGTCATTTTTTGCCTTGAGCCACACTATCCACTGGCAGAGAATAGTGCCAGTATAACAAACAAGACTGGGTTAAGTCAATTATTCTCATCCAAGGGTACTTTCACCCTAGGGATATTTCTGTGTTAAAGCAACATTATCTAGCTTTAAAAATGTAAACTAACAGCTCTAAAATGATGGTACAGTGTCTTGTAACAGGGTGAATGGTCTCTATTGGTCTCTATCACTTGTTTCTGATATATGTATCCTCAGTGAGAGGGTAGGATCACAGCGTTACATACATGTTTACTTCAAGATACAAGTTGTCAACACATAACAATGTTATGACTTAATGAGTCGTTTGTAGTTGGCACCTACGTTACGTCTGACTCATTGTTACAGACCTCGAATAAACATGAAATATGTCTGCCTGTGCTTACTTCAAAGCGTGTCTTGATGACAGTGACTGGCAGCATGAAGATCCCTGCCACGGTCCGCGCCCCGCCTCCAAGCAGCGCAGCCTCAATGGCCCTTGGGGTCCTGTCCTGGAAGAAGTGCTGCTTTAGAGAGTAGTAGGTGCTGAAGTAGAGCCCCACTCCCGGGATGGTGCGAGCAAAGGACTGGAGGAGCAGACGGATGAGAGAGAAGAGTCAGAAAAGGGAAAAATCTGAAGCTGGTGAATTTGTTATAAGTTTTCCAGACACACAGAAGACTTTTGGGATGGAAAAAGTGTAAAGATGTTCTAACCGGTGAAACTCCTTTCCACAGTCCCAGCAACTTCTCTGTCCGCACCACGCTCCGGAGCACAGTCACCATCCCCACTCTGTTCGCACTAGAAGAGAAACATTTGGATAAGCGGACAGAAAGGTTACTAATGCTGAATAATGAATACTGCTTTCATGTGATTGTGATTCAGGGTTTAGCTGAGGTCAAGCTTCTTGTGCTCAACCGGTCAATAAAGCGGTTTTGAAGGTCATAAGGCAAGAAAGCATGTGATGCAAGCCAGTCTTACTGATATTCATGTCTGTCTGTGCGTGCATGTACACAGACTCACCCAGGCTGCATGCCGCTCTGCAACGTCTGCAGGCGCGTTTTGACGAGGTCGAGAGGCTGGAAAAGCAGCGTGGAGCAGGTCCCACTGAAGGAGCCACACATGAAGGCTTTGATAGCTGGGTGAGCCTGGGGGGGTGGCAGAAAAAAGGAGAGAGGAGGTGAGGAAGTGGGAGTGAGGGAGGATACGATGAAAGATGAACACAAGGCAGCCAACAATCATTTGATTTAAAGCGTTAAAATTGCTCCTTGAAGCCTCTTTGATAAGTAAGTAAATTATTTTCAAACCAAACTAATTAGCTTAATAATCAAAGTATGTATAACATTTATTGCAATAATTATTTTGTTCTTGACGACCTGTGCCCCAAAGCTGTTGATAAGCAAGAAGACCTTCAACACTTTATCACTTTATAGGAGTTATATAAGCGACATTAGTCACGGTACAATTAGGTGCTAGATTAGTTAAATAATGTGTCAAAATAACGTGAATTCCTCAGATAATTTTGTCTTTGCAGGTGTTAACTCGTTGTTTCATCAATGATATATGTTTCTCTTTTATATCAAAGAGGATACTCTTTCGGTACTCCGAGTCTCAGTGAATTGGGTCAGGTCAGTTTTATTATCATCGCAGTTTGTTTAGGCCGCGCTAGACGCTGATAACTGAACTCTGCCATGTCTACCCTTTCTGATCATTCAGCTGTTATGTAACAACGCAGTTTAATCCAGAGAGTAAAATATGTCACGATTATGTCAGGATTCCCTGACCTTGAGGTAATTACTTAAGGCAATGACAAACATGCACAATCAATCAAAATCACAATATTGTCAAGTGTAATATCCAAAATCCCAGAGGCAGCAGGTTTTCTATAAATGCAAGATGTGTGACAAAACAGCATTATAATGAAGTACTGCAGTGCTACAGAGATACACTGGTTCATAAAATTTGTTCTACACATGTAAGAAAACGTGTTAGTTTGGTACAGACTCCACAAAATGTTACATTATAATGATCTTTAGCAGGGTTGTCAGTGATTTAAAAAGAATTCAAAAATAATCAATAATGTATGTATTTATTTTTTTAATATATTGTGCAGCCCTACGAATAAAGGTAGGAGAATAAAAATCTGGCCTCATCACTTTTCGCTATTATCAGATAAACAAAGATGTACTTAATTGTTCTGGCTGGAAAACTTACCAGGGACAGTTCCATAGTTATTCAGGGCGATGACTCTTTTTCCTCCTCTGGTCGATAATTCACTCCGAAACGTTTGCACACCTTGAAAAAAAAAAGAGGAAAAATCAGAAGTGGCCTTTCAGTAAATGGATCAGCCGTTTAAACAACACAGTCTCAGCCTCTGAAGCATCTCTTCCAGATGATGCTGGAGCATGTGCACAGTCCTGCCGTCTGTGTCAGGCTGCACACAGCAGACTATATAATATACAGATCACCAGACTGACACCATGTTTCCTATTTGTGACCACCGGACACACAGCCGTTCATTAACTCAACAAAGATCACTGCGCTGCATATTAGGATGGATCTGCAGGCTGCACGATTTCACATGTGAATGTGATCTGGTGCAATTTGTGTGTAGAGGCACGATGCATGTGAGTTATCTGGGTAAGCTTTGTTCAGCACAGGAGGTCTAAAGAGTCTTGGATTGTTGTCTCTAAATGGATTTTTGTGGGGTTAAAGTTTTGTTAATTAAATTAGTATGACACCATGTAGACACACTGTGTATTCTGCTTCAACCAAATAGGTACATTAAAGGAAATGAAAGCAGACAAGTCCATTACCTACCAACCTAATAACACATCATTTAACATGCACAACATGCAGCTGAACCTCTGATACAGACAGAAACCAGACACAGATCAGGTGTGCTGTATTCTCTCACTCATCACAATATGAACATTAATGTTCTTATGGGGCTTCTGACGTGATCTCATCATGTGATGCCAGAATGATCAATGCATATCAAATACACAGCATAAGAAACTTCAGGTGTTGCTTACCCTGTTTAGAGTCTGTCTGCTCAACTCTTCTGCAGTATGAGGAGTTTCACAGACTGGTGATACAAGTCTGAAGCCAGTAGTTAGCCACTAGCATAGTTCAATAAACAGCTATAGGACACGGTTAATAAAACACAAAAGGCCTGTCTGACAGACCTTTTGCGAGTTATATAATAATAAAAAAGGTATTCTCCCTCCTCTGATACGGCAGTAGCAGTTAGCTAACCACCTTGCGCAACTATTTTGTCGCAGTCAAAATTTCTCTCCGCTGAGAGCCCGAAAAATAACTCAGCGTGAATCCTCCTGACCGACTGTAATAACGGCAGCACAGACACAACTGGACCTCCGCCGCCTCAGGAGCTAACCCCAACTCTAACTCTGCAACATTAAACCTGACGGCTGGCCGCCTCATTCATAAAGTTAACCGGCCGGTTCCTGTTTTGAGGACGGCGCGTGTCGTCACTGCGAGAAAACCCCGCCCATGTGGGAGTTCCCGGCTCCTGATTGGCTCAGAAGCTGGCCGTGCCTTGAATACTAACCAATTAACTGAGGACTCGAGTGAATTTTGATTCCGCAACTTGTCTGCACTTTAAAAACTCAATTTAGGCAGAACGAAGGTTTTTTAAGGTAATTTAGTGGAATAAAAAAACTACACCCACAAAGTGAAGATACAATTATTGTATGAGGATATTTTTCCCCTGAAAGAAACAAATACCACACACTTACAACTGCACTTAGGAGCGACTTTATGCACTTATTCAGATTTTACCATTAAAATAATGGAAGCGTTATAATCAAAATGTTCTTAAAGTAAAACCGTAAAAGTGTCTCGTAATGCAGAAAGGACTTCTATCAGAGCGCTATACTGTCTTAAATATTGCATTACAAATATAGATGCTTTGGGTATTTTTTGTATTATTTTAAATGTTGATATTTAACTTGTAATTATTAAGCGAATATATGTAGTAGAGTAAAAGTAATATTCTCTCCCCTGAATCAAACAGGAGAAGTACATGTGTAAAGATATAGAAATACCTTAAGTGCCTCAAAAAAGAAAGGATAGGCATTGCTTTCATATCAGTCACAATGCAGTTCTAATACAAAATGTTTTACAGACAATAAAAACTATTATTCTTAAGTTATGTCATGAATGAACGTGTTACAGGCTGTTTTATGAACAGAATCGTGCATATAGAAAAACTACTAGTAAATAGAGTTCTCACCCAACTGCCTTGATCCTTGTTTACTATAATTGACTGTGGTGAAACCGGTTCTGACTTGCTTGTGCTCTGCTCTCATACAGAAACCCCTGACTGCCTCCTGCTGGTTACAACACATTATTTCATAAACAACTTGAGGTCTGAGGAGTGGAACTGAAACCTTACTTCACCCAGTTATCTCAAATTATTGACTTAAAAACCCACAAAAACAGCATCAGTATGAAGATAAAAAAACAAAAAACAAACACATGGTCAACATGTAGCAGTTTAGAAAGCATCTTTAATTGCAATAATACCAACATTTCACAATATGATTTCCACTCCAGAGGTGCAGACAGACAAACATTACAGAACAATTGTTGGAGGAGCATTTTTCTCTTTTTTGGATTTCCTTTGTATTTTTTTTTTTTTTTAAGTGCGCTGTGAGCTGTTATTTTTAAGTAACAACACGTTCCTCTCACTTCCCAGCAGTGTGAGCCAAAAGCCGCCCTGAGCACAGCCTGCGAGGGGTCGACATCATACTGACACAAATAGCTTGTATCTCATACATCTACTCTATACCTGGCTACATATCAACTCCCCATGTTTACATGATGCCCCATCAACCACAGTATAGCGTACATACAGTAGGCTAAAGACATGAAGTTCGTCCCTTCCCCCTGATTCTGCCTCAGCTTCTCCTCCCTCACCAGGCCGTGCTCTGAGAATACAGTGTGTGCTGTGAGTAATCAGCTACCCCACCACCCCCTTTAAACTTTACCTTGAACATTAACGAAAACACTGATAGTGATAAATGTAAAAATCAATGCATGTCAAGAGAAAAAGCCAACCACCCTGCCCAGTAGAACGCAGCTGTATTTAAGGCCTTAGTGTGTGTTGGCAGTCTGTGCACTCACTAAATGAGCATGTGCACTTTTTCCAAAACTTCCGAGCTTCTCCGTCAATGAAACACACGAATGCAGTGGTTTATAATATCTAGGCTTAAGTGTTTTTTGTCATCTCAGTGCAAAAATAAGGAATTTCAGCACAGTCACAATCAAATGCCTTCAGTATGCTTCAATGAGTCTCCAATTGTTTTTACTTCAAATCTGCCTCCAATTTTTCATTTTCACATGAAGTGTGTGTATATCAAATTATTAAGCTCAAAAGCGTAGTCACAAGTACTAACTGCAGCTAAATTGATAGAATACATGTCAGCATATAAACCTTCATTATAAACGGAGGCGAGAGCGCGAGCATAATAAACATGAAGAACTTCCATTCTTAACCATTATAAAAACTTCTGCATAAAATACAATTCTATAGATTGAGATATTACTTTGGTCCCCTTCCAGTAATCTGTCTTCATTTATGTATACTTCTTTCTTTGTTTTCTCTTTCTTCAATTAGAAAAATAGATCCTCAATCAGGACTATTATAATTGGAATGTTTCCTTATAAAAATATCATTATCTTTTTTATTTTTCCCAGAGAATCAAAAATGAAGCAGAACAAAACAATTTGGCCCAAAAATAACGTGTGTGTATTTGTCAGCATGGTGATTGTCCCAGTTTACTGGCTTCTGTATGTGTGTTAAGAATGCATAGATTGTCAGTGTTGAAGAGATCAGACTGTCACAGGACTAAACTTGAAGGAAGCAGACTGGATCTCTGTCTCTAGTTTCAATGTTTGTGTTCCTCTGTTCAGTAGATACAGTAATGTGTGCTCATATGTGAATTTTGGGTCTGTCTGGTAATGATGCAGTGGCACTGTGGCTGTTCATTCAGGCTTGGGCTCAGAGGTCTCGCTCTTGGGCTCGCTCTCCTCGTCGCTTTCTATGCCAGCGCGGGGAACAGTACGGCGCCCAAGGAAGGGGAGGTCGCCACGCCTAAAACAGAAAATGAATAAATAAAACATTGATTCACAAGAATTTCCACTATGTTACAAGCAGCAGGATCTAGTGATAATTCAAGAGTGCTCAAACTACCTGTCTGTAGAAATCTAGATAAAAATGAAAGTTACTGGGAATCTGCCGTCCATGTTCCTACCTGAGCTTGTTCTTGAGGGTGGTGACTTCACGGTTCATGGCGTCTGCGGACTCCGTGGCATCCTCCAGCTCCCTCTGCAGTTTCCTTCGGTTGGCATTGGCTCTCTGAGCCTCTTCCTCAGCCTCCTCCAGTTGACGCTTCAGCTGTTTCATGCGGGAGTTCAACTTGTCGACCTGTAATTCCACACAGGTGACGTTAGACATGCTGACCTTCATAATACATCTGATGTACTACAGAGGAGCTGCATACTCTTTTATTGTCACTTATATCATAGATCAGACGTTGTTATTAGTTTGACAATGGTGAGCGAAAACCACAGACCTGGTCCTTGTGCTGCTCCGTGTTGCGTCTCTCGTCATCCACCTGCAGGATGACTTCCTTCAGTTTCTTCTCTGTGCGTCTCACAAGCTTGGTGGCACCCTGCCTCTCCCTGAATCAAGAGCACAAAATCAGTCAGACAAAAAAACACAGCGCCAAATAATGTCAGCTAGTTTCACCTCAAGAGCAAAAGTTTGGAGGCCTTCACCTGGTCTCCATGTCCAGCTGTTCCTCCAGCTGAGCGATCTTCGCCTCTAGGGCGGCCATATTGGCCTTGTACTTGGACTTGACCGTTCCTTCCAGCTCCTGCAGCTTCAGTTTCAGCTCCTTGTTCTGACGCTCCAGCTGGGCACGAGCACCTTCCACACGCTGAGAGCTGCTGCGCTCAGCTGTCAGCTCCACGTTCATCTGGTCAGTCTAGGAAAAAAAAAAGGGTCATCACTGTCTCTTCTGGAATTAACCTTTAGGGTGAACTGTACTGATAAAACGTTGACCAACTGCTCACAAACCTGCAGCATTGCTTTCTTCAGCCTGTCGTTGGTCAGCTCAGTGTTGCACTGTTCCTCCTCCAGCTCTTCCTCCAGCTGAGCAATACGAGCCTCGAGCCGTCTCCTCTCCTCTGCAATCTGAGCACTGAGAGATGAAGACAGGTGAGAAGGTGATGAGAGATGATAAGGGATACAGAATAGTGGTCAATGTTGCTGCGGTTTAATAGCCGTCTTACTTCTTGGTGGCCTGGTTGTTCATCTCATCCTGCAGTTCATCTCTCTCCAGCTGGGCCTGTCTCTTTACTCGCTCTGCAGCTGCCAACTCCTGCCAGGGATGAATGAAAAGAGAAGTAAGTTTAAGTGTGAAACAAAGGCAAGGGAGTAGAATGGCAGTTGACAATGTGAGCTTGCCGACCTCTTGCATCTGGAGCATGTCAGCCTCCATGGCCTTCAGCTTCTTCTCTGACTCCTTGCTCTGAGCGAGGATCTCCTCTCTGGACATACGAGTATCCTCCAGCTCCCGGTACATCTCCTTCATCTGGGCCTGTTGGAACAAACAACATGGTTAGTATTTAAACATAACAGCATTTTTGTTGTATTGAAGAAATCCCAACAAGCGACTCACTTGGAGTTTCTTGAGCTGTTTCAGTGCCTCGTCGCGGTTCTTGTTGGCCATGTCGATGCCAGCCTCAAGTTCCTTCAGGTCTAGCTCCAGCTTCTTACGTGCGGCCACGGCTCCAGAACGCTGCTTCCTCTCATCCTCCAGCTCCATCTCCATCTCTCGCACCTGACAGGTGCACATTTGATTTAACCCCAACCCTTTAAAATCTTTGTATAAACTAATTTCTATTTAATGTGGTCTAATTTGATTAAGGTAATTATTAGTTTCAGCTATCAGAAAGCACCACCGTGTAAGAAATTCCCTAATTTATCTAAAAATATGGTAGCAGCCCATACATTTTAATTTCGTGCTCATTTTCAGTGGATTGTCAAGGTGGACAAACAGGAGCTGACTTGTGTCACCAAGAACACGAATACTGATGTAGGATAGTAAGCTGATGGTAAGACACTATACAGATTTACTGCAAGTCTAGGACCAGTTTCCCAGCAGAAAACACTTAATATAAGTATAAGAAAAATTCAGTCTATATCCTGTTGGTACCTGTTTGATCAGTGCCCTCTTCTTCTCCTCGCCCATCTCGTCACGTCCTGCCAGGTCTCTCTCATACTGGGCTTTCAGGGCCTGCATGTTGACCTCCAGACGCAGCTTAGCATCCTCTGTGGCCTGAAGCTCGTCCTCAAGCTCCTCCAGCTGAGTCCTCATCTCCTCCAGCTGCTGCTCCATCGCACGTTTGCCCTTCTCCAGCTCGTGGACCTGCAGGAATGAGGAAGAGGATGTGTGATGAGGACGATGGTATGTATAGGCTGAGAACAACACCACTGATGACACATTTTCCAGACTTACACTCTTGCCAACATCATCCTTGGAGGATACCAGGTCCTCCATTTCGGCCCGCAGCAGTTTGTTGTTGCGGTCCAGGTCTTCCTTGACTTCCATCAAAGTGTCCAACTCACGGGTCAAAGCCAGTGCCCGGGTCTCCTTCTCACGGGCCTCAGCTTCAGCACGGTCACGCTCCTCTGCATAGCGGGCAGATATGTTCTTCTCCTCAGCCAGCATCTACAGAAAGTAATGATGACCATGTCAAATCACAGAAGAAGACAATCACAAAGAATTCACTGCTAAAAAAAAAATCAAAAGGCATTAATAGCTTCTATCTTTGATGTATATCCATTTCACACATGCTATAAAAACACTCTCTCACCTGGTCAAACTTCTTCTGCTTCTTCTCCAGGTTGGAGACGATCTGTCGGAGGTGGTCCTGGTCTACCAGCAGGTCGTCCAACTCTTGCTGTAGACGAGTCTTTGTTTTGTCCAGCTTCTCAAAGGCAGCACATTTCTCCTCCAGGCGCTGGTTTGTTCCCTCCAGGTCCCTCTGAAGCCTCTTCTTCCCCTCCTCAGCGGTCTCCAGACAACCTGCATCCTGCTCAACCTTCTTCTTCATCTCAGTGAGCTGTGAGGAAAGATGTGGCGTCATTCAAACGTTCACTGCTGTGAGATCAACATGTGCTTTATAAAGTTGAAATGACACACTCTGACAATGCATTTGTTCTTACCTGAGCCTGCACCATCTGAAGCTGCTTCTCTACATTTTTCTTGGCTTCTTCTTCTTCCTCCAGTTGTTCTCTCAGGCTGTTGTGATCATCCTCCAGCTGCCGCAGACGTGTGCTCTGTGACAGTTTTTGACGTGTCTCCTCCTGGAGTAGCTCCTGTTATACACAACAATATGTAAAGCTGAATTATATGTAGCAGATCATTTAGTATGGTCAACAATTTTAATATCTAAAAGTGTTAGACAATTTCCAAATCATCTGACGCATATTTGTTAAATAATTAAAGTTTGGGTTACTTATTGTGATTTTCACATCACCATGCTCAACTCAAATATGAGTTTAATAGGTGAACATATGAGCAGGATTTCATGACCTCACAACTAGTTTGGAAGTCAATCATGGTTTAGTATGCAACTTTAAAAGTGTGATGTGGAAATTCTTAATGCATGCACACTGAGAACAGACTTAACAGTTAAGTAGGGGAACTTTACTTTACAACTGTTCAACTTCACACATTAAAGAGTTTTCAATGAGGAAGAAGGAGTAATCATCATTTTACATATTATTGATAAGGTTATTGAAACTTTTAGTGGAAAACTATTAGATCCAAATAGTCTTAGAGCGTTTACAACATAAAACAATTTCCTTAGTAAGAGCACCAATTTTCATTCCACCAAAAATGGCCATGTAAAAATTTACAAGATGAAACCAGCTAAAAAGCATTTTAAGAGGACATGCTATAGATAAAACTACAGCCCTTTTATTAAAAAAAAGGAAAAAAAATAAATTCCACTGCAGGCAAGGATGCATACTCTGATCATGGTAGGTTATAGTTCCATACACACAAAGTTTAATCAATTTGCACATTGTCAGTTAATATACTTTTGATTAATTATCAAATTCCCTTTTTTTTCTCTTTCAGATTTTTGAGGCATTTTTGCCTTTAATGGATAACTGAAGCCAGAGAGACAAAAGGGGAAACATTTGACAGATTATATTCTGGACAAAGCCAAATCAATTATTGATTAATCACCAACTACTCCAGTTTTGTTTAGTTTTAGACCATGGTAGTCCGATCTCTGCACATACAGGAGGGTAGAAACAGCATGCATACCTGAATATCCTGTAGCTGGGACTCCACTGCAGAGCAGTCTTTTGTTGCCTTGATGGACTTGCTCTCCACATCGTTCAAAACGCAGTTCACATTTTCCAGTTCAGACTGTGGACAAGAGGACAACATCTGAACCACTGAACAGAAACAACACATTATCTGCTTGGGGTTCAGTTCGGTGAACTAATACTCAGAATTAGCATTGTTATCACATAAAGGTCATCTTTTACTGAGCACAGATGTGATGAGGAGCACAGACGGCAGCAATCATGCATGTAATAGTTCTTGGTGCAAACAACACAGACAAAACAACAAGAAAACCCTCAAAGTGTTTTTAGGAATTGTACCTGCGTTTTTGCCAGTTTCTCAGCCAGCTCCATTCTCTGGCGCTCACTCTCTGTGTGTTTGAGCAGCAGCTCCTGGACCTGGGCTTCAGCCTTCTTCCTGCGATGCTCGGACTCCCCCTTACCCTGCGACAGCGACTGCAATTCGATGGAGAGCTCATTCCTCTCAGACTCCAGAGCCTGCTTGGCTTTCTCCATGGACACTTTGTTCTGCAGGGAAGGGCAAGTGTTAATTATATTTGTGACTGCAGAAACATTGTGTTATAAGGAGATAATAATTATTAGTTGGATAAAGGATCATAAATAAATTGTATTTTTAAAATAAAAAATACATTTTAATTACCCTTTTGGCCTGCTCCAGCTGCTCATTGAGCTCATCGAAGGCCTGACTGTGTTTCTGTCTCATCTCACCCAGCTGCTGCTCGTGAACTTTCGCTTCTTCATCCAGAGTCTTTTTCAGATGTGCCACCTCTGTCTCTCGCTTGGACCTGAACAGGGATAACAGAGGTTAAACTGCTTGTGTTGAGACTCAAAATAATGCCATGTAACGTAATGGGTGGCGGTTATAGTCAATCCTAGACCAGTATCACTACCTTAGTTCTTGCTGAGCAGCGGTGGAGTCCAGAGTGTCCTCCAGCTCTGTCTTGAGGGCCTCCAGCTCTTCTCCCAGATCCCTGCGGTGTTTCTCTGCCTTGGCTCGAGCCTGCCTCTCCAGCTCCAGATCCTCCTGCAGTTCAGAGAGCTGAGCCTCCAGCTCACGGATCTTTTTCTGGGCCATGTTCTTATGCGCAGCCTCCTCCTCGATCCTTAAGGGAGAAGCAGGTCAGCAAGAATGAGTACATGGAGCAGAAGGTGTGGAATATAATCTCAACCTATCATCCTTCCATCATCCATTTGATTCCAATAACCTATTGCCTGATGGACTATAGGAGTAAGGGGGTAACAATGACAATCAATTACACATACAGACCTGGCCAAGGCTGCCTGGAGTTCTTCCTCCTTCTTAGCTAGTTGGGCACGGAGCTCAGCGATCTGGGCTTGCAGCTCAGCGATCTGGTCGTGTATCTCAGTGAAGTCACCCTCCAGCTTGCGTCGGTTCTTTTCCACCTCCTGACGCCCCTTCTCCTCCCTGCGCAGGCGGTCTGACAGTAGAAAAAAGAACAAATTACGAAATTATAGGGAGGGGAAAAAATTATGAAAGTTGGAAACTGCAATGACACCTTGTCCTTTTTAGGACCACTGGGATCTATAGTGGCATTCAAATAAGTGACTTTGTCTTCGTTGTGTTCTCCTACCCTCCAGGTCTGTGATCATGGCCTCGTGTTTGGTCTTGAGTTTCTGCAGGCTCTTGGATTTCTCCTCCTCCTCCGCCAGGTTGGTGGTGAACTCAGAGATCCTCTCTTCCATCAACTTCTTCTCCTGTATTCACAAATTAAAACAAGTTTGCAGAAAGAGTTAAATCGAGCACAGTAGTAGTCACCATCTTAGTTAATTCTTATTACATCAAAAAGAACAAGCAATCACTGCTATATTTGATCCATCGCCATGTCAGTCCTGGTGATTAGAGTGGTTTTCATCCTAACCTTATTCAGTTTATTGTTCTGGTCATCTAGAACCATAACATCCTCTTCTATCTTCTTCATCTTGGCCTCCATGGTGACCTTCTCTAGCTGAAGCTTCTGTCTGGCTGCCTCCTCCTCATCCAGCTGCTGCTCCAAGTCCTGTGTACAGATAGAAGACATCAGGGTTGGTAGGTCAAATCAGTAGTAAATCCGTATAGTGTTTATACACCCACAGATTTAAATATGTATGCCTTGTATTGTGATTGAACCTTTCCTACTTACTCCAATATTTTGCTGCATCTTCTTTTTCTCTGTCAAGAGTTGAGCGGCACGCTCTTCCTCCTCCTCCACACGACCCTCCAGGTCATGGAGGAACTCCTCCAGCTCCTGCTTCTTGGCAGCCAGACGGGCTCTCATCTCCTCCGCCTCAGCACAGAGTTCTGTTTCTGCCTGAAGCTGCTCCTGCAGGGCCATCTTCTCGGCAGCCAGCTGCAAGCAGATGATGCAAAAAGGTGATTTTAATATCTTGCACAACTAACTAAAATAGAGGAGAAACAGTGCTTGCATGACATTAAGACCAAGCATCCTCCTCCATCCATCAATGAATTTGACATGAAGGACAAGGTGCCAATTTCCTGGCGTGGCACAGAAAATTTACTTAATTGAGACTGTGGTTTATGAAAGTTTACCTGCTGCTGTTTTTCCTCCATTTCCTGCAGTTGCTGCTCGGCATACAAATGCTTCTCCTTCACTTTATGTAGCTCTTCATCCTTAGCCAGCATTTCTTCCTCCTGCCTGCTGACTTGCAGCAAAGGCTTCACCTGAGGACAAAATGTTGGAAATAATGGGAATAAGAAAAGACGAAAAGGAAAAAGCAGGCATGGCTCTGAAATTAAATTAACTAAACTGTTAAGATATTTTAGGAGTTCACCTTGGTGAAGAGCCTCCACCACTGCCAGTTCCTGAGTTTAAGATAAGCGGCACAGTTCCTCTGGATCACCTTCATTGCAGTTAGTTGCTGCTGTCTCTTGGCAAAAGCCCTTCAAAGCAAGAACAGACAGACTCAGACGACTGTATTTCATATTACCATGAAATTCAATGCAACCAAGATAAACTGAAATAAGACACTTATGTTGGACATCAATGAAGTTATTGTGATATTTTGCTAAGCTGTACAATTAACCTGAGTCAATTTCTTATAATGGCACTAGGGAAAATAAAGGTTGAGATGCAGGAAAAGTCATGCTCGTGTCAAAGTTTTATCTCAAACTACGCTCCCATATATTTTTTCAGGAGCTACTAGGATCCTAATAACAGTGGAGTCACATAAAGCAGGGATCATCTCTTCTTACTTGCGAGCCACGTAGCCTCTGCACCAGGCCTGGAAACTGATGATGATGTCTGTGATCTTCATGTCCCTCTCCTCCTCCAGGTGAGCGAGGACTCCTGCTCTGAAGAACACTTTACTCTGACCGATCCGGTACAGGTTAGGATCCAGCTCCAGGCTTTTGATCTGACAGCACAGGAAACACACCGATCAGTCGCACTGCAGAGGGGCTGGATATTGTGGATCTTGGCTAGAATTCTGTAGACAAGCTTACCATGAGCACACAGGCCTGCTTTCCATCCATGAAGCCCTTGGGGATGGCGTTGGGAGTGAGGATTTCGTACCTTGAAGAGGGATATTTGATAGGATTTTATTTTTTCTGAAACAAACCAGACAGAGCAAGATGTAGTGGGAAAAATGTTATTCTGTTACCTCTGTCTGAACTCCTGGAAGACGATGCGATTGGGGAAGCCCTGTCTGCAGATACGGATCCCCTCCAAGACACCATTGCACCTCAGCTGATCCAGAACCAGGTGGGGGTCCAGTTTACCAGCCTAAAAGGGGAACGTTTACTGATCATTGTGGCAAAAAAGACAAAGACCAAAACATTCTATGATCTTCAGAACCAGAGCTGCAAGAACCTTCCCCAGAAACAGGGAACCTTTGAGGAACTCTGTAAACTTCCACCGCAGGTTTCTGGGGACATTATTTGATCACCCAAACAGTCCCTGCTCATGTGGTAGTACTTTCTAAAGAGGTGTGGCTTTCAGCAATGCACATTTCTGATTGGTTAAGTACTCACAGCATTTTATTTCAGCCAATATTTTTAAAAGTCTGCAGCTGCAAACCAGTTTGTTTTTTGTTGATTGTGCTTTGGCACATTGACATGGAGTTACAAAAGTAAGCAGATGGACCAAGGCCAATTGTTGTTGTACAGTCACATGCAAAAAAACTACTTTTAAAAACAGACGATTTTTCATGTCAGCGGACTGATATACCTAATCTTGCTAAGTCTTTAAACTGTGGTAGAAATGCAGACAACAACGGGCAGAAGGAACCATTTAATTCCCCAAACTATCATAAAGAAACTAAATTTTGTCCCTAGGTCTTTCAGTGCAAACACACGGGTTTAGCTCCTCAAAAAGGATTTTGGTCTGGTGGGAAAATTCCTGCAGTGGAAAGGCTAATGGATAATTTCTCCAATACCTTTTTCTCATGGTTGGGGATGATACAGCGAACAAAGTTAGGGTTTGTGTTCCTCAAAGTGGCCATGAGCTTGGACAGCTGCTCCTTGTACAGCTGGCCCACGGTGCGGAACATGCCCTTGCGGGTCTTAAAGGCACCGGGCATCTCGGACATGCCAGACACCTTGTCCAGACCCACAATGCGGTCCACTGAAAGAAGTGAGAAAAATAGAGAAGAGAGACATTAGGTACGAAGCCAGCGGGTTTTCATTTTATAATTTGAAAATTCAACCAGGTAAACTCAATCCAAATGCATGTCACAAGGAGTAATGAATATGACCATTGTCTCTCCACTTCCTCGTGGTTATTACACACCAGGAGAGGGTAGAGGCAATTCATACAACCAGGACCAGTGAAACACCACACAAACACCAAGTGAATGGGGAGGGAAACAGGAGTCGGTAGGATGACGGAGTGGAGTCACAAAAAGCCAGTGAAGCGTGGAGAGATTACACACCATTATGAAAAATAAAAAAATCTATGCAGTGAGTAGAGTCTATTAGCACTGCCAGTCTGTCGTTCTGAGTGGAAACTATGTGTGTAGGTTCAATTAAATATGTGTGTCAGGAAAGTGACAAACTTTGGCAGTTGCAGTGGGCATGTATTTCTGTGGTGATAAAAAAACCAAACCAAACCCATGCAGTATATACCCATTGCTGCAGTACCCATGACCAACACCAGGAGTCCCCAAACAACACTATTACACAGAGGGAAAGAAAGGAGAGTTCAATGACAGAGCATCAAGTGGTAAGACACCCAGGAGATTGTGTTACTGCACAAACAGCTGCTTAGACATAGATACAAGTGACAAAATCCTTATCTTTGGAAAGTTTAAACACAAGTTGGAACATTAGGAGAAATTGATGGACAGCAAAGAGGTTTCATGGTGAAAATAATGTGTGGACAGATGGTAGGAATGACAGGGAAAGGCTAAATGAAAAAAGAAACCTGTTCACCTGAGTCTGAGTGAAGAATAGGAAAACGCTGATAAAAATAGGCTCTCTGACAATTCTGTACCTCTGAGACCCAGTGAAAGAAAAAATAAGACAGAGAAAAAGGGGCCATACAGAGGAAGAAATGGATGGAAACAACAATTGGGTTTTGAGAAGGTAAAAACAAAGGTCCACACACCAGACAGTAAAAGAGAAAGAAAGAACTATGAAACGTAAAAAAGGAACAGGAAAGCCAACATGAAATATATTCGAACTTAAAGCACCGCCACTGGAGAAGCAGCAGTGATTCCTGGGTTAACACAACAAAGTTAACATCTGCCTCAACTCACCATCCTTCCACAGCTCAGAGACAAACTTGTCAGTGGACAGGTTGAGCAGTGTTGCCACGTTGTCATTCAAGGGGTCCATGTTCTTCA
The DNA here is from genome assembly GCF_965226575.1 of Pagrus pagrus. Taxonomy (NCBI): domain Eukaryota; kingdom Metazoa; phylum Chordata; class Actinopteri; order Spariformes; family Sparidae; genus Pagrus; species Pagrus pagrus. Next base: position 10,095,851 of record NC_140197.1, read on the forward strand.
TCAGCCACTCGTCAGCCTTGTAGTCCACCTGAGAAGAAACATCAGGCAGGCAGCGTTAAGTAACTTTCTTAGACTCGTACCTGTAGGAAATTATTATGAAGAGGAGAGCTACACAAACAGGCATCAGAAATGCTTCAAAGACATTGCATCATAATGAACTCGGCATTTTTACCTTGCCAGCATAATGGATGATACAGAAGTCTGCTTCATCCTTCAGTTTTTTAGGCTTGAAGAACTTTGGGTGAGTGCCCTGCTCCTGGAGCACCTTCTCCACAAAGCTCTTGTCTGTTGCTTTGGGGAACCAACACTCCTCATCCAGCAGAGCCAGGATACCAGGGGGACTGGCCTGCACACAGAAAGGAGAGTGCAAGTCTCAGTGCATGAAATACTACAGCTCTGCAGTAGTGGAAGAACAAGTTCAAGTCCAAAAATAACACTTAATGTTCGGTAATGCAGAGAAATTAACAGGTGAGTAAGATTTTCAAACTCACAGGTTTCTCAATGAGTTCGATGCAGGGCTGCAGATCCAGGCCGAAGTCAATGAAGCTCCACTCGATACCCTCCCTTTGGTACTCTTCCTGCTCCAGGATGAACATGGTGTGGTTGAAGAGCTGCTGCAGCTTCTCATTGGTGTAATTGATACACAGCTGCTCAAATGAGTTCAGCTGGGGGAAACAAGAGAAAAAATGGTGAAGAACACTGTTGATCAACAGCAGAAATAAAAACATGGAAGAGATTTTAAATGCTTTTTAATACGTATTTGTATGTACATACTACTTTTCTGATCTTATTTACCTCAAAGATCTCAAAGCCAGCGATATCTAGGATGCCGATGAAGGAGGCTCCCTGTCTCTTGGTCTTGTCCAGAGCTTTGTTGATCCTCATGACGAGCCAACGGAACATCCTTTCATATGTGGCCTTTGCCAGGGCCTCCACAGCAAACTCTGCCTGCTCCTGGGTCTGGGCCTTCTGGACGTAGTCTCTGCCCACTTTGATCCTGGGCGACAGGATAGCCCTGGTGAACTCTGTGACATTCATGCCCATAAGGTGGCACACCTTCTGGGCAGCTGTTGCAAAGGAGATAGGACAAAGTAAGTAAGCAACACAGGAATTTGTCAAGTTGTTAGTCAAAGAGGGGAGAAGGATATCAATGATACTTGAGATATAACTGAAGGATCATCAACGACTTGTGAAGGGTCTGACTTACCGGTGTTGTCAGGCATGGAGGCCTGGTCTGTGTGGCGCTCCTTCTTGAAGTTCATGTTCCCTAGCTGTAGCACAGAGGACACCACCTTCAACATGCCTGCACAAAAAGAACAAACCGGAAGATAAACATGGTCAATGTGGCACTGGCACTAGAAAGTAAGCAAAGGCAAAGATGTTTTAAAGTAATTTTCCGTTTTACCAATCTGCTCATCCTCTGGGATACTCATGATCTTCATGGCTTCCAAGGTCTCTGTAAAGAGGTCCTTGTCCTGCTGCCCAGGAATTGTGACATTCCCGTTGGAAAGGAAGCGGTAGTTGTTGTAATTTTCAAGGAGGAGTTCATCTGAGAGAAAAGAGAAATCAGGAGTTACAAATCTTCACAGGAAGCATCTCTGTAAGACTTCAGAATAAAATACAAATGATCATTAATATTCAGTCTGTCCTTAAACAGAGTGTTTTGTAATATGTTGCTTACTGCGCAGTTTATCCCCAGCTCCTGTGAGCATGTAGTAGAAGACATGAAAGGTCCTCTCATCTTTGGCCTGCCGAATGGCACGGGATTTCTCCAACAGGTCTAGTCATCAATCTGTTAAGGACAAGTTTTCTGATACTATCATGAATATATACACTCGTTTGTAGTGAGACACTGCCAAATTCCTTGAAATGTCTTCAAATTAAGGGTGCTACGATTGATCGAGCGCCAATCGTTATCGGCAGATATGCATTGTAAAAAGTTTTATCTGTGGTCTCTATAGAGCCCGATCAGATAAACATACGAGAGGGTTTCTTCTTTTCACTGCTAAAATGTCACACACACACACTCACACTATACAGCACTCTGCTGCTCACTGGGTGCTAGCAGTTCACTAGCTATCCTCCTGCCACTATCACTACAGATTTTCAATGCCCTCTTGGTTTAACCAGTGCAATATATTCGTGAGGACCGTGTCAGCCAGCTCTTTGTGACTGAGGGAATAGATGGACCAGTACTGTGAACAATTCTCGTAACATAAGGAGTCACACTGAGAGGCCAGCCAGTGTGTAACTAGCCTACTGCTGACACAGCACTGTGGAGAGAGATCACTATGGTAACAGCATGAGAAGACGTGCGCCGCTATAATCAGGGTAGTTAGAAGTAGTCAGTTTAATTTATCATTTGGGATTGTCTGTTTACATATTTGTCATCCCGAGTGGGGGGGACAGCGTAACGCTGGTTGTTTTGAGCCTGCGTTATGTATGAGCAGGCTCAAGTTCTTTTGGAGCATCCACTTTCAGTATGAGCGCTAATAGCAAATGCAGTGGTGCTAAACACAGCAGAACTGCTCAGAGGAACATGAAGAGTTAAACTGAACTGCAGTTAAATGTGACAACACAAGAAGTCACAGAAAATAAATTTACTGAAGTACCTTTCTAGTGTCTGTAAATCCAAACTCAAAGTACTTTCACCTACAAACTGCACTCAGGGAACCAAGTACAAGCAGGGACCAGGTGGTGGAGTAGTGGCTTCAGGGCACAAAGACCTCAGTGCCAAGACTGGAATCTTTCCTAAATTCTGTGTCCCATTTCATTTTTTAAATTCAGTTTTTTTTTTTTTTACAGTTTAGAGATAACTTTTCATTTCGTTTTGAACCCATTTCTTTGAGTCAATATCAATTAAATATAATCACTTCCTCAACATTTTAATGATGATTTTACTATGTCACTAATAACTAACAGCTATAGATGACAAAGTGAAAAAACATGATTGGTATCAGCCAAAACTGCTTCCACTGATTGGCCCCAAAAATCCTGATCGGAGCACCCTTACTACAAATCAAAAGAGAAGCAAAGACAGTGTGAAGGATACAAGTTTCGATATTGGCACCAACGATGTAACCATTGACGTCGAAGTTGATCCTGATGAATTTTCCCTAAAGGGGGAAATAAAAAACAGTTTTTAAGAAAAAGGTATGTGCCACATTCCAGTTGGAAAACAGGCTGGTAATAAGACATCTGAATCAGAAGATGTAGCACCAAGTCTTACAAATCTGGAAGAGTTGTCGTTTTTGACCGTCTTGGCATTTCCGAAGGCTTCTAGGATGGGGTTAGCCTGCAGCAGCTGCTTCTCCAGCTCTCCCTGGTGGAAATGAAGAGAACAGCAAGGCAACATATAAAGTACACTTTCCATTAAATCCAGATAGCTCTCAGCCATGGATTCAGATCTAACAAAACCTTAATTGCTGGAGAGTAATTCACTGTGATGGATCATGAGAACATCTTATCATGTTCTGCTATTCATTGACTTCATTGTAAGAAACATATTAGTTAGCTTCTTTTTTAATAAATATGCTGACATAGTGGTTCATCAGTTTTAATTTACCCATGGTATACTTACGTCTGAGGAGAAGAGAACATGGAGTGTACAAAACATTGAAACAAAAAGCGATTAAAAATAGGAGGGATACCATAAACACGCACCAGCAGTACACACAAACACACAAATCAAGCTTTTCCCCCACACATTATGTAATGTTAGTGCCCGAATATGCAAACACCCAGAGACCCTGTGACCCTCATCAGTAACCCATCACCTGTTACCCAGAGAAGAATTATACAGTGAATCCAGAGCACAAAAAGAAACAAACAGTCATCTCAGCTTCAATATAACTAAATTTCAACCTGTTCTGGCCTTCAGTGAAGTTTCTGCACTTACACAGTACACACACCATGTGGCCTATTCTTTTACCCATTTGGCTGACGATCACTCATATCCATCAAGCAAAAACATAGGACGACATCAGCTAAAATCCAAAAGCTACCGCTCCATTGATTAATAAATATAGTAGAAGTAACACGTTGGAGTGGGCAGAGAATTAAATCAAACAATGACATTATACTGTACAAATGTTTGTTAGAAGCCTATGAGCGGATTTCTGAGCAACAGTGTGGGCTCGCTGACTGGACTACTATTCTTTCACAGAACCTCTTAATAAAATACTGTCAAAAAAACAATTACATAATTATATGACATTTACTATACAGGAGATTTTAATGCGTCTGTCTGGAGCGTATTGAATTATGTCTGCAATTACAAATTGACTGGCCAAGCAAAATTTTAATGCAGAAAAAAAAAAAGCAGAAACTTAAGACTCGGGTGCACGCACAGAGTAGCGATACAAATTATGAAAAATTCAACCAGACAAATATATAAATAGATCTATCAGACCAAACAGTGCTGTGTTTTTCCAGCAAAGACCCCTCCCTCTTATCCTACCATTGTCTGGCTGAATTTTTCACAGGAACACATACGGCTGCCACTGATCTGCAAACAAACTTCCTCCACACTTCCTATTGGCTGGCAAGACATGTCACCTCTGCCCTTAATACAAAGTGACTCCCGCAACAGTGCGCTCCAGCGAGGGGAAAGGGAGGGGGGATGAGGGGGTGAGGGTGGACGAGGAAGGTGATGACAGAAGCAGGTGGGGGAGGAAGAGTGCATGGAGGGAGGGAGTTAACTCACATGTGACAGGATCGAGCTGTTCTGTTGATGGGAAGAGAGAAATACAACAACCTCAAAAAGGGATGATAGATGTGGTTTTCATCAAACCCCACCGTCACATCTATCATAGAGCTGGCAGACGAGATAACAGTAGTGCAGGTTTTCCAGCAGAGTCTGACGTAATGCTTGACTGCTAGATGATAGACTGAGTTTTATTTCTCATGAGGACATGCAGTAAAATCAGCAAATCCAAATACATCACAGATGAAGTAAGGCCTCTGGTCTATATAAATTGTCAGTGCCAGAATCCTTTAAATCTACAGTACTGTGTTTCTGTGCCTGTAGGGCCGTTATCTTGACTGCCACCCCTTTTCCTTTGGTGGCAGCTCTTTTCTGTGGCAGCTGTACCACAGAGGAACTTGTCTACTGCAGAAAAAAGCAGCTTGAATACAACAATGTGATGATGATGATTAATAGTCATGAATATGATCACAGTCAAAATAAAAAAGTAGTTGATCGAGTGTGCAAAGAGGGAAGGGATGTGTCGCTCCTGTAGGACAAAAGCACTGGAGGAATGAAGGTACTGTGTCTCACTTGAAAATGAATTAACAGCAGGAGTTGAAGTGAGAGATGGAGGGATGAAGTCAGAAGATACAGTGAATGACTTTGAGGATGTAGAAGAGTATTGGGAGAAAGGTTTGAAGGATGAACTGTGTGGATGAGGGGCAGGACTGACCTGATCTTTCTTGGTCTTGTGAGAGGAGGCCACATGAGCCAGATACTGGATCACTTTCTTGGTGTTCTCTGTCTTACCAGCACCAGACTCTCCTCTGAGACAAACAGAGAAAAATATAAAGAGTTTAGAGATAGACTGTCTAAATAGAGAGTATGACAAAATAAAAATAATCCAATTAATGTTAATTGCTAGTCTAGTGTGTTATGTGATGTCTATGTGGATTTGTAACTCACGTGCAAAGAATGGACTGGTCTTCACGATCTGCAAGAGAAGACATGCAAAAGTTACAGTACCTCTGCAGAACCACAATGCTCCATATTCTAAATGAGCATATGTTATCATCATAGTGCATACAGGAAGAACATTGGCCACAGACAGGAAGTCAATATCCGGCTTCCTGTGACGGGAATGAGGTGCTGCTGTGGGTTGCTGACTAACTGGCTAATCACCCATCGCCTCCCTCAATGTTGTCTGAACACTTTGCTATAGCCAAACATGGAGAAAAAGAGTACCAATGGGACAGGGGGAGTTGTTTGAGTGGTGTGCATGACAGACACCACAGCTCAGCACATGAAGAAAAAAGTGAGCTGGATTTCCAACCCAAGAGAACATACAGGAGGTGGGCTAAAGAAACACATTACAATACAATAGCCAAGCAGGAAATACCAAGTAGGTGCTCGTAATGTTCAAAAAACACCGCATATTTATGTAGTGTGGCAAGGGTAAAAGCCTGAAAAAAGGCAAGGTGACGTTTGCCAAACACAGGAAATCTGCATTAGCAAAGGAAGAAGAGCCCTTAAAAGGATGTTTTTCTGACAGTCACTGGAAACTAGATTCTTAAAAATTAATTGAGCTGCATCAGTCTCAAGAATAATTAAGAAATTTGAGCTTAACAAAACAAGTCTATTGCAGATTGTTCTACACATGTCCTGAATATCCTTCCAAAGAATGTGACAAATAAATTGTATACAAGACACACATGCCCCATTTAAAAAAAACAAACCCTTCTGAGCTAGAATTGAGAGCGTCCGGTATTTTCTGAGACCAGTGGGGAAAGTTACTTATATGAAATGCTCTGCTGGCAACAAAACCATTATTCTGCAGCAATTGGTCCCAACTGTGTTCTACTTGAAGGCCCAAACTCTGTATACAAGCGTCTCTCGTGCACCTCATTTATATTTTTACAGAGCGTAATGATACAAATAAACTTCCAGCATTACTGTATGTATGAGTACAACCTAGTCTCTTAGGAGCCTTATACTTTATAGCTCTGTGTGGCACCACTCGAGCACAGTAGCTTCATTGACAATAGATTCTTAAGGGACCCATGTTACAAGCTTGGGAATGCTAAAATAACTCTGGCAATGAAAAAACTTCATCATGTGGGCCAGCAAACTGTGGATTTCACTTTCTTATTTCCTTCTAATGTTCTCATGCAGCAGTAACAGTTTTAGTTTTACGGCATAGTCAGCGACTTACCCTGCATCATGCTTCTGTACGATGTGTCAGTGATGGCGTAGATGTGAGGCGGCATTTCATGCCTCTTCTTGCCCTTGTACATGTCAACAATCTCCTCTGAGTAGATGGGCAGGTTCTTGTAGGGGTTTATGACGACACAGAAGAGACCAGAGTATGTCTGCAGGACAGATAGGTGGTATTTAAAACAAGCTAAATTTGAACATGGAACGAGAAGAAGTGAAGGTACCAGTCGAGGAGGAGGGTTTTGGGTTGAAAAGGGATGGATTAAATGATTTTAGGCCAAATCCCAGAGACTGGACATAAGGGGTGGGCAATCAGACCAAAAAATAATAATAATCATTGGTCTCAACCGCTGTATAGGATATAATCTATCAATTGCTTTGTTGCTGGCTATAACTCACATTTCGTTATTTACAATATGTCACCCAAGGAAGAGCCATATAAAGAAATTTGCCTTATCAGCATAGTAATCTAGTTGGCTACATCAACATTGGTTATTTCCTGTAGTGCAGATCTGCCTGTTAATGAAGTTATGGTACGTTTGGAAACGGAAGTAAGAGGACGATACGATTCTGTCCACAATTTGCCAGAAAAGTAGATCTAGCACAATCTAAAATCATCAGATAGCCCACCCCTACATAAGGTGATTTGTTTGTCCCCATTCAATGTGCAGAGCAGAATTAGGATCATGGACTTGGGTACTGGTCATTTCATATACTAATGTGCAATAGTTTCCTCTTAAAATTAGCTTCTTTATAAAATAATGAAGTTGTACTCGGCACAAATTCATTTGATTAAGGCTTTCCCATCCCCCATCAACACTGAGCTGGATGTTTCTCAGGAACTTTCATTTGTTACCCTCCTATATTATGTAATCTGAACCCCGCCCTGCTGCAAGTTTAAGCTGATGATTGACCTTGGCAATGTAAAACTACAGCTACTTGACAGCTCAACTGAGTCATATCTCAGATCTACATGGGAGAATTATCTTGTCTGCTTTGAGGCCAACATTAAAATCCTTCTGCATTCTTTTCTATAAGCTCTACTAAATCACTTTGTGTATCTGGACTCAGTTCTCCTTCAACCGTAACTTCTGACTTTTCTCTGTGCTGCATTCCTGTGCTGCCCTCCAACATCTCTGTACTGGGCATATCTCCCTCTGTTGTACACCAGCTCTCCTTTGAGACAGGGTCAACATAATGACTACAGAGACCTGGAGGCACTCTAACCAACCGTAGCCTGGATCCCTGGAGGGAGCGGTTCCACTCTGTTGATGTGACCCGGTCACACCACAGAGTCAAAGACACCAAATCACTCCCAGCCCAGCACATGGGGATAAATAACATTAATTATGGCCGCAGTAATAGCAGTTACAGCACGATTTACATTCCATGTCCATCTGTGCAAAAACTGGACTCCCCTCCCTCCCTCCCTCCCTCCCTCCCTCCCTCCATCTCCCAACTCCCTTTCTTCACATCTCTCACACTCTGGACTGCATTGTTCCCTGGAGCGTCCTGTTTACAAGATAACTCCAAACACAGAGAGAACAGAGAGCAAACAAGACTGGAGAGACCGAGGGGAAGAGAGTGTAGAAAAAGACAACTTGCATACCATGAGTACTAGTTTGGGACTATGTTCACTTTCTTTGCAGTGACAATTTGCACACAATGGGTTGACTAAAACAATGGGGCTTGATGAGATAATTAGAGGGTTGGACAGGGAGATAAATTGGTTTGGAGACTGGCCATGGCAGATTGTTTTCTATAAGCCAGTGGGGATTTTAAAACAATTGAAAAGAAAAAAGCCTTAATCTTGCCAACTGGACCATGTTTTCCTGAAAATTGTTTGGAGGACAAGCACACCAATAAAACAGAAGCAACACAATGCCAGAAAGTGTGACAGATCCATTTTATATTTAAAATTTCAATAAAGACTCAAATAAACATCCCTTACTGAAACCATAACCGTGAATGAAACTAAAATTAGGCCCATTAAATTTCAGCATGATGAAAGGTACATTACATCTGTGACTGCATCATACTCACATATATGAGACCAGAGTAGTATCTCTCCTTCAGGTTGTGCAGCACAGAGGCCTCGTTCAGGCAGGTGAGCTCAGCCATGTCCTCGACCTTGCTGAACTTGGGCGGGTTCATCTTCTGGATGTCATCCTTGTTCACCCTGATCTTCTTCCCAGAGTCTGCCAGCTCGACCACACATTCGTCGCCGCGCTCCTCCTTCACGGAGCCGGCCTCGAAGCCCAGGCGCTCTGAGGGTACCCATACCAGCTTCTTGGTTGCCCAGTCAGCCTGTGCCAATGGGTTGTTGACCAGATTGCGGTCCACGTACAGGAACTTGTCTGCGGCGGACATGGTGGCTGTTTAAGAGAGAGAAGAAGATTGTTTGTGGTTAGTGATGCCAAACTGAAAAAACTATTGAGGTCAGTAACCCAAACATCATAGCAAATATAAACCCATACACATTAATCCCACTGAAATCAATTATAGTTAGTTAATTAGAATTACGTCTAAATAATATCTGGCAGAAAGAAAGGCAGGGGGTTGCGTAAAAAAGACTTCCTTTACAGGACCAGACCTTTGCTACCCTTCCTTCTTCACATGCAATCTCTGAGGAATGCAAAGGTCACCGCTGACGGGATGTACGACAGGAAGAGTCAGCTCCAGTTAGGTCGGCTTGACATAAAACACAACCATGTTTCTTGGCTAACTGCTGTGAATAGTCCATCCATAATACCATCTAGGTGACAGGGGAGAAACTTTTGCCTAAGATCACAGAGATTTAAGCTGATCTCCCAGCAGAGGTGCCTCCAGTTTGGCTATAGGGGTCCTACAAACACAACCGTCTGTCTGCTGGTGGGAAGCCTGTGGGGGAACATGTCCTTGTCGTCTTTCCTAGTGGTTGGTGTGAGAATCTGTTAAGAAGGAGGTGAAGGGGAGTTGCCTATGGATGATTCCATAGAGATATCTTAAATCTCTGCATGACTTATGGTTGTTACCATTCAGATAGTTCCAGAGAACAAACCTGGTGACCAAATCATGAAACAAAAGCCCCTTTTGTGAATTTTACAGATCATCTGAAGCAGAAAAAAAGCCACATAAGATAAGGAGCAAGTTTTGTTTGAGGACATTTTTTGTAGTTCAAGCCTTGACTTGAGTCGTCAAGTTCTTGTAGTAGTTTACTGTTTCTAGCATTGTCATTTTAGTGATGTCTCTAATGTTTCTTGGCAATTCATCCTGGCACCTTTGCATGTCTTGAAAAAGGCAATAAATGATTGACATCTTTTGCAGACCAAAAAATATAAGTTAGTAGCAAATTTGCAAACAGCTGTTAAGAAAGTCAACATGCTAGGCACTTAAAACGATTTAAGTAACGACTGCAGTTATTATGCACTTTGAGTACTGTCTTCAAACAATGTGTTTCTCATTGTTTTGTTGCAAGGAGTGATGAGCAGAACTAAGTGGGAGGATAATTGTCAAACTAGATGTAGCTTCCCATAAAATTTGTAGTAATCCAAAACAAATGTTTGTCATTAAGTGCTATGAGCAGAAGTTTAATATCAAATATGACCGTGTGAAGGCATATAGACAACAAGCTTTGCACAAGCTGCTCTTGCTTTACTACACCTCTGACATTTCATAAATAACATCTTCTTGCCAAGGAGTGCTGCGGTTTTAACCCATATAGAAAGTGACTATACAAGTATAACCAGTATCCAGGAAAGTCAACCTGCCCAGCGAAAGCGAGGGCAGAGAGTCTTGGCACTTAACTGAACATGATGTTCTCTCACTGATACAACGGCACCAGACTTTACCATCTCAATTATCATTCCAGCACAGCAGGACCACCACACCGTTTTCCCAGCACCACCAGGGTAGTTAGCCCCTCTCAATGCTCCCATACATCCAACAGCAACAGAGAGCTGCCCTATGGAGGCTTGTCTGCAAATGCTTTGTTGCTCATATGCAAACACTAGGGAAATCACAGCAGAGGACAAGTTCAGCCTGGTCCAGTATTTATCATCATGTCTGAATTATAATATTAGCTGGAAGTGTTTTATTAGTCCAAGAGGAGTTTTAGATTGGAATTTTATCCAGTGGGACGAGGTTCTGGTGCCAAGTTCTCACGCTCAAAATTATAAAACACTGCTCACACACAACACTGCAAAAAATACTTGCTTACTTAATGCAAGAATAATAGTTTTAAAAAAGGAACATGCATTATCCAGAAGCTTAGCTAAAACATTTTCTCTCCTAAATATATTTTGAGGATTTTTTACTACTTGTATTTTGATACCAATACGTGACCAATACAGGATTTTTGAGGCTGATACCAATATATGGCCATTTGAAAAACCTAAGATATATTGGGTACCAGGAAGTTACTTGCCCTACTATACATATCTTTATCAAATATATCTAGAATCTGTTTATATTGGCCAATATAGGCCTGGCCTAGCTCTGCTTCTGTTTATAAAAGGAATCATTAGACAATAACTTGCAAATTAACTGCACATCATTCCTCAACTGTACTTAAAAAGGTTACAGACCCTTGAGAGTCTTTAGAAAAAAAAAAAGTTTAACAGGGTTATGTCGGTCCTGTCCGTTCCAGCACATTAACCCTGATCCGAGAGAGAGAAAGCAGAGGGAGAGCCATTCTTCTCATGACCCCTGCCTCCCTCCATCCTCTATCAACGCTCTGTCAGGCTGTCCTACAGCCGACGTCCATCACTGCTCAACCCACCGCCAAACTCATCTCTTGTGCACTGAGTCGACCCCATCCCGTAACAGAACGTGGGGCTAATTAGTCATGCTACACCTCTCAGCTGGCTCCAAGCTTCCTCCTCTGCCTTCAGACACCCTCCTCTCCCTCTCCAGAGTCCTAACAGCCCCCTCCCCTTCCCTTCTGTTTATCCAGTCTTTTCAGGGTCGCATTCCTCTCATACTCACCCTTTATCAGGGAGAGACAGCGAGCAAAAGCATTCCACAAATTTCTGTCCTCTGTCCTCTATGCCCCCCCTTACATCTCTCTCAGACCTATTCTCTTGCTTTCTTTCCCTTTTCTGCCCTCCCCTTATTCCCATCACATTGGCAGGTCACATGCGCCTTCAGGGGTTTCATCACTCAGGGGACATCAGCATCAACTCACACTGGAAACAGACCCATAGCTGCATAAATCGAAGAGACCTGAGCACCCTCAGTCCCTTTGTGTATGTGTCAGTATGTTCCCATGCTTCCTTAAAACTCACTTGACCATTACTCACTCCAATACATTTGGATCGGTTGGCCCCACACAAGGCTTAATATGAGCCATGACTGATTATAATCCCTGTTGCTTTGTTGCTTGGCAAAAACAAGAAGTGAAACGGAACAGGCTGAACACACCCAACACTCGGCTGTTGCTTTAGCTTGCCATGTTGTACCATTATACTCAAGATGCAGGGAGACATGATGGCCACCATGAATTCAGCATCTCATACACTTCTAATAAATACAGACACCATCTGTTGCTGTGGTAAAATAGCTTGAGCATGTATTGCTTTAAAAAGTCAGTTCCTCAAGTAGTAATCAGTAATTGTAAACAAAGACCATTCACAAGTGACTGCAGAGCTCATATGTTGCAATACAGAGACAGCCTGATCACATTTTTCTGTGAGCTGCCGACTCAGTTGGACTAGCAAACCAATTATCTTCATTATCAATTAATTAATAATATTTTTTTAGATTCATTGTTTAGTCTACAAAATTTCAGAAAACAGTGAAAAATGCCCAAATAGTCACCCTCAAGATGATTTCAAATATGTTTTTGATAGTCAATTTACTACTTCAGTTCAAAGTTTTAAAAGCTGAAACTGGTAAAAGTTTGGTAACTCTGCTTAAAAAAAAAAACTACATCATTATCAAAATAGTTGCCCATTAATATCCCAATGATCAACAAAGCAGTTCAGCTCCAATTTGGACATTATAGTCAAGTCTGTTGATGTCTGCCTCAATCCCACTCACATGCTTGCCACAGATAACTCTCAGTGACACACTTCAAACTGCCTCTCCAGAGAGTGACATGAGACTAAAATTACTCCAACAGCTATTCTAGTTTGACAAGAGCTGTTCTATATAGAAAGTAGAAAAAAAGAGGAGGGAAAAAGAACTCCCATCAGACAATTTTAGATGAGACTGTTATAGCAAGACATGGATGTTGACTTGACTTTGAGATAAAACAGTGTGCATTAACACTCATCTCACCCCCTAACTTGGCTCAGGTTTCTGCCACTTCCCTGCCAAGTCCTTTGTAATCCTGTAAGAATCAAGGCTTCCCTGACTGCATGTCACTTTGCAACATCGCTCAGCTGTGAAAGCATTCACTATCTATTCTGTTGAGACCCATTTACAATGAGATTAGCTGGTTGAGATATTCACAACAAGGATTACTCATTAATTGAATACGTGACAGTCAGAAGAACACACATTTAACTTGAAACCAATCCTTGGCAAAAATCCCTGAACTTTATGAAGCCTGACTGAGCTACCATTACAGGATTATATTCTAAAAATTCCCAAATGAAATCAGAGTAAGCAGTGTCCTGACAAAGCAACAGCCTACTTGAAAAAGGAAGAGGAACCATAAAATAAATAACACAAGGAAGAGAACGGAGGCCTGTTTTAGAAACCGGCCTCATCACAGAGACCAGAATGTGGTAACAAAAAGGAAGTAAGGCAGCAGCCACGACTTTGAGAAAGAGGTGGAAGAGGGAGGAGGAGAGGAGAGGAAAAGGGAAGAGCTACAGAGCGTCCTTTTCAGTCCCGCTTGTCCTGCTTAGAAAGCAGGTCAACCTTGGTCTATAAAACTGAGGCTATCCATCCATCCATCCATCCATCCATCCATCCGTCAGACTTTCTCTCATTCCTTTCCACCTCACTGACTCTCCCGGAGTTACTGTAAAAACCAGGAGTCGTGACAGCCTCTACCACAGCATGACAAGACCATGTACATTCAAACCCTCCTCCTGCTCCAGCTAAAGGGAACTTATAAACCAGCTGTGCAGTGTTGACCGACACATTGACAGGAATATTATTAGAACATCAGCCAAGTCAATAACCCTCCAACTCCATCCCAGCTAGCTTAGGCCGGGCCAAATCTCCTCGTCCTCAGCTGTCCTGTTCATGCTGTGGATATTCTTTCACACTTTTGTCACTCTTGTCTGTTCGGCTTCAACTGTTTATATTTCCCTTTCCAACAAATACTCCAATGTCTATTTCTAGCGTCAGTCCCTCCTTGGCTTTACCACTTTGATCCCCCTCACAGTCCAGTGATCTACCGACTGCGAGGTTGCTCTCTCACGAAAGTGAGAGTGGGTGCCAAACCGGGACTAAAGAGGTACAGAGTCAGTTAAAATTCCTTATGGGCTCACACGTCGGCTCTCTCCCCCCTTCACCCTCTGTCTCTGAAAGTGGGAAGGGTGGGGCAAGGACATGAGAGGGGAGGAAAGAGGAAATGACAAACTGAGAAAACTATTTTGCCATTTGTGGAACTTGTTGAGTGCGAGTCTTTCAAGGAGGAGGGAAGGTGGTGTTCTCTTGAGCACATGCTGAGTGGCTCGGTGGACCAAGAAGTAAATTAAACCCTTGCTGGAAAATAACCGCACTGCATGACAGATCTACATCACTTTCCACATTACTTTTCACATTCCTGCCACAACCACGATCCAATTTCACTTTCAACAGTAAACTGGCCAATGCCATCTACCATTTACAGCTTGAGGCCCCTACTAGGTCTTACTAAAGCCCTCAGCAATCACCTACTGATGTGCTCCCACAGCCCCATAAAGAACTTAAGTACCTGTTCACCAACACTACCAGTCAAGTATCAAATGTGTACACATGAACTGATCTCAAACTGGATATTATTTAACTATTAATTATGTAAAAGTCAATATAATAGGATACGTTTTAATAATCTTATACGAATGAGGTATTTTTATACCCAACTAGTTGTATCCAGACCTTTGGACCTTCCAGTTTCATCCAAAACAAAATTACAGGTGTGAAACTCTAGACTGGAGCCAGACCTTGATTCATCAAAAAGAGGTGGTCCTGGCCCAGATAAAAGAGAACCTTAGCCCTGTTTGTTTCTATGAAAACATTTTTTGGAGGGTTCCAACTTTCAAACCAATTATAGGAAGTAATGGCAAGCTATCCTCAGCACTGGTATTAGGAAAAACAACACAACAAAAAAGAGCAGCAGAATTCAAACTAATCTCGAGATTGCCTGCCTACAAATTAATCGTTTGCAAGTAAAGAAAGACGCAGCTCTTGTAGATGATAGCTACAGAACATAGATATGGCATGTATAGTTCTTTAGTGCGCCAAATTTGTGTATGTAACAAAAACTTGAACCCTTGGTTTAACTTTCAGCCATGAAAAGGCCTGATGTTTAGGTCAAGTTTGCATACATGCTACTAGTGTCAAAAGCTCAAATTTCCAATAAATTATCCTTTACTTTTCGTTGTTTTATCTATTATTTCAACTGTTTAAACTTCCCTGCTAACTTGCCACCTCGTTCTCACATTCTTTGTATACTAGTATACAAAGTGGCTGAGGTAGCCCACAGCCATTCCACATACCCACTTGGGTGCACAGTACCCTTGTTTGGGAATCACTGGCTGACACAACTGCTTCAACTGACACTAAACCGTGAAAGTATCAAGTTTTTAGCTCGATGTTTGACAATCTTTATAATGACCGTTTAAGGCCTACCTACTGTATCAAGAAGTTAGACCCACTGAACAATTAACTTAAATGACAGGGAGGACAAATAAGTGGAAATAGGGCGTTGGTCTGATAAGCACATCATTTCAGGGTCATAGAACAAATTCCACATCTATCATTCAAACAGCTATCGGATTACAACAGTGAATGCACAATTGACTGGTTCTTTGACAAAACAGAGCAGTTGCTGCACCAGTTTGCCCTTTTACGAAAACACCCAGGCAGTATTGACCATTAGATAAATAGATAGGTGGTTACGTAAGCCTTTTAACTGACGGTGAAAGAATGTGGAGGGGAGTTAAGATACACATTTCAGTTCGTCAGCAATACTTTTTTCTGTGGAATGCTGCACTGGCACAGCCAAGTCTTTTATTTCAGACAGACCCAGTGAAGAAAAGCTGCTATTACTACTTCACTTTATCCTATCACCAGACAGCCCTCCCAAATTTAACCTTAAGGATTATCGTGTGGCTTGTTTCAGCTCTATCACTTGTTATCTCTGGTAAGGGCACTCCCTTCGAGTCCCTCACAGACAACACAAAGTTATCTTATTTAAACAATCATCTTGTCAAACAATGCAGTCACTGCTGAAAACTGGTGTGCAATACAAACTTAGACTGACATGACTAAAAAATGTCCAATGGGAGACAGAAGGTAGCTAATTTCAAAGTTCTCGGTGCAAAAGTGAGTTTGAAGTGTTGCACACTGCCTGAAGTACTAACCACTTCTCTATGGAGTCAGACACGCCAGGTGTCTAGCTCACACACACCCAGCCATGGACAATCTATTTGTTGACATGTACAATAATACAACTGTGCTTTAGAGTAAGTACATAGCTTAACTTGACATTTGCATAACCTGTTTTGAGTCAAATGCATTGCATGCATTGACTTTTAAGAACATCACTACAAAGACTGGCACCTAGAATAACCTTAAAAAAACTTTTCTACAAGGAAGTTGCATAGGAAAATGGACAGCCAAGTGCTGAGTATCACCTAATCATTAAACTGGCACTCTAAGAGAGGGCTGGAGTAGCTCAGTAATCTCTGATCCAGCATTACCTCATCATTTATGCCATAAAACAGAATGCAGTATTATGTACTGAGTCACAAGCAATAGTCCAAGTCAGAGCACAACCATTTCCTGGTATTGTTCTACTCTATTGAAACCTTACAGGTGCGTGCTGTGAGAGGGAGGATGAGGAAAGGACGGGGTAGTGGCAAAAAACACAAGAAGAGGAAAGGGGGCAGGGGAGGTAAAATGAAGGCAAACAGACAGGGAACAGAGATCACCAAGAAAGGTCTGATGAGAAGACTGACACAATGAGGGAATGTAAGAGAACAAAACAGCAGTGAAAGGAAACCCACAGCAGACACTACTGCAGTGCAGATATATCCTTGTGCCCAGTCTGTTCAACCATTCTGACTGAGGCAACTTAATTATGCCGTTCATGTCAACCAGAAGGAATATGTTTGGTCGGAACAAAAATAGACGAGACAGCCAAGAGAAAAAAAATGAAAGAACAGAATTAAAGGCCAGCATTAGTGATATATGGCACAATGTACAGACGGCACAAACAGTTTGTATGCAAGCTGAAGTCTGTTGAGTTTGATACAGTCTGCTTTATGAAATAAAGAAACACAAATTATGTCTGTTTCTGAAAGTGACTTTCTAGCAGTGCACTGCAGACTATGAGAAACCATATAACAACATACTGAGAAGTAGCATGATCAGCTCTGCCATGGTTAATGGAGAATCTGAACAGTCTCCTCTCAGACTGGAATGTTTTGCCTGCATGAATGAATATCAGCTGACTGTGTAGGAAAGTAGGATATGCATGAGACTTTTGTGCCCTACTGATCATCAACTAAATCTATTGTTGAACTATTACTAGAAAATACATGAGTAATGTACTAATAAACAAGAACTGGTTAAGTCCAGCTGACAACCTCCTTTTCAGCTCTTAAGACATGTGAACAAATTGTATATTAATCAAGGAGTTTGCTCAGACTATGGTTGCAATTAATGAGATTTTCTATTGTTGATCAAGTCTTCTAAATCTTTTCTTTTTAAAATTGATTTCTTAATACATAAACGCCACATACAAAATTGTGAAAAACATCCACAATTTATTATTTATTTACTAAATAATAATGTTTTTGCCCAACCAACAGTCAAAAACTCAAAGATATTTCATGAACAATCATTTAAAGACTAGGCAACCAGAAAACATTCACATTTGAGAAGCTGGAGGCAGTACATTTTTAACATCTTTGCTGAACAAAATGACCAACAGTTAATGGACTATCAAAACAGCTGCTGAATAATTAATAACAATAGCTGAATAAGCTTTTTGGAGCTGTTCCAGCCTGTTGTATCCTGCGTTTCCCCTTCTCTTAGCCTGACAATCTGAGTTCAAGGAAATAATTGAGCCTATTGATGCAGTTCAGGTCACGCACACAACAGATAAAGATTAGAAATACGTCACATTTGTTAACAAAACCGTGAGATAACTTTGGGTTGCAGTGTGCCAAACTGTGTCATACTGCCCTCCCCACGGTGCAATCTCATTTGCAACTAAAGCGGGGGGGCCTGCGAGTAATCTGTCTCAGCCAGGATGACCGTCCTTCAATGAAATCCAAACATCCACAGGCATGTTCACTCAGACTGTATCATTTTGAGAAGATTTGTGCACACAAGCTCCCTGTTCACTTTCTAAGATGTCTGTGTGTAATTTTGTCTACCCTACAGTACATAACTCTCCCAGGGGGCCACGAGCCTGGACATTGCTGACACAGAATGATGGAATGTAACGACCTCTGTAGGGGGGCTCCACAACAACACAGAAACTGGCAATAAGTGAGAAAAAATGGGCCTCTAGAGAATCTGTTGCACAATGCATTGCCAGAAATCATGACTCAAATGAAATAAGACAAAGTGACATACTAGACGTGTCATGATGTGCCCCTTTAGGGCTGCGTATTACATCTTTCACAAGCTGCAGAGAAAAATCACTGGCACTGCTCTGTGAAAGAGTAGGTGAGACTTCTTTAGAAACATCAGCATGACAGATGGCTTTGAATCAAGCTAAATAGGCCTACATGCACACACCTGTTTGTTTATTACATGCAACAACTGCGATTACCATTTATTCATGAGTTGCACAACCATTTCTGTGCTTGAGTATCAAAAATTATTAATGTGGTTAACTCACACTGTGGTTTAATAGCTTTTTGGCAGGAAACAGCTGAATACAAAGTATGGTTCTGATTACTACAAATGAGAGCAACGAGGTGCCGCTCTCACTCTCTCTGAGACCACTAACACTTTGAGCAACAAGAAGCAGGTTTGGGTGAAAGAACGTCAGAGTTTTTGGGGGCTTCGATGCCCACTCTGACTTGAGGTTAGTTTCATGCACAATTTCTTTGCAGATACTCAGCCAACTTGCCATACTTAAAATCAGTAGTGCGTGCAAGCATACCAGAGTGTGTTTGCTTCCCATAGTGCAAACACAATGATGTGCCATCTAACAGAGCAAACACAAATTGTACAGACAGAGCACAACACTAGTGTAAGTGCACAATGACACGACACAGTCAGGCCTAACGAGACAGTCGATCTGAAGACAGTCCAAAAATTTTGGTCTGAGATTTGCATGTGGGAATTTAAATATCAAGTGTGATGCTATGACATAGGCATTTGTATTCGGCTACAAACATACAAGTTATCTACCTAGATGTTACCTGACGTCTTTCTTAATCTATACACTTCACTCCATCTCCTAACTTATTAAACTCAACATTTACTCACTTTATTTACCTGATATTGTTATCATGTTTCTTCATATTGTAATTTTGCATTTGCTACTTGCATACTGCATATTACATATACAGCATTAGTTTATGCCTGTCCATTCTGGAAGAGGGATCCTCCTCTGCAGATCTTCATGAAGTTTCTCCTTGTTTACTCTGTTGAAGGTTTTTTGTGGAATTTAACTTTATCTGAATAGAGAGGCTAAGATTCAAGGGTGTCTTGTGTTTTATAGTTTATGAGGCCCACTGAGCCAAATGTTTTACTTTGGACTGTATAAATAAAATGTTCTTAACTTGGCTTGATATTGATATATCCCATAAAAACGCCATGGAAAATTCTCTTGTAGCCTCGCCGATGTTCATCACAGTACACTGCACTGTAATTAGAAGACAAACCTGGTCATTTTCAGCTTGCGTTCTTGTGTATTTCAGGAATCATTGCGGCTAAAATGAGGCTAATTGATATAACAACCAATGCCTATTTACCTCTTTAAAATGCTCTCTCCTCTTTCCGTTATCAGAATCTGTCAAAACTGTTTTTCTGTACAATACTCCCTGGGGTTGGAGTAAATTGCAAGCCAAACTTGAGCCATTCAAGTGCCAAATCCTAAATGTGTTGTGTGCAGAATAAAAATGTTTTAAATGGTCTCACCCTCTTCCTTTATATGTCTCAGGTCCTGTGTACTGAATATTAAACATTTTATGTGACTCTTATTTATTCCAGGGGTTCTAAAACTTTTCATGTCAATGATCCTCACAATGGATACACATTAGACCACAGATGCCCAGTTTCAGAAGAATCTGTCTTAAGTATTTCCCTCATTTCCTTTAAAGACTTCATAGCCATACAATGATCATACTAGAGTCACTATAAATTATAATGACGAACCTCAATTCTTTCCATGTTGTTTCAACTTCCCAAAAATGTGACACATAAAATATTCTATTCCTACTTGTGTTCGGGACCTCTTGCAGCTCAGTCAAGGACCCCTGTTGGTCCACACACCCCAGTTTGAAAATCACAGATATATGCTATACAATAATTTACCAGGTATCTTTTAAAAAGGAGATTTATCTGAAGTTACTTGATGGTGACTTAGTTAGGCATGTGTAATTAAATAAACGTTGCATGTTTAATATCCCATATTATAATTACTGATAAATACTGATGTACTGAACTTCTAATATCCATATAACTCAAACTCAAAATTTTGTCCCATCAAGGAGGCTCATCTACAGCAGGTCGGAGGAAAGCTATAGTGAAGATAATCGACTATGTCCTCCAGTGAACTAAATCACAGTCAAATGTATTCCTTGTTTGCCGGGGGCCCCTTGAAAAACCCTCAAGGGCCCCTGTGTGCCAGCAGCACGGCTATAAAGAAATACAGAACGAGTGCACATGCAGATGACATGGTTCAGTGAGGTTGAGCTGGTCGCGCGGCGGAAAAGCACAGCGCCGTTTTTCTTTTTTCTGTCCACCGGTGAACCGCTGACGTCATGCCGCCAGCCAGACATGACTGGCCACACACAGCGTCTGTTTCTGACCGCTACAAACCGAAAAGTTCAACCAAACCACAAATAAATGATACATTTCCAGGTGACCCGGACGGAGCCGGTGTTACATGTAGTCTGAAGTCACTTTTCTTGCATTTCCATCCCACTTGAGCTCAAACTCTTCACCGGCCTTTTTTCCTGCAACTCATTCAAGCGAATCACTTCCTGCCCCTACCGTTATGGCTTTTAGCTTCTCCGCCAACTGCCACAATGCTGATGCTGTATTTGACGGTCACGGTCCTACACATCACACACATGAACTAGTATTTAAAGTTTGAGAGCAGTAATATACGTACTGGGTTAATTTAACCTCGGTTTAAATCTGGTAATTAGCTCTCACTCCACCCACCGCGGTTGCTGAAGTTGCAGCCGTGAACTAGCGGCCGTGCTTCCTGGTTCAGTGCACTTGCTGGAGTGACGGGCGGATTGAATGAGTTATGAAAGGAGTACATAGAGAAAGCATGGCGGACAAAAGTGTACAAGATGGAAATATTACCTGCTCTTTGGGTGCAGTACGCCTTTCAGAGGGGTTGCTAACAATAACCGGGTGGCTCAGTCAGCGTCGCCGTGAGTCAAACTTCTTTTCCTGTCGACAGCAGCTTCGCAGAGACTTCGGGCTAAACTACAGCTCTCGCTTCCTCCCTCTCTTTCTCTAGTTCAGTCACTCTTTCTATCTGTTTTTTTCTCTCCCCTTCTTCCTTCTGCCCTCCCTCCTCCACTGGCTGCTCACTGGTTCGCGTAATTTCAGTCAGTGCGTAGCCAGCGGGAGCCGGGGTGCGGTCCAGGACGAGGCGGGTCCAGCCTGTATGTACCGCTTCTCTAAACCAATCCCAGCCGCGCTTTGATAATCCGCACACTTCGGACCAATCACGTTCTCCTAAAGATGTGCCTAACTGGAGGGGTGACGGCCACTGGGCAGGGCGAAACGCGCAGAAAGAACTGAACTTGAAAGAGTTGGGAGGAGGGAGGGAGGGGAGAGGGAGAGGGTGAGGGAGGGGGGCACAGATAAAGCTGTGTTTAATGAGAAAGGTATGTGCATACTAAGGATTTTTATGACCATATAAGTACTAGCCACTCTCAGGATGGACTGCATCATCCCGGGTCTCCCCATGTGTCAACAGGGTCTATGTCTGAACACTGTCTGCTTTGAGAACAAGTAGAAGTGACGTCCCAACTGTCTGATACTATTTCTGCCTTAAATATTGATACACATGAGACAAATCCCACTCACACATTCACACAACTGTTTTAACTTTTTTTTAAAAAAATTAATGAGAAACTATGGCAAAATTTTAACCATCTTGAAACTGTTCCCTTTTATATTGGAAATATATAGTTGTTGTATTAACATTACTGCACATTATTTATATATCCATGGCATTCTCTCCATCCAGAAGGAGGTCAGAGGTCAGCAGCAGAACAGGGCGAATAGAGCTCATAAGGATTTAGTGTCTGGCCCATGTACACTTTGGCAGGGTGGTTATTGACCAGTCTGGCCTTGAACTTCTCATCTTTGAACTATATAAAACTCTCAGGGATCATGTCACTGTTAAAAACAAATAATCCCACCCCCAGCTCCCTGTTTCCAGCAAGGGAATCCAAATATTTCATATAAACTACATCATATAAACAATTACTTCTTGCTTGCCAGAGTCCTTAGATGCAACTAACACAAACTGATTTGGGTGAAATTTTAGCACACTGTATAGGGATGATTAGAATCTATCATTTCTATAACAATAACTGCACTTTTCAGCTTAATCTGTCAGCGCTCGTGTACTTGAAATTTGCATTGCCTGACACAATATAAAGTGCAGTACAGTGATGCAGTTTACTCTCACAGGTTCCAGTCACTCAAACAGGTAAGCCTAGATTCATGACCCGACACGCCAACACTACATGGGAACTGCTGCAGGTGATGATCTAATTGATTTGAAGGAAACACTTGTTCAGTCTTTAAATCACTCTTGACATTTATTTTTCCCTGGCTCTTTTAAAAGGCCCGACTTTTTCTTAGGAAGTACGAGTATTAAAGATGACACAGAGGTATAAACAGAGAACAGGTTTATGTACTATATGTGAAATCAAATACAAAGCAACAGGTATCTGGAAAATTTGCATTTAATTTGATCTCAGAAATGAGGAATAAGAAGAGATGAGTAAGAGTAAGGGCTGGCGGGACAGTGCAAGAAAACTGAGCAAAAAAGAGTTGAGTGAAATGATGAATGTTGAGATGAAAGTTCTGCGGTGCCGTTGCCAAAGTCTACACAGAAGAATGGAACGGCACAAAGTGAACCTGTTTACTTCAAATACTCTCCTGGGATTCAGACTGGGTGATTTGAGCCCAGTTTGTCGAGTGGAACTGAAGGCACACAGCCAATGCACATGCCACAACCAGCAGGGAGACATTAGCAATGGAAAATAAATATTTTTTACTTTGTCAGTGTGAAGTATGGATTGCACAACTGCAGCTTTGATCAGTAACAAAAAACTGAGATGGAAAAGAGGACTGAATTCCATCCCAGGGGGATTTAACAAATTTAAAAAGAATTTCAATTCTGATTGAATTAAAAAATAAATGAGTCAGCTGTGACATTTGGACACCATGGGTTGCACATGGATCGCTAGAAATTAAAGTCAGCAAGAGAAAAGAGAGGTCTATACAGTTGTCTAAAAGTAATGGATAAATGGTTGAAATAGATACCCTGGTTAAAATTGATATAGTGGATTAATGGCGTCATGAGCAGAAAAAGGTGTCACACTCCCTCCATGTTTTTTGTTTTGGCAGCAGGGCTGGTTGAACACGTCTGTGAGCTACGAGCTACGAGCGGCTAAATGGCTCCAACGTGACTGGGAGTTGGCTTTATTTCTGTTTCTAATGTTGAAATCGCTAGATGGAGCTGAATGTCGTATACGGCACATATAAATAGTTAGTTAAAAGTAATGGATAAATGGTTAAGATAGCGAATGGATAAACAGTTTGACGTCATGGTCCTGTCATTTTGTTCATTGTTTGTGTGTTTTATGTCTTTTCTCGGTTTTTGTGGTGTATTTTGCCTTTTTCCAATGTTCTGTTTTACCTCCTGTTTTCTTGTGCTCCCCACCAGCCTAACTTCCCATCCACACTTGTCTTGTATCTGTTTTATTAGCCCAGCCATGTTACCTGAGTTCTTCCCCAGTCTGCTTTCCCTCCACACCTGCACTGCATCTCCTTTATTAGCTTTCCCTCTTCCCAGTGTTTCTGAAGCCCATTCCCTGTTTCTAATGTTTTTCCATTCATTACCCTCACCTGTGCTCCTCTGCCTCACTCCACCTGCACCTCACCCCTTCAATTAATTAAGTTTGTATTTAAGTCCAGTCTTTTGTTCAGTCATTGTCGGGTTGTGTTCCTGTGATCCTGCTGTTCTGGGTCCCCAATGTCCCTTTGCGTTTGCCTGGTCCTTGTACTGCAGTGATTCTGATTAATCCATCCATTGCACTTTATGTAAATAAATAGTTGAAGTATGAATAAGCAGTTGAAATAGTCACGAGGAATTAATAAATTGATATACTTGCTAACGGGTAAACTGTTGAAACAGTTAGCTAACAGTAATGGGTAAATAGTTAAAGGGTCGAGCTTCTGCCACAAGGACTACAAATACAAACTTGACCAAACCAACCTAAACACTGACAATTCAATTTCATGACAACAATATTTTAGTCATATCTGTGTAGTTCATATTGTTAAATAACTTCCTATTTAAAATATAAACTCATTTGGAGCATGACGGGTCGTGGTCATGTACAGGTACTTCAGTCTGAATCTGGCAGGGCTGTGGGGATACATCTGCAAAAAAGCTTAACCTCAGCTTAGAGGAATAATCAAGGTAATTCTACGCATACAAGCCAAAGATTGACCTTTTTATGTTTTATCTTCTCTCCTACTCTTGGGGAGTGATACCAGACAGAGGGAACACGAAACAGATGTTGCTGTTCTGAGGTCCAGGGATAAACAACTTTCAACAAGATCTGATGCAAATACTGCCTCTATAAGTGACAACAATGCACACCCCAAAAAGGCAACTCTTATGTCAATTTACCCCGAGAAGTAACAACATAACAGGTCGTCAGGCATGCCTGGCATCTCCTGAAAAACAGGAAAACGCACATTTTCTGTTCAACGTGTGATTTACGTTCGCTATGTGTCATTATGACAGGAATGTGTCTGTGTGTTTTCCTAAAGTTTTAGCAGCTGGGCATCACATGCATGTAGAGCAAAACACTGAACGTTCAGCATGCCTGCATGGAAAATTCAATAAATCTAACACTCTCTCTCTCTCTCTCCCTGGGATGGATGGGAAATATCCGAAAATTTCAGCAGAGAGGTCAAAGGTTGCCCTGTCACCCGTTACTTGAGCAGGACCAGATGCCGGTGGAGGAGAGAGGCCTAGAGGAGGAGAATGATGGGAAATGAAAAACAAAGGGACTTCTTGCGCAGGATAAAGTACTAAAATAAGCACATTTTAATCAAAAGCAAGTTTCAGCTTGACAAAAAGTTTGCATGTAACAAAAACCTTGTGTCAAAAAGACCCCGTGATTCACACAACAATGGCGTGAGACAAAACAAACAGACCTGGGCACCGACAGAAATGTGGGATTAAAACGCAGGCATGAATTACCAAATATGGACACTTCTGACCTCACTATCTCCCTCCCTCTCGCCGCCTCCTGCTCTCCTTCTCACTGTGACCTAGTCTCTCTCTCTTTTTCCTTCGGCTGGTTGTAATAGCGTCAGGGTGTGTCTGTAATTCAGGGTGTGTAAGGCCATTATATCATCCAGTCAGAGAGAAAGGGACCCATTCAGTGACAGCATGTTAAAAGAGTGGCATGTTAACTCATTGGCCACTCTTGCTGTGTAATTACTTGTGTGAGTTCATGTGTGCGGGCATTCACGCTTGAGTGTCTTGGTGAGAATGTGTGTGTCTGTGCCCTCATGCATGAGAGATGTATACATGTGTACACCAAGTAGCTCGGATCTGTGTCAAATTTCACAGTAAAGAGGTTGTTAAACGCTCCTATCTGACCCAGATTGTCTTACCTGGCATACACAGAGAAAGAAAGCTTGAGTGTGAGCCCAGCCTAAACACATTGCCCTTCATTCCTGCGACCAGCCCTTGTGTTTCCTCTAACATCATTCCCCAGTCATGTACTAACCCCCCGCCGAGACTATTTACGCAACTCGCTTCAGTTCACAAAGCCTCCTGACATTATAAAGCAAAGTGTTTGTTTGTGTGTGCCAAAAAAAAAGGCCAGAACCACAAAGAATAATTAAGAGCAACTCCAGCTTTTAAGATAAAACAATAATGGGATTATGGCACAGGGACTGGTTGTTTATTCTCTCTTCTGTCTTTTAGTCTGCCAAGTTTCCTCCTCCTTTCCTTCGTAATTAGTACACAGGAAGGAGCGATAAGACATATGTCGACTCACAAAACTCAGGAATGTGGAATGAAGGGACAATACGCATAGCATTCCCACTTTTGTCAGGATGCCTCTTTGCTCATTTATCATCTGCACTGATTTGACGACATCACTAATGGTATTGTAAGACACGTGTACGTTGCATGGGAAAGAGATGGTTTGATATAAACAGCAACAGTGGTTGCATTGTCTGTATGGGGTTGGTGTTTGTCTGGAACCGAATGGAGTCCTAACAAGGTGGAGGGCAGCATGTGTTTCATATATAAATACAGCTATGTATTTACTACAAACACAGAGCGCTCTCAGGCCGTGCCAAACATGGGTGTTGTTACATAGTTGCTCGCTCTCCCACACACACAAAACACACACATTTCGACACACATTGCAAAAGCATTTGGATCCATGACAAGCGATCTAATATCAAACAAACACACAGCAAACATTAACGGGTTTCAGGCTCCGAGAGAGGCGGGCAAACTGAGACGGAGTCACTAGAAGAAATCTGCAACCCGTTGGTTCAGCAGCAGCAGCAGCAGCAGCAGCCGCAGCAGCCGCTGGCTTCCCCTGTCTTTTTTTGCCTTATATGGTCACAAGAGTGGTGGAGTAAGAGAGAGAGACAGCGGAGGGAGGATGGAGGTGTGGTCTATTGTTTTTGGCGGAAGAGGTTTAGGGTTACGTGCTGCTCTTGAACCTTTGGAGCTTGTCGTCATCTATTCAGTCACCTCTTTCCTCTGTCTGAAGGCAGACAAAGAGGATGAGCAGACAACACTGGGGAGGTGTGTGTGTGTGTGTGTGTGTGTGTGTGTGTGAAGGGGGGCAGCTTGATTCATGAGTATGAATCCTGAGGCCTACAGAGCAGTCACTGATTGTCAAGGAGCAGAAACAGACAGAAGAGGCAGAAAGTGGTTTAAAATGGCAGATCATTATCTAAAGGTGGTGTCGTGCAGTCCCTGACATCTCAAAACTATGCAGGAATGTCTTTCATCCCGCACACAACAATTGCCTTTGTACATCTGGATCACTTGGTTCGCTCACACCTGCTTATGTAATGCCAGAGGAATTCCCCCTATTCAACAACCACCGGTTGCTACCGAGCAGCTCTGCGTGAATACATCCCTGGGCTTCGTCTGAGATGATCTAATCCAAGGCACGACCACTAAATGTGCAGATGGAACATGTCAAATGATGTGCATGTAATAAGCAGTCTGGAGGCCCTCGGCATGATTCTGTCAGCTGTGGGCTCTGTAATGACATGCCAGGTTGGGAAGGCAGGCAGGGGTGGGAATGTTTTTCAGTTAGCGAGTCGTGAGAGAAGAGGGGATGATGACATGATGACTGGAGGGACTCTGACTGCAGGTGTTCTCCTGTCTCCTTCAGCCTCACCTGACCTCATATACGTGAGTGTTTCTCATGGGCGATGACACAGAAATGCCTTAATCACGCACAAACACACGCACACTTTAAGTTCATAGGAAAGGGTTCTTGCACAGTAAGAGTCAAACAGGTGAAACACTGGAGAATCCCAACACTTTAAAGGGCTCCAAGGTCACTCCAGCATCATATCACCAGAGTAACCGCCAACTGCGGCTGACTGTAGCTGACATTAGCTAATTAGCTCAGTTAGCCCTGCAGGTAGCGATCCACACTGGGAGCTCAGAGACACTTCATATTGACAACTGCAGTTATGTGAAAGGGTAGTTTGTCAGTTCTGTGAGCAAACTAATATGCAAGACCAGCTCTACAATGTTTAAGTTACGTAACTAACATGACTGCTGGCTGTATAGTCTTTCTAATTACGTATTTTCAGTCTTATGTTTCATGCGACTCTCATGAGTTTTAAATTGACAAACAGTATGTGTAATTCATGGCACAATTAGTGTAAGTTCTTCTCAACCAATACATAACAAAAGTCTAGTCGTTTTTAATACTTTTGAATGAAATTCTTACACGTCTTTAACCAACAGTCTTACATGTTGCACCTTTAAATTTCCTTGTTAAAAGAGTGATACTAAAATAAACACACCTTTCCCTACTATTCCGATGTTAATGATTTAACAGGTCCAGTGATAACACACCATTTTATCACTTTTGCTTTCGTGCTGGCTCCACACTGTGTTGGTGTGTTTTAGGGCTGGCGTCCCACACATTTAGACTCGTTTGAGACAGGCAGGTAAAACTGAAAATGTGACGTTGAAGGGTGCAGTCTACTGCGTGCCATAGGCTCAAAGTCCATCTGACTTTAACATATGTTGACACCAAATTGCAATGGAGGGGAGAAAGGTGGTTTTGGTGGAGGACTTTTGGTCAGGTGCGAGAATCAAAACATTATTAAGTCAAGATTACAGAGAAAGAAGGCAGACACTGTTAATTTGGGAAGGAATTACAGAAGGGAGGTAATTTGAAGGGCAGCAATAAGTGGAGGGCGGTGTGTGGGTGTTTCAGTCACGCTGATGAGAGGGTTGTGACAGCATGAGTAACACCTACATGTTCAGACAGAAGGCAGAGAAATGGGGCTCAAAGAACACTATATACATCTAATAAACATGGGAATAATTAAAAGCTACTTCTAGTTTATCATTTTCACAATGCCTTTACACTGTGAAAACCTCCCATTTATTTCCCTGGTTAGAGAAACTTCACTTTGTGGACTTAAAACTCCCTTCTCCTCCCCTTAAAGTCCCACCAGCAGCTCATATCTGCATCCTTCCAGTGCAGTCAAACCACAAACCCAGGGAAAGTACATAACTTAAGTATTACATCAGTGTCATTAGGGGCAATAAAGCTAGGACTGTTGTCTTCTTTTTAACCACAGGCAAAAACACAATTCATATCCAGAACATCTTTAGACTCCTTTATTACTTCACTTGGTCATGTTTCCGGTACATAGAGTTCATTTCAGTAATAAACTAAATCAAACTCAATTTTGCAATTCCCACTTGACTTAAGTTTCACAGTCAGGAACCAGACACACCACGAACAGACAGAAACACACAGACACACAAACACACATCTTCCTTTCTCACATTATTAGGCATAATGGTGTAAAATGACCATGAGTGGCTTTGCGCTGTTAAAGAAATGCCACCATCATGTGGACAGAAGCAGGAACTACAGGTAACACTGTCACAAACCTCATTCAGTATTGTCAGGTTTAAAGTTAAATCCTCTTCAGCACTAAAGCTAAAAATGTTCATCCCTCATGTTATACAGTATAAGTGCAGTACAGCGGTGTATTTTCCATTCTACAGACGTTTACAGCAAACTGTTACACACCGGCTCAGCCATGGAGCCGTCACGTTATAAAAGAGAAATTGAACTTCTGCCAAATGGAGCTCAGCATGAACTAAAATGGTTAATGGAGGCACACACCCATCACTAGACAAAAGAAACAGCGGGAGACAGAGAGACAGATGCAATAATGCAAAGCTGAAGCGGTGTGTCTTGGGATGGGTGTGAGCAGTTGAGAGTTTGCCAGCTGGAATCGTGGCATTTGTCGGTTAGCTGTTGCTAAACAGGCTGTGGTGGCTAAGGGCTGCCTACCGTGCCAGAATCATAGAAAACAGCACCGTAATGGTGGTGAACGGCAGGGCGGGGACAGCTGGTTTATTGTCCAATGATTTTGCTGACAAATGAGTCCAGCTCATCATCATCTTTGATCCCCACAAAATGGTCGACGACGTCACCTCCTCGCATGGCGATTACTGTTGGAACGGCAGACACCTGGAGAGAGACCAAGTTGCAACTTGTAAGACAAGACTCATAATATCATGACTTAACAACATGCAATACATCAAGATCTGTCACTGCAAATTATGCCACTTGAGCAAAGTTCTACCAAAATTTTTAAAAATTAAAAACAAACAACAAAACTCAAAGTTAAGATAGCAAATAAAATGCAGTGCGTCTCACCCCATATTCAATAGCCAGGTCTGTGTGATCGTCAATGTCAACTTTTGCCATGGCAACACGGCCTTTCTGTTTTGCAACAGCCTTCTCCAACCTTGGCCCGAGGATCTTACAGGGACCACACCAACTAAAAAGACACAAACACAACCAACATCAATGTGTTCTTTAAACGACAGAAGTACCCAATTATGAGAAGTATGTGAACATCTGCTCCTGAAGATTTTAAAACACGGAGCAAATCAGATCGAATGCATGTCGAAATTCAATTAATCTTTAATAAAGCAGAATAATAAAGAATAAAAGCATGAATAGTTATGATATGTATTTGGAAATCAACAGGACTTTTTTGAACATAGAGGTTTACAAAGTGCGAAAAAAAAAGACAAAGGAATACGGACAGGCAAAAAAAAAAAAAAGAACAATAAAATGAAAGACCTTTTAACAGCAGAAATGTTGACCATTCAGCACTAATAGTGTTACTAATAAAATTAATGATGACTTTGTTTGATTCAAAAGGTCCCAGTCTGCCATGACAGTGAGCCAGCATGCACAATTCCAGAGGTGCTTTCCATTCAGCTAATTATGCTTCGTCCTGAGAATGCTCTAATCCCTTTATTGTGTTTTGGAGGAGTTAGTCTACAGCATGACTGTGATGCTGGAGATTTGGCCAGCTATCTGTGAGAAAAGGAATTACAGTGTTTAATCTGGATCATGAATTAATCATAAAAACAAATCCTTTTCTACTTTTTCTTCATCAGCCTAAAAGCTTAACTTTTTTATTCTTCTTCTTTTCTTAATTTGCTTTCCAAATGCATCTTGGCTCATTCAAGAAAAAGCAACCCAAACATTCCTTGTACTCGGCTAAACACCATCCTGAGCCTGAACATGACAGACTTGCTTTACCTGTACTGTCTCCTAAAGTAAATATAGTTTATTTAGAGCATTTTTTTAAATCACTTTATTGATCTTTTTGTTCTTCCAGTAATAAACTAAATCGAATCATCTATTGGATTTTTGCACCAGTCTCATTCACTGATGATATCATAATGATGACAGATTATAGCAATAGCCATCAGGTGTTTATTTAAACAGTTACTACATTGTCTCTTCACATAATGGCACAGTAAAGATGCTGTGTATCATGAGTAATTGTCTTCTCATCAAAATGACGCCGGAGTGTGTGAGGATGGCCTGTTTGATAAATACAATTCCTCCATCTTGCTATGACATGTCAAAACATCTTGTATAAAGAAAGGCTCAACAAAAAATAAAACGAATTAAAAAGTTAAAGTTGGCTTAATGCACAGAGGAATTAGCTACTTATTCCACCTTTTGGTTCAATTTTGAAATACTACAGGCTAAAACTGAAACAGGACCTGTACAACAGGTTGTGTGACTGAAATTGTAACTGTTCTTTGTTACCCTTAAATTGTAACTTTCTCACTAATTTCTCGGATACCTTTGAGCTAACACTAGATAGGAAGTAATGGTGACCAGATTCAATTTAAACCATTAATGTTGTTGGTTTTTTATTTGATCCACTTCATCTACCTGACCATTTATCATGGGACGCATGTGGCATGGATCCCAACTCTCTAGCTCCAGATGAGATGCACTGCAGTTTACACACACTCACGTCAGAATGCATCTCAAACTGAATTTGTGTCATATAATTGAAAATCTTGGGAGATGAAGACCTCTCTATAGGACACAGTATTTACAGTGCCTGTCTTTCAGTAGCTGTTGTGCAACCTCACATGACTTGTGAGAGGAATCCCCACGGCCAGTCTTGTACATGTGTATTTATTTTTAACAGCAAGACACACACACAAGACACATGCAACACTTACAGCCATTTAAAGAGACAGGACAGCTGTAAAATGAGGTCTTTTCCAAGGTCAGCACATAAACCTCATAACAAAAGTCACATAACATTTTCAATACAGATAAATAAATAAATGAAAAAATATTATAATATAACAGCCGAGAGAGATGAGCAGCATGAAAACTTTTCTGAGATTAGAAAAGATCCATGATGGAAGACAGATTCTCGAGCTGACTCAAAGAATGATTTTAAACTTAGCAATTATTAACATTCACGCTTCAATTTGTCATCTTTGAAATCGAACCTAAAGACCATCTACATGGGTTTTTATGTTGCTATTTGCACATTCTTCATTAGCTGTCTCTTTAACTGCTTCTTTACCTCCTCTACAGGATTGTAGCACTGCCATCAGTTAATCAGTCCCCCCGTTATTCATCAATAGGAAATGTGTAGATTCTAATTGTTATTTGTGATTAACTGCTTGAGTAATTCAAGTAAAAAACAAAATAATATGTTGCTTGTTGTGCTTGAATTCTTAATTTGATCATATTTTTTAAAATACATTTTAGAAACACAAAAAATAATCCAATCCCACATTACATTTGATGGTCTCCCTGGGGTACTCACTGTGCATGGAAATCAATTAGTACAGGCAGCTCGCTGTTGATGACCCGCTCCGTGAAGTCCTCGTGGTCCTGAACATTGAAGGAAACTTCCCGGCGGCTGGTGTGGGGAAGGGAGCGAGGCAGAGTGCGCGAGGGCGAAAGGAAGGAGACCCGCGGTGTGGCAGACTGCAGGGAGGTGGAAAATGAAGAGGACGCTGTGGCGGCAGTGGATTTTGGGAGGCAGCGGATATCTTTCGCCGAGAGCGACCAAATTCTGCGTACTAGCAGCCTGTGAGCCATCTGTGTCAAAGACATTAAAATAAAAGGACAGAAGAAGAGGGTGGATTAATAGAGTTCATTGTGATTTCAGGTCAGTTTGACACTAGTTGAGGTAAAAGCAGAGAGACTGCTCAGTGCTTTTACTGTACCACAAAAGAGGACACTTATGTAAGGAGGGCATGTTTACAGTTATTCTGTATATGGAGGGTGTACATTGGGTGGTTGTGTTTTCCTGTAGGATTTATGTGTGTTCTGCTGAAGTACAACCAAGGTTCAACTACATCCTTGCATGAACGTTATGTCATGGTAGCCAGAATTGAGTGAGCATGACCAGAACTAACATATCTATGAAAAACAGGACTCATCTGATTTAATATAAAAAGCCTGAACTAGTTGGCACCATTTATATGCCAGGACTAGGATTAGACAGAACATTACTGTGCAGTAAACAGTTTTAATAATAGCTTGATTTGGGTTATTTTATTCAGCAAAAATGCCAGAAATCCACTGGTTGCAGCATAACTAGGTAATTTCATTAAAACACAATTGAGACTCTGTTGTAAATCACTTCTTGTTGCAGCCCTGACTGAGACACTATCGCTGCCTGGAAATTAAAATAGTTTGCAGCCCTGGGGACCATTAAATTGGATCAGTAGCTCACCCACTGGAGCTGGCTGAAAAAAGTTAAGTTAACACATCACACCTTTTCTTCTGTTTTTCTAGTGTCCATATAGATTAGCTTCTGTTACAATCACGTTACTCATCACTCCAACAGCTAACTTGCACT
This sequence comes from Pagrus pagrus, assembly GCF_965226575.1. Lineage (NCBI taxonomy): Eukaryota > Metazoa > Chordata > Actinopteri > Spariformes > Sparidae > Pagrus > Pagrus pagrus. Next base: position 10,129,758 of record NC_140197.1, read on the forward strand.
TTGAAGCGTTAGTTTTGTATTTTGGGGACCTTTCTGTGACTGGTGAGTCAGCTAGTTGACTCCTCAAACACTTTAGCAGCAAAACAACATAATCAGCAGCTGTTGAACCTTTATGCTGACAGTCTTCAGGAGTTGAAGTAATCGAGGTTCGCATCATTAAGACTGTTTCTCTCTTATCACAGCCATGTTGCTCTGCGGTTATAACACACTCATGCAACAAAGATGGAAAAAAAAACAACCACGCTTTAAAACAGTCAAATTTGTCTTAATGAACATGTCCTTGATAACACCTAAACTTGGTCGGAGGTATCACCACAGCCCCTTATGCTTGCTGCGTATCTACCGGCGGCTCGTCTCCTCCATTAACCTACGTTACGTATGACTTTGCCCTCTTCGTCCTCCTCCTCCTCCTAACCTCCCCCGCCGTCGCCTTTTCTCGTTGTGAAACACACAAACACTCAAACCGGACAGTTTCGCATCACATTCCCGACATGTCACACAAAGCACAAACTAGTTAAAACAGTATTGTCCGTGTTTACCTTGCTGTTTAGCTAGCGTTGATCTTGGCCTCGCGCACCAATGAAGTGCTTCCGCTTTGGTGCCGCAGATAGAAAACAGACCGACGAGGTTTTATGACGTCTCATGAGTAGCGCCATCTGCTGGCCAGGCTGGGAAGCACACGGTGGCCTGCTTACTAAAAGCCATGCACAAGGGAGAAATTCATCTTTGAAAACAAGGAATACATGTATTATTTATGTAGTATTTGTTGTCAGGGGTGAATAGTTATTAACTGCATTTATTCAACTATTGTATAAATGCAGTTTTTACGTAGTTTATTCTTCTGCTCCACAATAATTCAGAGTTAAATGTTTGTAGCCTACTTTTCTTTGCTCCATTACATCTATCTGATAGATTGAGTCAGTACTGTACAGATGAAGAATTTTATAAAACACAGTAAATGACAAATTATACCAGTAGCTCAGGAGGTAGAGCAGGTTGTCTAGTAATCAGAAGATTGCTGGTTCAAATCCCCGGCTCCCCAAGGTGCATGTCGAAGTGTCCTCGAGCAAGATACCGAAACTGAATTGCTCCTGATGAGCAGTTGGCACCTTGCATGGAAGCCTCTGCCATCAGTGTGTGAATGTGACAAGTGTTGTAAAGCGCTTCGAGCGGTCAGGAGACTGGAAAAAGCGCTATAGAAATGCAAGTCCATTTAGCTCGTAATCCTCGTCACTAGATATCTTAGAGTCAAAACTTGTGGTTTTTCTAATGCAATTTTCAAATGGATTTAACACACAAGATTCATTATGTTATGTAGTGAGCTGAAGAGGTGCTGGTAGGTATAACGTTTGGACAGAGCCAGGTTAGCAGTCTTTACACTAAGCTAAGCTAACCTTGCCAGCTGCTGACAGTAGCTTCATGTACAACAAATAAATCTAAACCTATATAAAAAAAAACATGTTGTAAGTTGTCTGTATGATACTTTTACAAAAAGTAATGTAAAACTTCAAGCTGTATCTTGTATTTAATGTATTGTGATAAATATCTTGACGAAAGGTTAGCTTTATGCCTCACTAAGCTAATTGTCTCCTGCCTCTCGCTCCAACACAGGCATTAAAGCTGCTGTAAGTGATATTTTTTTTTTATTAAAATAAGTATCAAATTGCTTTATATTCCAACAGTAATCACTGTTACAGAGTTTTTGGTCAGGAGTAAGAGAGGAGGGAGGTGATTGCTAAATGCAAAACAGACAGGAAAATAGCTAAACCGACCACAACGCTTACAGCAGCTTTAACGCAAGTGGTAGGCTAACGATCTTCTCACCTGAATCTAGGTAAGAAAGCAAATAACAGTACTCAATGTCAAATTTAGACAACTGACATGTTGTTGTAAGACAGTCTGCCACTATCTGTGATCACATGACCAGAAGAGGCACTCAGGGTTTTCACATTTTCATTTGTGTTATAAACAATGTACATAATAAACAAATAATAAGTGGTGAGTGGACTCATTCTGTTTTGTAAATGCGTAACATCACCTGCTTTCTGCTCAGGTTTAATTCATAAATTATTGAGACGGAATCGTTGATGGACTCGTACCTTTCATGTCCAGGAGGGCAACAGGATGAAAGGGAGAGAAAAGGTGGGTGGGTTGTTTGGACTGGAGATGGGTGTCAGCCAAGGCTCGGTGCAAAAAGTCAGACTCAAAGAAGACTGAACCACACAGTGGACATAGAGGACTGAGGATGAGCTGTCAGACAGGGATCATTTTTTCGAGACTGGATTACTAAAGCAGTCGTTCTGGTAAATCAGGACCAGATGATGAAGCCGTATGGAAGATGTTGTTGTGGTCACTTCTATTGAGAGGCATCATCATGACAACCACAAACATGCTCTTGTGTGGCTGATATCACACCTCTGCTAATGTTAAACTACCTCCATATGCAGTTCTTATAGAGCTCTGAAGCAGACTGCTTTGATGAATTCAGTGCACAGTCTTTTTGATCACCCTCACTTTGGACTGTTGTGGATGTGCGTACAGGAAGTATCTGAACACTTTTGAACAGGATGCATAAAAGCATTGAGAGTAAAGTTGGAATTGGGAGACCCTCTTCATCCAGTCTTCGACCTCCCCCTCTGTTTCGCGGCATCGGACCGCCTGGGTCGTCTGCCAGCCTGCCCCCACACCGACGACTGCGCTCTTTATTCAGTAGGTCCAGAGCTGTGCTGCCGGCAAACACACACCCCACTGAGGTTTCAGATACGCACATTTTTACGAATATACAGGCTGACAACCATGCTCGTACAATTATGTGCCCACTGGGGTGCAGTGATGCACTCTCAGAGGATATGACAGTGTTGAATGAACTTCAGCCAGGAGTGGACTCAGATCTGCACAGGAGAGCTGTGTTTAGGTCAGGTTTGTTTGCAGACACACGGTCTACAGTGCAAGAAAGCCTTCAGGTGCAATGTGGTCAGCAGGACAGACAGCTGTTTTCTCACATCTGTCCATCTGCATGGTCCAGTGGGAAAAACAGAGGCAGACAGGGCAGACTGGTGACTCCACTACAGACATCAGAGGATCCAGCAGCGATCAAAGAAAAGCAGCAGCAGAAAAGGAGAAAGCGGAGCTACAAGGTGGACTGCGCAGGGAAACAGAAATATGTAGTGCCATCACACACCGAGAGAGAGGAGGATGCCAAGCTCTGTGAGTGGTTACAAAGTCTGGGTATTGCAGATAGCCGTGACAAGGACTCCATCACCACAAACAACCAACAGCGGCTGTTTGTATCCAGGTGCAGGAGGGTAACGGGGGAGCAAGAGACAGCGGCAAGCCACAGGAGAGACAGACGGCCCCATTTCCTCCCTCCCATCCATCAGTCCAACTCCCTCCTACATGTGCCCCTCCTGCTCCCTGAAAACTCCCCCCCACCCTCACCCTGCTCCTACCCAGACGCCCCAACCCTTTCGCTACCTATACCGCTGCTGCGGCCGTTCTCATCAAGAAGGAAGTCTAATGCTGTCGGTCAGCCAAAGAAGGGAGAGCGCTGACTTGCTCAGGTCTACAGACTGTGGCTGTGTGCTAACATTAGAGTTTCAGATTTATGTCTTGTGATGTTCTCACTGGCTCTTGAGTGATTTCTTTGAGCATATTAAAAACATTATGGATAAAGGATCTTTGTATGTTATTCTGAATTGCATCTTGATTGATCCCTTATACATTCACTTAATCTCTTTTTGATTAGATTAATCAACAGGTGGACACACTAACACAAACACTTGGCATTATTATGTCATGTCTTTTTCTCCTAACATTTTTCATAGACCTACAGGGGAACAAATAACACAAACACCTTGCAATATGTTCTTGAGCAGTGATTCCCAGCTTGGGGTGAATGTACCGCAGGGTGAACTTCTGCAGTTGCCAGGGGGTACGAGGAAAGATTGTAAAGTAAAAGGGAGCAATAATTTAATTTAAAATTCAAATTTGACATATTTAGTCTGCTGTGACACCTGAACATCACATGTTGTGGTGTTACAGATAGTTGGCAAGTGAGCAGAGCAGTCGAAAACAATTAGCTACAAGTAGGCTAGCCTCATAACTAAACACTTCAAATAAATAAATAAAAAGTACAAATAACAGATAAACAATTGCAATAGGCTAGATATCACAAATTAATGGATACATGTTTAGTCGCTAAAACTAACAGATAAATGGTTCAAATAGAAAGCTAACAGAAATAGTTAGCCTGCTTAAAAGTAGCCCAACTTTGATGGATAACTTTTGGAAAGACTAAAAGTAATAAATAATTAGTTCAATTAGACAGCTAAAAGTCACAAATAACAAATGAATTAAAAAAACAAAGCTTTAATGCTAAACATTTAGATAGCTAAAAGTAACAGATAAATGGTTAAATAGTATATAGCTAAAAGTAATTAATGGAATAAGCTAATGGATATATTTGTGACAAGGCTAAAATGTATGATTCAATTGCTGAGATAACTGAACATAAACAGTTCTAAAAAGTTAGCTAAAGGTAGGCTATATGGTTAAAACATCCCATTCTGCCAAGTTGTGTTGGCTGGGCTAGCAGGCTTAGGCCTAGCGTTAGCTTCTTATGCAAACGTGACCAAACAAACCTCAACATTGACAGTTCATCTGTATGGAAACATAAGTGTAACAGTAGCCACTTTAAAATGACTAACTGTTACTGTTACTAATACTAAAAGTATTCAGTTTAAAAATCAGTTTAAATGAACACATTCAGAACGTGATGGGTGGTGTGGATGGGTGGGGTACTGTGGGAAACAGTCAACAAAGGTTAGGAACCACTTTTGTAGAAATGTTTATGGTATTGCATCCATCCTGTTTATTGACTATGGTGCATGAAACAACTGAAGTTATTACAGAGTTGAGACAGATGTTTACTTCAGGCTCCGTGTGTGTCTGGTCTGTTGTTTTTCTGTGTCATGTCCTCAGCTCTCCAGCAGAGGGCGCTGTCCATGGAACAGACGGGAGGTGGCGGGGTGGATGTTTATTAGACTGTGGCGGTTGGGGCCTGAACAGAGCCGTACTCTGTGTCCCTGCTGAGGTGGGATCTGTGTGTCAGGACCAGAACACACGAGCCTCAGTCTTTCTTACCGCTCGCCTCACGTACCCCTCCTGCACATGTTTACCCTCAAACGCAGCCCAAACTGTTTGTGAGTGAGGCTCTTTTTTCATCGTTGCTCGCCCCCCAGCCCTCTTTCCGCCAAATAAACATTGCACCGGAAATTGCAGGGATATCTGGGATTTTTGAGAGGTCCCGGTGGAAAGGAGGCGAGGGCTAGAACAAGGGTGCTCTCTGTGACACCTTGGAGGTGAGGGGAGGGCGAAGACGCAGGAGGAAGGGGGGGAGGTCCAGAGGGGAGGGTGTGACCTTGCCTTGGGTGGTTGATGGGGTGGGCAGCATCAGTAAGATGCATATATACACTGACAAACAGGTACAGGTGACCCAGTTTCCTTTGACCCCATCAGGAGCGGCAGGGCCTGGAGTGCGTGCTAAGGCTGACCTCCCTCATCACAGAAGGGGCTGACCCAGGCTAAAGGTCAGGAGGAAATGATACTCTGTGACGCAGAGCAGACTGTACTGCGTGTCTCCTGACAGATAACGACTTCCTGGGATCGCTGTAAACCCTGCACCTGACCGACCTCCTCTTGAGGCTGTTTATATCCACTCCCATCCCGGCTGCACGAGTTGTGAATACAACAGCCATTGATGAGGCTGAAGTTTCATAACAGCACACTGACAAAGCTCGCATGAATGGCTGGGCGTGTGCTCTTTGCGTACACAGAACACCACCACCCCCTCCCGCCTTTGTGCGTGAGTTTTGTCCCGGCTCGCTCCCCGTAAATCCAGACGTCTTTATTTGATAATAACAGATTGGTGGCACAACTGGGCCTGTTGAGCAGATTGTGCCAAGAGGATGATTGCAGTAGATGACCTTGTATTTACTTCAATTAGTGTGAAACTGTATCCTCCATGATTTTTTACTCTCCTCACATGTCCCCCTTTGTCGCCATCTTTTTTTAAATGACTCCTCGCTTTCTGTCTGCGCTCACCACTGGCCTGTAATTGGGATGTTCTGACCGTCAGTTCTTTATGTACACCACGTCCTGATTATAGTCACACAAGCCAAATGCAGCACATATATACACTGTATATACATATGGGGACAACCGGATTTGTACAAATAGAAGTTCAGATGAAAGCCTGTCACATGTGTCCTTAATGGATTGAGGATGTGAGGATGTTAAAACACAGGGCTGTGTAATGTGTGTACGTTACGATGAGCACGCAGCCTCACGTCCTGATGAGAGTGTGAATCTGTGAGCCTGTAATATGGAATGTGTTTGGATGTGGATGACACACCTGGCAGCTGTACGAGTGTGTGTTCCCTCCCCGTCTCCTTTCCCCAGCTCGACTCATATACCGATCTATGTTTCAGTGTTTGGGAAGTCAACAGTAGAGTTCCTGTTCTTGGTTTAAAAATAACTTTGGGACTTAAATTCCTTGTCCCCCCTCCTCTTCTCATCCTTTCTTACTGGCACTCTCCTAACCTCTCCCTTTGCTTGTTTTTCTTTCCCCGTTCCTTTCTGTTTTGGAACAGGCTGTGCAGTCTACGTCTTTCTTTTTTTCTTCTTTCAATCAGCTCGTGTCTGTCCATGCTGCAAAAACACACGTGAACATACACAGAAAATTCAGAAAAAAATGTGATTGTACTTTTTATGTTACTCAGTTGATCGCCATTTTCAGACACAAGACACAAGCACGGAGAACAATAAGACAAATAGAGAAAAAGTGAATAAGATCCATGATGATGACAACAACAGTGGTAAAAGTACACAAAAAAACAGCAAAATTAGGGTGAAAAATAAAACACGGCTGGGAGGCACCACCGTGTCTAACACCAGCTCGCTAACATGCTCATGTTAAGCACAATTGTTCTCAAACTTACTTAACATATTTGCATGCTAACCTTTGCTGACTTATTTTAAGAGGTTCATCACACTGAGACGCTCTGCCGTCAAAACCATTGTGTTCCTATGATACCGTGCTCCTGGTGTGCGCTCCTCTGTTGCGTCACATTTTTCTAGTGGTTTTTGAATACACATAAAAGTTAAGATAATTCAACTTGTCTGTACAAGGTGCAGAGTTTTGTGGCATTTAGTGGTGAAGTTGTGGATTGCAACCAACTGAACACCCCTCACCTCGCCCTTTCCGTCTCAGCTGCTTCAAGTGCCAAAGGCCCGGTCTATAGGCAGTGTTGAAACATGACGAGGCAGCATGGCAGCCACTGTAGAGGAGGACCTGCTCCCACTCATTCTTAGGTCACAAAAACACAACAAATCTTAGTTTCAAGTGATTATATATTAATGAAAACGTTATTATGAATATTATTTTACATTTCTGGACCTCAAATGGAGCTTATAATGTGCACCACCCACAAAATAATAAAACCTTGATAGTGAGACAGAGATTCTGTACGAGCCATGCCACAAAATAAAGCTGTTCACTTTAGGTAACTATTTATGCAACATATTATGCAATATATCAAAAAAGCAAGTCTGAAATGAAATAGATTTTTTTTTAAAGATTGTTATTTTGGCATTTTTGTTGTTATTCAACAGTCAATGAAAATACAGACAGGAAACCATCTGATGCTCTTCCAACCAAGTCTGACTATGAAAAATGATAATAACCTCCCTCTTTTTTTGTGTGCCACTTCCCACTTTGATGCAGCACAAAGTGTTTATATAAAAAGAGTCGTCTGGAGTGATATTATCTGGACTGGACAGAGGAGGGAGCTTCAGGCTTTGACATAATGCAGCCTCGCAGCTAAAGACATGTTAATAATGACTTGCTGGAATTCCATATGCAGCTTTAGTTTCCTGACACGACGAGAACTCAGTCTTACGATAAAGATCTTCAATCCTGGAAGGAAAAGTGCCTCACGTACAGCCTGTGTGTACCCGTGTACACCCATATTAATGTGTGTTTGTAGGCCGTGCTGTATAAAGAGTGAGAGGAGTGTTGCAGCAGGTGTGGCAGGGGCTCTCCTAAACAAACACTCCACACCTGTCTTCCTCTGCCCCTCCTCTCCACCTCCATTCCTCCTCATGTACAAACACACTCTTTCTCACACACACACACACATATACAAACACACAGACACACAAAGCTCTCCTCATGTCAAAACCACCACCTCTCTGCTTGACTCACGGTGTTGTGCTCTTTGTGGCAAAGAATCAGAGCTGCTTTTGTTCCACTGACCTCACTCTACTATCCTGTTCTATCTACTTTCTAATATTTCCATGGCTCTGTGCATGTGCCTCACACCTCTCCCTCTCTCCCTCCCTCACCCCCAGTCTGACTGTCTGTCTTTTATTTCCACTGACTTGTTTTTCGAAGGTTTGATCTGTTTCTCACCTGCCGCTGCTCGCCTTTTTCCCCCCGTCACCCTCTCTCTCCTCCGACCATTCCTTTGACTTTATAATAGTAGTGACAGGGAGGTTTTCCAGTGAACTCTTAAAGCAGACTTGTGTCACTTTAACCATTACGAGTTGACGTTCGTTGTCAGCTCAGAATGTAAAGGTCACGGCGCGGGGCAACTTCCCAGTAGCAGTGTCTAGTATCCCGAGAGCTAATGAATGCCTCTACTTTGGTGTGTTGGAAACTCTGCATGTTTGTTTATTATGTCTGGGATGGAAGCCACCAGGACCAAAGTGGAGGAGACACATTCTTTGATGAGTCAATGGAACTGAAATATGAATACAACAACAACAACATATTTCTCCCCCTGTACGAGTGTGTGCAAACACACACACACACACACACACACACACACACAAACAAGCTTCAGAGAATCCAGGGTTTTTTTCTTCATTTTCTCTCTTCGTGTTGGGTTTGTTTACACGGCCCTGTTACATCACCTCCGCGCTCTGACAGAGAGAGACGGATTGTGTGGGAAGAGGATGGAAGTTTGGTGAATACATAATTTTGCTCTCTGTGTAGGCCTCTGTGTGTGTGAGAACATTCTGTATGCAGTGTACTGTACGTATGAGGGTGTGTTGGCCACAGGTTGTGCTTCAAGTATCACCGTTAAAAGTCACGGCAGCTGTTTTTCTGATGCAAGCTTTAAAAAAATCCAAGTGGTCGTTTATAACAAGACTTATTCTGAAGGTTCTGATCATCTGGATAAAATATATTTAGTCTATTGCACAAAAAAAAAAGAAAATGTTTAAATCAGTTTCAGGTTGTGACTGTATGTCCTATCTAAGTAGCTGGGCCACCATTTTGGTCCACTCCGAAATATCTCAATAACTATTAAATAGATTGCTATGCAATTTGGTACAGACATTCAAGGTTCCCAGAGGATGTATGCCACTGGTTTTACGTCTGGGACAATCAACCATCAGGTTCATATTTGTGGTTTTAATTAAATTTCTCAACAACCATTTGATAGAATTAAAGGGGCACTATGTACTTTTGAAGAAAAAATTCAAACTCAAAATTTTTGTATTTTTGTATTTACGACATTTATAAGGTAAATATTTATTTTTTCCATAACTGAATAAACAAGCTGTTCTCAGATGAAAATAAGGTCCCAGAACACTGTTTGAAGCTAGAAAGGTGGCAGGGTCTGCCACATGTAAACAAAGTATAACAGTATGAAATTGTGTTGTCTTTTAAGGTCAGTTTGCTTATTTGTTTTATTAAGTCATGAAAACAAAGAGAGTTTGTTTATTTTGTTTGTTTGGGCATAAAATTCAGTCAATGGAAATTTCTTCCCCAAACAACATAGTGCACCTTTAATCACTTTAAAGCCCAACATGGATTCTATTGGCTGTCTGTCCCTCTGCTCCGGTCTTTTAGTCCAATTAACTGCACAGAAAGCCATATTATTTGTCTAATATCTGCATTAAACATTCTCCAGAAGGCAGCAACACCACAAATATGGCAGAGAGATACAGTTGAGTGAAGCCAAGCAGGCAGCTTGCGATTAGCTCTCACTCAAAGCGCCCACACGCCTAAGTATCCGTAACTTGAAGCCTTCATATAATTTAAACAAGTGAGTTGTATAAATATTAACTCTCAGTGGTCATGAAGGGATAAATTAGAGACTAAGACCATTTCTTGTACCTGGCTGTAAACTGTATTTAAACAGGTTGTATTTATGTTGTAATGTTGAGCATTTTAACATGAACTCTAATGGGGATTGACTCACTTGTCAATAGCCTGGAGTGGCTATTCAAGGAAATACAGTTTTTGGTACTTTCGCAATGGCTTCATTTCCTAGCCTCGAGTTTGCCGCTTACTTACATCGTTATATCAAAAGGCCTCACTGAACTGACCCTAGTGTTGCTTGTAATTACTGTTTGGTACGGTGTGTTTTTACGGTGCGTTGTTGTATGCATACTGTATGTTATATGCAGTGTCTGTCTGACAGGTACAGTGCTGTGAAAAAGAATTTCCCCCTCTAATAAAGAGCAAAAAAATGATATGCTGTGAGAGATGTAATAAAAGAATTCTCACCATCAACCAAACATTTACTCTTGTCTGCTATGTTTCTGCGAATATGACAGCAAAGTCGTAAAGTGGTGTACCAAACATTTTGGCTGACTGTCAGAGTTGTTTTTCTGCCTTGAAGGGGTGTTCGCGTTAATTTTCCCTGTTGGAAACACATTTTTTTTGGCTATTCTGGCACCATATAAGTGCAAAATAAGTTCTAATAAGCAAATGTTATCATGCTAACAAATGCGTAACTATGATTGTGCATGATAAACATTGTACCTGCTAAACATTATGGGCATGTTAGCATGTTAGAGTTAGCATTTAGCTCAAAGCACTGCTGTGACAGCCTCACAGAGCTGCTGGCATGACATTAGTCTTGTTGTACAAGATTAAATGGTTAAAAAAAATCGGTTCCATTGTGCAACAGACAGAATATTTTTTCATCAAGGTGTTTAGACGAGTCCTTGAGGTTTCTAGAAAGACTTTCAGAACAGTGTGGAGAGCTCTAAAGCGACTTTATGTGTTCATATGAAAAATATGCTTAGTAATGGTACCACATGAGAGGCACAAAATGGAGCTGTACGTGCTTTTGTACTTTTGAGTGCTATTGGAGTGAGCTGGTGTTATGCAAATATAAGTATGCCTGCAAGAGGTGTATGCAAGTGTGTGCAGCACAACATTACTAAATGCACCTCTCTATAAGTGACCATTTGGTTAAGTGCAGGGGTGGTTTATAGAGGATGAAGGAGGGTTGATATCTTCCCCGCTGACACAAATGACTGCAGACATCCCTCTGCCTAATGATACATTTTAGGGAACCTGCAAGGGAAAACAACAATTTAGCCACCCACAATCCCTCTCACTGAATCTCAGCAAGCAGCCCACTGCGGCTGCCTGTGCCACTGGTGAACACTTTGATGCAACGTTGGTGTGTTTGAGGGCCCATAAATGTGGAATATGTATTTAAGCCCCTCACATAGAGTATCAGTGTGTACATTAGCCACCAGCTCAGGTAGAGCAGATGGCTGGTTTCCTGTGTGCGTGTCTGCAGGAGTGACAGGAAGATTATCCAGGCGGTCCTCACCTCCGCTCAATGAAAACCTTAAACCAGTTGAACTGAATTCTTGTCTGTTTACATGGGTAGCTGTTTGTGCATGTGTGTGTGTGCGTGTGTGTGTGTGTGCAGGCCTGGGAACCTCTGAGTAGGTAAAAGGGATGTAGGGGCTAAAGACAGGATACGGAGGGAGGAAAAGAGAGTGATGAATTGCACGGGAGATTATCATAATCATTTTCAACATCACTATCACTCAATCATGTAGCTGTACCCCGCTCCAAGGAACACTCTGCTCTCCTTGTACATGCACTTTATCTGTCCAGCTCTTGTCTAAAAGTATTTTTATAAAGTGGGGGAAGGAAATTCCTCGCTGTTTTCCATGGCTGCCCCCAGTATTAATGTAGCACAGACTAGCAGCTGAGTATATTTATTTTACTTTTCACAAAGCAGCAGCCGGACAGAGGTATGCGTGTGAAAAGAACTTTAAAGCATCAAAAATATTATTTTCGCTTGAACATAAATAAATAAACACCCAGAAGCCAGGTCCTCTTTGGAATGTAGTAATTCTGAATTTTTATGAATGACTGCATTCATGCTTGGCCACGCCCCCGCCTCCAAACCTCAGCTCTCCGTGTTGGAGCTCCAAGCCCCGCCCTCCTCCCCTCCCTGTAGGGATACCTTGGCCGCGCGCCTGCCTCCTAATTGGTTGAAGGAGGTCCGGGGTGGGCGTGGCTGCCATAAAAAGCACGGGGCTGATATAAAAACAAGGCTCAAACTTTGATCGATGAAAATTTACAAGTGATGGGAGGCATTTGAAGAGCAGTGCGCATGTCGGATTTAACCTCTGTGGACAAAAGCTATTGTTTCTAAGCCGGTGGAGGATTTATTTTTATTTATTTTTTTACATTTTTAAAAAAACCTTTTCTCCTCTTTGATGTGATTCAGCTGGCAGCATGGGGATTCTGCTATTATGTGCTGTCTTGCAAGTGTTGACAGTCGGCTTGGTAAGTCTGCTCTCTGTCACTTCTCCATGTAAACACTGAGGAATATAACACTCACGTGCCTGTACTCTACTGTAACAACGGCTCGAGCGGATTTGAGCTGCAGTCGTCTGGTTACATTTACAGCCTGGTGAAATCTTACCCACTATTCATCTCCACACACGTGGATCATAATGTCGAAACTATACGCTTACTCCCCACAACATGACTCAGTGTTTCTGATAATGTTTGGAGAATTTGTGGTTATATTTTCTGGCTTCCAACATGTGGTTCGGGGACCACCATAAGTCCATGAGGGATGCGTCAGGGGGTCCTAAGCAAAATGAGTACCAGGCTGGTTAAGGATAAGAGTGCACAGTGTGTGTATGTATGTGTGTTACACTGTAGTTTATTATTAAGTAGCATTTTACTGTTGTTGCAGTTGTACAGTTGGTTAGTTTAATTTACATTGTTATAAGAGCCGTTTAATAAATGACGAAGAATATTTTCCTCTGAAATGTAATCGAGTAGCATGAAATTGAATTACTTGAGCCAAACAGCTCAAATTTGTACCTGAGTATAGTCCTTATTTCACCACTACTTCTACATACTTATCCACACTAAACTGTGGATAAGTATGTAGAAGTAGTGGTGGACATTTCAGTCAGAATACGCTGATAAAACATGGAGCAAACGCGTGTATGGAAGCACTTAATGGCCATTGGTTAATTATATTTTAATTATTACTTTATCTCGAGATAACAAAATTAGAAAATTAACCCATTGTCTCCTGAAAACACTTGTTATTCCATGATAATGACACAAATAACTTTGAGAAAACAAATAAAGTTGCCGTCATTATCACTGGAAAACTGAGGAAAAAATATTTTTGGGCTTCTGTACTTTTGTTTGACTGGGGTATTTGTAAGTGTTTAAAAGGTTTCTTCACCCTTTTACAAACTATATGTGCCTTCGCTTCTATCTCTGTGTAGGTCCAAAATTACCCTACAGTAATATTATCCAACAGTTATACAAATGACTACAAAAATACACTTAAGGTCAATATGAACCCACTGCACGCTATAAATACCTACAGGAATATTAAGGGACTTGTATTTGGGGGATGTTTCAAGTACGAGTGATAACGCTAAAAATTTAAAGCTATTGTCACTGCATCGTGTAATGTCCAACTTTCTGAGACCCAAAAGAGTGACTTGGACCGGTGAAAGTGACACACCAGGACCTGGCCTGGGTTTAGACAGTGACAGAGTCAGGAAGGGATCCCTTAAGATGATCTGACTGTGGACAGTCAGATGGGCAGCTCTCTGTGATCTCAGTGCCTGCTGGGAGTTGTTGGATTGGCTCTGGTGTGTGGGGAACAAAAGATGTAGGAGCAGGAAGGTGAGTGGGAGGTGGGAGGTGGGGGTGGGGGGGTTTGGGTCAGGGAGCGTACCTTTCATCCCCGCTTGCCTGGCGAATGCCAAGCGGAAGGCGACAGAGGGTTACAGATATCCCTGTGGGGCCTGGGACAGTGCTGGGTATTCAGCTAATGTTTAAGCCTCACACACTTTGAGGAATTTCTGTGATCTGTGTAACATGAGTCACACTATTGTCCTGGTGGGCTCAGTGTGCCTTGCATGGAAAATGCACTGTATGAAGTTGTTTTGCTAATATTCAGGCCAACTGAAGTGTACTTTATATCCGTCACTGTAGGTGAGTGCTGGCTGTCCGGTGGTGTGTGACTGTCCGGCTGGACCTCCATCCTGTCCCCCAGGAGTGAGCTCAGTCCCGGACGGCTGCGGATGCTGCAAGGTGTGTGCGGCTCAGCTCAACCAGGATTGCCACGAAGGACGGCCCTGTGACCACCATAAAGGCCTGGAGTGCAACTATGGCAATGATGTGGGCCGTACCCATGGCATCTGCAGGGGTACGTACCACAGAGGAGGTGGTGGTGGGGAGGCTGAGAAAGAGGAGGGGTAGGGCTGGAGGGTTGGAGGGTCAGATGCAGGAGGAGTTTTTGGGTTTAGATTGGGCAGAGGTTGGGGTTGAGCGAGGGAATGTGTAACTTCAGGGTGGGGATTCTGGCTTCTGAACCAAACGGCTGGAGTCTCTCTTTGATAGGGGCTTCAGGTTTGAAGCCTGTGCCACGTTTCAAAAACAGAGCACCTTCATGAGCTGCGACTGAAACCTGGCCAACTCTGTGATTTATATAAGTAGTTCAGTGTGTACACAAACAGCCCCATGAAACGCACACACACACACACACACAGTGGTATTTTTATATGTGTGTTTATTTGGGGGTGTTTCTATATAAAGGGGGGTATCCGGGGTGTTCTGTGGGGAGTCCCTCTGAGGGAGCAAAGGGGAAGGACATTGTAAACAAGTCAAAAATTCCTCTCAGGTCTAAGAATAGAGCTTGCTTCATATATCTGGAGATAGTGTTTCTCTCCCTCGCTCTTCTTGTCTACCTTCCATGCATATCAAAGATAGGCTTACATAAGAGCCACTTCCTGTTTGTCCTTTCCTCCTGTCACTTTCTTCAGGTCAAGAATATTTGATATCTGAACTCTATGGTCTTGTTCCTCAACCTGTCTGTCTGCTTCCTTCCCCTCAGCGAAGGCAGAGGGCCGCTCGTGTGAATACAACGGGCGGATCTATCAAAACGGCGAGAATTTCCGCGCTGGTTGCAAGCACCAGTGCACCTGCATCGATGGAGCGGTGGGCTGCGTCCCCCTCTGCCCCAGCCACGTGCCCCTGGCGTCCCCTTCCTGTCCTGCTCCACAGCTGGTCAAGGTGCCAGGCCAGTGCTGCCTCAGCATCGACTGCCACAAGGGAAGCACCGTCGTGCCCCCAGTGCACCGCAGACCCCAACCTCCAGCTTACCCGCCTTACCCCTTCATTCCCTACCCATCCTACCCTTACCCGAAGCCTTATCCGAAACCGTACCGGAAGCTGTACCCCTACAAACCCAAGAAGGAGAAGGACACCCTTGGCAACGAGCTGGTGGATGTGGGGCGCAAGTGGGACAAGCCGCGTGGAAACAAGCACCTGGCGGGTAAGAGAGGGTGCCGCCGTGTCGCCTCGCTCAGAGTGCCGTCTGTTTCCTCTACGCAGTAAAGCATCATGTTTATGTTTTAGCCATTTTAGCCTCCTGACGCACAAACGGCCTCACTGTGAGCCTTTTCCCTCTGCATCTGCGTGTGTGTGTGTCAGCATTTATGTGAGGCTTGTTTTCCACTGGCTCCTTGCACACCAGAGGTGCTCTCTCTCTGTGTGCTCACACACACACACACTGCTCTCACACAGCACATACCTCTGTCACCCAGCTTTCCCCTCTCTGTAATCACCCTCTCTATGCGTCAGTGTTGCCTGTTCAGTGAATGAGGCTAGTGTGCTTTGCATCTCTGGTCCTTTCCTTCGCCCTCTCTCTCCCACTGGCCCTTTTCCCCCCAAACTTCACTTTTGCTGATCTCGCTTCTCTTTCTCTGACCCTCCATATTTTGCATCGTGCATTGTCGTTGTCCCTCACACCACCTCTCTTTGATCTCTCCTAGCCTGGAGACAGGTGGGAGATCAGTGCGTGGTTCAGACTACTTCCTGGTCCCAGTGTTCTCGGAGCTGTGGGATGGGCGTCTCCTCTCGTGTTACCAATGACAATGCCCGGTGTAAGCTGATCAAGGAGACGCGCCTGTGCAACATTCGGCCCTGTAGCTCCATGTCTATCCCTGTCAAGGTGAGGAATGTCTTTGGTGCTTTTAAGATTCTCATAAGGGGATACATTACAGTCCTTCAACCATGCAGTCCAGCTACCATGCTAAATAGATTCAGGAAAAGATTGCTTTCAAGGGCTCAGATTGGTATTAATATCATGGCATGTTTACAGCCCCCGCCCCTGAATCTCTCTGTTCCTGGAGCCCTTTCTGGTAAATTCTGTCTATTCATGGTTCTGTTGCTGTGTGGGGAACATCCCTCGCAGGATGACGCCAGAGTTGGTTCACGCTTCTTCATGCTCAGTTGACGGTTGTCCCAGTGTGAATTAAGGTGATTTAAAGCTTAAACCATTAGTTCAACATTTTGGAGGTCACAGAGAGTCAAATAAAAGGAAAAAATATGAAACTAATGTCAGCACAAAGACTGGAAACAAGGGGAAACAGCTAGGCTGGCACTGTCTGAAGGTAATAAAATCAGCGTAGCATCACCTCTAAAGCTTATTTATTAACTTGTTATATCTTGTCTGTGACATGGTACCAGTGTGTTTATGGACCAGACTGTTTCTTAGCTGGCAGCAGTGACTTCCTGGAGTCTCCGTTGACTGTCTGGCAACTGCTCAGAGCAGAGAAGTAGAGCGGCACATACAATGCTTTAATCACAATTACATATGACGTCAGAAAAAGACTTCACTTTACTTTGTCACCATGTTCCCAAATTTCCTTTTAAAGGAGACCTATTATGCTTTTTCTTCTTCTTCTTCTTCTTTTATAGGTTCTTGTGCATGTAAAAGGTCTTGAAAGTTAAAGTGTACAACTTAGACAGCAAATAATAGTTTTACATAAAACTTTTCAGAGACTTGACAAAGGAAAAGCTCTCCCTCGTTTGTCTGTGGGTTTGGGTTTGCATCTCCCTCCCACACTGGACCTGCGACACTCAGCTGCACTCATTGTCTCTTTGCTTTGTGATTTAAAGAGCACTCTATTCGCCCACTCTATTGCTCTCCATATTTCACCAGAAACATTCTGCCTCCCGCTGTGAGCCACTCAGGAGGCTGATGGCTTGTTATGCACCTGTTTCTCTGCTCTCCCAATGTTTGTAGAGCTGCTGTGGGTGTTAATGTGTATCAGTGTCAATCCTTGACTATTGTTGGCATGCTCCTCTCTCTGGCACTCATCTGTTGTTCTGACCTTTATTTTGTTTTTCCCTGTCTATGTACTTAACTGGATTAGCTCTGTTATTCGTGTCTCAGAGCTTGAGTAATGACTTATTTTATTTTGCTGAGCAGTATGGCAGTTCTGATTCCAGGCAAATGGCAATGTGATCCTACAAAGCTTTCACTGGATATCAGTGTTAAGTTTGCTCTACATTGCTGTAGTGTGTAGCATTGCAGCTGAACCAAAGACAATGTGGCCTTGCTATCATAGAGGCCCTTGGGATGGCAGTGGTGGTTACTCAGTCGATCCACAACTTTGATCCAGAGCTGCTAGCATGGCTGTAGAGTCATATTAAATTCAATCTTTCTTTCTTCTTTCTCCCTCCACAGAAAGGAAGGAAGTGCTCTCGTACCCATAAGGCCCCTGAGCCGCACCGCCTGTCCTACGCCGGCTGCAGGAGCACTCGCCTGTACAGGCCTAACTACTGCGGTGTGTGTAGGGATGGTCGTTGCTGCTCACCCCGTCGCACACGCACCGCCAGCGTAACCTTCTCCTGCCCTGACGGCGAACGCTTCAACAGGTCTGTGATGTTCATCCAGTCCTGCAAGTGCAGCGACGAGTGCAACCATCTCAACGAGGCCGCCATGCCTCCGCAGCGATGGCTCTACGGAGACACACACAAGTTCATCGACTAGTGGTACCATCCCCCCAACATTCCCTCACAAAAAAAAGACATTAACTCCCCCATAGTGATCCCCATTATAGAATAGCTGTCCTTAGTGTATCTATGAGTAGACGCAAGCGAGGTGCACACGTCAACAACATCTCTTCTGGAAGATTATTTGGGGAGGAATGGGGAGAAAAAGAATTAATCAGATGGGCCAATCTCCAACTTTGAAAGAGCGAAGTGACCAGCCCCTGCTTTAGTGTAGTAAAAAGTTGTTTCTGGCCTGGCCAGACTTCAACAGACTGTGACAAAATTTTTAACATGGATGTGACCAGCCGCCATGTTGCTGCCATGCACCGAACGTCCCCTGAACTCTGAGACTTTTGTCGGGGACGCTGCTGTTGCCTTTGTTGATGGTGTGGATTCACATCAACAGGTCTGACTAGGCAATAGAAAGCTGGTCCAATGTTGCATTGGAGCAAAATATGAAACCAGCTGGAATCATATGTCTGTACACTCCAATAACTTAGTATTGATAAACCAAATGAAGACCTGACAGCAAAGACTCTGAAGAAGATGGAGGAGCATCTCAGATGCTCTTACAGGAGTGTGGCTTGTGTCTTTTTATGGTATTTATTCACTGGTATTTATTGTTGAGACAGACATGATGACACAGTAGCCTGCCACCAGGGAAGGCGGTGCTGCTATGTTTGGAGCATTGCCGTGGCTGAACAGGGATCTGAGAGGGACAAAACAGCTGAGAGCTGTCAGCCATGACAGGGAGAGGAGGACTCCCACAGATCTGGGGCTCGACCCCTGGGTCGCATCGGAGGTCACGGCGGTCAGAAAGCCATATCTAATGATGGATGATGAAGGCTGCAGGAGAAGAGGAGTTATGTACTGGAAAAAGACAAGAGTTGAGCCTGATGGGTTGAGGCTTTGTGCGCATTAGCAGGGAATATGTCAAAGGTTGTTTACACAGCTGGACTCATCCCCTGCCTTGCCTCCACAAGAAACTGAGACATTTAGCAAGCACCAGAAGAACAAGCCTGGGATTCTGGCGCCAAGAAGTCGACCGCCTAATTCCGTGCAAATTACAATCCTGACTCTGACGGGCAGTGAGAGAAAATCAGCCACTCTCGTTTGCTATAAAAATACAATTTGAAAACTGAGGTAAACATGTAATTTGTGTGTGGCGGGTGGAACCGCTCTGGTGCCTGATCTGGCCTGTAATCGAGCAGCATGCCAGCTCACTGAAGCGAAACAATAACTCATACTTCTTCGTGTCTTAGTGGTGTCTGTTTGTGAGCGCTGCTGTCAGTCAACAGCACTGTCAGGGGCAGAGAAGAGCTTGACGACCGTGCAGAGGACAATAAAAACATTAAAGGACATTTTGAGGGAGAGAAATTCTGTATTCTTCTACCGTATTCGTGGCCAAAATCTTTGACTGACTCAAGGACCCAAGCATCTTATTTGACTTGGACTTGGGTTAAAGTTCATGCACCTTACACCAGCCTTTATGATCTTTTATCTCATGCAAAGGTAATTTAAAAGGTCAGTTTAAACAGATTTTTATATCTTTGCTGAATACACATTTAAAACAGGTGATTCTAAATTATTTGAAGCACCATTTTATCATTTAAAAGATTTGTTTTCTCTTGTGCCATAAGGTAATGGCAGCTTAGACATGATTTCGGCTTTCTGTGAAACTGGAAGACATTTACATTTTCTACATCTTCTACGTTAGAACACTTTCTTAGTGGAGAGACTGCTGCCTCTAAGCCAATGGGGTTTTAAATTGGTGGTTAAAACAAATTGTGTTTGGTAATTGTTCTTCATGTTGCCATTACTATTTGCCTATGTAGAAGCTGTGGTTTTGGTAATGTATGTCTAGTTTTGTTAAAGGACACTATAGAGCAGCTATGTACAGATGCATTGTTACCTTCTATGTAGTTCTATCTGCTGTATAAGGGTCATCCTTTTACCGAGTTATACTGAAGTAGTCCATGTATAGTTTAGCAGGGTTCAGATCCTCTACGAGCATTGAGTGCAAATTTGGAAGCATGATGATTACGTGCCTGCTAGTGTACATTATTACCATCTGTAATGATAGAGTCATGCTTTTTAGAATTACACATTTAAAAACTTCACAAAGAGGTGAACAGTAAATTTTCAATGTTCCTCACAACTACTTATCTTGGAAAGTGGCTGCCTAACACACATTTGATGTTAGAATTGGAATGGGTTCATCATTTTGCATTTTTCAATAAAGACATTTTCACTCCTACACTTTGTGTTCAGCTTTTAGCAAAATGATAATTAGTCTTCCATCGTGTGAAGAAAATTACCCATGTTGATCATCAAATTATTCTCAACAACAGCTTTGGGGGCACTACTTTGAGCCAAATACCAAGATCAATTACAATAACAGCATGTTAGTATGCTAATATTTGTTAATTAGCACTTAACAAAAAGTACATAAGGGAGTCATTAACTTGAATAATGGACGATAACTAAAAATTTGACCTGATGGTGGAACTACAGGAAATGTCAACGTAATCAGGATTTATCTCATACGATACGGCAGGATATAGGATATTTTGACTTAATGTAATTCCTGACTCACTATTTTATTGAAAGTAGTAATTTTTATATTTCAAACATTTGATTACATGATTTTTGGGTCTGTACAAAACAGGCATGTTCTTTTATGTCTGGAGTCTAGGATTTTTAGCACCACGGTGCCTCACTAACATGATTTCAATTCTTCAAAAACAATATGGTAATTGCATGTTACCAAATTGCGCCCCAGTTTGGACCAAAGTGGACAGACGGACAGCACCACCAATGGAACCACTATGCTGTGCGTGTGGCTAAAAGCCCATTAGTGCCAAACTGTTATCTGACTGCTTGTGGATCAGTGTTCATTGAAGGTTTTAGCTTGTTGAACAAACATTTTGACACATTGTTGTGATTGTAGTTGTGTGTCAAAATATTTAAAATAAAAAATAAAAATCAAGGTACCAACAGACATATTTCACAATACAGTGTGCCTATACTTAAAATAAAAATGGGTAAATTCACCACTAGGACTCCACTTTGTGACTTCTTTTATTGGAGGCATTCAGTTGGATATTCAAAGAAAGAGCTGCCATATAAGCCAAAATTGTTTTACTTGATGGTCACTACATGTCTACTTGATTTCTTTGTAATGATTAACTCTTGCAGTGGGGGAAAAAAAACACAAAACTTCCTATACAAACTAGTTCAAACATTTAAAAAGGGGCTAAAAATCACTTTTACATGTTCCTCAGAACTACTTCCCTATACGTCTCTGTGGAGCTCTGCTTGAGATGGAAATCAATGATAATGGCGTAGAGACAATAATAGCCCTACAAGAGACCACAACAGTAAAAATGGCATTTTATAAAAAGTTTTAATTTCATTAAAGTAAAACAAAGCAAAAAATAGTAAAAGACAAATTAAAATCGACCATACCGCCCCATCCCCAAAAACTGACAATAAAAATAAATGTTTGGTGAACACAGAACAGAGCAGAGCTTTCAAAACAACAGTGAAGTACATCTACTTCCAAATACAAGACACAAGATCCATGAAGAGGAGACTTCTGCTTGGCTGGAGGACTCATCTGGACTGCTCGACTAAAGAGGGACAGAAGAGAAGAGACATGAGTCGGGCATGTGAAAGACCAGCGCAATGAGCAACAGCTGAGCATACCAACTTTTCACCAACAGGTTAAACATGTAAGGGCAGTTTCCATTTGATGAGAGCGCCACAGTTACGTGGCAGCACCAACTGCTGCCTGTAGTTGCCAAGATGTCTAAAGGTTTGTAACACCGGTCGAGTATCTGTGGAGCTATGTTCAATAGGCAAATTCTTACCAGATTAAAAACAACCCAGCAAATCACAGAAACATCAACATGTTACAGTGATAGGTTGTTTAAATAAAAGTGCTTTCAACCCATTAATCTACAAATTACAATCATTCCAACGGGTCACCACAGCAGGCATTCGGAAATGGAAACACTTACTGTAAGAGGAGATGTCAATCTCATCTGGCAGCTCAGCCACGTTGACCTCAAAACGGTCCTGCACATCGTTCAGAGTCTTGGCGTCAGTCTCATCAGACACAAAGGTTATAGCCAGGCCTTTGGTCCCAAACCTACCAGCACGGGCAACCTGACAGGCACAGCGAAGGCCAGAGTGAGTTGCATCACAAAAACATGTGGAGAAAATCCAATACTGGTCATTACATCTATTACAGGGTAAAATCTAACCACCTTTAAACGGTACCTAAAGCAAAAATGTTTACAGAATTTTGTGTACCCACAGAATTCAATGTATATCGTCACTTTTTCCCAGCTGTTCATACTAACTTTGTATGTTTTACTTATAATTAATTCTCGGAAATTCTGAAATAAATATAAGGACGTGATTGGTTCATTTCATTTACAGTATTAGATTTGTGGGGTACATGAGTGATTGTGTGGATGAGACACCAGATTATGTTGAAAATGAAGCATTGAGAGTATTTAAGAGAATTCAAGCATTTCCTAACATTAAAAACAATTAAAAGTAACTACAGGAAACCCTGGTAATACTTTACACAATGAGCAACTCACAGAACCATGCAGCCATTATGGCAAGCCACTTTCCTTATTCCCAGAATGTTGCAGAGACATTTCAAACAAGAAATATAACAGGTGGAAAAATGTGCAGGTATCTCTGCCACCAGTTCTCACCCTGTGTAAATAGGTGTCAGAATCTTCTGGCATGTCGTAGTTGAAGACGATATTGACCCGCTCGATGTCCATCCCTCGGCCAAAGAGATTAGTGGCGACCAGGATCCGCCTTTGGAAGTCCTTGAATTGCTGATAGCGAGACAGCCTGTGGAGTAAGGACGAGGAGGAGGAGGGAGAATTATCAACACAGCTGCTGTAGGCATTACTGGACTGTATCCCTCTTTGAAGGCAATGATGTGTTGAGTTAACTGATGAGGCCTCATGCTCCATAAACATACTTAGCATTCAGAGCTCAATAGAGCATATGTTTATGAGAGTGGGTATGTAAGAGGAAGGTGTGTGTGTGTGTGTGTGTGTGTGTTCGCGTCTCACCTCTCTTCCTGAGCCATTCCCCTGTGGATGGAAATTGCAGGGAAATTTTGTTCCACCAGAAGCTGGGACAGAGCGATGCAGCGCTGGACTGACTTGACAAAGATCACCACCTAGAGGCAAAGCAAAGGCAGTGAAACACAGCTATTGAGACCTGCAACCTAAATCACTATTTGGATTTCTAATGGTATTCAGATCCTGAATTAGGGATATCAAATTGAGTGGAACTTCTCAGTGACTGTGCAGCATTAAAGGAATAGTTTAGCATTTTGGGTGATACAATTATTAACTTCCTTGCCAAGAGCTAGATTGTGAGTTTGATACCACTTTCATGTCTGTATGCTCAAAGCCACACTGTAGGCAGCACCCAGTTAGCTTAGCAAAAAAACGGAAAGAGGAGTAATACACTTACCAAATTCATGTAAACAAACAAAAAAACAACAACACTTCAGTTCACTTATAGGCGTGTATGCGTCAGACTATGTCTTGGTTGGAACATGTAACTTCCTGTCTCAACTGGATGCCTGATAGCTGCTCAGAGCCAAGAAATAGTCTGGCACAAAACCCCACAATACCATGCATCAATACCCTTTTTTGTACAGATTAAACAAAATACAAAGTACTAAATGGTGTAGTGTTTCTGGTAGGTGGATTTTGTTACCTTTTTTGCTCAGCTAACTGGCTAACATTACTGTGATGTCAAAGACGTTCAAACTCCAAATTCAGTTGGTTTTTTTTATGTCCAGACTGTAGCCAGATTGATTTTAGGAGGTGTGGCAGTAAAAAAAACACATGAACTGCAATTTCCGCACACTAGATCCAAGCGACATTTACAGATGAGTTTCAGTTGATAGACTATGGTCAGAAGTAAATTAACTGAGATGCTATTTTGCTTGACACAGTACACAAGCCTGGTTGTATTTATGTTTTAAAATGTTATACCCTCAATGTTGTGTCAATTTTGCCTCATCATATTGAATATTTTCTATTTTCAACGTATTGTATTAATGTTAGTAATCCCAGTATTGTGACAACATTAACTATCCGTCATAAAGATCTGGTTTGAGAAACTTATCTAATTTGCATGCAGTCTGAACAAAGCCAGATTTACCAAAACAACATGAAAGTGGCATCAACCTCCTCACATCTTGGCAAAACGTGAATGAGCGCATTTCCCAAAATGTCTAACAATCCTTTAGACCATTTGTTTCTTTTACACTTTTAACTCAAAATTAGCCTATAGTTCTTTTAGTGCGCTTTCCAAAAATAAGTTAACAGACACATTTTCTAACCCCTGCCACCCACTTTACCTGGTTGAACTCCAAGACATCAAGCAGGTCAAAGAGCTTGCGGTTCTTCTCGCTGTCCTTCAGTTTGGAGTAGTACTGTTGCAGGCCGTGGAGTGTAAGTTTGGTCTCGTCGTCCACAAATACTTCCATGGGCTGCAGAGGAAGCGACAGAGGGTCAGTTGTTGAGTTTCTAGTTACATCATATGAAATTCAAATGTGCAGCAGCTTTAATGCATAAAGAGTTTCCCTGCTGATAAAACAGTGTTCAAGGGAATTCTGTTCACCGATTACTTACATCCTGCATGAATTTGCGGCAGACTGGTCGGATGTCTTTACTCAGAGTTGCGCTGAACATCATGACCTGCTTCTCATGGGGTGTGATCCTGAAGATTTCCTGTACGTCACGCCTCATGTCTGTTACACAAAAAGACAGAAGTGAATAACGGCTCTGATTAAACATTAGGTCTGGAGGTGTGAGTGACCTCATCAGATATATTCAGGAACCAGTGAGAACTGAGAAGAAATGTCAGCCAATATTTCCACAAACGAACACACCTAGCTGCTCCAACATTTTGTCGCACTCATCCAGGACAAAATGCTTGACGTTCTTCAGACTGAGGGTCTTGTTACGGGTGAGAGCGGTGATACGGCCTGGTGTTCCGACAACGATGTGAGGGCAGTTCTTCTTCAAGACTTCCTCGTCCTTCTTGATGGCCAGGCCACCGAAGAATACTGCTGCCTTGACCGTGGGCATGTACTTGGAGAAACGCTCGTACTCTTTGCTGATCTGGAAGGCCAGCTCTCGCGTGTGGCACATGACTAATACAGACACCTAAGGAGCAGACACACAGAGACTCAGACACTTTGCATTTGCACAATTTAAAGCTCCCTGGCACATTTTTAAGCAGCAAGAACAAAATCTTTTAATACATCCCTTTCCCCAGTGGAACAAGACAACTGAGGTCTACCTAATTCAGGTTTTACGAGTAGTATGGTAAATATGTAACAGTTATGAATGTAGGAAAAATTATTAAAAGTACATAATTCAGAGTATAGACATGTATACTTGAAAAAGTTCTTGTAACACTTTTAAAAATGATTTATTAACATGCAACTATTATTAGCAGCTATTCTGACATTATTATCTGCGCACACATGTTTGTCGTCCGCAGCACAGAGAAAGGGTTAGTATGTAGCACTTTACACTGGTTGAACATTTTGACATTGTTAATGCCTTTCATACCTTTTGATCAGTGCTTTCAATTACTAACTTCCAGCTGGAAGGAGACCATTAAATCTTAATGAACAGATCCCCAAACCCAAGATTTGAGGATATAAAAAAAAGCTTCTGTTGAGGACCATCTTTGACAATGCTCTTTCCTTTAACACATATACCTTAGGTATTCAACATGTGTACTAACCTGTCCATCAATGGGTTCAATCTGCTGCAGTGTGGCCAGCACAAACACCGCCGTCTTACCCATACCAGATTTGGCCTGGCACAGGATGTCCATGCCCAGGATAGCTTGTGGGATGCATTCATGCTGGACTGCAGAAAGAAACACACAAAAAAGGATTTAGACTCGTGCATTTATATAATGGTCTGTATCACAATTATTTCAAGCTATTGAACAAAGCACCCTGACGTGTGGCAGCCTAGTATGTTAAAACTTTTACAGAACATGTAAAGCAGGTCGAGCTCTTGCAAAACCGCTTAATGCAGCTAGGTAGCATGGCATTATTCAAAGCAACTTCAGAGGTCTCAGCTGAGGAATAGTGATGGTAGATAAAGCTTCACTTGTAAAGATTTCACCTTTGCTTGTCTGTGCACCTGAAAGTTTAATTTTCTTCTCTGCTGATTGCACAGTTAATGCACAGATGCAACAAGTAAAAAATCTTTCTAAGAGTAACCACATCACATCTAGACTGGTGCAGCGATACTAAGTGCCCAAACTAGCCAGGAACTTGTGCACAGTTGAGGGCATGGTGATAAAAAACAACATAACCTCAGGCGGACAAGTGGCCGCTTGCAGACAACGAGTGGGGATGATCAAATGCCCCTTACCTTCAGACGGATGCTCAAAACCACAGTCGATGATGGCACGGAGCAGCTCTGGTTTAAGCAGAAAATCTCTGAAGCCAGAGCTGTGGATGGAGACGTAGGAGCCCTTCACCTCCTTCTTGCCTGCGGGGGCTGCGCTCTCAGGGGCTCCTTGAGGCTCTTCATCCTCTTCATAATCGAGCAGCTCATTGTCAACATCGTTCTCAGCCATTGTGTCTGTCTAAAGGAGGGAAAACATCAAACAGTTTTAAATACCTTCACCCCTTTGTTGGGTTTACAGGGGGCTGTTAATTAAACCCACCTGTTGGTGCCACTCTTTGTGCCAGGTTACACCACAGGCTTTAAAGTACGTTTATTTAACATGTTTTTCATGGGTGGAAACGTATATAAACATCTACATATTTTCATAACAAGACATAACTGGTTTTCGTAATACTTGCATCAATCTGTTTAAGACGGACAGTGAACATTAGCTTTGTTGTGTGTTCCCCACAACCCCATTCTAAAATGAGAGGCCAGTGAGAGAGAAATGCTAGCTAACTTAGCTACATTTGAGAGTACGGGTATATTAAACAAGGTCTAAATTTGAATTCTTGTGATGCTTCTGAACCGAAATTGTACTCTGAAAAACGCGCCCAATACCACATACAGACCTGGTCAAACGTAGCCTTTAAGTTTAGCCGAAAGTGTCGGATTAACCAACCGGTTAGCTATCTTCTGAGCCGTTTACAACACTGGAAAGCTATTGTGTTGCATAACCGTTGCTAACGTGGCAAGCTAAGGAGCTAAACGGCACCGACTGTTGTGCTACCTGCCCAACTAATCTATACGAATTACGTGGGAAGATAAAACGTAAATGATTATAAAGAACGCTTAACGCAGAATATAAAAATATTACGCATTTACTGGATATTTAGACGTATTGGGAAAATGGGTGGGTTGGCCGAGCAATCTACTTCAACGCGCTAGCTAGCTAGCTCAGTATCGCCGCAAAGCAAACAATGAATGAAGCGATTTAATTTCAGAGTAACTGCGTTTATCTGTGACTTAAGTAAACATAATCTTATTTGCAACCTCTTGGACAAAGTTTTGAAAACTCTCTAGATGCTACAATGAAAGCAATATTATGTTCTTACCGTTTCGGTGTTAGCTGTGCGTCCAACTACAGATCAACACCGCATGGGGAGGCCTCAGTAGGTATACGACTAACCGGAAGTTCCTCCTCCGCCGAAGAGCGTTGACATGATTGGTGGATTTGGGTCCAGGCAGCCAGCGATTGGACGAAAAGTCTGCCGCAGTCCACCGCAGCTTAAAAAAGCGGGATACGGCAGTGACGGACTCGATGTATGGAAGCCCATATAGAAATATGTCATAAAATAAATGCGCACAATACAATAAATACATTGTTATGGTTTTCAAGAAATCAATAAATAACTGGGAACAGTTGTGCCTGTAAAAGTAAATTGAGCCTTTGGATAACAGCACCTGTCTTGTGTTTGTGCTGTTATATTAATGTGAAACATTATTTTAGAAAGTCTGAAACCAATGCTGAGACTGCATGAGCAGATACTGATTTACAGGATGAAGCATCTGACCTGGAAAAATACTTTGAACTGTAGAAACCACAGTTTTTGATGTTACTGGGGAAACTTGCAGCTATATTTACATGAAACATGAATGGAAATGTGACTTGTATTTACTGTACAGATGACAGGAAGCCACTTCCCTTCCTTTCATTTTAGCATTGCAATAGTTGGTTTTAGTTTTATACACACAGGTTTTTTCTTTCGTCTTTTCAGTTCATTCATTCATTCATTCATTCATTCATTCATTCATTTATTCATTCATTCATTTTCAAATTCTTCCTAACCTGTTATACCAAAGAGTTTGATACAACTCCAGTTAACTAATATATAAATATTTGCATGCATTTTTATATAAAAAATGAAAAAAGTACAAATAATTCAACCACATTCCTTTGTATTATTGTTGACATCAGTGTAGTCAGACTCATGGGTCTTCACTGTCTTCCAGTGGTCACAATGAGGAACTGCAGCACAGAATTAAACACTAATCATTACTAACAGCAGCAGTATTGATAATACTTGTGTTAATAAAGAGCTGGTTTTAATTTCTCTGGCGTAGAAACCAGTGTAGCCTGCTAGAAAAGGTCATACTAGCATCAGGTTAGACTGGATAGCATATAAACACTTGGTGAAAGTGACCAAACAGGAATAACCAGAAACAAACACTGAGACAGAAATAATAAAGAAAAAATGATGACGTTTATTGTTCTCTAGTGGTCACAGTTAGAAACTAGAACTGCATGTTCTTCAGTGGGAATGACACAGATATTGATACTGATTAGAAATATTCCTTAGAGGTATTGAAGTGGGTTTCACAGTCATGCTATTACTAATTTTAACAGTTTCAGTATTAATAATTTACATATTTTATAAACAGCCCTACAACAAATACTACATTTCAGAAAGATTTTTTTCCCCACATGAGTTTAGTTAACACTAGGAACTACATTTTAAAAGAGTAGTTACTTAAGCATTGCAAAATAAAAATCCCATTTAAAAAAGTATAAAAAACAGTATACAAAAAGGAGGGAATACTATCAGTGTCTGGATACTGTTCTGTGATCAGTCTTATATCTGTGATTCCAGAGCAGAAGAGAAGCTCCACTGTGTAGGAGAGAAGTAAGGGAAACTGTCGGACTCGGGCCTGGAATGAGCCTCTGAGTATGTACCAGAGGTGGGGCAAGACCGGCTCAGGAAGTCCCGTACATGGGGAGGCAAAGATAGAAACAACCAGTCTTCCACCAGGAGGCCACCTCCATGCAGCCCTGAGCAGCAGCCCAGCTCAGCAGGCAGTTCCTCCAGGCTGTTGCTGCGCAAGTCCAACCTGTACAACTGACTTAAAGCTGCAATGCCTCTGGGTAATGAACTGAGAGAATTGTGAGCCACATTAAGGATGCGCAGCTCCAAACAGCTGTTAAATAGCCCAGGTGGAAGGATCTCTATCCTGTTCCCACTGAGGTCCAGCTCTATTAGCAGCTGCAGTGACTTCACCTCTGCAGGCAGCCCTTCCAGCAGGTTACCAGCCAGCAGGAGCCTACGGAGGCGGCGTAGAGTAAAGAGGGCTGGGGGAAGGCTCTGGAGCTGATTGTTGGATAGATCTAGGAGCTCTAGGCCTCGCAGCACACCAACACTGGCTGGCAGTGCCAGAACACGGTTAAAGGCAAGTCTGAGGCAAGAGAGGCGTCGCAGATGAGCCAGGCTGAGCAGCTCCTCCAGAGTTTTCAAGTTGTTATGCTGCAGGTCAAGTGTGCGCAGGTTGGTGAGAGCCAGCAGGGCAGAGGGCAGACGCTCTAGCTGGCAGTCCTGCAGCAGCAGCTCTGTCAGGTCTACCATCCGCTTCAAGCCTGTCAGGACGAGCAGCCTGGTCCCCTCGTTGTAGATCTCCAGCCTCACCAGGCTGCCAGCCACCTCACACAGCTCCCCAGGGATCCGCTGCAACATGCCTCGAATCACCAGCACACGGAGGTGACGTAAGTGCCGGAGGCTCCCCAAAGCCCAGCTGCGGCCCACTCCACCGTCACTACTCAGGCGGCCAGAGAGGTGGAGCTCATGCAGGCTGCGGAGGGAGAAGACCCAGCTGGGGATCTCTGAGGCCTGAGTAAAGGTGAGGTGGAGGACCTCCAGACGCTCCTGGAGGACTCCGAGAGCACCGGGATCCACAGCTGCTGTGCAGTGATAGAGGTGGAGCTCCCTGTCGTAGGAATTCACAGTAAAAGACTTAATTACATGTGTAGAAAAACAAGAAACAAGTGTTTGTTCATCTCAGTTTTCAGCGGTAGGTGTCACATATAGTTTTTTATTTGATTTGCATTGGTCAAAATGTGTAAATCATGAGACATGATACCTGAGTGAGGTCATGTTGGCCACTTGTGCAGTAAACCTGGCCTCTGTGATGAGCTCCAGTTTGAGGACCTGAAGCTGGCTGAGAGTAAAGAGGGCCGGAGGGAGGCGAGGCAGGGCCACCAGCTGCAGTCTGGAGCAGCCTTCTGCATCCACACTAGTTATGGCACGCAGCTTCTCCTCCCCCCAGCGCCGCTCCAGGTTTTCCTCCAGCAGCCTGCTCTCACTGACAGGGGACAGAAAAACAGACAGACGCTGGGCCAGCAGAGGGTCATACTGGTCCAACATGTGTAACAGAAAGGCCAGGTCATTTCGCAGGTCAGGGACGTCTGCCAGGGAGCACAACTCCTTCAGAGAGTGGAAGGAATACTGGCGTAGAGAGCTACAGTAAGCAGGGCACAGACGGAAAAACAGAATGAGAAATGTATTACTCAGAATATGCTGTAGTCCAAAACAAATCCAAAACTAATCTAATCGGATCATCATGCCTCTAGCATGGTCCACCTCATTGGCATTTTTCTGACTCCTTGAACAATCACAGCCTGTGTGGTCTACTGAAGTCTCAGCAGACTATTAATCATTTGTTCTGGCGATTGTTTTGGGTTTTTCAGTATTGATTTAGCAAATAAATGTTACTTTATATACTGTACGCAAATGCACTAACCTGTGTAAAATCCAACTGAGGGTGTAAAGGTTCAGCAGGCCGTACAGCCCCAGTATGGTCAGGTAAGCCACCAGTAGTTTGCGTATAAGGGAGGAGAGCACGTGGATACACTGGAAGGTAGTGTAGCCCACCATGGCCCACTCCTCAGGGTGACAGGTGTGGGTGAAGGAGAAGGAGCTGAGAACAGGGATGGTGTAACTCACGATCAGGGTTACCATCAGCAGTTTGAATATTGTTTGAGCCAAGTAGACCTGAATAGATGGAAAAAGGGAATAATGAATAAATTAAGACATTAACTTGTGTTGTAAGATGAAACAACCTGCTGTGCTCCATTTACAAATAAATAAAGGTAACAGGCAATGTAAATGATACATGCACATCGTCTACACAAGAGGGTCTGTCACCTTGTAGATGACATCTGAGCTTTCACAGTGGGACCGAAATTTCCTGACCCTTTCGAACAGCGCCCTGGCCTGTTCTCCGTCACTCTTATCCAGGCTGATGACCTGCCTGGGACTGTCAACCATTATTTGCTTGGAAGACAGAAAGTGATCCTGGGAGCCGTGGGATATGGATGACAGGGTGGAGCTACAGGAGAGTGTGGAAGGGCACGGGGATGGAGGGGCAGTAGTGGACGCCCTATCTGACCACTTCAAAAGTGGACTGTCTGCGCCCGAGTCTATGCTTGATTGTCTTGTACGGGTCTCTGGGGGTGAATATGACCTCACAGAGGGATGAGGTTGGGGTGATCGTCTCTCTTCCATCACCTCCTTGTCTTGGATGTTTTCCTGCCGGGCAGCATGGGACAGGGCCTGAGATGTCCAGGGTGACTCGCAACACTTAGCCAAGATGGCCAGGAAGTGCTCTATGCGGGCGGAGGTGTGGGGAAAGTGGAGCCAGAAGGAGCCGCTGGCTACCAGCACTAGAGTCTGCAGCAAGGCCATGTAGGGGAAGAAGCGGGAGCACAAAGGCAAAGCCTCATGGTAGCACACCTAGACAGACAGATTGTCACATAGTCACTTCAACCTGCAATAACTGATTTTTTTAGCCACTTGGGAGCAGCAGAAACAAATCATATATGACATATTATCACCCTATAGGCAAACTTGTTAGCAGACAGCTTGTTTTCTCATCCAGCAGATACAGAGCAACATTAGCATTCATTTGGAGTCTTGTTTCTATCCACCTGATGAATTTAAGTCCAATCTCCGCTCTCCTTTTAGCTCTGTCTTTGGTCTCTACCAACCCCTGAGGGAAATATTTGGATCTGTAGCTGTTAAATGCTCCTCTAGCTAGCTGCTAACTTTGGCTGTCTGCCATTTAGTGTTGGTAGCATGCAGTGGATTTTTAGAGCTTGCAGAAAACAGATGCCTTCTGTGGCCTACATGACACTATGAGAACCGCAAGAGTGAACCAAAACGGTAAAGTTGAAGGCATACAAACCAGACCAATCAGATAAAAATCGCTATAACGCTCCATAAAGCT
Organism: Pagrus pagrus; assembly: GCF_965226575.1. Classification (NCBI taxonomy): domain Eukaryota; kingdom Metazoa; phylum Chordata; class Actinopteri; order Spariformes; family Sparidae; genus Pagrus; species Pagrus pagrus. Next base: position 10,162,437 of record NC_140197.1, read on the forward strand.
GAGGGGAAGTCCATATTGATTAAAGCTGCTTGAAGGGACTTAACACACTAATAACTCAGGCTAGTATGACATACCTGACTGATGTAAACATACTGCTGGTAGACCAGATGCGTGCGTCGACCCCGGGCGGCAGACTGTAGATTCTGGATGTTGGGTGGCACATGGGTTGGAGGCTTTGAAGATGGTGTCAGTGCCACATCCTCACCAGTTGATGGATTCCGCTCGCTACTATTTGCAGTGACAAGTTGATTCAAGGGAATGCACACCACTCTGTCCCTGGACAGCTGCTCAGTACAAGCCAGGACTGATGCCATCAGCATGAGGACCACCAGGTAGTCCATGAACACCTCCCACCAGGGCTTCAGCAGCTTAGAACGGCTCTGATGCTGGTTCAGAGGTGCCAGCTCCGACAGGGAAAACATGGCGACCTCTGGGCCTCACAAGGATGACTGTTAAAATAATTATGAATTATTGGGCAATGCACATTGTCTGATGTAGTGATTTACAAAGTTGAGTCTAACGTGTTAAAATTAAAATCTGTGACTCCATGATGGAAAAAATACTGCCACACCAACCAAATATTAGCATCTATAGTATTATTGTCACCAGTTTCTGCCATCGTAAAATATTACAATGGCCTGATCTTAATATTAAGGGGTCACTAATTTTGGTAACCACTGCCTGATCCAGTCACAACCTGATCAGATCACACAATAAGAAGTATCCAGCAAAGATCCTGTCTTAAAGTCCCGTAAAAAAACAAACCTGGACCTTTAAAAGTCTTTAAACCAGTGGTTGCACATTAAAAGTAAACTAAATAAAATAGTACAAACATTTCCACTGTAGGCAACATCTCTTAAGTCTAATTCTTGGCCAAATAAATACAAATCAGAACAGAACAATTGATGTTATTTTTTACAGCCCGGGATTAACTTTCACCTACCAGCGTAAACAGTTTGTTCTCCTGCTTTTCTTTCCCTCCTCTGATCCAGCTCACAGCCTCCTCACAGAAACTTCATACCGGCGCTGTCTGGTTCTGCCCTGAAAAACTCCTGAAACTTACCACAAACTCCTCCTCAGCTGGGCGACACACAGCTTTTCAACGGTTGCCATGGCAGCGTAGGATGTGTGGCTAAAAAATCTAATTCAACACCAGAAGCCCGTTCAAGACCCAGTGGGGGCACACATGCACCCGTTAACTCCTTCAGGACCGACTCAGAGGAATATTAGACAAGAATCACAACTGCAAGAGAAAGATATTATTAGAAAAATGTATATACACATGTATATCAAATGTAAAATACTTATAAACTATCAGTTGTTTGATTTTAACGACCGATATTGGCCTATAACAAATAAATTGGTATTACTGGAGATGAAAACCATTTTTTACAGAACATAATGCAGGAAAAACATGTTTGGAGTCATTTATAATGATGTGAAGTTTACTGTTTCAGTGAACTGATGTCATTTTGGACAATACATTTTATTTTCAAACTGTAAAATGTCCTGCCTCCACTACATATCTTTTGATTACGTACCTTTAACTCATTTTGGACTGAGGGAAACATTGGAGGAATATTGGACAACAATCATGCTCACAAGAAAAGAAGAGTTTATATGTATGTATGTATAAGAAATGTAAAATCATTTTGGGCTCCTGTAAGAGTTTCAGTGCTGCAGCTGGATTTTATAAGCTGTGATTTCTTATCATATTGTTTAGCTCATGATAGCATTTGTATGTAAAATCATAAAGCGCATCAAAGTAGATAGTACTACGGTGGTCAGACAATTGAGGGAAAGTAAAAAGTACATTATTACCATCTGAGCTATTGTGCTGTAGAAGTGGAAAGTACCACAGAATGGAAAAACTTAAGTAAGCACCTTACAGTTTTACAGCACTTGATTTAAGTTCTTTCCATAGTATGATAGCTGAAATCAGTTACTCTGATAAAATACTGTAAATCGACATTAAATGTTTTTATGTGTAATTAAACTGTTCATAGCTTTTGCTTCTAAATTTCCCACATCCTTTTTTCAAGGAAGTTTAAAATGAGAGCTTTGTGACCAGGATTATCCAGCAGAGGCTGCTGAAGTCACTGTAATGTGAGTTACACAGCAGCATTTGACTCTCTAGTCCTTATCCAGTTAAAGCTGCTGCTGTCAGTCACGCTACTCTCACCTCATAATGGATGTGCATATTCGTGCTGTCGTAGAGAAACCAGGTTTGTTTCCCGACAGGTTAAAGGTCGCAGAGGCCTGACGACCGAGAAGAGTTATTAAAGTGATTAATATCTTGAATGAGTGTGTGTGTGTGTGTGTGTGTGTGTGTGTGTGTGTGTGTGTGCGCGTGCGTGTGTGCGTGCGTGGAAGGGTCACATCTGACTTTTTGTTTCCTTTGTATTTGGGCCAAGAAGAATCTGGAGCAAAGTCTCAAACTGACAATGAACCACAACGTGATCTACTCGACACAGCTGGTGTGTGTATTTTCTTTGTGTCTGCACTATATGCACGAGCATGAAAATGTGTTTGTGTGTGTGACTGTGTGACTGTGTGAGTTTGGGTGTGTGTGTGTGTTTGTGTGTGTGTGTGTGTGTGTGTGTGTGTGTGTGTGTAGTATGGGGTTTTAAAGAGCAAAGAAAGAATAGTGGTGTGGTAGTTGCAGCAGCGGTGGCAAATGGTATGTGTGAGGGAGATTGACTGTTACTGCTGCCACAGAAAAAAATCTCAAGACCAAGTGTGAAGGTGTGACTGTGAAGGACAGAGACGATTCCTCTGATAACAGATCATAACCATCTACTGCTACATATAAAATCAAGTTCGCTATATTCTTTCCCACAGCCAATGTCAGTTTGAAACTTGACACGTACTTTAACCAAGTAGAATCTTCACTATCTGACAAACAGCAGGAGCAATCACAGTGCAGCGCCGTACTGACTGCATTCACTTCTGTTGTGAGCAGGTTTTACAGCCTTTATATACAGTGTGTGTGTAAAATCATTCACATGGCCTTCACAAGTGTCCTGACGGGACCAATGTAGCCTGTTGTTCCAACTTCCCTAATGACTTCAAACTGGAGGAATGTAGTGCTACTGTAAATAATACTTTGGCTTGAATGAAGCAGAACTCATCCAGTCCTCCTAACATTTCTGTGCACATCTCACCATATGTTAAATAACAAGACAGAGAGTCTACAGCCATGCTAACAGCTCTGTGACACTGTAATAAGGCACAGCTACGCTAACTAAATGCTAATGTCATTATGCTTACATGCCCACAATGACAATGCTATGTTAAGCAGGTATACTGTTTACCTTAATCACCATCTTGGTTTAGCATGTTAGCATGCTAACAGCTGCTGATTAGCACATACTTCATCTGAGACTGAGGAGAATGTCATTTTTAGCAGGTGGAAAAATGAAAATGATGACCTGTCGATGGGGCTTCATGAAAGTTATGGTATCATCAGCATTATTACAATTCATCCTGAGGGGAACATGATGTCTGAACCAAACTTCATGGCAATCCATCCAATAGTTGTCAGGTCCTTTCATTAAAAGCTCATGGTGCCTTAAAGGAGCACTATGTAGTTTGGGAGATAAAATTCAAACTCAGGATTTAAATATTTATAATATTAATGAGGTAATAATAAAAACTCAGAAATATTTATTTTTTCCATAACTGAATAAACAAGCTGTTCTCAGAGGAAAATAAGGTCCCCAGAACACTGTTTGAAGCTAGAAAGGTGGCAGGGTCCGCCACATGTACACAAAGTTAAACAGTATAAATTGTGTTGTCCTTTAAGGTCAGTTTGTTTATTCAGTCAGAAAAAAACGAAGAGAGTTTGTTTGTTTAGTTTGTTTAGTCATAAAAAATCAGTAAAATTAAGATCTTTCTATACTGAATGAAGTTTCTTCACCAAAACTACATAGTGCACCTTTAAGAAAGGTCAGTGGAAAACCAAAGTCATTACATGTCATCATCTGGGGACCAGAAACATCTGTACAAAGTTGAATCTAACCAAACAAACAATGACATCTTAGATTCACTTTAGCAACTCATCTCCAACTCCAAGAACTTCAAACCAGAATTAACATGATACATCTTGTTTGTTTAATTGGTGCACACATGTAAAAATCTCTAGTATTGATTATTTGGGGAGTTACATACACATATAAATTTTTTTTTTATCTGTGCTCCTTGTTTTTGTGTGAGATCTCCCCCTGGCTCTGTTCTTAACTTGTCTTCATATGTATTAATGACTTTGTTTTATATATTAATGACTTTGAAAAATACTCTCTTCAAGAAAGTGAGCAAATGCGTAACTATTTCTTTAAAATAGATGCGTCATTACGTCCTGTCCTAACACTAGTAAACAGGATATATATATATATTGTTTTTACTAAAAAGTAATCATATACAACTTAAATATAAATGTAATCTGTGCCCCCCGGTCACTAATTTCGTTTTTCGTCCCGCATTCTCACAGCAACAGAAACTGATCAAGCTTTTGGTATCGCTGTCAGGGACGTTTGATATATAATTAGACTGCAGGCCTGTGGTGTGGCAAGCCCAACAGAACTAGGGGCCGATATCCTATCAACACCCTCGGTTTCAGAGTTCTGCTGCGAAAAAGGCGTGCGGCTTCACACCTCTTCATCTGCAATACACACACACACACACACTGATGCACTCACACAGCCGTGCCCAGGGATGTTTTTGGGTGGGGTTGTGTTATGTGACAGGAATCACACGACCATGACATGAAAGAACATCACAAGCAGGCCACAGACATCAGCACATCAAATAGCAGCATTTATTTTTAAACTTGACTTTAAGACATTTACACACACATTATGTTGCTCTGGTTTGTGCTAAACAATCTGTAGCATTTAGTAGAAAGGTGATTGAAACACTGACTGAAGAGACGAAAAAAGGTCATGAAGCACGGTATCTAATAGCTGGTTCTGCTATGTTGAAGGATTTTGGAGGTGGAAGTTGAAAGAGAAATTGACAAGGATCTAGAATAACTTTATAAATAAAAAAAAACAGCCAACATACAACATGAACACAAATAAGAATAAGATGATAAGACAATATACCCCAGTACACGTATTGAACAAATGAGACAAAATGTGTCTATGCTATGTAAGCTAAGCTAATCGTCTGCTGGCTGTAGCCTTAAATGTAATGTACAGCTACATTTAATGTGTTCTTGTGTTGGCCAAATGTGTTTCTAGATGAATGTGCATTTTATACATTCATTCGATTTCATTCCATTCAGAATACACTGCAATTTCTCAACAACTCATGGTTCCCAAATTATTCTGACATATGTCTCAACAATTATTGGATGGACTCAGCTGGGTACAGACATGCACGGCCCCTTCAGGATGATTTGTAATGACTTTCCATCCAACGCCATCATAGCATCAAATTTTGATTTGTCCAGTACTTTAGTCTATGATCAAATAGAATGGGGCAGGAATGAAACCAGGAAATAAGTACGAATTTTAGAACGTCTGGTTCTGTGGTTCTCAAAGTCAATGGGTTTGATGCCTGAAATGCCTAAAATAAGACATGCAGTTAACACAAGTTTAAGAGATGTTTATGTTTCGTTCTACGACATGAAACACATCACTTTATACACCACATTTGAATTATACAGCATGTACATGTCTTAAAAATGGCAGTCGCTTACAGGCTGTTAGATGAGACTACAGAGGTTATCGAGGACATTAAACATTATCATCACCAAAACCATTTAAACACTAGTAGTACTCTTCTTATTCAAACGTTACAACTTACAGATTGATTGATTTCTAGTAAAGTTTGTTTAGTGTGGTAGGAGGCTTAGTAGTGGTGACATTGAAGTAATGTAGTTTGTTATTTACACTTCAAAAATCATAAAAGTGGTGTACCTCTGTGAAGATTTACAAAACATGTAGGTATCTTAAACGTGTGTTTGCCACAGGGCATATTTTCTGCAATGATCCAAAACCTTACTTCCAGTTAATCCTAGAAAAATACATCATCCCTGCAGCACTTTATACCTGTATAAAACTAATCTCTTTCCCATCAGCCTCGGGTGTACTTTGTGTTTGGTGACAATTAGCAACAGTTAGCATGCTAATATACTAAATTAACTATGACAAACATGGTAAACATTGGTATGTTTGTGTTGTCATTTTGTCATGTTAGCATGCTGACGTTAGCATTTAGCTCAAGCGCCACTGTGCTGCATCACACAGAGCTGCGAGCATAGCTGTAGACTCTGAAGTCCTTTTTGACACATTGCTATTGTCATTCTAAATTAGGGCATTAATGTTGACATCAAGGTGACAACATGCAATCATAGTTTACAATTATATAACATATATACAATCATACATTTGTTTACTATTTAGGCATGTGGTTATATATATTTAGGCTCTCTCCATATACCACCACCAGTTTTGCAGATGTAGGCAGTGGCTGTCTTGGGTACCAAGTCATTTTAGAGTTCTCACACCCCCTTACCTTTCTGTAACCCTGCATCATCAGCGATACAAATCTCAGAGAGAACTGGCTGCATGTGTGGGAGTGGGGATGCCCATCTGTTCATTTGCCCATCAGACGTATCATCATCTTTCCTTAAATAGCGTTGTGACAGTTGTTTAGCAAGAATGGAACATATTAATGCAAATAAGCACAAACACTCTGGGAGCGCTCTTCATCCCACTACAAACACATGCTTGTCGTCAGTAACTCCTTTGATGGAAAACTCTTCGAATGACCCTAATGTGAATCTGTGAGGTTTTCAATCTGAAAGCAATTGATTGAAAAGAGTAGGAGGATGTGATAAGCCGTAACATAGAAAGAAAAATACCTCCGCAACATACTTGTTTCCTGTTCAGTGAGAGGCACAGGCCGAGTTGACAGTGTTGTGGCTTTACTCTAGTTTATGACTCAGTGATATAGTGTGATATTGAGAGCTGGTAGAGTCCACAGTTCCCATGGCTCTGGTAAATACAGTTTTGGTGTTTATGCATCATGTACTGCGAGGGCAATTCTCAGACTTTTTCTGATTTCCTTTCCCTCGCCTAACAAGTAAAAGAAAGTCCTGCACTGTCCATAACCTTCGATCTTTTGCTAACCAAAGTGAGAGAAAGTTGAAAAGCGCTGAGGAAATGAATGTAAAATGGGTGGGTGGGGGCAAACTGGTGACAGAGAGATAGAGAAGTTGTTGGCCGTGAGAAAGTGGCACAGCGCTTCATGTGTCAACTCCCCTGACTGAAACCACAGTAAGCCACCAGCCACAGCAGCTACACAGATAAACACCAAAAAGCTGAGACTGCGGCCTGACCCCGAGGCTGCCTGATAATGTGATGTTTCTGTTTCTGTGATCACTGAAGACAATTCACTTGATATAATGATGTAATCCAATGCACTACAAAGTGACTACACTGTTGTCACGAGAGGCATATTGAGAAAGTACATGAGTGGGATTCACAAATAGATAAATGATTTGATGAAAATGTTTGTAATTTTGTTTGCTTAAAGTAAGAAGTAAATAAAAATATCGATATCTGTTAATTTATCCATTCATTCTCCACTCTCGTATGCTGCTATACTGTGATGGTATCTGTATACATGTATGCATATGGTTCTGTATTACTGGGCTTGGACCTGTGTGTCATCTAGCATTAAAACTCTTCCCAGCATACATCTATGGATGCATAGAGATCTGCATCCTCCCCTGTTGTGTTCTCATCTTTATATTGCAGTCACATTTATTTCATTTAATTTATTTTATAAATTTTCAGTGATTCTGTATCTTCTAAATTTAGCACCCTAGTCAATACCTAATCATAACCAAGTATGACTTTAGCAGCAAAGCCCATAAGTGTAACACAGAGAAACGTTTAATTTTTAGGAATAAAAATAAGAGTTCCCCTTACGGTATCTTCCTGTAGGCTTGTAAGACACCACCACTTTGATCACTAGTATAAAAGCAAAAGTTAATAGAATTCACACACTAGTATTTGTTATTTTAGCTTGCACTTAAAGTGAATAAGAGGGGCTTTCAGTTTTTGTTGATTCTAGCGGCCCCTTTGGACAAAAGCGGTACGACACCAGCGGCTGCTGTTGTAAAGATCTCTGCCCAGCACATGCCGGTGGCATTTGTTTTGGAAGTGAGTGACAGAGAGACTGCAGGATGGATCGCGACGAGGTAATGTAGTTATATATGACTATGTAAGATTAATTTGGGATTCGGACTCATGCACAGGCATTAATAATAACTATGTAAAAACAGCAGTCTTTTCTCTGTGTTTTTAGCAGTCACTGTAGGGGAGGTGATAAAATGGATCCCACTGGTTTTCTTACAAGAACTGCCCTACTCTGCCTCTGCTTGGTTGCCTTTGTAGGTTGTGTTCTAGACACTTGACTCAAACTGTTCTTTCATAGTTAAGCACTGGTAATGTGTTTTTTTTTTATCTTTTGGGTCTGATACAGTGGTTTATGAGCTGTAGTTTCCCCAGTAAACACACCAACCTCTTCGGCCTCCTTCCTGGTCTTCTCCTGCTCCTCTCTGGGTCACTTATTCTCCAGGGGAGCCCTTCGCTGCAATAGTGTCTCTGGGATAGGCAGAGCGGACGGACTGGGTGTATGCAGGGTGGGCTGCCGCTGGGCTGCCCTGTCACTGATCTGCTAACTAGCCCAGAGACATTGCAACAGTGACAGCCAAAGAGGTTGTGTGTTTACAGCGGAAACTACAGCTCACAATGTGTTGTATCAGCTACCAGAAATAGCACACCAGCTAACTGATTCTTGTCTCATTTGTAGTGTGATTAAACAGTAAATTCCTTGTAGCCCACTGACTCTTTGGTGCCCTCTCTGCAGCCCAGGGGTGTGTGGACACAGCCGAGAACAGGCTCTCAGCCATGGGCATGGGCCCCACTAATCTCCATCCCTCTTGTTGTTCATCAGTCTACCAGGACCATGAAAATCTGTCAAATTTATTCAGTTTTTTTTTCTACGGGAAGAAGGACCCTATCAGTTGACCCACAAAGCTGTTGAGGCTTTCGTCATACGAAAACGATAAAAGCAAGCCAATCTGATGCCTTGCAAGAAAACCAGTGGAGTCTATAATAACGCTTATGGAAGGATGAGGTGAGGAGTATTCTCTTGGTTGCAAATATACAACCTTCGCTCAACAGTAGCCATTGTGACCACATGTGATAATTATAGGGTGGTTGTTAATATTACAACACAAGTAAAAGGAGACTAATCAAGTCAGTCAGTTGACTCAGTGATTCTGTATCTTCTAAATTTAGCACCCTAGTCAATACCTAATCATAACCAAGTATGACTGTAGCAGCAAAGCCCATAAGTGTAACACAGAGAAACTTTACATTTTTAAGAATAAGAATGTTTTGTTTCTTCTCTCAAAAGTTACACTGTCTACATTTAATGTGTAAGATTTGTGGAGTTCCCCTTACAGTATCTTCCTGTAGGCTTGTAAGACACCACCACTTTGACCACTGGTATAAAAGCAAAAGTTAATAGAATTCACACACTAGTATTTGATGTTTTAGTTTGCACTTAAAGTGAATGAGAGGAGCTTTCAGTTTTTGCTGATTCTAGCGGCCCCTTTGGACAAAAGCGGTACGACACCAGCGGCTGCTGTTGTAAAGATCTCTGCTAGCGCGTGCCGGCGGCATTTGTTTTGGAAGCAAGTGACAGAGAGAATGCAGGATGGATCGCGATGAGGTAATGTAGTTATATGTGACTATGTAAGATTAATTCAGGATTCTGACTCATGCACAGGCATTAATAATAACTATGTAAAAACAGCAGTCTTTTCTCTGATGGTCTCGTTTGCTGTTACAGGTCATTTATAATCATCAGAGGAATAACGAGACTGTTTCATAAACACTTAGAAGTTCCTTGTAGTCACTTCACAACCCAGAAGCCTTGCAACTCAACATGTAGGTGAAAGTATTATAAAAATCTGTGAAGAGAAGACAGTTGATGGAAGTGTAGAGGGCGGCTGACAGGTTTCCACAACACTTGGAAATTTTTTTTGGCGTTTTCTTGGATTTTTCTTTTTTTAAAATAAATATTGTCAATTACAAGTAGCATATGAATGTATGTATTAGATATATCAGTAAACTCATATTACACATATAACCCATTTCTCCCACGTAATCACCATATAGAGCTCCTAACATGGAAAGAGAACATCAGAAACAAAGCGATAGGAACATGAACTTTTCACTCCCTTCATCCCCTCCTCCTCCCCCAGTTTCAGGTTCCTAGAAAGGCAGTTGTTTTACCACCATCAGGGGTACAAGAATCCCCCGAACCCCTGAAACCAAATGAAGCAGAAACCCACCGTACCCACCAGCCGTCTCAGCTCCCTGCACTCCTCTCGTCTGCTCTCCCTGTCAGCCCCTGGGAGAAGGTTGCGAGCCCCCCACCACATCAACCACAGTGCTCTGACATGCCTGTCTTCATGCACATCAAGGCGAATACAGCTCCATTTTACAGAATGCTCCTAACACCAGTAGTCAAGTGAGACATTTGCAAAATTACAGCCACACTGAAAAATACCATGGTTTTGGTTTATATGTGGCTCTTGATGATTTGATTTTAATCTCATGTCAGATTCAGACCTCATTTCCTGACAACAGATACTTACGAAGTACATTTTTTATGAATTATAAAATCTTTTTTTTATTTATGAGTAAAGAATAATACTTTTTAGTGGTTGTTGAAGCCAGGTGTTTTATCATTGTCTTGTCAAGAAATGTTTGTTTAATAAAAGACTATTTTATTTAACTATAGTGTTATTCTACTGCAGTTCAGTGTCTAAATGGGTAAGTAAAGTATTTATTTAGAAATTACCTAAGAGGATTACAGTTTGGTTTATTTTGAGTTTTTTTCTATAGTTTTTCTTGCAGTAGAATAGTATGACGGACTGTAAGCTCAAACAGTAGCCCCTTTTAGTTAGAAAATGCGGCACATTTACAGCCAGGTAAAGGCTGCAATCTGCCGCCTTGTCTATGTGAAACGGAGGTGTAATATTCCTCCTTTGCAAAAAAGCCACCACTGGAGTAGGCGTAAACATGTGACGTGAAGCACGAAGTTTGGCGTGAACAGTGACGAGTGATCTGTGATCAGCTGTTTCCTGCTTTTAAAACTCCTAGCTGTGGGTCGCACAACAGTGCATGTCATCAACACCTCCGCCCATGTCACGCAATTGCCGGCACAGCAACGCTTTGGATTTACATAGCAATGGAGGAGGCAAGAAGTGTACCCTCTGAGGCGTCATATTGGCAGACCAAAACAGACCCCCAATATGCCGCGGTCTATCTAAATTCGCGGCCCTAGCCGCAAAAAGGACAGCCAAATTGGGTGGTTGCTGTCCAGTATAAAAACGGCTACTGATGTGACCAGTTTCATATTAATTTTATTGTTATGTACTATGATTATTATAGTGTGTCAGGTCTGCATGACTTTCAGCAATAGCGTGAAATTGAAAGAGAGTTGAAAACTGAAAGTCATCTAGAATTTATATGATGTGAAATGCTTAGTACTTTTTCTGAGCGACAACGACAACAAGGCCCATACGGTTTAAAATTGGTAGTATTTCAGATTTGAACCCTGTGACTTTGTGGATTTGTTATGCCTTGCGTTACTCATGAGTAATGTGAATAAAAATAACCACAAACCACATCAGTATGAACCCAAAACGAGGGGATTTCTCTGTAAGCTGACTGCAATTAATGGATCAAAAAGACGCCAAAATAACAACATCATAATGCCGCCTTGTAAAAAGCCTGAACTCATGCTTTATCAGGTCTGTCGGCCAGACAACAACCAAACAACTTTTAAAATGCTTGTCCCCTGAGTGGAGTTCGGATTGATAAGAGCTATGCTGTGCAGTGCTGAGACATATTTCCAAAACTTACCAGGTAGCCTGACATTCTCGCTCACTTCCCTCCACGGCTCCTTATTTATCCTGTCTTGGTCCGAGTAGATGTGTTATTGTACAGCTCCACAAACAGCCACAATTAGTGATTATAATCCTCTCCTCCTTTGTTGTTCATGAATGTCCGGACATCAGTGGCGTGATCGCCATCACGTCAGTGTGAACGTCAACACCAATAGGCTTTCACGACACAGCGTCACACGAAAATTTTGCTTGAGTTTAATATGTTCAACTCACACGAATGGTCGCTTGGCGCCATCGCTTTAATTGTGTTGCACGTGTTGTTGACTTTGTATGTAATTTAGTTGCACGAATAATTTGTATCTTGTTTGGTCTGAACACAGCATTAGGTAAAAGAGTATGTTGTCTGCATATGGACTAATTTTTTGGTACTTTGTGCGTAAAATTCATTTAAACCATATATGCTTTCCTGTTGATGAACAACCCTGCAAGTGGTACGATATACTAAGTGTAGCTGTTTGAGATTGTATAAATCCATCATTTGGCAGACTAGATAGGTTTCACATGCTTAAAGTTAAATTGAAGAAAAGAATTACAAAAATTTAATTTTTTAACTTTCTGCTTTCTTTTCTGGCATTTTAATGTTTTATATTAAGAATAGACACTTGATAAAGAATATCAATATTTTGGCTATTCAACAGATTTCTTTTTTGCATTGTGTTTAGGTGAATGTGATTCTGAGTGAGCTGAGAAGTTTGTTCATTTCTGATCTGTCTCCATCTGTGTCTTCAGTATGAGTGGTTATAGTATTTTCCGTGCTCTGCTTTGGTTAATTATCCAGTTTTTCCTCCAAATTAAACCCCTTCATGTCAGGTTCAGTTCTGTTATCATAGTTGCTTAGTAGTAGTATGAGTCAATGTTTTTTGTTGGACTTGCTTGCTAATGAAGTTAGCTGCTGCTAATGCTATGTTCTGGTAAATGTGCTCGGGGGAGGGGGGGGGGCGGATGCTTCATGTCTTTTTCGGAAGAAGAAGAAGGAACTTTGCAAGTTTTATTGACCAGCCTGCATGCAACAGAATGACTCAGCATGTCTTTTTTTATTTTACAATTTGGCACTTTGAGTGTCAAACTCGTAATTTTCTTAAATGATCAAAGTATACATCAATCTTTTTGTCTACTCTTAAAAATTTAAAACATTTGACTATTCATTAGCAATTTAATGTGCAGTCATTGTAGTTACAGCCTTCTGAATGTTTTCATGGTGCACTCGTTAATTTTAGATATTTTATGTCAATTATTCATTACTTGTTATTAGGGTTGCAGCAATATAATGGTTTCAAGGTCTATCTTGACTTGTCATGTACATTTGCCTTTCTATGGTATTGAAATACATTCTATGATGTAAGTGTTACTATAAAATATAAATATATATTTAAAGTTAATATCAAGTTTCATGTCTGTCAGGACATAATATTTTGTTAAATTATAATGAAGTGATTGTTCAACCAAAAACAAACCTGCCTCTGTTTTCATTTCTTCAATGGTCATAGTAACTGACAATAAAAATAATAATTAAGTAATAACAAATACCTCGATACTATGAAACTGTGATATTTTTGGAGATGGTTATTGTACCAAGAATATCTTGGTATTCGTTATGGTTTACACATAATATAACAGATTCAAAATTACAAATAATTTGTCATTTTACAAAGGTCTATCAATTATTTTAATAATAATATATTTTATAATATATTTCATTATTAATTTAATTAAGAGCTTATAAATGGCTTTTCAAAGTGTTTGCCTGATTTCCAGATCTGCCTTCTCTCCGAGCTGTCGTTCTGACTAAAATATCATAAAGGCAATTATGTCTTCCTGACATAAAGGTTACTAAGGCAATAGTTCACTAGTTCAGTACTTCAAATGAAGTTGGTGATAAAGAAAAAAATCTCCCTCCTCTTACTGATGAAACTGTGTGGGATGGCTAGGTACCACATAACACATACCACACACTCACATACGCTTACACACTTACACACACACACACACACACACACACTCAAACAGACAGGTAAAAAAAAAGAATGTAAAGTGTGACTGGCACCTCAGTAGTAAAGGTCTACATGTTCGCATGAGAGCGATGAGATATTCAAACTTTCCAAAGGATGCTTAGTCTATTTATGAGCCCGCCCACATGAACACTCACTAAAGGGGTAAATCCAGCCATGACACAAGCATTTAATCCCCACAGTAAATAAGGTTTCGTCTTGACTTTCACCCTGACTACTTGGTAAATTACACTTTATACTAAGTGGGTCCTGAACCTAAAGTGTTCAGTTGCTCAAAAGTTTGGCGAAGACAGAGCTGTTGTCGTGTTTCTGCTTGCCAAAGTAAGTGTAGCAACGGAGGTAAAAACCCAAGAAATGAGTTCAACAATTTTGAAATGTATTTATTTTCAAAAAGTAGTTTGTTATTCTATTGGAAGTTTGGGGCATTTTTCCCTCACATGCCTCCATTCCCACAATCCTCAGCAGCCTTTCAAAATCAAATCAAATCTCTTTGAGTCATGTCATCAGTCATTGGGTGTGAGAGAGAGAGAAGAGGACGTTGGCTACAACTGAGCCACAAGGAACTCTCGACGTTCAGCTGCGCAGTACAGAGGTAAGACTGGCAACTCACTGTTTTAGTATCAAAGTTATTCTTATTTTATACTTGTTGGACATTTTCTAAACATGGCACATTCAATTTCTACAAAATCTACCCAGACACTACAACTTCTGTCAAAATTCAGATTGTGAAGGACATTAATTTATCGAATTACAGGATTAGGAAGTTACTATATCAATAATCTTTATAACAGAGGCTCATACAAAATCTGTGAAGATTGACTGGCAAAAATCTGAAACAATTTTTGGACGATTGAGTTACTCATCTGCAGCGTAGTTCCTTTGAGTTTGTTTTTTTTTTCTTTTTCTTTCAGGCTTTCCTCTTTCTTGTTTACGTTATGATCTGATATCATGCTAAAATTGGCTTATACCAGAGCAGTTTTTAAGAAATTATTTGCCAAATATCTTGATGATAAAATAATAAATGTGGCACTTTATTGATTTGTTTAAGTCTGTGCACTCCGATATAAGATTCTTAAATTAAAATCATTCTGCTGTTCTTCTAAATGTCTAAATAGGGCAAATGCAGTTTAATGTAGTATAAAAAGTGTATCACAGCGTCAGTTTTTGTCTGACAACACCACAGCAGGGTTATCCTCAGTGAAAGCCCTGAAACTCGTGTGCAGGTGGCAGGCGCTATTTGTTAAGGAAACCTCAAGCTTTGGCATTGTAACTGAACATGTACCAACAGGTGTGCAACATCTGAGTGTGTGAGTGACATGAAAGAGTTGACTTTTCACACTTCTGCAGGTTTATACGGCTGGATTTTTTACCTCATCTGCCATCAGCTCCCTCAGTCACCATTCTGCCATGCCACGGTCGTTCCTCGTCAAGTCGAGTAAAAGGACTCATCCACCAGGTCCATGCAAGGACTCCTTCAGAAAGCGCTCCTGGCCCCGAACAGACACCGACCAGCCTAAGGAGCATGCAGTTGGACAGGACAGGAGGTATCCTGAAGATGCTGTGCATTTGTCCCCGGCAGTGGGGGTCAAAGACCTTCTGGCTAAAGCCTGCTCACCGTGGGATCCTTGGCATTCGGGTACTCAATAATTTCTTTGCAATGATTTCTTTTTTTTATGTGGCTTTGAATTTGTTATAAGATTACATGAAGTATACAGTATGTACTCTTTGGATGGCATGTCAAAGTATTGTTGGTCCCACTGATTTTTGACTCAGTGGTAGAAGTATTACTTAAAGTATCAAAAGAACTCTTAATGCAGAAAAATGACCCATGTGAGTGTTTCACTATTATTAATCTTATTATTGGGATATTATTTCTGATGTTTTCATCTGGAAAAAAAACATTTTACTGCTGAAGTAGGTTACGGTGGAGCTGATTTGAAGCATTGTATATGCTGTTGTGCATTTTACACACCAACATATGATTGATATATTGCATTGTTACCATGTTTTGTGCATAAATCTTGAAAAGTAACTAGAGCTGTCAGATAAATGTAGTGGAGCAAAAGTATAAAGTAGCATAAGGCGGAAATACTCAAGTAAAATTTAAGTATCTCAAATTTAAGTACAACTTAAGTATAATACTTGAGTAAATGGTAAATGGTAAATGGTCTGCATTTCTATAGCGCTTTTCCAGTCCTCTCAGACAGCTCAAAGCGCTTTACAATACATGCCACATTCACCCATTCACACACACATTCATACACTGATGCCGGAGTAGATGTACTTAGTTACATTCCACCACTGGAGTCAGACATAAAGGGGAGGTGAAGTTGAAACTTAAAGTTGATATTCAGGATTCATGAAACTCAAGGCTCCAAAATTTGAGCAAATACCACAAAAAAATCTAGAAATGATTTTCATTCTTAACTGTACATCCCCATCCTCATCATGCTTTCATCTTCTGACAAAAGCCCCTGTGGAGAACAGGGACGCTCCTCTGCCGGTCTCATCTTGGTCGTCGACCAGACACCAGGCATCTGAGCGAGAGAGAGAACTGGAGAGACTGGTCTTCATGTTACTCAACCACACGTCGCACACTGATCTCAAATCCCCCGTCAGCGAGTGTCCGCTCTGTGAGAAGGTAGGAGGCCTCTGGATTGTGAGAACTGACACGTCCTCATTATCTCTGTCTTTATCTGCTATTATAATCAAAAAAGGAAGCCAGAGTGAATAACGATAAAAACATGACAGATAGTGACACAGCACCAGCAGAGTGCTTCAGTGTGTAGAATAAAACTTGAGTGCAGTCTGTGCAAGAGAATGACTGTAAGAGGTCAAATCTAAAAAGATAAGTGGTCTGCACTTCTTTACTTCTGCCTGTGAGAACTATGGAGGCAAAACAGTGCGTATAAATTGCATTATGTACGCTCTAGTTCCCCCCATAGAACAGCTTTTTGCTTAAAAATGTACAAAAAAAAATCAGTTAATCTCAAAATCTGCAACTGTGTATAGAAAAACTGTGATCATGTGAGTCACTGCATACATCTGCTAACCTGATTTACCAAAGGTTGAGAGATATTTGTCTGGGATCATTACATTTGCGTTGTATCTTTACGGATTATTCAAACAAATCACGTCCCATCAACACTGAAACCTTTGTCAGGAATGTTTCCACTCAAAATATCAAATGAACTGAAGTGTCTCCGATCTCTTAACTACAGCAGGAGTGCCCAAACTTTTTCCCTTGGGGGGGGGGGGGGGGGCCTAAACTGAAACTTAGTGGTGGATCACAGGCCATGAGCAAACACCTATTGTAATGTATTGTTGTGATGCAAGACGGTACAAGGATCCCAAGTTCCCTTAATTGACTGACTTCCTTACCAAACCCTTGCTCAGATTATAAATGAATAAATGAATAATTAGGGATTCTACATATTTAAAGATCATTTTTTACTTCACAAAAAATAAAACAGCAAAGACATTGTTATATAAAGTATTTTTGATTTGCTAGAAACTAGTTATTAGTTATAATAACTATAAAAGTAAATATAAAAATACATAGGTATAGTTGAAAAATAAAATTGTCAGTGCTCTTTTTGCCACTCTATGTAATGGTGTATAAAATTACCTCAAACCTGGCTCTATGTAGCTGGTCAGAAACCAGCGGTGACTCCAGGAAGTTACTTAGAGGTGATGGTAGGCAGACTTTGTCGCTGTTGGGAGCCAATGCGAGCTGCACCCTCCCTTGTTTCCAGCCCTTCTGCTAAGCTAAGCTAACAGGCTGCTTGCTGCAGCTTCACATTTGCAGGACGGACAGACAGTGGAATCAAACTTCTCATCATTTTCTTTGGCACTCTCTCCCCGTCCCCCTCAGTCTCTTTCAGACTTGCAAATATCAGGAGGTGGCCTGCAGCCTCACGTTCATGACAGCCTCTCCCTCCCGTTGATAAGATCGCCCTCAGCCACAGACATGCCACACATGCCCTTCGGCTTCAGAGCGATAGGCGGCTATGCTAGAGGGAAGGTACGGTACACAGTGACAATGTTTTCATGAGCACAAACACATACAAACACATGACTCATTGCGAGCTCTGAAAGAAACACTGGTTTGTCTTCATGTCTTTGTGTGTGGGCACGCTGTCTCATGTACTGTACCTGTGTCCAGGAGCGGAGCTTTGGCTGCAAGGTGTGTGGAAAGGTGTTCAAGCGCTCGTCCACCCTGTCCACACACCTCCTCATCCACTCAGACACGCGGCCCTACCCCTGCCAGTACTGCGGCAAGCGGTTCCACCAGAAGTCCGACATGAAGAAACACACTTTCATACACACAGGTGAGCGAGCACATCAGAAAAGAAACTGTGCCCTTTTAAGACATCCTGTCCTACGTTGTCCTTCTCGTCTTCTCTCAGGTGAGAAACCACACGTGTGCAAGGTGTGCGGCAAAGGGTTCAGCCAAAGCTCCAACCTCATCACCCACACCCGAAAGCACAGCAGCTACAGGCCCTTCAGCTGCCCCTGCTGTCAGCGCAGCTTCCAGCGCAGGGTGGACCTACAGCGCCACCAAGAGACGCAGTGCGGCTATGGAGACGTGTACACTCAAAACTGAGTGCGTGGAGCAGTAAAAGTGATGGTAAACCTGTGTGAAGTGGCATTTGTAAATAACTTTCAATCATTTGTAACTGTGAAAGTCAGAGAAATATTGAAATGTGAAGTTAAATATCAATAAAACTTGATTCATTGTGTATAAAAAATAGTTTCATCATCTTGGTTTGTGTTTTTCAAGTTAGAAAAATTCTAATGTTTGTGAAATTGTGTGTTAAACACACAAAAATCATCCTTACCAGCACGTAAAAAACACGATGAGGCTCCACAAGTCGTTCACAAATGATGATTGGGTTATTTTTCCCAGGATGTGTAAGGTTCCTAAACTTACATCCAATCACGTTGTCTTATTACTACTTCCTCCATTAGCTGTGCTATTGTGATTGTAGTTTGTGTGCATGTGTGTGTGACTGAAAGAAGCAGTCACCCATTATAAATAGCTGTGCTCCTGACTCATCGTTCAGGATGCACTACTGCTTGTACACGAGGTCTACTTTGAAATGACTTTCTAAAAATGAAAGTTAAAAAAACAACCAGACACATGGACTTTCAGTCCCATTTCTACAGCACTTTCAGTAGATGTTACACCAAAATACTCAGCTTTAAAGCTGCATTGATAAACTCCCTTCCCCTCAGCTCTACAGAGCATTTAACTATCTTTCAGCCAACTGTTTTGGTTTTGTGGACATAACTTTGATGTTCTGGTTTACTCTCACTGATTTCACTGGGTTCTTCCTTTATGCAAAACAGCTCTAAAAAGCCACAGTGCAATTCCTGCCCAGTACCAAACAGCATATATTAAGTATCGAGCTAACTGTGGAAAGTAACTAAGTACATGTAAGTAATGTATTTAAGTACATTTTTTAGGCATTTTTTGTGACTTTATACTCAACTATATTTATTTTAGAACTTAAGTTGCAAGTTACTTGCAGATTCAGATGTATAATGTAAAATATATTGCATAAATATATATACACACACATAAAATACATATATACATTATGTATTATTATGGATCAAGATAAGGCTTTATTTGATCTCATGGTAGCTACCAAGCAGTGTAAAACCAAGGCTAACAGAATTAAAATTAGCCCCACATGTTGCAACTTGGCTGCAACTTTAAAGTGATGTACACTTTAATGCATCAATAATTATAATTCACTAATGTAATATGTGTTATTCTAAAATAAAGAGTCCTTTTAGTTTTTGTATTGACTTCAAATAGACAGACACACCCTCGGTGCCTGCTGTTGCTAGCTAGCCAACGCCACTGTGCAGTAAATAAATCTGGCTGTTTGGAGCAGATAAAGGCTCACGTGACAAAAGAGAAGCAAAAATTTCCCTTGCTGCACACGCCATTAAACAATCACCATTACTGCAGACGTTTGCAGTCTCATGCACCTACTTCCTTCCTCACTCTCTTTCCTGGAAGTGAAAGTCCCTTAGCAACAGACAACCATGCACCATTACTTTGAATAAACTTTTGGATTTCTCTTGGTTTGAACAGTGTTGGAAACATGACGACAATGTCAAGTACCCAACTCAACAAAATATAAAACACAAGTCTAGTCATTTTAAGAAATTTTTAGTGCAGAAATGTTTGGTCTTTAAGTCAAATTTTGAATACTGGACTTTGAATTCTCCCATTCCTAGCATTTCCCCTCGGTATTACTGTTGGCGCCACTGCCGCGAAGACAGCTTTCGGCACATGGCCACTGCTAACAGCCTGGCTACTGTCCAAAGCAAAAAAACAAAGTCAAGAATGCTTCTTGCTGACAAGGCAGAGTAAACACCTGGATATATTAGAAGGAGGCAGGTATTGTTACTTTCTGATCCAGTAGAAAGAATGACAGTTTTGAACCGTCACAAGTGCCACTGGTAATTGGAAACACATATCAGCAAGGGAACAGACTTTGACACAACAGAGGAACACTTTCCATTGAGTGAATGCAAATCCTTTCACTCTTGTTTTACCTCGGGTTTCTATCACTCTCCCTCTTCACCTTTTTTTTTTTTTGTTTGTTTTTTGCCAGGGTTCGTTTTCTTTTGCAGTGTAGAGGTTCCACATTTTTTCCAGTTGTTCCATGGTTACCTGGGGATAGTGACCGGGAAAAACAGTTCTACTTCCTGTTTTGGTTGTTTAATGGCAGACGTGCTTCAGTTGTGGAATAATGAGACTTTTGCTTCGGTTTAAAGGGAACCAATCAATGTGTCATTTTACTTTTACAGCCATTACACCGTGCAGTCTGTTTACTTGATAGTTGACATGACTTCATGCTGCTCTGTCTCTGTGAACAGCTGACTGTTGGCTAACAAGTTAGCCACACCCATATTACCAGGTGAAAGTGCATGTATATCAGTGTTGTGTTAGCATCTTGCTCCACTGCCACTAACATGCAAAAATTCATTCATCAGTGCTTTAAGCAAATATATTTTACAGTACTGTATGACCTACTTATTGACAACACATTATCAACGTCCTTTGTTTTATTTGGGTCGCATGTGACTTGAGAGTGACACCGCAAGTCAACATGGCTTTGAGATCTTTTAATACACCTTGTTTACTGCATGAACACAAAATAATTCACAGACAGATAAATGCAGTTTTGACATCCAGCTGATTCACAGTTACACAACACAAATGGAGAAAATGACTTTGTAAAACATCAACTCTTCAAACGGGCACACAGTCACCTCTCAATTCATCTTTGACCTTGAGCTCTGTCTCTGAAAGTGACGCTCATGTGGTTTCTGTTTGAGTCACTCCAACCATAAAATGACTTGATGTAGGATAGCGTGCAGCATCAAACAGGCAACGTTTCACTTTGAATCAAACATCTGACTTGTCACAATGCAGGGATGAGTAGGTGCTACTGTATTCAAGAGGTTTCAGTCTGCTAGCATTTCTGCTGCACAGCGATACTCACGAGGAGAGCTGCACAAACAGGCTCTGCACGCACACATACGCACGCACATGCACACACGCACGCGCGCGCGCGCACACACACACACACACACACACACACACACACACACACACACACAAAGTTGTTAAAACCTTTGTCCCAGTTCTCCTTTCTCTGATTTGCAGGGAGGAAATCCTGAGAAAGAGATAAAAGAATGAAACCGTTCAGACATATCTGGTATATCAGAGTTAAAATCTGCAGGTGCTCTAATGCTGATGATATATTTTCTGGAACTGCTGCTGCTTTTAACCACTACAGTTTATTTTAAATACACCACACTGACATTAGGTTCACTTTGTGCCACCCAGCTGGAGCAACACTTTTACTCAAAGCTTGTAAAAATGTGTTTAATTTGAACAAAGGGGATCATTCAGATATACTTCTGACTGACTGGCAATGATAGCAGCATTACATGCACTTGTTTATGTAACATGATGCAATGTGTTGACTGTGTTGCATCATTTATATGTATAATACATATAAAACTGACATTTAGCTGCCAAAAGTCAGTGTTTTCCCTCAGCTCAATGAGTACTTGTCAGCCCAAAACTTGTGTTTTATAGAACTGAAATTATATTATATATGATATATTAAATTATAAACTACTAAAGACTTTTTTTATCCTAGGATGTCAATAACACATCTTACACCAGTTTCATACATGAGTTGTGCTGCAATGAAAAGCAGAATTCATATAATTATAATATAAATAGATGATAATTATATAAAATATAATAATAAGAATAATAGAATTTAAATGAGGCCAAAAACTGGTCATGTGTTTTTACAGTATTTACAAAACTCAGCAGGTTAAACTGAAGACAAACGCAAGTAAAGCTGCAGGATTAGAGCTTCAAGCCTCAACAAACAATGTGCAAACTTCAATGTACTATACACATGAATGGAAAACGTAAAATACAATCCGATGTGTAAGAATCATATAATCTGTGTCGTTATATGTGGTCTGATTAGTCATCGTTCACATTTTCTTCCCGAGAGGAGACAGGAGTCTTTGGGTTTTTCTGATAACTCCTCTGCAATCAGCCAACACAAACCACAAGGCAGTTTTGTTGGACCTGTGGTACATCTGATGGTGCTAACGCTGTTTCATTGTGTTGTTTCATTTCACAGAGCCTGGAGCCTCAAGCCTAAAGCAGAAAGTGTGTTACCAAGGTTTCTTTTCTAACCCTGCACCGAAACATTATTTTAGTTTCTTCAGACCCAGTCAATGATGACTCAAGTGACATGTGAGGCAATTTATCAGATTTAACGGAGCTTCCTCTGGAGACCACTAGAACTTTTTTCACAAATGCACCATTATTTGCCAAGTCCCATAAACAGACTTTAATGCGTTAAATTGTTGGATTTCCTCTTTAAATGTCCGGCCTCACCAGAACTTACCTCTACACCGAGCTGGATGACTGATCAGACAGTGAAAGTGGACTCCAGATGTTTTGGACCTCAGGAGTCTGGTCCGTTAAACCACCTTCTCCAAGTGATGCTGGGTGTGCCACTTTGAGAACACATTTAGATTAGATAAAACTGTCAGCCTAAAGAATAGTTAATGTTTAATGTAGTAACCTGCAGGGTCAACATTTTCTTTCCTTTCTAAAGTGTTTTCAAGACCAGACTTCAGTGAATCAGAGTGGGCAGCGCTGTCATGTACTGTTGTAATGTTAAGCATGTAAAAGGTTTACGATGTTCAGCATGCTCACTTTTGCAAAGTGGCACTTAGCTGAGGCTGACAGAACAAATTAAAATTTCATCAAATTCAGTTACAATCCCCACAAAACCAAAATTTCCTTTCGAAATAGTGAATGCAAAAAGCTTTTGTGAACTGGCTGGATATTAAACTACTTGTGTTACAATATTTAGTGATCTGCAGTAGCAAAATATATATTAATGGATAATAACTTTTAATTTTTCCACCATAACTTTTAAGTGACAGGAGGAAGCTGATCTCATTACCTGTATGATTGTAGATACACCACAGCCCCGCCATCAGACTGACCCCCATCACAAAGGCAGCAAAGACAACTCCCATCAGGGGTCCTGTCTGCACCACAGAGCCTGGAGACAGAGTGTGTGTCGAGAGGTTAAACACTTTAACAGTAACATTGGAAAATGACCACTTAAATGAGACTCACTGATCTGATCTGGGTGTGAACTTGCCACCGGGGTGACGCTCAGTCTCTTGGTTCTTTGGCCAGCAGGGGGCATCAGTAGTTTGGGTAGCAGTGAACTAAGAGGCTGGGTGACCACCATGGGCCTGGAGAGGTTTCTGATCTCACACTGAGAGGGGAACACAAGAGGAGGCCGATGTGTCAGTTACAGCGCTCTGACACCAGCAGGTGAACATGAGGGTGTTAAAAAGCACAAACTGTGATTCAATACTGTCAGAGGACAGAATAAATAGTGATCTACATGCTGTAGCTTCTTCATATAGCTTGACTTTTTTTTCTTTCAGTTTTTACATAACTACGGAAGCCCTGAGGGAAAAGGGAGAATTTTCTTTGGTGAAAATATATGGGTTTTTTGTCGTGTTTGTAACTGAGTGATTTTTTTTTTTTTTTATCAAGATAATTTTTTTTTGTCATGTGTGAAACCGAGTAAAACATTTCTTCTCAGGGGAACTTTTTTCAAGCGTGAAAGCATGAAAAATAATGAAGGACCTTGGAAGGATTATCCTGGCAAAACGTGAGAATGGGAAATAATCTGGCACATAACCACCGGTAAAACAACAATATGTCATTTACACATTTTTATTTGGGAACAGCCTGACATTCCGAAACACCTCCATTGCGAAACCCCTCCATCCCGACACACCCCACTCCGACACACCGCTGTTCCGAATCCAACTTTCAACTTCCAATTACTTCCCAATATGGTTAGGGTCAGGGGTACCACAATAGCCTTTTTGGAATAGCGGGGTCTTTAGAAAAAATGAGAAACCACGCCATTACGATGAATGGAAGTCTATTTTCGGAACAGCTGGGTTTCGGAAAAGCGGGGTGTAACCTTTTTATTTGTACAGAAATACACAACAGCTAGCTCGTTTAGGTTTGTAGCATTAGCAAACAGGTTTGAATAAGGGTAACTTGTCCTTTTCAACGTGTAGGTAGCTAGCTAGGAGGTTGTTGTTGTCGTTCCAGCAGGGAAGGAGAACTGCCGACTGAAATAGTCCGTTAATGGCGGTCTCATACCCACAGTCTACAACCGGTAAGTCAGACTACATGTAGAGCTACTGGTTGTCCCTTAGCACAGAGCCAGGCTGTTTAACCCTTGCTTCCAGTCTTTATGCTAAGCTAAGCTAACTGGCTGTGAGATGTAGTTTATATTTAGCGTCACATATGAAAGTGGTTTCACAATCATCTCATCTTACTCCTGATAGGAAAACAGCTATATTTTCTGTTAATGCTCCATGTTATTGTGTCTGACAGGATGCTTTACTCTTTGACTGGTTAGGGCGGTGAAAGATGTGGCTCCAGTGTGTTAACTCTTTCTGTACCTGATGTCTGGGCGATCTAGATACAAGTGGAGGGATACGTATCCCGTCCTCACAGTCAGTCTTTACTGTCTCCTTGATGGGTTCCCCTCTTGTCCAGTCGGAGACGCACAGGCGAAGGCTGCAGTGGAGGAACTGCATGGAGTCATTGTAAACTGTCCGCATGATGAAACTAAATCTCAAGGGCTGTGTCTCCTGCTCTGCTCTATGTGTGCTGCTCCTTGCTGGTGCTTCTCCTCTTCTTCCTCTTCTGTCGACACTGTGTCGGAATGAGACTTTTTCCAGCTCCTCCATCTCTTCTTTTTCCTCTTCAAGTTCGCCGTCACTTTCGGCCTCTTCTTCCTCCTCATCTTTTGGTTCGAGGGTCAGCGAGGGGTCTGCGGAGCAGCCGCCACTTACGACAGTCCAGAAAGGAGACTTTTTTGGGTCTGACAGAAGAGACACCACACAGGAGTTCACCTCCGCGAAATCTATGAGAGGCCCTTTGGCTGAAATCTGCAGTGACGAAGGAGATACATTGAAGTTAACTGTTTGGACAAGATGTTGCACCGTGAAGTTAGTTTGTCAGTCTTTACTCTGTTAGCTGTGTTTTGTGAAGTTTTGTCAGAAGTTGGCACTATAGCTTATGTTACTCATGGCTGTAAGAAACAGAGAAGAAGAAGTAGAGGTCACTAACCAGAAACAAAAACAGTTGTTTACCAGCCATCAATAAACCTAAAATACGTTTTCTTGACCATGTTATATCACATCATGCTATGTCATGTCAGCCATGTTTGTTTGAGTTTAGAATAATAAAAGAAAACAACAACAGTGAAGTTTGTGAGAATAAATTATCAACAGAATGTGAACAACAGTTCTGGCATTATGATGTCAGTGTATACTGTTGCAGGGATATCTGCTGAAGTTAGCATGCTAACCAGGTAGCCCTGTCCTGTCCCACTCAAAAGCCTCTGTAAGCGGTGTAAACACCAAAACTCCCAGTCCAGACTGCTAACTGAGCTAACTGGCAGCTATAGTGAGCAGCAGCTAGCAGTTACTCTGGTGATGCGCTGCCTGCTGTTTGTTTAGAGTACGAATGTGGTGTTGATGGTGTTCGTCAAGATGGGAAACAAGCACAGGAAGTATACGACACACACGCACTCTGACCTCAACGTAGACACGGTGGTCTGCAGTTACTACACAGGGGCCGATCTGTCTCTGCTCGTAGTTCTCAGTGACAAAAAGCCTCAAAACAAGAGCAGGCCCAGATCTGTGTCTGGGTGTCGGTAGGTGGCTCAGTCCTGGATCAGGCCCCGGACCTTCAGGTGCCCAGGGGACCGGCCCAGCCTGAGGAGGGCTTATGTTAACGTGATCAACATCAGAAGGGCCGGGGAGGGCGGGGACCGCAGCCAAACAGGTGAACTGAGAGGGGAAACAAGAGATTACTGAATGCACAACAGAGCAGATTTATGAAAGCAGAAACACACACGAGATAGCTTACATGTATGCCGAGCGGTCTTGTGGAGTGCTGTTCGGTTTCATTGAGTGTCAGAACGGTCTGAGGCTTGTCTCTCCACAATAACACCTGGAGAGACAGAGAGGTGGGAGAAAGAACGGTTTCGCAGTCATCCTCTGCTCAAAGATTTTTCATTTAATATTTCAAGAGGCACACCTCCTGCCTCTGTTGTTTGTAATCACTCATCACGTCCTCCTCCCTTTCAATTTCCTGCCTCTGAACTGAGACTTTCTCTCACTTAATTTGCTTCTGTGCAGCATCATAATTTTAGGCTTTAACCTGGCAATGTTCTGGTCACGATGACCGAGGCCATGAGTCTCTACAGGACGAACTTCCACTTACCACAATTTAAAGCATCCATTTTGTGCTTTGTGTTTCTGTTTTTACCACTGATAAAAATACACATTTTCTCCGTGTCATTCTGTTGGTTTGTGAAAGAATGAGATAGACTTAGACAGACTTAGACTTAGAAGTGGAATAATAGACAGCAAAGAGTTGATGGTACAATCATTTTCTATATCTCTATATAATCCCTCTCTGTCCAAATTTCTCATCTCACCATGTTTTTGTACTGCACTCTCCTGGGCTGTCTAAGGAGCAGACCCTCAGTCCCACAGGAAATGACTGGGAACACCAACAGGAAATGGCTCCCATTGGACTGAGCCTGGCATGAGGAGTCTCGTAGAGTCACGGCAGCCACTGGGACGGACAAGCTCTGAAGGAGAGAACTGATGTGAGACCACGTGACTTTTTAAATTGAATAATCTTTCTGTATAACTGGAAAGATGAACACGAAGTTGGATGAACAATAAGTACTAGTGCAAGGCTGAGAGTTTGCAGCTATGCTAGTGGCTCGGTGAGGTATGATGTTCACCATGTTTCTTACTGGAGCATTTTAGTTTTGCAGGTACTTGGTCATAAAACTTTAAAGTATCGTGTTACATGAAAAGTCTGAAGGGCTCCACAATTATTACAATTCATCCTGAGGGGGACATGATTGTCTGCACCACATTTCATGGTAATCCGTCCAATAATTGTTGAGACATTTTGCATGTAGTGGTGGACCCAAGGCGCCAAGAAGAGCTCCAGGCCGTGTAACCACTTGATGCACTGGGGCCCAAAAGACTTTTCCCCATCAGCTTCCATTGTGAAAGAAGTGGCTGTAAAACGGTGGATACATGTTTTTGAGCATCACAATCCCTCGAAAATGTCTTGTTTCACTCTCAGATTTGGATCTATTTGGTCCAATAACATTGGGAAAAGCACCGTTAAATTGTTTTATCCCTAATGATATTAACTGCAGGTTAAAGGAGCACTATGTAGTTTTGGGAAAGAAATTTTAATCAGAAAAGAAAGATCTTCATTGACTGTTTTTTAAATGTCTGAAAACAAGCTAAATAAACAAACTCACAGATATTCAGTTGGGGTAGCTAGCTTCTTTCTTTATGAATTGTTTACATCTAATACTGAGGTATGAAGACCTGCAGGATGTGTTGCTCCACGGTCACGCTGAGGCGTCCGTCCTCACACTGCACTGTGAAACTCTCTCGGCCTCCTCCTGCTCTGCCTCCACCGCTCAGCCACTGCCTCAGCCGGCGCTCCTCCACCCAGAGAGGCCTCACAACCAGAGGATTCATCACAGCAACCACGTCTGTGGTACAGACAGAGAGGAGACACGCCGAGATATTAAATACTCGCACCTACACTTCAATACCTTTCACTCAACCTATATGCACTGATGGAAATAGTCCAGCTTTCATTTCTCATTCTCATTCCAAGCAAGTAATTCTCCTGTACATGAAGGAAATGAAAGAAATATCCTTGGTGGATAGTAAAATAAAAGCTGAAACGTTCAGGTCACTCACACAGTGATGGAAACAAGAGACACACAGGGGTCCTGACCTGTCCCGCCCCCAGACAGCTGGATCACAAAGCGATTGGCCAGGTCAGCCTCAGTGTATGAGGTCACCCTGGTGTAGCCGCTCTCTCTGGCCCACATGAGAAGGTCAGGTATGGTGGACAGGTCAGAGCTGAGTGTGCTGGACAGGGTGAGGTCAGGCTCAGGTGGGAAGGGTGGGGAGACACTGTTGGAGGACTACAGAGACGAGACAATAATCCGTTTATGACCTAACCTTGTGGTTTCTGTAGAGATGGTAACTGGACTGTATTTATGAACAAACTCTCCAGCAGTTGTTAGAATGTAAATCAGATGACAAATTAATTTACAAACTAAACTCTTAAGGCGATATCTGGAAAAAGCAGAAAGGGACGCGGCCCTTACATGGACAGAGACATGACCTCGGACACCATGAGCAACTATGGCCCAGTTGACTGGCACTGAGCTGCTGAGAATCAGCACAACCATCTGGGTCTTTGAGTTGGCCACCAGGGGCGTAAGAGAGACAATCACCTCCACCTGGAGAGAGCTGAAGAAGAAGGAGAGAGAGAGAAGAAGACGTAACTTTACATGGCTGTACACAAGCCTTATTCTGTAAGCTCAAGCCAGGACTTTTCCAAAGCTGCATGTTCTCACCCACAGAGCCCCGAGCCCGCTGAATGGAGCTTGATCACGTGGACCTCAGGGTTGTTCCCACCTGCTGGCGCGTCGGCGCAGCCCTGCACTTCCTGTTGCTGCAGGTCAGAGGTCATGTAGTTGTGAGAGAGGAACATGGACTGCAGCTGGCACACATCAGGCAGGGTGGGATCTGTAAGAAAAGGGAACACAGGGAGTTTTTTTCTGAAGTGGGAAGTGAAAGTTTCACAATAGCCTTTCTTCACCAGTGAGTACCAGTGCACACAAATATTTAGGTTACAGCAATCATTGAACAGTTTTGTTTGCTTTCTTGTAGAGAGTTAGATGAGAAGATTGATACCACTTAAAATGATATACAGCACATTGCGATTACATTGTGAATTAAGTTTCAAACAACCGAGGATAGCGTGATTGTACAATATGATTTATCATCACTATGACATCTGATTTCTTGGTGCCTCACCCTCTCCCAGTGGGATGTAGACTCGATTGCCCTGTGTTGTGTGTGTCAGAGAGGACAGGCTGCCGTGATGTTTCAGAGCCCAGCGGTGCAGCGCACGTGGATGAAAAGGCAGCGAATGCACCATTTGGACATGCAAATGCAGGCTGTGGGAGTGCACGCTGGAGTTTGAGGATATCTAGCAGATAAGGAACAAAGACAAGGAAGTAAACTTCATTTTATGAAAGTAGTGGAAAACAAAAATGCCTTATGCATTATATATATGAGGATGT
Source organism: Pagrus pagrus (assembly GCF_965226575.1). Lineage (NCBI taxonomy): Eukaryota > Metazoa > Chordata > Actinopteri > Spariformes > Sparidae > Pagrus > Pagrus pagrus. Next base: position 10,192,280 of record NC_140197.1, read on the forward strand.
GACATCACACTGTGGCTGACCTGCACCATCACTGGCAGGTTGGGGGGCAGCCTCTCAGCCTCCAGCCACCAGGTGACTGGGAGCTTAGAGCTGAGCAGCATGTGGAGAGCTCTGAGAGGTGAGGGGGACAAAGACAAAGGCTTCAGCAGCACCGTCACCTGCACACAGATGGGGAAAGAGTGAGATGTGGTATAGTCAGTGTGTATAACAGAAGAAAGACCACTGTACTCCTATGGAGCCCTGAAAAGTCAAAAATATAACTGGTCACATCAGTAAATGATATTGTCAGTTAAATAACATTAACAAGGTTAGCTAGACAACACGACCTTGAAGTTTTTTATTTAGTTTGTTTGACATTATGAGAGAAAGGAGACATTAAAAAACACACATTGACAAAATGTCAAGTCCAAGTTCATCCAAGGTTCTGGAACAAAGACCTACCTGACAACTAGCTGCTTATGTTTTTTTTATGTTTATTATGTTTTATTAGGCAGCTAATGTTTAGGCTCTTGTGAAATGTCACATACTTAAATACATTGTTCACCTTGTTTCTGAAAAATATCTTTGGAAACTGAAAGCTCATCACCTTGTTCCCATGGCTGTTTGTCACTCTCCCCACTGCGATGACGTGAGTTTCCTTGTTCCCACGTTCTCTGGCAGCGCAGCCCGGGCCGGCCTCAAACCTCTCCAGCAGACCCTGAACGGGGTGCAGCTCCCCTACTGGAGCAGCCGCAGAGCATCGCATCTCCACACTGTGAGCTGAGGAGGAAGAGCAGACGCATGAATATGAAGTGTAATAAAAATGGATTTCTTTCACCCTCCTCCTCTCCATGTTGTTGCGTGGGTCCCACAACAGACAGTCTGATATGTGCACACTGAGCTAAAATCCCTGCCCGAGGGGATTGGAGAATTTCCCAGAAGAAACTACGCAACAATTTTCAGTTTCGCTCTGACACTTGAAAATGAAGACCTTTGACTTGTAGCTGCTTGAGCAGAGAAAGTTTCAAATGTGTTACTGCTAATGTCCTCAAACACAGTCACATAATCATGTTTGATGGTTAAAGATAAATGGGCTGCAAAAGTCCTAATAATGTTCTTACCAGACGTTTGCCGACAGAGCAGAAGGAGACAGTAAACAGTCCATCCAACCCCAGACAGTGAAGGCATCATGAACGTTCCACTACTTAGACTGACTTAATGTGATGACCCCTGTGGCAACATCCTGAACAGACACAAGATCACACATTACAGCACATGTCTAATACACAAGCTTTAGTGCATTCAGTGCAGGTCTATGAGAGACACACACAGCAAGATAATATGTGCCAAGAAAGTTCAGTGTAGGTTAATGAAAAAATGCTCAGGATAATTCACAATCTGATAATTCTGACAGCAAGTCAGGATTTTTAGATGAAAATATTTTGATTTTATGACGATGATAAAGATAATAAGATGATAAATGTGGGAAAACAAGTCATGTGTGTTCCATGACCTTTATTTTAATTTATGTCAACATCATGAGGTAAATATTTAGTAGTTAGTAGTAAGTCAGAGCTATTAAATTAAAAAGAAAAAATTGCTTTCTGATATTTCACAGACAAGCTGATGGGTCAATTAATTGAGAAAATAAATGGCAGAATAATTGACAAGTTCAACTTTATTTGTCCCCAAAGGGCAGATGGTGTTGCAGCAAAGGATTAAAAATAAAAAGACACAAACCTACATGAAAGGACGTAGGCTCAATAAAAAAAGATAATAATAAAGAAAAGTTATTAACATCCTTATTCATTATATTTTCTTTAAAGGTGCTTTATGTAAGAAAAGAAGATTTCTGGGTCTCATTCCAATTCGTCAGAAACTGATGCTTTGGGATTGTAGGACTGGTCGGCCATCATCCCAAAGCATCAGTTGGGGATGAGACTCAGAAATCAACTTTTCTTACAAGAAGCACCTGTAACCAACAATCCTGGTTTAAATGGGAGCCCAGTTATACCAGAAGAAAAAGGAAAAAGGTTTTTCCTGATAAATTAAAAAAATTAAATCTCAGGATAAGTTAAAATTCTTTACTGATTGAGTCAGAATTATGACAGCAAGTCAGGGTTAAATATTTGTTTTTAAAATTATGGTGTAATAACGTAATTTTGACTTCATCGGAAATAATAGAAAACAAGTCACTGAAATTATGATTATCAACATTCTGAGATATGTGGTCAGAGCTACTGAATTAAAAAGTACAAATTATGAGACTTTAAACTAAAATGATGTGACGGTGATACAAAAACTTTTGATTTAGTGTTTCATTTTTATCATCAACTAACTTTTCATCTTATTTTATCTACAGAACTTGTCTTCCATAGATTGGTAGAGAGCATGAAGGCACTTTGTTTTAGGTTTTATAGCTTTTTCCTGAACATCACACATATCATATCATCTTGTCAGGAAGAAGAATATATTAGATCAGACATGTAAAGTCTTCATCTGACTGAGTCGATCCTTAAATAATTCAAACATTTAGTTGGATGTCAGAGCAGAAACACATGCAATGAACTGATTGTTTAAAACTGCACAAGTCGACGACACAACACTGAATTACAACTTAACATCGTGCATAAAGTCAGAAAACACCATTTTACAAACACCTACCATAACGTTTCCACTGGGCTGATGGCATTACAGTGACATGTGTGTGTATTGTTCCCTAAATCCAGCTTATAAAATCTGTTATTTCATGTCAGCACTCGGTGAAGTTTAGAGCTGAACTCACCTGCGGCGCTGCGCGGAGGGACAGGCGGTCTGCTGATCCAGCTGTTGCACCGCTGTGTTCACAGCTCAACACACGCCCCCCTCATTTCCTAAACACACACAACCACGCAGTCGCACAAACCCTCCACCTCTCCAACCACGCGAAAAACACCCGAGCTCTCAGCCGCGCGTCTTCATCCAGCTGAGGTGCGACTTTTCTGGGAAATACTTCTCAGTGGAAATTCATTTTACGCGGCGAGTGGGAGGAGAGAGGAGCTGTAAAGACACAATTAAAGGGGCAATGGGAGGGACTGTGGGATGGTGTGACAGAGTGGAGAGAGAGATGGCGAGGAGAGGAATAAAAGGCCCTGAAAACGTCCCCAAGCCTAGATGGCAACAGGAAGGAGGGCTGCAAGGGAGAGAAGGAGGGGAGAGGAGGAGGAGGGTGGGCCTCAGGAGCTTGACTGGCAGGTGAAATGTTTGGGAGGGGGGTAAACAGAGGCATCACACACACACACACACACACACAGTATCTTGTAGTTGAGTCTTAAGTCTATTTCTTCTATTTTTCAGAATGGCTTTAACCATGAGAGAGTACTGCTGTGGCTGGGAATACAGTTCCATGATGATTTTTATGGCTGTGGAGGAGCTTTTCTAAACGCCAACAAGTAAAACCCTGATGATGTCATCAGGGTCATCTGTGTTTCACCTCAGAGACAACAGGTCCATGCAGATACCAACACTTATACACTTAAGTGTGCAGTCACAAGACAGGCAGGAAGTAAACGTGTCATACGTTGTGATAACACCAACACACAGCTAACCCAGTTAACCCACACTTCCCCTACAGTCTGCTGCTCCACATCAGTCCAGCTGTTGGCAGAATCAGAGCTTTAAACAGGTTTTAGGACATGAAGAAGTTTCACATTTTGGATCCAGTGTGTATATTATCATTCATGTCCAAACAGTAAGAATTGTGGCAGTAATGTAATATTAACCGTCTCCTCTTAACTGGAATGATAATAATATCACATATCTCAATAAAAATAAATATTATATTATATTATACAATAGAAATACATGCGTCTAGATGTCTTGGTTTAATGTATTTACAATAAGTATTTCTTCCCTCACATCTGACTGTAACTATAACACTGTTTGGTTAATCAGACCGCTTTATGACACGATGTCTACATGATTGAAACGTGTCCCAGTGAGGTCTGATAAACCTCAACACGCTTGTGGTCTTAACTTGGGCTCTGTGGGAATAACCCAAAATAGGTCACCCATGTAGGCACTTGACTACTCACAATACCACGTGTGAGTACTGGGACTGACTCTGCATATCTTTTAATGAAAAGCCTGTAGGTGTGTAATTTTTTAAAGATGTTGGCGTTTACCAGGCAGTGGGAGTATAGAGGCTATAGATCTGCATTATGGGAATTGTAGGATCTTTGGAGTTTGACTCCAGAATCAAGATATAACAGCCTCTGCTGAAGCAGATGTCACTTGTTAGTCCCCCAACTATTTCAAAGTGCACAACTTAACTGCTGGAGCGACCCCTTATGTTAATTTGATGCAAATGTTTGATGTAATGCTCACACAGGGGATAATAACATCTTGTAGCCATGCTGTTAGAACACTTATCTAAGACATAAATGCTGTTATTATGTGTTATAGATGGCACAGAGGCCAGGAATTTCATTACTGTAACAATCTTGTATTGTTATCTTGCATATGACAATAAAAATCTTGAATCTTATATACAGTAGTTTCCCTTTTAGAGAAGTAATTTGCCACCTTTATCTTGTGGATCAATTAAAGATGCAGCAAAATCAACGTTCAGTCTCTCTGTGTTGTTCAGGACATTTCAAATAATGTCTGCCAAACACACTTTTCATTTCCAATTCATCCACCTGTCATACTGATCTCATCTGATGTCTAAATTGCATATATTATTTACTGGTTATATATTTTTTTATTTCATTTATCTATTCATTTGATTCATTCTGGAGCAGACAAGGAATTTCACCATACACAGTACTGTGTGTGTGACAATAAAAGTGATTTGTGTAAATAGTAAATCCTTTAACAGTTTTCGGTTTCACCAGTGTGTGTGTGTGTGTGTGTGTGTTTGTGTGTGTCCTCGTCTACATTGCCTCTGCCTCCACTCTCATTCCCACTAATAATTCCAAGAATGTCTCCAATGACCTTTTCAGGACACCATTAATTACAACCAACAGCTGAGACTCGGTTTGGCTCTCCATCAGTCTGCATTCACAGGGATAATTTCATACAACATCAACCCACTGATGCCTCAGAAATGGAAAATATTTTTACCAAAGTGCTGCAAAGCTAGCTCGGCATTACAGAGCTTTTGTGAGTGTGGAGAACTGATGTGGACATCAGCTGGTGAGGCTTAAAGGGGCACTTTGTAGTTTTGGAGAAGAAATTCAAATGTTATGATATAAATTAGGTAAAAAAATGTGGGCACAGAGGGGAACATGTCTAGAAAAATCTTTTATAGCTGCACATACAGACTAAATAATTTTGAAAACATGGACATCTGGCTGTTGAATACGCCTGCTAGTTGTAAAAATTATGAAGTGTAGATATTGAAAGGATTAGAGCCTATAGCCAGGCTAGCAGCTCTATGCTGCTGTTTTAGTTTAATGTGTTGTCATGCTAACATTTAGCTATTTAGCACTGAACACAAAGTAGAGCTGAGGACGATGGGTTTGTCATTTAGTTTTGCAGGTATTTGGTCATAAACTGAAGTACTGGATATGTTAAGAATTTGCCCTGATGATGTATCACTAACATTACAATTCATCCTGAGGGGAACATGAATGTCTGAACTAAATTTTATGGCAATCCATCCAATAGTTATTGAGACATTTCACTAAAAAACACATCTACCACAGGGCTGCGCTAGAGAGGCAGTCAGGAGGATTTGTGAAACTGTAGAGAGGATCTGGAGATACAGAGAGGTTTAAAGACGCTCAAACTGGAACACATGATGAATTCAATAATCAGCGCTTCTGTGTTGAGTTCACATCTTTACTGAGTCACAGTTCCAACACATTTCACCAGCAAATGACAGAGGAAGAAACACAGACGGAGGGAAAAAAACTATAAATCACAAAAAAGAATAGAATTTGTAAAAGCTTTCATGTGGTCATTGAAAAATGATTGTAGTTAAAAATCTGTGCTGTACCGACAGACGGTGGACAGAGAAGACGGTGATGAAGAAGGTGTCTGAGTGAGATGGAGCACAGACTCCCCTCCTTCTCTTTGCTCTGCTGTTTCCAACAGGCGGCAGCAGCAGCAGCTCTGATCAGACGTTAGCAGATGTTTCTCTTTCCTCTGGCTCCCCCGTGTGTAAATGTATTGGTGGCGCATGATTGTAGCTGATGTGGATACATTCATGACTGAGGCAGGGACACCGTACACAGCGAAACACACACTTAGCAGCAACAAACAGCAGAGATAAAGGGACAAGAGACGAGAGCAAGTGCAGGAAGGAAAGAGACAAACTGCTTCCTGTCAGAATAATCACTTTTCAATCTCTCTTGGAGCATTTCGGTACAATCGCTGATTTTTTTTTTATGCTTCAGTGTGTTGCCAGGCAGGACAGAAAGTAGGGTCCATCATCTCATCCTCCACTTGTTACATAATCTGGATTATTTTATGCTATCATCACCACTTCCTCCTCCTCTAAAAGCCACTCGGTGTCACGGATCTGCTGATCTCGAGGTCGGCAGATCCGTGACACTGTGTGTGTGTGTAACAGGCGATCAGAATCCACTGATCCTCAGTCACACACACTCGGCCCAGCCGGTCCTCCGTCCATCGCAAACACACACATACAGAGAGAAAGAGGACAGAGTAAGAGTAATCCTCGCCTCTCATCACCACCAAGTCTCTCTCTCCCTGACCAGGACAGAGTCAGCCGTCACTTCTCAGTCTCATTTCAGAGTCTGTGGCTGGCAGTGGGCAGCTAAGAACCCTGTGACCTCTGACCCTAGCAGAGGTCGGATACATAGTCAAAATCCTTGAAGTAGTCCTGCTCCTTGCGACAGAGGGTGCGGCGCTCGCGGGGCGGCGTGAGGGTGGGAGCTTCAGCCGTGAACTCCGTGTCAAAGTTGCTGACGTCTTCTTTTCCTCCGATGGTTGGGACAAACGGCGGTGTGACCTTCCTCTGAAGAAGGGCCTCCCAGTCCATATTCTAAACGACATTCACATTTAGTTTCTCACCAAGATCCACTGCAGTAACGTTAAGATTTAAAACTCAACACTCACCCTGAAGAAAGGTTGTTTTTTGACATCTTCAGCGTCTTTTTCTCCAGAGCCCAGACGTCTTTCAGGATTCCTTCTCAGCAACTAGCAACCAAACAAAAACACAAAGTAACAATACTTCATCATTTATGCAGAATTCTTTGTGATAAGTGACCAAAACTATTTAGTCACATGTGGAGCTTAAATTTGAAAGCAAAAAAAAGGAGCGAGGTGGAGGAGTCTTACCCGTCTCATTATGCCGATGGCTTCGGTAGAGAGGAAGCGAGGGTAGCGCACTTCATCGTTCACTATGCTGTCGAAAACCTCCTCCTCATCGTCACCTGGGAATGGAGACTGAAAGAAAGTGACACACATTATTTTAAATTGCATCTTACATCTTTTAAGTCTGCCTCCAACAATCTCAACTTGATTATATATGTCAGAAGTATTCCAGTATCTCAAATTTTTATTCCCCACATCTGTCACTCAGGTGGAGGCAACACAGCTCATACTGCTTCCACCTTTCTCTGTGTGATATTTTTCCGCATGCTTGTTTCTTTCTGTCTTCACTGACAGTACACATTTTCCATCTATCAGCGGTTCACTCTTCTCCTCACTCTAAATATGTCGATGTCATTGAATCTGTTATTGAAGATCAATAGTTCAGTTTCACCTTCCCCTTTCTGCCGTGAGGGAGTATTTGACATTTTGGGAAATGGGCTTATTCACTCTGTTAGAGTTTGATAAGATGATCGATAACACTCTCTTACCTGCACGGTAAATATAAAGCTACTACCAGCTGCCAGTAAGCTTAGCTTAGCATAAAGACTGGAAATGGGGAAAACATCTTCTTTGTCAACTACATAAAAAAAGTATATATAAGTCTTATATGGGTCATGTGACTATTTCTTGGCCAGGACCAGTAACTTCCTGGAGTCTCTGCTGGTTGCCTAGCAACTGGTTCTAGTCAAGAAATAGCTGACACACATCTCCTCATATTGAGGTTCATACACTTTATAAGTGATAAGTAACCAATAATGTGTAGTTGCTTGTACTGTAGAGCTGAAATTTGCATATTTCACCATGAAAAGCAAAAGGTTGCCAAACGTCTTGGCGATGATCTTATTTTTAACAGTAACTACACTCACGTCCCACAACATAAATTAGATGCATTCTATCATCTTTGACAGAGCTTCATCTCTGCATTCTTACCTCACCGACCAACATCTCATAGACAAGCACCCCGAGCCCCCACCAGTCGACTGCTCTGGTGTATGACGTGTCTGTCAGCACCTCCGGGGCCAAAAACTCAGGGGTCCCACAGAATGTGCTGGTCCGGTCCCCAAAACCCATGCCTCAGTACGAGAAATGAGTTGAGACGAAAGAAAGGGGTGAAGACAGAGAATTATTGACTGCGGAAATGATGAGAGACACATTAGTGCTCGCCAAATAAGGTATCTACAGTAAGAAACTCAATTTCCCTTAATGTGTGGAACATTTCCTCTTCTAGCATTTGTAGAGGGCCAATATGATGAATAAATGATGAACACTCACCTTCTTTACAGAGCCCAAAGTCTGCTATCTTCACAAAACCGTCTGTGTCGAGCAGCAGGTTGTCCAATTTAAGATCCCTGACACAGAAAAGGAAGAGGATTTATGCCAAATATTGATTGTTGTTAAAAGAGACAGCGTTTGTATCCCTCTTGCAGTATACATGCCACATGTAGAGACGATAAACACTCACCGATACACAATCTTATGGTCATGAAGGAACTGTAGACCCAAGACCACACAAGCTGAGTAGAAGCTGTCAGATAAACAATGAACAGAGGGTTAACACACACATTGGTACATACTGATGCTTCATTAATTAATGGATGCATAGACAGACACATAGAGTATGGAGCTTTCCAAGAAGGCACACACATCCTGTTTCTTCTCTTTAACACATATACGGTACACACACACACACACACACACACACACACACACACACTCACAGCAGAACTCACACAGCACGTGGCTCAGAAAAGACGTCGGCATGTATGTGCATCATGAGGTCTCCTCCTGCTGTGTACTCCATGACAAAACACACATGTTCTGGCGTCTGGAAACATGCAAACAGGTTGACCAGGAAGGGGTGGTGGGAGCCGTTGACGGTCTCAAAGATCCGCTTCTCACACATCAGACTGGAGACAGACAGAGGGGAGCGGAGGGGGTGTGAATGAGACAGTAATTATGCTACGAGGTGTAATTATGAGGTGGATGAGCTTCGTCGTGTAGCTGAGACTTGAGGTTGAGGTCACCGAGCGCCGTGTACGTTTACCTTTCCACTTCATCCCTCGCAACGATGTCTCCCTTCTTCAGGGCTTTGATGGCGTACTGGCTGCCTGTCCGTTTGTACTCTGACAGCAACACCTGAAGAGAATTAGATTTTAGTTACTGTCAAATATCATGTGAAGACCAAAACCAACGTGTCAGTCCATCTCTCAATACTTTCTGAGTCTGTCTGTGAGATTCAACTCCGCGCCCCTTGCTCCTACAGACATACATTCTCAAAAGCAGATCACAAATATATTATTTAATTTCTTTAAAAAAGTTCAATTAGTTCCTGAAACAACTGCACAATACAGTTTTTTATTAAATTTGACTGAAACAGGAGGAAACTGCATTTTTGTTGGGAACTATTTCCAGCTGCGGATTAATCCACATTGGGGCTTTAGTGAATATTTAAGGCAGCAGGTTGCACCAAGTGCCTCCCTGATCTGTTATTAATAGTTTTTGGTAGTATTTAATAGTATATATACATACATATATACATACACACATACATACATACATACATATATACTCTATGTTATAGGATAAATAATATATATCTGGTTTTGGATAAAAATACTTGTTAATAGGATCAAGCCATTGTTGGTTTCAAGCACCAAGCATTGCCATAATGTCAGTAAGATAGGTATTATACGATAGAGGAAAGAAGTTTACAATAATCTGAGGTGGTATAATAGTAATAATAATTCAACATAATAATTCTGATACAGAAATAATTTCCATGAGACCAGATTTAAACCTGCAATAATTAATCTTCGGGCCAGAGCACCTCCAGCAATTACAGAGCAACAACATTAGTCTTCATTTAGAGTCATGTTTCTCATCACCAGTATTCACTCTCCTTGTAGCTCATTCCTTTTGAGGTCTCTACATGCTCCACTATGTTCATTGAGTAATCACTCACTCTGCCAGTCTGCTGTTTAGTGTTGAACAGGTGGCGTGCAGTGGATTTATCAGAGCTTTTTCAATAACAACAGCTGGAGACAAGGTTGATGAGACTGAACCAAAACAGTCAAGTTGCAGGCATTAAAAACAAACTTGCTTAAAGAATCGTAGAGCTGAGGGGAACTGAAAAGTCAGGTCATTATTCTTGATTCAGTGTGGGTTAGTCACTGCAACTGTCTACTTTCACATAACACACAGTCATTTAATCCTGTGTTCATTTCAAAACATTAGTTTGTGCAGCTTTAAATATTTAAGATGATAAAGGGACAACAAAGGTTGTATTTTATTAAATCTAATAAAGTATAGATGGTGCATGGAAGAGAGTTTAGTACTTTCTAAAGAGGCAAATGTAGCCTTTTGATTAGCAGTAACCTATGCTAATTCTGTGAGTAAACATGAAGTTTGAGTACCTTCCCAAAGTGACCCCTGCCGAGCACTGCTATCAGCTTGAAGTCCTGCAGGCACAGAGGGCCGCTGCTGGGTCTGAGAGAGAGATTATAGGCAGATTAAAGGCAGCGCATGCAACGCAACACAACATGATGTCATGCTTAAATGTGCCTCATATGGTCAGCAACACTATGCTATGTAAAAGGCTAACCCTGTTCAGCGTGCGACTCTTACAGTTTTTATTCTGTTTCAGCGTCCAGCACATTTCTCATTTGTGGCGACATATGCTCTAATCCACATTAATGATGACTTGGCTTTAATACCAGGTGTTATTAAAAAGAGGCTACAACACAGGACCATATTGTGTGTGGGGGTGTGTTTCTGCTGTCAAGCTGTGTTGGCCATATTGCAAAAAGATATGCTCAGGTGTGGTAAGTGTGTGTGTGAGAGAGAGAAAGATCCCTGTGTGTCTCTGCACCTGCGTAAAGAGTTCTGGGACAGCGATCTGGTTGGCTGCTCATGAACAGGGACATCCGGCGTGGAAGGGGGCTCAATGACCGGCGTCTGTTCCTGTGAAACACCACAGAGACGAAGGAGGAGGAGAAGGGAGGAGGAAATGATTATGTGGAGGAAAGATGACAGAAGGGGAGTATCAGAAAACGAGGGAGAAACGGGGACAAAAAATGATTTGTAACATCTGTAACGACCTTCAGTCACAGCAGACAGACAGACAGTTAGAGAAGCTCATCGTGCTGTTAGCCAGATCCCCTGCTGGCCGACAGCCTCACTCCTCCCCTCTTCCTGTCCTCTCCACTCCTTCCTCAATGCTAATTAGTTGTCTAAAAAACATCAGAGTAATTAATCCCCTAATACTTCAACCCCATTGAACACACCATCTGCCACAGGCCCTCTCTGACTCTCTGTGTGCTCGCCTAATTCTGTTTGTCTACTGCTCGGCTCTCTAAAATTCAAATCTGCTTTATTTCTGTCATCAGCATTAAGCACTGTATTGCCAAAGCATGTTGCACAAGGTCTGCAATGTCAGTGTTATAATTCAGAATTTAAGAAAATCATTAATAGAAAGGCGAGATGAGATTCAATCTATCTCACTTTAGGTTAACATATTAATTCAGAATTATTGAAGGTTCCTTGTGAGGTTCCTCAAGCCTCAGTGTAAGGCACATTGTGTACATTAATTATGTATGTAAGGTTTCCAAAACATAAAATGTATCTTGTTATGGTAAGAATCTTAAACAACCTTTAGATACTGTGGAAAAGGAATCAAAGCTTTTCAAGAGTTGATTTAATTTGATCAAATTATCCATCATGATAAGAGCAACATGTTGGCATTAGTGTGGTTGATGTCAAATGTTTGGGGCAAAAAGCTGTACCTTTGTCCTACACCTTTTAGTTTTGTTATGTCCTCTTCTCCAGTTATTTCTCTCTCAAGTACTTCCTCTCCTTCATGGTTTTCTTTGTGCCACGTCTCTGTTCCTCTCTCCTACATTATCGCCCTCTGCAGATTGTGTTCCTCACACTGGGAAACTAACAGGGATTTGGCCTTGATCGAATTAAAGCTGCCCTCCATCCAATTACGTCTCATTAAAGCTGTCTCCCTAAGTTTTCAGTTCTCCACTTCTCTAATTACTCATCCTCTCCTTTCTCTGTCTCCTGTCAGGCCCCTGCTCTGTCTTAGATTTCACTGCAGCACACAGTGCAGTGGCCTATGACTGGAGCACTGTTCACAAGCCAAAAGCCTCAGGTAGGAAGTGAGCAAAATAGTAACATGATAGTGTTAAGATGCCCATCTTTGCCTCTGCTTCCCTTCCTCTTTGGCATCCATCCCTCTCTCTCTATCTCACACTCACCAAGGGAGCTGGTGCATCCACCACATCTCTCCTGATTTCAGCTTTGGGAGGTGAGTCGCTCTCCAGATTCAGCTTCTCCACTGAGATTTCTCTGCAGACACACAAACAAAATAAAGAAAACAAATCTGAAACCGTAAGTCAACACTGTGGAGGAAAATGATTTAACGTGTGAAAACAGGAAATGAACAATAAGCTCTGTTCAGTACTTTGCCAAGGATCTGAGATTCAAAAAGCTAGAAGCAACTTGATTTGATAGTAGACATTCAGGCAACTGAATTAACTTTTCAGGTTGGCACTTAGTTGGTTCACTCTTGAGGCTCCATTCATGAGGTCCATTGATTTAATAACAAAAATACATCAATGCAACATGTCACATACCCTGTGCTGTGTGTGAGTGCGCTGCTTGAGAAACTTGGTGCGTAGGATGGTGTGTTGCTTCCACTGGGGATGGCGTTCCTCAGCAGGCGAACCCACGTAGCGATGTCCACATTCATCTGACGAGCACGCAGGAAGGCTTTACCTGAGACACACAGAGCCGAGTATAACTGGATGAATGAAAGGTAAAACACTAGTATGGCTATCGCTACCATGTCTCATTACTGTTTGTATGTAGGAAGAGGAAGTAAAGAGTATCGATTCATGCTATCTGGAGCATCTGATGGAGTAAGGTCTACTGTGGCTTTAATGGCGTGAGACAGTTGACCTGTTGCATTTCCTGGAAACATTTAAAATCCCAGTTCCAGAGAATACCAGCAGTCATTAACACTCAACCCCTTGGGCTTATAACTGCTTTAAACAAGGCAGGCATATACCGAATAAGTGAACCACTCAGCTAAACAGACACCCATCAGGCCGGAAAGTTCTTCACCTTTTATTGTCTTGACCCAATGTTATGGAACACCACACCCCTACAGGTCACAGTCAGTGCGTTTCCATGAACACTTAAGTCGAGCTACGGTAATAGCTCAATTAGGACATTTAATTGGACTACTGTCATTGTCCCAGTATACAAGTACCAGTGGGAGGATCGATTTATTGATGGAAGCATGTCCGACTCCACCACAGTAGGTGGCGATATGCACTGTTTAAGCTAGTTGCTACTGGACCTTCATCCAGTTGACCTATTACGTCACATAGGGACTCTGGTGCATGCGCTGAATGCCGAGGCCAGTTCAGGTCCGACTAAGGCGTATACATGAAAGAGTAAATCGACTGCCAACCGCGTTATCTGGATGTGTTAGTCCAACTTTGAAAAAAGATTGACTGAAAACGATTTAGTACGATTTCAGTCGGACTAACATGTTTACATGGACTTTAAAAGTCTGGTATAAGTCGGACTGACACAATAGTCCGACTTTTTCTAACATCATGTCAAGTAGTGAGTGTATCTTTCTCAAATCCACCCAATCATCCAAATAAACAACACTTGAACATACCGTGCTGTTTAGAGAAGACTTTCTTCTGCCTCTGAAGTCGACGGCCTCTCTCTATTACTGGATTGAAGAAAGTCACCTAAAACAAAAACAGTGAGTTAAGGTATGGGGTCAAAGCAGACCAAGTGGTTCCCCCGATTCTCATGCAAATACACACTAGTGTACTTAGTATTGTACCTGTCACATGCGTTTGTCATGTGTTTAAGGTTGATGAATGCAGTTTAGTTGGGTTATGTTTCCTGTGTGTGTGTGTGTGTGTGTGTGTCCTGTACCTCAGCCAGCAGCAGCCCCTGTGGCTCCAGTTCCAGCTGGACTCGGTGTCTTTGGTTGTCCAGGAACTCTTCCAGCTTCAGGTACTTCAGAGCACACAGGGAGCGGTAATCTCTCCAGTACACTGCAATCTCCATCTCCCTGGACTAATCACACAACACAAACAACAACAGTGTTACCTGAAGGTTTGTTTTTTAGATCTTAAAAACTCCATAATTCTCTTTTATTCTTATTGTCAGTCTCCTTTCAGTCAGTCAAATTTTAGGACATGTAGGAATGTGTCTAGGGTTTGTGTGGAATAATAAAAATGGGTGGAAATGTAATTTTATAATACATTTATAATACTTGCAACTTGAATGTAGTATAAAGTTATAATCTTGAAATCATGAAATCAAACCCAATTTTTTGATTTTAGCATTCATGGTCAGCAGTTTTTCAGCAACAGTCATTCAATTTTCTGCATAGATGACAATGATCGTTTATCATATTACATCTATAAAACTAAATGTTGCAACTAAATCGACCAATGACTACGGAAAGAGCAGCTTCAGGCAACAGGCTGCAGCCCTCCAACTCCTCAGCAAGGTAATAAACTGTACAGTGCCCTGCTGGTCTGTGGAAAAACTACTTCTTCCACTGCGTGTTATTAAAATGGCCTGAATTAATCTTCTGGTGTATTTCTAAAAAAAAGTAGCTTCTAAAACAGTGTTTGCTGCACTTCACCATGTCTTGTATTTTTACTTTTTTCTTACAGGGACTCCGGTACATAATGAGCAGCTCAGTTGCATTTTCTCTAAAAAAAAAATTCTCTGCTGTCTCCAACAAACCAGTCCTCATTGTGAGGCATTTTACTACTAACTGATGATCAGTGTCTTTTTGCAGCAGAAAACACACACATACATCTGCAAAGTGAGACTGACATTTGAGCTCAGGCATTTTTTCGAGAAAATTGTAAAGAAAAGAAAAACAAAGAATAACAAAAAAAACCCAAATAATCAATAATGAATGTAGCAGCTTTTCTTTAGAGACTGCTGCAATAGCACCATAGTGAAACTGTATGATGAATCACACTGTAACAGACTGAGAGTGTCTTACTCTCTCCAGCTCCACAGTGAAGGTCTGGTCCCAGGCCTGCTCTCCAACTGTTTTCCAAACTGTCTGACCCACCACTGTGTTCTCCAGCTTCAGCACTGCGCTCACCTCCGCTGTAAAACACACACTTTATCAAGTAAAAACACTGACTAGGTTAATTCAGATCTACAATCTTTTATTGATATTGAATTAATGTCAATTAATATTGACTATGGAATTAATTTGAACCATCGAAGGAAGGACAAACAGGGATCTTTAAAATCCTTGGATCTGAATGGTCCAAAAGGTTTCTGTAAATATCAGAAATGTGCTTGTTTACAATTAAAAGTTAATGTCAAATGAAATAATTTGTTTAAATGAGATAAAAGATGAAAGTTCTGATGTATTGGAAAGAGGAGTGGATTAGCCCACATTATGATACATATTATAACTGAACACAGAGTACATTTAAGCAGGCAGCTGTTCAAATTCAGAAAATCAAACACTTACTGGAGAGCTCCTCATTCTTGCCAGGGATCTTGAGGCTCATGCTGCTGGTGCTGCGGCTATAGAGGCCGCTCAGTTTGAATGAGGAGCGTCCATCTCCCGGGGTGTGAGAGGGAAGAACCAACGGGGTCGCTCTGCTCCGCCCTGGGACGACCTC
This sequence comes from Pagrus pagrus, assembly GCF_965226575.1. Taxonomy (NCBI): domain Eukaryota; kingdom Metazoa; phylum Chordata; class Actinopteri; order Spariformes; family Sparidae; genus Pagrus; species Pagrus pagrus. Next base: position 10,208,278 of record NC_140197.1, read on the forward strand.
CAGCAGCCCCACACAGCCCAGAAGACGCACCTCAAGTGTACCTGGAAGGAAAGACAAGTGTCTTTATTAAATATGACCTTGATTTATAAAAACAGTGCTTGAAAGGGTAAGAAAATGCATGATGCCGGTCTTGAAAAGAAACAATGAACTAGAAATTTAAACAAAACATCTAATTCAGTTCTGCCACAGTATACTGTAGTATCGGTGTCTACCTGTGAGTGGTGACGGTTTGCACAAGGTGCTGTATTGGTTATGGACATAGGGGGTGCTGTGGCGGGAGCTGAAGGCCGGGGAGGAGGCCAGCACTAGTTCCTCCTTGATGAGGCAGGCTTTGGGATGATCCTCGGGGAGCTCCAGAAGCCTCTGCTCCAGAGAGCACCTGAGCAGGTCCAGACGCTGGGACGACTCGCTCAGACCACACTGAGCCTGCACACACACATTTAAGGATATCTGAGTGTTTTTCTGTGTTTTGCTCTTCTGTTCTTTCTTTATTTTCTTTTTTCACTATTTATTTTATTGTTAATGTTTTGATCTTGGTGGGGAAATTAGGTGTGGACTCATTAGGACTGTTAGTGACAAAATCAGGAAACATTTGTTTTTACCAAAAGACCAACAATTAAATACTTTAAGGAAAAGTTAAACAATTTGGGAAATATGCTTATTTGCTTTCTTGTATGCATGTATACAGTTTACCATGAAGTGTAAAACTAAATAAATCGATGATATTGTGGAAACATTACAAAAATGGAAATGTATATAAATACTATAACAAGTGAAACTGATAAAGAAAATGCTTAAATTAATCAATGTGCTGTGCCTCTTTTGTTTGGATCAATGTTTAAGTATTCATCAGAACATACTACACTGGAGCATCTCATTATGTTTTTTAAAAAAATCATCTCCTGTCAGCTCTCTGACCTCAGTCATGGCCTTCTTGTCTTGGACCTTTCCTGCTCCCAGCAGCCTCAGCATGTTCTTGGCCCCCTCAGCCATGGCGTGCTCCACACGGTAGTGATGCCACAGCTCCTCCACACGCAGCTCCACCCCACACATGTCCGGCTTACCTGGGACACAGAGTGAGGGTTAGTTAACAGCGAACAATGAAAAATAGCAAGAAAAAATAGCTGGGCAAATAGTGTCCAGCTTGAGTTGTGGCTGTGTTCAAGTTAACTATGCAGTTAATGTACTTATTTTAACCAAAACTATGATCTTTTCCTCAACCTAACCAAGTAGTTTTGGTGCCTAAACTTAAGTAAAACTTTAAATGGTGACCATTTCACAATATGCAACATACTTATTGTCATCTACATATGCCCTTCTCGTATTGTGCCATCAGGTACTGTGTTGTTGGCAACCACTACTGTACAACGGGTATTAAAAGCCTTTTTTAAAAATTTTTTTTTAAACAAGCTGTCAGATGTGGATGAAAACAAAGATGATGACACCAGTGAGAATGAACCAAAACCGTAAAGGAGTGGGCCAGAAAATTCAAACCCTTTCACAAACAAATGTGAATGTTCATATGAAAAATATTGATTATAGCAGCTTTGAAGCTGAGGAGACAGCATTCAGGGAAAATTAAGGAGAATGGGCGGAAAATAGATTCCCATTAGAGGCTGGAGCATGAATCTGTCAGCTCGCTGTCCTTTCCAGGATCACCGTTTCTCGCTCTGCTGCTCTGAGCTTTTTTTTTCTCTTCCCTGCTTATTCTCTCTTTCATCTCTGACTCCTTCCTTCCCACCACTTCACCCTGTCGTCATCTCTGACTCAGTCCTTTCAGTCTCACTCCCTTCCTGGCTCCCCGCGTCTGTCCTGCCTCCTCTCTAACCTCTGTTAAATGAGGCATGGCTTTTAGTTGTTGGGCAACATCAAGGGGATGCAGGAACATCAATAAGGCTCTAACCTGAGCGAGTGAGAGGGATGTAATGGACAATGTGTGTGTGTGTGTTTGACTGAAAGACTGTGCACTGTGAAGATCTGAAGCAAGAATTGATCCATTACTACCCGCATCATAAAATATGCAGTGTTTATAAGCTGAAAGAGTGACAGGTGGGATGAAAGTCGAATTGACGATGCAAGTGAGGATAAAAACCGAAAGCATGATAGGTACATTGGTTGTCCTCAGACTGCTCCGTGGCCTGCATTGCCTTTCGGATCTGCATGCGGATGATGTCGATCTTTGTCTTGCTGTCCTGCAGCATCTGCTGAGCCGTCTGGAGAAGCTTCTTGTCCTGTGGAGAAACAGAAAAAAAGGAGGGAATCAGGGAGAGAGTAAAGGAGGCCAGACTAAATATTACAGAGCAGTAAAGTGAACGCAGTGAATGGGAGTTATGGCTGACTTTGAGCCAGATAAATACCTTGGTACCTCCGTTGGCATAGATTGGGATCATGTTCTCTGCTCCCTGTTTGACCTTCAGCTCAATGTTTAGCTGCCGCTCCAAAGCAGCGATGCGGTGCTGGTTAGCCGATGTACGATTGACCGACCCCGGAGACTTTGGGGTGTCTGGGCAAGAGAAGTGGTCGCATGATGTAAATAAACTACTACTCTTGTTTACGGTAAAAGCATACAACAGGTTTTTGCAGTGTAGAACAGAAGTGTAAAAATCTTATATGAAAACAGACAAATGGTAACTTTGTTGGAAGGATAATGTGACTGGAGCCACGCTGCTAGTGTAGCTAAAAATACCACAGATGGCAATGCCGGTCAGTTGCTGTATACGCAGACATTCTAAGGCTGAATCCAAACGCTCACCCTCTTAACTTGTGGACCAAGCTGTTGCGGATTTCAGTGGAAACCTACTGTGATGTGTTCACAGTCTTCACCTCATGTCTGTGAGGCTTTATAAGCCTAATAGACAGGCCTAAAGACTACAATTATGAAATGCATTCTGATTACCTGTGTAGTCTTTATGTCTTTTTTTTTGTATTAAATGTTCAAATGTTAGCATGTTTATGCATTTAACCAATGTGGTGAACATTATACCTGCTAACCATCAACATGTTAGCATGCTAAGATTGGCATTTAGCTCAAATCACCACTGTGCCAAAGTAATGAACAACCTCAGAGCTTGTGAGATGGTTGCAGACTCTTGTTCAGATCAAAGTCTTGCCAATTTCCACAACAATGTACACATCATTAATTTAGAGTTTCAATACTGTTTTTCAATCAACAGAAACCAATGTTGGCCTAGAAGGTAGGAAATCAATTAAAAAGCTCAGATCACTGATGGTAAAAGTGAATGTGATGTGTAGTAATCAGATAAAACATGCAAAACCATTTCTGGATTAAACTAAGAGAGACTTTTTGACATGAGCCAGTGCTGGAAACATGTATGTAATGTTGACAGTGTTACAAATATCCTACAACTGTTTTAAAGTGGTGGCACTGTAACTTCTAAACTACTTCTCCACAGTGGATACTGCACCTTTGTTGTCATCAGGGCCCTTGACCACGATGTGTGCGTCCAGCTCCTGCAGCTGAGCTTGGAGGGACTCCAACTTCCGGTTGGAGCTGCGGAGCTGTGAGTCCACCTGCTGGGCATTCCTCTTGTCGGTGGTGGCCCTACGCAGATTCTCGGCACCCTCCTTGATCTTCAGCTCCTTGCGGATCTCCCTGCGGATCCTCTCACGGTGCTCATCCAGGCGCTGTTGCACGCTGGAATCGGAGAAGTCAGAGTTTTGGTCCAGACCAAGTTGCTGAAGCACCGACAGCCCACCTGGATCACTCTGGAGAAGGAGAAAAGGAAGAGGTTGAGATGGTTAAGGAGAAGGCACACAACAAGAAGGAGTAGTGGCAGAATATGAGAAAGAGGGCGTTATGATGTGTGCAGAAAATAGTACAAATATGAAAAAGGAAGTTCAACTATATTTGGCCCACTGTGTATGAGGGGGATTATTCAATTTGAGTTCAAAGAGAAACTGATTCAAAAGGTGACACCTCCAGCTGAGAGCTGCTGAGCTGAGGTTTCGACAGACAAAGCTGGTAACAGTCACCCTGCACAGTTCTGACGAAGAGTGGGGCACTGAGGGATGAAAGGAGGCGAAAACAGCAACTCTGAGTGAATCCTCAACATGTGAAACCTGCTGAGCTCAGACTGTGAGGCGGCATCAAAGCACAGGCAGCGTTTAAGTGTGTAAAGAGCCGAGTGCTCGCATCAGCTCTCCTACTGATCGACGCTGATCAGATTACAGCAGATTAGAACAGCATTTATACAGACTAAAATCGATCAGTGTTGTACTGCTTCTGGATGGGTCACAGGTAAACATACACACAAAGTGCATATGTGTAAAATATAACACAAATATAACGATGTGAGCACATTCACAGACTTGTGTGTGCAGTGCGGGTGGTTTTCGCTGCAAAACACAAAGATATTTCACAAGAGGACGAGATTGGTTTAGACTGGTTTTTCAATCAGTTAAAAAAGATTTTTTTATTTGATATATTTTTTTCTGCAGTGACAGGTTCTCCCACATTAGTGCTCTACAGGGGGCGTGAATTTTTGGCTTCGGCTGAAGATGTCAGAACAGTAATTTTATTAGTATAATATCTGTGTGGGTGAGCAGTAAAAATAGTTCAAACTCTCATTTCCGTTTCAGTGACTACACAGGTATTTAACCAGCTGCAGAGTCAATGCTGTTTCTGCTGATGATTTCAGCACTCCAAACTTACTTTACGATTCTCTACATTACTCCATGTACCATACAGATGTGGTGGCTAGAGGACTATCAGCTGCTGTGAGTTTTGACAGACTGGTCAACAAAACAAAGGCAGCTCATGCTAACTGGACCTGCTTCTCTATATGATGTGTTACAAACACTCTCGCGTGTGTGGGATGACTCAATAACTGTTGGTATAACAAGAACAAAAAGTAACATTAAGAGGAAAAATGGGTTCTAACATTTGCTGGCAGGGCTATCTTCCCCTTTCCGAGTAAAATACAATGAAACAGCATGATGGGTCTTTCCAAATATTGAATGTTGTAAAGTATCAAACGTCTTAAATCAGTAACAATATATAACCAACACTATGGAGGCTTGTTGAAAAATTGCTAAAAAACAACTTGTATCAACATTCATCGGCTTTACAGATCTGTGATGTGCTCCAGTCAACAGCACACCAGGGACACTTGTCCCCTAATGATGCTGGCTCTCAAATGTCACGTCCTAGGAAACATCCACCTAGAGACCTAAAGGTTAGACACCATTTCCGCGAATAAAGGCCAAAATCTGTTTAATTCGGTTTTGAGAAATGGAGAAAAAGTACAGCAGTTATATTTTCTAACACAAATTCATTGTAAATTAAAAATAACAAAAACATCTGACCTCATACTCACATAAAAGCCCCAAAACAGATCCTGGTCACAAGAAAATATACTATTGTCACTGTTGACCTAGACATGAGGTTTTCATAGACAAGACAGGGGACAAAGTAACGCGAATTCTTACACCAACCCCAACAACACCACCACCACCACCACGCTCAAGATGCTTTCACACCTAACCTGTTCAGGTCATTTAAAATGTGCTCAGGTCATTGTTAAGTGCATGTTCATGATCTCAAAAGCTCACAAATAAATCAATCTGCTGATCGTGAACTGTTGTGGAAGTGATCTTAGTCATTTGGTACCCATAACAGCATGTATGTGTGTCAGCAAGTGAGTGCTGAGCTTTTCCCTGACCAGCGATTTTGTCAAGTCCATTAAAAGTATTTGACTTTGTGATCCACAATAATCACAATATTGCTGTACAAGGCACTTGTTATTTTGTTTTGCCTCTATCCATTTGTCATGACATGCAATTGATTTGCAGTCTCTTTATGACACCTCGGAGAACATAAATACACATAAGAAGTATTGAAGTCCCACATGACCTGCTGTCAGTCACAAAAATTTGATGTTCTCTCATGGTTTCTGATGATACAGGATAATCAAAAAGAAATAAAGGGTTGAATTAATGAATGACCTGTCAGCCGTGTTTACTCCTCTTGGTTTATTTGTCAATTATCAAGTTTGAACATAAACCAGACCAGAACTAAATGCGATAAAGTTTCATTTTGTCCCTTGGTTCAGACCAAATGAGCCAAAACTAAAGGTGAAAGCACCCAAAGGTCTAAAAATATTACCGGTAAGTCACTTGCTTACTGACACAGTCTAAACTGATCATAGTATGCATTACAACAGGAATATACTGTTTGTTGCATTTACCACACATTCATCATGACCCTATCGAAAAGGGGGCTTGAAATCCTGGAGATGTCATTCATTCATTTAATGTTGTGACATCAGATCTCATCAGATCACACACACAGACACAAACTCGGACACTGAGGACTGTCCCCTCCCTTCTGCCAGAGTATAATGACGGGGTGCTCAGGGCCTTTCACTGCAACGCGCAGCCAGCCATCCAGCTTAGCAGATCTGATTACAATTTCTTAGGTCTCTGTGTCCATCCAGCTACATGCAGGCTGGGGCTACAGCTCTGCTCTCATTAAAGCCATAATCCATCTGCAACACAATACAGTCAGACACGGCCTGAGCAACCGACCAAACCACATGGCACAGGCCAAGTGCTTGTAGGATTTTAACTGCTGATTTAATGCAATGTTATGTCATGGTAAAACTCTCTCAGTTTACAACTCTGATGTAATTAAACATTCACAAACTGGTTGTCGAACAAAATCATGAAGATTAACAACACTGCAAAAATGTGCTATTTTATCAAGCAGTTTGATCTGGAAGAACCTCAAAAACAACATCTCATCTTGTTAAAGATCGAAACACTCACAGACACTGATAAATTCCAATGTCTGCATGTACAATACTGAACATATATATCTGTCTTAATGTGGCTGGCTGGAGAAGTTGTGGAGGCCACAGCCATTCAAGGCAGACGAGAAAGCAGAGCAGAAAAACACCACGAACGACAGGAAGGGAGAGTTTGAACTGTGACGCACTCCTGTTAAACACAATACAACTCAATCCCTGGTGTTTTCCAACAAAGAACCTCTGGACCGAGATACAAGACAGCTCACACAGCGGGCCGAAATCACAACAGCAGACAGGAATGAAAACTCAAAAGTGATTCGCTGTCAGACAGGAGATGTTTTTACAGGAAGTGAACAAGGAAGCCGACAGAAAAGAGAAGGGCCATAGTAATGGATGGAAAGAAAGAAAAGGCAGCCATGTTGAGGCCTGATCGGGCCACAGTTGCCTACCGAAGACTCTGTGTCACTCTGCTCAGTGTGTACTGGGGAATCAACCGGTTGATCCCCTGGCAGGTCCTCCAGTACGCCCTCACTGTCCATGTTTGGCCTCCCTCTGGCTTCGGTCCTGGCCCCCTCCCTATCCTCTGTCCCCTGACACACACACACACTCACTCAGACAGCCAGCCACTGACAGCCGCACCAATCAGGCAACACCAAGTGCTATTCCTGCCTCCTCAAAATCCAGGATGTCCTTCCCGCCAGGAATCAAAAGCTAGTCTAAAATCGGAGCGAGTGAACGAGGCGGAGGAGAGGAAGAGAGAACAGCACAGACCGAGCCCCACCTCGCTGCTTCCTGTTCTGCTCTTTGCCAGATAGAGACTGAGGCGTCATGCACTTTGTGCAGACACACACACATACACACACACACACACACACACACACACATTTGGTTGGTTTTGTAAGTGAGAGAGCTCACAGCCACTCTGCTTCCTGCTACTGGGTCTCCAAAACTGAGAGACAGGCTGTTGTGATAGATTGTGGTTGTGTTAAATGGACTATCAGACCATGCTTATCGCTGAAGTACAATACAGTACATGCATACATGTTCAGGACTATTTATAGTATTGACATGCAGGTGAATCAAGAAAATAAAGTACACTGAGAGACGGGGTCAAGGACAATCCACTTATAAGCACTAAGAGACCTTCTACTGGGAGGGACTTGACATCTAAATGAGGAGAGGCATTGACACTAAGCTGTGTTATGAGCAGGCCAAATTTTCCTCACGAGCACAAAGTCACGAAGAACAAAATTTGTGAGAAAAAACGACAAAGGCATTCTCTGCTTTTTCTCATGCACAACATCAAGCATCCTCTTGATACAACACCACGCCATATGGCTAACAAACTGCACACACAGAGGAAGAGTCGGCCATACGCCTGCTGTGTCCACGGGAAGCTGAACGGACTTTTTGGAAGCTCGCATAAAATCTAAATTGAGAAGAGAAGCCAGACAACAAGCTGAGTCGTCACCTCGGAGACGTGAACGAGCGGAGATCACACACTTGCTTATCACAGACCCTCGGCCTGTTTTTGACGTGCCCCTTCGCTGTCCGACGTCTGACCTCTTCCTGTCAGTGAGTGACACACAGGGTCATGGGTTTATCTGAGTCAGACACTCTGCAGTGCGAGGTCACTGACCCCCTGAGCTCTTACTGTGTGGCAGATGGCCCTCTATGGGCTCCCTATCTATCTCTATTGTATCACACTCATTACACAAAAGGGTACACGTTCATAGACAGAGAGGGCGAGGAACAAACACACACACAAAGAGGCACCAAACCATATTTAGTTCTCCTTCTTCTGCCACACTGCTATAGGGGAATAGGAAGTGAAATAACATGATGCGAAGCCAATATATGCAAACACGGACATTTGCCTCGCTTAGTATCATTTTGATAAAATACATAAATGCTCCCATATCTGTGAGCAGGTAGGCAAACATTTCCTTACCGAGCAGCTGTGGCTCTCTGTGCTCCCTTTGTGATGTGGACAGGTGGCTGCAGACAGAGCAGCCCCCATCCATCCATACTGTCTCACCTTTACAAATATGGCTGCGCTGTCATTAGTAACTCCACTGAAAACCTGAGACTTCAAAAACACGAGCCGCTGCTGCTGTGATGCTCGTAGTACCAAACTGTCTCGCTCACTGTGCCGCTGAAGTAGATGCAGTTACTCAACCTGTGCCGAGCACAGTATCAGGAACTAAGATCACAATCAGTTATATATACAGCTCTTAAAGTTGCAGTCTCACCCTGGTCACCTGTAACACATGCTGTGCAGTTATTACCTTAACATCCAAGTTATCCCTCAAGTAAGAATAGAAAAAAGTGATTGGACACTGACAGTAACTACAAATATCCTGTGTTAGCTTGTTTCAACTCTTCATTGAATCTACAGTAGCTGCTTGTTTTGCTGCACAGCTTAAGATTGTAATGACAGACTCCCCATCAGTTTCACCAATCTTGTTTTTCAGATTTTCATTTAAAAAATTGAAATTACTTTCCGTTTAAACAAGTGGTTTCAAACCACAGCACGACTCCATTGTAATACCTCTTTTGAAATCTTTCTAGCGTTTGCTTTGACAGTCACTAGCTCCAATTGTTGGAAATCTCACAAGCCGTTAAGTGTATTGTGTTAGTGTATGATAACTGGCAGTCATCAGCCGTCTATCATTTTGTGCTGATGAACAGTTGCCTATTTACTCAGCGAACAGACGCATTAGCATTCACTTGGAGTCGTGTTTCTGGCCACCTGGTGAATGGAAGTCCAATTATCACTGTACGAGGGAAATATTTCTCTCTTTAGATGCCAAATGCTTCACTGATTTCAACTCCTAATGGCAAACTAGGCCTGTCTGCCAGTTTAATTCTGGAAAGGTAGCGTACAATTGTTTTTTAAGGATTTACATTGTTGTTGTTTTTTTGCCTTCAGTGGAGACCAAAAAAACTGGGAGAATAGCCAGCCCTGCTTTTGATTTAGATGCCAGAAAGTGAAAGCTATTTTTTTATTGATTTTTGTCATTTTCATGGTTGCAGTTCAATATAATGGGCATTTTCTTAACCAAAACATGCTTAACGTCTCTTGGAACTATTACGGAAATATTCTGGAAATTTGTCAAAAATGTATAGGCCCTTTGCAAACTACTGATCAGTAAATAAAGAAATTACTGGTTAGCTGCAGCCCTAAAGTGATCGCAAAGTACACCAACAATCTGTATCAGTTATGCTAAAGAACGTAACAAAAGGTCATAGCTACAGTATGGCAGACTTATTGTCACAGCATGTTTGTATGAAACCAAGTCAGGTCTCCTGACCACAATGAACCAAAATTAAATAACACAATTTTCTGTCTGTCACATTGTTTAGATTGCTGTTCTTATGCCTCTTTCTCTCCACAACCCCTTTCATCTTCCCCTACCTGTATTTTCTTTGCTTTACACCTTCACCCTTCCTCACGTTGCTGCCTTTTTCCTATATTTCTTCATCTTATTGCCAATCTATCATGCATTCTCCGCTGTGACACATTTTGGCTCGCAGACTTCTGCCCGGTGCTGCCAGTGGGTGACAGAAAGCCATTTGATTAAGTTTTAATGGCCCGTCAGCTCATCTTGGCTCGTCTGTGTCTAAAAATAGAGATTAAGTCCTTTTTGTTGGGGTAGAGGCAGTGGGGGAATTCTCCAGCTGCCGGCTCTTACTCTGTCATTTTATTACTCATTCACTTACTCACCAACACCAGCAATTCACAGGGAACAATAATAATGATGGAGCTTGGGAGCGGACTTTCAACCTAATTGTTAAAGTGTAGTGTTGCCAAAAATAATAATCATTCTGTAAATGTTCTCTAAGCCTCATATTGCAGGGAGGGATGTTTTTGTATGGGAAGTGGAGGATTGGGATTTGCAGGACGTTACTGGTGATGAAAATATGTTTATCATCAGGAAATGCGGATTAAACAGCGTAACACAAGGTCATGACGTGAGCGTTAGTGTGTGTGGATGTGGGCTGGATGTTGTTAGAAGCTGCAGGAACAAATGTGACCCGTGGGCTGAAGTTGTTGAGAGGAGGAAAAGACAAGAAAGAGTACAGTTAAGAGGTCCGATTTCTCTTAATAGTGGCATTCATCACTTTAATGGCGTGTGTGTGTGTGGCACTCTGAAACACTCCATGTGAAAGAGAGAGTGAGGCAGACAGAATTTGGGAGAAACGCAACTTTAAATTCTCCTCACATCCTGATGTCTGCACACAGCCTCATTCAGCAGGCAGTGGATGGGATTTGGGTTAAGGGGGGGTGTGGGGTTGTTTGGAGGTTGAGGTGGAGTGGGGAGGTGGGGGGGAGTGAACAGTGAATTCCAATTAATCTCTCTAAAGAAGGCACACACACACACACACACACACACACACACACACATGCACACTGATGTCATCATGCCACTGCACAGCAAATAAAACAGATACCAAATGAAAAATATAAATAATACATGCATGGAGGGAAGGCCTGAACACTAAGACACGGTAACACTCGTATCGTACATGCATACACACACACACACAAACACACACACACACACACAAGACTAATGTACTGTAACTGGTCAGTAATGAATAAAACAGCACAGTAAGGCAATGTCAGATGGATGATGGGAGTACTAACAGGAGGAAATGTTGCTCCTCATTATGGCGACATGGCAGTTCAGAGGGAAGTCTGCAGAGTTAACTTCAGGACACTGTTACACTCAGTGAGCAGAACAAGCTGACTCTTATGTGGGTAAGTGGGCCAATTTGACTGGAAAGCAGCAGAGTTAAGTGTGATGTTGGTCGTGACTCTGCTCAACAACAATTTGGTGCATTCCACTTGGTTTGTATTTTCGGCTGACAGACAAAGACAAATATTGGACTAAATATCAAAATAATTCAATGTAATGATGCACTTAAAGGAACAGTTCTCCCTGTATTCAGTGTTTGTTCTAAGCTAAACAACCAGCTGTTGGCTGTAGCTACATATTTACCATATTTCCATTGTTGCAAATGGTTACATTGCACGGCGTATAATCAAAACACTGCTTTGTTGCATGTGATGCCTATTTCTCTCCCCCTATTTCCATGCTGCCTCCCCACCTCATCCTGTCTTATAAAAGGAGAAAACATATTCAAAGATATCTTTAAGAAAGAAAAATGACTGTATATACAAGACAGTCGGAACCAATATTTTTATTAAACTCTAGGCAAGGTGGCGCATAAGTGTATTTCTCTTTTCAAAAGGTTGGTTGATTGCTTTACAGGGGCATTTTACTGAGTGGATATTTTTAGGCTGTATCGTGATACACCATATAACTCTCTCTCTTGATATTTTGAAATTTCGTCAAAGGCATTTTATAAATGCTAGGATTGGGCAACAAACTCAAATATCACAATATTCTATACCAAATACCTTGATATTGATATTGCAACAATATTGGAAGGATGACTATTGGTGCTTTCACAAAATGTCAACACAATGAGAGTTATGGTAAATAATCATCAGCAGTGTGGATATAAGGGATATGTGGGTAAAGGCAAGTATAAGAACAAGTAGAACAATGTGGAAAGTTCAGAAAGTGACATCACTTTACTGTAATGCAGCCTTTAAAACAAGGAAAAGACAACAAGGCCATATCATGATATAACGATATCCAAAATCTCAGATGGTATATATTCGTATATAGTTGTATATATTGCCCAGCCGTACATCAGGCTTTGAAACCAAGAGAAGTGGCTGTTTAACGGTGGATTACTCATTGCACTTTCAGAATTTGATACATCGGGTTTGAAAACATTTGGAGCTGCGCAATTAAATCATTATATCCCTGTTCAAGTCAACAGAGGGTTGAACGGGAGTTAGTCGTCTCATTGCTGTATTCAGGTCTCAAAATCTCAGATGGTGTATATTCATATATAGTTGTATATATTGCCCAGCCGTACATCAGGCTTTGAAAACAAGAGAAGAGGAAGAAGAGGGTTGAACTTGGAGTTAGTTGTCTCAATGCTGTATTCAGGTCTCCTTATATGCTCATGGTGTGTGTAGTGTTATATATGTGGGTAAAGAGGTCAAACTAAAAACGTTATCTAGCTGCATTATGGGAAGTGTCTCAGGATAATAGAAGTCAGGATAACTCGGCCCCTGCTGCATCGATTTTGAAAATTCTTATTTTAATCTTCAAGTCCACCAACATTATCCCCTTTACGACCAGGAGAACACAGACTAAACAAAATACAGAATTCCCAGCTGATATATACTCTCATATTACAATTTCAACTCTGGCCCTCTATGAATGAGTTAACGGCTTACACAATGTACCTTGGACTGAGTGTGTGTGTTGCCTGTTAATCCTTAAAATCCCTCATATTCCAGGAGAAATTCTGTTGCCAAATCTCCTTTTGCCGTTTTACAGTGCAACATGGCTGTATGTATGTCCGCTGCACTACCAAAGCTTGATGAAGACATCACGTGCATAAGGGGAGATGATTCTTCCAGTCTGAGTAAACAGGAGAAAGACTGTGCTGAATGTTAGGTGAGAAAGTGTCTTGTGTGTGTTTCAGTGCACATCTGTCTGTGGCTGTGTGCTGCAGCAGTGTCCGCTCCACGGCATGAATGGCATCTTTGTGAAAGGGTCGATCTTCTCAAGAGACTTCAGTAAACGCTTATGTGTTTGTGTTCCCGGCTTTGTCCATTGTGAACTCTGCAGCAACAAACAGTTGCTCTGTTCAGGCCTCTAAAGGAATAAGGCAGCATAAACCCCCAATAAGAAAGGCTCTATAGTCCAGATACTTAATCTACTTCTGTCATGCATGTAGCAGCAGCTTGAGCAAAACAAGACAGGTGGACGACGCTGAAAAAATATGAAAATACACTTGCTGAACGAGCAAAAACTAAAAAGTTTCTGAAAAGTCATCTTCTCCAGCAGCTGTGTCTAAGCCAGTATATTCAGGCTCATAAAATAAACAGTAGTCATTTGCAGGCACTGACCAGCTCAGAGGTAAAAAGGTCCTTGGATGTGAATCCAATAGACACAGCCCACGTTTCTGTGAATGCTCCACTGAGCACTACCTGCATATAAAAAAGGCAGCAAACAAAGTTGTTGACCTACAACAGTCAACCTGAATAAGGGTGTTACTCAGAGGGGAACCAATGAGGCACTTCATGGCTTTACAGTCATGGCTACTTTAACCACTGTCATGCTCCAGTTGTTATCTTTCCAGACTGGGGAGGTGGATGTTGGAAATGGCGATAAAAAAGACAGACGCAAAAACAGGGAAAATACCATATTCTCCCTGTTTTTTGAGAGATGAGGACTAGATGAGGACTAGGGCTGAATGATATTTCATGTGATGAATGATATCCATCCTGAACAAATCAGAACACACTCTGAGTCGTCTGAGCTGCATAAAGGCAGAAGCCTCAATGGAGGACTGTAATCCGAAAAAGTAGTTAAACGTTTGATGCCAAGTGTTTGAGTATTAAGTTGCTACCAGCTTAGGCGTGAGGCTTGCACAGCGCTGTGTGATGGGGCCATGATGTCTGACGTGGGGATTTCTGCAGCCGTCCAGCCATCTCAGGGTCCATATTAACAGAATATCCTACACTTCCTCCTTCTAGTGACATGAGCCCACAGGGATAGACTGAGGGATACAGATGGTGTCTGGCGAAAAAGCCATGCTGCTGCTTGACTTTCTTACTTTTTCAATCTACAGGCAAATGGACACACACGCATAAACATGCACATGGTGCTAGGATAGCACAGGTGAAGGCGGGAGAAGTTTTCCAGCAGAATGGTTAAAAGAAAGATGAAAAGTGCTGTACCACCATGCACTAAATATAGATTTTCCAGTAATGTGTTCAATTCCATAATTCAGCATCTAACAGCGCTGAAATCTCAGAGGAATCCGACAGCTCAAAACATGAATGAGATACATGATCCATTAGCATATCCCCCGCTGCCTGGGTAAAAATCCAAACTCAGATGTTGCGTAAATCATACACGGATGTCCATGGGAGATTTTTTCCAGAAAATCACACACATGCGTTTAAATCTGTGGTTAACAAGATTGCCTATCTGTCTCTTACTCCTGTATCTGGAAGATAACATGTCCACTTACATGCTTTATGGCAGATGCTTTAGTCATGCAGTAGTCATACATGCAGTATGTTCCCAAGTCACCTACAGCGGTCAGGAGGGGACACGGGGAGCGGAAAGAGCCCCGCTATGTAATGGCATGGTCGAGCAGGCATGTTGGTAATGGACATGGAAAGCAGATTAAAAATGATTATGGCAGAAGGGCTGAGGGGGATAAGAGGTCCATTCTATAATGCAGATGATTATCCCTCTTTACTGATGCTGTTGATTACGATAGCGTGGCACTTTTAAAACACAGGGTAAGTGGAGGAAAAACACACACGCTGCACACATGTTTACAGATCTGTGTTATTTTAATTACAGTAAAATGGTTAATGAAATCAAGACCCCATTAGTGAAGGCAATGAGCTTCTAGGTCATTGTAGTTCACACACAGCAGTGGCTCATCTGCACATCCCCAGAAAATTTCCATTTCCATTTGTGACAGCTGTACTACATTCAGTCCTCCACTGCGCTCACACTACAGGACTTTTAAAATCCTAACCGATCAGGTTGCATCACACACGAAGAGAATCTTCACAGATGTTCTTCTCTCTAATCTCAAACCTGCACACAATACACAACTTGAAAATAATGGTGCAACACACACTACAGGATTTTGTTAAGATTATCGTGCCAGGGGGAGCGGTGCAGCGCCTCACGTGATCCCCCTCACTTGATCTCAAATGTAAACAAATAGAGACAACTTGCTGTAGTAACTTCAATACTTTGCATTGAGAAAAAAAGCAGGAGAAGCACGTCTAGATGATAAAATGGTCGGGGTGATGCGGTCAACAAAGGCTGTCTATTCTTCAATGAGAAAACGAGGTGAGACTTTAACTGTTGGTTTTATTTTCTGTCAACAGCAGTATGCAAACTAACGTTTGCCTCAAGTGCTAGGTTTGTTTACCGTATCTTGGCAACACAGTCAGCTGCTCCAGGATATCTCTTTCATTGGCTGTTGTGAAAGAAATGACGTAATGACAATCACTGTCGTCCGGACTTTGAATCCTAGATATCAAACATGTTCGATATTTATCAGGGTGGCCCTGATGAGTCTGTAATCCGGACACTCCTGTAATGTGAGCCCGGCCTGAGGTAGACAACAGTTTGTAGGTTGGAATTATTTCATATTCTTAATAAATCCAGTACGAAGACTAAAACCAACAGTGTTTTAGGCCATCCTAGTATTCAGTCTGAAGAATTAAATTCTTTCCTACTCTTCCTACATCTTCCTACGTTTAATTTGTTTGAAAGTAAAAAAGTCTCAATAGCTACAGCTACTCACTGTAGTCTGGAACAAATGTTACTCAAACAGGAGTAACAACTGTATAATGCATTTGTTGGGGACTATATTTTGATGCACTAGAGAATATTTATGGCCGGATGGTGTATGTGGGATCAGCTCAAAATAAACTACAGTGCAAACACTGAAGGAACAGTGTGCAACAGTGTGGCTCATTGTTTTTTTATTTTTTTTTTAATAGATTTTAGCTACACGTCGATGGACTGCTGTAAAATTTGGTCCATTACCATATCCTCCCACTGGCCCCATAAAGATTAACTGTAATAATTTTGTTGATTTGTTTACTGTTCAATTAGCACAATCATTAGGTCCAAATGGTCAAATCAGCCTCAGTGACATTGTTAGCATGTTAATACGCTGAACATTGTGATAATGGTAAAAATATTTTAACAGCTAGACATCAGTAAACATCTGTACTATAGTGACGTGAGATGTCTCCACAGAGCCCAAAGGATACAGAGGTACCCACTGCCATACCACCAGACTACAGAGCAACTTTATTCCTTGGGCTGTGAGACGACACGATTCATTCCCCACTCCACTTTATAAAATATAGTTTTGTTTTTTCTGTCATGTAGCATAAAAAGACTCAAACCTAGTTTTGTTTTGCAATGCTAGTGTTGTGAAATGATAAACAACTGTACATTGTAAACTACGTATACTATACAGCATTATACAATTATTTTTGAAGGATTAATTCACTATTATGTTTGGTCATTTCATGGAATATATTGTCATTTAGAAAAAACTAGCAGCCTTATCCATTAAAATGAAAGGCATGAACATTCAGAAGCAAATATAGCAAGCTACGCTTCATAATGAGCCCAAAATTAGAGTCATGTGAAAGAAGAGGATCAAGACAGAGCTCATAATACTGCTATACTGCCAGTAACAAATCACATGGCAGCAGCTGCAAAGAAGACAGTTGGTAAAGTCCCAAAACTACCAGCCACACATCTCTTCAGAACTTTCTCTTTTCTGTCTATTCCCTGGACTTCCCCCTGAAGATGCAGCATCCTATTCATTACAGACTATTAATACTCCTCCAGTTACAACTCCCATAATCCCCTGCGCATTATTGGTGCTGGGTAAAAAAAAAAAATCACAATGGCGTCTGGCTGCTATTTGTGCCTCAGTATCCCACTGTTCCAGCAGTCCAGCCTGAGAGACTTTAATAACAACAATGGCTGCAGTTTGGGTTACATTTGGAAGGGCAGGCTTGTTGTTGGACTACCTGTCTGTCTCCCTGTCTCAAGTAGGTAATAATAGCTGTTTTTTCCCCTGTCTGTCTCACTTTTACGACCTCTGGGCTGACAGGAACAGACAGTCCACTGTTGAGGGCGGCATCACAGCCGAGTGCGCCGCCACTCTGGTGAAGCCTCAGGTCTGTGCTCCCCTTAAACCCAACACCACTCCCATAGCACAACACAGAGGCTATCACATGACCTATGCACAGTGGCGGGATAACTCATCTCATGTGCCTCAGGTGTAACCACAATCAGGTCACACAGCACAGGTTCCTCTATTTCTTTCTGCATCAGTTTCTAACTAGAGACCATCTTATGATGGATTCACACCAGCTGCGATAGACATGTTGATGTTCTGACCCATGAGTACTGTGTACTACACACCCATCTTCAAACTCAGCCTTCATTTTGATCTCAACTACACAACTATAAAGTTTTGTGACCGTGTCTTGCCCTGTTGTAATGCTATATATAATTCACGGACAGACTGTAGTAGTTCCCATTACAATAGGCATCTCCAGGACCACATTTTGCCATGATTTAAACATTTAATGGAGCAAAGTTAACTTAAAAACATGGTTGAAGGACAATCAGCTAAAACACACTGAATACAGACAGTATTGGGCCCTAGTTTTTGGTTGGGAATTTCTTATACTAATGAACCTTCTGTTTAAAACCTCTTTTTTTAATGTTGGCATTGCTGTCTGTGCCCTATTGGGAATTTAGTGTTGCTTTTCAGGTGTTTATTTCAGGGTGTTTTTCAAACTACAACTCATCGTTTTCCTCTGTAACCTACGCATCCGTACCAAGCTCCACCAAGAAACTATAGATTAAAGTTAGTTTTAAGTTAGATCTGGTACAATATATATATTTTGCATTGTCCCTCCTAAATAAACAAGAGAAGTCTGGTATCCAGCTGCCAGGTGCTGCCATCTCTGAGTAGCTGCCTCCTTCAGTTAAGGCCTGGTCACACCATGGAGTGTCACAGCTAAATTAATCTGTGTGTGTTTCTCGAAATATTTAGTTTTAAAGGCTTGGTGATGTATGGATTACTGTACCTGATGAGCCAACCACTTACGTGATAGCCAGCAAGGAACATGCCAGTGCTAATTAGTCACAAAAGTTCCTCTTGCTTCATCGTTCACTTTGGAAATACGGTCAACTGCGCAAACTGCATCTGCTGATAAAGATCATAATGATGATCCAGAACAGGTACTCAAGGGATCTAGTAGCGAGGTTGTTTTCTCGATTTTTTTTTATTAACAATTTAATATCTAATTACCATCCATAATTTTAAGTCAAATGTTTGAAAGGGTCAATATCAAAACAAAATATCAGCACATCTTCAGTTTAAGGCACTAAATCAATGATATCATGTTTGATTTTGTCAGTATCGATCAGCTCTACTTATATGCTATTCTGCTGATTCAATATGAAACCTCTTCTTGTTTGCCCTTTTTACCTCAGAGTGAGGACAAACACCACAGCGTAAGCTATTTCACAAGCAGAGCTGAGCCTCAGTGCCCACTGGCATTACAAAACTACTTTAACAACCAATCAATGCCTGTTTCTCAGGCGAACACATGGCTCCTAAATGGCTCCCTTCCTTTGTGACCTTCCTATCCTCGAGTCATACTGAGAGAAATATCATTTCCAGATTGAATTTGCGATATGTTGCTCACCCAGCGTAACACCAATTCTATAACTTGTCCTTCTTAGCAGCACATTCTTCAATCCTGTAATACCGCAATCCCTTAAAGCTCTAAAACACACAACCAGCTTAGAAAAAGCCAAAATGTAGCTCAGCAAACGTAACCAGTGCAACCAGTAGTAAGTCTATCCTTCACCAGGATCTCTGTTGTATTTTGTTATTTTCTTCCTCCTTTTGGCTTGGTGATAACTAATCCTCTGAAAGCTTGGTGGATGGATGGTATATAGTAACAACAGCTGGTGTTCAGACTGGTTAGCTAAATGGAAATGGGCCTGATGAAAGGTCAGTAGAAGCAGCCATTAGTCCAGCATGAAAACACAGGGAATCATGGACACCAGCCTGAAGGGATACTTTGAATTTTTCAGATTTTTTTCTCCACATTGGCATTTTAGATATCAGCAGTCCTCCTTGGCACTAACTGGGTCCGCTCGACTGCACCCTAATGAGCGAGCTTAGGGCTGGAGGCACTCATCAGGTTTATTGATGAATGCCATTAAGATGTCCCGTCAATGCATCAAATCTGTGTTACAACAGATACAAGCTTGTCTACTGGTGTGTCTGGGAGGAGAGACAGATTTTTGCAGACACAGTGTAATCCTGGATTCAGGCTGGATGGACTGGATGTGGGGGTGGGGGGGTGGTTGTATATGTGTGTGAGTCTGACTGAGGGCACTAATGCTACCCTCGTAGGAGGTCAGAGACACAGCGAAGTCCACAGTCGCCTAATCCTATTATCGATAGCAGTGGCAGCTGGAGATAAACATTGTGGTGAATGTGATGCAAGACATTACTGTGTATTATAACATATATGGGACCATCAGACCTCGGCATGTAGTGCTTCTAAAATCAAAAGTCTTCCGATGCCATTAAAGAAATGGACAAAGTTGCCTTTGCTCTTTTGCATGATCAATAAAAAAGTCATTTGGTCGGGATCTCTGCTGCTCACCACTGAGTGAAGTATCAGCTCCTCTGACTTACAGATAATAACTACAGGAAACTAACAGAAATAAAGAATTCATGAGCGGGCGGCCACAGAGTGTATAAGCTACCTCAAAGTGTATGTTATGTTATCGGCTCAGTGCAGAGCTCATATCCTCAGCAGGAGACTTGATTTACATTCCTTAAAGTCATCTGAAGGTGGAAGAGGGCCAGCATTAATGTGAGAGCGGCAAACGAGATAGAGAGGGCAGAAAAACACTAACAGCTAAGATACACTTTACACTGATGGTGACACTGATGGCCTCCTTCTGTGCATATATGAATAATGTGTTTTTAAAAAAAGCAAGGGGGAGGAAGTAGGAGAACATAGACAGGGTCATGTCAGCTATTTTCCTCTGTGCGCCCAGCAGTCTTGACCTCGAATAGGAGGCAACAGTAAAGGCTTGGTGAGGTATTCAGGAGAAATAAAAGGGAAGTGTGCGATGAAGCCAGCTCAATCAGCACACCGCTGTGCCTCGGTCCAGCCTATCATCATTACCAACATGGCCCCTTGATCTCAATCAGTCGTTGCTCGCTGCCTGTCCGCTGGCCTGCAGTAATGATGACTGAACCACTGTCACTGTGACAGAGGGAGGCCGAATTCATCAGACCAGTTCAGGCAGTTCAGGTATTCGTCAAAGTCTTATAGATTCAGTCATCTGGCCAAATGTGTCATTGACACCGCAGGGCAGCAGAAATCTACAGTTAATTGTGCTGTATATGGCTCATGGGCTACTGTAGTTCAATGTAGTGATGATGAACAATACGAAAAATCTTAAACAGATATTGAGCAAAAAGATGCATTTCACTCATTTCTCACATTGAGTTAATTTACTTATGGTGAGAAGCGAGAACAGCACTACTGACTCTGAAAACATTATGACCTCTGTGATTCTGGAGGGAGCGTTTTAAAGTCTGAGAAAGTAGCCCTGATGTTGCCATCTTGGGTCAGGGTGTGAAGAATGCAAATGTATCACCGAAAGCCTGCTTTACAAACCGTCACACTGTTTATGGAAGACGTGGGCGTTTACTAGACAGGTTAAGTCTAACAAAAGATCCTACTAAGTTGCAATATGTGAAATGCAGTATCCAGTGTTTTTGGATCTTGACAAGAGCTTCAGCTATTAGTCAAACAAACGTCACTTTCGGCAAATCATGCTGCCTACATTACCCATAATGCACCCCACCTACTGAGTGACATAATTTGAGGAAATTGATCAGATGACATGCAGCTTCCTCTGGAGCCACCAAAGGCTTTATGACTATTTTCACAAAGGCAGTAGTACCCCCCAAGACCTTTAAACACACTTTATACAAATCTTTGAAATTTGTGGAGATCCCTTTAAATATGACGGCCTTACACACTGGACACTACAGGAAGCACTATACGGCCCATATTAGCTATTACTGCTCCAGTGCCAAAATAGGCAGTACAGCTTTCCAAGAAACACTGGAGGCTCCCTCTCCGTTCAGGGAAACTAAATGTCAAGGAAGAAGTCAGTTTTTACTCACAACAAATGATTCAGCAGTGTCAAATAGACTGTGTGAAGGATGGAGTGTGAACGAGCTGATCTGGAGAACTGGGAAACACTGCCTCGCAATTATTTTTTTTTATACATTTTTGCACCAAACCCACACAGGGCTGGATACAGGAAATATGAGTGGTCCATTGTTTTAATTACATGCAGTCACACATCAATTAATAATCCTTCTTGTAACACTGTTTTTCATTCAGCTGTGTAGACCTGTAGCAAATCGAAGGTTTTAAAATTGACTAAATAAACTACAATGTCCACTGCTCATGCTCTGTTTAGCTGTGTGAAAAGGTTTGTGACAGTAATGTGCCGTCTCCTGGCATGAGCTGAACCGGCCATAAATTTTTAACGCTTCCCTCCGCTGCGTCCTGGATCGGGCTGACACCAGAGTGACTGTAACCTAACCCCTCTACATCAGACCTGAGGCTCTGACACCACAACGCCTTCCATGACTCACCCCTGACTCCACCCAGAGGCCACTGTCTGGTCACAAATGGGAAATCGTTGCATTTAATTTTGGGAAATCTAGTTTGTATCAAGGCTGCAGAGGAGGCCATGGCTGTAGTAATTGTATCAGTGAAATGGTGTTTATCCACTTTTGTGTGTGAAATAAAATTGTTAGAAGGTCACACTGGTAATGGAGGTACAGTCCTACTCTGGCCTGGAAATATCCGGTTTGTCCACTGGCTCTTTGTATATGTTGGCCACTGAATGAAGTCACAGCGGCGGCACAGACATTCAGGACAGCAGCAGCACTCCTTTGTTGTAATATTATTCTGCTTTACATTTGCTGGTTAATAACTATCATAATAAAGAAAGTGCAGGCTGCTGTACAGTTTTCTCCAAGTGCTTCAAATGCTTTGTGTATTTATTGTCACAACTGTGTCAAACAAAGTTTATCAAACTGCTGTCTTTCCTGCTATTTGAGTTGATCAATAATAACAACAGCGTTCAGTGGTGGAAAGTATCTTACTTACTAGTTCTGTACTAAAGTATACTTTTGAGGCACTTATACATATGTATTTAGATGTTATTCTACTTTCTACTTTCACTCCAACACAATTCAGAAACATTTTACTTTTTACTCCGCTGTGTTTATTTGACAGGAGAAGTTAGTTACTGGTTATTTTTCTGTTTTATATTTTGTATTGAAAACACAGTAAGCTTATTATTAGTTCAAAGCGATGTTTCTCAACGCTTATGTCATTCCACCCACAAAGCAGAGATTAGCGAAAACACTTGAAAACGAATAAAAAGTTGCCTTTTCTTTACACGACCCCATTGACTACCTCTGAAGGGCCCTGATGCCTTGGCTGAGTGCCAGTGAGCTCCCTCATTATTAAGAACATAAACTAGCTTCATCTCGACCAGCTACAACAGTGAAATGCTCCTTGAACAGCTGTGCGTCAGTATTAACGATGAAATGATGTCATTTTTCTGTAGATTGAATACCTTTGAAACTTTAGGTACATTTTGCTGATAATACTTTTAGGGGAATTTCCATGATTTGTACTCGTAATGTGAGTATCTTTGGTTTTAATACTGTCACTTAGGTAAAGGATCCTACAGTGTTTAGATGACAGTTACCAAATCTGGTCTAATTTTGTCTAACAAATTGTGTGGTTCAGGTGTGGGAGCAATGGCCAGGGCATTTGGGAACCAAAGGGAGGTTCATTTAAGGGGCACTTGTCAATCAGTTTACTCATCATGGGGGGTAGAGCTGAAAAGATTATTAGATAAACAGCAAAATAATCTGCAACTTTTTATATAACAGATTGATAGTTCAAGTCAGCTTCTTAAACTGTGAGGATTTGTTGCTTTTCACTGTTTTATACTTTGCAAATCATTCATCAACTAATTGATCAGAATAGTACATTCATCAATTAGCAAGTTGTTAGCTGTAACTCTTACATCAGTCGTGAACATGGCTATCTTTCCCATATTTACAAATCTGCAATTTAATAACAGATGCCTTACAAATTTGGTGTTTGGACTTGAGATGGGTATTTATCAGGCATAGAGGGTCTCATGAAAGACTATCTAGCTGCATCAAGGGAACTGTAGGAGTTAGCATTTTTGGAACTTGACCTTCAACTGCAGCTTCAATTTTCACCTTTCTTATTCAATAATCTGTATTTGGCAAATACCCTGACTTTACTGAAGTACATCATCAAAACAATAGTTTGAGTATTTCCATCACAGACCTCCTCCCACCACTACAACATCTCCAGATGTTTCCCACATTTGACCTTTACAAACACAAGTTTATGGACTTGAAGCTCCAGCAGTCACATTAACACAATAACAGAGCAGAAGTTGGTAAACTCACTTGTAGCTCGTTGTTATTGGCCATCATGTGCAGCGCGGCCAGCCAATTAGATGCGACGCCAGGTGACTTCTATTAATGTTTCTCTCACTTTACAGCCGTCAGATCATCGTAGAAATCACATGTGAAGTCCTCCAGTGGTTACCACAAACAGTCCAGCGTTGGATGTCCTGTGTGATTGTGGGGGAAAAGACAGTCAACAGTCCCGGTGAAGATGCAGTGTGATGTACCGACTTGTATGAAAAACAAGTGAATCAAACGTTAACATCGTGACGTTTGGGGGCACGACAGAGGAGCAGGCGAGCCGAGGAGAGAGACCATCATCACCTCCTGACAGCAGGATGTCAACTCTTGGACTCTGATCTGCATCACGCAGTGCAGTCTGTCCTGTAGTAGTGTGAGTGCGACCACTGCTGCTGCTCCTGCGGGCTGTCTTCTCATCCTCAGGGAGAAAAACACTGTGAGGAAACCCGAAACCCGCCAGGATCACCGCCACACTCCGCTCTGCAGAATACAACACACTGAGGCCATCTTCCCCGCGGCGGTGCACTCCTGCTCGGCTCTGCGGAAAGCTGTGAGCCGGCGAGTGATGCTGGGGAGGAGGAGGGCACAAATGTTAAGTCGGTTTCACAACAACACCAGGCACTTCCGGTCACAGCCTTCAACATAAAACGTCTGTATATCAATTTACTAAGTCGAAACGTTATACAACTAAAATAGGAAACACAGTTCCGCTGCGTTTTCTAGTTGGTTAAGTTAGAGAGAAAATGTTGGTTAGCTATTAAGCTACACAAGGCTAATTCTTATTAAAACTAGCTAGGGTTATGTTACTCAGGGAAACAGTTAAGCTAGCAAAGTAACCGCTAACGTGCTAAACAAATTACAACAAATTTACTTACACACATAGTAACAAAGGCATTTGTTGTGGTAATTAGAAGTCCTCTTCATACAATATAAAACTAAATAAACCACATTTTTATGACAAAAACAAACGAAGTATTTTGTCTGACCTGATTACAGAAGACTTTAGAGGAGTTTGGGGTTCACCACTCAAGTCTGTTGTTGCACCCACACAGTCCCAGCCTGGAAATGAATGATACCAAATTTATACCGGTTTGGCTGACTGGGTCGTCCTTTGTTCACAGTGCTGTGGTTCTATCCCCAGGCCCGTCCACATGTTTCCATGGGCAGGGGCATAGCAAGAAATTCTGGAGCCTGTACATAAGATTGTTTAATGGGCCCCTCCCATGCAGGGCCGTCGATAGTCTCGCTTGTGCCCGGGACAAGATGATCTCCAAAGGCCTCTCCAACAAATTATTTAAATGGTCAGAGATTATTTAAAGGTGCTTTTTAGGGGCCTCTCATGACCCAGGGCCCGGGAAAACTGGTGTGTCAACAAGGCTTTCCACAAACAGGCCAATGAAAAGACTGATGTATGGACATAAAAAGCGAGACACTAGTTTTATTATATGCCTGCTATTGATGATGCATTAAATATCAACTGTTAAAAAGTGAATAATAGTATGAGTCCTGTTTTAAGGAAGAATACTTTTTACTAAGTAAGTAGTGTAACTTAGACTGTCATTTTAATAGCTGTAAGTAATAGTCTTACTTATAATTGAGTAGTATTTTTATTTTTATTATAATAATGTAACTGTACTGTTCAGCACTCTTTCCACCACTGATCAAAAGTCAGTATTTTTGTACCATTGTGTGTATTGGACCTGATGAGGCGTGGCTTTTATTTTGAAAGCAACACATTTCATCCCGTGCTCTTATTGTGGCTTCCTGTGTCCAGCTTGACGCAGCTGTGGATGGGCTCAGATCTCTGCGGCAGCCGAGCGCCCTCCTGCCTCCACCTGAGACCTGTTGATCATGACAGCACAGTAGACCGGCCTGTTGCTAGCTAAATGTGTTAGCTTCACTGCTTATGAAGTGGGGTCAATTGAGATATTCACAATTTGTATCATATAGCCCTAGTGTAGCTAATTTATACAGCTTCTTCACTGATGTTTTAGAAGACATTTGTGCCTTTGAATCCCACAATCTAAGCTCAAAGTGTAAGAGTAAAACAGTTTGTCTTTTTTTTATGAATCTACATGTACTAAGAGATTATTGCACTGGATGTTCCCTGTGCTAAACTGAGCTGTGGGCCCCCCGTTCATGTGTAGAATTGAAGATGTGCCCATTAAAGTTTTAATAATGTGAGGTGTTGTGTTCTTGAGCAGCTCAGCAGGGTGAACATCTTCTCTCTCAGGAGCTTGCTATTAACAAATAGTCTTTCCACCAAAATGCTATCATAACATTTATACGTCATACTCACATTTGTTCTCTCGCGTAGTGTCAGATGGTGCTCATCTGCTGTCAGCAATTCAGCACAGAGAGGAAACCCAACCAGCCTGCACTGCACATTACTACAGAAGATGGATGAATGAAGGCCTTATTGCCACTAGAGGAATTTGCCATGTGTGAGAAGGCCGCGGCAACAATATGACCTCTGTATTACTGGATTCTGTCACAGACGGAAGCAAGAAACGCCCTGAACTGACGCAGGAAAAGGAAATGCACCAATTCACTCATTCTCATGTGTTCATTACACTGTCAATGACATGGGTAGACTGCAGAAAAGGCACGGAAAGCTAAATTTGGAGCATCTTTGACCCTTTAACACACAATCAGTTTGATTTAGTTGATTATGGCTTATTTATACTGTTGATGTTGTTCTGCTACTGTATTGTTCTGGTCCTTGGTTATGATGTCTGCAAACAAACCGTCCTTTATCAGATGATAAAGTATGGAACTGAATTCATCCCCTCTGACACCATGAGGTTGATACTTGATGGTGAACCATGATGTTTGCTAGTCAACTCTCACACCTGATTTAAATAACAGTTTTTACTTCCAGTAATCATCTTCCTCAAAGGTTCATGATATGTGTGTTAGTGGCAGATGATGTCACAGAGTCAGAAATGTGCAGCAGTAATTAATAGATTGTTCTCACAGCAGACATTTTAACTTGTCAAGGCAGGAAAAGCACTGGTGGAATTTCCTGGATCAATGATGGCTTCACTTCATTTAGGTGAGCTAGTTACAGTGTCACGGCAGCCATATTGACATGAAATAGAAGGTAAACACAGGTTTAATTAATGACAAGTAATGAAGGTTCCATTCCATTTAGTGTAGCAGAGATTTTGTAGCGAGCCAACATGCACAATAGCAGCACCTGGACTCTGTTTGACTTGAATGGAACAGAATCTGAATTAGTATGATTGGGAACACCTGTTTACTCTACTGTTTTATGTCAAAATGGCTGCTGTGGGAAAGGTCTGTTGTGCACGCTCACTCACTGGCATGACGTGATACTTAATAGAATCGAGCAACCGTTAGCATCATTAGTCACACCTGTGCTTTTCCTGCTTTGAATGTCTGCTGTCAATTGTGAAAACTCAGTGTGAACATGTCTCTAAAAATCAAATAAATTAGCTACTGTAGTTTTAACTAGTTTATCATTGTTCACTTTAGTGAAGTGTTTCCCAATCTAAAGGTCAGTCACCTCCAAAGCATCACCAGATACATCAGTTATTTGAAGCACACTGTGACTTTTAAAAGAAGAAATGAGACATTCTCTCTCTCACAAACAAAAAATGAATCCATGAGCAATAAAAGGCCCTTGCTCAGCTTAACTTAAGGGGATTTGCAGCTATGGCCCTTATTTGGTCTGAAGCTTATTTTTGCCACAAACATGAAACCTGATAAGGAGCATCGGCTGCTTTTTTTGTAAAGGGTCCAAAAAATATGGATGCAGTTTGTGTGCACCCACTTGAGTAAATGTGAGTACTTTCCACCACTGATCTCTGTCATTATTGGACAGCCAAAGTACAGAGAAAGACAGCAATGTGTTAGACTACCAGTATGCAGAACTAAACTCTGTAACTGAAGTTCATACTTTACTGAAGTAAATTGGACTCTAAGTAGAAGAGATAAGGATGCTGTCATTAGAGGCATACATTTACAAAGCTTTCTAGAAAACCCCCGTCAGCAAGGAAGCTGAGTGCCTCCTTATCTTTTCTTTTTCCTGTGAAAAAATACATATGCATGCAGATAGTTGCTGTTGACGCCTGTTGTTCTGTGACTAAAAAGATCTGAATCATTTCAGTATTATTGTCAGTGTGTATGACAGTAGAACAACCACTCTATTATTTCCTTGCTTCTGTCTAGTAGATTGACATATGCACCATAACACGAGCATGGACAACAGATTTCAAGCAACTTTATTTCATATTCGGAGCAGTTATTCTTCACATTTTTATACTGAAATCCATTTGGCCACTGGCACAACAACAGCACAAAAGGTTTTTTTTCCGATACAAAAGAAGATAACCAACATTCACAAAACAAGACAATTAAAAATGTAAACACTTAAATTGTATATTAATCGTATGATATGTAAACGAATTGCAAAGCTACACAAGAATATCAATGTAAAGGAGCTTGAGGCACTGTAGACTCTATTATTAAAACAATATAGATGCACATATAGGTTCACTCATAAAAGCATGCATTGTTATTGTTGTTGTGCTTGGTCACACATATATAAGGTAGTAAATTGTGATAAACTTGTAAAAACTCTTCGATATGATCATATATAGCAGCATACAGAATCAGTGGCTACGTTCACATGCACAGTGTGGCTGCAGTATAAATTTTTGATTGATTTAGAAAACTATAATATATAATGTCATAAATATTAATTTAGGATCCATTTAACTCCTCAGTTTCATATAAAATTGTGCATTTTTAGTAATATTAGCGGTGCATAAAAGCGTATAAGTTAATAGATCTGAATAGAAAACACAGATCTGATGATTTATTGTAAATCAACATCACAGTGACATTGCACATGGAGCGTCGGGGTTGGTGTCTCTCTCATGCAGCCAACAGGTGGCGGTGTTGTTTTGTATTTCTGCAGTCTCCAGACTGACCTCACCTACCTCGTGCAGACACAAAGAGACAGACACAGGTGCTTTTTCTCTCTACACACCAGACATTTAAAGTCACAGTTATTGAAAAGAGACATCCTGATCAGAATATGTAAATATGTATATTGCACAAATCACGAGGCAGAGCAAAATATTTGGAGAGTGTGTATAAAACAGTCTTATGTTATAGTGAACACATACAGTTATAAGTAATGAGCATGGGCAGAGTGTTGGTACTCGACTACCTCCCACCATCCTCCACCCTCCCATCCCCACACCCCCCCTACTGGTGTGCCTTGCCAGAGTGGTGCATTGTCTCATCTCAGACATCCTCCTTTCTCTCCCACCATGACATCATCGGTAACCTCGGAGACTCCCTGAGTACTGACCGACCCAGGAAATGAGGTTACAACTTTGGAATGTGAGAGGGGAAGACAACAACCATACCCCTCTCCCCCCAGCCCACCACCACCGCCACCAGCACCCTCACCCCCATCAGTCCAGCACCCTCCTGGCCTTCCCTCCCCATGGCAGCGGAACAAGGAGGGCCTTCTTCTCTCTCATGCCCCGTCTTCCTCCATGACTGACGACTCTATTAAATCCATGGAAACCTGGTTGTCCAGTGAAGTCACTGTAGCATTTACTGACCAGAGACCAGTGGATGTGGGTGGGTGGGCGAGACGGTGTGGGCGGAGGGGGTAGTATCACATCATCATCTACACACAGGCCTTTTCACACTACACTCCTATCTGACACACACAATAGGTTTTTCACACTTCACTATGAGGATTTTGGGTCCACGAATATGTAAATCTAAAAACAGTACTGCAACTTACCTGTATAAATACTTTGGCCTACACGATAAATAGAGGGAAGAAGAAGTGCAATATGTCATAGCTCAATCTCTCATTTGAGAGGGTGACCAGTATTTGGTCTCAGCATCTGGTTGTGATATATATAAAAGAGAATATACAGTGGAGCGCAGCCCCACACAACACAAGACGACAGTGTTTCTACAGCAGTGCATTTCAGAGTAAGACAGCAGAGGACTGTGCTTTCTGGTGAGGAAACATGCTCTAATGTGAGGTTACGCTGTGTGATATGCATGGAATCAATAACACGGTGCATCTGTTCTAATGAGAGAAAGGATGTTGCTCTGAAATCAATTTTGAAGTCAAGTTTGGATGGTCACATGATGACGTGACTTGTGATGGGATAAAAAATGGTATGAATTAATCTATTATCCTTAAGATCCCTCTATGGCTTCAGAAATAACTGCTTTGTGTGATATGTTTCACAGGAATGTTATTTTCTTCCAATATAAATACAAATCTGACGTAAAATGTAAGTCTTGTGGTGTATTGCATTGTGCATTATTAAAGAAATAGTTTGATATTTTGGGAAACAGGCTAATTTGCTTTCTGGCGGGCAGTTTGATGAGATTGATGCCACTGGTTAGCTTAGCTTAGCACAAAGAATGGAAACAGGGGTAGCTGCTAGCCTGGCTCTGTCCAGAGGCACCAACATCCACCCACCAGCACCTCTAAAGCTCACTAATTAATACCCAAAGTGTAAAAATGTCAAAAGGGTTATGGGCCGGACTCTTTTTTTGGGGGGCTTGGAGCAGTAACTTTGAGTCTGTCGCTCAATAACCGCTCCCTTTCAAACGGTGAATTGTTATTACACGTTGATTTTAGTTAAATTAATTATTAATTTAAAAAAAAAAAAGGTATGATGTGTTAATTAGTGAATTGTAGAGGTGCTGGTAGTCAGACTGCTACATTTGGACAGAGCTAAGCTAGCTGTTTCCCCCTGTTTCCAGTTTTCATGCTAAGCTAAGTTCATCAGCTACAGTGTCACACATGTCAGTGTCGTACAAGACTGAGAGGTATCATTCTTCTCTTCCTACTCCCTCTCCACCAGAAAGTGACTGTTATTTCCCAAAATGTTAAACTATTCCTTTATTGGGTTTGCTCATTGGTTGATCAACTTGTTGATTAGTTGTCTTCAGTGCTGGGTCTCCACCTCCACCACAGTCCAGTCTCCAGGCGGGGAGCTGCTCTGGCTGTCTGGGGAGTAGCTGCTGACGGAGGTGACCGTAGCAGCAGGAGGGCTGAACTGGGGCAGCAGATTGGGCCACATGCTGCTCTCCAAGGGGCTTAAGGTGCCTCCAGTCCCCACAGGGAGGAGGAGGAGAGGAGGGCAGCCTCTGTCTCCAGACAGCACCAAGGTCTGGTTAATGAGCTGCTGGACCATGTCCACCTTCTTGTTCCATTCCAGTTCCTGTGGAGGCACTGGACGCAGCTGCCTCTGGAAATCCTGTGTGACGCTCATGGCGGATGGCATCCTCTTCCCTCCCACCTGTTTGTTCCTGTTGTGCTCTCCTCTGGCCTCGTCCTCCTCATCGCTGGTTTCCATGGCTTCATAGATGGTGCAGAGCCCAGAGGACGGGGACAGCATGACTCCAGTTGGGCTCCTCCTCAGCTGCTGCTGCTGTTGGATCTGTTTCTGCTGCATGCGGTACTGCTGCTCCAGCTCCAGCTGCCACTGCAGAACCTGCCTGCGGTGCCGGTGCTCCTGCTGCTGCTGTTGCAGCTGCAGTTGGAGGAGCTCCCTGCGCTGCTTCTCCAGCTGCTTCTGCTGCTCCAGCCTCAGCCGCTCCTCCTCCAGCCACTGCTTCTTCTGCCTCTCCTGCTCTTGACGGTGCTGCATCTCTCTCAGCTTCTCTTGGTGCTGCTCCAGCTTCCTTAACTGTTCTCCCCCAGGGCGACTTTCAGTTATGGTCTCTATCAAAGGAGGAGGGCATGGGATCCTGGTGAAATGTGCTGCAATAGTTGGATCAATGGGCCTCCTGTTGCCTGGGACCAGCGCCAAGTAGTGGCCATTGGCTATTGGAATAGCAGTGGTGTGGTTTTGGTTCCAGTTGTTTTCCTGGGAGTGTGTTCGCAGCTTGTAATCTTCATCCGCTTCATGTTTCTTCAAGTCTCCTGTGAGACAGTCAAGATCACTTGGTGCATCCATTAGAGATGCATGCATCAAACAGAACGGGTGGTACAACAACAGGGACCAGGACGAAGAGGGTTCAGGAGATTTGACAAGAGGTGTAACGAAAAAAGAAAGGGGCTTCAAAATAAAGTGACATCCACGATAAGGTAAGGTAGTTACTGCATGATGTTTTCTCTCAGAAGTTGCATTTTCTTTAATATATAACCATATTTTTCCTCTTGATTGCTTTAATAATGTAAACTACAGCACTAGGTATCACACTCATATCTGCTGCTTTATGCACTTTAAATACGTGGGTTACCATGCAAGACAGCAGTCATATACATAGTACAGTACGGACAACAGGTACTTGAAGAGACATATGAAAACATGGAAGACTAAACCGACAAATACATGACAAAAATTGACAATACTAAAGTATTGTATGGTGTAAAATGTCCAAAATATAATAAATGTGCTAGTCCCGTGCCATGCGTAATCACCAAGTCATGATTTTATTATGCTAACTTTATATTTTCAAAAAGAAAAGAAGTGGTGATCCGAAACACAATGCAGAAACAGGACTTGCATTTTCCAATGATTATATTAACAATTTGGAAAACTATCAAAGCGGTTTGTAAAACTATGATAAAGGGATTTGAGGTATGTTTTTTTGTCCATGTCAGGGTTTGGGTGCAGGCAGGTCAGAGGAAAAAGGCATATAAAGGAGTAAAGTGTTTGGTCGTCTTGGGCTTCAACATTCAGATGCATTCAAGTTTCTTTTACAAAGAGGGGCTGTTCCTATATACATGTTTTTGTTTGTTGTCTATGTGCTGAATGTGTGAGTGGAGCAGATGGGATGCAGGCAGATATGAGG
Organism: Pagrus pagrus; assembly: GCF_965226575.1. Lineage (NCBI taxonomy): Eukaryota > Metazoa > Chordata > Actinopteri > Spariformes > Sparidae > Pagrus > Pagrus pagrus. The sequence goes on from NC_140197.1 coordinate 10,241,139, forward strand.
TCTCACCCTGTTTGAGTGTACAGTATGAAAACCTTGATAGGTATTAGGTGTATTCCTTGACTAATTACTGTTGGGTACCCTGTGAAGCTTTTGACCAGTAGTAGTGCTACGTTGGCTGACTGCAAGCTAGCAAACATGGGCTTCGGTCAAATAGTCAAAAAAATTTCCTCGACACTGTTCCTTGACCTTGATGTAAAATGTCATGAGGTGAAGGAAAAATGTGAAGGAGAATTCATAAGAACATAAAGAGAACAGTGGACTAAAGGAAGGTCCAGTGTACCATGTGCTTACAGAGATAGGAATGGAAACACGGAAACACCTTTGCATTTAGAGAATTTGAACAGCTCTTAACATGGTTGCCACTCCCAGGTCATTCCAGGTTAGAAACCTTCGTATGCAAAAAATCCTATTCGACTGGTGCCATGTAAACAATGTGGGATTTAAAATATTTGGCTCTGCAGATGTGAAGAGAAGCCAAATACATTCAACACATTTGTTGGACCTCAAGGATACAGACAATGCATTCAAGAAACCTCGACAGGGTACCTTTAAGTGTGGTCTGAATGTGATGTTGGTCAGCTAGTGTAAATCCGGGAATGGCATGAACATGCTGGAGAACAGGGCACTGGGACACCATTTGGATTACTTCTTTGGTTCGACCAAAATTCCATTTTAGACACAACACCATTGTACAATGTTGCATCACTTCCTGTTTACCGGTTAATCCCATGGTGAAGAGTAGGAGACGCCATGGGAAACCAGTTGTGTAAACACACAGATACACAACGACTTGAACACAGGGACAGTAAGTTGATGCATGCTGGATCCGTAGGGAAAATAAGAAACAGGAACAAAATGCCTTGCAATGATGTTTTAATGGAATTTTGAGAGATAACCTAGTGTGAACCATTCATTTATGAACATGTCTAGTGTAGAATTGTTTCAAATTCAATGTAGTACACAGTCTTTGTTAGTTAAACATGCAATATACTGTTGAAATAGTAAACCAAACGCCCACTATGAAAACGTTTCAGCGAGTGTAAAGCTCAACTGTGAGAGCGATGTAGGACAATGCAGTGTCTCATCACAAATAAAAGGCTAGTCGTTAGTCTCTTCTGGAACACAAATGAACAGCTAACTGAGGCTTGAAGCTTAGCCACTTAAAACCAATGCCTGAAACACATACTGTACGTGACTGCACGTTATATACCTTAACAACCTATGCAAAGAGTGTAGAACCTCTTGAAGCACACATTAAAAACTTCACCAAATGCAATCTAATAACTCCCATACCTACCTCAACAAATCTGTAAGGGCAAACCGCCGTGTTAATATCTAGCCTTTATTTTGATAGCTAAAAGTCTTGAAACAAGAACACAAACTTTGAAAAGGAGCATTTGACTATCGCTATGGTGCTGTTGAACATGAAGCGTGTGTACACAGGGTAGGGAGGACCAGGTTTTAACAGAAAAAACAAACAAAAAAACAACAAATAAGCAAATACAAAACAAAAAAAAAAATCATTGACATTTGTTCGGTAAAAACAGTAGGATAAATACACAATGAGTCCATGTCGTTTCATCTGTTTTTTTTTTTTCCTTTTTTCGGTTTCAAAGCTCAGTCACATTGGACCAATCAGTCAATACCCCATCAGGGGCTACAGAATATGCAGTGTTACTTAAAAAGAACATTCTACTAGAAAATGGTAGTAGCTATTGTACATAAAGGAGTTTAAGCCATACACTCATAACCATGACCATAACAGTATGAAAGAGGGAGGCTTCATTTAAAAATTGCTACAGTCATTTTTTTTCCATCTCCTCTGTTCACTTTTTTAAAATTCTTTTCCTACAATCTTGCTCTCCTTTTTTGTTCTTCTAAGCCATCTAACCCAACTGGAGAGAAAACGAACAACAGGTAAAGGGGGAGGGTTGCGGGGAAAAGGTGCATTCCAGGGGTAATAGGAGGGACTTATACATTACCTGCCAGAAAACTATCAGTCTTATCACATATGGTAGAGTAGTAGGGTGGCTGGCTTTCACCGGTGTCTTCAGATTCCTGGGCCCCGAGGTGGCGACTGGGCTCCAACGGATCGACCTCCTCCAGGTGGTCTGCTGCGATCTTTCCCCCCAGCATGTAGTGGTGCTCCCCTAGGCTGGGCTGGTTCTCTCCCGGATGGCCCAAAGGCATCAGGTCCACGTGTCTGCCCAGCAGGTCCTCTGCATGGGCAGCAGCAGCTGATGGCAGGGTCAGCTCCTTGATGAGGGAGGGGTCCTTTGCCTCCTCTGGCAGCTGTTCCTCATTCTCCAGAGAGAAAATCCCTGGGCTCTTTCCACAGCTCTCGGCCATGGAGTGGGCGTTGGAGTTGGATGTGGTGCAGTCAAAGCCGTAAGATGCCACAGAGTTGGCTGACTGAGGGGTGGTCCCACCTCCGTCCTCTTCGCCCTCTCCAGCTGCCGTGTCCGCCGCCTCTTCATCCTCCTCAAGAGCGGGCAGACTACAGGTGGGAGTAGGGCTTTCAAATCCAGCGCTCTCATCCATCATCACCGGTGCATCGGGGTCGTTTATTTGCATCTCACCCTCTGTGTCGCTGGCCTCGTCTCCTGAGGTGGTGGGGGAAGACGGGGCAGACGCTGGAGCAGTTGGGGGTCCCGTTCCTAAGACCTCATCGGCAGGAAGTGTCTCAGCCTCCTCCTCTTCTCCATCGCCTTTCTCCAAGTGAATACCCAGGTCCTGCTCCATGTCAGGCTGGACTGAAGCAGGTACTGGTGTCTGCTGTTTGTCAGAACGGGACTCCACCCCAGAGCTGCTGTCATAGTCGCGGAGGTCCTCTGGTGTGCTTGTCTCACTACCACTGTGGGCGGCCAGAGCGCTTGGCTGGGACATGCCTCCAGCTGGGGCACCAAGTAAGTCATGAGCCTCCTCAGGGGCCGAGCTCTTCATCTCCTCATGCTGGTCGAACTCATCCTCTGACTGAGGAGCAAAGGAAGGGGCGCTGCTCTCCAAACGTGCCTGGGCAGGAGACAGGGTGGGTGTTTCAGACTCAACTGCACCATGGTCAGAAATGGGGCTAGGGGAGGAGACAGAGAGCAGAGAGGCGGGTTGAGCCCAGGGATCAGAGAAGGGGTTGGTCTGGCCCCAGGAGGAGGTGGGGGGGGCGCAAGGCGGAGGACCAGAGCGATTGAGGTTGTCCAAACGCTCCTCCTCATTGAAGTCGTCTTCATCTGCATTCTCACAGCTCTCTGTCACTCCTTCACTGTGCATCTCCACATCTTCATCCTCATCCTCGTCATGTTCCTGCTGCTGGAATGCTTTGTGATGCTCCTCTACCCTCTCTGAACTCAAGTCCATATCATCAACCCTCTCGTCCTCTTCATCGTCTTCCTCTTCATTGGCCAGGGTTTCCACATTGGGAGATCCCATTAGATTACCATCGCCCTCAGATCCACGGAGGCTTGAATCGACCAGGGCGTCTGAGCTCTGGGTGCCTTCCAATATGGCAGTATGCTGGGTGCTGCTGAGGTCAGACACTCCCTGCTGCCGACTGCTGGTGCAGCTGCTCACATCCTCGGAGTCCATCCCAGACAGCAGGTCGTCACCGTGCCAACCTGCAGAGCCACCGAAAGCTGAGGACCGGACCTGGAACTCTTCAGAGGGCTGAGACGTGCTCATGTCAGTGATCAAAGATGAAGGCTGATGGCCTAGTCTCCTCTGTTCCTCATCTTCATCCTCATCCTCATCATCGTCCTCATTTATCTCCTCATCAGCCTTTTCCACTGCCTCCTCCTTTTCATGAGGGGAGATTAGGTGCCTGGAGGTGAAGTCATCCATGGGTGAGGTACCCAATAAATGGGGTTGTGCCATCACATTGAAGGCATCTGCAGATGGAGTTGTGGAGGTAGGCATGAACAGGTTCTCCTTCTCTTCTTCTTCCTCCTCCTCTTCATCTTCTTCATCCTCCATAGTCTTTCGTGCCTCAAACTGTTCTTTATTCTCCTTTTCCTCTTCTGTCTGGAAGTTCATCATATCAGACTGGAAATGCATGTCCAGCAGAGAGGAGGCGTTCTGTGGCTCTCTGACAGGAGAAACAGTGCCTGGTGGGGAAGAAGGAGGAGACATGACGGTAGTTCCCAGAGAAGGAACTGAGTCATTTGCAGACTCCTCGAATCTGAAAAGGTCCAGTTGGGCCGATGGCTGAACATTGTAGGCTGCTTCATCGATGGGTTCAGCTTTGAGCTCTGGCTCCGCTGATAGCAGAGACAGTGGTTCAGGAGACGCTTCTCGTACAGGTTCTGGTGTTAGTTCCCGTATTGGCTCTGGTGTTGGTTCTCTTATAGGTTCTGGTGTTGGCTCTCGTATAGGTTCTGGTGTAGGTTCTCGCGCAGGTTCTGGTGTAGGTTCTCGCACAGGTTCTGGTGTAGGTTCTCGCACAGGTTCTGGTGTTGGTTCCCGTATCGGCTCTGGAGTTGGTTCTTGTATAGGTTCTGGTGTTAGTTCTCTTACAGGCTCTGGTGTTGCTTCCAACACTGGTGCAGAGACTGGTTCTGGCCCAGCAGATGGTTCCACAACTGCTGCTGCAGGTGGTTCTTGTTCCTCTGCCCCGACTATGGCAGCTGCCGCAGTTGCGATCGCTGCAGCAGCAGCTACAGCAGCAGATATTTCCTTTTCAGGCTCTGCAGCAGTTGTAGGTTTGGGGCCACGTTTCACAGGCGTTGGGGTGCTGGAGCCCACAGGTTTCTTGGGGCTGGCAGTCTTGGCTGCAGCCGATTTGGACACAGGGGTCTTAGAAGGTGTCTTACTGTCTTGTGTTTTGGAGCGGTTGGGTGTCTTTGTATCTGCAGCCTTACCAGCAGGAGGCTTTTTGGCAGTGACGTCTGATTTTGAGGCTGATTTGGGGGTCTCAGGTTTTGCTGATTTGGTTGTAGCAGATGAACGAGTAAGGGGGGACTCTGCAGGCTTTCTGGATGCTGGGGTGGCTGGTTTAGTAGCATCTGGTGGACAAACACAGCACAAGGAATCGTTGAATAATGATATAATTAAACTAAACTGCAGAAATATTATAATACAGTGGTTGCTGAATGTAAAACTAGAAAAATCAATAGATGGCTGCAGGTCAACCAAACTTAATTTGATTAATACCTGCTTGTTCATCCTTGCTCATTACAATACTGGTGTGTGTGTGTGTGTGTGTGTGTGTATGTGTGTGTGTGTGTATGTGTTATGGTTTTTTTTGTACCTTTTTTCACAGGGGTTGCGTTTCTGGATGTTTGTGATGCTGGAGGTTTGCCACCAGAGGGGGTAGTGGAGGTTGGTTTGGAGGCAGCAGGCTTGGCAGTGGTGGAGGTTTTAGGGGTGGCAGGTTTGGCTGCAGCTGGGGAGCTCTTGGTTGTGCTGGCAGTGGGTGGCCGGGTTGAGCCTGTGGCAGGACGAGATGATGCTGTCGTGCCAGTTGAAGGCCTGAAAAAACAACGCAAAGACGAATGTTGAAGAATGCTGAGTACTAGAGAAATAATGTCAGCTAAGTATGCATTTCTTCTTTTCAAATCATGAACATCTCTCGTCTACTCTAGGCTGACTTGTTGGATCATTTAACATCCACATGTAACAGCCATACTTCAGTGAGCTCAATAAGATGATGATTTTCCTATTTAAAAACCACAAGGGATGAAGATTAATTGAAGGTGACTCAAGTGTTTGCGTTGTCAAGCCATTCATAGCTAAAAGCGATCATCAGCCACACCCCCAGCTCTATGCTTTAAGTGCTTCAGAATGGTTGTGACAAGGAGCAAGACCCAATCATTAGTCATGTCTACTGCCAGAGGATACCCTAAGAAACAACACGAACAAGATTGCTTGTGCAGATTGTAACACTAAAAACAATACAATGGTATCTAGGCATAAGGACAGGATAGACTGTTCTTAATGTGTAGACAAGCAGCCAAGGCCTTGACCTAATTACACTTTCAGATGTGGCATCAGCACAAATCCAATAAGTACTTGTAAACAGGAGATAACACATTACACCTGTTTTTAAGTCTAAGTCTTCACATTGGTGGCCTGTCAGTTTTTGTCTTGCTTTAAAACTCTTCTTGTTTTAAAGCACTTAATAGTGTTGCAACTGCCTTATTTGTCTGACATGTTTGCAATGTACGAACCAGGATGGCCCCTCAGGTCCAGTGGGACGAATCTTGCAGTCGTTCCAAAGTGCAGGACAAAAACTTTTAGTGAGGCAGCTTTTAGTTTAATGCTCCAAGCTGTTGGAACAGTCTGCCTGAGGATCTGAGAGCAGCTCAGTGTTGATATCTTCATGTTAACTTAAAACTGGCTTTTGATTAGAACTTGTCACAGCCATTATTTATTTTATTTAATAATATTTTCTATTGAAACATTTAAAATGATATTCCCTCTGTCTTTATTTGTACTTCAATCTTCTGTCAAATCTACTGAATGGCACTAACCTGTATGAACGAAGATATACAAATAAAGTCTGATTGTCTGTAATGGATGTTAAGGAAATAGAATCACTTGAAGAATTTGCCATTACCAAATAATAATTCACCTCTGTCTGTTTATATTAGCATCTGGAACATTAGGAACAACAGGCCCGGGCCCAGCTGACTCTTCCACAACCCCATGACAAACTCCCCTGAGGGGCTAAGAAGTGGGGCAGTTTGGGACCTGAGTCACAACGGACCCCAGAGAGACATCGTAACCCCAGTTGACCACATCCCTCATCCCTTGTCTATACCAACTCCTCACAGGGGAATGACACTTGGGGCTGTATGCATCAGCCTGCCTGCTCTGGCGGCCTGCCTGGCCCAGTATCTGGCTTCTATGTCACTTCTGAACGAAGTAACCTACATCTAGCAGTCCTGACAAGGCTGTGGTGTGCAATCTCCTGGGTCCACGCTACACTAACTGCCTGTTTCTAAATAAAGAATTGAGCTAGTACTGGCAGAAAGAGAACAGGGAGGTAGCAAGAGTGAAGATGGCTGGGACCACGTTAATCTTTAATACTGAAAGGAGAACAAAAATAACTTCTTTCAAATCCCTCAGCTGAAACCATGGGCTATGTTAAAAGCACACTCATTGTGTGCGTGCTATCCACAACCTGGCAAATGTAATGGAATACGGTTTGGCAACATGAAATGAGATTAAAGGCAGGCGGCAACACAACAGAGGTGTGGTCATGTTAGAAGTTCAAACAGATCCACTTCATTTAGAACTGGCTTTGGGCTAGTGAAAGGTGTGTTACTGATACTGATGTTGCTGGATCATGTCAGTGCAGTTTGACTGATATAAAACCCTTCTGGCTAGGCAATACACTAGTAGACTCATTGGTGATGCATTGATTTACTGCCAACACAGAATTTTCTGGAATATCAGAAAGGCTTAACAATGCTGATGAGGAAATTTGCTAGTGTTAGTGTCCTTGTGGCAAGAAATAAGCCGTCTTATTATTTTGTAAAAGAGATGGTATAAAAGACAAAGATAGAGCAATGAGAATGACCATCAGCTGGCACAGTGGGGACTGTCTACATGTATCAGATACTTAAATGTAATACTTTTTCAGACCTTCTCAAGATAATTTTTAACCAACGTTAAGACCGATCTTTGGACAAACTGCTGCAGAAAAAACCTTTTTCACAAAAACATTTAATCTAGAATTTGCTTTTACTGCCAAGCTCTAAGCCTAAAAATGGGAAACTGTGAGTGAGATGTTAAGATTTTAAGCCTAAGATTGTCGAGAGCAGCCAATGAAGAGGACGTTAAAAGGTGAAATGAGAATAAGCACTTGAAAAATCTGTCAGGCCTGAATTAGAGAGTAAAAGATAAGAAAAGAATTACAGGGAAAGGAGAATGGGGGACTTAAAAGATACAGAACGTGGCTTTAGAGATCAAGTATGCTGAGGGGATATTCAGAGAGAGCATTCACAATAATCTGTCTGATAAAGGGAATATGGATAATCCAAATGGCAGGACTACTTTGTAGAGCTCTGGAAATTAACCAGGCCACTAAAAAAGTAAGATAGAAGAAAGAGATAGATAGAGGCAAGCACCAGGGAGATGGGAAAGGGGGGTGGGCAGATCATTTTCATCCGATTACAAATTATCTTCTATCAATGTCTTCTTCTTACTTATCAAAGAAGGCAAAGAAAACCTATCACAGTATTAAAGAGACTGGGCCACAGTAAAATAAGGTCCAGTGTTCTGAGATCAGAAGTTGTTTAACAACACTTGGACACGATGACAATGCCTGAAAACAGTTGATGCATTGGTGCGTAAATTATTTCAAGCTTCCAATTGTTCTGTAAATAAGCTTACTGTCAGCTGAATGAAAGGGAAGAGTGAAAAGTAATGGCACGCTTTAAATAATGTTACTTTGACTCTACATTTAACACAATGGGAAGCTTGTATGCAAAAAGCTGTGTTCATTGTTTATTTGTGACCACAGGCCAGGCTGAAAGAAACAACACTATAAATTGGGGTTAAAGCAAATGTATAACAGATAGCCAAGAAATGAACTGGAGCTGAAAAATCAGATGACTCTGACGCTTGTTTGCGACAGGCGCACTGATGCGCACAGCTAAATACTAAAATTTGCCTGAGGATCATTAATACCATTTTAGCTTTACTGCAAACTTCCTCGATCAGTGTAGCTGAGACAGGAGTGTGTGTAAATACATGGTTGCCTGCTGGTGCTGCTTTGTTATGATACGACAAGAGTCAGGCTGTGATTTAAATAATGAGATGCACCATGATAAAAGGGCCATATGAGTAAGCAAGAGCTGAACAAACATGCAGGCAGTCTTCCCTGCAGCAAAGGCGACAAACTGTGGTGGGAGGACCTCCCTCCTCTGAAGACAAGCAGCGCATTAAAGATGATGCTGAGTTAATTAAGCACCACAAATATGGAGGCAGGATCTTCATCCTGGTTAAAGTGGTCTCAGCTCAACTCAGGAAGGATACAGCCACGACACTAAAGGCACTTTGGGAAATTTTGCAGTTGAATAAACCTGATCAGAGCTCTCCTCTCTAAATGTGGTCACTTTCTCCTGTATCTTTATAGGACACTAGGAGCCACATGAAACTCACTGGTAGCCACAGTGCAGGAAGTGCAGATCCTTTGCCTGATATCAGACAGAGCTGCCAACTTGTTAACTCGGTAAGTGGGCAGATTAAAACTGGACCCAGGCCAGCAGGCCAATGCTAAAATAAATCAAATTCCACTAACCTGATGAACAGCTTGTGTACTATACTGTACAGCGAATTAGGAATTCAGTGTATTATTATGTCTGAGATGCTGTGGCTTTAAATTTTACATCTGTCTACCAATCATTTCTTTCACTCCATTACCAATGGAAAATTCATAAAACTATAATTACAGTAAAAATATCAGTATCCAGTTTTAATAATTCTTTTTTTACAGTACTCAAAACTTTAAAGCGTTCAGTGTTTCTGTTTGGTAGAATGACACAGAGAGGTGATTTTATAAAGTAGTATGAGACACAACAGTGATGTCAGCTCAGGACTAGCCAATATCTAAAAAAATTAATTACATCTAAATTAATTACATAGGTTGATATGTACATAAAGTAACTTTTCTAACTTACATATAATAACATATACACATATAATAAGAAACTCAATATCAGGAGAATAGAAGAGCTAATATGTAAGTCTGGTATAGAGAGCTTTCCACAAAGCAACATCTATTACATGTGAACACACCCACAAACACGCCCTTGCACACTCAAACCTTTGTCTCATACTCAAACACACGCCTCCTTCTGTCCCTCTTTCCTTCCCTCACTCCGACTCATTCCCACTAAATCCATTTAGTAATTGGCTCTGTGGCCGAACCTCTATAAAAATCGTGGCAGCGGAAGACCGCATCACACAGTATTCGGCCACACCCCTGGGAGGACGGGAGATTTACAGCCTGCGCAACATGTCGTCTGATTCTCGCTGGACTGGATAACAGCGTCTGGGGCAGGGAGCCTGGCTGCTGCTCAACACACACACCAGTGCTGGACCATTACATCAGCACTAATTTGTTAGATCATGAGGAGGGTTGCATTCAATCCGCTGCAATAAAAATTTATCATCCCTGAGGGACCGTCAATGAGGAAAACAGCATGACTAATGTGGGAACATGGGTGGCAAAATGGAGGGCAGGAAAAAATGGAAAAGCACCTGATCGCCCAGCAGCTCATCTCATTTCCTCCTCTAAGTCTGTACAGAAAGGACTGAATACCCTTGCTTTGTCCTCCAATCTACTGAAGGGCAATATCTCCCTGTTTCACACAGAGATACCCTCTGGTTCTCTGCTTCTTTCTTTCCACCTCTGCCTCTCTCTCTCTCTCTTTCACACACACAAAAACACACATTCATGCACACACCTCGCGCTCTCTGCATGCACAGCCCTCACGCTCTGCCTGTGTCTCTGGCAGCAGTGATGGGAGCTCAGCAGGGACACATGACTTATTCAGCCATGTAGCCTCCATACTCCACTGCCACCATTTTTGTTTTACTTCACTCTGCTGCATCCACCGACAGCAGGGCAGGCGGGAGGAGGCGGCTCAGCGGCACGTGTGCACGGACCACGTGTTCGGTGAGCCAGCACGTATATGCCTCCCTTCCCCCTTTACCTCCACATCATACTGAGTAATATACCAGCCAATGAACACATGCTCTGCATTCTAATTGCATGCTGCTTCTACTATGTGAGCATCCATGAAAAGCACATACACACTGATGCACCTATAGAGCGAATGCACAGCCTGCTATACTGTCCTGTTGGGCAGTTTCCGTGCTGCATACCAGTCCCTAATTATCAATGCTTAACTGGACACAAATCATCTTTGCATCAAGAGCCCCAAATTCAGTAAATATTCATGCACACAAGCTGATGCAAACTGTTAGCTTACATCCCAGAAGCACACATGGACACGATGATCAAAGAACCCATGATTATTTCTACTTTTTCCGTTTGCACACTAATCAGGCTAAAATTTTTCCCGTCACAAGCTACGTGCTGTGGGCAATCAGCTTCAAACAGCAGGTGCCCCCACACACACACACATACTTTCTACACGCCAACATCTTCACTGTTGTCGTTATACACAGTTCACTACACAGTCATAACCTATGGTGCATCAACAGTATATTATCTTTGACTCAGCTTCAACACCCTCACTGACCTGTTGCTGTTTCTGTGGACAGGTGAAGTGGCCTGTGGAAGGGAGCCTGTGGTGAAATGCTGCAAGTCATCTATATGGAAAAGCTTTCTCTTTCCTTCTTGTTCAGTGTGTTGAATTTAGAGGAGGATTTTGAGATATATGTCCACATGTCCGCATTTAAATCAATAGAAACGGTTGGACCTTGAGTTGTGTACAGTAATATTTTCCCACATATATATATTTTCCAACACAGTTCGAACGGAGAAAAATATATAATTTTACTCAAGGTAACCGTGAATTTAATCTGGGTGCCTGTTGCTCTAACTTCCGGGGAAAATCAATGCTACATCAGAGGTGGATGAGACGAGGGCAGTTCAGTTGGTTGCAATCTGCAACCACACTATTAGATGCACTTAATCCTTAACAATGGCCCTTTAAAAAAAAGAAAAAAAGTTTTTAATATGCACAAGCTTTCAAACAGTCAAAGTCTGCTTTAAAAAAAACCAACAAGAACAAGCTATAATTCAGAGTTGTGGACAGCAACAACTAAAAAAACCTAATTTCATTTGGCTAAAACCTCAGGCTTGTGAGTGGCCTTAAATTAGATTGATGTCACTTAGTGAACCTGCATTTGCTCTGCGCTTTATTTGTCTGATAACTGGAACCTGTGGCTGATGGAATTAAATCAATTGAGCCTTGGAGTGAATTGAGAGAACCACTGCGGTTGTGTGTGCATGTGTGTGTGTGACAGCAACTGGGGAAGCAGGGTGTGTCTGATGTGGCAGTGAATTGTATCCTTCAGGCTCTCTGCCACTCTGCTGATAGCAGGCCTGAATTAAGGATTAAGGGAGGTAGCAAAAGGGCAAAATCTAATTAAAGCTGAAATTTATGGCCCTGTCAAAGTACATCACAAATACAAATGCTGACGTGCACGCACACACTTAACAAAGTATGCCTACAAGGGTGCATGGAGCTGTCAGAGGAGCCTATTGTCAGTAACGGTTATACTGTACCTTTCTTTGTGGGGATTCATACGTAGGTCTACTGCAGCTATATCCTTCTTTGGGCTAGACATCCACTGTTTAACATTTTACGGACCCACACCAACAACACACAATGTCACATCTAAAGTGCAATCCAATCCTAACCTGATTACAGTATTAGCCTTGGCTTGTTTTCAGCTCAGTCTCTTGACAAATTCGCCCTTGTTACCTTTCAGGCTCATTATAGTCTTTTAGTCTAGTCACAGCTAGTGATGGATGATCAGTGAGTAAAAACAGGGGGTGCGTTGGAGCACGAGCTGGGGATTGACTTCACTGATGAAGGGGCGATTGATAGGACTCGCCCGCCTTGTGCCAAACTTGGACTCATACAGTTCAAGGTCTCACTTCTTCTCTATGCCAGGCAGTCTGAAATATATCTAGAAGTAGAAAGGGGGTGTGATAGATGTCTTAAGTCACACGTTTTATTGATGCTCAATTTTATACAATTTTTATCATGACTATATTTGGTTTAGGTCCAAAATGTTTAAGACAAAAATTAAGAACTGCCCCTTAAATGTGATGTTCCTGAGGACTGTATTTTGTTCACTCCCAGTTAGAAACTTCCAACATATTTTTTGCTATTTTTAATCTTGAAAAAACAAGTCTCTCTTAATTATTATCAAAATAAGAAAAACACTTTTTTCTCTACTTATTAAGTAGTAAATCTTGGTTTATTCAAAACTACAAAGGAAATGCATTTCCTGTAACTTCTATAATGTCCTCAGAGGATGCTGGCTGAAGATGAAAGATGGACTGCAGAAAGATAATTAAGTTCCACAGAGTGATACACTGAGCAGACAGGATTTCTTACATACATTTGAGACAAACATATCAGTAAACGGGAAAATGCAATAAATACAGAACCTAAATGTATGTCTGTTAATAAAAAAATGCTGCATGTTTTGAAAATATTCATGTGGTTCATGTTTCAATAAAATGTGTTCTAAAGCAAATTCTCTTTCTTTTAGCAGAGTTTACTATTAATTGTAGTGCATGTGATTTTTTAAATTGTAAATTGTATTTATTTATACATGACAGTGTTAATGTGGAGGCAACACCTGTATATTTAACAATGATATCGATGAGTTCTGCATTATATTGAGAAGAGTGCTAGTACAGACGGCGTTTAAGTGTTGAGCTAAACTCTGATAGTGTTTTCTAATTTTGCTGTGTGGTATTTTATATTCAGATTAGAGGTGGGGACTCCTGTTCCACAGAGAATTAGGTGAAGTTATGAATGAATTCACCATGACAGTTAATAATTGTCGTACAATGAGCACTCTGTACTGCAGTGATTACCAATGTACCCTTGTGTAATGCTTTTTAATGAGATGTTTGCACAGCAACCACTGTATAAATCCGTAATCTGAGTGTAATCTCCACAATCCAACTGCTGCCCGTGGCATTTGGAGTGTGAAGCGGGGGGGATGGGGCCTGAGAGATCATCACATGACACACCTCACTGTCAGGTGGAGGAAAGTGGCTGGCAGCTCAGTGTGTATGTCATGTCAATCTATTGGCAATTACTACACAGAGAAGAATAGGGGGAACATGTCAATTAGAATCATACTTGTGATGGCATTTTTCTTTTGGCTTTTGTGTTGTTGTCCAAGTACATTCCTCACTGAATTTCATTTACGTGCAAATGGATTTCTGAGACCAATACCTATTTTCATATTTGACATGAACAAACATTTTTTCATGTCCCTCTGGGTCAGAGATCTCTGGTCGGCAAACGTTGTGATTAAATCACTGTTTATAATTTATCTTAAGCCTATCTTTGGCGTTTCTCTACTACTATTTCTTGTTACTTATCGGCTGTCTGACGTACAGACACCAATATATCCATGTTAAGCTTACATCAGCTTCCCTCTACTGGGGAGGGAGTGATGGATTCTGTTCTCCCTGTGTAGTCCCTTGTATAAATCTGGGGGGCATCCTCAACAGCAGAGGCTTTCCTACTAAATACAAGTGTAGAACCATTGGGTGTTTCCTATGCTCTAAAGAGGGTCCCTGGTTAATCATTTAATAACAAATCTGAAATTAACAAACTATATGGAAACCTCCATTTCATTGAACTAGTTTGTACAGTAGGTCTGTCTTAAAAAGAGAAACTTTTGAGAAAAATGCATATTCACTTTCTTGCCAAGAGTAGATGTGAAGAATAATACCATTCAGGTAAAAAGATGAAAAAGTGGTATCAACTTTCTCATCTTACTTTCATCAAGTAAAGAATAAAACTATCCCTTTAAGCATGGTCCATGGTTGTTCTACTTGCTCTAACTAGTTTGATGAAAACAGTCCAATCTGTTTGACGCAAGTGTTTCTAACTGAACAATGTGTCTACACACAGACATACCGACACGATGACATAACACATCATACCATAGACCACGGCGGCATAACAGTAAGGAAGAAAGATGCTATTGCTGTAACAAACAAAGAAAGAAGAAGAGGAAGCAGCAGGATAAGGTCTTGTTTAAAGAACAGTCAGACCAAAGGCTTTATCTGATCATGATCATCACTGTCTCACACAAAGGCCTCCTTTAGCCTCCTGTCCTGGTCTGTGGCCAAGTCCCCTCAGGAACCAACACCATGCACACAGTGTGACTCAGGTGAGGAACACATGCTGACCTGATAGCACAAAAACACATACTGGCAATACACGCTGGTATATAGAACCACACACAACATAAACTTAAAGAGCATTCTCTTGTTCTCAGTTAATTCTCTTGACTGCCCCTCCTCCCCTCTCTAAACCTCCCTCCTTCCCAAAACTTGCTTTATTAATAATGCTGCTGTATAATGCTCTCTGCTGAAACCCTGCAAGGCATTCCTCCAAGGCTTGTTCTGACATTGGCTGATTGCTGGCCTACTTATACCCAGCCTTTCCAAGCCTCTATGTGGGGGATCATTGTCCCTCATTCCTCCAGGGTGTTTTTTTCTTAAACAGTGTCTTCTTTGAACCTGTAGCCAAGTGAGGCCTTTTGAACCAACGGCTTCATACTTGGCACTGAGGAGCTTTATAAAGCAGAACTCATTCCCCACAGTTCTTATCTATATGGCAATTTATTCGAAATTTGCTGCTGTTCTGGAGCAAATTTGCTGATTTGCTCCATTGGAAAGGCTTCGAATAAAAGGATATTTTTGCCTGAAGGATGTCTGAGAAGAGGACCGATTCTAGACAGCTGTCTATGCTTCACACAGTCGCACAGAAATTGCTTTCAGGCACTTGTGTGCACTCTGCCAAAGTGAGGCTTCAGTTGTGCATGTCACACCTACCTGGTTGTCTTGGAAGCAGGGGGCTTGGGTGAGGCAGTGGAGCTCGGCTTGGTGGGAGTTGCAGAGGCAGGTTTGGAAGCTGGAGGACAGAACAGAGAAAAAAAATTAAGAAATATGCAAAGAATAATAAGAACAGTATCATATAGATTTGTATAATAGTATATAGTGACATATATCACAGATATAGGTCAGGCAGATATATCTCTCATACGTATGTGATAAGGATCTAGGGCAAATGCATTTCTAGATCAGCAGCAGCTACTCTGGCATGTCTAATATGTGTGCTGAATCCATCCTGTGTGCATCTATCCGCATGTCATCACATTACAATGAACACTCCTCATTAGAGTCGGAGCTGTGAAAACATTTCATGCTGCACTTACTTTTCCCAAACTGCCTACATTCTCAACTACACTTGTGTTTTCACTGATCTCTACTTTTTGTTTGACATTTTCACCAACCTGGGGGCTTTTTAGCAGCAGCCGTGGTGGTGCTGGTTTTGACACCATTAGCAGTTGTGGATGGTGTCTTCTTGGCCGCTGTTGTTCCGGTCATTGATTTTGCGCCATTGGTGGCAGGGGCAGCCCCTGTGGCTTTCTTCTCACCCACTTTGCTGGCCGGGCCTGTTGGTTTTTTGGCGGGAGCTGTGGTTGGGGTGCTCTTTTTCACTGCAGCAGACGGGGCCTTCTTAGCCACTCCATTGGTCTGGGGCTTTGACACACCATTTGCGAGGCGGCTCTGGGATGCGCTGTTGGGCCGTGGGCCAGTTGTGGTCTTGGTCGGGTTGGTGGTGCCAGGTTTTGTCTTGGCCGTGGCCTTGTTGGTCGTCTTGGCTTTGGAGTCTCCTGACGTCTTGTTGCTGGTCTTGGCATCTGTGGTTTCCTTGGCCTGCTCTGGCTGGGGTTCCACCTGGCCTGTCTCTCCTGCAGGCTGTGGCATTGCCTCCTCTGCTGGACTGGCTGCCTGATTGGGCTCCTGTCCTGCGGCTGGTGCTGCCTCATTTACTGGATTGGATTCCAGTGTTTCCATTGGCTCCATTGCTGCCGTGACAACCCCATCCGGCTTCATCTCCCCTTGAGTGGTAGTGGTCCGTCTCTGCGGTGCAGGGCTGATGGACTTAAATCTCAAAGGACGGGCACAGGTCTACAGGCTTTCCGGAGACAGTGAGGTCTGGTCTGGAGAGAGAAAAGAGAATATAGAGTCCAAAGTCAGTCGACAGCAAGACCAGACAGGAAAAGCTGTGTGTTGTCTCTCTGATCAGCAGACAGATCCCCAGGAATGTTGTTAGCCTTCAGATGAAGTGATGGCTTGGACCTACCTACAAGTTCAGCATCTCACACACACAAATACAAACACACAAATACTTTATGCAAATACTTGTATCCAGTTAAATTAATTGTAGGACTGGGAAATGTATTAATATTATAACATTACCATGACATGAGACTAAACATCGTCCTATATTTTGGATATTTGTATATTGTGATTTGGTGTACATGTTGTCTGTCCTGGTTTTAAAGGCTACATTACAGTAAAGTGATTTAATTGTCTGAATTTACCAGACTGTTCTACTTGTGCTAATACTTGCCTTTACAGCTTAGTCGTTATATCCAAATTAATGATGATTATTTATCAAAAATCTCACTGTGTTAACATTTTGTGAGTACCAATAGTCATCCATACAATACCAATATTGAGGAATTTAATCAAAAATATTGTGATATTCAATTTTGTTGCTCAGTCATAACATCTACAATATGAAGTGCTTTTAATGAAATTTCAAAATATCAAGATATATATTGTGTATCACAATACAGCCTTAAAATATCACATTATTTACAGATCATATTACCCAGAGTGTGTAAGTGTAGGATAGAAATGGAACATAATATTATATAGGAAATTGAAGTGCTGCATAAACCTAGAAGCAGCCTATCTAGGACAATGTAACACATAAGCACAAGCAGAGGCACTCATGCAAAAATACATCACAGCTTCATAAGTTGTGCTGGGAGGGAAACCTCAGGACAGACAATTAGATCAACACATTTTATGATCAACTGAATGTGTGTACTGTCTAAGGCAGCACAAAAGGAGGGGACATGTCTACTGCAAAAACAACACATTCTACAAATAGCCTTCTTTAATTTCAATGCCAACTGCAGTGCAGTGGCAAATGGTCCCCTCTGTGAAACTAAAAAGCTCAGTGACACACTTGGCCAGCGTAGCTGCTACGGGTTGGCTTCTCTTTTTTTTTTTTTTAACTCGGCACAAAACAGCATCAGACGCACTAGTGTGGAAGACTAGTTTTCTGGGATAGGACACTTAAGGGGGAGTGCAAAAAGCTTTGGCACGCAAATTTCACACACATACATCAAACATGTATGTACAGAATGTGCCACCTATACTCATGTTAAGACACGCAACTTTTTAATCTTCACACAGATGAGAAAAGCTTAGAATGCCTGCTTCACGCTACTAGGCTAACATGGTTATAAAAGAAAAGTAGGAAGAGGTGGGAAAAAGGCAAGGATGTATTCGCTAAGTGGGTCAAAGCGTGTACAATAAACTCAAAGACAGTCAGACAGCTTGACTCATGGGTCACAAACAGAGCAGTAAGAGACATGAGCAACTGAGGACAAGAAGTGGGACGTGAAGCATACGAAGCCTGATAAAGGGCAACCATCTGTAATACAGGCTGTCAGACATTGTCAACATCAATATGAGACAACTTTCTTATTTCGTTTCCTTAGCTCATCTCAAATGGAAGGATGAGAGGAAAAGGTTTTTTTTACAAGCAAGGGGGGAAGTGGGGGGAGTAGCAGGAAACTGGCTTGTCAAAGTTTACAAACAGAGCGAGGAGGAGGTACAGGAGGCCGAGTGGTGAGACAAACTCTGAGGAGACACAGGGGCCAGCCCAGAGGAAGAGGCTTGGCCTGTGGAGCATGGGAACAGAAAGAGAAGGTGGGACAGAGAGACGGGGAAAAAAACAAGGCATAAAATGAGCTCACTATTGGCTGATGTCCGCTGATCTAACTCTCAAATCCAGACATTACTAGTCATCCTAGTTTCCACTGACCTAAACTTGTATGCGCACACTCACTGTCCTATTTCTAGAGGACAGACATCATCTTTATGCCGCTAGCTTGCTGGAAACAATTCCCGCACACTCTTCCTCGGCTTTCTTTCCCTCTTCCGTCATCCTTTACTCATCCGCTAAACTAAATCTCACATGTCAAAAAGGCCCTCTTTCTTTCTCCACTGATCCTCCCTTTCTCCTTACCATTTTCCCCTCCTCGATTTCTTTCCTTCCCCCACCACTACCGCTCTCCGTCCATCCCTCTGTTCTCTGTTTTCCTTTGCACAGATGGCCGGAGCAGCTGAGCAGGGCCAGAGGGGGAGAGAGAGAGCAACTGAGCTATATATATATATATATATATATATATATATATATATATATATATATATATAAAAAATAACAGTGTATCCCAAACAACTCATAAGAACTGATACACACAGCTAGTGCGACAGGCCGCCACCCAAAAGAACTTGGAGAGGCTGAGAGGGGGATGACGGGTAGCTGCGAGAAGCCATCCGTGCCGCACCCTTCGGTCGCAAAGGGTTTTTAAATGCCAGTGAGGCTGCAAGATGCTGACAGTTGGCTTAATTATGTCACTAACAACAACCAGTCACAGACACCAGTGTGAGTGAGGGCGGGTGGACAGAGACAGTGTTTGAGTCCAACACTGTTTTTATGTTTGTTTCTGGACAACCTGCGGTTCCTTTATCCTCTACACTCATGCCTCACTTCACTCTCAGGCATCTGAAGAAATAAATAAATAAAACAAAAACTTGGAACTGATCATTTACTAAGCCCCTTACTTCTGCTACTGTGCGTCTGTGAAGCTTTCCATTCTCGTGTGGCCCATAATGATGCAGGTTACAATAATAATAATACTACTGGCAGATTTATCACTTGTATTATTTAGTACTTTTTGACACGAGTCCTCTAGTTCAGCCAGAAAGGCAAAGGCTGTGACAACTGTTGCTGGCAGATTTCATCAGTTTATAAACTGTTTTTAGACAATTGCTGTTTCCTAAAGGGGTTTAGCAAACAGTCCGTGATTAAATCCCCCATACAACTACAGCCTTGAACACGTCACAGGAAGCTATTCTAACTGACTTTTAGCACATGATGCGTGGGGCTGACTGCATCAGGTCAGCAACACATTAGGCCTCTCAACTTTCAACAAACTTTTTACAAACTTCTCCCACTTGTTGCTCCAAAATCTCTAATCTCTAATGAAACGCACCACTGTTTGACTCTGTAAGACTCTGTATTGCTTTCAACACAGTGACCTAATTTGACCAAGCAGTGAACCAGGAAATAAGATTGTGTCCAATCACCATTCCCTCCTCTCTTTTTCAGACTCTGGTGTTCTTGCCACAGTTACAGACTTAAGCATCTGGCCAAGGCTGTTCCTTTCACCGCTCCTCTCCAAAGTACCAAACACTGCTGTGTGTGTGAAATAAGAGTGATAAATCCTGATTGCACACCACAGCCAAAGGAACATTTCTCTTTCTCCCGCAAGTCTTCAGACAGCTGTGAGATTGCCTCTCTCTCTCTGCCTCTGTTGCACACTCAGCCAGCCCTGCGTCATTATGACCATCAGTCAGCAGTAAGCATAAACAGGCTGGAAACCAGGGCACGAACACATTTTAGAAACATACTTTTTATCTACTCAAACTGGAGGTGGAGGGGATTTGAGACACTTTCAATATTTCAGCAGCCAGATAAACGGAAATGACGGTCTATAATTCATGGTTGGTCTGCTGCCAAAGTGAATTTCCCACCCTGGCACTCACCCCTTAACGCCCCAGTGACCCTGTACATACATTTCTCATGATTTTACCTTTCTCAAAGCATCTTCCTCACCATTCTGAACTAATTTAAAGCCATGACGCATATTTTTCCATTTATAAGGCTTTGGACTGATATATTATTGTATCTTATATGTGTTACAACGGCTCTAAACGATCTTAAATTTCATCCCTAATTACTGTCTTCGGCACTCCCCACTGAAACATCTACCCCATTAATGCTATTACAGGTTTTCATTAAATGTAATTAGACTGAGGAGAGTGATTCACTTTCAAACAGCACTTTCAATCAGTTACTGTCTCCAACTCCCTTTTGTGAGCACGGAGGAAGGCTCAAGCCCGCAAAGATGGTTTTTCACACGCGGATATTGTTCTGTATGCTCATATAAGATGCAAGTTGGCCTATTCAGAGGCTGTCAAATGTTTGCTGGAAATGGTAATGTGAATACACACTAATGCTGAACCATGTTTTCTAAGAACTAGCTACAAAAAGTTACATTCTTGAATAATCCTTTAATTCTACTTATCAATGGACAATCTTGCTGAGAGATTCCACCATTTTTTCTACCCACTGCTTCACATTCATACGATTACACACATTTGGACCACAGAGCTGTGTGGCACAACTCTCCATTATCGACTAAACAGCTTCACTAAAGCAACTGGGGATTAAATGTTTTGCTGGTTCATTGGCATCTCAACCCCAGCTGCTGATGGTGCATTTACAATACTCAAGGGGGTTACAATGGGATTAAATTACCATATATTACATAATGCTACATATGGGTTAGTCCTTTTTCAGTCTTAATATTCAAGCTGGACTGTGGGCGGACCAATTCAGTCTGAGGCATTTAGACCATCTTTTCCCACGTAAAATTCACCTTACATCCAACGGTCTTAATAGTTAAGCACCTACAAGGGAAAACCCAGATTGGCTGTAGGAAATCCTCTCTTACACCATCTATGGACCCACCAAAGGCTACAACCTAGGCTGTAAAACACAAGCTGCCTTTTCCAACCCATTGGGGACAATGTGTAGTCAATGACCTGATACATAATGGCTTGTGAGGTAGTTCACATTTCCAGTAGCCAATTCCAAACAGATGGCTGTGTCAGCTACATTAGGTCCATTTCAAAACATTTAAGGACAGCGCCCCGTGTCAGATGTTATAAAACATAAAATGGCCTTATTAGCTGATAGTTTCTGGTCAAGCTACCACAGACCAGGCAGCTCCCTGGCCTGACCTACTATTAGGATCCACAGGAGAATAACTACTTCAACAGGCTGCAGTTTTTCCCCTCAGCTAAAAACAATAGCTGGGGATAAAAAAGAGCATTATGGAAGTGGAGCAGGAGCCTTGCACTGGTATCCTTAAGGGTTGGCAGATTTTTTTGTGTAAAATTTTGAGTGTAGTTGACTTTGCAAAAATGTGTTTTGTTGGCCTTCACAATGGGTCCAAGTCATGCGGTTGCAGCTTCCAAGCAGCATCCCACTCTGAATTCCCTGCAAGCCTCAATGATGAGCTACACAGTCAGTGAGAACAAAGCAAACCCACACAAACACCAAAGGCAGCGGTCAGAGCACAGGGTCAGAAAAGACCAGTGAAGGACTGATTTAAACCCTCCATCCTCACCCTCCACACACACACACACACACACACACACACACACACACACACACACACACACACACACACACACAATGTTGACATTCTGATAATGAATCAGTCATATAAATTGTCTGATCAGCTAGGTCCGGTCCATTCCCTTAAATGGACTAGCTCTGATGTTAGAAATGTAAAAAGATACTGTACTCATACAGTAAATAAGAGTGGATGTGTTGTTGGTTTCTGTACAAGTGCAGCATGTAGTTTACATTTTATATTACTGAGAGGGTTAATTTTAACTCATACAAGGTGTCTTTCTTGTTTTTATATCACAATTATCAAAAGGGGTTTGCATTTTAACAGATTTTGTAAACTTTGCTCTTAGGCAAACACTGCACAGTCTATTGTTGTCGTTATTATTATTACGCTTAACAAGCCTCGAGCAGTAAACTAATGATGGGCAAGGTGAGATCATCCTCGGAGGCATCATCCCTTCCTAATACCCACACTGGGACATTAACAAAATGTGTGTGTGCTCACACTCGTGTGTGTATCCCTGACACACAGCAGTGTTTGGGCCTATATTGTCAATAACTGGAAGGCATCCAACTCCGCTGAGGGATCTCAGCTTTTCTGACTGTCTAGACACAAACATGCCGTTCTTGAATAATCAGGTCATCAGCATATTTAAACAGAAAACTGCTACTTTGACCCCCTTTTTGCTTTAAATACAATCTACTACTGTGTGTGTGTGCAGGGGGGGTGCACAAAACATGCCTGTTTACAATACAGCAGGAGGTTACATTTAAAAAACTGCTGACAGAAAAACACCACAGTTCTGAATCTTTTGAAGACATTAGTGCAAAGGGTAGCTCAGATTCATTATGCAGATTAAAATTAATGAGCTAAATGTTAAGATAATGTCAAATCTGCTCTTGGGCTGTGGTGTGTGCTCACGTCTAATCACATCCACTGTCGGTTTGAAACAAGAGACTCCTCGCCTTTTCTTCACAAAGGCCTAAATCAAAGTGCCCCCACTCACTCCCTCACTTCAGCCAACCAACCATCCAAGGCCGTGTATGAATCGCTGTGGTAGAAAGTCGGCTCTGCTTTCACAGTACACAACTGTGTACACACACACACACACATACACGCATATGCATTCTGTGAGCCTTCTTCTATCCCCGGGGCCTACTCTAAATAGTAGTCAAAGAGAGGGATTGTGGGGGAAGGAGGCAGTGGCGGTGGGGGTGGGGTGGCAGTTGAAGATGGTAGAAAAGATGCAAAAAGAAAGTGAGCTTTTGTAGACGATGTAGCCATCCGCTAATGCTGACATGAACTCATCCAAGCTTGACTGAAATACTCAAGACACAACTAATGCCATAAAAGCGTGGAGTCGGAGCAGAGATGTCGGCAGTGAGGGGAGAGGATGTTAGCAGGTCGGTTCTGGTTTTTGAAGGCAGTTTTAACAAGCACTGAGTCACCTCTGACCCTGTAATTGACAGCTTTCATTTCCATGGGCAGCAAGCATAAGATTCTTAGCTGTGCTGTTTGCTCTTTGACAGTGTTAATAAACCATCCTCTTTCCACTGACTCAGCCAGGGTCAGATTCACAAAACACAAGCTGTAATGCAGAGTACTCCCTAGGTTTGTGGAAGACATAGGTGCACCTACTTAATGGGTATTTTGGACCATTGTTATCAACAGATCTGTGTACAAAAAGTTGGATAAGCTAGAGCAGATAATAAATAAACAACAAAGAGCCTAAAGACAAGACTTGCTAAAGAAGTCCACTGGGGACAAACTACAACCATAAGATTTGTGGAAAGTAATTCAGTTAGTTTTAAATTCATTTTGCTTAGATGGTGGCAGGGCACAGCTCAAGTGCTGCACCTAGATCTCATAATGGAAGGGGAAAACCATATGATGAAAAAATCATAAAAGTCAAAACAGGTCAATTCTAGCACTGTCTTGAATGTCTTTGATTCAAATACATGTTTGCTCAGTTTGAAACTTAGTATATTGGTCTCAAACAGAAAGACAACATATTCTTCCAACTGGGAATGGCTTAATGTCTCTTCCTTTGCTGACTGATCCAACTTACTGAAATAAATCAAATTAAAACATATCCATATACTTCCTGACATTATTGTTCTTCCTTTCTTGTTGTCATGTAAAATGGCACAACAGCTCCAAACAACTCTGCAAGCTTTAAGTAGCACTGCTTCAATAATTCAGTGCTTTCTTGCTTACAGCATCACTTCACATGGCCAAATGGGCTGATGCAAGTGGCCTCATGTTTGAGTTTTCCTTGTGACTGTGACAAAAAATAAATTAAGGCAGAAAGTGAGTATGTTTTTGGGCACACGAGTGTGTGTGTGTGTGTGTGTGTGTGTGTGTGTATGTGTGCATGCGTATATCACTCCTCCTCTTTACAAGGAGGAGAATGTCAGATTCAAGACGCCACATGCTGGCATGGGGCCTGAGATTCTCTATTCAACCTACTCTAACTCACAACAGTAGTCTCAGTCAACTGTCCACCCCATTTAGAGCTACTTAGACCCATGGCTTCTATGGTGCTGGCTGGTGGTGGCTTCTATTGGAAACTGTCCAATCCACAGACAATGCCTTTTTTTCTTGTGAAAACTTTGACACAACTGAAGTGCAATTAAGTCATACAACAGATAAAAATCCACAAAAATTATGTGTTTATCATTGCTCAACCATGGAAATTATCATAAGTTGCAAACTTAATTTCATCATGCCCTCACAATAAAATAATTTAAGAATGATTTAGAATTGCAACTGGATTTGGAACTTTGCAAACTGCACATCCCAGTCACCAGAATAAAATACTGGCATTTCAGGTTTCTGCAAACCAGGGAAAAGTTCAAATTTGTCCTGTCATGTCACGTTCACGTTACACTGAGCTTGCTGCCAAGCACTGCCTAGCGAGAGATCTTTGTTCGAGATAACATGAAACCACTGAATATTTTTAAGGAGATGTCCACACATTTTCCAGCCATGTTTGCAGACCATAAGCTCAGAGTTGTCACAACATAAAACTGAACCCAAAGATATGTAAAGTTGCAACATATCTGTGGTTTGCAGAAACGTACACTGCCAACACTCATTCTGGCAAATGGGTTGCTGAAACAAAGTGCAAAAAAAAGATTAAATTTGGATGGGTTGGCACCCAAAAT
Source organism: Pagrus pagrus (assembly GCF_965226575.1). Lineage (NCBI taxonomy): Eukaryota > Metazoa > Chordata > Actinopteri > Spariformes > Sparidae > Pagrus > Pagrus pagrus. Next base: position 10,266,338 of record NC_140197.1, read on the forward strand.
CAAAACTGAGATGAACTGACAAAACAGTCCAATATCAGTACAAACAATATTTAATCAGAAACTAGAAGGAGGGTTTCAGACAGATACACGATGGGTGGCAGAGAGGGACAAATGCAAGAAGATGAGTGCTATAGCAGATTGGCAGGGCAAGAGATCCGTCTTTACTTCTTAGAGAACTGAATCAAGAGTAATGATGTGCAGCAAAGACAACCCACTGCTTAATGTTTCATTTACTCTCTGCCAAATCTTGGCAGGACACCAGCGCTAGACTAACAGCTGCAACAGCTACCATCTCTCATAGACACACGCTGTTTGGACAGGTAGAAAACAAGAAATACAGAGTTATCTCTGCAGTCAATGAGGACATTTATTTCAGACTGTTAACTGTCAAGTAAAGCCACGCAATCTACAAAGTAAGCCTCATCATTAGCACACAGTTATATAACAGCAGCAGTCCAGGATCACAGCAAACAACTTCACAGCTAACACCACTTCTATCTACCATCACTGCAACCACTGACTCTCTTTCATGACACTAAGTGGGATGGATTCTCTGCATGTCACCGCCTCTTCCTCAGCTTCAGCACACATCAGTACAGCTCGCTGCTGAACTCCGGAGGACCCTGAGGCCTCTCAGAGCTGTCCATTAGACGGAGGCCGATTATTATCAAACATTTCCCTGATGAGGATGTACATAAATCTGGAGGAAGACAAATGATAGGTGCTATGTGTGGGAATCGGAGGGGATGCTGAAGGTACATGACAGGCAGATGAATCCAACTGGGGGGTTGCCAGTGGTCCCGCTGCCTCCATCCACTTGATTCTAATCACAGCTCACACATTCTCCAAACACCCCCGACCTAAGGTCAGGAAACCGCCTCTGTCCTGCACACAAATAAACTCCAAACAAAGCCTGCTGCTCTCGATGGCATTCCCCACAGACTGTGGGAGGGCTGAGCAAGCTGGGAGGGAGGGAGAGAAAGTGAGGTAACAACTAAGAGGAGCAGAGGGGGGATAGAACGTAGGCTTCAATCAAAATGTTGTTCAGGATAAATGTCAAAAATCTGGCCAACTATGCAATCCTGTGTCTTCATCGACAGTGACTGTTGCAACTTTAGTTCTCAGTCTTTGTTGTAACTTCAAGGTGTATTATTGTTGCCCTACTTTCCTCTGCATGTTTTAGGCTTAAAAAAACATGACATTTAATGTGTATTTTTAGCTGCAGTGACATTTAAATCAACCTAGCAAATAAGAAATTACTTTTGTAAGAAACAAAAAAATGCTACAAAAACTACTGCTGTATTGTTAATGTACTAACCCAGAGATTTATGATATTTTATGTTATGGTTGCATTTTGACTATAAAGAGCCCTGTGCTTTGCTACCTTAGCTTTGATTTATGTATATTCTTTAATCTTTTGGACCAATATTAACAGTAAACAATCATGTAGGTTAAATGATTTCTCCCCTCAAAACAAGCAGAGGAGGTGACATCCTTCTTTCAGCTCATCAACCTCCATCAGTAAGGAAGAGCAACCTGTATGCAGCCTTAGACATAAATCAAAGGGCAAAAGCACCTGCTGCTATTCTTTAACTGCTTTCAGTGTACAGTAATAATTTAACTCTGATCAATATTTTTTCTTTAACCCAGATCTTCTCTCATCTGGACAATGGTGGCCCAGCAACAACAGAGCACGGTTGCCCTGAGATGTCAGAGACAAATCAACCTGAAACAATAAGACAAGTTTCCATCACACGTTTGCATTTTTACATTTTTCTGACAATGACAATCAAGCCTTCTTTCATGCAAATTCAAAATGCGCATATAAACCGGTAGATGAAAAAATACTTAGGGATGAAGACTTCAAGATAAACCATTTAGAAAAATGTGCCTACTGATGTCCTAATGTCATTAGCTATCCAGGCCTACCTCTTGCACAGAGTCGGACCACAACAAACAAACAAACACATCACTACTACCCCCCACATGCTGATTGTCAAGTGAACTCCTGAATGCCGTACAGTACTGTCATTCCTACCAATTGATTCCCAGTGGGTCAGTGGGCTGCCGGGAGGCTCAATAATACAAACCCAGCCAGAACAAAGACTCCGCTGAGAGGAAGGAACAAGTATTTTTCTGTCTCCTTGTTTGCTTGGCTGCTGGTGGGTGTGTGTAAGAGAGAGAGAGAGAGAGAGAGAGAGAGAGAGAGAGAGAGAGAGAGAGAGAGAGAGAGCAGCAGATTGTGTGACAGACACCTGGATCACAGAAACATGTGATCAGAGAGGCTGGTACTAATCCTAAGGACTCTAGGGATTCACACTAAGATTTTACAATGTCGTCAAGTGACAACCTTACTGAAATTGAGAGATTACAAAATATATAAGCGCCTATTTGTAAAACAAAATTCTCATTGTAATGAAATACATCAATAAAAAGACAAATGACACTGCTGCAAATGGTAGAGAATGACAATGCCCGTCACAATTTAGGGCTGTGCATTGTGTGCGTTCACACCACCGCCCCTCCCTCCTACAAACACCAAACAAGCCGATGCACACAACACACATACAAACACTCAAAACCCGTCCTTCCCATGGTGCGTCCAGGCCCGGAGAAACTCGACCCCCTGGGGACGGGGAGATTAACACATGACAGAGCTTGTTAACCCTGGACAAAGAGAGATGCTAATCTTGTACAGTCGGCCTCGACGGCCCTCGAACAGTACACAGACACAGCTATGGGGACACAGAGAGAGAGACAGAGAGTAGCCCAAGAAAGATGAGAAAGAACGAGGGAGGGATGTGCAACAGTAACAGAGGCGTCAGTATGTCCCAGAAACTAGACAATACTGTGGGGAGGCAGGGCTGGAGGGTCCGTCAGCCCCAAAACAATAAGGGCAGAGACAGAGCCCAACTACAAACAAGGCCCCAACGGCGCGGGCCCTGCTACAGCCTGGCTGAGCTCCACCGCCTGCAGGGACGACCAGCAGGGCAGCGCAGAGCTCAACTCTGTGGATATTGATCGGATGGGAGGAAGCGGGGAGCCAGGCGTGCAGCTCCACAGATGGGTAGGACAGAGAAAGAGACAGAGACAGAAAGAGGAAGTGCATTAGGATGGCAGGTTCCTCTGATGCTGTTAGCTCTCTCCCCTGGGAGTTAAGAGAGATAGTAGTGACAATAAAAAGAGAGGATGGGGGAGAGGGAGGGGTAAAAAGGGAAAGAGACAGTGGGCAAGCAAGGAACAGCGGGACAAGAAGAGAGACAGAGGACCTGACAGAGTGGCAACAGGGAAACTAAGGCTAATTTGTAACTTGAAGAGCTGCTGGATCATCTCCATAATGGGCCGTCTGCCCACAAACAAGCTCCTCTCTGGGGGTAAATGAGATCAGGCCAGCCCAGGACCAGCTGGTGGCTTGGATCAATGACGCCAGATAGAGCAGATACAGAGACGGAGGGAGAGGACAGAACTGAGGCATCTGGACAGGATGGCAGAAACACACCGAGAGGCCTGGGCTCTCTCTCTCTCTCTCGATTTCGCGCGGAGACACGCGGACGCACGCACGTAAAGTACAAGTGCAACGACTGCGTCCGTAAGAGGATTATGTCCTCCTGTTTGAAGTGGAACAAGGCACGTTCCAGATGGAATCTGATCCCTCGCAGGACGGCACACTGGTTGGATGGTTGACCAGATCAGCACCTACTAAATACTGCTTTACAAGAACAAACCACACAACCGGCCCTCAAAACACCGCAACATGTGCCGACTAACTGCCAGAAACTTTCATAAAACCCACAGCAACCATAAAGACATACATTTAGTACTTCAAGGAGATGCATCTTCACTGTAGCATTTAAATACACTGAGACACTCAGTGAGTTCCACCAGAGTTAAGCGTCACCTGGAAAAATGATAAATAAATAGGCTCCTACAGCTGCCTATGGTAAAGGGAGTTCATCATTCTGTCAGCACCGGTGTCTGGCACAAATGCCTATCATTCCACACGTGGTTATAGTGAAGGCAGGTTGGGTTTCCTCTGACATAATCTTGACCACATCAGCAACTGGGCTGGAGCAGCAAACGTACAGCAAGGTCAATGTAGAGAGGGACCCCAAGACACAAAGAGCCACAGGTGGTAGAGCAAACCTTATGACTGACACAGCAACGTACGTTTTTGGCCCCATTTCTAACATCTCCAAGGCTGCATTACACCAAACAACCGTGCACTGCTACCACAATTTGTGCCATGAAAAATTTGGTCTTGAAGCCTAGCAACAGGGCTGTGAACCATGTCCATTATCCATCCTCCCACCAGAGGAATTCAGAGCGTCCAAACACAGCAAATTACTGCAGCTGCTGGCAAATACAGCCTCAAAACCACACCGACAGTTGCCAACTGCATACCCTGACAACTGTGACAACCAGAGCTGCTATCATGACTGGGAGCATAGGCGACAGCAAAGTTTATCTCCGTTTTATCTTCGCTGTGGGGCCAGTGGCAGTTTCCTTGCGTCTCAATCTGCCAGAATACAGAGGAAGAAATTCAGTCAAACACAATTTTCTGTTGGTGTTTTGATAATCTCTGAACAAGAAACTATTGTTTTGTTTTTGCCACGGATTAAAACAGGACTAGAGATGATGGTGGCAATTTTTAATGGTGCCATGAAGTGCAACGGTCACGGGTTCAGGCTCAAAAAAGCCTGATGACCAAAAGCACAGGCTCGTCCTTGTCACAACTGAGAAGTTCAGAGCTGGGGGGATTTCATTCTGACTCACACACCCACCCTGCACCAGTCCTTAGGCGAAGGGCAAGCTTCAGACGGGGCTATTAAAGGGACAATCATATCCCCTCTCAGGACGGTGGCACGGGTCGAGAGGCCAGCTGGGGGCAAAATAGGTTATTAGAATTTAAATTGAACTAAAACAGAAGCGATTCAAGGGCGTTCTATGTGAAATTATTCTGTGACAAGGAATGTTATTAAAGTGGCTCCTTGAGTTGCTGTTAGAATGACAACTAAAGATTGTCATCACAGTTATCATTTAATTGGATTTAGGGCCAACTAACACTAACTTTCATTATCTATTAATCCAACAAACATTTTCTCAATTAATTAAGTGCTTTGTGTATCAAATGTCCGAAAATAGTGAAAAATGTTCATTATAATCTCTAAGAATCCAAGGTGGCATATTCAAATTGCATGTTTTTATCTGACTAACAGTCCAAAATCCATCATATTCAGTTTTCTATATGACAAAGAAAAACACTAATTACTTACATTTTATCAGCTGTGACCAGTGAATGTTTGGCATTTTTGGTTACAACAATTACTAAAACAATTTAAAGTTAATCACAATAGTTTGGGATTGATTTTCTTTTGAACTGCGTGTTCAATAATTGACTAATTGTTTCAGCTCTTGTTGATATAATAAAATTACTGACAATGAAAAATATTGAAGTATCAACTTAAAAATATATAGATCAAAGACAAACAAGCATCTCCCGCATTTACATACCTGTAAGCTGACATTAGATTATTACTTTGAACACCATGAATTTCAATATATAATTAACTGATAATTATTGTTTATTAAAATTACAACTATTTAATAGTTACATTTATTAATCTAATATGTATTTGACTTGTACCTAATAATATATTTTAGACAGACTGTTTGCTGTTTGTGTATATGATGACGAGGTGTTACATTGATCTGTAACAGCGATGAATGTGAGTATGTACTATGTTCTTTTAAAACTGCATTGAGGACCCCAGGAAGAATAGCTAAAGTCATGACATCAGCTAATGGGGATCCTATAAATAAATAAATAAAATAAAATAATATTATCATATTAGCAGCTACATTTTTAGTGTCTGCCCCCTCTTTGTATGTCGGACTAATTCAGATACAAGCAATGAGCTCTCATTCTTACTGCGATGGGCGGCTATCACTGTGGACACTCACACCCTTGATGCTGGCTCGACCAGCAGAGCGCAGATCTACTAGTGACGGGAGACGGAGTGATACATCCTATTAAAAACACACAACAATAAAGACAAGATGTAACTTTAGTCCATTCCACAATGGAAGTAAAACTATTGTAAAGAATTTGTTGTACCTTTTTTTGTTTATTCACAATTACAATAATCGGCTTCATTTACTCAAATACAGTTTCTGACAAATCCTCTCTCCACACACACACATCGCCTCAGGCAGTAATCCACATCCTCCTACTAACAAGCTTTTTAAGACCATCTTAAATAACTTCATAAAAACACAGTGCGGTTTTTAATGGCTGCTAAATTTAATTTCATATGATTGCATTAGGCCGCCTGTCTGTCCTCCATTTCCCTGCCTCATCCACCAACACTGTGAGTCAGCCATTCTCTCATCCATGCACAGAGGAGGGGTGGGGGGGGACTGGCTGATGGCTTAGCCCACATCTGACTTAAGAGTCCTGGTGTTTCTCCAAGCCCTGCGTGGCCGAGCCTGAAAAGTGCTCATATTAGTCGCCCCGGGATGCCATTTACTCAGGATGACATCAATACCCCACGGTCGATCGCCACTCATTATTGACCCACCCATGCCCACTTTAGCCACAAAGACTGAGACAATTTATGTCACTGTCTGGGCACCTCAGGGAAGGAGAATAGAGCTGTGGGCAAAGGATAAAGATTTCCAATCCTTGCATGTTTGCAGTTTATTAAATGCTCTTGGCCAGGCTTTGGCAGTGCTTTCTCCTCCCCATTGTTCTACAGAGGGGAGTGTAATCTGTCTTGTTGCACTCACTCACTCACCAAAAAGAGTCAGTGAAGGAGCAGCTCTGGGGCCCTCCAGCCTCAACTCTCACACCACAATAGCCGATCACTTTTGGGGGTGACATTAATCACCTCTGATTACATGCCAGCTTGAGTTCTGTGCACAACCCTCTCCGAGATATTTCAGCTCTCCACGCTCCCTCCAAGGTCTGGGGAAATTATTGCTTTAACATGCCACAAATTGCCCCCAGTTGTTCTGGTTTGGTTGACGTGAAAACAGAGTGGGCATTTGCAAAATGATCAGCCCTAAATTTGCCGGCTTTTCCCCCCCTGAGGCGAGTGAAGCATTTCTCAGCACTCACACCACTTGGCCCATCACAGAACAATGGGCATCCGCGATGGAGGATGGAGAAGGAGGGGAGGTAAAGGAACAAAAAAAAAAAAGTTCAGGGAGGGAAAAGGCAGACAAAATGGTTACACAAAGAGTGTACACGTTCTGTAGATGAGAAAGAGCACAAATGAAAACCGTTAATCTGTTTTTACGTTAGCCTAACAGGTCTGTTGAGCACTTCCCAGCTACCACGCAGCCTGCCACCGCCCCATCAGCCCCTTTCAACAGGAATCACACTGAAACAAGGCGGCTCATCGACTAACACATGAGGTGACACTAAAACACAAGCTTTTAGACATTTTCTATTGCATATTTAACAGAAATATTCATTCACACAAAGAGCCACAGCAATTCCGATACACTGTTTGGTATTAAAATGGGGAAGCACGAGTTATAACACGGTAACTGAGACTCTGCTGCCGTAACAAGCGACACATAAGGCTCGTTTTGAAGAGCCGTTTACGGTTAACGTTAATTAGCCTGGCTGCAGTTTACTAAGTGACATTAGCATGCTAGCTGAAGCTAAAACAATTTCGCCCTTACCAGTCAGTGCAGCGGCGAGCTAGCGAAATCCTCTCCAGCTACGCCCTGTGTGAGTACTACACCCCGACTGAATCCTCGAGTGAGAGAGAAAAAAAAAGGAAAGTGAGGATGAGGATAAAAACGAAACCGGGGTGGGAAAAACCTGAAGAGTATCGAATATCGAGCCGAGCCGGCAGACGAGAAACTTCTGGGTCTCAGGCGCCGTTTCTCACAAGTGATGCGCGTTCACTGAAAGGAAGAAAGGAGGAGAATGACGCTTCACTCCCCTCTCTCTCTCTCTCTCTCTCTCTCTCTCTCTCTCTCTCTCTCTCCCTCTGCCACACACACACACACACACACACGATAGTAGACCGGTGAACGGATGGATGGAAAGGCGGAGGAGAGGACAGGGCTGCCGCTGCCTTCAGGTGCTGCTAGAAATGTAGGAACAATGATTAGCCCAGGAATCATTTTGAAAGTTGTAGCAGCAAAAAAACGCTCCAACATGAATGAGCCAGCATCTGCAACACCAGGGCCCTACTGGTGTAGTGGGACCCCAAAGTGCCTCTGGTTCACTGTTAGTTGTTCAGCTAACAGCTAGTTAATTAGCCTAATCGACTGGTCAGTCTGAAGGAAAGCATGCTCAGAATTATTTGATATTTGATTGATAATGTAATGGAATAACTCAAGATGTGGCAATAGATGCGTATTCACTTTCTTACCGAGAGTTAACGTTAGGTAAGAAAACTGAAACCATTAGCTATGAGGTAGCCTTAAAAGTGCACTATGTAGTAAAAAAGCCACATAAACAAACTTTCCTCGTTTTCATGACTGAATAAACAAACTGATCTTAAAGGACAACACAGTTTCACACTTTGTTTACATTTGGCGGACGCTGCCACCTTTCTAGCTTCAAACAGTGTTCTGGGGACCTTATTTTCCTCTGAGAACAGCTTGTTTATTCAGTTATAGAAAAATTGTATATTTCTTAGTTTCTATTATTACCTCATTAATATTGTAAACATTCAAATTCTGAGTTTGAATTTCTTCTCCAAAACTACACAGTTCCCCTTTAAGCTGACCAGCTAAATATGAAGCAGCGGAACAGGAACCTAGGGAAATGGGTGTGGTAAAGAGAAATCCACCTACCAGCACTTTTAAGGCTGTCTAATTAACACATATTTCATTTCCAAACTGAAGTGTCAGAATGACAATTTTCCGTTTTTACAGTAGATTTGTGCTGGACTATTTCTTGTCTGGAAACAGTTGCCAGGCAACCCATGGAGACTGCAGGAAGTCCCTTGGTCCTGGCCAAGAAATTGTCCTCTAAAATTTTACTGACAAAGCAATAAGTCGTTAATTGAGAAACTAGTCAGCGGATTAATTGATAAAAAAACAAAAATTAGTTGCAGCCCCAGTCAGCTGATTTGTGATACTTAAGTTGAAGCGTTTGGCTACTCCAGAAATGTAATGTTGCACCAAAAGAAAACCAAAGCTTTAGAGGTCGAGATATTAAATAACTGCAATGACATTCAGTTTGGCTGTACAAAGCTCCCCCCAGAGCCAAAGAAGACATTTTACAACTGTTAGCTATAACTATTGCAAGTAAACTGATTTTAATGTACAAAATTGGCAGAGTGGCCTTTTAATTCCAAATTTGTAACAGAATATGCCATGCCCAATCCATACTGGCATAACTAGGCCTAAATGATATTCAGCAGTTAATATATAAGAGATCAGTTACACCTGTTTGACAAGTCTCATTTTCCAACATTAAGATGATTTGGATGGAGTCAGGATCACCCTGCCGAGCTGGTCGGTCGTGGGTGTGACAAGAAAAAAACATTTCAACAGAGGAATGACTGAGAACAAAACAAATTTTGTTAGTCCAGTCAACAATTATATAATTTGCATAATGTTAATCAAGGTTGTTTTCTTCTCCCTTTCTCTGCGATACCAGTCTGTTTACTGGCAAATAAATAAATGGAGGGTGAAATGGTTGTTTAGCTCATTATGTCGCGTGTGGAAATGCTTGGCACATCCTCAAACCATAAAAAAGAAACTAATTACCTGTAGAGACAGAACATGGAGGCCATATCAACTGAATTTTATTGGACCATTAATTTCAATCTGGGTGTCAGTGCCTCCTTGTAAAAATACATCCTGCCATATGATCCTTCCAGATGTATATTAAAGAGTACATTTTCAGAATTTCAGAATTATTAAAGCAATTTCTTCACCACTTTCAACCTCAGAAATAGGAGGCTACTACGTGTCCTTGAAGGCAGCATTCACCACCACAGCGCGCCATGCTGGAATTGAAAGGGCTGAATAGCGAATGGCAGGGGAACTCTGCTTTCTCTTAGCGCAGCCAATCACCTCCCAGGCTGGGGGATTATTCAAATTAAGGATGATGTCACCTCTTGCAAGTCACCCTACTCTCTTGCCCGAGTTCTTCCCGGTTGTCTGTTGCCCTCCCTCCTAGGCCCCTGCTCCCCCTTTTCTCTCCTCTCCAAACCCTTTTCTTCCTTTCTCCATGCCCGACTGCACACACACACTGCACACACACACACACACACACACACACACACTTTAACGGTGCATTACTGCTGCCCCACATGCATCAAGTTGCCTGCATTGTCTGCCCTCAATGTGACTGTTGCATCGAGAATTTCAAACCCTCGACAGATTTCAGACCTGTTGATTCAAAAATGTAATTAAATATTTATTTGAATTAGATTCTGGTCTGAATAAATTAATATCACACAAGTTAATTAGGATGTGCATAAGACTGAAAGCCTTTTTTTTGTCTTAAAAGTCAAATTTCTCGCAAGGAACTGAGTTTAAAGATGGCCGCGAGTAGAAGCAGTTTAACGTATTTGTGCATCTGCCTGCAAGTTCAGCCTGTCACAACCTGAGTGAACAGAGCTGAAATGGGATTAAACTGATTGGAAAGGGTGATCTCAGCAAGACATTATAAGACAGCTTGGAGCAGCAGATACAGTGTGCCCTTCTTTGGATCGAGTTGTGTGTTTTTTTCCTCTCAGACGCAGTCAGACGGGCCTTGTTTCATGGCTTTCAAGCTTTTGTTTCTGTGTGCCGTGCTCCTCACCAAAAACAGGGCTTTTCATCAGAGACTGTCTGGGTGGGCATGCCGCCTGTCTGCCTCTCTGTCTGTCTGTCTGTCTGCTGCTGCTCAGCTCCCGGCAGCCGCCTGCCCCTGTCTACATGAGCCAGGCTTTTGTGTACTGCTCTGTTGTGGATGGGTCTTCTTTTCATGTCGCGCCCGTGGTTCGCTCTTCTCATTCCAAGTGCTGGAGAGGGGAGATTTGGCCCTGCTTTGCTTATTTAAGCTCTGAGTGGAAGTGTGCGGCACAAAAACATACACTACATGTGCACCCGATGGCATAAAAACATGCTATCCATTGGTCTCTCTTTGTGTTTCTGTGTCAGATTTCAACAGGAAATGTATTTTGTGTTCCTGTGAATCAGCCCAAATGGGTTGTGGTTGCTGCACCTTCCATCTTTGCCACGTGTCCTGATGTTGAATCATAAAGGTCAAGTCTTACCCACAGAAATATCTGAAGGTTTGGTAAAGTTGTTCAAGTAATTGCTCATACTGAAAGGTTGTTGACAATGACCCACATACTGTAGCTGTGTATGGATTTAATTGTAATCATACAGTATGTGTGCAGGTGTGTGCAAGACATGGAAGGGGGCCAGGAAGAGGGTGGGGACTCCGGGAGGGTTCGATGCCTCCTGGCTTGACGCTGATGGACGTATTGGCATGGTCAGCCAGGCGCAACAAAGAGAGGAAGGTGTTTTTTTCACACAGGCAGTGGTGTGCGGCAGCGGAGACAGGAAGGGGCAGGGCTGTGTACCCCGCTGCACAGTTCCCGTGTTATTTATCTCATTGTTTTTTTCCCCCCGGCCCGCCGTCCAGCTGGGACAGCCGTAGCACAAAAGGCCTGGCGTTCAGTCAAGCCTCAAAACCTGGCCTCCAGTCAGGGCTCTGCTACCTTTGACAAACTCTTACACAACACATGGGTTATTCAAACAGATAACAGATCGTTTTCTTTCACATATTCCAGCCTGTACAGTCAGATTGTGCAGAGGTTTGAATCTTCTGCTTGTGAGCCAAGCCACACAAGAAAGCAGCTGGCACCGAGAGACACACCCATCACATCAGACACAGTCGCCATCTTTTTATGGAGATATCCACAAATGAAACTCCTCTTGACACAACTGGCTTCACAATGCACAAGAGTTACTACCCTGCATAACACTCCACACTGTAATAACGCTAATATCATTACCTCACAAATGGGATGTGTGTGACTGAATACCAGGCAGACACAGGTTAGCACACGCGGGTGCAGCTGCTGCTCTCTGTGCACAGCGTGGACTCCCTGAAGAGCTCAACGTGCCAGCACAGCATATCATTAACATGCAGGATGCTGCCGCACTCACCGACAGGCAACATGTGAAGAAGAAGGATGCACAGGCAGTGTAGTGAGTGAACCTCATTAACGGACCGTGATCATATATCATGTATGTGCTGCAGTGCGTGGGCCAGGCACAGTGTACACATACTGTAGAGAACATAATAATGAGCTTAATGCAAATGCAGATAAAAAGCATTGGGTTCCATTTCATCGAGGATGCATTTCTGAGTTGCCCTGTAAATGCACTTAACGAGGATGGGAAAGCCTCTGACCTGCTGTGTGTTTTCTCTATCGGCCTGTTTAATCAGCTTCACCCTGAAACCTGATAATGTTCAGAACAGGCCAGCCAGTTCCTGTCAGTCTGATTCTAAGTGCTTCGTCTCTGCCCTGGTAGCATCCTTGAGTAAATAATGCATGCAGGTACTAAGGATATTGGACAGCCATACCACTCCGCAGCACTAAGACGAGTGAACGTGCACATCTAGATCTTTGTCTGTCCCATATGCTCTCTCGTTTTTGTCCATTTGCATCTTCAGTGCGTTTTCTTTGCTGCCACAGCCTGACTCTACGTCCATTTATCTCATGCTGAGAAGTAGTTTGTGCTAATGGCAGACTTGAAGGTTAAGTACGTAATACTCTCAGCATTTTTTTTTATCTTAAATGAATGCAACAAACCCCTCCCTTTCCCAATGTGTCACCCCTCCTCTCCTCCTCCTGTGTATTACCCCTATCATTTCTTTATTGCTTCTGGACTGTATAGATTTCCTATGATTGGTTGGTGGCTGCAGAGAGAGCCTGCTCTCTCCCTCTACTGGTGGTAGTCAGTATGCAACAACACATGAGGGGCTCATCAGCTCCATGCAGTCCAAGCTTTGTGTTATATCCAGCTATCATTTTCTATAGCGGCCAATCCCAGCACACACTGAAAGTTCACTGCAAAATACAACTTGGACAGGCCTTATGTATTACTCCCACATCCCACAATTTTTTCAGCACTTCTGGTACCACACGGATACAATATGGAGCCCCAAAGTGTTCGATATTGAATTAATTAAAAAGACACGATGATCATATACATAAATGTATGCATACATAAATTATGTAAAGTGTTATTTATTTAAAAAAATGTATTTAAAAACATTTTGTTCATTCATGGTCCCCAGAGGATGATGCTCACTGTCTTTGGGGGTCCCCTGACTTATCCTCTAGCGCCACCAGCAGGTTAGAGTATTCACTTATTCAGTGTAATATCTCAATATTTACTGGATTTATTGGCACAGATTTGTACGGTGGCATTCATAGTTCCCAGATGATGTACCTTAATGACCTTAATACCCTTTTCTTCTTGCACGACCATTAAGATGACATTAATGATTTGGAGTGAAATGTTTTAAATTTCTCTTTGGTACGATGACAGATGGCAATTCATGCCCTCCCAGGATAAATTCTGGGTGATTACCTTAGGTGATTTAACTTTTCATCTCACGCCACCATCAGAGACTCAAGACTCTTTACCTTGAACTATGATGGTGACCATGATTACACTTGCTTAAAATCAGCATTTTAACATTGTCACTGTGAGCATTTTAGCACACCTATGTGCAAATCACAACTGCTTGTCAGAAGTGTCTCAGTCTCGGCTGTGTTATTTCATGACGTCATGATTTTTCTCAGTATCTTGGTGCGACAAGGTTTTTAATAAAAGCACTAGTTTACACTAATTTAGAAAGAAAATCAGTGAAAATGCAATAAAGATGATGCTTAATAACACTGTAGCATGTTATTGTACTGATAATATTGTAGATAACTGAACATTGCATCACAAATTTGAGGCAGCTGATTATTAAAACTGTACACACAGTATAGAGTATCTGCTGTGGGACAGAAAATATAAAAACCCTTGATAGCAGAACACTGGCCTGACATATAAGCCATAAACTTATTTCAACAATCTTGACACAGTTCCAGAGTCTTTCCAGTTTATTTAGCAGACATGTAATTTCATTCAGAAAGCGACTTCTTCACAGAAAAGACTCAATACAAATGAGGGTAAAAACCTGTACAAGTTCCTCTTACACAGACAGTGAAAAACTCCCTTTTAGCTATCACTTGCTTCTTAAAACATAAAAACATAAATAATAAAGCAATACAAAATAAATGTAAACAAATGTAGTGAGCAATAACACTGTAACCATTAAATCAAAGGAGCATTAAATAACCTTCTCATAAGTGTCAGGAGACCACTAACAGATGCATTACATATACAGTGCTTTGTTCCCTTGTGCTATATGGCTCCCATGTTACACATTTAAATAAACGAAGCTGTACATACAGTAAGCCTTCATTAAGTGCATATAAGTAAGTTTAAATAAACATTCAGTAAATGAAAACACATGTTGTTGTCGTTGTAAACAATATTGATTAAGTTAAAATGTCAGTAAGCAATAAAAAAAAGTACCCTTTTAATCCTATTAGAAATGTTGTGCAGTGAAAATCCCTCTTCAATTGAACAGTGACCTTCATATGCCTCCACACAGCATGCTGGAGTGACATTACCACTTCAGTACGTCTCTATAATAAGAGTGATATTCTGAATTTTTCTGTACAAAGAGTAACTGAGAAGAACTGCTGGTTTATAGAGATGCACTAGCTCGTTCAGAGATAAAACAAATAAGAGCAATCGCCCTTTAAAACATAGCTTCAGTGTAGGTGACAGTGTCAAGTCTGGTACATTTTATAAAATACAGAGAGACAACTCTTTAAGCTGCCTACTTAAGAACCTACAGTACAAAGCAAAACACAGTGACGACATATTTGTTGAGTTGACCAAAGACAAGCATCTGACTTTTTGACCTTACAGTAAAAATTATCATATCCCTGGGAGGGGGGGGGGCCTGGAAAATAAGGAGTGCCACAGGGCTCTGTTCTCATACCTCTGCTTTTTTCTCCTTATATTTCATCTCTTGGACAAATTATGTTTTTACTGATACACTGATGATACTCAGCTGTATGTGTCTGTAAAGGCATGAGATCATTCTTAAATAGTTAAATCAGATGCCTGCTGTAAAAAACAAAACAAAACAACAAAAACAAAACAATGTTCCTGCTATTAAATTGTTATATAAATGAGATGCAGGACGAAAGTTTGACAGCCAATAATCTTGGTGTCACGTTTGATCGTACTGTTTGGATCAGGACATTAAACAAATAATCCAGACCGCCTTTTTTCACCTATGCAACATCGCTAAACTCCGTCTTTTCCGTCCATGGCTGACACAGACATCCTAATTGACACCTAGTAAATATTATTTTCCAGCCTTGCATGGATCACTTAAAAACAAACGGTAAAAAGGCTCTGCCACGTAGTGCATTAGCCCGCGCAGTCACCTCGCTCTTTACAGCAGGAACAGTTCATACATATTGATGACTAACTGGCTGCGGGGCTCGTCCTTCCTGGCGCAGCCATCATCTCCCTCAGAGGAGGACATGACGAACAAATGGGACGAGGAGCGGAGTAGATGAACAGCCTTGACCCAAAACGTTACAGAAGCTAATGCATACATACAGCAGTTAATAATTCTTTTTCAGCCTGTCTAGTTGTCTCGTGTCTCTATTCTACCTCTGCTGTGAAGATTCAGAGGATATACAGTACATATATTTACATAATCAAGAGGCACAAAACTCCTGTCACCTAGGTAGCCATGTGGACAATAAAATGGCAATAATAAACCCTGTACATAGCGGGTCATTCAAGTGAAAATCTGAATCTATTTAACTTAGTGGAGTCTGTGTCCAGTCTGCAGCAATGAATATGTTTACTGGCCTTATGTGTCTGGTCATCAAAGCCCAAACAAACTGACATTTCAGAAAGAGACAATAAATTATTCATACAGTAAAAACGCAGAAGCAGGTAATTGGGCTTGTGGCTGTGCAGAGCGTTCTACCGTTCCAGCACAAATTGAAATGCAAAATTCAAACACGGACTACAGAGGACAATTTGGTCCAAGGTCAGTCTGTGCACTCTCAAGGCATTTATCGTCCCTGCTGGGTATCTGGAAGAAGGAGTGCAATTGCAGGCGGCTGTCACTGGAGTGGAAATATCGTGCTTTAAAGAGAGATGAAGAGTCCCTTGCTCTGTCTCTCACCCACACACACACACACACACACACACACACTGCTTACTCCCTCTGTGCATCCACTTCCTCCTCCTCCTCAGCAGTCAAAGCAGCAGAGGAAGGAGCATGACGACCCCTCGGGCCCTCGGAACTTGCCAGAGCTGGGTGTGTCCGTGCACTCTGCAATGAACGCGTGCAGTTCAGTGACGCGTACCTGCTCCTGTGTTTGGGCCTGTGGGAAGACAAGACAAAGCTGAAAATGTTCTCTGTAATAATCTCAGCAGTGATTCACAATCATGTTTCTGTAAAGACAGACTTTTCCCTTGTTTTACATTTTTTTAAAAAAGACAGAATTTGATGACGAGTGCTGTACTGTATCCACCATAAAATATCCAAGTCCGAGCCGTTGGCCATTGTGTGGATTTGACTTAGAAAGAAAAAATTAACCTACACGCATGAATGGTCCACCTTTATCCCACCTTTATTATTTCACTCCTTTTCTAAATCTAAAATATTGTAATTGGGCTTCATTTTTTTTCTTTTTTAATGAAATAATCTTTTGATATTCTCAAAGAACCCTCACATAGCCCTTAATGCCATTTGGACACTTTTCAAACTTTCCATCATCACCTTAAGGTTAATAATTTTAAACTCTCCACTGCTTCAACCAAAGCTATTTTTCCTCCTTTTATCCATCTTTTCTTTCTAAAGTTAAGAAAAACAAGCATTTTTTTTAAAAAATACAAGCATAACAGTCTACAGTTAAGCTAGCAGCCAAACACAGTGGTGCTTTGAGTTAGATGCTAATGTCAGCATGCTAACATGCTAACAACTATTTTGATAATCAATTTAATGTTAAAATTGTCAAACAATTGCTGGTTCCAGCATCTTAAATGTGAGGATTTTGTACTTTTTTCGTCATTTATAATCATAAATGAGGAGTAAATGAGGTTTTGGAGTGTCGGTTGGACAAAAATATGCAATTGTAAGATGTCCTTTTGTGACTCAAAATGTTTTGACATCACAGAGTAAATTATCAGTTGGAAAAAAAAAAAAAAAATTAATTCATAATCAAAATAAACATTATGGCCAAGCCAAGTATTGGAAAACTTTTCACTGATGATGGCCGCCGGCTATAAATACAATGAAACAAGAGGGTAACTAAATGAAACCATACCATAATGGTGTCGTAGGCTCCGGTGATGAGCGCGATGAAGAGGGACAGCACCATGTAGATGAACAGGGAGATAAAGGTGTAAAGGTAGATCTGGCTGAAGATCCACACCAGTGCGCCGCTCTGCTCCATCTCAGCGAACGTTACAAACATGTCGTCTCCATTGATCAGAGAGAAGAGGCACTCTGACACCATGGACAGGGAGCGGAACTGTACACACAACACACATTACTTAAATTAAGACAAGTGGTATTAACATGACTAGAATGTTTTTTCCGACCTGTTGCACTGAAACGCAGGGTATGACACTGACGTCCGACCTCCGAGGTAAAAGGAATGCACTATTACTCTTTAGTCAGTATTTACATAACTAATCTTCGCTAAAAGACTGGCCAAAGTTCCTACCATTTGAAGCCTCGCAGGTTCAGTAAGCTTAGTTTACGACCAATATGGGAAAACAGCTGACCTGCCTTTGCCCAAAAATAACTTAATCACCCTACCAGCACCTTTATATCGCATTGTTTGACCCATGGAATGAACTACAAGTCAGGATATCTTGGCTTCTGCTGTTACAATTTGGACTATTTTTGATTAAATCTCTAATCTGATCACTTATGACTCATCGGCCTTCCTGGAAGTTTGATACTAAATCGCCATAGTACCCCTTTAATTTGTAGAAAGGCCAATTTTAGCATTATTCTTTATGAAATCAAACTTTTAAAAATATTTTTGTATTTTGTTTGTTGAATTTGTTTAATTGTCCCCTTTAATTACAATGTTTCATTGTCATATTTTTTGACACAAGATGACTCTCTTTCTATCAGAACACAGGACACTGACATGTCAAGCAAACATAATGAATCATTATAATATTCCCGTGTTGTCATGATTCATAATTAATAAATGTTAATGTTATTCTCATTAATTATAGATAGCTACAAAGATGATAAGCTAGAGGACATTTTATGATAATTGGGCTGTTCTGACATGTTCATGTGGGCTGAATGAGTCATGCCGGCTCATTCCTGGTCAGAGACACTGCAGGGTGTGTTTACAGTACCTTGGCATGATAGGGCCCAAGCACAATCCATCCACAGAAGCAGTATCCCATATAAATGGCAGCTGCACAGCAGCAGAAGCGGATGACATTTGGGAACGCAGCTCTTAGAGTCACAATCAAGATCTGTGAGATGAGCAGAGAGGGAGGAAATGAGCAGAATATATTTAAGTGTCGTGGTGCAGACACACAACGGAAAGAAGGAAAAAAGATCCCTGCCACTCACATTTATATTTGTGTGTGTGTGTGTGTGTGTGTGTGTGTGTGTTTCACCTACATTGTATTTCTGAAAGAAGCTGAGGTAGCGGATGACTCCCACCCACACCAGCAGAGTGGAGGTTCCCAGCAGGATTCCACATATGTCGTACGATGACAAATTCTGCATCACAACGATGACATCATTAATTACTGTACAACTCTTCAACCAGAGAAGATCATTTTCTGTGGGTCATGTTACCTTGGACTCAATCCCAATTTTGATGAAGCTGCCTATAATGGTGAACATGTCGCTGACGATGAGCAGGATATACCAGCCGTTGATGAACTCCATCCTGTCTCCCCAGCTCACACTGCGGCCGAGTTTGTGTTTGAAAAACTGCACGTACTCCTAGTGAGGGAGAAGAAAGACAATCAATGAGATGGTAGTATATATTGGTATAAGATGGCTGTGTTATGTTCTGTTTGAATTCACATAAAAATGTAATGGATATAAAAGCACATCACTAACGTGTTACACCTCATGTTTTGAGTCTGAATAAAAATGACAGTGCAAAGACAACAGGCTGTGGTTTGACACTGTGGTTATGTGTAATCTAATTTTCATCAGAATGTTGTCATACACTTCCTGTAGAGTGCTCAGTGAACGCAACATGAAAAACAAGGTATTTCAGAGATGTTTGAGGAGACAAAAACTCGAGGAGAAAACAGTCATTCTTAAAACTTTTTTCTGTCATGTCTGCCTCCAAGCTCTTTATTAATTCTAGGGGAAACTACAATAAAGCTAGCCAAGTTGAATTTTATTAAAATACAAGAAGCTAGAGAGTCAGCCCAACACTTTTATTTGTTTGTTTGTCACCACATGAATCATAGTCATGCAACTTTAGGTCCATTCAGTGTTCACACCCTCCCAGCAGTGTCTGGGAACCACTTCCTTAGGGATTAAGTCTGGTGATATTTTCACATCAACAAATCCTATTAAAAGACCAAAACTAACAATAAATTAGTTCGACATCATAGTATTATCCGTAACCAAAGCCTGACACTGAGTCATTTTGTTGCACTGGCTGACATGTTCATTCATGACTAAACTGCTAGGCTGCAGCCTCGTCGCCTTATTGTGATCAGATCAGAACAATGTAATCATTTAATAATACTAATACAAATAATAATAATAATCATATAGCTTTCTTTTTGGAGCAGTTTGCAGTTTATTAAGGTGGGTTTAAAAAATGCCTATTGATCTTTATTGACCTATTAATTCCATTTAGACCTCGTTTTTAAAACAAGAAAACCACTTCAAATACCTTTAATTTCTGCATATTTAAAATCAACAAAATATATGATTGTATTCATAAAAGATAATATTATGTACAAGAGGGAAATGTTACTGTCAGCAAGTAAAACAGCCTTTTCACAGCACAGATATATAAACGTTTGGTCTGCTGCGGTCTTACATGCTGCAGGAGGATGCCTCTGAAGATGGAGCGCCCACACAGCAGCAGGGACAGCAGGCAGACGAACGCCACCAGCACATCAAAGAACTCCCGGGCATAGTTCTCCGCTGAGACAGGTGGAGCCAGATGACAGAGATCAAAGGTCATTGAAAAAAATGACAGATAAATCAGCTGATATTCAGAGTAAAATGAGTGAATATCACCACGAATCATTGTGTCCATTACAGCTCACCCAGCACTCACCGTGTCCAGACACGTTGGGGTCTTTACACTCCTTTATGGAGGCCTGGTTCTGCAGACTGATCTTGACTTTACCGCTGTGTGCCATGTTATCCATGACGATCTGACAGTAACAAGAAACAGGGTAAATATGTGTAACCTGTGTGTATGGAAATCAGTTTAACAACTTTCATCTCAGCATGTGTGGCTGAATTATGACTTATTTCTACCTGTGCTGTACTGTGATGCAGGGAGTTCAGTGAAATATAAATACTAGAAGTGATCGCTCACCGTGATAGCAAACGTGTAGCAGTCAGGGATTTCATTGTTTATAATGGTCTGAATGTTGATGGCCTTCAGCTGAAAGTCAACTGTGACATTGATCAGCCTGGAGAAGAGAATAGAGACACAGAGAATTCAGCGTGAAAACTTGAAAAAAAAAAAAAAAAAAAAATCAAAATTAACTCTTTTAAATGTTAAAAAATATTCATAATATCGTCTGACTTGTAAAACTTGAGAGTGAAATTCTTGTAGTCACTGTTTCCTGCAGCTGAACTGCAAGTCGGTGGATTCAGCCCAATACAATCTGGAAACAAAACAGAAAATAGCATTAGAGGAAGTAAAAAATAACACGAGGAAGTTTTAAAAACATGCAAAAGCATCTTTTTTCCACATCACGGGAAGTGTGGACACCACGCTTCCTCAAAGCTCTTAAGTGCAGAGTCGTTCACTTGGAGATTTTTTATTTGCCTTACTTTATTTTTCCAAAAGCCATCCCTGCCAAATCAGCAGGTGTATGCAAATAACTGATTTCCCAAAGCAGAGGATAGCGTGCTGCTACTAAAGTATATGGAAAAAAAAAGCTTTTGTGTTTTTAGTGATAGGAACTATTTCCATCCTTTGAAAGTAGGGCACAGTTGCAGGGCACCTCTTGACATATGTGGAGCAGCAACACAATGAGTCACTGACACAGTCGTTTCCCTAAGGCCCCAAAAAAGTGCAATGAATAAACAACAAGGCTGCTGGTTTTAATGTCAAATACCTGAGGGGAAATTTACTGAACAACAGGCAGAAAAAACAAGTGAGGGACAGGAAGTTGCCCTACCGTTGATAACGTGGGGGTCAATGTCAAAGGTGTCGTTGACGGGGTCAATGGTGCCCCTCCTGTAGTACCTCTGGCAGAGGGAGAGCGCACTTCCGTTTTCACCGACGCCCAACACGTATGCATACCGTCCCAGAGAGATCTGAGGTAGAGCCATGTACTGAGAGGGAAAGTGGGGAAGTGGAGCGAATTACAACGAGATACCAGAACAGCAGCTTATAATGGCGCTCATCTCAGGTATCATTTCTTCTTCCCAGGGTGGACAAACCTTTAAAACCACATCTGAAACTCCAATCTGAAACACATGCTAGGGCACCTCTTTAAAGAGTCATTTCACCCAAATTACAAAAAGAAAACACAAGTTTTCACTCATCCACAATTGTTCGGGATGTTTCTGCATCCACTTCAATATAATGTAGGTGAATTTCTTCTGTGGTTCTCTCAACATTAAAGGTGCATTATGTAAGAATTTTAGTTTAAAACATTCACAAGTTAACTAATATTATCAACAGAATGTGAAGAATTATCAGTTTTGCATTAGATCAAAGAAATGAATGTATTGTGTTGCAAAGATATTTACTGAAGTGCACATGCTAACAAGCTAACCCCAGCCAGTCCTTTTCTAATACCACTCCAAGCTCACAGTCCGCATTGCTAGCTGCACTGCTAACTGAGCTAACAAGCTAATGGCAGCTACAGTAAGCAGCAGTTAGCAGTAACTTTAGTGAAATGCCGCCCTGTATTTACATGCAGAATGAATTTGACAGGTCGACAATTCTTACAGATTTCCCCTTCTAACTCGTTTTAAAATAGATGAATAAAATCTGGTCAACAAAGGATATTGTGAGTGAACAAAGCTGATTCGTAATCATTTAAGAAAATCATGTGTTTATATGTAATATATTGTGGTATTTCTTTCTTTGTTGTGTGGTTTGATTTGAGTCATAGAGTCTGGTGAGGAGGATTTATACCCCGTACTAGAACATTATTCATAAATGTTCTCTCGTCTAGTACTTTGGTTTATGATCAAATACTGTATCTATAAACTATTAATGTTCCCATCAGCCACAGCTGTACTTTGTGGTTAGTGCTATTTAGCAAATGTTAGCATGCTAATGTGCTTCATGACTCACTGCAGTTATTATTGGGCTACCTGGTCAATGGCAAAGTGGATGTGGCTGTACAGTTCCTTCTGCGTGTGAACAGCCTGAGGAGCGTTGTCCTGATAACCCTTCAGGAAAAGGTGTTTGAACGCAGCTGTGTTCTCCTCTTTAAATGTCACCACCATCTGGTTGCTCAGTCCGAACAGCACCAACTGAGAGGAAGAGCCAGGGACAAGACCATCAGCTTCAACAGTGCAGACAGTCGCAGAATATTAGTATGACTCAGATAGTGTAGAATAAAACAAACATGTTTTTGGACTGCAGTGTGCATCATGTTATCGGATGTATCTGATCTAAAAGGTGCTTAAAATCAAATCATAGCACAAGGCTGTATCCACCTGCACAGTCACAATGATGATTTTGAGCAGCTGCAGGCCCAGCTTGAAAGGCTTCCGCCCCTTGGCGTGGTACTTATCACAAGGGCTCATGAAGAAGTACTTAAGCTTCCTCCTCAGGGCCTCCTCCTCCTCCTCTTGCTTCTGCTGGGGCTCAGCGCCCACCAGACAAGTGGGACGGGGGGTCCCAGCGCCATAGGAGGCCACGGAGGAGAGGAGCCTGTCCTTCTCTGAGAAATACAAAGAAAACAATGACTTAAGACAAGATATCAACCTTTAACATCGTCAGCTGTGGTAAAATGATTAAGAGGCACTTGAGAAATTTAGAAAACAGTTTTTTTGTTTTTTAAATCAGTCAAAATCTAAGCAGAAGAGGCTTTTAGAGTCAAGCGAAAAAAAAAGTATTCAAGCACAACACTTGTGGGTAACCTTTGCGTTTGATGTCTAATTGCTCCTGTATAGTTTCTATTGTATACATATTTAATTACTCTCTTTAAGTTGCTCTATCTGTGCTGTGTTAGTGTAAGAACTGCATTTCCCCTCTGGGGATCAATAAAGGCTGATCTTGCTTTACATTGCTGCTTAATCGCATCTCCAATTCAAAATGTAACAATGGATTTGTACATCTGCAGCTATTCTGATGATTGATTCATTTTAAAGCAAACGTACCTGCTGCTTCTCCTCATCCTACATTACAGTAGATTAAATATCTTTGGTCTATAGATCAGAGAGGCCAAACACTTGATGACCTCACCTCTGATCTGTCCCTTTAAGCTTTGATTCACCTGTGTTGGTAATCAATCATCATGCAAATGTGATGAGCTGGAGCATATTGCTTAAAGTGAAACCTGCGCAGTAAGTAATAACGGGATGCTGCAGCAGCAGGTGAATCTAATGTTGATATGAAGCCTTTCCTTTGACAGACACGATATAAATCACATCGCTGCCTCCTATAAGGGATGCACAGGCGGATCCACCTGGGATGTTACAACGGCATTAATGATATAGAGAGCAGAGCACAGACTGATTGTCGCCATGAAGCCGTGCAGAGGATCACTGATGTACTGACTAACCTGTGGCGCTGTCCTGGATGCAGGTGTAACTCGAAGACGCCATGGTGATGTGATGTGATGTGGTCACGCCGGGATGATGGACAGTACCGGAGCTGTGAGTGGACTCATATTATTAAAGTCTGTCGGATAAAACCCAGACATAAAGGCTGCTCGCGCTGTGTCGCAGTGTATGGATGACACATAGGTAAACACATCGCAGCTTCCTGGTAAAGCATGTGACGTCATCACGTGACTAACGCTTTTGTTGTGCTGCTGCTAGGAGAGCACGAGCTGAACGCTGAGCATGTCAGATCTGCAGCAAATATCTGCCGTCGACTCAGACTCACGTGTCAGTTTGCATTGTTTTTTATCACACTTTTATTCAACAGACAAAAAATAAACAGTGACATCAATGATAAGTACAAGAAGCACATCATGAGCAGGGCCATAGCAACCATTGTAAATAACTGAGGACATTGATATTTTGGGAAATAGGTCCCTAATGACAGGAGACTCATAGCACTCATGTCTGTATGGCCACTTAGCCTAGCTTAGCACAAAGACTGGAAACAGGGGGAAACGGCTAGCCTGGAGTATAACCCCCAGTAAAAACATGTGGTGCTGTACTTAAGTACAATTTCTACCTAAGTATTTCCACTTTCTGTTGCTTTATATTTTCACTCCACCACATTTTGCAGGCACATATTGTACTTTTTACTCCACTACATTTACTCGATAATTATATACCTACTATGCAGAGTGCATGCTGCATTGGAGCCATTTTATAATGAATTTATAGCCAATCAGATTAAAACAAAACAAAAATATCACTGATTAATCAGAAGAATTCTGAAAATTGAATCTGATAATCAGCCAATCAACTGTATACATACATACATACATGTAAATATATGTAGAATTATTTTACTTTTACTAGTGCTACTGATACTCAAGTACAGTTAATATAACAATATTTACTTACTTAATCATATGGGTGACTTTCATTTTAACCAGTCTTTTTTGAGAGAGCCAGGACACAACTCTTTATGCTATGCTAAGCTAAGCTAACTGGCTGTGGCAGCTTCAATTACTGTGGTCTGTAGATGAGAGTAGTATTGATCCACTGATATGTGCAACATTTTGGAAATACAAATAAGCAAATTGCCCAAAATATCAAACTATATCAAAACACATTTTTCTAACTATTCCTTTTATTTCTGTCTTTTTTTCATTGCAGTTACATTGTAGTACATCTTCACCACTTGGTCACCAGGATGCCTCGGCCCTCACATGCATTTTACAGAACCCCACAGTTCTGTATATGACTCATTTGCCTTTTTTTTCTGAACTGACTTAATTATGTCTTTGTCTATGTTTTGCTTTCTGTCTGTTACTAACTACCCCCTCCTCCCAATCCATCTCTCTCTCACATACACACACACAAAATAAAAAAATAATACAAATACAACAAAATAAAAACAATTAGAAGACGTCATTGTTGTCAATGGTAGCTACGGCCCTGATTATGAATCTATTTTACAGAGACGAAACATGCAGCTGGAGCTGAACTGGAATGAAACAGAGAAAAAACAACTGAGAAATATTCTCATGAGTCTGGACTTTCTGTAAAATATCCTCTTTATCGAGGTACTGTGACACCAATTTTTATCAACATTAGAGAAACCAGGGATGTAATAGTCAGTTGGCCAATGTTTAGAGATTGTTTTCTGATTGTGAGCTGTTGATTTTTTTTCCCAATTCATTGATTGAATATTTAGTCTGTAAAAAAAAAAGAAAATGTGTAAAAGGCCCGTCAACAAATTCCCAGAGCCCAATGTGACATTATTTAACTACAGATATTAACTTTAAATATACTGTGAGCTTAAAAATGCGAGACTTACTGTTGAAAAACAACAAATTAATGTGATGAAAGTCCAAAATGTTCATCTTTTATGATGAAAAATGTGACATGAAACTACAAATCAAAAGTGATCTTCAGTAAACAATGTGTCACTTCATGAGGTATAACAGGAGTGAGATGATCCACAAAAACTTGTACAACTGAGCCGACTAGCTGCATGTTTTCCTCTCTACATGTGGCTCAGTATGGTGCAGTCAACCATCCATCCATCCATCCATCCATCAAGTCACCAAAAGTTACCACAAGGAAATTCAGTCAGGAACAAACACTAGCCTGGACCTGGATGATTTATCTTCAACCTGTATTAATTAACCACACTCTCCCCAGTCTTCCTTATCTGCCATCCAAAGCCTTGTCTCTGGCTATGACTGACTCATTAAACTTTATCATTAGCGTGGTGCCTTTGTGCCAGTGGGCAGTGACCTTGGCGGGGAAGCCGCTGTGTGTGAGGATGGCCTCCACGATGCCTGCGGTGAAGGCAGCGCAGTTCAAGCTACTGTTCTCCTTGGGCACAGAGATGTACGCATTGATAAGTGGCTCCTTTTCTATGATGTAATACGTCTTGTCATCATCGTTGGCCTGCTCCAGCTTGTCAGCCTCCTTCCCGAACAAAGACTTCCACACGTTGACCTAAAGGAAAGAAAACTGTTAAAAAAGTGGCTGAACTCTAAAAATGAATCAGCTGTGTTTTACATTTCACTCACCTTGATGAAGAGCAGCATATTGAGCACTTTGGTCTCCCTCTTTCCGTTCTTCTCTCTCAGCACCAGCACGTCCAGCATGCTGGCTCCCACGCTCTGGCCCATGTCCGCCAGGCGTGTCTGCAGCTCGGACACAGAGTACACACGGCTCTGACAGTACTGCACCATCTCTGAGAACAGGAGGGCGAAAGCACTCACGCTGACTTCAGTCTTGGGTCGGGTCAGGGGTCGCTCCAAGATGTTGGATTTCCCTCGAGTAAACCGGGTGTCCATTTTCTGTTGGAGACAGCACTGGTTAGTATCTACTGAAACACATAATGAATGTAGATTATTATAAACTATATAGTGTTGTAAGCTAATGGACAGTTCTTCTGCTGTTGGCCATTTTATGGAAATTGAAAAATTATCTGGTACATATTTCTTTGCCTATGAATGACTGACTGTGATTTGATTTGACTCTCGAATATCAAAAAAATCAACAGATTTGTGTCGAGGGCAAAATAAACATCCATATGTATAAAAATCAGTCTGAACTAAACACCACGATCGCATGAAAACTAGTAACAAAATAATCATGCAATAAGTGCAATATCCAAATCGCAAGAAATGCAACTATTTTACAAAGGTCAAATGTGTCACAAAACAATGTTTTAATGAAATTTTGTAGCGCTGCAGAGCCTTTTCTCAAGATGTAATAAAACATGTTTGTTTGGCAGAGACCGGGAGAAACTACTATAGTATGAACAGTATGGAAAATCTTCCGATGGTAGAAAATATATAAATGATATTCATGTTATACACTGTCACATCACCCTAACCCCAGGATAAACTGACAGATCTAATGATGCTGTCACTTTCCTGTTTGGATACAGTGATCTCTGATGTGTGCACTAACTACAGAATATAAATGAAAGCAGTCAGTGTGGTGACAGAAATCTGTGGTTCCCACACACCCACCATGTTGACAAAGATGCTTCACACAGAGGGCATGCAGTTCTAAGATGAAGTATTCCTGCAGGCTAACAAAACTAACATGAGCGCTGCAACTAAGGTAATCCAACTAATCAAGGCTTTTTCAGGTTAATGGTTTAATCTGTTCAATATCAAAATAATAAGTAAACCTCCATCTTAAGTTGCCAGAACCAAACGTAGCAAGTAGCAAGTCTTCCCACTTGAGCTGAACACAGATCGTTTGGCATGCTGCTCTCATAATTCTGCATTTTATTTCCTGTTGATCAACTAAGAAATTAATTGTCTAATAGTTTCAGCACCACAGTCACATACTATAAGTAAGTACATGCATTAATATGCGTCATTTAGCGGAATGACAAAACAATATTCACCCCTCACTCAGCACCATGGCGAGGTTTGTTGTTACAGAGAGAATATGTGCAGCTCTTTAGCTAGCTCTCTTTAGACATCAAACTCACGGGACATCTTCGCCTAATATATACAAATTAAACCTCCTATCAGCCTTAAACCAACACACGGTGTTCTCTAATCTACCAACTGTATAGTTTAAGTCTGTCAAACCCCAGCACAGCTGATGACCATTAGCTGTTAGCTCTCTCTAGCCACAGATGCTAACTGCTACTTCCTGTTCAGTTAACTGCACGCGAGCCCTTCCCAGACTACAAACATAGAGCAAAGACAGTGTAGAAAACATGTGGCCAGTTATCCTGAAGTCTATAAGAGAGGTTTTTGAAGATAAACGAACCTTGTTGTAGATATATCAGCTGCTGTACAGGTTTTCTTCTTCTTCTTCTTCTTCTTCTTCCTCCTTCTTATGTTTTGATTACTCGCCATGAAGCGCACAGCGCCCCCTACTGCACCGGAGCCTGCACTCTACACACATTCATTGCATTAGGCTTCATTTCTTTACAATATTTAGACAATATAAACAGCAGTTAATTAGCTACATGTACAACATTTGCTAAGCTTGCTAAATAATGAACACTGGAAAAGCTCTATCTCTGCCATAAGATTAGTCTCATATTCCTTAATTATTCTTAAATCATCATCATCATCATTATTATTATTATTATTATTATTATTATTATTATTATTATTATTATTATTATTATTATCCTCTCTCCTGAAAATGATATATTTGAGCCATATTTCACAACGTCAAAAGTGTGCCTAGGTCAGCTGACCACATGACCTCAGCAATTTAATGACCCAAACTAACTACTAACTGAATTTCCTTGCTATGCCAGGACCTGCACATAAATTATGATGCCAGAAAAGAAAGAAGTACAAGCATGAGCTGGCAAGAGCTTCAGACCCAAATAATAATGTAATGTCCACATTTCAGGAAGCAGGAACCTCATTTTCTGTGGACGGGCCAGTGCACGTGATACGCATTGCCCACGGGTTGCTGTTAGGCATTTTTTTTTTATGTTGCTTTCAAATGAATCACACTTACAGACCATCTTCATCGCATACATTATGATTTGTCATGTCAGGAAAGGCACACTTCAAATCTTTATCTCTATAATGTTAATGATGGCTCACTTTCCGCAGTCAGTGCATTATAATGTTATAAGTTACACCTGTGCTTGATGAAATGTCTGCAGTTCTTTTCAGTTCAAGCTTCTGTATACTGTATTTTTCTCCTGAGTCATGTTCACTCCATCCTCAAAAATTGTTTATGTTTATAATTAATGCTTTCATTTGATTTTTATGAACCGGTCTTTATTGTTACAGATCACAGTGATTACAGATTCATATCTCTGATCTCTTCTTCTTACTTCTGCAGTGTAATTTCCAGTTCACACAAAGAGTACATCCACTTCCTGTTCTTGTCATCATATGACTGCTATAAACCCTGATATGTGGCTTTTGGTCAACACATTGAATGCATTTAGCACATAGCTGCATTTCCATCAATGTCAGCAGGCACATATAATTCTGACCTGTGGATTAATCTGTGGGTACACACATATGATTCATGGGTCTGGGACTTCCTCAGATCATTAAAAAGGACATGCTTATTGCCTCAGAGAGGAGTGCCAGTGATTTGTACAGTCGTGGAGGGTTTGCTATTGACAGATTTTTCCTCCAAGAAGGTTTCACAAGCACCGGCTGATTAAAGAACACACATTTGATGACTGAGAATTATTACAGAACTTGAGAATTTCTCGAAAATGTCCAGCTCGCTCACATCGGCGCTGCGTGCGTGCTTGTGTCCGGGAAGACCTCAAGAGTTAAGTGCAAACAACTCCCCTCCACAGGTGCCAGTTTCCCACACTGCTTTGCTGGCCACACCAACAAATTGAACGCAGGCGTATCTACATATGTCCACAGCTGTTACGTAACCAGCCACTTACTCTGTATAAATGGGAGAGGCACATAGGTTAGAGACATTTGGAGCTCGGAGCTGGAGGTGTTCAGGATGGATACAGGCTGCTGGAAACACACCCTGACCCTGCTGGTGGTGGTCTTGGTCGGTGCATGTGCAGAAGGTAATGATGATATTTGTTGATGTTTTCACCAGTTTGTGAGATGCGTTGTATGTAATGGTAATATGTGTATTCAGATGATTTGTTTTTTTAAATAATGAATTATGATTATGAATCTCCAGGTTTATCTTTATGACTATATATCTATACGGCAGATTTTTTCTCTCTTTCAGTGAAGAATTATTATCCTGTTGAGCATAATTAATATTACAATATTTAAATTGTAATTATAATATAATACATAATGTAATAATATTGAAAGTATAAATAACACTCTGAAAAGAAAATCAATCTGGGCCCCACACACTCTGTACAAAAACCTTAATTCAGGAACTTCTTCATCTGTAGCTGTTATTTGGTTAATCAGTAATGAAGTGTTTAAGGAAGTTTGCACAATCAGACGTACAGTCGTGGTAAAAAGTTTACATACACTTATACACAAGAAAATGTATACGGTGGCAGTCTTCAGTTCCAATGATTTCTCCAGCTCTCATGTTTCTGTGATGGAATGAGAGGAACACTTTGTCACAAAAAACATTCATGAAGTTTGCTTCAAATTTATTATAGGTCTGCTGAAAATGTGACCAAATCTGCTGGCTCAAAAATATACATGCAACAAATTGAATGACCAATTTTGGAGATGTAGAAACACTGTGTGAATCAAATGTTCTTTGTAGCATGGCCTCTTAACTTCTTTTGACTGATAACAGCTGGTTTGGCTTGTTGGATACACCCATTAGACTCAGCCACAAACACTACAATGGGAAAGTCTAAGGAGCTAAGCATTGATCTGAAAGGGCCCATTACTGATTTGAACAAGTCAGGAAAGTCCCTTGGAGCCATTTCAAAGCAGTGCCAGGTCCCAAGATTAACTGTGCAAACAACAGTTAGTAAGTATAAAGTGCATGGCACAGTTGTGTCACCACCACCATCGGGAAGAAAACACAAATATCACCTGCTGCTGGGAGAAAACTGGTCAGGGTGGTCAAGAATCAACCAAAAACCACCAAAGCTGCTGGAAGACAGGTGTCAGTGTCCACAGCCAAGTGTGTTCTGCATCAACATGAGCTGAGAGGCTGCTGTGCAAGAAACCCCAAGAACACCACACCTACTGTCAAGCATGGTGGTGGTAGTAGTATGCTGTGGGGCTGTTTTGCCGCCAGTCGATCTGGTGCTCTAAAGAAAGTAAATGTAATAATGAAGAAGGAGGATTATCTCCAAATTCTTCAGGAAAACCTAAAATCATCAGCAGAAGATTGACTCTTGGGTGGAAGTGGGTGTTCCAACAGGACAATGATCCCAAACACGCATCAGAAGTGGTAAAGGGATGGCTAAATCAGGCTAGAATTTAGCTTTTGGAGTGGTCTTCCCAAAGTCCTGACCCCATGGAGAACATGTGGACTGTGCTGATGAAACAAATCCGTGCCAGGAAGCCAACAAATTTAGTTGAACTTCACTGATTCTGTCAAGAGGAGCGGTTAAAAATTCAGCCAGAGGTCTGCCAGGAGCTTTTGGATGGCTATCAAAAGCACCTTACTGAGGTGAAAATGGCCAAGAGACATTCAACCAAAGAATTATTGCATGTATATTTTTGAGCAAGCAGATTTGGTCACATTTTCAGCAGATCTATAATTATTGAACCAAACTTCATGAATGTTTTTGGTGACAAAGTGTTCAACTCATTCCATCACAGAAACACGACAGCTGAAGAAATCATTGGAACTGAAGACTGACATGTTGTTTACAAGTGTATGCAAACTTCTGATCATGACTCTATCAGCATTTTCAGCTCTATTTTTTACTGTAATTACCAGAAGTTTCATTATAATAGAACATTATTACTGTCACTGTGTGAATTTTACCCTGAACACAAGGCAAACACGAGACAGGATCACTGTATTACTGTATTTAATGATTGAAGACAACTGAATAAGACTTCACTTCATGTTTCATTTACAGAATTAAGGTGAATTAGTTTCAGTTTTCAGTACTGTACAATTTTGAGCTACTTTTTTTATGCCACTTTAACTTGAATTAATAGTTATTTCACTGTCAAAAAATAACAATAATAATGTTCATAACCTTTAATAATATTAACCTAATAATACTTTTATATTCTAATCAACTATAATTTCTTTTGGACTATTGGTTACATAAGACAAGCATTGTGAAGCTTTCACTATGAATTGTGACAACATTTCTCATTATTTTCAGAAGTTAAACAAACTTGCAATTAACTAATTGAGAAAATGATCTGCAGATTAATCCATAATTGAAATGATTAGTCACAGGGGACATTTTCCTTATTGTTATACTAACCTACTTTTACTGAAGTGAACATTTTCAATGCAGTACCTTTACTCGTGATAGATTACTTCTACTCTAATAGAGTATTTATTATTTGATTATTTTATACTTCCTCCTTCACTGGTTCCCACTACGTGCTACCCCGGCATATTGCACCACAAAAGTAGCAGAATGAAACTTGAGAAACTTAAAGCAACATTATGTAGAAATTGGCATTTTGTCCGATTTGTGCAACACCGCTGTTGTAAATACAAATCCCAGGTTGGTAACGATGTTATGCCCTGAAAACTTGTATCTTGCAGTAAACATGTATGTGACACTGTAATCCTACCCTCTCAC
This sequence comes from Pagrus pagrus, assembly GCF_965226575.1. Taxonomy (NCBI): domain Eukaryota; kingdom Metazoa; phylum Chordata; class Actinopteri; order Spariformes; family Sparidae; genus Pagrus; species Pagrus pagrus. The sequence goes on from NC_140197.1 coordinate 10,299,073, forward strand.
TGAAGTTACATAGTGCAGAAACAAGTGATGGGGGGGCGGAGTGGCTGAGACAGAGACACTATTCACCCTGTTACAAGACACTGTACCATCATGATTTTTAAGCTGTTATTTTAAGGTGAAAAAGTGACATAGTTTTGCTTAAATCGCATGATACATACAAGCATATACTGTACAGAACCAGTAGCTCCAATATTAAATCTGAAATTACAGCTATTGAAGGTTATTAAACTTTTCTGATGCTGTTAAGGGTGCACCCCAGTCGTAAAATAGTGTGTGTGAGAGGGTAGGGGGGTCGTTTTGGGATACAGACCTAGTTTAAGGTTATCTTGGGCTGAAGAGATTAGTTTTCATCTGAATGACATTTATGTGTCACTGCTCTCGTCTCCAGCATCATTTTCCTGGCACATGAATGACTTCATCAAGGCGGTGAAGCAGGTGGAAGACGGGGACCCTGGGTCAGAGCCAGTGGCTGTGCTGAAGAGGCTGCGCAGGGCAGCTGGCCTTAATGATGCATTCATTCAGCACTTCCTTGGCAACGCTGACTCCGGGGTTCCTGGAATGGATGCTGGCCTCTCAGTTTACATTAGAAAGGCTGTGCAGCACAGGGTGACTGAAGGTGCCCAAGAGGAAGGTGTGGTCCTGACATCTGATGGCACCACTGTTGCCCTGACACCACTCCTCCTGGGCATCGAGGCTGGACTCCTCTCCAGGTCTGAAGGGCGTGGTGTCCGGGGCCTGTACCAGCTCACTCTCACCAAAGACCTGGCCCTTCCTTCCAGTCCCAGCTCTCCTCTCACCCAGTTTCTAGGACCTGACGGCTGCTGGGACAGTTTGACCTCTCCTCAAGTCTTCACCCTGTCAGACAGCCCCTCTCTGCTCACCAATGCTCAGATGAACGGAGGCATGGACGGCGTGGTTCTAGGGATGGATGCCAGATCCAGACGATCCAGACGTCCCCTCAAGCTCAGCAGTCTGCTGACAGAGTACTACTGCCACCAGCTGGACAGCAGAGGACTGGACGCCGCCCCACGCCTCATCAGCCGACGCCGCAGGGAGAACTTCAGAGGGCTGGTGAGCCCTCCAGTGCTGACCAGACAGGTGGTGAAATCAGCAGAGCTGCAGCGGAGGCTGATGGGCCGCTCAAAGATGGACGTGAAGAAGAGGAAGGAGCTGATGGCTGTGGTGAAAGAGGGAATGAAAGAGTTTGTCCATAAGTACACAGGTGAGCATGAGACTAAACTGTAAACAATTGTTGTCTTTCAATTTGAGAATAATCCACACTTTGTTGCCAGCCCTTCTTAATTATTAGAAATGTATTATCTCAGGTTAAAACCCCTTGAGATGTATCAAAAAAGTTACAACCTTCGACTTAACACAATCAGGAGAAAAGACAAATGATCAATCCATAAATAGATAAAGGAATAAAGGAACAGCGATTACATTACTGGGAACATAGGCAATTTGTCTTAAGATGAGAAAATGCTTTTTTTTTTAAATAAGACAAATGATGACAGAGAACGGAATTACGGGTAATTTACTGTGATCAAAAGGAGCCTGAAACATAAAAGCTTTTTTACCAATTTTCTTTTCTTGGATACAAGGGGGACCATAAAGAGGCTCTGATCAGAGATCTTTAATGAATAATTTGATGTGTAAGGAACAAAACATGTTTAAACAATTTGGATAATTAAAGTTTCTGCATTTAAAAATAAATCAATACTAATAAAATTGATGTTCCATATCCAGATGGAGCAGGCAGAGTGTGTCTAACATTATGTAATAGTGTACAACATAAGAATAGCCCAATATAAGTCGTCAGAGTCTGTTTTGTTTAACACTGAGGAGAACACGAAAAAACTCACTTTTTTCATGCCATGGTTGATGTGTGGTGAGTCAATCAACACACAAAGATATATATATTTTTTCCCACTACCATAGGGTTGGGCCAATGAACGCTGCCATCGACCATCGCCGATGGCTGACAGCCAACGACTACTAAACCCATGACCAACATAACATCGTGATTCAAAAGGCTCCCCAACAGCAAACACAATTAAGTGGAGTGTCCCCTCAGAGTTGCCACAGGGCAAGAGTTGTTGTTGTTTGTGATATGTGTGGAGAGGAAATGAAAAGAAGCATGTTGCTGCCCAGTGCACTAACATTATGTCTCCATGTCCTGTTTATTATTTTCTTATTAAACCAGCTCAGTTAGGTGAACCCAAGACACTCTCGTTAAACTTGTGGCTGCAGTGTTTCTTTTGCCGTTTTTACACAGTTTTCTTAGCTTAGCTTCCTTGACTTGTTGGCCATTGTTGTTTTATGCATATGAGGCTGAACAAAGCTAAGTTACGGACATGTGGGGTAGAGACGAGGGCGCTTTTAAGCCTGGCACAGGGATGTACGGTGGTAACGGGAGATAGTTTCCCCTGCAGGGTGAGACAGATGGAGATTCATGTCAGAGCAACTGTGGGAAACAGTGGCGGCTACAGTGGTGAGCTAATATGCCTTACGACAACACTGAGGGGACATGCTGCCTCAAATTCATAAAAAACGATGTCGTCGTCCATCACAATGTTTCATTGTAGACATCGTCATATGCCAATTCGGCAGACATCGCCCAACCCTAATCTACCATATTCACATGGCAAGTTCAGGGCGGCAAGCAAAAAGCTGGGATAATGTCAAAATCTGACAAGTTGTTTATATATCACCACTTCCTGATTGATTGGCAACTGAAAAGATGATGGATTATGACAATCTGGAGGGACATCTGACCATATTTCAAGTTAAAAATCATATTTGAAAATCCATTAGCTAATGTTAGCATTCAACCACTTCCTAGCTAACATTACTGTTTGATTACATCAATTCAGTTACACATTTAAATAAATGTGTACAAGATGTGTGCTGATATTTTAGAATTAATTTACAGCTTTCTTACTGTATGGTGTAACAATATCAAACAGTAATTTTGGATAGGAAATGGTTGAATGCTAATGTAAGCTGTTGTCTAACGGAAGCTAATGGGATATTATCAAATATGTGTTTTACTTTGAAATATGACCCCTTGCCCCTCCTGATTTTCACTATCCATTGACTTTTCCCACCCTCTTTCCCAACCTGAGTGTGATGTCACAGGAAAATGGCCGCAGTGTGAATATGGTCTGTTAACCAACTCCAAATCCACCCGAAGAGTTGGATTTGGAGTTGAGGTTCTGCCTCACAGCAATGATTTGTTAGCTGACAAACAATTTTGTAGAATATTAAAATCAGATTGCAGAACCTCTGGAATTTGTGAAATAATGGTGTCATCTGCATAAAGTTGTACACAAAAACTGGAGAAAGAGTGTTAGATTATTCATAAAAAATAGAGAAAAGTAGTGGTCCTAAAGTTGCCCTGAAGCACACCTCTCTGCTGAGTATGCAAATCTGATTCACATCCTCCCAAAACAACACATTGTTTACCAATAACACAAAGCTTATCCAAAAGAAGTGAACAGTGATCCATCACATCAGAAGCTTTTCAACTAATGTTGTTCCTGTGAGCAGAGACAACTTTGTCAGTGAATTTTAAGAGAGCACTACCTGTGGAAAAATTGGATCTGAAGCCAAATTGATATTGAGATATTCCATTCACAGATACTAACCTTCACTGTTGATGTGTTTCAGATTGTCCGCCCATCATACCTCGCTGTATGTGGGGTGCAAAGCCGTACAGAGGAACTCCCACCAACCTTTCCCTCCCTCTCTCCTTCATGTACATCCACCACACTTCCACACCGAGCCAGCCCTGTCTGACCCTCGAGCAGTGCTCTGCAGACATGCGCTCCATGCAACGCTTCCACCAGGAAGACAGAGGCTGGGATGACATAGGATACAGGTAAATGCAGTCAGGTTTTCAGCTCTCTTGCACATGTTAAATATTCAGAACATATGTGAAATTTGCACCCAGATTGCAAAGTCTAAGATACGCTGTGCTCCTGAAGCTTCGTCGCAGGCTCTGACGGGTACATCTACGAGGGCCGAGGCTGGCTATGGCAAGGAGCCCACACCCTCGGACACAACTCCATAGGCTATGGTGTCTCCTTCATTGGAAACTACATGGCCAGTCTGCCCTCCCAGCATTCCATGGGGCTGGTGAGGGATCAGCTGGCATCCTGCGCTGTCGGTGGAGGGCGACTGATTGCCAACTACACGGTGCAGGGGCACAGACAAGTGGTGAACACTTCCTGTCCTGGAGATGCTCTCTTTAATGAGATCAAAGGCTGGGAACACTTTGGGACAGGTACATATGAGTATTGACACATCAACAGGGGGGTGAGCTGTTTAGCTGATAAGGAAGAAGTTGAACATCTAGACCAGAGCTGGTGTATCCAGCCACAAATTGCTCTTAATGCCCTGATTGCAAGGCTTAACAACAAAATAAGGAAGGTTAAAAACACACTGTCAAGGATGCAAGACTCTGTGGCCTTTCGGCATTAGGGTGCGGCATCCATCCTTATGTCTTTTAATCCACCTTTTTGGACATGTCTAGACAGTCAGGGCATGTCTATTGAGAGCAAAAACACATTGGTTTTTAGTTGCACTATATTCTCATTTCCAAATGAGTGTGTAAATGTTTGTGTAAAATCCATGAGTTTGATGAGAAGTAAATAATCACAAGCAGGTATCTCCATTTCAAAAAGGTTATGAAGAAAAAATGAATAGGTTATATGTTATTAAGATCCATGTTCTCAACAAAAAACTGTTGCTTCCCTGACTGATAAACTCCAACTGAGAGCTGCTGGCCATGATGTCATCATAAGCAGTTATTAGTATTTCAACTACTATAACATTAACCTTACCAAGTATCTGACAGAGGGATTTCCCAAACCTTTGAGCTTGTGACCCTTTTACATAAAAACAGTGTCTTGTTGTGGCTCATTGTCCTGTTTCAGATATCTATGAGTTGTTTGCAGTTCCACTAAAGGGCCATTTCTCACAACTATCTAATGCCCAAACATTCTCCAATATGACACTTAAAACTTCATAAAACAAATAGAAATTTGTTTATCAGAACTTCTTTTTTTTTTTTCCAACCCTGTTAACTTATTGTGTGACCCTTTAGATGGGACCCACTGGATTAAGCTACCTAACTGTATGTAAAGTAGTAAAAACAACAGCTCCACCTCGAGCTGCTACAACAAAATGGGAATGATCTTCTAGTGGAGTGTGTAACAATATCAGTCACAGACATTGTAACATTGAAATGATTGTGAAGCTGTTATTTTAAGCTGTTAAAAAAGTTACATAATGTTGCTTTAAGGAGGACGGATTTTTATTTGTACTTTTACACTGTGCATTACTGAAAAACCTGGTCCACCGCTGCATAACTGTTTCACCTATTTTATTTAATATTTACTTTCCTTCCTTTCAGAAAAGAAATCATTGATGAGATGAAGAGCTGGATAAACCAAAATATAACACAATAAATATTTGTCTAATTCTTATTATCTAAGTGTTTCCATTTTCTTTTGACCACTATGAACACCTGTGTTGATTGAAATCTCATGTGATTACTGTGAAAAGCATTGGTGGAAAGGGACATCGTAGTTTTTAAAACCTACAATGACTTAAAATCACTGACAGGACAATGAGCCCTGCCACACCATAGAAACTGCTCAGGAACTGCTCGAGGGATGTGACGCAGGGCTCAAGGCATTGACCTGGCCTCCAAATTCCCCGGATCCCAATCTGTTCAAGCGTCTGTGGGACGTGCCAGAACATTTCTAATCCATGGAGGCCCCACCCAGCAACATACAAGACCCAAAGGATCCACTACAAACGTCCCGGGGCCAGACACCACAGGACACCCCAGAGGTCTTATGACCATGCCTTGAGTCATCGGGGCAGAGCTGTTTTGGTTGCACAAGGAGAACTCATAATATTAATCAGGTGCTTTTAATATTGTGGCTGGTCGGTATGTCAATTAATAGCAAATGTATTATGTAAATGTATATACTATGCTCATGTAAAGAGTGAATACTTCAGTCGTAGGAAGTAATGAGCTACGTTTACAGGTACTTGTGCTTTACTTGAATATGTCAGAATATGTTGAATATGGCAGATTCAGATTAGCAATACAAAATATAATTAACAAATAAATCAGGATGTATTATTATTATTAAACATACAAACATACATATATTAAAGGGGCGTTATGTAGTTTTGGAAAAGAAATCCAAACTCAGAATTTAAATTTGTACAATATTCATGAGGTAAATATACAAAATCAGAAATATTTATGTTCTCAATGAGTGAATAATCAAGCTGTTCTCAGAGGAAAATAAGGTCTCCACAACACTGTCTGAAGCTAGAAAGGTGGCAGGGTCCGCCACATACAAACAAAGTAAAACAGTGTGTTGTCCTTTAAGGTCATTTTGTTTATTCAGTCATATAACAAAGAGAGTTTGATTGTTCAGTTTGTTAAAAAAGTGTAAATGCAGATCTTTCTCTTCTGATTAAAACGTCTTCCCCAAAAACTACATAGTGCATCTCTTTACATTAAAGTGACACATGGCTACATCAATAATTCAATAAAACACTGTATAATAATACATTATTCTGAAATGGCCCATTCTGCATAACCAGTACTTTTACATTTGGTACTTTATTTTTGACACTAATAGTCTTGTTAAGTACTTTAGTGACATTTTAAAAGCAGGACTCTTCTGCACTGTGGTATTATTACCTCTAAAGTATCTAAGTACTTCATCAAAAACTGGTGAAAAGTGCCCTTAATGGTACAAACACACTGTCCCATCCACCAGTAGGAGGCGCCAGAGGCCCATGTAATAACCAGCAGTGAGGCGTTTATTGATTTGCAGCATTTAGGAAATATTGTCACATAAACTGATTAATAAACTGTGTAGCCTACAGCTGCTCTGGTCTCACAGCCAGAGACACAGTCATGGTGTGTTTTATAAACATGTAATTAACTCCAGTGGTGGATGTGTGGCCAAGACACATGAAGGCAACCGAAACTAAATTGGCCCAATTTATAATTAATACCTGAGCTGTTCACGTTAAATAAATCCCGCTATAATAAAGGTGATCGGTGTGAAGTGTGGACATATTTCACTCACAGTCTCCCGCAGATTTAAGTGTCATCACGATTAAAAACGCGTCGCAACACAAAGCCCTCCACGCACACGTCAGTGTAAACATACTGAAATGCGTTTAAAATCGCGTCGCTCGTAAAAGTTGAACTTATTCAACTTGTCTCTGGTGTTTCACTCGAAACTCTTTCTCGTCGCCCTCCCCGTCGACGTTACGTACGCAGCCGTGGCGTGCCTGCAAGCCAAATAACATGGAGTCCTCTGCCTGGCATCTTCCAGGGATCCATGCAAAAAACCCGAGCGGCGATTAAAACACAGCAAGTTTGTCCATGGGAGCGGTGAAAGCCTCGGGCGAGCATCGTCTCGGGGCGTAAAAAAGCTTCGGCTCCGTCCTCAAAGTATGACGAACGGTGCTTAAAGAGGCAGCCTTTCACTGCGATCCGCAAACCAGGCCGATTTCAGTGAGTATTTGCACTAAAGGAAAAAAACTGCAGCTTATGGGCGTTTTGGGGTTTAAAAGGCGTTGTGCGTGGATGTATTGTTGTTGTAGTCACCTGACGGCGGCTGGATCGATATCAGCCACGTCCTCTGATGCAACAGAGGCCAAACCCGTGGGACACCTTGATGTACCCGGGCATTTCGCTGCTTTTCACAGGGGCAGCAGGAGAGAGGACATGGGCCTGAATATAAAGGCCACTTATTTATGTAACCATTTGGGCGCCCTATTTCATTCTTTAAGACCAGACATATTGTGAAAATAGGTCAGCCAGTCCGAAAACTGCAGCTGGCAGAAACACAAAAATACTGAGGACAGCCAAAACACGACACATTCTGCAGATTTGACACTTTCATGTTGTCTGAAATGCTTTTCTGATTCTTCTTTACATTCTGCAGGCTGTTATAAAAACAGTTTGTCAGCATGTTTTTGCAGTAAGGATGAAACTTGTAAGCCATTAGAAACTTTTGATTTGTTAGTGTGTGTTTGTTTCCAGAGGAAGAGGAGGCTGCACGATGTAGGCAGGCTGGTCACCAGTGGGACTCCATACTGTTCTCTGGGGGACTATGGAGCCAGAAGGGCGACCCCTAACCCCAGGGACCAGCTATGGGCCCCCACCCTTCAACTCAGCACAAAACCCTTCCACCCCAGACTTCCTCAACTGCACCTTACAGGTACGACATCATCAACAGTATCGTCATCATTGCATAGGGAAGTTGGTCACACAGCCGCATACACTTGGCCCAGATGTAGTAGCCAGGACGAGGGTGCCCGTGACACAGGCCTAGATCTGGACCAGCTGTGGCCCGTAACCCATTTCTGTGAGTGTCATTTCCATCGTCTGACAATAACATTTGTAAACGCTCTCTCGTTGTTTTCATCATCGCCTCTAGTCCTCATGTTCTCCAAACGCGAGAGATGGCCTCATGTCTGCCAAATGCTCGTGGGGCCACGCTGGAGATGAGGGCCCCAAGCCGACCGAGGGCACCCAGCCCAGTGCGGACCCAGGGAGGAGCGCACAGAGGAGATTCAGGTCCTCAGCCTTTCCTTCCTCCCTCAGCTGGGACTCCGACTCTGAGAAAGAAACTCTAGATGGTAACACGTGGCTTAATATCTTATAGAAACCTGTTGCACACTTCTCAAGTAGTGATTACACAGCAAAGCTAGACGTAGCACTGAATCTAGCTAATATATGTTATATATAATTGTTGTCCACTTATTGTTTTAAATGTTATTCAGTGTGCTTGTAGTCAGAAGTCTCTCATCTCTCTCTCTCTATGTAACCCGAGTATGCACTGTGGATTGTAACTGTTAAGCTGTGAAGTGATGTTCCTGTGGTTGTGTGTTTTGTGTGCTGCTATGTGTCAGAGGAGGAGCTACAGCACTTTTCTAACCCTCACGGTCTGGCTGCTCACAGCCCAGGATCTCCTTCTTCTGGACTCAGGTGAGGAGGAGGTGCTGGAGGAAGAGTAGAGAGTTGTTTGGGTTGTGAAATCAGCTTTTCAGAAAATGGAAATAAACAGACTGAGAGGAGGCAGATTTTTTTGTAAACTTTGAAATATAATCAGGACCGTAGCCAGGATTTTTTTAAACACTGGGGCCAGGACGTGTGGTGCCCCCCCCCACAAAACCTCCACAGACAAGAAATAGATATAGGGTATAGGTTATTCGATTTAATCATTTACCTATTCAATTAAATTTCCCTCAAGTTTTATTTTAATGGATTGTAGCTTTGTAGAAACTCTACTGCAACTGCATATAAACAGATAGCAAGTTCGACATTTTGGGGAATACACCTATATAGAAGATTGATACCACTCTCATGTCTGTACGGTACGACTGAAGCTACAGCCAGCAGCCCGTTAGCTTAGCTTAGCATAAAGACTGCACACAGGGGTAAACAGCATCAAAAATCAATGACAGTCTACAAACACTTGCATCAACACGGAAATTACTCACCACATGTATGTTTCTAGTTGTACTCCCTCAAACTCCCCCTAAAACCCACAATAATTGATCTGTAATTTTGACTTTTTTCAGGTAGAGATGCTGCTCTTCTTGTTAGACATTACATGTGATGTTTTTCCTTTCCGATACTATCCAGACTTGATAGTGAAGATGACCCAGAACCTGAAAAACTGCAGCACTTGCATAGTAAGACTGACTCACCTACCCCTGTGGAGGGGCCCGACAACAATGAGAGCACAAAAACACAAGAGCCAAATACGTCTCAGCCTGGCCCAACAGAATGTAAGTACCACAAGGAAGAAACAAAATCTGCCTGTGCACGTGATATGATATCTTTCTTTTTATCTTAAGGCTCCATTCATTCATAATTCTTCTGCTTTGTCTTCACAGTGTCAGACAGTAAAGTCTGGAATGTATCTGAGAGAGCTGAGCTGTTTCTGGCCAAAGTAAAACCAAAGGAAGGTTGCCAAATGGAGGAGGAGGCAGACAATAGCGAGGGAGAGACAAGGCCCAAGGGAAAAGAAACGAAGGAGCCTGAGAGAGATGTGTACAGCTTCCCTGGAGACTCAGACCCCGAGAGTCCCCCTCCTGCCCCCTGGGCTCATTGCACATTCATTCAGCGGTGCAGAAAGAAGAGGGTGCTGCTCAGGCCCTTTTCTGGACTTGGCACCTTGAAGCGCACATCGCCTGAGACTGGCAAGCGGTCAAGAGTGAGTCCTCAAAAATCAAGACCTGCTGAGCCTGCACAGTTAAATCGAGGTGGAGGGGTTTATGATTTTGAAGAAGTTGACTTTGGAGAGGGAGCAGTGGAAGAACCGATCAAGATCAGAGACAGAGGAGGGAAAAGAGACAAAGAAGAAGAAAGCGAGGAAGCGCCAGATAAAGAAATCTTCACCTGTGTGGAATGTAGCATTTACTTCAAAAAGCAGGTCCACCTGCAAGAGCACATAGTCGAGCACTGTCAGAGTGGTGCAGGGGGTGGCAGGCGGTTTGGAAAAGGCGGTCGATTTCGGTGTGTTGAGTGTGGATGGAACCTGCCAAATCGGCTCGCGCTGGCAGATCACCACAAACGGCACCAGGAGTCCCGTCTAAAGATCTTGAAGGAGATTGAAAAACTGAATGAAAATGGGAAGGCAAAAGAGATTCAGAAACTTGACAGTGAGGTCAAGAAGCATTTAAGCCCAGACCCAACTATTGTGCAAGATGCAGCCTCGATTCCAGGCAAAGAGTCAGACCCAGAAATAGTGTCATCTCCACCTCATTCCCCAGCTACAGTTTCAACACCAGAAACAGGCGCAGCAGTTCTTGACTCTGACGCGACTCCACCAAATTCAGTTCGAACTCCAGCTCAGGCCCGAGCTGTTTCTGCGTACCGCCGCCGCTTTCTCTGCACCAAGTGTAACTTCAGCACAAGAACCCCCCAGGCACTGGCTAATCACACCAAGACCCACAACAGGAAGAAACCTGCTCTTCAGGCTGACTCCCCATCTCCTGGTTCACCATCATGTTTGGCATCCACTTCCCTGGCCTGTGGACACTGTGCCTTCCTGACCTCAAGTCAAAATGTAATGAGGGAACACCAGAAACTTGCTCACCCTGGACAGGACCCAATCAGTGGGGCTCAGGCTGATGAGACTGGCCAGCACTCAAGGTCCAATGTGGGTACTCGAATTTCGAAACCCACCCTGGATTCTGATCATCTCTCTGGGTCTGGATCTGGATCCCTGCCCAATGCAACTCAAGGCAAAAGCCAGCAACGAGTCACTGCCTCCGAGGACAGCACAACACCGGACAGCGCTGCAGCTCGGCCCACAGGACAGACGGACTTCAAGTGCGTTGGGAACAGGAGATTCAGCAGAAGAGGGAAGACTTGGACTGATCTGGCCAAGTTTCGTCCCAGACTGGATGATGACAAGCTGCTCGGGAGTGAGGAAGAAGAGCAGGATGAAGATCAGAGCACAGGGCTTGACACTGAGTGTTCCGAGCCAAAGGCCGACTCACCTGTTGGAGTGAAACCGCACACGAGAGCACGATCAAACACAGGTGAGACTCGACGTCATGATGTACATGATAACATGAATATGCTTGGCAACCAGATTATTGTGAGTATTCAGTCGAATATTTAGTATTTAGTCAAATTTCTCCAGAACCACCACTCACACCACCTTACCTGCTTGTAGAACATCATAGAACATCCGAACGAATGCTAATTTTGCCCTGTGACTGCTGCTGGATGTGTAAAAAGGCAACTACATGTTAACGCTTTAGCCATTTACGACTTTATGAGGTGATAGCTTGCCAGTACAGCACTATTACTGTCTAATGTGACAACATTTTCCTTCTTAAAGGTTTTAATGTAAACAACCCCTTATAGAAAGCCGGTTATGGTTTCCTGTAAGTAATCAAATTTTTGTAGCAGAAATCCAGCTTTGTTAGCACAGTTATTTTGAATCTCTTTACCTGAAAGAGTAATCAGATTAATGCAAAAACAGGGGAATAATCAGATCACTAAAACCGTAACTATACTTTAAGTGTTGAGACATTGTTTTGGTCGAACTATAACACATTTTAGGGAGTAACTTAGGTCAGACAGACTTAAGACGCTTCTGAAAGGAGCCCAAAACCCATGATGCACATATAGTATTTAAAGTACGCATACTGGTTCAGTGTAAGATTTGTCAGATTTGTTCTCTTCATAGATGACTGCTCAGCAGAGCAGAGCGCGACGTCATCGCTCCCTCCCAAGAAGAGTGTGAAGGACGAAGACAAGCTGGAAGTGGAGAAAGATGGAAAGGTTTTCTTTTTGAGGAGGAGCAACCGGGTTACTGCTGCTCCTGCAGAAATTGACAGTGATGATGATGACGACGACATTGACGAGGAACGCGTGCGGCGTTTCCTGTCAGAGGGCATCTTGGATGAAGACAACGATGAGATTGATGAGGACGAAGAGGCACTCAAGAGTGTGGAGAGGAAATGCCCCTACTGCCCCGATCGATTTCATAATGGCATCGGGCTTGCCAATCACGTGAGAGGCCACCTGAACCGAGTGGGCGTCAGCTACAATGTGCGTCACTTCATATCCCCCGAGGAAGTCAATGCGATAGAGAAGAAGTTCTCCTATCAGAAGAAGAAAAAAAAAGGTCAGTGGCTTGTTGCATTTCCTTCCTCACGCTGCGTAGTTAAGTGGATTCTGCCTATACAGACAACGGCTTTATTATTGTCTTTTCCCTTGACCTTGACATTAGCCATAGTGTATATTAGTTAAACGAACAATCTCTCAAATGCCTGGTTTTTATCACAGTAGAACACATCCTGTGCAATTCGGCACTCACCTCCCTTTGGATTTGATTTAATAACCACCTGGGAACCCTGTATGTGATCTGCTTTTAGAAGTGGCCACTATAACATAAAGCAGTGGTTCCCAACTTGGGCAAGTCAGAGTCACATCATAAAGTATGATCTGATATCGCTTTGTTGGTGTTGTTCCTATGATTGTAATTAATGTTGCTCTCAGACCATCCTTGCAAATGACCCGTCATGTTTTTGAGATGGCTTTTTTAAGCCAAATCATGATCTTCTCCTAAACTAAACCAATAGGTTTTGTTTGCCTAAAGTCCAACAGGAAACTTAAAAAAAGAAGACAAGTCAACAACTTCCAAAAATAATAAGTCAACAATAAAACAATAAGTTTGAGGCAGGACACGAACCTCAGTCTCCTGGGTCAAAGTCTTGTGCTTCATTCATTCATCCATCACAACCAGCTCACGCTACGGACTTTGTCACTTTTTTGTCAGCCGCTATGATGTTACTGGAGCAACATTCAGTGTGATGTTGTAGGAACAACTCCAACACGGCAATATCAAATAACTAATGGTATAATGTTACGCCTGTTCACCATCAACGAGTGTTAGCATGCTAAAACCACAAAAGTGCAGCCGATGGGAATGTCATTAGTTCTGCAGGTATTTCAGATCAAATGGCGATCTATCCAATGTTTGTCGAGACATGTCACCCAAAACCACAAATTTAAACTTGGTGGTGGAACTAGAGGAAAAGTCAGGGAATCACCAAATGGAATGGGAGTCATCCTCTGAGGACCATGACTGTCTGTACCACATTACATTTGTCCAATAGTTGTTGAAATAATTGATTCTGGACCAGAGTGGTGGACCGGCTGACTGCTGTCAGTCACTTTACAGCTGTCAGGTGTCATCCTCCACATTCAGTCTAAACTTCCCACCTGTATCGCCTGCCCTCTCCACAGTTGCCAACTTTGACCCGGACACATTCAGTGTGATGCACTGTGAGTTCTGTAGCGCCGGCTTCGACACCCGGGCCGGCCTGTCCAGCCATGCCCGGGCCCACCTCCGCGACTTTGGCATCACCAACTGGGACGTTACCATCTCGCCGATCCACATCCTGAGAGAGCTGTTCTCCAGCAGGCCTGACCTTGTAATCCCCACGGCTCCCCCTCGAAGCCCCGGCTCTTCACTGGAGGAGGGTGAGGAGGAGGACGAGGAGGACGATCTGGAGGAGGGAGGGGAGGGAATCATTGAGGTTAAGCTTGAGGGCGAGACAAGTGAAAGGGCGCCGAGTGTTGCTGCTTCTGACACACAGCCTTCAGCATCTCCTGAACACTGCAAGAAGGAAGACCGTGTGGAAGAGTGTGAGGGTAAGTTTCCTGTATTGATCCATCCTCACTGTGCACCTTTCTCATCGGTCGCGTGCCTGCTGTGGTGGCTGCTGAAGTGTTTGATGGTAATGACCTGCTGACTCCTGTCAAGTGTTTGCACTTTGAACTCAGCACAGGGTGTATAGACCTCAGTAATGACACCTGGAGGGGATGAACAAGACTATTACAAATGCATAAAGCAGTGGAGGAAATGTGAGTTCAGATGCTGCTGCTGTTGATTCAAGTGCATCTGTGTGTGTTTGCTTTTTACTGCTTTTCTGTGCACTGTGTTGAAGCGGGATGGTGGCTGTCGAGAATATCAGCCTCAACAGAGTGTGTGTGTGTGTGAGTGTGAGAGAGAGACAGAGGGAGTGTGAGTGAGAAAGAGGGAGAGAGTCCCCGATGCCCGTGGTTGATGTGGCACTCGGTGCATTTATCCCAACCTCCGCCTCCACTCGATTGGTCACGCCTTAGCTTAGCGGTGCATATGGGGGCAAAATGGCTGCTTCCACCTCCCCGTAGACCCAAACAATAGCGGAAAAACTGTCTGGCCTCAGCTGCCGGGAGTCCGATGCACTGCGGTTGCGGACCGGTGAGTACCGCGCGCTGTAATTCCTGAGCACCGCGTGCCCTCGGATCACACGGCGGCGGTGCACTGCGCGTCTCGCGCCGCATCTTCTGTCACATTGTATCCAGACAACAGCCATTAAAAAAAGTCTTTATCATGTGAGAGCGCGTCAAGAAAATCAGTGTCGCGCACAGCCATGCAGGTAGCCCATGACATGCATGTCAAAAGCTCAGAAAGCGGGTCATCGGCATTGTTTCGGGTGTTTCCGCTTCGCACGCGCGGATAGATTGTGATGATTTTTCCGCTCTTGTGATTTTGTTGTTGCAGTTCGCGCTTTTCTTAAAATGTGCCCGTGAGAGGGTCTGGTTCATTGTGCACGTCTGGGATGACGTCCAGTATTTCTCAATGCTGCAGGATCTCTAAAAATTACCTACAGTTGCCCAATCCTCGCCATTTTACTTTGCTTTGATTTGTGATAGAGGACACGCTGTGCTTTCAAGTGCACGCATTTGTGCATGTTTTTCACCCCAAAACTACCGAGCGAGGCGGCTCAGGAGACGTGCTAACTTTGTGGACCGACGGCCGGTCATAGGCAGTAATCTTATTACAACTTATCCGGATCAACCAAGTATAATCGAAGTATCACTTTTACTTGGAAGTGTCGGCTCTGCTCCCTGTTACTCTGCCTGAATGGACGCAAAGTCAAGTTAGCGGTTTGCCACTTTGTTCCGTTTCTGAGAAAGAAAATAAATACGGGGCTTTATTCTGTAGTATTGTCTTCATTATAATAGCTGGTGTTATAACGCTGCGCTCCGAGGTGTCACATCGCCGCTCTTTTACAGTCAAGAGATGAACTGACAAGCGCAGAGCCGCCCACCAGACAAAAAGCATTGTCTGTCTCCACGTCTCTTTTGATTTACCGATTTGTCGCAGAAAATGGCACTTTTGTCCCAGGAATGCCTGACTGCGGGGAACCAGGACTGCCATGTTTGTTTCATACAGTAGTGCAATTATGACTTTTCATGACAGGGATTCATTACTTGGATTATTTCCACGCACAGAAGACGTTATTATGCGCTGTTACTGCGAGGGCTGACAAATTATAGGCAATGAGCTCACAAGACTGAGTTGATTTTCTGCCCTCAGCCTGCGTCTTTTTTTATTCCTCCTCAAGGGACTCAGAAATACATTTTCTGTGCTTCAGAAGACTGACTTTATTTCAGAAGCGTAAAAATCAGTCGTGAGATTGATTTCCCAGACACCGTCGTTTGTTTTTAAGGTGATTCATTGACACAGTCACTTAATTGGCCTAATTAACATGGCGTTTCTGCACTTTTATGGACGTTTTTCTGTGATGTTTCAGGTGAGGAGGAGGCAGCAGCAGCAGCAGCCGAGGAAGAGGATGAGGAGCAGCTGCAGCTTCCAGCCCCGGATGGTCTGAGCTCGAGCCCCGGGAAAACAGGGCTGTGCAGCGTGGACACGGACAGCCTCTCTCCTGGGGAAGATGTGGACTCCAAGGGTGAGCGAGAAATATGGGAACGCTGACCCCCAGAGTGTTGACAAGGGATTGGATTTGCTACAGCAAAGCCTTATCATAGCTGTCAGTGGGGAAATTGTAAAAGTGACCTGAGGTCAGCTTTGAGGCGTGGTGACAGTACATCAGAGAGGGTCGTCCCAAGGGAAATCCTCAGAGGTAGACAAATGTATTTAGGAGCTAATGAGAGCTGCACTCACACTTGGCTGGTGCAGACTGGGTGAAGATGTAGACAGGAAGGGTAAGTGAGCTGACACGTCCTCCGGGATATCTGTGGCCTCTAAAAGAACCTCAGCCACCTGCTGTTGCTTTCAAACTTTCAGTTAAAGCCGCACTTTTATAAAACAGTGGAAGAATACATTAACAGAACTTGCTTTGAAATAATCTGCTCTTCTGGTCTCTTTTCTCAGTCCACAACTTGAAGTGCGAGGTGTGTGGAGCTCAGTTCGAGACGCGGCGGGGACTGTCCAGCCACGCCCGCTCTCACCTGCGCCAGCTGGGCATCAGAGTGTCGGAAAGCAGCGGCGCACCCATCGACCTCCTCTACCAGATCGCCAAGGAGCGCAACATAGACGGCCAAACAAGCTCACCTCTTCTGGAGCCCCATTCAGCCAAGAACTCCTCCCCGTCTGCTCCTCGGAAAGATGAGGATTTAGAAGACATGGACTTAGACGAGAAACCCATCCCTCTCTCCATCCTGGCCAAAGCGGTGAAAGCAGTGCCACCCTCCTCCTCCTCCTCCACGCCTGCACCTTCTCCTGTTGCCTCTCCAGCTCCGCCTCACTCCGGCTCCCCCTCCTCAGTAGTGAGGAAAGCCCCCATTTCCTCTCTGCTGCCCGTGTCTTCCCCCTTGCGCTCCCCGGAGCACAAGGTTGGGGGAATGAAAAGCTTGACCTCGAACCTCTCCGCCCCATCCAACCTCACAACAACCAAACCCCTCTGGGCCCCGCAGGAGAATGATGCACCTCTCAACCTCAGTAAGTGCCACTGCCTTCACTTAAGTCTCTGATTACTTTGTTCAAAGTTACTCTGTTCGCTGTTTTTATGAGTCTTACTTTAGTTATTCCGTCTTCATGTGCAGCACTGGAGGTGGACCCAACCAAGGACATTGTTTGTCAGCTGTGTGGCGCCTGGTTCGAGACCCGGAAAGGCCTCTCCAGCCACGCACGAGCCCACCTGCGGCACTTCGGGGTGGAGTACTCTGAATCCAAGGGCTCTCCCATCGACCTCCTGAACCAGCTCATGGATACTGACGAGTTCAAGCACAAAGCCAGTGCTCTGGAGCTGGACAGCCACACAGAACCGCGGGGCCTCACGACCACGCTCTCCTCCCCGAAGCAGTCGTCCATGCTGAGCCTCTCCTCCTCCTCCTCTTCATCCCTCCTCTATAAGGTGACCACAGCTGGGGCGGGGTCGACATCCAAAGCTACCTCTTCCTCTGCCTCATCTTTACTTGGCCCACCTGCCAAGCGTATTAAGTCTTCTTCCATGCGGGTCTTCCGCCTGAGTAGCGGGGAGCTCATGGCCCTTCCACACAGTGAGTGTTGATGGTACCCTCCGGACTGTTGTGTCACATGTTAAATCCTTCACACAAAGTGGGCTTTATTTGTAATCTCTTTTACCACTGAGTATATTTCTCTTCACTTCTCTATCCCTACAGGTGAACCTCCAAAGGAAATAGGCTGCGAGTTCTGCGGGGAATATTTTGAGAACCGCAAAGGCCTCTCCAGCCACGCCCGCTCCCACCTTCGCCAGATGGGCATTACCGAGTGGTCGGTCAACGGCTCGCCAATCGACACCCTGAGGGAGATCATCACAAGACGGGGCCTGCCTTGCGCTCTTCCTCTGAAACCTCTCAAAACCCCACCTCCGTCCTCTCCGGGACCTCCTCGATCACCTCTGTCGACCTCCTCCTCTCCCTCGGCCACCCTCCTCAGTCGTCTCCCCTTCGCCTTCGCCCGCCCCTCCAGCCCTCCTCAGCCCGCGGTGTCCAAGTCAAGCTCAGCTCCACCGATGGCCTCTAGCGGGCTGATCCTCAAGTTGAAGCCTGAGCCGGTGCAGCTGGAGGTCACCACGCCTGGAGCTGTGGGGAGACCTGTCGGCTTTTCTGGCGAACCTCTCAACTGGAGCAGCTCTGACAGCGTTCTCCCCCTCAACCTGGGTAATTTGAACCCAAAGTTTTGTCTCCAAGGCATATTTATAAATGTAAAGGAATAGACATTTTGGGAAATACACTTATTTATTTTTACTTTATTTTTGCAGAGTGTTAGATGAGGATATTGATACTACAAAATAAACATTTTAAAGCAGCTGCAACAAACTTTAAATTTTTCTTAATTCTCAGCAGAGAGAGAGCTTCTCCTCGGCAAACATTAGAAAAAAATATGATAATGTGACCTGGAAGTTAGAATCCGAACTGGTGACACACATTAAGAATAACTGCAGTAATTATTTAGAAATGGCTAATGTTCTTGCTGATGGTCTCCTTTGTTTATGTAGGTCTTACAGAGGCATCAGTAGTTTCGAAACCATTTTTAGATTACCCACCTTCAAGCTATGAGCTTGTGGCTAAACGCACAGTAATTATGAGGAACTACTTGCAGCTGTGGATGTGGTTTAGGTGAGATGCCCAGTGAGAGAAGCGACTGTTTGAAAAGGGTTAGGCTCCTCAAGTGGTTAATGCAGCTGCTGTAGCATCAGTTATATCAGAACCGGAGAGTATATTTCATTGAAAGAATCTCCTGCTCGGCATTGGTAAAAGATGGGGCCTCACTGGTGGTGCTCATGTGCTACTGTTGATCTGATTGGTTGAAGTTAGCCCCTGACAGACGGTGATGGACATATGGTCTATACAATCACCTGCTAAGGATTTTTTGATAGTGTCTGCTGTCTTCTGAACAGTTTTCTAAGGGCGACTTCCCAGGTGGTTCTGTGGAACAAAACCATCTGGCGTGTCAGGTTAGTTTTACAGGGCGGATTGTGTTTCTGTTTCTTGCCTTGGCCTGGAGCAAGTTGTCATTTTTACAAACGAGATGTAATGTGTCAATTAGTGAGCTTTAGAGATGCCAATGGATGGATTTTGTCACTGTCTGACACAGTCAGGCTGGCGATTACCTGTGTCCATTCTGTATGCTGAGCTAAAACAGCCAGCTGTTGGCTGTAGCTTCATACGTACTGTACAGACAGGACAGTCTTATCAACAGTCCCCCATGGGAGAGCACAGGGGGCACCTGCGGTTCAGAGAGTTTGGGTGTTTCAGGCTACCAGTCTACTAAATACCGCAAATCTCCTCTCAGTCTCAGTATCATGTAACTGTCAACTTGCAAAACATATTCACAAATCCAACAGCAGATATTCCTTTACAAGTCATAGTAAATTATTCAGTGGATAATTCTCTAAAAGTCTGCTATAATACAACGCATATTGGCATTAAAGCAGTAATACTTACACTGTTATTACTTCCTTTGTTCTAAGCAGGATCCTTGAAATAATCGTTGACTTCCCCCTCTGGTCTCTCTGTAGCCATGTCTCATGAAGCGGAGCCTACCAGAGATATTCGCTGCGAGTTCTGCGGGGAATACTTTGAGAACCGCAAAGGTCTCTCCAGCCACGCCCGCTCCCACCTGCGCCAGATGGGCATTACTGAGTGGTCTGTCAACGGCTCGCCAATCGACACCCTGAGGGAGGTGATGCACAAGAGAGGGACAGGCGGCTCCTCTCACTCAGACCAGGGAGTGAAGAAGGAGTCGAGCCAGGGAGCCAACAGTCCCCTATGGGAGAGCACCGGCGGTTCAGAGGGTTTGGGTGTTTCAGGCTACCATTCCACTAAATACCGCAAATCTCCTCTCAGTCTGCTGCAGTCAGGGTCCAGGCTCCATAAGCAGGGCCTCGGGTCCATGGGCACATCTGCCACCCCACCTGCAGGGAAGTACTTCAGGATGTCCCCACTGGGGAAGAGGCCTCTGTCTGAGGACGGCCAATCAGTGGAGACTGGCCACTCACCGCCACATCAGCTCAAGACTTTCTCACCTCTGCCGCAGGATTTCTCCTTCAAAAGGAAACCTTCCCCAGACAAGCCTGGACACCAGGGTGAGTCACTGTTAGGTTTTTTGTTTCTCGATTATACTAATCGTTATTCTGTTCACTGTCCTTCTTTCCTGTATGTTTCAGATCCCAGTTGTGAGCTGTGTGGCTTCTACTTTGAGAATCGTAAGGCTCTTGCCAGCCACGCGCGAGCTCACCTGAGGCAGTTTGGTGTCACGGAGTGGAGTGTGAATGGGTCCCCCATCGAGACGCTTAGCGCGTGGATGCGCAGCAGGCCGCAGAAGGTGTTGGAGATGCATCGAAGCTACATGCAGGGCAGCCGCTCCACCCTCAAGAAGGTGAGGAGAGGCGGACAGTCTTAATGCTGGTAATTCATTTTAGTATAATAACGCAGGTCAGTGCAGTGAAGGCTCTCGGACTTTATCTTTGGCCTCTGACACTTCAGCAAAGTCTATTGTTGCAACTGTGGAGGCTTTTTTTCCTCAGAGGAAAAATGTGAAGTATCAGTAGAAGAAGCTGTACCTCCCACTAAGCGAAGCAGCTATACAATCCAAGATCATAACCTACTGTGCTACTTTTCTGACGCTCTCACTTTGCTCCCGGTTTCTTTGAATAGGCGTCATGCGTGGAGATCTAACACGCCTCAGCTGGTGGCTCGACAGACATTTTGTGTCTTGGAAAGCTTCAGACGTGTTGTCTAACAGCTTTGAGCCTTACTGTAGATCCTGTTTCTTTACACCCAGCAAAAATCACAGTGGGGACAGATGCCAGAACAACTCAGCTATTGACTTGATAGTTGCCATAGTAACCAGGGTGCCTGGCAGCTTATGTTTCATCCTCAGATAAATTATGGCATGCTGTTGATAGAAGAAAACGTACGCTTTTTTTTTTTTTTTTTTTTTTTCTCCCTCCTGAATTAGTTTCTGGTGCATTTGCGTCACTGTCACACCTTCTCCCTGAGCTGTGATGTGACACACATACAGAATGGATCACCTTTTTAAACGTCCTTGTAATCAGATTGTAAAGGTTTTTTTTCATACTGGAGAAATGAATTTTTACTGTTGGGCCTGTATCGAAGGAGCAAATAGTCACTCATTGCATGAGACTTACCATAGAGACCCTCAATTGATCAGTAGATTGTGATAGGTATTTTTGTGGTTACCTGTAGGGGATTTCATTACATATGGCACAAACCTCTGCTTGAACTCAAGGACAAAGTGATGTGATTGTAGTGGTCAAAGGTCACTGTGACCCCACAAAACACTCAAGAATTCATGGGTTAATTATGACAACAATCAGGGACAGAGGTGTAGGATGAGCCCATATTTTATATTTGGTTAGGCTGCTGCAGTGCATAATCTAGAGATTCGGAGTCTCGCCTATTTTTACTGTGACATGTGCGTAGTTCTTGGCAGAAATAGACCTGAAAAAATTGTATCGACATCTTACCAGCGTTTGACTCCAGTTTTAATGTCTGTATCTGTACAATATGTCTCAGACAGGAAGAGAATACACACAACAGGTGAAGGGCAGGTTTTTCTTTCTCTCCCTCTCTTTCCCCCTCCCACTTTCTTGCTCTTTAAACAAGGGTAAAGGAAATCACACTTTCATATTTATTTATAATTATCAAAGGCACACTCCATGTAAACAGATGGGGCAGGCAGGTGGCACGCTGTAACGCTGCCTATGTGGACACACAGGCAGGTGAGCCGCAGCAGCTCAGCAATGCAGCCGCCACACACTGCACAGGCATCCAGAAAAATGGGGGAAAATGTCATCATAATATCTCATAGTCCTCTGGTAACGTCTTCGATTGTCTTGTTTTTTCTGATTAACTGTCAACCTACCCAAAGATATTCAACCTTCAGTTGTAGCTGCAATAATTAGTCAATGACAGAAAATGAATCGCAAACTATTTTGATAATCGATTTAATGTGAAACATTGGCTGGCTCCAGCTTCTTGCATGTAAGGATTTGCTGCTTTTCTTAGTCATTTATGAAAGTAAATGTAGGTTTTGGTGTATTGGTTGGACAAAAGAAGCAAATTAAAGCCGCTTCAATTTGGCCATTTATTACGATTATTCGCATTTTACAGAGTGAACCCTGAAAATAATCAGCGGATTATTCAGTAATGAAAATGATCGCTGATTGCACCCTTCCAATGATAGAGAACAGAGAACAAGAGAAATGATCCACAATTATAAGCTGAAGCTCTTGTGAGCTGCGACCCTTATATACAGTAGTTGAAACTGCATATAGTGTAGTATTCATAGTTACATCACAGGCAATAAACATGTGTATTAACACCCTAAAATTGGAATAAAACATTAGAAATGATGAGTTAGTGAAGTGAGTAATCTGAGAAATGTCTACTTGGGTTAATGTTTATTGAAGAAGCCACAGCATTTAAACAGTCCTTAACGGCCTGCACGCCCTCTCAGGTGTTTTTATTTTCAAATGCACCCCATGGCCTTCATCAGCAGATGAAACTTAAATAGCTTTACTTATAACTATTATAACTATCATTTTTATTCACTAATTATTACCAGAAATTACGGCTAATGACAGAGAATGGCTAGTAAGTGGCCTTTCAGCCCATCCATTCACTCTCTAAAGCAGCTCACTGATACAATGACTTAAAGCACAAAACCAGCATGTAAAGATCCCTTAATTGCCAAGCTGTCAGCTCCTAATTGGGCTAATAATTAGTGCTTTAATAATGACAGGGGCACTTGAGAGTTTAACAGTTATGAATGTATACAGTATGTTAAAACAGGGACTGTAGTAATTGCAAAACAATTATAATAGACTAATTAGAATAGACTAGCTGCCTAATTGCTGATCAGGATCTAGACATTTTCAGTTCCAATGTAAATGCCTTGATTAACAGCCACAACTACTTACCTACATATCATTTAAATAGTGTGGTACCTTTGTGAACTCCTTATTGCATTAAAGGATTAGATTGACATACTTGTTTTGTATCAAAAACTTTTCAAATGGCAGCTAATTAACCTCATATTTTCAAAATGTAGTCAATAAAGCAGTTAATTAAAAAGGCCCTTTTTTAAGAATACAATAATATAATATTTACCTTGTCAAAATTCTTTGTGCAGCAAATTAAAGTAATATTTTTGACATTAAAAGCCATTTATTTGATTCTCGCAAATGCTTAGATGAGAGGATCATTCCCCTCACGTCACTGCGTCGGGGTAGAAATAATCTGCCATGTAACCCCCTGTTACACCAATGTGTTATTTGTTAACAGAGCCGGGCTAATGGTTTCCCTCTGTTTCCAGTCATTTTGCTAAACTAAGCTAACCAGCTTCTGGAAGTTGCTTCATATTTACCTGACAGACGTATCAATCTGCTCATTAACTCTCAGCATATAAGCGTAAGTCCCAAAATATTAGGAAAAGAGATGACTGGTAGGTCTGTATAATGCAGTGTGGATCAAAAATGTGTCAGGTGCACTTCGAAAAAGGTGAAACAACAAACTACTTCAAACAAGAAGGCAATCCAGACACTCCAAAAATCAGGAAATGTAACAAACAAGGACAGAAATAGTAAAAAGCCTTGGTAATTGCACCAGGACACAGCAGCTCAAGCGCTGATATAACGCTGATTAGAAAACTCATCTCTGTCCTTCTTCCAGAAGAGCAGCTCACCCCTCACTGCGTCAACGGATTCTGATCATATCCTCCCCATCTCACCGCAGAAGGCCTCCTCTTCCTCCTCCTCCTCCTCCACCTCCTCCCAGTGGTCTTCGTCTTTGGCCGTAAGCCTGGTGCGACCGCTGAGCCGCGAGGTTAGCCAGGGCTCTTCCAAGACCTCTGAGGGCGAAGCTGGTACCAGTCCACTGACCGCTCCCTTCAGGCCCGGCCGCAGCAGTCCCAGCCTCTCGCGACTCGCTGGAGGCCTCCCGCTTCAAGCACAGGTGGCGCGCAGTGAGCTTAATGTCCGCCTGCCCAGAGGTACGTCAGGATACAGCATATGTTCTTGCTTTCATGTGCTCAGTCAGGGACATATGCCTGCATGTATCGTACACATCGTACATTGTCAGCTGAATTAATCTTTTTTTAATCACTGCTAATGTAACTCTGTGTTGTGTGAGGCAACGACTGACACAGGCATCAATTCCTGTGTGGACTTTTAAGTACCTGGTCAACCAACATGGAAACCAACTGGTCAGTCACATGAGCACAGCAATCTCTAGGCACTGCTCTATGGAAAAATGTTATCTTGGCCTACTAGCTAATTAAGCTAGCTATAAGTATTTTGTCAAAATATAACCATTTGACGAAAGATGTCAAACTTTGTACATTCTTAAGGCTAATAGGCTGTTTTAAGCCAATTACCAATTTAGCTTTATGCTAACCCTGTAGCTGTAGGGACGGTCGGTGCACTACATGCCTATTCAATAGATTATCATGAGGTTTTGAATAAACATTAAAGGAGACCAATTGCTTTTTTCGCCTTTTTCCTTTCCTTCAGTGTTTTATATATGTTTATCTATGGGAGCTCCTCTCTCACCCAGAAAACACTGCTACTGAAGTGCCGGAAATGCCTCGTCAGAAGTCCCGCCTTAAATTTTGTGACTTCTTGACATCACACTAACGTCACCATGTCATATATTTGCATAATTTATGCCTTACGGCTAGTTTAACACATAAGAATTGATTTAGCACAGCTGCTCTGTTGTTATTAGCTGTGCTGGCTCAGGCATGTGTGAGCTGACCAATCAGAGCAGACTGGGTATTTGGGAGGGGGCCTTAAAGAGACAGGAGCTAAAACAGAGCATTTCAGACAGAGGGGGAATACAGTGCTGCAGCACTTGACAGTATGAGGGACTGGTGTGTTTTTGAGCACTAAAACATGTAAACCTGATCTAGTAGTAGCCCAAAAATAAAACTATGAACCTGAAAATTAGCAAAATGTCTCCTTTAATCTCCCCGGAAGATGAATCCCATCGATTTTTCCTTTAGCACCACCACGTCGATATTTGCGGTTTTGAGTGAAATCTTGTCAGATAGATTGCTGTGAAATTTGGTTAATACATTTATGTCCCCTCTGGATGAAATGTAGCATCTTTGCAAACGTTAGCATGCTGAGACACTATACTAAGATGGTAACCACATTGTCTATTGTGAGCATGTTAGCATCAAAAAGTCACTAACATGACTGCAGGTTTTGAAAACAGGCGACCAACACAACAGCAGGGAAAATGTGAGAAACTGCACTTGAGATGTTAGACAAATGAAAAGAGTCTGTTGTACTAAAAGAAAAACAAAACACTGAAAGCTGTGTGGTTTAATCAGGGGAAATGAATGAAATGTTAGGAAGAGAGCCACATCACTGTGCTAGCCTTCACTGACAGTAAGTTGCCTTTTATCCTTTATTTTTTTGACATTGACTTGACTTGCATTATTTATTTATTTCATGCCTTTGAAGAGCAGTGAAAGCGCCAC
Organism: Pagrus pagrus; assembly: GCF_965226575.1. NCBI lineage: Eukaryota > Metazoa > Chordata > Actinopteri > Spariformes > Sparidae > Pagrus > Pagrus pagrus. The sequence goes on from NC_140197.1 coordinate 10,324,920, forward strand.
ATTTTTACATCACGTGCGTTGAAGAGTGTTCTTACAAAATTAACCTTGCAGGCACAAAATGTTCTGAAAGAAATCTGAAAAAGCATTTTATGGTGCAGCTCCATTTTGCACTAACCTCCTCCCCCTCCTCTTGTTAAGGTTTTGAGCGTCGGCCCTTGAAGCACCCGTCTTTTCCAGATGGAGCAGAGAGGGACAGCGGCCCTCCTAAGCCCCCCCGCACAGGCACCGTCCCAGCCCTGGTGCCCAAACCTCCCTCCTACCCACTGGTCAAACTGGTGGGCAAGTTCTACACCCTGAAGTGCCGGTGAGTGCAACCTGTGTGTGTTGGAGCGGGGCTTCCCAGCGCCCATGAGAAAATGTTCCGGGCTCTTAACAGGAGATATTTTGAGACGGCAGCTTTAATAGAACTGTCTGGCTAAATTTTAGATAGTCCCATAATCCCTGAGCAGCAATCCCCACCCCCACCCCCTGCTGAGCACTACTCCACTTTTAGTTGCTAATGCACTATTTTGAGAGTAGTGAATCATTTGGGATTTTCAGGCAATAAGTTCTGATATAACTGTGGTAGGAAAGTTTAAACAGAACCTGCTGCTCCCACAGGGGGGAATTTAACGCCATCAGTTTGTGTTTTATTGCCTTGTGTTAAAACTTAGCTGAGGCCACAGTAGATGTAGATAACTGGTCGTGTTCGTCTGCATAATTCTCGGCTTCAATGTGTGTTTCTGTCTCCGTCAGGTTCTGCGAGGTGGAGTTTCACGGTCCGCTGTCGGTGCAGGAGGACTGGATCAGACACCTCCAGCAGCACATCCTCAAGATGAACTACAACAAGCCTGCTGCTCCCAAAGCAGCCTCTGCTGATGACCCAGCCCCGGTCCAAGCCTCCACCTCTACCTCTAGTACCACCTCTACCACACCTGTCCTCACCTCCACCCCGACCCGCACCACAGCTCCCAACAGCCGCTCCCCTACGCCTCCAGCTGAGCGTGCTCCGCCTGTCACTGCCACAGAGATAGTAAAAGTCTCAGAGGAGCAGCCCACCCCACCTCCAGCTTCTCTTGCCCTCCCCACCCAGACAGTGTAGGCTCCGATTCATCACTGTCGTTTGACCCCTTTTAGTTTTTCCTGCCTTTACAGTTTCTTTTCGTCCATCCGTTTCTTTCCTTTGGCCTTCACAAAGTGTTGTTGAGGAGGAGTGTTTCCCCTCCAAAGAGCCCTATGAGCACCTTCGAAGCAGCTTTCTAGACTGTTACCATGGGAACGAAGCTCTCCCGGCTTATCTGTGCACCGGGGACGGATGATTGTTGGAAGTGTCCAAGGTTATGAGGAGAGATGAACCGATGTTTTGTGTTTGCCTTGTTCATATTGAATGTCCAGGTGATGACGTGGACCGTTGCTGTACCTCTCCCCACATTCACCGGGTGATTTAGAGGTTTATGTAGCCCTTTAGCAAACTCCAACTTCCCACCTTTCCCCCTGTCTACTACAGTTTTGCCCCACCCTCTCCCCTTATGAGCAGTGCGTTACTGAGACCTGTGAGACTTTGACCATTTCTATCAGCATGCTGGTAGCGCTGGCCTCAGCCTCTCACCTAAAGGTCCTGACTGAGATTAAAAGACATTTATAATCATGCTAGTCTTGTGATCAAGGCTTCAAACGTGTGGTAACACTAAGTGTTAAAAGAGGCACTTTCAATGCTGACATTGTCACTGAGCACTTACTCAAGCGCACATTTTAAAATGGGCGTAATCTGACAAAGACTAATTCCGATTGGTTAAAGGAGCAAGAAGTGGAAGCACACCCAAAAAGGGAAAATCCCCCTAGTTAACTTTATAATGTAATACTGACCCCAAAACATACATTTTGTTTGAATGTAGCTTAAAGCACTTACTAAAAGCATATATGCACACACTCATACACAATCAAACATGCCCCATGTTACAATACCGTTGGTTTTCATGATGTTACAACTACTCCACACTCTGCTGTGTTCAGCACATAGGGCTGCTGTTGTGTCCAAGACACAGTTTCTTTTTAAATGGCCAGTGTGTAGGACTTAGTGGCATCTAGCTGGGCGGTCGAAGATTACAACCAACTGAATACCCCTCAAATCACCTCTCTCTTCGAAGTGTGAAGGAGCACCTATGATGGCTTCTAAAAATATGTAAACCACGAAAGCCCCTCTCCAGAGTCAACGTTTGGTTTTGTCCATTCTGGGCTACTGTAGAAACATGGCGGTGCAACATGGTGGACATTCAGTAGATATAAAAGGCTCATTCACAGGTAATAAAACACAACAATTCTTACCCAGCGAACATTAGGACATGAATGAAAGTTCTTTGAACATCCAATCACAACGTCCCATCATGGCTCAAAAGTAGTTAAAAATTGTAAGTTGTGCCAAGTTGGACATCCCGGCAATATCGAAATATGATGTTACCATGAACAGGCTTAATCAGCTGTTCTGCTAAAGTTAATGTACACATTCAGCAGCTTCACACACCTTTTAAAACTGAAAATAGTAACTCCTGTTAAAATGATGACACAGGAATATAACTTACATGTAGATAAACTTTAATGTATAAATGTGTTTTTTATATTTATAAAATGGACGTCATCTTTATACGTGGAGTGGATGTCACAGTTTGGACATCCATTTCACAACCAGATACATCGTCAGTCAAACAAAGGCACATGCATTTGCTTTTTTCATGCCAATAATATGATGAATGTGTCCTGGTTTGTAAGAGAAGGTCTGACTGGACCATCAGACGGGGACCATTTGTGGCCAGGGACACGACGTCTCCATCTTACCAATGTTTGCTGGGTTGTTTTCAGGTGATTATACACTAATGAAAATATAATAATGAATATTATATTCAGTACCTGCCAGTAGATGCCCCTAAATCCTCCACAGTGGACCTTTTTAATCTCCCTGTCTGGATTGGAGAAGCAGGGCCATCGAAAACATTCAAGGTTACACATTTCAACTTGTTCTTGCCTTTCTCGACCCAAATCATTATTTATTTATTATTATGCATCTGAATGTGGTAAGCTAGGTCATTCTAAAGCTAAAGTAGAATGTTTGAAACTAGGTCAGAGCTGCACTTTTACACAGGTGCACAATGTGTGTGTGTGTGTGTGTGTGTGTGTGTGCGTGCGTGTGCGTGTGGTAGTTTGTATGTTTGTGTACATGCATAGCAAATGTGCATTTGTTTCCCATTTTAAAGAGCCAGACAGAAGTAAAACTGCTTGATTGGAAGACGCCTCCTTCGCTCAGAGTGAGCTAAGTGTGGGAGCCTGTCTGTAGGTAGTCTGATCAGGACTTTAATGCATCCGTTCACGTGTTAGGATGTGCCAAAGAGTCTGTTTACTTCCTTGTCTCGCCTCTCGAAGAGCTGTTTACATTGGACCTGATGGTGGAGGAAACTCTGCACAGCTATCGAGTTCTCCAAGGCTCCACACTGAAACAATGGACTGAACCGGCGGTGATCTGCATCCACTACCTGCACCGCCGAGTTCCCACCGGTTTGAAAGACTCGGGCTCCTGGAGCGGCTTCACGGGACTCATGTCGTTACTGTAGGGTTTAGATTACTCCAATTAAACATGAACACAAACCAAACCTGATTTTCACGCAGGGCTCATGAGAACTATCAGCCCCCTCGGTCCAAACACAGAAGCACGTCCGACCTCCTGGTGGGCTCCTGAGGCTGAAGTCTTTGCTTCAGAGTGTGTTCATATCAACCCACAACTGAAGCAATTACTGAAGGGTCCATGTAGGCTGACGACCTTTTAAAGTTGGTTGCCCATGTTGCAAACATGACTGTTTGATCCAAACCCTTTTATGGAGTATAGATACATACTATATAACTACATGTACTTAAGAAGCTGTTGATGCTAGTAGAGCTATCAGCAGTTCTATTAGCAAGGTAGTTAAAAAAATAAGTGATCTTAATTCCTCTATCGTGATTTGATTTAAACCTTTGATGCTATGTATTTTTTATTGCTCTGTGCATTTCTGTATTTGCAGTCCTGCAAGGTGAATCTTAGAGTATTTTTTATTTTTATCTGTTAGTCTCTCTCCAAGCTGAAACTTTTGGTGCTGGTGAGATTGTTGCAGGGTCGGGAGGGAGGTGGCGAGTGACTGAACGCGAGGAACAAAACATTTTAGTGTGATTGTCACGTCCTGGCATCAAAGGACTCTAATAAGGAGGCCTTAAAGGGGACCACTTTGCACGGTGAGATGTGATCCTCTCTCTGCTTTCACAGGGTAATGGATGCTGCAGCCTGTTGCAGGTGTGTGGCTGCGTTGCTGTGTTAAAGCGTGAATCAGAGGCCGGTGCGTTACCCTTTTAAGATTAACTGACTAAGCCTCAGCTGGTGTAACTGGCTGTTTTGTGTGTGTGTGTGTGTGTGTGAATGTATGTGTGTGTGAATGAATGTGTTAAAAGACAGTGAGATGAGGATGATGATGATTAAGAAGAAGAAGATGCAGTTGAAGAAAGAACTGTACTGTACACAAAGGGTTAAGTTTTAAGTGAATCAACTCCAGAACAAACAATAAATGTGATTTCAATTTCAGACTTTTCTTCCTTTATTGTGACATCACAGAGCATCTTCCTTCTCTGCACTCTGGTCTGGTAACAAGCTGGCGTCCGGTTGTCCAAAGTTCTGTGGTTGTACTGGGTTTTGGCCACTAGGGGGAGGTACAATATTAAGCTTAACATTTGAGACATGGTTAATCCAAGCACATCCAACTAGACTGCAGGGAAAAACAGGATAGTTAGGAACTTAATTGACCACAATGTGGAAATACTTTTTGGCTGAAGAACATGCATCTAAAAACAAAACGACGCAGTTAATGTCAGACGGTCATAAAAGACGTGGATTAAGAGCTTTAGTGTTGCGCTTGGAAACAGAAGTTGACAAAACAATGTAACTCAGTTGCTGCTGGAGCTTTTGAGCCCAACAGGACTGAGAAACTCATAAAGTGCTTGGGAGAAAAAATTATGTTACATTTAAACATCCACATTTCCATAAGAACGACACTGAACATGCTGATGAAGATCATGTGATATGACTGAAAGCCCCAGAACAGCTGCTCAATGGACATTATGCTGAGATTTATAAGAAAGTATTGGAATATTTCTCATTGTTTTAATTTTTTGTACAACAGATGGTCACTTACAATGTTTAGTCACATACAGTATTACCTCTAGAGGGGATGACAACATGACATTTTCTCAAGAGCAGTTCCTGAGGGGGGCAGTGCTGCAACTCTGCTCACAAATACTCTGCCAGCTGAGCAAAATTACATGGCTTCATTTGCTACTGCAAACACTGGTTAATAATACTGTACTACTGGGAGCTTACATAATGATTGAGCTGTAATTAAGTGCAGAGAAAAAAGACGATTATATATGGAGTTCAGCCACCGCTGACAGACTCAGATTCCCACACACGTACTATATCACCTGCATCATGGGCCACTGCTGAAGTGTTTTTATTGTGTGTTATTAGTGTAACTGAAGTGATATAGGTGTGATTACAGTTATTTATTGGAGGGAGAAGGGGGGTAATGTAATGTGAGGGGAGAGCAACCTTTAACTTTACGTTTTGGTTTGACTCACTGCTCTCATTACATCATTCATTTACTTTTCAGCAAAAAAACCCACTGTAAGCTACCTGTCTAGCACCAGAGGGCCTACAGACAATGTTGGTTAGCAGCAAAATGACAGATATTGGTTGTCAGGAATTGTTTTAGCGTGAACTTACATTCATCAGGTGGTCATAACGTGACTTTAAATGAATGCTAATGCTGACCTGTGAGTGCTGGATGTAAAAATAGGCAAAAATCAACTAATTCAGGTTTAACTGTGCAAGGAGATATTATTTGTGTGGCTGTATAGTCTTTAAATGTCAGATAATCACAGTTCCTGGATGTGTGTCACTCCTTATTATTCTCATGAAATCCAGTAATTGTGGAAGTCTGCAAATTGGCATGTGTCTCAAAAGTTGCTGTGAAAAAAAAAAAAAAAAAAAGCTCTTTGTTTTTGTTTAATTCAAGTGCTCTTGCCTCACACACGACTGCAGGGGATTTACGCTGTGGTTAAAATATGTCCAGTCTGTTTCAATGTCCCCCCGCAGAGACTCGGCCAACAAGCGCCGTACCATCCTCATACTTTTGTGAGCAAACATAACACAGGTGGCTTGTGATGCACCTGTGTTTACAGTAATCGTCTGTTCCCCCCTGACAGTCCTTGTGGTCTGTTGGACGGGAAGTCTCTGATCCACAGAATGAGAGCACGGTTGAGTCAAAGAGCCTTTTTCATTTGAATTAAAAGCCGGTGAACACAATTGTAGAATAATGTGTAGTCTGTTGGACACGTCTGCTTTAAATAATTTTTTGATGAGGATGTGTGGTCTTAACGGATGACTTAACTGTAACTTTATTCCTCTGTTATTTCAATATTCTCCATCTGCTGCTCATTGATCGACATGCCTTTATACACCCCATTACAGTTTCTGCATACTTTTGTCTGCCTCTTGTCACCACTTCAGATTAGAAAGCTAACCATTTAGTCTCAGGCGGAGGAGAACAGCTACACTGTCTTTCCTGTCGTCATAAAGAAAGACTGATTAAAGGTTTTCAGTTTTTCTTCCCACTGCTATTTTTCTATCATCAGGTTGCTGTAATACATCTTTGTGTACTTTCACTCCTGTCAACCATCGCTTATAATTGAATACATTGTGATCTCGTTGATCTGCTCTGTACATGCGACATCTATTGCACGTCTGTCCGTCCTGGGAGAGGGATCCCTCCTCTGTGGCTCTCCCTGAGGTTTCTTCCGCATTTTTTCCCTGTTAAAAGGGCCTTTTTTGGGGCAAGTTTTTCCTCACTCGAATCGAGGGTCGAAGGACAGAGGGTGTCGTCTCTGTACAGATTGTAAAGCCCTCTGAGGCAAACTGTGATTTGTGAATTTGGGCTATACAAATAAAATTTGATTTGATTTGATTTGATTTGAAGGATTAGAAAAACTTTCCAGTGACTTATGTATAGGTATTTTGAGATGAATACGGAGGTTAATAACACGCAAAGTTGTTCTTTTTTGGGCTGTTTGTAGTCAGCTGTAACACATTTTTAAGTTGATATGACAAGCAACTGCCGAGTTTCCCATCCAGCAGAAATGGATTATCATTTGTTTGAAGTGTTTCTGGCCATTTGATGTATGTAAGTGCAGTATTCATATTCATATACCTTTAGCTCTGATTTGATCTCCCCTCCTGAGAGAAATATCTGGCTTATTTGCTGCTAAATGTTTAACTGTGTTCACCAGCTAGTCACTAACTGTGTCTGTCTGTTGTTTAGGCAGGTAGTACAATGGGTTTTTAGAGCGTTTTTGCAAAAAATGTCTGAAAAGACTACCAGAGCGGCGACAGTGAACCTAAACGGTAAAGCTGTGGGACGAAAAACCAAAGCAATTAGCTTAGATGTAGCTAAAAAGCTCTGTAGAGCTGATTGATAGTGCAGAGCTGGGTAATAACTATCTGTGTTGTCATGTCAAGTAGCCAAGTTGTCATGTTATCCATTGTTAATAAAAGAATATAAATTATAGCTGCTTTAAGTTCAGATTTAATGTGTGAGAAAGAAAGATCGTCCCTTTAAGAGCGTTTGCTCATAAGCTCAGTGAGGAGACAAATGAACCTGTGTGGCAGAAAGACTTTAATGACTTTACTTCATGTTTTATGACATTAATTCTCCAACCCTGAAACCCAGGACAACACTTCCTAGATCAATTCTTATTACCTGGCTCATGTCTTCAAGTAACGGCAATAATCCCGACCAATGATGAGGTTCATGACTTCTCCATTATTGGCTCCACAGTGATGTATGTTTGAGGACCTATGCAGTAGCAGTTAATTCCAAGACCTTGTTTTCTTTAGTCTGTATTGATTGATGTCAGTGGGCAAATGAGATCCTTGTGAATTATTAAAGCCAGCATGAGCAAGCTCACCCAAAACACTCCCACCCCCCCGCTTCAGCCCTTCTTCTAGAGCCAATCCTCTAAAACACATGAAACTCTTGCTGGGGAGCTCGGATATATGTTAGCCGCTAGTTTGCGGTGTTCAAGGAGCTCTCTTGCCTTTCCTGTCTAATAAATAAATAACACACCGTTAGTAAGTTACTCCTTACTGCCGTAGGTGTGTGCTTTGTGCTAACTGGGTTAGCTTGGCTCAGGGGTTGTGTGCTTTGTGTAAACGATAGCTGCTGAACAAATCTATTGCTGCTCCAGCTGGTCTGATCTGTGCACTTAGGGTTACTTGGGTTAGCTAGCTGCGAAACAGCAACAGTGTATGCAGCGAATCGTTGTCATCTCTAACCAAATCCAACTCGCTCATGTCTCACTCACCTCTAAGAAAACACCTAACATCATCAGAATGAACGTAAACAGTGGACATGGCTATTGTCAGTACTCACCGCTGTCAAGCTAGCAGGTTAGTATTGGGAAATATCCGCTGCAGTGTCTGTTCTGTTCTTGTGCCACTAACGAGCTAGTAGCTTTAGCAACACATCTGCCCAGCCATGTGGAAGACCTCAGTTATGGGCAATGTGTCAGAGCGTTTGATGTATTGATTTCTGTCAGGAAGAGATTTTCAACAAATACAACAAAAGATGCTTACCAACCCTATCTTTAAAGTGACTTATGTTTTCTGTCAAAATACATTTGACTCACGATCACAGGTTGTTCCTGTCACTGAAAATAACCGGAGGCCTAAAATTCTTTATTCCGCCTTGTTTTACTTGGACATGCAGCTCCTGACCTCATCCAAGTGGACAATGCTGTATTAAGATCCTGAAAACATCTGTGCGGATAACGCTGTTTAATTCCCCTCAGTTCATTCAGTGATGGGAAACTCGCTAAGACAACAGTATGGGGGAGGCTGAAGAGGCCCCACATGAAGAAGAGTTCAAGACCTGAACTGAGGAGGCAGTTCGAGTTACAATAGATTCATTGCTGCAACATCTGTGTACAAGAAACAACTGTTGTGCACCTGAGAGGATTCCTCCAAGAAGTTTTCCAGCATGCTTTTGGAGTTTTAGTTAAATTACGTTCAAAACTCAAAACCCTTTTGCAAATATTTTCATTAAGAGTAATTTGGAAAGTGTTTCAGTGGTTTTCTTTATTGTTAATTCTGCTCTCCAGCGTCAGGGATTGACACAGTGACACATACTTCTTCTTTTCCTGAGATTGTCCAGAGCCGTTCCCATCAAATCTAGAGGACAAATCAAAGGACGGGGTCCTTGGGGTGGGATAACGGTTGGGAATGATTCACGTCTAAATGAGAAGGGGTCACTCACTCATGCTGTAATAAGTTGTTTAGTTTGGACATGAACAAAAGAGAAAAATTACATAACGTGGTGCAGCTGCAGATGTTACACCACCTGCCAATACAGAAACACCTCAAGAACACAAATATCAAGAGGCAGCGCTTTGAATCCAACTGAGAACCAAGGGTGCAAAGAACGTTTAATAACATCAAACTAACTCTAATCTTTAACAACGAGACACAGATGGTAATAATTACGGAGTTATTTATTCTGTATTGTAAATAACTCTCTTGGATTCAGATTCAGATCCAGATTCCAACAAACGGACACAGTATTATGTGTCAAAAATGGAATGTGAAGACACATTTCAGCCAAGCATTTATCTGTTGACATCTGACTCATGCTGCAAACATTTAGAAACAGCAGCATCATAATGCATAAACAAGTCAATCCCAAACTCTTTTGAGGAGTTTTATCACTGCCTGGTTCAAGCTGCAGCCATTTTGTGATGGAATAAATAAGATTCAGATGAAAGCCGGGATTGTATACACCAAAAGATGCTTGAAGTCTGATCAGAAGATGTTTTGCTGGTCATCTTTTGATGAACTAAAGCTTCCCAATTATCATGATGTTCATCTACGTGTGACAGAGTAAGCCGCTCCAGCTGTTTCCTCGGATTCCTCAATCTCTTATCACAGACCCAGCAGGCAGAATAACTACATTAAGCCAATCTTAGATATCTGACCAGTAAGAGGCTACAAATGAAGGGAAAACTGTGAGATGCGTCATAGTTTTCTGAGATATCTTTGAAGCTTCTTCCGAACAGGCTTCTTTACAACCACTGCCCTTAACCTTATTCATTTCCTGATGTCATTCAGCTTGGTATCAAATCTTTTTTTATTTTCCCCCGATGTTCCAACTTTAGATCTGCCAGTCTAAATCTCAAACTATGTGGCGCAACCTCTACCGCTTAGGGCTGAGCCAGTGAAAATGACAAAAAGCAAAGAGCATCACAAGGGTCAATTTATCAAACTCAAAGATTTGAAATAGTGAACCCAAAGATGGCGCCCATTCAGTCTGATGAGAATTGCTCACCTGGCGTATAGGGCAAGAAAGTTCTCGAGCTTCCAGGGTTTACTTCCTGGTTGCGCACAATAGAGTTTCTCCATAGATGTTGCAATGATGTCACAGATTTTTTAATTGCTCATGGAAAATTTTACAAATATTAAACCTCCATGGATCAAAAATTCCTAACTGAGTCATACTCAACCTTGTTTGCAGTTTAACAGATGCCTCTTTTATGATGGTGTTCTTTGGGGAAAATGTTCTTTGGGCTTTTTTGGCTGCAGGGGAATTTTTCGCTGCAATACCGGGAGTGGCCACAGGGCCAGAATGAAAACAAGGCTGAGCGGAGTACTCATATCCAGGTCTATAATATTACTATACTTTGTCAACAAGGAGCCACAGACAACAGCAGAATGACACCAGGAGACAACGTCCACAGACCAACCAAAGGGTTACAACTCCAAAGCATGCACACAGCCGCTAGCAGGCTAACTTTAGCTATCACGCCTGCCCTCAATCAAAGTGCCATTACAGCTTCTACCAAAGCAAAAATGAAGCAACCTTATCTACACATAATACATACACTACTTCACTACCTCAGCAGCTAGTAAAATATTAGTAGTGCTAAAATAATGTGAGCCGAGCTGCCGACGAGTCCTGCTGGAAAACCCTTCCTAGCCAGAGATTTTCAAAAATATGTCCTTCATTTATTAGTTTTCACTTTATTTGTTTAGTTATTGTCAATGCATATGTTTGAAAATGGAGAGTGTGTGTAAAGTATATTTTAATTTCCAGACCAGGTACTCAAAGTAAATGCACTTACTCCTCTTAAACAACTCCTTGAAGTTGCTGACGTTTTTTATTAATTTTCTTGCACAGACACAGTCAACATAATTACCATAGCTAGCCCTGCAGTGTGTGATTCTTTGGTGAGCTGAATTCAACTCCATGTATCCCTGTCTGGAAAAAGGAGATTGGCTTAATGTGAAAACAGATCCCGGACAAGCCCCCACTTCTGTTACGAGAATGGCTGGGCATTGCCTCTTTATTGGCTCATTATGTCTCAGCTGGCAAACAAAAGTGTGTGTGAAAGGCCTGGCGGTGGGTTTGTCGGTCTATGCTCGGGGACAGTTTTGTTCTAGTTTTGTTGCTCGTGGTTGGTCCAAAAAGAAACAAAATAGGGGTGTACAAGTTCTCAGTAAAATACAAATAGGTAAACAGGTGTAGAATCTGAATACTTCTGAGTTCATTAGTAAACCCACAACCATTCAGCCAGAAAAAAGAAGGAAATGAATAATGTGAACCCATTAACAAGAGCCTAGTACTTTACTCTAACGTTCATCTTCATCTTTCAACCACGTCCCTGTTATTTTATTTGCAAAATCCTTCAAGAAGTCCTCAAATGACAACATAATAATAATACTAACTAAATATTTTGATAGGATGAAACATTCTTCTCCAGGTCAAACTGGTTTGAATGCTATAAAAGTTGTATTAATAGTCAGAAGTGGGAAAGTCCTTCATAGGTCAATCCAGTGTGATTAACCAGGCTCTCTCTTCATTTCACATCCATTTTTGGTGTGAGAGTGAGAGATAACCCCACCTTTAAACTGTTTTCTGCTCGCACGCATCCATCGACCCATGTCGAAGGGATTAAGCGTCTGGACTGATGATCCAAATATTTTAATAAATTAATCTGTTTCAGGATACTCTCTGGCCCCCTTTGGGCCTCCTTCATCTTGATACGCTTCCCATTCTTGACATTTGTTTTGAATCTTCAGAGAGGCTAATTCAGAGGGGAACTGAGGGCAAAAACAGGAAAGGTTCATATCTCTCTGTGGAGATTAGATCCGTGGACCCCTGAGGTGCCACATGAAGGTCCCAACTGGACCTATTGTTAGCCTACAAAGTCACACATGAACAACACAAATACCCAGCGCACACACAAAGTTGAGCACAGGGCAGGACATGGGTATTTTGGACATGGGTAGTTTGGGAAAACATTTTTAAAGTAAACAGACTGAAAATAGCAGAACAATACTGTCTGACCATCACAAATAAATCTGAGAAAACATTTCACCTATGAGCTCTCAGCAGTTTCCTATTTCTTTGCAAAATGCAAGAAAAAAAACATAAATCTGCACTTGTTTAACAAGATGTGTCCCACATGTTGAAAATCCATCAGTCTGACATGTCAGTTGAAGCCTCATTCAAGAAGCTATGAGGGGCTTGTTGACAGACGAATGTGATGGATAATAATGAAAGCAAAGCGCTGTTTCAGAGCTGTTCAGACCACCCTGAGACTGCCTGAAGCTCAGTCATGTTAGCACACAGCCTGGAGTCTGACATGGGCCAGCTCTCAGCATTCCCTTCTCTCTGCATACAAACGATGTTCAAGGCTTTGTCAGCAAGATCCACTGACTTAATTTATTAGATGTAACTCATAGTCTAGTGTGCAACTGATATGGGGTTTTAGCCATGCAGGAGACATGGGGATGGTAGTGTCAGTCGGTCAGTCGTCCACTTTCTGTGGAAAGTTAATGTTCTCCACTACCTGATGCTTTGGTAGAAAAAAAAGAAAAAAATCATCCTCACCTCAAGATGAATTGTAACAATTGTGGTAATCACCTCACTTTTCATATAACATTTACAACTAAATAATTGTGCCAGTTAGAAAAGGTGTTGATTAGCAAATGTTAGCATGCTAACACACTAAAGTAAAGGGTGAACATGCTCAACATTACACCTGCTGAACGTTATGTTAGCATTGTCACTGTGAGCAAGCTGACGATAGCTTTTTTGTCAAATCACCAATATGCACGAGTATGTACACTCTCAACCCCATGATGTTGTACATCACAGTCAAACACCTGTCATGACACAAGATGATGAGGATTCAGACTTTGGAGCAATTTCCTGCTCATTATAGAGCTAACTAATAGGTGTATATTACAGGAATATTACAGGAATACATTTCGGACACTTTTATTGACAGTGTTGTATAAAGTGCCCAAAAGTCAAACTGACGTAAAAGTAAAGACAATCGTGTTATAGTATTTTGTCATACTGCTTTTGTCAAAAGGCGCCGCTAGAATCAATAAAAACTTAAAGCTCCTCGTAGCCACTTTAAGTATCAAACACTATTTTTTTGGTAATCAATGTACTTAACTACCAACAGCAATTAAAATATATGTATATTAACATGTATGTTTATATTGTATACAAGTAGCAAAGAAGAATAAAGTAGCAGAAAATGGAAATACTTGATTCATTTACTTAGTTACACTCCATCACTGCTTGTTGGAGTAGCCTAGACTCACCACCTTTATTTTTCTACTTTCATCGCAGACACTTAAAAATAGGCCTGTTCATTGCGTCACCAGTTTCATTCTTGGGTGAGACATCCTATAAAACAGCCTGCAGACTAACACGGGGTGCTCCACCGTCAGCGGCACTGGAAGGAGAAACTCCATGATGTAATACATTACCGGTTTTATATGTATAAGATGCAGATGTGAGTGTGCATTTCTTCACACAGCACATTTTTGTATTACACGGTTCATTTCTACTCTATTAAGACATTTTATAGTGATGATGCAGAACAATCTTGAAGTGGCGATGAAGAAAAACGATTTTGTCGCGCCCCCTTTCTCAACTAATTCAATCATCATTAAAAAAACAGTGTTGGAGTTGAGCTGTGCGCCAGGAAAACTCTTTTCATTAATCTCTCAACATTTGCTCACCATATGTGGTCTACATGGGAGATGTTGTGAGCTTGATGGAGCGAATTTCCAGTTTTTCACTTATTCCGTCTCTGTGTGATGTTTTGGGACACAATTCAAATATTTATGCGTATTGTCATTTACTAATAAAAGAGAGAAAAAAGAAGCTGGTTAACCAGCTGCCAACACATTGAGAGGCCACTTCGAGCCGGGCAAAGATTAGAAGCAAGTTATTATGTGGACGTGTGGGAATGTGAATGTGATGCACAGGGTGAATCCAAGGTTATGTTCAGATTAAAGTGTATATGATGGAAGCAAATAAGCATAATTACTAAAATGTTGACCTATTCCTTTAATTTCATGCATCATTTGTGTCTAAACAGAGCAAGAAGAAGGTCAAGGGGGCTCAAAGAGTTCACCAGCTGCCTTCCTCACATTGTGTGACGCAATTTCAAATGAAGTGTATCTGGGAAGAAACAGGAGAGATATTTTTAGTCGTTGCCCGTCACTATGGACTGATCTGTCACCTCTTGATTTTACCGACTCAGAGGATTGTGAGATGCTGAGCAGATATGGCTTTGCGGTCTGGCGCCGATCCTCCTCATTACGCCTCCAGGACATCATTTATCATCACCGGCTATGTGAGCGGGCCTGCTAGCACACATAGAGATGTAACCCGCAGCTTCTCTGTCTCTGTCTCTGTCCAACCTGACCAACTGAAGACTGATAGCTCCCTGAGATTAAGATTAAGATTGTCTTTATCTATCCCACAACGGGGAAATTCACATGTTACAACAGCTCGAGGTGCAACAGTACAAGTAGAGTCAGAAAAATATGCAAAGAAATATTAAATATTAAATAGAAAATAAATAGAAAAACACAACATATTTACAAAAAACAATAAGATATTTACAAAACCAAACAAGTGGGTGGAAAGTGATTCATGTAGTGCTTGAGTTAAACAGTCTGATGGCTGTGGGGATGAATGATCTGCAGTAGCGCTCCTTCTTACACAGTGGGTGTAAGAGTCTGCTGCTGAAAGAGCTGCTCAAGGCTTCCACATTCTGGTGCAGGCGGTGAGAGGTGTTGTCCATGATTGACGTCAGCTTGGCTGACATCCTCCTCTCACCCACCACCTCTATGGACTCCACTGGACAGTCCAGGACAGAGCTGGCCCTCCTGACCAGTTTGTTCAGTCTCTTCCTGTCCCTCTCCGTGCTGCTACCTCCCCAGCAGACCACTGCATAAAGGAGTGCTGATGCCACCACAGTGTCATAAAATGTTTGTAGCAATGTTCTCTGCACCCCAAAGGACCTCAGTCTCCTCAACAGATGGAGGCGACTTTGGCCCTTCTTGTACAGGGCATCCGTGTTGTCAGTCCAGTCCAGTTTATTGTTTAGGTGAACACCCAGGTATTTGTATTTTGCCACCATCTCTATGTCCAAACCCTGGATGTTCACTGGTGTGATCTGTGGTGTCTTCCCCTGGAAGTTGATCACCATCTCCTTTGTTTTACTGGTGTTTATATGCAGGTGGTTGCATTCACACCAGTTAACAAAGTCGTTGATGACCCCCTATATTCCTGTTTGTTCCCCTCAGACACACACCCACCAGTGGCTGTATCATCGGAGAACTTTTGGAGGTGACAGTTCGCGGTTTTATGCGTGAAGTCTGGTGTGTAGAGGGTTAAAAGGAAGGGAGAGAGCACCATACCCTGAGGGGCCCCCGTACTGCATAGAACCACGTCTGAGACACAGTCATTGAGTCTCACATAATGTGGTCTGAAATAGGGGTGAGGGTTAAATACCTGCTTTCTGTCACTTGCCATGCTCCATTTAGATCAACACTTGTGGCCATATTCCTGTTGAGGTGTACACAAAACTGGTAAGTCTTCTTTAAAACCTTAAACGTAAAAATAAAAAAAATAAAAAAAATAAAAAAATACCTCAGTCTTTTTATTTCTTATCTGCAAATTGATATCATAAACAGTGTCTTCTGAGTCTGTCTGTGTTTGGAGATGGGGGCATTGTTTATTCTGGCCTCATGCTGCATCTGTGACTGCTGCTGAAAACACCACTTTTGTTCACAGAGAAACACGCTACTGTGAAATGTTTGTCTTTTATGTCCCCTGGGAGTAGATATGTTTATAGTGGATATTTTGGAGGCTTAAACAGACTTGACCAAGAAAACAGCCCTAAAATTACGCAGACAGCTTCCTCACTTTGTGCAGATTGTCATGTAAACAGAGCAGAGTGCGGTTCACTCTGCAGTCAGGGACGAGTCTCGGGTTCAGGTGCCCTGATTTTACTGTACGCTCCCAGGAGATGTATCGCGGAAATGAATTTTTTGGGAAAAAGATTTGTCAAAATATTTGACAGTGACCTTCCGGTGGATTTTACAGAGGATTAGCAGAGTAAACAAGCAAAGTGGCTTCCAGAAGGAAGGAAATGGACAGCATGACTGAAATAAAGGACCATAACCCAATGAGAAAATCTGACTTGAGTCCCCACAAATCTTAATAAATGGCTGGGATTTATCCAGAATGCACTTTTGACTAGCATCCCTTAAAATGTCATCAGTGTTAGTTGTTGTGTTGACATCTGAAATAATTTGGCTGCATAGCATCTGATCTTTTCTTCATTATTCACCATAAGAGGCCAACTGCTGGCACAGGCAGAACAGTGCAAAGTGCTCCAGGGTGCAAACAGGGGCACATGCCGGCCAGAACGTTAGATGTGGAGGCAAATGGGCCCTCAATTATGTCTAATTTGATTTCCATCAGGCCACCTAAGAAGCATAGTTTGTATAGTTTGTTGATCCAAGCCCACACAGGGACCTCAACAAAACAAAAAAAAATTGAAGCTCCCTTAAGTGCAATTTATCAGCACATTCACAAGTTACGTTTGGAGCCAATGCTCCTCTTCAGACTTAGTTTAAGTACAGGGATGCCATTTTTAAAAACATTTGCTTCAGTCACATGATTATACAAGTGAAAAATATTTTAAATGTATGATATTGCATTCAGTTACAAATCACACATACATAAATACATATAATATACACATAATACAAGAATATAGATGAACTCCTCGCAGCACAAATGAATAACATCAGGCAGGTGGGAGGATGTAGGATGCCCCTAAAACTATATATGTTTTAAAAGGAACACGAATGAACAATATCCAGCCAAAATTAACTCATGAATTTGTTTTGTCTATGACGGATCCCTATGATGTCACTTGCATCTTTTTGTAGAATGTACAAACATTATTACATTAACATTATTTTTAAGTTATATTTGTGCCATCAGCAGTAGGAATATACATGTACATTGCATCTGCAGTCTCAAGTTTATGTTATTCATAATTTTACACAATAAACTACATTTTTTAAAATAATTTCAAGAAATGAAGCCCTGTTTGCTGACTAATTATGGTCAGCATTCTTTTTTTGTAATCATCTCCCTATTTAGTTTCCATTGTTAGTGGCAGGGTCCGCCAGTCTCAAAGATCTCAGTTGCACCTTTAATCTCACCCAAAAGTGATGTCACTGTGCACTGACAAGCCCTAGAGTACTCTTTTACTGCATCAAGGTGAGATTTTACTCCACCGGAGGTCTGCAAGATTTCATATATATACAAGACATATACTGTACTCTTATATGGTGAACTAAATGCAATCTTCTAATCAGCTTAAATTAAAAAATGAGTAGTCAACAGGCGGTGATAATGGAAACATGTTTTTGGATGTAGCCCTAATTGTTATAATCTAAAATAACTGTGTGCACCACATGTCACACTGACAGGAGTTTTAGTCTTTCATGGATTGTAAATTCAACATCATTGTCACATCTTGCCCGGGCCGCCACTTAGACAAGAGCCCACACATAAAGAAATGATGTTCCCCATTAGTTAAGCGCAACGGGTCTCCGCCAGGTTGCCGAGGTAATAACCACCAGCTGGAGAGGTGTGTGCTAATTGACTGCAGCTCATAAAGATCCGAAGTCTATGATCCCTGGAGCAGGATGACGAGGACACACATTAGCATCTCATCGCCTGCTTTTTATTGACTCCGGTAATGTCACTTGTTCCACAGAGAGCATTGAGGGGTGCATGGCTTTCCCATAACTCTGAGTCACCATGTGGCCCTTGCTGCCATGTAGATGAGGTTGTGATTTTCAGTCCCATTAATGTCGGCTCTATTTCAAGGACCAGACGACATTCTGGATACCAGATTGGAAATTTTAAAACATTAGGTCCTCTTTAACCAGCTGGGTTTCATTTGCGGTGCTTATGTTGTCGTTACGCTTTACTGTTTGTCTGTCTGGTGCTCTGACATTTTAAAATGATGCTCATTGGACTCATGGCGGCTGTAATTAAAGGGCAGAATGTCAGACTCTGAAAGGCCATAACTGCTGCTTCAATAACACTGAAACTTGGAGAGGTTATCAATCTGCTTACTGACAGGTGTGTGCCTCCACGACTCCGATAAAACACACAAACAGAGTATTATTAGCATCACTTAGTGACGACATCTGCAAATACATTTCAAATGTGATAATGTAATAGTCGCTGAAGGGTAATTACTTGACAATGTCCATTAAAAAGAGGTACTGTGATGGACCACACCGGTGTTAGTGGGATGGGTTCCATCGTCTCCTAAAAATAGACCTCGTGGACACGTGGTCTGATATTCTTCAAACCTCACTTGTAGCCTGTCTGAGAGCCATTTCACAATGACAAACTGGAGCCCATCTAGTTTCAACAATGTGGGCGAAATGATGGGATGAAAGCTATTTCCGTGTTATTTACAGACTTGTATCCAACAACAAGCTTTCAGCTCTGCTCGCCCATATTGATTGGTTTAGATGAGATGCTCTCTGAAGTCTGGGGATGCATTAAGGAGTGGAGCGGTCCCAGAGCCACTCCACAGATGAAAAGCAAAGACTGTGAAATGTTAATTAGACACCAGAAGGCTGTGAGAGAGAAACATGATCATCAGCTCATCAATTTCCGATGGATAGTGCATAATTAAATAAGTGAGACTCTCTGCTGAAACACTCATTTCGGATCAGTGATGAATTTTGTGGTGTGAATTTTTCCTGTCACTGCAGTTCCCCTATATGTGTGGGTGGGCTTATCTGCTGAGACGAATGCATGATTAATATTAAATATAACTGGACAACTTCATTGCAAAACCAACACAACTTAATGCCAAATGGTTAGATAACTAGGTCTATTACAACATGGATGTTATTTGTTTGTGATAACATTTTTATCACTTACACATTTCTTCTGCGATGTGGGAAGACAGCTTTATCACTAAAACAAATTCTGACGGTAAAAGCACAAGCATCCAGGCGATTCCAAAAGTAAACAAGCCGACGATTTATCCACATTATCTAAATCACTTAACCTGAATTTCAAACCAAACTAAGTGCAAAAAAATGTAAATAATAATCCCACGCTGAAAATGGTTTGTTATAATTGCTGTCGGGACAGTAGGTCAAGGTTTCACCAGGAAGTCAGTCTGTAAATTGTGATGGATGTTTACAACAGATATTTTGGGGTCATTTACCGGAATTGCCTAACTCCACCCCTCCACAGGCCTGTGAGCTGGGGTTTCTCAGTTTGCTGTGAGCATGGGGCTTTGGTAGAGAGAGATACTGTGTACAGAGTTTGGATAGTGGTTTCTTTTTAAATTCACATTAAAACCAAGAGAGCCAAAGTGTAAATAATGGATGAGACTGCATGTTCATCTGCTGTAATGAAAGCTGCAAATGTTAGCAGTTCTGGCTAGCCAGCCTGCTATCTATAATATTAGTAGCAACTTAACCAGGAGGCATGATTTTTTTTCGGGGTACAGGTTATGATAAAAAAAAATAAGCCATGATCTCCACAAATACACCTACTGTGTAGTAGGCTAACTGTAAAGACATAGATGCTACCCGTGTCAGTATGTATGCTAATATTAGCAGCTCTGTCCTGCTCTGTTTCTATTAATTCCCTGAAAGTTTACACTCTCGAAGACCTCAGCCACCCAAGATAGCGTTATGTTAGCAAAACACATGCTAATCCCAGCAGCCTCTCTCTTGTAATGTTAAGAGTAAAACACACTGATACTATACCCCCCTATAGCATAAGTGTTTCCACTATATCATACGTAACAATTATATTAAAAGCCCTTTTGACGGCTCTCATTTTTAAAAACGTCAATGGGAGGAAGCAGCCAAGTCATGAAGCTAATGTAGCTTACTTAGCTTGTTATATTAACCGTTAGCTGATAAAATCGGCTGTAAACAGTTAGAAATGAGAAACCTGCTTTTGTCCTCATTACTATTCAAGGACCTAGTCTTTCAAAGACGACAAATAATTTGATTTGGTATATCTCAAGTTATCATTGTAAACAGCATATGTACCGTGCTAAAAGGGAAAGCTTACAACAGTAACTATTATCCTTTTTACAGCAAAGTTGGCATTTGCATTTTTTTTTTCTAAGCATGGGTAAACCAACTAAAAACAGGTGAGTGGCTCCTTTCCCATTGCCAGCAGGCGAGTTTGGCTTTTCTGGTGTGCAGGAAAACAGTTAAAAGCAACGTGGAGGCCAATGAAAATGTTACAGTTGTTATGTTTGTGTATCTTTTAGTTCAGTCTCTTTTCCCTACTCAACACTGGCTGGATGATGTTTGAACTGAAAAGCATTTATGTGCCAACATCCGTAACTTCAATACGCGTCATAGCTTAGCCCTGGAAGAGGGGCAACGATTGACGTGTCCCTCCTTTGTCACCTTTCCATCACTGCCACCTATGACTAGTCAAGATTTGACCGGGGAAAGAATACTGCTTGTACCCTTTTACCACTGAAAACACAATCCAGATGTTTAATGTTTGAGAGTTTTTTTGTCCAGTGTCAGTGCTGTGGCTGTTGTAAGAGTGCACAATTTCGAGCATGTCTACTGCATCCACTGCATTCACAACTATCTTTCGGTCACTCTAAGGTTTGTGTCTATTTAATCAAAAGACGACTGATAGATACACTGGTGTTTGAGTTTAGCCTCCACTGTGCAGGGAGATCATACCATATGTACATACACAGACACCAGACATGGCTTGCTTTGCTAATAATAAGTAGCTAATAATTGCCCTTCTGGCTTCTTATTCTGGGAAAGCCTGAGACTGACAGATTTTGATGACTTGCCCATCTGTGTGTCGTTCACTGCTTTCCTGTTTATCCAACTTCCAAAACTTTTTTTTCTCTGTGACTGTGCCAGATGAGATTTCAGCAGCTATAGGCTGGTTCAGTTAAATCCTACTGAAATACAAGTGTTTATTTACAGCAGCTATTCTCTCTGTGATTTATTCTGTGTATGTTTCTCCCTGAATAGTTATTATAATGTAACTTCAAATTGAAATTCCACACAATCCAATGTCCAGCGTGTGTGCTGGCCAAGATGTGTCCTCGTCTGTCTGAGAGAAACAGCACTCAGTGTGTGAACGTTAAAGAAATATGGCTGTGATAAATTCCACTCTGCGTTCCTCTCTTCTCACTCACAGGCTCTGTTTCTTTTACTGCTTATTGATTTTCACACATAAACTTTTTTACTTAGATTGGTAATAGTTCACAAAGACTAACTCGATCAGAGCATTTACGGGCATTACTTTTCTCATATTGTCCAAGGCTTCTGCTCTTCTGTGTTGTTTACTGCTGTAATCCCTTTTTAGCTCATGTCTGTTTATCACTGTGACGTTTCAGCCTTAAATCGCAACACAATCTAATCACAGCAAATCATTTTAGACAGGCAACACGACACGTGTCTGATCAATAACAGCACTGAGGTGACTCATTCTGAAGTGCGTTGAGCTGCTGAGTCATCATGCTGAAATCATTTTGCAAATGTGTCTGTGATTGTTATCTTTCATCGCCAAATTCCACACCGAATGTTATGAGAATGCCATCTATCATCATCATCATAAACAGGACCTTATCAGACAGTTGACATCACGTCTGTGTGATTGAAAGTTGTTTGATCTAACTTTATTTTGACGCGATTCCAGCTTCCAGATGTTTGTGTGTTTTGCCAGTGAGAGTAGTGAGTCATTATCTCAGGGTTTCTGAACTCCACTTTCCCGGACTGCGGCTCCCTCCACACACCCTCACAGACTGCTGAGCCATTAGGACTCTATAGGAAATCATTTTTTATGCTTGCCTAACACCTCCGTTAACCTTTGAATAGGAAGGGAGGATATAAGCAGTGCTTCCTTAAACAAAAGGATGTTTAATTTTGATTGCAAGTGGAGTGGGGCCACTTTACCACACCTCATGTTGGCAAGATGTCCAGAGATGTGAAGAAAATCAAACATCCTGAATTAGAATTAGCTTTTTTTAAACTTTCATGACGAGTTCTGACTGAATATTTTCAGCATGTGCTGTGTTTTGCCTGCCTGCTATCCTTGCTTGACCTGCACTTTCTCCCCTCTGAGCGGAAGGGATGAACAGCGGCAAGATTGTGAGGATTGCTGGGAATAACAAATTACTTAAACTAATGGCTCCGTAATGGATCCTTTCTACGTCGCAACGAGAGACATAGTGAATGCCATGGATGTGATTTTGAACAGGACTGTTCAATCTTAAACACAGAGGGAGCGAAAGGGTAAAAATAACACTCGCAGGAACTGGTGGTGCTGCAAATGTCAGAGTATATGTGGGGGTTGTTTATATTTTTTGCAGCTGTAAAATGCTACAAACATCCGTCACACCCACTCTCTGTTCTTATAATTGTTGCATAACATGGGGAAAAGTTGCTAAATGGTAAATCAAGGGAGTCATTATACTTTTATGACCAACACCATTATAATCGGGCTGAAATACTGTAGCAGATAAGAAAATAGCTTGATCCTCTGTCACAGTTATTGTGCAGTTAGTCACGCCTGTAAGATAAGCATGAGAATTATCCAGGCTGTTTATTCAGATTGATGAGATCTTAAAGCAAATATCTTCCTTCAGCTGATTACGTAACAGAGGCCCTACATACTGTATCTGCCAGCAAGACAATCACTTATGTACAGAAGATTCATTCAGAATAGCCATAAAATTATCAACAGGCAAACCAACTTTAAATACAAATTAAATATCAACTCAAGGGCAGCGTGTTGCCATGTATAATTATTTGTCTACAGCAGAAACCCAATGACCCAAGATTGTAATCCATAGCTAATAACAAGCCTCGAGCTACACTGATGATGAATAGTTCAGTGATGAATGATACAATCAAGTAAATTTGGGTAATCTGGAAAATGAGAAAATAAATAAATGAATCCACTGTTACTAAATCCGCCACCGGAAATGTCTCAACACAAATTACTTGGGTGGGGGTGCCACATGAGGTAAGCGTAAAAGTTAAATTTAACATACCTCGTAATCTCAAATTTCCACTGGGTTTATCAAATGACTCATTCTACATTCAAATGCCAGGGGTATTAAAAAGGACAATATTCCAGGGTTGACAGGGGCCATGAAAATGCAATTTGGACATGCAAATGTTCAGTATTTATACATTTTGAATAAACAGCTGGCCCCATACATGACCCCTCTCACGTGATCTCATGGGGAAGCAGACCTAAACAAAATGGAAATTAGCATCGTAAAAAACAACTCGCTTTAGTCACGCAAAAGTGAAGTGAGATTTTAAGTATCTGTCATAAGTAGTATGCTAGCTAACGTTAGCCTCAAATGCTACAATGTTTGTCTCGCTTGGCAGCACCGTCAGCTGCTCCGGGATGCCTCCCTCAATGGTTGTTGTGTTCTGGCCTGGGAAAGTACAGCCGTAATCACCCAGATTTGAATTTGTAAATATCAAAAATGTTTGATATTATCTGGGTGGCCCCAATGAGTCTGTGAGCATTACCAGATAATCAGTGCTGGACAGCAAAGTTTCACAAAGGTCACACGGATGTTGTCTTGGGTTGTGTATATATGCCAATTTATTTGACTTCTGTTACTAAAAACACACTTAAATGTTCATTTTGTAGACCCGCATTCAGCTGATTTGACTACTCTTCATTTCTTGTCATTATCGTGCCATTCACGATCCAGATCTCACTCAAACGATTACAGGGTGATGCAGATACCCTCCAAAAAAGGCAAAACAGGAAATATGTGACGCCAGGATCCAGTAATCGGCTTGTAACCTACTTCAAGAGTCTGGTTTGGTGAGATGCAGAAGCCTTTGTCCTCTATTCATGACAGTTTTTATGTAGTGGAGGAGATGAGGGGGCAGTCTTCGGTGAGGCTCCACAGCTGTGCGGATTAGCACGGTGCCGCAGCCTGACCACAAAAGGAAAAATACAGCAGGGACTCACACAGTCACACAGTAAATTCGAGAGTGAGAGGGAAGATTATCACGGCAGAATGCAATCAGGCCTCTGTAATGAGCACTATAGCTGCATGTAATCTGTATGACTAGTCATTGTCACAGATATGAGATTGAGCCACTGGTTACTGCATAAAGGCTATTCTTAATAAGAGTTTAAACCACAGTGATCATTAGGTTATTAAACATTTCTCCAATTAGATAAGTGATTTCTTCTTTTTCACCACTTTGGGACTAAAAACAACATTGCATTATCAGTATACAGGCCATGCACTTGTAAATAAAAGCTGCATTAATCCATTTTTTCTATACGACCAATGAGTCGATCAGTTGACTGCATGTAATGTGGGAGCAGTCATTTCACCAAAGCCCTGTTCCATTTGTCACTGCTACTCCTGCTGAGCTCTCCTTTCCCTCATAGCATGGCCAGATTTTCCACTTCCTATTCTTATTATTTTTCATACAATGATTTCAGGTCTAGACAAAAGCTTCTCATATAGCTGCAGCTTCTGCCACCAGAAATGATGTCTTAATTAAGTTAATGTTGGCTCCACGAGTTGGTTGAAAGCACTGTCTCCGGCCGACTGTTCAATGTTTCAGGCTTTTTCAAAACAATAGTAGTAGAAGCACTTCATGTACTTCATATTGTACTAAAAGACTGAAGCTAAAGCTACATGCCTCAAGCAAAAGCAATAAGACAGAAGCCTGTCCTCATCAATCCATGTGAAAGAAATGGAAATGTAGCGTACAGCTGGTTAGTCCTGGTATTGTAAGTGTAAGGAAAAATGTAAGATCTGACTGTTATCTTATGTTAAGTTTCTTGCAAACCATATGCTTTCACTTTTATTATTACAAGAGAAAAGGCTTGTAGGATGAGGCCTGACAAACATGTTTGTCAAACATTGTCAGGTAGGCTAGTTCACTGTCAGTCATTTTTTTCCCCTTAACCTGGTTCCCCCTAACCATATATATATTAAGTAAATATTTGTCTGAGCAACACTAGATTACAACTGTAGCCTATATATTAGGCACATTAGCTGGACATGCTAACGTTTGCAGCTTATGTTTGAGCAAACAGGCTATAATTTTGAATCACCACTGTGTATTTTATTCAATTTTTTTCCCTTTTCGCTTATGTGACCTCGCTGTGGTCCTTGGCCTGAGGCTGCGGAGCACGTATTTCTCATCAAGCCCCACAGTGGCCAAAGAAAGAGATGCTGAGTGACAGCTCAGACCCTCCCTTGTTTATCTCTGTTCA
Source organism: Pagrus pagrus (assembly GCF_965226575.1). NCBI lineage: Eukaryota > Metazoa > Chordata > Actinopteri > Spariformes > Sparidae > Pagrus > Pagrus pagrus. The sequence goes on from NC_140197.1 coordinate 10,350,662, forward strand.
TATCTGGGAGCCAGTCTCCCACTAGAAGTCCTGTTATTAAACTCAAGTTTATTGTACTGCAAAAAGAAAAAGAAAAAGTGAAGAGAGCTGGGAACACAGGGACAGTGTGGACTTTAGTGTGTATCTGAAGTGGGTATTGTTCTCACATAATGAAGCATGAATTTTGCTCTGTTATCTGCTTCCCCTGGCTTCATAAATTGAGGTTATACCACTTAAGACCTCACTGCACACGTGCTTACTAACAGCAACTAAATGTCGTCTCTTATGAAACATGGTAGGATACACTAGATCTTTTTAAAGGCATTCATTTAAAAACCAATAGCATGCATGTGCAGAATCAGTGTATTTAAAGCCCATGTGACATCTGCCATCTGACACATGTCAGCATATGTTGAGGTTAGAATACCTGGCAGCAACCAGAACGGCGAGACTCTCCCTTTACTCAAAATCATGACGGAACAAGACGTCCTGCTAAAAAACAGGACCAGTGTGGCCTCGCGCTAAACAAATCCGTATTTCAGGCTCCTGGTTGGGCTTAATCTTGCACGGTGAAGCTCAGCTTTTGCCTTTGTTTACATTCTGACATGTAAATACAATGATGGATGGAAATCTCCCTTCTATAACCCTGAGTGTGAGGTATTCCCCTGGAGAAACTTTTTCAAGTCAAGTCATGTTTATGCTTCCAGTAGGACTGTGATTTATTGGTTTGTTTGGATGTGTTATTTTTCCTCCAGGTTACAGTCTGTCAGACTTTTCTCCGTCTGCTTTGAAAAGCTTTGAGCTCTTTTTCTTCCCGTTGTAAGGGAATTTCTCCTTGTTGAGGTAGAAAGTTGCTAATTACATACTTTTACATACTTTTACGTCATTAATTGTCACCCAAAACATTGACCCCCTGATGCTTCCCTCCTGTAAACACCTCAGGCGAAGAGAATTGCCCCTCATATGACTTTCTGACCTGTTCTCATACGAACCACACCTTAGGTGAAGGGGAATCTCCCCTCCTCTCACATCCTGATATGTTCTCTACCACACATTAATTACTGAAGTCATAACTATTTAATTTCCCACATTCCTCCCTTTTGACACAAAGTGTCAACACAACATTTCTAGGAATTACATACAAAGTTCAAATAAAACAAAACCATGAACAACAACAGCAACACAAAAAAATCACTTAATTTGACCATCAAAATGACTCTTTGTTACATTAAATAGAAAAATACAAATGAATTTGTTCATCAGCGTTGAAACCCGAAGATCTGTAATCATTTTGTTCGCACTAGTGCCGCTTTTTTGTTGTATTCCTTGATCAACTGCGCTATTGTGGCTGTTGTCATCTTCTTTTGGGGTCACCTGACTCTGTGTAGTCTCCTCTGTGTCTTCTTGCGCCCTCGTTGTTAACAGTCCATTGCCATCCTTCTGTGATGGATGGGGTGTGTAAGTATCAGTATCAATGACATCAGTTTGACTGGTGATTGCAAGTGAATCAGTGGGTGGTGTGGTAGGTATGAATATATGAAGACGTTTGGAGTCCAGTTGTTGCAGGCTTCTGGATATGCAGGAACAGCTCTCATCTTGCTGCTAAGCTGAAGACCAGGATTGGACTACAACGGTTGTGGTGACCAACCCGATGATGGAACTGTAGCCACGATCCTCCGCCAGAAGTCCTCATCACTTCCCCACAGGTTAGGTTAGGTTGTCTCCTTCTCAGAAGAGGCATTGCTGTGGAAAGGTTTGCACTAGGATGCCTGGATCTGGATTCACGCCTCTTCCTCAACTATCCAGACTCCTCCACAGCTGGAGTCATCAACAGGTCTCCAGGTAAGATGTGGCATTAGGCTCAGGAAGGGCAGCTTTTACCTCATGGAAGACAAGCTTCGAGACATAGTTAAGCTCACAACGATATCTTAACACTTCCATCATCCGTATCTGTCACAGTTTAGAGGCAAAGTTGATGGGTTAGGGACAGTTCAGCAGTTTAGAATGACATGAGACAAGGTTAGTAGAACATTTGCAAGTGCCATGCTCATGCTGTGATCAGGTTAGTAGTTTTTTTCTGAGGGTTAAAAGAGTAGACAGCATGCAGAACATGAACAATTAGAGGGCACATGATGATATCGGCTGTGGCCATAACTTCACTCATTGCGGCTGCTACAGCTCTTAGACAATCTTACTATAAATCTCTGCGGTGGAAAGTCATTTTGATTAATGACCTATTAGTCACTGTTTGCCACCATGGGGCTAAGTAATGGCTGTTGACATAAACCATCACATTCAGAAAAGAGATTATAAATTGAGTTTTTTCCTCCATTTTTTTTGGAGGCTGTCCCTTCCTCAAAAGTCAGTCAAAAGTCAGTCATGGTCAAATGTTTTCACCCATGTGTGATGTCATACAAGGGTTGGGAGATTGCCACAAAATTATGAATCCATGGACAACAATAGCCTGCTAAATCTAGTAAGGCAATTGTTTGTTTTTCTCATCCGCAGTTTTGGAACATCCCTGATTGTCTGGATGTGGTCGGGATCAAATTCGCGACCCTCCGGAGTATAATAGCACATTGATCGTGTGAAAAAATGTGCAACTTGTCCTTCTAAACTTTCGGGACTGCTTTCTGCCAGAAAACAAAGTGGAGACATTGTCTCAGTTTGACAATGCCCCTGTATAGGAAACACATACAAAAAATGTCAACATACTGAACAAGGGCACTACCACACAATGGTCACGAATGTGACAAGTTCTCAGCTCAACAGCAAGCAGAGTTGGACTGGAGAAGAAACCTTGTGGCATCCGCATCCAATAATAAAGCTTACCATTGAAAGTAAAGGCAACCCAGAACTGTGAGTCAGGATGAACAGGGATGCTAAATCAATAACGGAAACCTTGTAGTCTGAATTGTGACATTAGTGTTACAACATCTGCTGGATGCTGAACAGCTTCATTTATTTCCCTAAGGTCTTTTACTGGTCACCACCCCCCATTTGGTTTCTTTACAGGCAAGATGGGGGAGTTACATGGTGAAATTAGGGCATTCAACGATGGCACCTTGATTTATGCTAGACTGAACGACAGGAGCAATGCCTTTAACAGCTTCGGGGCTGAGTGGATATCGTCTTTTACCTGGTCTAAAAGTTGATTTTGACTGGACAATAACAGAAGTTGCATCTTTTATATTCCCAAAAATCAAACTTGCTCACAGCCCTCAAGCTATCAGATACTGTTGGAAGTCTGCTTCCCTATTGGCCTCGGCATGGGGTTAGGAACCATCATCACCTCCGTCACCTTGACTCCGCAACCAGTCGTCAAAAGAAGCTGCTATTGGAGAAAAAGGCTTTCTTGGAGAAGCAGGGTTAACCTGTGGCTCTTTAGGAGATAGGGGTAGGGTTGAAAGGGTCAGGGTATATTTTTCTTCCCTAGTTTCTTTCGCTTTAGTCTGTGCTTAATGTGCCTTTCACTGGAAACATTGTGCAAAAACTGAACATCCTCAACCACATTCTTTCCCCATTTGTCTGCCTGTGTTTCAGCAGGGCCTGTAAGACGGTCAGATAAAGCTTCTAATTTCCCGGTTTTGTTCCCCATGTTTTTAACTGACTCACTGAGACAGATAAACTTCCAAAATTCACAATCACACTGATCTTCCCCCAGCGTATGGTTGGATCTCATCAAGCAGACACTACCTTTGGGTAACTTATTCAGCCAGGTGGTTTGTATGACACATTCGTTTCGAGCAACGCACCCTTGTAGCATACAGGCTGTATACTAGTCACTGAATGTCACCACAAAGTTTATTCTTTATATTCTTATTTCATATATTTTTCCACTCATACGCCCATTTTATTGTAGTGGGGCCGATCACATCATACTATACTGTATCATACCATTATATTGCAGTATATCATATAAGATCATATTATAGTATAGTATAGTATATTATATTACCTGTTATCAGGTTTGCACCAAACACTCATATTCAATTTCTTACTCATCTATAAGGATTATCTAGAACTCCTTCAGCCTCTTGAATTTTCCCATCACAATGTATATATTTATATAATAATCAGTTCTTTCACATGCTTAACTTGCTTGGTTACAACAGCCTCTTGCTGTATAGTTAGGTATACTTTGGTTTCTTTCTACGGTTTTCTCTTTTCTACACAAAAGTCCACTACCAAGAAGGAATTACATGGGAAAAAAGGCGTCCCTCATGGGCCCTTACTCATATGAACTCACGACCACGAAGGATTTACTTGAGCAACCTCAACCCCCACCTGTTCCTGACTTCAGGTGGGATCCAGTCCTCCGTTTGTCAGAGGAGAACTTTCCCTGAGTCTCCTTGAGACTCCTGCCAACAGTTCAACCTTTCAGTCCAGGCTCAGGCGTCGATCAGCAGAGCGTTCATCCCATCCTTGTCGCCAAAATGTAAGGGAAATTCTCCTTGTTGCGGTAGAGAGTTGCTATTTCTCAGAAGAATTTTAGACTCAGTGTGGTGAATCAGATCTCTTTAATACATGCAGCATGGAGAGAAGACCCATGCAGTGTCCTCTCCATGCTGCATGTATTAAAGACATCTGATTCATCACACTGAGTCTAAAATTGTTCAGAGAAATAGCAACTCTCTGTAGGAAAATTTCCCTTACAGTGTTATTATCGCAGCACCTTTCCTGAAAAACCATTGGATTGATCGCTAAATAATCATGTTGATTTCACTCTATTCTGTGGTGATGTGGCAGGTTTGACCAGTGAGCATTGCCTCATCTAAAAGCCACTGGGCAAATGACCTCATTCACACCCTGATAGCCTCTGCCAGTTGGAAATTGGGAGGATGTGCTCATTTCCTAGTAAGTGCTCAAATATCTGGAGGCCCCAACAATTTCTCCCTTGCCACTGAAAGCAGCTTGATGTGTTTTTCAGGTTGAGTTTGTGCTGGATCACTGAAAGTCCACACTTTCTGCTGAAAATGAAGAAGTTATTAGCAAATGTGACCACGCTAACTCGCTAAGCTAAAACAGTGAACATCACGTCACTGTGAGCATGTTAGCATACTGGCATTTGCATCAGGCTCAAAGCACCGCTGTGCCTCGTGCAGCCCTTACAGCACTGCTAACATGTTAATAGACCCTTTTTAACTTCAAAAATTAAATCATTCATTTCATCGAAGGATGAATCCAGCTCAAAAATTGCCCGCAGCGAGCCAAGAGTCATATTCTGATACACACTATGAACTTTTGATCTGCTAATGAGCTCGAGGGACCAGCGACTGTGTGAGGTGCAGGTACAGCAGAGGCTTTCAGGCCTAAAGTGCAAAACTGTAACAGAGCCAAAAGGAAACAAATACAGATCTTATCTGTGGATGGAATGCAATTATCCTTCTTATTTGCCAATAAACACATAGTGATGTACTGTACTGACTCTCTTGCGCAGTCGGCCTCACACATGCAATGCTGCCCTGCAAGGTTCAAAACCGTCATGAGTGACATATCACGTCCCCGCAGCTGCAGACAACCTTGTTTTTAGCAGCATCCTGATATAGAACAACGAGTACTCAGTCTGTGAGAATTTGATTGCTATTTTCGGCTATTCTTAATGTTGCCTCATAGGTCAGAGCCTGTCTTCTTGTCATCTACTCCCAGTGTCTCAACATTTTTTAGAAGGGTGTGTGTTCTTTTACCTTTCTGTGTGTTCATGGTCTTGTTAGTCTACATAACTAAGTGCAGCTCTTGGCCTTCTGTAAATAATACTATGCAAATAGGAAATCCTGTAAGTGTCCCTGATTGTTGAGTGGACCCCAGTGCTCAAGTACTTGAGCGGTCCCCTGGGGAGGGTCCATTATATTTGGAGGTCAAGCGGAAATTGCAGCAGGTGATCAGTTGAATGCTACAGAAATGAGAATGATTGGGACAAGTGAGAGGGACAAAGAGAGATAGTATCTTTCAATAGTGTTATTGTTTTATTTCTATGTCAGCAGGGACTCTGTGCCAAATGTGGACACAGAATGACTCACACTGCGGGGAATGGACACTATTTGTCATGTGAGTTTCCACACAAACCGACCTTCATAATTCACCCGTTGTATGCCATTTAATAATGTGAGAAATGACTCCCATAGCGCTTATATCAGCTGTCCAGCACAAATATATGCATTCCTGATATAGGAACTTAGTGATTTATGACCACAGGCCTGTGTACGCATATTTGCAGTGCAGTGCATTATGAAATGTGGTTCAATAATTGTGGTCAGTTCCCGCAGTAGACTGAGGATTTATTTGAGGGTGAGTCAACCCCTTCAATAAAATATTTCACTTTATCTGTTAGTGTCATTGGTTAGTCTTGCAAGGTAAAGTTTGCTGATGGGAAACAATCTGACCAGGTTATTGTAAACCCCATATGTGCCATGCAAGAACCCCCTTTCTCCCTGCTTCAAAGGTGTAGCAACAGTTCGGCTCAGCAACAGTCAGTTTCAATAAGCACCAGCATGCGTCGTAACATTATATTTCCATCTTTTGGTTGGCCATCTTCTCGTTTCCTTATTCAACTCAAGAACATGCAAATGTTAATGTGAGTATCCAGCTGCGCAGCGGGCTGTGTTGGGCTGATGCGCTGCAGCATCTGGTCCCAATCGAGGAGGCCACAGGCAGGAGAGAGTACTCTGGCTGGCACTTTGTGAATGAGGCCTTTATGAGAGGTTTGGACAGCACTCAAAGAACCAAAAGCAGCCAGTTCAAACCACAATCTGACATCTAAATTAGCTTTTGGCTATGAACATGTCATGCTGCCACACATACAAAAACATTTAGTTAGGTGAGTGAATGTGGGTAACAAAACAACATTCATGTAAGTATTTATTGAAGAACTTGCCATTTCTTGCCTCATAGGGATGATCCCTGTGAAATTAATGTGGTCTGACCAGTAAACATGCAAAATCAGCACAGGATGCAACTGTTTTGCTTTGAAATATAAACAGGTTTCTCTCCAGTACGCTAGCAATTAAGCCCGCCGAATGATGTGTGATTATAAGTACCAGCCCTCTTGTTTTCGTTTCATAACAGACTGCAGGCTGAAGGTTAACACTGACTTCACAGTCTGATGGTGCATACTATAATATTTATAAAGACAATAACTTAATAACAAAAGCATTAACATAAATCAAAACAAAATGTGTTATACTAACACAATTATGAGATAACAATTTAAAAGTTTGAATTTTTAGGTCACAATTAGGAAAAATGATAGAAATACGTATTAATACTAATATTAATTCTGTTTTTTCAAGATTTCAAGTCAACATAATGATTTACTTGCTGTAAAAGTTTTGACTTATCATCTCAAAATGTTGACTCATTATGAGTATTTTTATTTTTGTCATCTCAGACATTGTTTCTTTTCTCTCCAGGCAGAAATAGACTATGGTGCAACCGTATCAATGCTAAAATGATAAAAGATCAGAACCTTCTAGGACGTTCTTTCGGTTTGACAGATATGTTATGACACAGTTGTGTCGTTCCAGGAAAATCATGTATGTTTTTTGGTTGCCTGAGAACCCTCATCAGCATGTTTCATGGTTTAGTCTGTTTGGATTAGTCTCTGTATGCATTTGATTTTTGATGACTCAGACAAAATTCAGGTGAAAAGTTGTTGCCTCTTGATTTCCTGTACTTTCCCTCCATGTGACAAATGGAAACACCTCACAGAGATAAGATATGTGAAAGAAAAGCACTGTGTTGTGCTGTGTGAGGTTTGACACGTACTGCAAATTTCACACGTGATGGCTGGCAGCAAACACATTAGCTACTCCCGAGGAATTTATAGACTAACTGTAAAGTAGATAATTACACAGAATTGACTGCGTTAGCTTGATTTATGGTGCAGCCTGGACAGAGGAGCCTAATTTGGGAAAAATGAGCACTCCTATAGTGAGATATTTTGTGAGAATCAAAAAGAAGTGGAATTGGAAGTCGACAGGGGACAATGCTGATCAAAGTCAGTCCCTCTACCATCTCCATGCCTGTGAGTCCTTCTCTTGTTCCTTTGTTGTCCTTCACCCTTTTTGTTCATCTAGATCAAATATACTGTATGTAGTTCAGATGGTGCTGGATATGAGCTGAAATACAAATCATACAAAATGTACAAATTGCGTATCAATTATGTTACCACTGCCGCTGTTGTTGCACATCTTTACTTGTGTAATCGTGTTCCTCCTGATTTCCAGGAAGCAACTGCGCTATGAACATCGACTTGGAAATGCAATCCAAAGGTTGGTTTTCATGGCATTCTGAAATGAATAGAAACCCAAGACGGCCATGGAGGTGTAGCAGGAACTTTTTTTTTTTTAAATCCAAAGCCGTGATATGTTTGGAAAATGGTTGGCAGTATTGTTAAGCATATGTGATTTTTGGAGACTCGCCTACAAACATGCAAAAACACTGGAACTTTCCGTTAAAGAGACAGAAATAAAAAATAAAACGTATGATGCATCATATGGTATAAACTGTGCATGTGTTGTTATGAAAGGAGTATGTATATTTGTAAATCTGCCCATTAAGTGTGATAAGTAATGATGTGGGGCAAAAAGGAGGCAGTTCGCATGTTTTTGCAGTTTCCCAGCAGTTCTGATGTTTAGTCAAAACAAGCTATTTAAGAGTCGATAAGCAGAATAAGCACTGTGGCTCTGTGCAAAAGCTCCACTATTTAACAAGGGGTGTCTGTGAGTGCCAGCGTGCCCCCGTGCTGGGTGAGGTTTACTGTACGGGACAAGTTAAGTGTGTTTCCATCACACATGAAAGGCCAGATTGATCTCAAGGCCAAATTTTAACCAAGGGACATTTAGATCTCTGCAGGGCGCTCAGAACATTTTGTCCAGTTCAGTGAACATTTGTGAAGAGGTTATGTACAGCTGCGTAATTATTTATTTTTTTACAGTAACACAAAGCCAAGTTACTGAAATATGAGAAAAATGTAGCTTTGCAATCAAAATGCCTCTCCTGAAACAAGATCTCCGACCCATACGATTGCTTCGCTTTTTAAAGACACTTTTAAGTGTAAACAGATTTTTGACCACCCTTTATACTCCAGTTTTGAATTGCAACTCTTTACTATTAATAAACCTTTTACTGTTTTAACTGCAGTTATCGTCCACCAAAATATAGTGAAAACTTCATTTCTGATTTTGCAGACTTTTTATCTAGATTCACTATTCACTATGAGAGAATACTGATCGTCGGTGATTTTAACATGCACATTTGTTGTGAGGACAAGCCACTAGCTAAAGATTTTATTAATGTCCTTGAGTCCTTTAATCTTACACAATCTGTCTCCCAGCCAACACATCAGCGTGGTCATGTGTTAGATCTGGTTTTAAGCTATGGCTTGACCCTGTCAATCAGTGAAATCCGTGTGTTATCAGTTTCGGATCACTCCGTGATTTTATCTGAAATACTGGCTCCAAATCAAGTTAGCCTAGGAGAAACATCAGTTACTACAAGGACATCCCGCTACATAGGTCCAAAAGATGTAAATTAACTAATTGCGAGATTACCAAAGGTGATGGATGATGTTTTCGATCAGGCATTTACATTAGACTCTCTTACAGAATCTTTCAACGATACTATAAAAGGTTTGCTGGATTTGGTGGCCCCGGCAAGGACAAAAAAGTGTCCACAGAAAATTTGTATGCCCTGGCTAAATGACAGTTTAATATCCCTTAGAAAGAATACCAGAAAATTGGAACGCCAGTGGCGTCATTCCAAGTTCGAGTTACATTATCGAATGTGGCACGAAAGTCTCACCTCTTTCCAAGCTAGTATGTCTGCTTCAAAGGCAACATATTATTCAGATCTGATCACAAATAATAAGCAAAATCCAAGACTTCTATTTGACACGGTTGCTAGGCTCACAGTGTCAACAGTCAATCAGCTGCACTGATCTTTCAGCAAGTGATTTTATTGAGTACTTTAAAGAGAAAGTAGACAACATTAGAAATAAGATACCTCAGTCTTCTGTAAATGATTCTTGTGTTGTTACCACCTTTCCCATTTCTGAAGGACAGGCTTTTTCTGTTTTTGAGCTCACCACCTTGCCCGACTTGACCAAAGTAGTCATGGCCGCAACATGCTCTTTGGACCCCCTACCAGCATGGGTAGTTAAGGAGTTATGGTCAACTTTAGGTTCTTATGTATTAACTATAATGAATGTATCTCTTTCCACTGGAATTTTTCCGGCTTGTTTTAAAGCTGCTGTGGTTAAACCCCTGCTCAAGAAACCAAATCTTGATCTAAACTCTGTGGCAAATTATAGACCTGTGTCTAACCTGTCTTTTTTATCTAAAATCCTTGAGAAAATTGTCTCATTTCAACTCATGAAATATCTATCACTTAGCGATTTATTCGAGCCTTTGCAGTCTGCCTTTCGGGTTAATCATTCCACAGAAACAGCACTTACTAAGGTGACAAATGACCTATTATTGGCCGCTGACTCAAATTTAACTTCTGTTCTGGTGTTATTGGACCTGAGCTCGGCATTTGACACAGTGGATCATAGCATACTTCTGGATAGGCTTAAAACCCATTTAAGTATTTCGGGTCATGTGCTCAAGTGGTTGGGCTCCTACCTGACAGGTAGATCTCAATGTGTTGCTTATAACAATACATTTTCAGATGTCCCACTATTATTTTCATTGTACTTGGCACCACTGGGTCAGATTTTACGTTCTTCTGGAGTATCATTTCATTTTTATGCTGATGATCTACAAATTTTCCTGCCTGTGACAACTGTAAATGTAGCAGATGTAAACAAGCTAAACACCTGCTTGGCTGCCGTGAGGGATTGGTTGTCATCTAACTTCCTATTTCTAAACTCTGCAAAAACCGAAATGATTCTTATTGGACCATCTACATCTAACCATCAGCTTGATCAGCTCTCCCTGTCTCTTGATGATTATGTTATTCGCAGTAAGGATAGTGTAAAAAACCTTGGTGACCTTTTTGATCATTCTCTTTCATTTGAATTGCATGTAAAGGAAGTGGCACGTGTTGCATTTTTCCATCTGAGAAGGATTGCAAAGATTCGCTCTATCCTGTCTTTTAAAGATGCTGAGGCCCTCATACACGCCTTTGTAACATCTAGGTTGGACTACTGTAATGTTCTTTTGTCAGGGTTGCCAAAGAAGTGTTTTCGAAGCCTGCAGATGGTGCAAAGTACAGCAGCACGTATTTTGACCGGCTCATCTAGATATGATCATATTAGTCCTGTGCTGGCCTCCCTTCACTGGCTTCCAGTGCAGGTCAGAGCTGATTTTAAGGTGTTGTTACTCACCTACAAAATAGTGAGTGGTCTCGCACCAGCTTATTTGACCGATCAGGTTGACCTTTACGAGCCTGCATGCTCCTTACGCTCACAGGGGACTGGGCTTCTTAGTGTCCCGAAGGTGAAAAAGAAAAGCCTTGGTGAGCGGGCATTCTCCTTCCGTGCACCAATGCTATGGAACAGTCTTCCACAGGATATCAGACAGGCACACTCACTTGACATTTTCAAATCTAAACTGAAAACACATCTTTTCTCTATTGTTTATAATTCTTAAAACTGTTCGTTTAAATTGTTTTATTTATTTTTTAATTGTATTTTATCTTTTGCATTGAAATTGTTTATCTTTTCTGTATTTGCTTGTGCTTTTTGCTTTTTAACGTCTGTAAAGCACTTTGATGGAAAGTGCTCTATAAATACATTTATTATTATTATTATTATTATTATTATTATTATTATTACTCATTTCATTTTTGATGGGTAAAACAAATAAAAACAGCCTGGACGAATAATGAGAACTGGATACAGCGTTGGAGGCAGAGCGGTGCTTGTAGTTAAATGCTCATGTCACTATGCTAACATTTATCAATGCCTTTGGATACTTTTGGTCATAAACCAAATTATTATACAAAATGTTTTTTGTTTTTTTTTATCTTGAAGGTGGAACATGGCTGAAATGACCTGCAATTGTTTCACTGTTGTTCTAGTGAGACATGTCAGGAAACACACTTTAACTGTTGTATATGCACAGAGTCCTGGAATAAAAGCTGTTTCCTGAAAGATGAGATTATAAGGACGTGATTGTCACTACTGTATGTATATTAATGGTCTTCTACAGTAGTTTCTAACTCTGATTCTCAGTAAGAATCTGGCAAGTTCATTTTGCATTTGGACAGAGCTGGTGAAGAGCTGGTGAAGAAGGTCAATGCAAAATAAATAATATTATTTTTATTTATTTATAATTTTTAAAAAATATACAATTAAAATACAATAATATGATATATTTGATATTAACATGAAATGAATAAGTGATTAGACCTTTGTTATATATATTGTTGTGCAACTACAAATGTTTCCAGATGAGTTTTTGGTGCGTTGCGGATGAGTGGAGAATGAGGCTATACTTAACGTGAATAAAACTTTAAAACATTACCTCATCCATGAATATTTCTCCTAACAAACAGACTTTCGCGAAAGTTTGACTGCGGGATCATTTTTGTTTATTTGTATCACTCAACAAGTGTTTATTCGCCTCCAAACGGCAAGATTACTTTATTGTGCATCAGCCCTGAGCTAGAGAGTGACTGCACAAACTGAGGATGTATGTGAGTGTGAGTTTGAGCCCATGTCAATCTCTCACTAAATTCAGCACTCACCAGAGACTCCGGTTCTCTGTCTTCTTTTGCCTCTTCTTCTGCTCTTTGTAACATTAACGTTCATGAGGTAAAGTACTTTTCCCTTCCAGCTCAGCAGTCAACATCACAGTACATAAACACCCGCCAATGGAGGTCACCTCCGCTGATCGCTGCTGCAGTCAGGTTGATAAACAACGATTATGGCCTTAACTATAACGTATGTAGGGGTACCACAGAAGACATTTGGGTCTTACATAATGTAGCATCTAGTCCAATGAGTCCTGATTACTTCACTTTCCCCTGCAAGTCGTTGGCAGCTGTCTCTGGTTTGGAGTCTTTGCTATAATGTTTACGTTATGTTGACAACATTTGGAGCTCTTCTCACCAGGAGCGCAGCAAGTGACTCCACTCCTCTGTGGAAAAACTGAGGGCAGAGATGAAAAATTATAATTGCGCAGGACAGACAATTTGGACCTCACACTTGAGTGAAAGTCTTCCCATGATTTACTAAAGGTCTCTTTTCAGCTCTGATGGGAAATGTCAGCATAATTATAGGATCCGAAGGCGAGATGTATGAGCTTTATATTACTTGTTGTTTTATAACTTGTTTTCCCATTTTTACATAACATGGCACTTTTTTTGGGAATGTAAAAAGACATTTCCAAACTGGAAAAAAGTGATCTTGGTTTTGAAGCAGCTTTTGTGGCTTTAAATGACCTGTGTCCATTTAAATTAAATTAGTTCTTAAAGCAGGTGTCATTTTAAGTTACTATAGTTATTGGATCAAATCGCTTTTAGCAGCAAACCCACAAACAATTATCACCTGTCTCCGTCAGCGAGTGTTTTAACATCTTTCGACGCATTGTTTTGGTTTTACAGGCTGCAACTTCACCCATTTGGTTTACTATCAGGGCTCTTATCAGGGTCGTTTCCAGGAAAAACAGGTTGTTTTTAGCAAGAAAGCTCTGATAAATCAACTGTATGCTACCTGCCCAACACCAAATGGCAGACAGACACAGTTAGCAGTAGCTACTGAACATAGTGGAGCATTTAGCAGCTAATGAGCCAGATACCTTACTCAGGAGTTGGTGGAGGAAATAATTGCTAATGTCGCTCTTTGGGTGCTGGATGTGTAAGATTGCCATACCAAATATAAGATGATAGTGTTAGCTTGTTGCACAACCCTCAGGTAGCCAAAATGAAATGCAGCTGTCATGAATTTGTTGGATTGTAAGGAGTTTTTAATTTACTGTAACCACGCTTCAATTCAGCTACATTGTTAAGATAATAACACGACAAAAAATAATACATATGTTCTACAAATACAGCCATTTATTATAAATGAAATTACAAGGCAACCAAACAAGCCATGATGTCATATGAACTGATTCATTATTCTTTTCAAAAGCTCCGGCAATTAAAAGTTGTTTTACTGCTGAAGCCGACCTCCTTTCATACCAGAGGAGACACTGAGATAAGTTACATCATCCCACGCCTACCATTCAGCGCAATGTGAAGACAGTTATGGGCAAGGGCAAGTAGGAACATGATCAATGTCACATCCTAGAGCAGAATGTGAGGATGAGAGACCAGCAGTGGAGTTTAAAATATCTCTGACTCACCATATGTCTCTGTGTGTAAGAATGGGTAAAGAAGCTGTGAGAAAACTCTGTGTCAGAGCATGACAGAGTCACTGCAGCAGACACATCCACCGGGCCTTTATGATGCACATGTCCTACACGTTTTTTCATTACATAATCGCACACGTCACATTACCAGACACCACCAACACTGCAGAAGGCCCGTTCTGAAATTACAGACAGCTTATGCATTAAATAGAGTTATGTTTTACGGTCATCTGCAATGGTGACTTCTCTCTGTCTGCGGCTGACCTCTTCAGAGTGATGCAGTCTCCGCCACGCTGTTCTTTTCACATTCACATTCACTAATGGGGTTTTCATTTGATTTATACAGTAACTGAATGACAAGTGGCCTCCGCTCTTCTGCTGCAGCTATTTCACACTTCGGTGAGTCAAGGAAGTGCCCATTCGTTACGTACACTCGCTGAAAGACAGGAATGATAATGTGAGCGGCTCGGTGATTACTGTTCATCCAAGCAGCGGAGATTATAGAGGCCCGGCCATACATGGAGGCAGAACATCAGTCACATGAATGTGCTTCAGGTGTTTGGATGTGTGCATGCTTTCACAACAAACCAGATATGCCAATATTTATGTGGTAAGTGCGTCACCATGACTGTGACAGTAGTGACGTGATGCACCCTGAGGAGCACAACAGTGAGGTCAGCTGACGCACTTTTATCCTCTGGCGACCAAATCAATAGAACCAATCATGATTTTTACAATGACTTCTGGGTAGAAAACCCCTGCGTCACGCACAAGCTTACACACAATTTAATGGCCTTTTCTAACATGAAGTTATTTCCAAGTCTATACATCTAATTCTTCTAAAATGAATGTCTGATGCTTTCATATCTCTTTAGTGGCTGTTGGGCCACACACTTAAGTTGCAAGTCTGTGGTTTATCGTAACAGTTTGAGTCTACCTCAAACTAGCCCTTAGTCTAAGTTTTCACTGTTGGGTGGACATCATAGACGCAAGCAAAGCGGTGCTACATAAAATAAGCATACTGTAAGTTACAGTTAACCGCTCTGCTGAGCTGAGCAGCAGAATCACATAAATTCTGTACGCATTCTGATTTCACTAAAACTACGTAAATGTGAAATAGTCACCCATAACCAGTGTCAGCAACTTTTTTGGTTTCACCATCATTATTCATTAGTAGGTAAAAGATTTTTCATAGAGTCACACCTCCAGGTTGCAGGCTGTGCATGTGTGTGTTTGAGATATACAGTATATACGTGTATATGATCATGTAGGGTAAGTGTCACTGTGAGTTCCCATGTTCCTGGGACAAACAGTAGTGAGGAAGCTGCGGTTTACTGCTCTCTTGTTGAGGGCGTCTCCAATGACCCATGTGGGTGCATCAACTCCCCGGTTGACAGACTATCCTCAACGTCAGAGGGGTTTCCTCTCAAGGCCGCAGCCCCCTGGAGGACCTGCAGCTTTTTGGTGCCTCATGTATTTCAGAGGAACGCTGAGATTATTTTCTTATCATGTACTTGTGGTTTTCATACGTGCAGAAGTACACTGCAGTGAAATTAGGGGAATCACGATTCTTTGGAGCAACGAGTTATTTCAGGAGAATCCTTAGGGACTGTATTAAAATTATAAGGGGTTATCAAGGAGTCATGGGTCAGAAAAAGGGAAGAGTTTTCTTTGGACTAAAGGCACAGTATTTTCACGTCTCTGGAAGAGCGAGTGGAGAGACAGGGGGTCGGATCCGTCCAGTTTAAAATTCACCCAAATTCATTCATTTCTATTCTATTTTAACTCCTTGTTGATATACATAATATTTATGTTGACAGCCACAGCTCAGGCATTATGTTGGTTACATGACAGACAACTGAACTTATACACAAGTTCTTACATAATCTGAGCCAATTTATATTTATTGTTGAAATTTTAAATATGGAGTGTGGTTAAATTATTACAGCTCATGTTCCTCAATGCGCTTTGAGCTGTTCCAGCGTTCAGGTCCCCCAGTGGCAGTAAGTTACTGATTAGTCGCTCTGTATCTATTGACAGAATATCTGGAATTGTCAACATTTAGCTATTTTTGCATAAATCTGGAAGATTTCCCAATTCAACCTAACAGTGCAATGTGTGTATCGGTGTTTTTTTGTATTGTTCTAAAGATATTTAGCTTTAATTGGGGTACACGCTTAAATTAATTGTACCAATTCAATACTGTTGAGATATTGCTGGTCGGGTGAAAGTCAAGGGGAGGGTTCAAAGAAAATATGAATATTGCTGTGGAGGTTCTTGCTTTTTGTGAAAATAAGATTCAGCCAACATTTTGACTTAAGTTACCTTAAAACCATAGACTGTAAAACATGGACACAGTCTCCATCACGTGAATTGAATTCTATTAGAGGAACTGATGAATTAGCTTGACCCAAATAACTATTAAATGACATAAAGGCTGGGAGTTAGTTTTAGTAACTGACTGATATTCACTGTTGATGAACCAAAAAAGGGCACAATACAACAGGACAGATGTTTTTAAAAGCTGATAAGCACAGGTTCCAGTGAAAATGACTCTCGGGCCACACACATCTTCTGCAGACTTACATCATGTTTTCTCTGCCTTTAAAGTGTTCTTCAGAAACAATACCTTTCCTACCTCCTCTTTTCTTTTTTCCTCTCCCTACATCCACACTCTCTGGTGTACCAGATGGACTTGCCTTCACTCTGTGCGGTCAGACGAGGGGTGATTAGGGTGAGCCTTTGCAGGACTGTGTAGGCAGGAGTGGGAGGACTATTATGTTTTGTATCTGGCCCTTCTTCCAAGAAATTATTCTCATCCTAAAGAAAGAGTGAGATCTTTCTCAGACACACAAGTATTGAAATCATTAATCCAGCTTGCCTTATAAAGATAGATGATTAAGGGCAAAATGCCAGAGACTTTGCAACAAGGGAAAACAACAGTCAACTCAACACATTATCAAGACTTGCGCCCGCATGATGAAAATGCACTTTCTCTGTGAGATTGTGAACATTAGATTGTATATAAAAACCAACAAGCATGACAATTATAATCATGCAAAAATGCCTGGACTAAAAGCATGGTAATTATGAGGTTTTCAACAAATAAATCCTGGAATTTTTGGTGGCTGTTTTTTTTTTTACAGAAAATGCAGAGAATGGTGTGGAAACTGACTGCAACCAGCTATATCTGAGCAGGCTGCCGTGTTCTTCTGCTGCTGTGAGGCCGAGGAAGGCCTGTCATAAAAAGACTGTTTTGTGTTCGACAAACAGTTTGACATGGTTGAGTGAAAAATGTGAAACTGAGGGCACTGGCCTTTAGATGGACACATAAGAATCTGAAATTTAGCAAAACACGATGACCCTCAGGAACACAGCGCTGGTATTTCTGTAAAACTCTGCATGTTTTAACTCGGTGCAGGGCAGTACCACTCAGCCAGCAGATTCCTGTGTAATGAAGTGAGGCATTCAAAGTCCAACACACAACCCTGGACAAGCTGGCGCTCATTGGTTTTCAGGAAAGTTGGAAAGATTGTCGAATTGATGTATGTTTGCTGTCCACTGCAGTGTGCAACGCAAAACCACGAGTAAGGCTTATTTACGGCTGTTTTGGCATGTGGTTTCCCTTTTTATGGTGTGTCCCTTTGGTGCAAATTAAAGTTCGCAATCAGCATGCAAGTAAATAGCATCCATGTGGAGTTAAGATGCAGCAGCAAAGCCTGGAAATCTCAGAAAGACACGTTTTCTCTGCTGCTCCGAGAGGCCGTTGAGTCGGCTGGTGGCCGTCTTTTCCATGATTGCTTCTGCAGACAGACAATGGCACACACAGAGGTGGAAAAAGTGCTCCAAAGCTGACTGAATCAGATGTTTTATGGTTATAAACCCATTTTTCACCATTTTACTTTCATTTAGATGACTGTCTGGCAGTGAAACCGACTAAAGTATGATCAAATATGTTTTTACCCTGAAATGAACTCCTTCTGCGGTCACATAAAGCATTTTTGTGTGCTACTGTAAATACAATGAGTTATCACAAAGCCTCCAGAGGAACATCCAAAGAAAATAAACTGTTTCACTCCTTTTGCTTTAACTGTGTTATAATAAAATGGCAGATGATCAGCAGCCTTCTCTCATGCTCCTTCCCATCCACTAACGCTGAGTTCTTCCATTTAGCCAACTCAGGTGTTAAATCCCTGTCAGGCTGTGGGATTTATAGCACAACTGATTGGCAGGGATGCATTAAACTCAGCTAGTATGACTTCTTCCTCACCTGTCCCCAATGGCATGTTGTCTGACTTCTTTGGCAGGCCTAACATACCTGCAAGTACAAGCAGACATGCACAGGCACAGTCTAAGATGTACTTTTAAAACACATGATTAAAAAGTTTTTTCCTGTGAGGAGTACATGCAGAAATGTTCCAGTCCTCGCCTCGCCTCACTGTAAAGAGGACATTTTTTGACACACAGCTGCAGTGTGTATAAGGACAAAGAGCCATAGTGTGTACCTTAGCACATGATTTTACAGCTAAGTCCTTCTACTGTTTTGACATAAGGTGTCAGTGAAGTAAGAACACCTCTCACTGGAGGAGGAAGCTCTGGCTCTTTCCATCACTGCAGCCGTATGTACTGTGGTTTGTGTATTCCTCCTGTATGCTTGTCATGAAATAATACTGGGATTTTACCAAATTGAAATGTGCAGTGTTCTCCTCCTCCCTGAGGCGCGGCCCTGGAGCATTAAACCCTAATTTCCCCCGCAGCAGTCTGGCCGGTCCTGTGGAGAGCTGGAAAATCATTTGCAGTCACAGCTGCAGCTACAGTCTGTGACAGAGATGTTTGTAGTGGCGAGGAGCACAGCTGGTTTACATTGATGGGAGCTGACCACAGGGATGTTGAGGTTGTTCAGATGAGGCTCAGTGGAGCAGGGCAGTTTTTTTAATATCTGCAGAATTAACAGAGAAGGGGACAAGCAGTAAAAGCAGATAGGTAATGCAGGTTCAACGACTTAAAGCTTTTAAGAGCCTAATCAGTGTAGTATAACCCATTTTTGTTTAAGCTGCTGTGATATGAAGTCATGCTTATTTTTAAGGGGAAAAAATTACATCACTGCTCATAAAAGTAAGAGCTGAAGGCAGGTCTGCCCTCAGATTTTAAATTCAACAGGTTTATGTTGTCATAAGCTTCATATTTAAGCCCCTACAACTCTTAATTCTTCATCTGGATTTGAAATCATCATATTCTTCTGTGGGATTTCTCTTTTGTCTGTCCACTCCATGGAGTCTCTGTTCTGTTCTGAGGAAGTCGTTTCCTCCAAATGACACCCAGAGGCGAAGCGAGCACAGTGCAGCTCCGCTGTATAAAAGCAGCCAGCCACAGCCACACTAACTGAGGACATGCTTGTGCAATGTAACAGGAAGGCTGCTTGTTCTGAGAGGGGAGTTTCAACATAGCCGCAGAATGAGGAACTATTTCAGGTGAAGAAGAAGTGTTCTTTCTTTGGTACAGCACAAGAGGATATCAAGAGCAATCTGGATTAATTTGTTTTTTAAGTAGCCACAGTTATGAGTAAATCAGTAAATCACAAGAGTGATCCTGATCATCTTCATGGATTTCTTATTTCAAAGGTAAGATTTCTTTCATGTAAAAGGTCAATGCAAAGACAAATGGTACCCTTCTGACTTCACTTTGTTTTCTCTTCCATCTTTTTTTATTTTTTTTATTTTTTAGCATTTTAAAATGTTAAATTTGGTCCAAAAAATTTTTACAGCAAAAATTGGGTTTAATCAAAACAATTTGTAGTCAGGGGATTTGGAGAACGCTTTGCTGCCAATTACAAAAGTGAGACCATCTTAAGTGAAATGCTCCTTTAAACTAAATATTGGCTGTTATCATCATGTGCGTATCATTATGTATTATCATCAGTATGTGGATTTTTTTTATGGTTTTAACAGTGTATTCATTTGTTAATTAGTTATAAAACATGTTCAGAAAAATAATCATAATGTGAATAAAATAAAGAACAAAATGAAACATCAAGAAAAATTAAGGACTATAAAAATGATGTTTGGTTACAGAAAAACATCAGAAATACATTTTCCCAGCTCCTTGCATGTTTGCATACACAACTTGTTGACCGCTTCATTACTGCTGCTGCATGGTAGCAGTGCTTATAGAGGAATGTGTGCAGCATTTCTCAGTGTCAACAGAAACTGCCAGAACTTGTCCGGACTTCCAGTATAGGCTCGTGTGAGGAGAAAATTGAAGCACTTGAACCTCAGAGAGGGCTGAGAGCTCATTTTTTGTGGGTTAAAGTTGAGTCACTTTGTCCTGAGCAGCTTTAGTAGTGACATAACTCATGTGAAGATGCCCCCCAGTGCAATCATGACATAATATTGAACACCTGTTAGGGATTGTATGAAAATGATTAATATTGGAAGTGGGTGACAAAGTGGGAGGGTATTATAAGTTTTATTTTGTCCAAAGGTAGAGTAGTTTGACTTTTCTGGGAGAGCGAGCTGGGGGAGGAGGGTGAGTCTTGGGGTCCTTTAATTTTTTCACCCCCCGAATAATATTTTATTTTAGCCTCACATTGATTAGGCTAATAGTTACATAAGAAGCAACATGAGGGCTATGTGAATGAGTAATTGTGTTGTCTATGACAGATAATAACACACAACTCATCTTACGCATACATCATAATGACACTAAACCTTATTCATTTTTATTTTTAAATCTGAATCTTGGTGGTGTAAAAATGTAAAACTGTAAAAATTATATTTGGGGTACACGATTTAAAAAGTTGTATCAGTTGAGATATATTTAGTTCCAAAGAAAATGATACCTCAATCAAGGGTCTTTTGTTTTTGTTGTTTTTTTAAAAATTGAAATTAAAGATTCAAGCCCCCTCGCCACCGCAATAATTCTCATACAGTCCCTCATCAGTCAGCATGCTGATCCAGTCTTTTTCTCCTTTTCAGTATCTTCTCAACCAGAGAAACCACATCAGACCCAGAGCGCAGCGGTGATGTTGGCAATGCAGCACTTCAACTCCTCGGGTATTATCGCCCACTTTCCCCCCTCTAACCACACCACCATGGTAGTCGTAGCACATAATGCCACCAATCCAACAACCAATCCCACATGGGCTGGTCTCACCATGACCCTGGGCATCCTGTTCAACGTGGTGGCCCTCTGCATCCTTGCCAAGGCTTACAACCGCTTCCGTCGGCGGTCTAAGGCCACGTTTCTGCTCTTTGCCAGCTCTCTGGTGGCAACAGACCTGGTTGGACATGTCATCCCCGGGGCCCTCGTACTGAGCAGATACTCATCAGGCACAGGGTCAAAAGTTGATTCCTCCAGCATACGGGGTGATCCTCCGGATCCGGATGTCTCTTGTCTGTTTCTTGGAGGTTGCATGGTGTTCTTTGGCCTGTGCCCTCTGTTCATGGGCTGTGCCATGGCTGCTGAGCGCTGCCTAGGCGTCACCAAGCCTCTGCTCCACGCTCGCCTGGTGACCACAGCACGGACAAAGTTGGCACTGGCCCTGATCTGGCTACTGGCTTTGTGTGTGGCCCTTCTTCCCTTCTTCAGCCTGGGGGCCTACACTTACCAGTATCCAGGGACGTGGTGCTTCATCAGGGTGATGGAGGGCACCAGAGCCACAGATCTGGTCTTTGTGATGCTGTTCTCTGGACTGGCTCTGAGCTCTCTGGCTCTGGCCTTTGTGTGCAACACCATCAGTGGGATCACGCTGATAAGAGCCCGGCTAAAGAAACGATCCTGCACCCAACGGCGGTCAGCCCAGTCTCATGACACTGAGATGGTGGTCCAGCTGGTGGGCATCATGGTCACCTCCTGCATCTGCTGGAGCCCTCTGCTGGTGAGTGTTGGGTAAATCATCTGACATTTAATCCCATTTTAAAAAGGCATATTTCAATGTGATAAGATGTTATTGTATTGATATTTGAACTGTGTGTCATTTCTCAAGTCAGTGTTGTGTGTTGAGACAGAAAATGTATTCAGTTTTTTATATATCACAATTAGCTTTGATTACTGCTACAGGTTTTAGACTTGAGGTGGAGTGAGTCGCACCATCATTTATAAGATGACTAACAATCTACAGCGTGATTGACAGAAATATTGGTAGATTTTTAAATTTCACACAAACAACAAAGTGATCAACAGACCTTTAAACATGGAAACAATCAAGGATTCAATTGAGCTGGTTGTGTCACGCTTATAATTTCACCCAAATAGTTCAGAATGAATGTTAAAATTAAGAAGGGAAGAAGCCGGGCTTTGCATCACATCAGGCGGTTGAACACAGTAGGAAACAGGAATTTCACAACAATTTTAACTGACTTAAGTCACAAGGTTAAAATATTGTTACTTTATCAGACAAAAAGAGGTAACTTGTGGCTTAGCAGCTGCCTTAGAAATGTATTTTTACATTAAACAATATTTTAAAGGTGAAATTTGTAAACTTGTTCACTGTTAAATCACATTCCCATGTCGTCAAATGCTTTTTGTGTTGGTGGAGGGCCTGACCTACCACAACCCAAAGTATATGACCTTGGAAAAAAGACTCAACAATCAACTATCTTTCTCGAGAACAGCCTTAACAAAAACCTGAACAATCTCTAAAGTTTCTTTAAGGTCAGAAAAGTCCAATATTCAGCTCTTTGTTGGAGCTGTATGACGTTTACATGGAGTAAAAAACTCAAACCCAAGACCCAGTATTTTCTATTCTTCACTTGTCTTGTGCATCTTTTATAAACATTCCACGTGCATAAGTTTGTTATGACTATGTCACTAGATCATCGAGGTTAAAAGGGTGAAACAGTATATTATCGTATTTTGGTACATGTAAGCAATCTTTCTTGCACATACAGGACAAGAGGGAACACTTTTAAGTTCTTAGATAACTCCATAGATGCAGCATCATTTGCTTCATGTGAGCATTATCATGTAACATTTCTATAAGCATCTCCGATTATTTGGGATGTAGGCCTAAAAGGCAATTACAACATGTTGGTTATGTATAAAACACAAACATCTCTGACATATCATATTACATATTAAAGGTGCCATAATGTAGAAAGTGAGATTTCCTGTCTTTTTCATTGTGAGGCAGGTCTAGGTGCTATATAAATACTGTGAAAGTATCACGATGCTCAAACAACAGAGAAATGTGCACAGCTTGTATTTAGAAGCTGTGCAGCTAAACAAGCTCTCAGGACTTCCGTACGGTTGTGATGTCACAAACATTGACCAATCACAGCAGAGACAGGCACCAAATCAGAGTGTTCAGACAGAGGGTGAATAGAGGTGCTGCAGCAATGGACAGGAATTACAAAAATGATGTGTCTTTGAGCAATAAAGCATGTAGGCTTTTTATAGGTGACACCCAAAGTACTTATATATATCACATAATGTGGGACATTTAACTAACATCACACTTTACTTGTAAATATGAGTTTATTAGATACAGGATGATCCTAAACCTGTTTCTTTTTTTTCAGATCTTTGGGATGATGTCAGCCACACGGTCCTTCAGTGGCTCCCTGAGCAGTGACATAGACACTTATAGGGGCCTAATGGTAACGGGTGTCAGGATGGCAACCTGTAACCAGATCCTGGACCCGTGGGTCTACATCCTGCTGCGACGCGCCATCCTCAGGAAGATCTACCGCATCACTAAAAGACAGGCCAGTTTGAAGGGAAGCATGTTCCGCTCTGTTCGATGGGATGCCAGCTCCTTTCAGAACTCAGAGAAAAACATTGTTAATAAGATTTAAAGGGACCTACAGAGGAAGACAGGGGACGCGTCTGCTATCTCTTTTGAAGGGATGCTCATTCACCAGCAGCACCACCAGATAGCCCTGAAGTTGATCATCTGGATTATAATTCCATGTCAAAAGGTCCCAATGAAAGAGTTTCCTCTCTTGGCTGGTGGGAATGAGATCCCCCTGTTTATGTGTATGAAGTGTCATGGGTTGAGATCCAAAATGTCTTCTTTTTTAAAAAAAAAATGGAAACAACATGTTCAGATTTTAAATATCAGAAAGACCAGCTAATAACATCATCTTGGTTTGGTGTATGAACTCATTATAAACTGCTTATAGTTCTTATTAGAATGCAAAATGGCCCATATGCAGGACCTGTTTGCATGTCAGTCTGTCCTCTATGAGAGCAGATGTAAAAAAAAAAATGTTTCAGTTGGAGTATCATGTGTTAACTTTTTGTTGAAGTGAACAAACATCTCAACTCAAAAGTTTTGTATTCAAATGTTTTTTTTCTCTGACATAATGTAAAAGTCAATGACTTGTGTAAACGCTCACATAGGAGAGCAAAAGAAAAGGCTGTGCTTTTACCTCAGCTTGAAGATGTGAAAAACATGTGAATGTGAATGTGTGTCTTTATTGTGCGTCTGTGAATGTATCTACAGTATTTTCCCCAAGTGTCTTGGGACTGAAGTGAAGCTATGTGTCGCAAAAGCTAATTGGATGTGATGTTAAGATAAGGGAATGTGAGATTACGTAATAAATGGTTATCTCTTCATGTTTCATCTCATTGTGGTCTATAATTGAAGTCATATTTCTACAACTTTGTCAAGATAAGATCTTATTTTTGATATTCCTCTACATTCTGACTGAGGAAGGCAGGGCACTTGTGTCTCTTGTGACCGCAAACATGGCTCTGCTCATATACCAACATACAGAAATCATTTCACTAAAATATCCTTTTCTTTATGTCAAGTCTCATTTAGTGAATTTGCATTAGTTCCTTGAATCTCACCCAAACAAAGGCTATGACATGCCATCATGTGACGCCTTTATGTTCTGAATGGGTATAAGAATGAGTCTTTTGTCACTCTGAAGACAAGACACACTACATGTGATGTACTTCAGCTCTCTTATTATCCTGCCAGTGATTCTCCACTCTGGCTAAAATATTCAATATCATTATTCTTGGAGGTCAGACTGGAGCATTCAGTCAAGTCAGTTTCATTTATATATCCAAATATCACAAATCACAATTTGCCTAAAGGAGCTGTACAATCTGCACAGCATACAACACCCACAGACCTTAGAATAAAGAAAAACTTTAAAAATTAAATAAAAAAAAAACAGATCAACCAAATCAGATACTCTGATATCAGAGTATCAGATGGAAAAAATAAGAAACCTCAGGAAGAGCAATAGAGGAGGGATCCCTCTCACAGGATGGATAGATAATGCAACAGATGTCGTGTGTGCAGCATAGATCACAATAGAAAATTATAGTGTGCAACGTGTTTAAAACAAGATGTAGCAAAATGGTTATAACAGTGTCCCGATCGTGTTTTAATCGATATGATCCACAGGGAAAGCCCCAAAAGGCACTGACTCAATCGGCCAGCTGTTTAGGGGAGACAATTCAATTAAAAGACACCGGCAGTAGCCACGCCCACAGGTCTGTACCCCCTGTTTCCAGATTGGCTACATCTGTAGTCATGTGCACCTTTTGTCCAATGAACATAATGGCTTTTCATATCGTGGGCGTTCCCGTTTGCTCTCCTGCTGCCGAGACCTGGGGCTAACGTGCAGCACCGTCCATTAGCAGTAACGACATCACGGTGAGTAAGAAAAATATACAATTTCTGCCCCGTAACAAACACGATATCACGAACAACGGTGGCCGCTGAACACCGAGAGAATTGACGAAGCTTGTTAACGCATTATGGCGTGTTTATAAACGAGCGCCTCGGAAATAAATTCATTCGGCTTTGTTCTGCTAAGCTAACTTGCCAAGTGCTAACTGTGGCTGAGCATTCAATGGGGTCTCGATCTTGTCTCCTCGACCATTTTGGTGTCTGATAAGCAACAGACTGATATTCAACTACAAACACAGTTCTCCGCAAAGTGTGTCCACTTCTCCTGAGCCATTGAGTTGACAAACATGATAGGTGAATGGTGGTTTTTGTGGGTTTTATTTTGGTAGCATGGCGCAGCGTTTAACGATGGGTGATGTATGTTTTTTTTTTGCGGGGGTTGTTAGCTCGCTGTTAGCCGCCGTCGTCAGCCTGGCTCTGCGCTGAATTAAAATGGCGTCTGTTTTTTAAATTCCCCTGATGGAGCTGAAGGGCTTGAGTCCTTTTACTGTTTGGCTGCTTTTTCATAACTCACATTTGCTCCTGAAATAAGTTAAGGCGTTGTGAAATTGCAGGTTTAACAGGTGTAACTGTCGTTTACAAGTTTCTGTCTGGTGCCACACTTCAATAACCTGTTGACTGAAAAATAAAAAAGGGCCCAGTGCTTATGCTCGTTATGGTTCACCTTATTTGCCTATCACAGTTATAATGCTGTGAACCATTTATAGACGTATACATTAAAGTATGCAGGCACTGTGGGCGTGTCGCGACAAGTTAATGAGATGTCCTGCCTGCCCACTCAACCTAACTATTTCAGCCTAATCACATCATTTAGTTGTAGTTGCTAAGTAGCAGTCACACTCATGTCATCCAAGCCATTGTCAAATGATCAGTCAGTCATCCGTGAGGTAACGTGGGGTGACCTCTACTCGTAGGACAATCATTTATTGCAGCACTGCCCTCAATTATCTGTCTTAGTGGAAAATTACATTGTTAAATCATGCTTTTGTGCACTACAAACATGAATGTCTGCACCCTGAAGCATCCAGTGTTCTTCTGGTGTAGATATATTAAAATGAATCACATTTTTGCAAGTGAAAGTAGGTTTGCGTGTTGTTCCTGAGGCATGTGTTGCTGTGCCAACAGTCCTGTGGCTCCAGCTGGTGACTGCTTTATTTCACTAAGAGATGAACAAAGAGTCCTCAGTGACCAAGTGTGAAGCATTTTGCTCCCTTCAGTGTTTTTGGCTAACAACAGACATTTCTTGAAATCAAATGTTCCTTCCATAAATCTTTTGTGGATCGAGCTTAGTTAACAGTTTGCTTCAGATTCGCACATGGTGGCGTTTGGATTCTGCCTTACTTTCAGTTGTGTAAAATGTGTGCATGTTTTCTCATCTTACAGAGACGGACTGCAACATTGTCATCTGCTGCAGAGAAGCCCTTTTTTGAGTATTGCCATTTGCTGGATAAAGGAGTCACCACGGCCTCCAGAATAATAATGGTAATGATTGATTTCACTCCGTAGTTTATTTGAAGTTCTGTATCTCTGTGTTGTTTTTTATATCTGACAACAGGCAGCCAGCCAGAGCACAGGACACACTGGCCTTTTTGTTAAATGTCACTGTTAATGGGACAAATAAATGTGTCACATCTAATTTAAGTCACAGGACTGGTGCCAGCCTTTTGTTATTCTACTTTGCCTGGGGCTTTAAGAACACATGCTGTGGCTCCCACATCACCGTTCTCCTCTAAATTGGCTCTGGCTGCCCGTGCATACGCTCGGCTCATGTAATCACTGGTGTTAGAAGCCTGTCCTAGACATGAGGCCTTGTTCAGATTTTTAATTAAAGACAAGAGAGCGACAGAGAAAGTAGGTCCTTTAATGCTCGCTTGTTCCAGCTTCACTAAGAGCCTGACCCATAAAGCAGGATTAATGAAGTTAGTTGGATAACTGCTCTGAATTAAACCTGGAACTGCTTCAAGTCTGAAACATGTCCTGAAGGCCAAAGAGCTCCTCTGGGTTTTAATCGGTCCAGTAATCCTGTGTTGTGAAACAGGCCTCTGTTTAAATAGTGATGATGTGTTGTTTTTATTTTCTGTGCCCAACTCACTGTGAGGTGTTGGTGCATTATCAAAAGTAGATGTCAGGGTTTGATATGCCCCATGACTGAGTTGATAACATCAGTCCTGGATGTTGTTTACTCAGACCATGGTGTCACAGGGTGTACTCTGTTTGTTCTTATCTACATATTTTATTTTTTGTATTTCTTCCTTATAAATGATCTTATATATTCCACCCCACCAGCCTCCCCCAATGCGCCACCGCTCCATGCGCGTCTTCATGAATGATGACCGCCATGTCATGGCTAAACACTCAGTCATCTACCCAACTCAGGAGGAACTGGAAAGTGTTCAGAACATGGTATCCCACACAGAGCGGGCCCTCAAGGCCGTCTCTGACTGGCTGGATAAACAGGAGAAGGGAACCTCCAAGTCTGATTCTGATAGTACAGACACTGATAAAGAAAGGTGAGGAGATGTCAGTGATGTCTTCCAGTTAAATGATAGAAATGGATTATATCCTTCTTTTCTAACCACCCATTAAACTTTTTGTCCATCTTGTGCTTCTCCCCTGTATCTGCTGTGTCTCCTGATAGCGAGCACAAAGATCAGGCCACCCGCTCTCTGCGTGGTGTAATGAGGGTGGGTCTGGTTGCCAAGGGCCTGCTACTGAAGGGGGACCTGGACTTGGAGCTGGTGCTCCTCTGTAAAGAAAAACCTACCATCAGTCTGCTGAAGAAAGTGTCAGAAAACCTTGTTACGCAGCTCAAGGTGAGAACACTGAGGACTGGAATTGCTGTAATAAAAATTGTGTGTAAACAAATCAGTAGTGGCTTCATATTTGACATGTTTTAAACACTTCCTTTAAACACTGCTCTTCCTCAGGCAACAGAAGACAAATATGTTGTAACGCAGCACATCCGTGAGGCCAGTATTGTCATCAAGAACACCAAGGAGCCTCCTCTCACCCTCACCATTCACCTGACATCCCCTCTGGTCCGTGAGGAGATAGAGAGGGCTTCCACTGGAGGTAAGCTCCTACACGAGGGCCTCAAGTGTTTTTTTAGTTGCACCCCTCCTCCAGCAGGGAGGCCACAAGACAGATATTGTTTATTGGGCCTTCAATGGAGCTAGGGGACAAGAATGCACTGTCACATAATGAAACTATGCTATGCTTATAGCTCTTTAGCCACTCTCGTAGTTCCATGTAATGTAACTGTACATTTTTGATGGCCCAATATACAGTATAGGGCAGGTAGTTTACTGACTGCTGAAGACATGGCTTTCTCTCCCCCCCTTAATGATCAAGCTCACCAACGACATGAAGGCTCACTGAGAATTTAACCAAATACAAAAAGAGAGACCACTTTGTTTGCATGTGTTTTATCATTGATGATGAACGGTTTGCATTGCAGCAAAAATGAGTAGCAAAACATGTGGTGAAACTGTCCTTGGTTGTTAGACCCAACAGATGGCCATTGACTGTCTCTGATGGTCCTTAGCAGGGTAGGCTCGGGCTCACAGATAACGACAAGGGACACTTCATGAATGTCCAACTATGTCAAAAAACGAGGGGATTAGCCCTAGTTGTTAGGAAGCAATAGACTATGGCATCATGAAAAAGTATATTGTCATTAAGTGTAACTGTAACTTTACAAGAACACAGATGTCCACTAGTTGACATTCTTTGAGAGCACTCAACAGTCGTGAGGATCTCAGTTTAACAGGTGTTGAACCTTGACCTTATCTGTAGCCCTGTGCTTACAGTGATGCCCAGTTTGGGTCTTTGTATTTTAAGCCATCAGTTTTGCTGCAGTGTGGACTTGTTTTGATACCCACTTTTTGTGCATCTGATAACTTCTGCCTGTGGTTCCAATTCTGATTCTCTCTGTCAAGCCTTCTAGTTTGTCAATTTTTAGGGACGCTGGACCTTTGACCAACTGGCCGCTCTCTGTCTCGGAAGGGGCAAAGTGCAGTGTACCCAGTATAGGGGCTAAGGGGAGGGGCTCTACCTCCTGTTGACGCCACAAAAACAATGCAGAACTTTTCTGAGCACTGAAGCATCCATTTAAGTTGAAACAACAATGTCAAGACAACCTCCCATTTGATACAACCAATTACCTCTTAATAAATGCACATTTTTATGTCATGATTTTTTATTTTTACTCAGTAAAGTTATAGCCCACTTCCCAATACCGTTGTTCCGGTGGGTTTAAAGTTTAAACATATGTGCCGGGCCGTGCAAAACCATATTAACTGGGAGGTTGAGAGCTGTTGGTTGTTCTGCAGTGGAGGGGTCCCCCTCCCCTTCCCCCTCCTGCCTGTGGTTTGGGAAGGCTGCCTGTGTTCCCCCTGGCCGGCTGACAGAACTCCCCTTGGTCAAACTGTACCTTGTCTTCTTATTCCACCTGCCAATAGACTCGCTTTCAGTCAACGATCCCCCGGATGTTCTGGACAGGCAGAAATGCCTAACTGCCTTGGCGTCTCTCCGCCACGCTAAGTGGTTCCAGGTTTGGATCTTGTCTTTATTTGTCTCTAAAACAGAAGTAGTTTTGAGTTTGGTTTTATGCTCTGTTCTTTTGTCTTTTATTTGGGCGTTCCATGTTTTTTTTCCTTTTCTTTATTTACTCTTTTGAAGTGTACTTCCTGTAGTAATACTTGATGATCTGGATGTCTGTTTCTTAGGAAACCTTTGTCATTACACTGTTGTAGAGTTGCTTTGCTCACTTAACAGGTTCCACTGCAGTGTCATTTTTGAAAATGTTCAAGTTCAATGCTGCTTTTTAGTTCATTAGTAACCCTCAAAGCTGCTTAACTCAATCAGCAGATCAAATCTGGGACTAACACGCCATGTATTCAGGTGCAATATTTCTATAATGTCATTGTTGGTGTGAGTGAGTTGTTGTTATTTTCACATTTGTGCTACCTATAGAGCACTTTCTGCTGCCCTATTCTGTAGTTTTGAAGAGGAAACTGTTTTTGTAGTGAACAATGTTAATAATAATTCATTATAGTATTGTGGCCTGTGTCATGTTTGGCTTTCACTATAACAATCAGTGCTTCATCTCTGCAGCTTTTGTAGAGTATGTGGCCTCAACTTTTCCTTGCTCTCTGGCTGTTTCTGTTACTGTGCGCCACAAATCAACAGGAATATTGCACCTTGAGTAGTTACATTTTTTTTTATTCTCACTGACTTTTACTCACGGACCACTGACCATTACTCTATTCAAGGACAGCGCACGTCCCCTTTTAAATAGTTCACTGAGTTCTCACATTAGCGCTGGTATTAAGTTTGAGGTGGCTTTATTTTCATGTTTCTTCCTGAACTTAAATTAATGCGCATGTTTTTCCCCACAAAAACAAATGTTTTGTCTGATAACCTCACCATCAATCATGTTGGCTATTGACTTACAGCCATGAATGTGAATGATCATACATATGCTCTTCCAACAAAGTAAACATTATTCTGTCATCTAATAATTCCATAATGACAAAGCTAAGCTGTTTTAGTCTGTGTGGCTTCATTTTTATTTTCTTTCATTTATTTGGATGTTCATGTTGCTTTGTGCTTCACATTGTCTTCCTCTTTGACTAAGGCTGCTTGTCCTCCTCGTGCCCCTTCCCTCCCCCATCCCTGCTTGTGTCCCCAGGCCAGGGCCAACGGGCTTCGCTCCTGTGTCATCGTTATCCGGATCCTAAGGGACCTGTGTGCCCGCGTCCCCACATGGGCCCCGCTTCGTGGCTGGGTGAGTGAGAGCCTCAGCTAAACAGCTGTGATATAAGTCTTTATGGTTTCATCGCGGATGAGACTGCTAAATACACAAAGTATTTTTCCTAAGACACATTTTTGCTGATCAAAACTGCAAAGCTCTCCTAACTGATTTCCTTTTGAAGCTTTTTCTGCCCGGATACCAAAAAAAGCAAAGGCACCACCATGATTGTTAAATTGCAGAGCTACTATCTAACGCAGTGACCTGAAATCTCTTTGTGTTAGTGACTGAGCTTAAAAATAGCATCCTCAAACAAGTCTCCCTCCCTCTTCTGCTTTGCAGCCACTGGAGCTGATCTGTGAGAAAGCCATTGGCACAGGGAACCGGCCCATGGGGGCAGGAGAAGCTCTTCGGAGAGTTTTGGAGTGTCTGGCTTCAGGAATCCTTATGTCAGGTATGTATGTAGGGAAGGTGGACATTTCCAGATGTTGCTTAATTGAGTTTTATTTGCAATTTTTTCTAAGTGAATCTAAAACTATAATATCCATGTGTTTCAGACGGTGCTGGCATCTCTGATCCATGTGAAAAAGAGGCCACAGATGCTATTGGTCACTTGGATCACCAGCAGAGAGAAGACATTACAGCGAGTGCACAAGTGAGTACGATAAAATCATGTGTCGGTGTGTGTATTCACAATTTGGTAAAAGTAAAACTGACACCCTGTATCTTGTATGTTCAGCATGCCTTAAGGCTGTCGGCTTTCGGACAGCTTCACAAAGTGCTCGGGATGGATCCCCTCCCCTCTAAGATGCCCAAAAAACCTCGTAGTGAGACACCTATTGATTACACAGGTGAGCCAGGCTTGCACCTGTGAGATTCAAGCAATCAACAATCATCACAGTAGAGTCTGCTGGTTATTTATTTGTCTTGAGGTTTTTTATATAGATGTAATGCAGCAAGGTGTCTCGTATTTTCTTATGGCAAAATTTTGTGTTTGTCTGTGATGCAGTGCAAATTCCACCTAGTACAGCATACGCCCCACCAATGAAAAGGCCCATTGAGGAAGAGGAAGGAATGGATGACAAGAGTCCAAATAAAAAAAAGAAAAAGCTTCAGAAGAAATGTAAGTGTTGTTTCAACTAGTGGATATACAGAAATTCAAATTTGGATAATCTTTGTAAATTGAATACTTTTTTAGTTTTGGAAACCCAAAAAAACCAAAATCACCTCTACTACTTTGACAGTATATAGACTAATGACTGATTTGAAAGTAAAACGTCAATAGAATAATTGATAGTTGCTGAAGTGTTAAGTCTGTGTCTTACTGTTTGTCCCACCAGCTCCAGAGGAGAAGGCTGAGCCTCCCCAGGCTATGAATGCTCTGATGAGGCTCAATCAGCTGAAGCCAGGTCTCCAGTACAAACTGATATCTCAGACTGGCCCAGTTCATGTTCCGGTCTTCACTATGGCCGTTGAAGTGGACGGCACAACCTTTGAGGCTTCTGGCCCATCCAAACGTACTGCCAAGCTGCATGTAGCTGTCAAGGTGAGCACAGGGAATATTTTGATATGGCCTAACTATTGGCCCTGTGATTGAGTTTCTATTGGACATGTCTTTGTGCTGTTTAAACCACAATAAATCTGTGTGGACAACTGCAGGTCCTTCAGGACATGGGTCTGCCCACAGGAGTGGAACTAAAGACTGCTGAGCCAGTAAAATCAGAGGAGGCGGTTGTAGCTGCCGCTGTGGAAGAATTGAAGCCAGCAGTCACAACCGTTGAAACTACCACTGCTGCCACAGGAGCAGTCAATGCAGACACCAGTGATGCTGCAGAGGTACATAGCTGTTCTGCGTGTCAGCAAATGATGATTGTGTGCATAAAGTTGAGCGAAGTTTGCTCTAATTTAACTGACCATATATCTTACATGTCAGACTGCTCGCCAACAGGGACCAATCCTGACCAAACACGGCAAGAACCCAGTGATGGAGCTGAACGAGAAGCGCCGTGGCCTGAAGTACGAGCTCATCTCAGAGACCGGAGGCAGCCACGACAAACGCTTTGTCATGGAGGTGGAGATTGACGGTCAGAAGTTTCAGGGGACAGGATCCAATAAGAAGGTGGCAAAGGCTTACGCTGCCCTGGCTGCGCTGGAGTGGCTCTTCCGTGAAGGCGCTGTGGCCGAGGCCACTAAAAAGAAAAAGGGACCACCCATGGTAAGCACCCAGTGAAACAGAGTGAATTCTTAAATGTTTGATTTGTTTAAAGTCCTGGCTCAGGTCATATTTAGTGTGAGATCAAACTGATCATGTTGAAAAGGTGTTTTAGTTATTATACAGTGTGTATTTTAGGTTATTTTTCTCTAAATCACTATAATCAATGTTTTTACTCTTTTAATGTCATACATTGTTAAAATTACTTACAAAGAGCAGATTAATTTAAAAGTCAAGAAAATGTGATTGCTTCACTGGTGTAAAAATAATGAATATTCTTATAATGACTTAATGTTGAAGTTTTCTGCTCAGTGTTGATGAAAAGTACAAATAACTTTCGTCTTCAGCACACTCCAGGCTTCGGCATGATGGGAGCTGCTGGAGTCGGAGATGCAGTTTCGCCCAGAGGCAGAGGGAGAGGAGGCCGAGGTCGTGGAAGGGGCAGGGGCTTCAATAATGGAGGGGGCTACGGCCAAGGAGGTAAAAACATGCTTCTCCTTGAACAGACATTTTGTATTTGGTGGTATGGTGTTATTAGGCATGGTTAATATGATTGGCATAGTGTCCGATCAGCATTTTAAATGTGTGTCATCTTCCCAGGTGGATTTGGAACATATGGTTACGGGAACAGTGCTAACTCCGGATACAGTGAGTATTCATTTCACCTATTATAGTTCCAGTTTGACTGTTTTTTTTACTCTTTATCTGGGCTGAAGTCGAGCTTTCCTTGAGAAATCCAAACAGATGTCTCAGCATAAATATGTCCTGGAGCAGGAAAGTGCATCTGGCCAAGACTGTAGAAAAACAGCTTTTACAGCTTGTTTTAACTCCACTACGAAATCTTTCACTCCAGAACAAACAGCAAACAAGACCATATAATAATAATATATGTTGGGATGTTCCCAGTTCAACGATTTTACATTTCTCTGCTTTAAGCCACAGGATTCAATCTGTTTTGACAAGCCCCCCTCGTAAGAGAACCCCTTTTCTTTTCTTCCCTCTGGCAGCCTGTTCTGAGGACTGACCTACCTGAGAGTGACAGGAGCAGAGAAATCTAAAAAAAAAACCCCAACAACTTTAAATGCAATCTGACCAAATGAGTCATTCAACTGCCACGTTAATGGCAGGAAAAAAAACAATAAATCTAATTTTGATATTTTTTTCCCTTCTCTGCCCTGTCTCACTCTTTAGGTGACTTTGTCTCAGACTGCTATGGCTACCACGAGTTTGCGACATAGATCTTCCCAGTCTTAAAATCAAAAACAGTCCCGTAGAGAGGATAAAAGTGGACAAAATACTCAGTAGTGTTCCAGCAGCATCATGAACTCCTATCACCACCAAGTCCGCAACCCTGGGAATAAAGTGACAACAACCTCTCCACCCTGTCTTGCCAATCCACTTGTCATGTCCTGGTACCTCGGGGAGACGATCTGCCACTGCATGCATGTAGCCTCCATAAGTCACCCTGTTTTCT
Source organism: Pagrus pagrus (assembly GCF_965226575.1). NCBI lineage: Eukaryota > Metazoa > Chordata > Actinopteri > Spariformes > Sparidae > Pagrus > Pagrus pagrus. The sequence continues at coordinate 10,386,026 of NC_140197.1, forward strand.
CTGAACTTGCTGTGGATGTACCTGAACACCTGGACCTCCCCAAACCACAGGGCTGATTTACTGTAGATTGCCTCCATGTGTCAGACTGGCTCACAGGGCTTCTTCTCTGTTCATTTGGATCATGATTAAGGGAAAGCCTGTGGGAACCTGGACAACATACATACTTTCGGATTACTGTCTGCAACAGCCTGGTCTCCCTCTGACTCCATAATAAGATGACGATACAGAGAAATCTGTTTTCATTCATTTTAATGCCTTTCTGTCACTTTCAATCATGATGAAGCTGTTTTTATTTTCTGTTTTTGCTTTTTTGAAAATGTCATATCAGCAACACTGTTGAGTCATAGCTACACTGAATGCATGATGGTCTTAACTTTTGTTTGGTATTGTCCATCTGTAACAGCGTTAGGCATTGATGAACTGAGGCTGTTGGCACTACGTTTGCACACACATTGTGTGAATTGGAGAATCTGATGTATGTTTGTGTAGGGAAGACTTCTTGCTCTAGCTGTTTTTTTAATGTTTTTGTTTTTTTTAATAAATGTGACATCACACCATTCATTACTGTGTTTCTCCAGGGTCTGAATTAATTTCTGAGTACATGAAAAGATTGTATTGCACGGAGTCCATATGCAAGCATCTGCTATTAGAAGATATCAAGTTATGCCCATTTTAAGACTGTGCCATGCTGTCATTTCCCAGATTACTACAACAATGGTGGTACAAATGGAGGAACTGGGGTGTCAGGCAGCCCATCAGGTGGCCCTCCAGCCAGCACAGCACCAGGATCAGCACAGGGCTCCTATGGTTCATACTACCAGAATGAAGGAGCCTACACTGCCACGTCTGCAGCCAAAACCCCCAAAAAGAAACCCCCCATGCACAAAGGAGGGAAGCCACCCTTTCCAGGTCCCCCAGGGGCGAACACTGGAACTGCAGGGGGGTACCAGTCCAGCAGCCCCCCAGGGCAAGGGTCCTATAACCAGTATGGCCAGGGCTATGGGCAGGGAAAGAAGAGTTTCAACCAGAACCAGGGGGGGACGGGTGGATACTCATACAGCACTGCCTACCCGAGCCAGGTGACGGGGGGTGCAGGAGGTAGCCAAGACTTCAGTTATGAAGGTGAGTTAAGGGGGTTCAGAGGAAATGTGCCGTCCTGAAATTGGATACAGAATTCAATATTGCATCACATTTACTAAGTATGGCAGGGTATGCTGCTACTGCGACAAAAAGACCCAAAACACACTGATGGGTTTTTTTTTTTGTTCTGATCGTTTTCACATTGTTACTGCATACTTAATTTTTCTATCTTCACTTTTATAACATGTCACTGTAGCTTGCTATGTCACAAAACTCTTTAGTAAATACACAAATTAAACATCTTGATAAATCAAATATTTCTCACAACAACATTCTGACATGTTTCATTTAAATTGCACATTTTCAAATTATCACATGACTAATTTCCATTGTTAAGAGATTCAGTCAATGCCTGAAGACAATTTACTATAGCCATAAAACTTTTACATATTAAGACCTTTGTTTATATTGTGCTTCTCATAAATAATTTAAAGGCACTTTAAATACAATTTATAAAAGAAAGTATGCAACAGTTAATGAAATGTTATGCTAAAATGCAACAAAGGATAAAAATAAAATAAATACGACAAACAGAATCAGTTAAACAAACACTGAAATCAGTAAAAGCAAGTCTAAAGCTTTAAAGAAGACAATGATGTCCCTGATATCTTCTGGCAGATCATTGCACAAATTAGGGGACCAAACAGAAAAGGTCTGGTCGCCTTTAGTTTAAACGAGCCTTAAATGTGAGGATTCGAATTTTAAAATGTACTCTTAAATGTACCGGCAGCCAATGAAGTGATTTTTAGGTGGGTGAGATGTGTTTCTTCCTGTTGGACCTGGATTTTCTGAGTTCAACTGTAGAAGATTTTAAGCCATCCATTTTTTGATATTTGCAATAGATGTGGAGATTTTTTATTTATATTATTAATGTCGAAGGAGAGATATAACTGTGTCATCGGCATGGAACTGATCGCTGATATTGTGTTTTTTTAATAATACAACAGTAGTACAGTACACGTACTAGCTTAAAAATGTAAAATAGTAAGGGCCCAAGAATGGAACCCTGTTGAACTCCATATTTCACCGAAGGGTCAAAACCGAAACTAACACTAACAGATTGGTGAATTAATAATTATACTGACATTCAACAGGTGGCCTGAAACACGACTCTACATGAAATCTGATGTTGCTCTTTAACTTTTTGCTAACAAGTCACCACATTGTTTCTGCTGTCCCCAGGTGGCCAGAAAAAGAAAACATGCTGCAGTTTCAAGCTTCATACCTTTTGTCTGTTGTAAATTTGTTTGACTTATTGTCACGCTTTCTTTGTAGGTTTCAACAACCAGTCCAACTACAACTCACAGGGCGGAGGAGGAAGTGGCAACCAGGGCTTTGGCGCCAACCACTCTCAGTACCACAACCCAGTGGGCTACGGCAGGGGAGACGGCAGCATGAATTACCAGTACAGATAGACTGTGTTACTCCGTCTGTGAATCATTGGCACCAAGCTCCCTGCATCAGTGTCTCAAGCCAAAGAAAGTGATAGACGGCTTGCCTGTGCTCTCTGCCTTTTCCATGTTTGCTTCTTATGTGCTTTTGGGTTTCTATGTGGCACATGTGGGCACAAAATTGAGATGTCTGGACTTTGTAAGTGTCAGAGCTGAGTTTTGGCTGAATTTAGTGGTCTGTTCAGTGGTCTGGTCAGTGCTTAGATTGTGTTTTTAGGTTCTTCTTATTTTTTTATTTTATTTTTATTTTTAAATCTCTGCTACCAGTCCTCTTCCTCATCACTAAATATGAAGGCTGATGTTACAAATTACTCACTCATTAGCTCTGACTTGATTTCCTTTCTTATAAAGAGTTGTGTGGTGACAGCATTTCTTTCTCATGTGAAACTAGTAAAATCTTGTAGTTGAAACTACAAAGGTTGTTGTTTTTTGTAACAATTCAATAGACCAGAATATCTTATTCTTTTCTGCATTGCTTGTAATTTTGGCTTATTTTGTAATAGTGTAATAGTTATTTTAATAAATGGTTTTTGAGATTACTGGAAAATGTTTACTTCCTCATGTTGTAACCACATTTCTCTTCAGTGTAGCTTTTTGGATGGGTGGGATTTGTTCCTGTTAATGTAGAACAAAATGTTTGTATGAATAAATTATTTTTATTTGAAATAGTGGCTTTAAGTATCAAGTATTTGTACTAATGATATTTATTATTATTATATGGTGGGCAATTGATGAAGCTTCAACTATTTAATTATTGACTTGGTTTAATTTATTAATTACTTGACTATTAATGGCTCACCAGTCAGATTTTTCACAACCTGGCAACTGTAAAGTTTGTATCGCTTAAAACTGTATGTTTTAAAACTGTTTAAAGTACTGCTTAAAGTGTTGGTTATTTATTTTTAACTATTAATAAAACCATTAATTACAACACCATTTGTTAGAAAGATAAATGAAACCACAGTCTGTGACTGAGGTATGAATCTTTAAATATGATACTCTTGATCTTTAGGAAAGAAATTGCAAGAATGTAATATTTCTTGGCTGCAGATGCTCTGTAACCTATATTTGTGGTGGGATACAGGTAAAATAGGGGGAGTTCCATTTTATTTAAATACCTTGAACTAATAGTTTTACAAGTTTTCACAGCATTTAGATTCAGACAGAAATGTAATGTTAGATCTCCATTAGACTGCCATTAAATTAGGCTTTTACCAGAAAATGTGCATTTATAAATAAAAAGTGCTGCCAGATAATCATTAGATTAGATACAGTTACATAGCTCATACATCACATTTTAATTTTATTGAAGCATACTAAAAAGTACATGTTTCTCGTGGTGAGATGTAAGTACATTTACTCTAGATACATGTTAAGGTACCTGTACTTCTACTACACTGGGAGGCAAATATTCAACTTTTTACTCGAATACTTTAAAATGACAGCTACATATATGTATATATAGTTAAAATCAGCTGCACTTCCTCCAGCTGCAGCATTAGTGAAGCTTCAATATTAATGCATCAGTAATCATAATCTAATGTCACATTCTGATGTGGGCCGTTCTGCATTATGAGTACAGAATAAAAGCCATCCTGTCCATACCATGCTCCCTCTCCATTGTGTCTCTGCTGGACTGATTATATTACTACAGGCCTGTTTGTTGATACACTTTGTTACATAATATACTATACTATATTATAAGTGATCGTGAGTGAGAAATCTCGCGTGACATGAGCAACGTGATCTCGCAAGTCCAATGCATTCAAGGTTGCTATGTCAACTCATCAGTTTTCATGTGAATCATTGGATGCTTCAAAAATACACATGCAAAATATCTGCTTGTTCAGCTTGCACTACGTATACTTACTGATAAAATCCTGAAGAAACGCACTGAAACAGACAAGAAATGGGCGACACAGAAACGAAAAGTTTAAACCATTAATATTTATTTTTTGATTTATTAATGTGGCTGTAGGAACAAAACAAATCTGCTATGTGACTACTGGGTAGAGATGTAAGCAAGAGAGTTTCTATGCTAAATTGTTGTTTACCAACAGATGTACTATTTGTGATTGTGAGGGGGAAAAGTTTGAATAAAAGATATTTTTGAAAAGTAGTCACAAAGATTGATATGTTAGGCTACTCATTATTAACAAACCCAGTTTCTGGTCAGATGAAACATGCATGATTAAGTTGCTTAATATCTTTATCTTTAATATCATATCTAAAATTATGACATGGCTTTAAAAGATTTCCCCCTTTTTGTATTTTCAACGATGCAGATTTTAAAACGTATCTGAACGCTTTGGACATCAAAATTGCATGTCAAATCATTTTTGAATTTATAGACCAATTTGATACTGAAATGTGGCATTTCCTGACAGTATGATTTAAAGTAACATTTCTTGATCCCCTTTCTTCTTCTTCTTCTTCTACAGACAAGACATGACTGACCCAGAATATATCCACTTGAGGTAATGTAATCAGGAGTGTTTATACAATTCGTAGATATTGTTTTTGATTTAAAAATGTAGCTGGAGGAAGAAAAAATTCAGATGTGAATTTTGGGTGATAATATTGGCCAACTACATGAGTGTGTCATGTAGAGTTAGGTTAGCAAGTAAAGATCTGAGAGGGAGAGTTTCTATTCAGAATTGTACACAGGTATAACTACCCTGTTAAAGCTATTATCTAATTTCTTTCTAACTGTAAACAACAGAAGCACTTTTTGTGTTTGTGAGGGGAAACTATTAAGCATAAGCCTTTTTTTTCTCATAGTTTTGCTGGTGAAAATCAGAATGAAGAACAAGAAAGAACTGCCTCAGAAGCTGGACATAAAAATGACCAAGAAGACACACAAAACAACTGCATGAAGAGACTGCGATCCAGATGGCATGCCATTCTGATGATGCTCCTCTGTGTTGTGACCAGCAACCTCTTCATTCAGATGCATAAACAGCAAAGTCTGACAGCTGAGTTACAGCACGTGGCAGAGGACCTTCAAATAAAGAACAGCCACCTGAAGCAACTCCTCAACTCTACTCCTCAAAACTCCAGCGAGTGTGGCCATATGACACTGCTCATTGACGCAGTGCTGTACAACTTCACCTTGTTGTCTGCTGAAAAGAACAAGCTGAGCCTGCTCTTGGAGAACACGTCAAAAGAAAAGACAGACCTGAGCCTGCTCTTGAAGAACACGTCGCAAGAGAAGAGAAAGCTGGAAGTGGAGAACAAAGACCTGAGCATGTCTCTAAATTCGGCACTGAACAACTTCACCTCGTTGTCTGCTGAAAAGACACAGCTGAGCCTGCTCCTAAAGAACACATTGCATGAAAAAACCCAAGTGGAAGAGGAGAAGAAAGAGTTGGCCATGTTTCTACATTCAACCATGGAAAACTGCAACCATGTAGAAGCAAAGAGCAGACAACTGCACCTCCATCTGAACGCATCACGGCGCATCATCAGCCTGGCGTCTGCAGAGAGCGAACGTTGGCACCAGCTGTTAGATATTGAATGGCAAACCACCATGCAGCTGGAAGAATTAAATAAACGCCAACATTCAATCCTGTTCTCCAGCAAGCTGTCCTTCCTCTGGAGATTCTGTGACAGGAACACACTGCAGCGTTCACACTGCCTGCCTGGCTGGGTCAAGCCGTTTCACACTGCTCCTTCCTGTCCAAAGACTCAAAGAAGTAGGAAAAGGCTTGCAGGGAGTCTCTCGACATGGGGGCTGACATGGCTGTGGTTCTGAATGCCGAAGACCAGGCATTTTTGACCAACATGATTTTTCAGTTTGTACAGCAGCACCATGAAGAGGCGTTCCATTCAGCGTGGATTGGGTTCCAGGACATGGCAATGGAGAGCAACTACTTCTGGGTCACTGGCCAAAGAATCCATCCAGATGTGACTTATTGGAGGAGTCTTGAGTCAAACAATGCAAAGGACACATCTGAGCCTGATCTTGGAGAGCGGGTCAAGAGAAAAGATAGAGCTGAGTCTGCTCTTGGAGAACACATTGCAAGACAAGACACAGTTGGAAGAGGAGAACAGAGAACTGAACATGTTTCTCAATTCAACAATATACAACTTCAGTTTGTTGTCTGCTGAAAAGACAGAGCTGAACCTGCTCTCGGAGAACACGTCGCAAGAGAAGAGAAAGCTGGAAGTGGAGAACAAAGACCTGAGCATGTCTCTAAATTCGGCACTGAACAACTTCACCTCGTTGTCTGCTGAAAAGACACAGCTGAGCCTGCTCCTAAAGAACACATTGCATGAGAAAACCCAGGTGGAAGAGGAGAAGAAAGAGTTGGCCATGTTTCTACATTCAACCATGGAAAACTGCAACCATGTACACTGCCTGCCCGGCTGGGTCAAGCACACTTCACACTGCTTCTTCCTGTCCAAAGACTCAAAGAAGTGGGAAAAGGCTTGCAGGGAGTCTCTCGACATGGGGGCTGACATGGCTGTGGTTCTGAATGCCGAAGACCAGGCATTTTTGACCAACATGACTCTTCAGTTTGTACAGCAGCACCATGAAGAGGCGTTCCATTCAGCGTGGATCATGGCGATGGAGAGCAACTACTTCTGGGTCACTGGCCAAAGAATCCATCCAGATGTGACTTATTGGAGGAGTCTTGAGTCAAACAATGCCATGGCCTCCTGGGACAACAGCCAAGCGGGACAGGACTGTGTTGCAATTGTCCCACCAACAAGCACTGAGAAGCAGGGTTGGTTAACCTCCTGGGATGACATCATTTGTGCTGGCGAACGGCACTACCTGTGTGAAACCACAGCTCTCAGTGTGACCTGACTGACTGGGATGATAAAGGCTGGAATCCAAAAATCAGAACTGTTTATACACCATGTATATACGTAAATGTGAATTTGTGTTTGACAAGTTTTTGCACTTTTGCTTAGACGCTACCATGTCTTTGACTATTTCATTCTAATAATATATTTGATATTCAACTTCACCTGATTTTCCTGTTTTTGAGTAATGCAATACACACTTTCACCACACAAACTAACTGACATTTATTTCATCATGTGAAGAAACATTGGGAATTGGGAATAAATGATGTTCTGGTGTAGCTGTTGTGTAGGATAATTTGAAGTCCTGATTAAAATGGCAATATCACATTGAAAAGGAGATTCCAAGTTTGAAATGGCTTCAGGGAATAAACAAACTAAAGCTGTAGGGAGGCTACATGTTGTTACCGGGGCCCTGGACCCCCTTAGATCCACCTAAGAGCTTCCACTACTAAAGTACAACACCATCCTATACGGGCTGGGTAGAACAGATTACGTATAATTGCGATTATGTAATCAGATTATAAAAAAAATGTGTAAACATAAGGAGCCAATATTATATTTTTAGTTATATTGTCAAGGTTTACTTGCTTGCATCTCTGATAATGTCATTAAAACATGGCAGTGTTTTAATGACACTGCCATGTTTAAATTATAAAACTTTTCTTCATGATAACTATGTCAGGGTGTCTGACATATGTGGTGTCTGCAGACAAGTGCTCCACTTTGTCTCAGACCTGGCGGGAGAAGAAACACAAAGAAACAGCAACAAAACTTGTAGACATCTTATTGTAAAGTCCAGTGATGGAATCTAACATTTACTCAAGTACCTTACCTAAGTACAAATTTAAGGCATTGGTACTTTGAGTATTTCCGTTTTCTGCGACTTTACACTTCTGCCCCACTACATTTTAGAGGCAAATATTGCACTTTTTACTTCCCTACATTTATTCAATAACTTTAGATGCTTGTTTCTTTGCAGATGTAATGCTGGTAATTCTTCTACTACTGTTTATTCTACTACTTATTCTACGACTACTACTTCTACTAATACTACTACTTATACTACTACTACTACTACTACTTGTACTACTTCTACTACCACTACTTGTACTACTACTCCATGAAGGTTTTTCAGCAGCGTAGTGCAATGCATTATAGTTTTATGCATTTTCAGGCAATTATTTTCCAGTATTTTTTTCGAAAACACTTCAGCTGTCAGCATTCACACTGTATTTTCGCAGGAAATACACATTTTCTAGTTTATATTATACTTCTATTAATCTCTATTAATACAGAGACCAGCTCAGAGATCAAAAGGGCAGAACAAAAACAAACTACAACAGTGTTTACGGTACTCCTTTACCTCTCATTCTCGACGCCCTGCTACTCAGAAACATTCGGCCTCTGGGAACGCAACGTCACATCCGGTCTCTTTCGGGCTTCGCAGGGCTCCAGCATGGCGGACACCGGTGTGGTGGAGACGCTTCTACAGCGGATTGAGAAGGTGGACGATGGCGTGGACAGCCTGGAAGTGGCTAGCAGCCTCGGGGTGGACCACCAGGTCATCGTCGGGGCCGTGAAGAGTCTGCAGGCTCTCGGTGACGTGAGTTTTCCGGACTGAGAGGCAGCGGAAGTTAGGCTGTCACCGTCAACACTGTTCGTTCACTGAGACTGATGCAATAAGGACGGCTCGGTTAAAGAGACGACACTTGTCAGTCAGAAGTGTTTGGAGAGCCATGTTTAGTCAGCTTTGTATTTTGTGACATCTATGAAAGTACACCCGTCCATTGAGCCAGTCAGGGTGAATATTTACACTGTTAAAGTCGCATTCAAACGAGCTGACAGTCGTGTTTGTGCCCTGCTGTCCAGATAATCTCAGCCGAGCTGCGCTCCTCCAAGCGCTGGGAGCTGACGGAGGAGGGCACGGAGATAGCCGAGCAGGGCAGCCATGAAGCCCGGGTCTTCAGCTCCATCCCGCCGGACGGTCTGGCACAGAGTGAGCTCATGGTGAGTGCTGCAGGTGGACAGGTCGAGCTCATTGATGGGGAAAAGAAACTGGTGGAAACATTCAGGTGGATTTTGGTTCAGGTGTAAACACAAGGGACGATTACCTGCTATTAAAATGGCTGCCAAGTATTTAACAAGGTTTCTATGAAGCCTAATAAAGAAAGTCTACATGAAGCATGAAGGTCTATGTGACTGAAACATTGACTAGATTATTAACTGTAGAGATATCCCACTGTTTGTTTATGGTCCTCTTAATCCTGCACTTTACGAAGGGTTCCTATAAGTAACTACATCAGCAAAAAACTAGTTACCAGCTGCTTAAAACTGTCGTACATGATCATAAACTGAATATTTTTGCTTTTCTTTGGATTTTGACTGTTTGTCGGACAAACAAAACATTGAATATTGACAAATAATCACACTAATCAATAATGAAACTAATTGTCAGTTGCAGCTCTCAATTGATATCCACATCACCTCGGGTTAGTCTGCGATCTGTTGCCTTTATGTGGTGGACGGATGCCACAAAAATGTTCAAAATCTATGGATTGACTGCAGCTTATTCTGTTAAAGCCTCACTTTGTAGTTCATGAACTCTAGTTAAGTAGTAAAACTAAAAACTGATGCTCAAAACTCTCTTGTATAGAATATAATTAGGGTTTGGTTCATATACGTACTGCAGTAAAAAATAAACTCATCCAGTGATGAAGTAACTTATCAAACTTTTTTGTGTGTTTCTTGTATGTTGACTATGATCTTTCTTTGTGTCCCTAGTTATGTTTACTTTACTTCATACTGTATGTAAGAAGAAGAAGAAAAATATACTTGTTAATAGAAGGCAATATAAACAATATGCACTTACAAAAGTATAAAATAAGTGTTAAGTTATCTATTAAGTGTCAATTTCCAAAATGGAGTGCACATCCTGTTATATTCTACATTTGTGTTTTTTATATATATATATATATATATATATATATATATCCATGACACTGTCGCCCTCCTGTGTTTCTCCCTATGCAGAAACTGTCCTTTGGGAAGATCGGCTTCAGCAAAGCCATGTCCAACAAGTGGATCAGAGTGGACAAGGCCCATGAGGGCGGCCCAAGGATATTCAGGACTGTATGTGACAAGTTTTACCTCTTATCATGGCTTTTGTTATCGGCAGTCCCCGCACTAAACAAGGGTGTGTGGTTGTGTGTTGGTCCCCAGGTGGAGAACATTGAAGACCAGGTCAGAGAGAAGCTGCTTCTGATAAAGAAAGGAGACATGACTCAGCTGGAGGAGAAAGAAAAGAATGAACTGAAGAAGAGAAAGCTGCTCTCTGAAGTGTAAGTCTGCAAACCTTTAATACATAAGTGGTGGTTGTGTCCCCTTGTCTGCCAGTGGGTGGCAGTAGAAGCTTTGGCTTGGGTCGGCTCAGTGGTTGCCCTGAGGTTGGGGTCATATCTGAAACTGGTAGACGTTCAGTCCCTAACAACAGTTGAATAGGGTGGTGGGAACACATTGTAATTGTTTTGATGCATCCTGTTGCCAGCATTCGTTATGTAACTATTCAGGAGTTTGCCAAAAATTTGGGATTGTGTCTTCTTTGCCTCTGTGGGGGCTGTGGCTGACCAACATGGTGCCAGACAGATGCTTTGTGAATGGACTCCTTCTATTTTGTAACACAGTCAAGCAATTTAATTGTTCCAATGGAGCAGGATGCAAAGTAAGTTATGTACTGTGTGGTTTTGTGAGGTACAGTATAGATTTTTGCTCAAATATCTACAACAACACAGGGGGTAGCAGATTTGAGACAGTCCCTTGAGAATCTTCCTCCTGGAAGGAAAACACCTTGGGGAGATGTCCATATTGGAGCTTAGTGCACAGCTGCAGGTAGAGAAGAATGGAAATTAACATGTTTTAAGGTTCCCAACAGCCCATACTTCCAATTTAAGAAGAGACCTGGGGCGTCATTGCAGAAAAATGTCCTCACTGCTGGTTCATCCAAAATTTCAAAAAATGGAAAAATCCAATTATAGAAGCAGTTCCTAAAGTTATGTCTGTGTCTCATCACAGACCTCATATCATGTCTTAACTTAAAACGTCTTTGAACTCTAAACATGATTCTTCAATTGGTACTCGTCCTGTCATGCCTGTACCTAACTAGAAAGTGCACGAGACTCACTTGACTTGTTGCTGGCATGCTGTAATAGACAAGGAAAGCTTGCGTTCAATTTTTCAATCTTAGCAAAGAAAACCAACTGAGCAATAGAAGGTTTTTAAGTGTCATCATATGGTTTGAGTAGCCTTCAATGATAATTTTTCAGTGTTAATTTTGTTCCCCATATTCATTGCCAGAAAGAGTCTATACCGTCCTAATTTAGGGAATGCTTCAGTTAGAACAGTTCTGTAATAGCCACAGACCTATCCCAAGATAAAATTGGATTGATTCTTAAGTTACGAAAGATGTTTCTATAATACCAAAAATCCTAAATGAAAACTAAAGATACTAAAACTGAGATAAGGTAGGATGTCAGACTTATGTTTCTGTAATGAGGCTTCTGAGCTTCAAAATGTTATTTGGATAAGAAAGAGGACTCCTCTGGATGATGTCATGAGTGTGTCTGCACAGCTTGGGGCACTGAAGGGAAGCTATAGATTTTATTATAATTGAAGATGAAATGTTTGTTACAAAACTTTTAATATAGAGTAGATCAGTCACCTTATTCCTATATGTTTTCGTGATAACTTGTGAAATAGTAATCTCAAATTATGATTCCATTTTGACAGAGTATCTGTGAATAATCTCAAGATTTCATTGTTTATCTTATTGTCAGTTTAGTCCTATTTGTTTATTTTAAAGGGACAGTTACACATGACTGTACACATTGATAGATTGATTGGTTAGTATAGTATATAGTATAGAGTCTACCATTTTTTAAGAAGATAAAATAAAGCAACTGATGCATAAAATGTCACGGGTACCGTCAGCAAGTCATTATATAGATGCAGACATGATGAAGAACCTTCAAAGTTAGAACGCACGTGGATGAGAACATTTTGGATTTTGGTGTCGACACACACAAATATTCTGGATTGATACCAAAGTGCAGATTCTTCCAAAAATCCTCTTACTCAGAAAGCAATCCCTCATACTCTGGTAGGCAAGCCACACATGTACAGAGCTGATGTAACTAAGCATCTTTTTCCTGGGGGAAGATATTATCAGGACATACTGACTACTGACATAACTGTAGTGAGGTTTACTAAGAAACCAAATATTTCATCATAGATTACATCTTTTCATAGATGTACGTCAAACAAACTGTGCAGACATCCAGACAGACCCACGCAGCTTCCTATATTCACATTCACATTCACATGAGACATTACGGAGAAACTGTTGAGAGCAGATTCGTCATTGGAGTTCACATCAAGATATTAGAAACACTATTATGCATTTCAATATAGCACAACCAAACGGCTGCTTGGACAACAACAATTGTAACATAAAAGTCAGATATATTCATAAAGAGGATCACCTCTACCATTGAGTCACTCATAATGTCTTCATTTTTTTGTGTTTAGGACGGTGAAGTCGTACTGGATCTCTAAGGGCAACTCCTTCAGCACGACCATCACAAAGCAGGAGACGGAGCTCTCCCCTGAGATGATTGCCAAGTGAGTACAGTTGCTACTTATTAAATCTAAAATGTGTTTTAATGTCTGCTTAAGGTATAATTTGCAGGATTCCTTGGTTTCTGTTTGTAAACGAACACACTATTCAAAGTTGGTCCCTCCTCCCTGGCTCAGTAGGCAAGACAAAGAGAGAAAGATCAGCGTTGGATCACTGAGCAAGGGAGTGAATAGAAAAGAGAGTGATGTTAGCAGAAACAAAGCAGTGAATCAGTGGAAGTGTTGTGATTGTTTCAAGGTGGTCAGGTCTAAAGCACAAATAAAAACACAACCCACACTTCAACACAACCATCAGAATTTTGTGTGAATATAGCTGAAGTGTAAACTTCATCCTGTCCACCATATACCTCCCTGCCCTTCGTGTGTGTGTGTGTAGCTCAGCTCAGCCCCGCCCTCAGTCAAACAGACATGCAGCTCCTTATGACAGACAGAGAGCAGAAGAGAGAGATGGAAACAGGGATGTAACCTGGTCATAATGTGATGTAACCTAACCCTAACCCTATGTTTGAGTTACAACCTTGCACTGTTATTGGTTGGAGACTACACACCACTGCCCAGTGGTTGAAGCTCAGAAATGACCTGAACACAGCAAAATAAAAAAAGGAAATACAGGCAGAGGGCAGGGTCTCTGCAGATCCAGACATCTACACACACTTCTAGTGGGTCATAAGTGATGATTAAGAGGGATTACTTTTGTATGAGTATGCATCGTCATCTTTTAGGAAAATCCTACACATGACACCTTCACTACATCTATAGAATGTGTCCTGTCTGTCCTCCTCTATCTGTCAGTGATGGGGTGCAGGACCTCAGACAGAGGACACAGAGAAACCTGTGCCCATAAAAGGGGACGAGTCCAAAGATGAGGACTTTGTCCTAAAGGCAGGGCAGGACAAAACAGTGACTGAACAACCAATGTAACAGAAGCGAATGATTCATTCAGACCTGCATGTTGGCTAAGTAAGGTGGAGTTGTGCAGTATCTCTGCATGTCCTGGAAAATGTTTAATGTTACTAGATAACAAAGTTCTCTGAGATAATAAACATTTTTATTCTTTCTTCCGTGTTGCTTTTCTGATGAGAAGTCATGCAAACTAACAATTTTAATTTCTAGCGGCTTTTCAAAAACTGTAAAATGTATGTTAATGAAAATGTATTCTATTATTGTATTCTTTATGTGAGATACTTTAAAATAAATGATAAGTAAATAAATAGTGACATGGTCATAATACAGCTTATACTGTTTTCTTGCTGAGGATCAGGCATAATCAGAATGTAAAAAAAACTTGTTCATGAAATTATATCATAGAGGGGATTTAGCTAAAAGCAGCATCCAGATGTTCTCTGCCCAAAATTTCAACTGATGCTGCTTTGACTTTTTGTGTTTACCATAGATTTGATGCTCTGTCATCTCAGCTGCAGATTAATCAAATAAATTGGGGGAATATTATGTCACCGGATTATGATAACGTAGTGACTATAAAGAAGCAAGCAACACTGTAGTTTATAAAACAGCAGAAGTGAAAGCTGCAGTCAGTCCTTGCCTTCTTCAGACTCTTCTCTTAACAGCTCCACTTTATTCTTGCCTGTGTTTCAGTGGCAGCTGGAAAGAGAAGAAATTTAAGCCCTACAACTTTGAGGCCCTGGGCGTGGCCCCTGACTGTGGCCACCTGCACCCGCTGATGAAGGTGCGAACACAGTTCAGGCAGATCTTCCTGGAGATGGGGTGAGTGGCTGTAAATATCACAGTGAAAGAAGACCATCTCACAAACGCATGCATTAAAAAAACAACACATGAAATAAACTATCTGGTTTTTCCGTAGCTTCACAGAGATGCCGACCAACAACTTCATAGAGAGCTCTTTCTGGAACTTTGACTCCCTGTTCCAGCCCCAGCAGCACCCAGCCAGAGACCAGCACGACACCTTCTTCCTGTCTGGTGCGTGTCATGCCTTTATATCTCTGAATCCCGGCACTTTCCATTGTGTCCGACTTGTTTCTGATGATCATTTATTCCAATCAACATTTTTCAGACCCAGCACGTGCCCATGAGTTCCCTCAGGACTACCTGGAGAGAGTGAAGAAGGTTCACTCAGAGGGAGGCTTTGGTTCACAGGGGTGAGACATAATCACACACTTGAATAACAAGGAACAGTATGGCTGCTGTCCCTACGTCCTACAGCAGGCACAATGAAGCCTCTGATATAACATTATCTTATATCCTCCTCTGTTTCAGGTACAAATACGACTGGAAGATAGAGGAGGCTCAGAAGAACATCCTCCGAACTCACACTACAGCAGTCAGCGCACGCATGTTGTATAAACTCGCACAACAGGTGAGTTAACTAGTGCAGTGTGTGTTCAAAATATTTTCTGTTCAAAACAGGCTAATTGCCTTCTTGGAGAACTGTTTATCCAAGCAACTTCACACTCAACGCTCCTGCTTAGCAAAATAGAGATAAATTAACTTGCTACTCTCATTGCTAACAGCTAGCTATTTGGGAGCAGGCTGTTTCTGGGAGCAAAAAACAAAATGGCAAGATTTTGCTACAACGTAAAATATCCAGTCTCTCTTTCATCAACTGTTTTGTAGCCACCGACGGAGAGCAAGCTGTACCCAGCTTGCTTCTCGGCAGTGTATCAGTTAGGGAGCACCTCTTAACACACACCATAGTGTGCTTCTGGCAGTAGTAGTTGAGACTGAGCACTTCAACACTTCACTTCCTTGGGTCCTCAGCAATACACCCGCCAAGTGTGAAGACGAGCAGATGAACAGTTGTCAGGAAAATTGCAGCCAGGTTTCTCTTGTGGAAAGCCTGAAACCAGAGCACCGGTGCCAGTTACAGCAGCATGTAGCTTTGGACTGAGATGTTAAAAAAATAATAGGGGCGTAATGTTCAGATATATTTTAACCATATAGCGAATATACTGTACATGTGCTGTCATTGACCATGACGCTCCTCTTTCCCTCTGTCTCACCACCCACATATCCAACCGTCTGCTCAACCACCAGGAGAAGTTCACCCCTGTCAAGTATTTCTCCATCGACCGGGTGTTCAGGAACGAGACCTTGGATGCCACCCACCTGGCTGAGTTCCATCAGATAGAGGGCGTGGTGGCCGACTATGGACTTACACTGGGTGACCTCATGGGCATCCTCCATCAGTTCTTCACCAAATTAGGTCAGCAGGACTCCATGACACTGTTAATATGACTTGATTAATAACTAAGAAGCCAGGTAAATTAGTTTATAATGGAGCTAGAAGTTTCACGTATTCCTGAGGAGTAACTGAAAACTTAACACAGACCAGACTTAAACACACTTTGATAAGCGTCACTGAGTGTTCTTGTTGCCTTCAGATGAGTTTTTGAAGCCACACAAATCTGCCCTCTGTTGCTTCTTTTCCAGGAATTACCAAGCTCCGCTTTAAGCCCGCCTACAACCCGTACACAGAGCCCAGCATGGAAGTGTTCAGCTACCATGAAGGTAGAGTACAACTCTTTCACATCATCCATGACTGTTGACACTCATTTAATTTAACTGGCTGCTGTTTTCCCTCCCTTGTACACAAACATAAAAAAAGGTTTGCCATACAAAGGCAAATGGCAGTAATTAGATATTTGGTCAAGCATATGTCAAAGTCAAATCTGACATTTTTACATTTGTGTCAAGTAACGGCTCGCTGAGAGATAGCTAACAGTTAGCTTTAGCTGAAGCCAAAACAAAATGTACTCGTTTGTCTTTTCCAAGATGGAATCTGCACGTGAAAAATATACATTTTGATGAACTGACATCTCAGTAATTCCATTTGTTATTCTCCCAACTGATTTAGTCAGCAGCTTAATCCAATCATGTTGGAAGAAAACTGTGTGAGACTGGTTAGATTAATGTGATATGTTGAGGCTATGCTACCTTTAAATCAAATATTTGAGTGTATTTAATTGTAAATTAATACATAAAGGCAGTGTGCAGTATGTACATTTTTAAGCACATTGTGGGTTCTATTTAAGTTGAGACGTAAAATGAAGGTAGTAAATCCTTTCTATTTGTTAAAGTTTAAAGTCTGAAAACTTAAAATGTTTTCTCAGTGTCGCTGCTTCTGTAGATACTGCTCTCTGCCAGATGTGATTTGTTGTTTTGATTGTTCCACCAACTGTGTATCATTTCTCTCATAAACACAGGACTTAAAAAGTGGGTGGAAGTAGGAAACTCGGGCGTCTTCAGACCAGAGATGCTGCTGCCGATGGGTCTTCCTGAGGATGTGTCAGTAATTGCCTGGGGACTGTCTCTGGAAAGGTGAACGCACACACATTAAGCTCACAGTAACACACCATGAATCAGTTACATACAGACAGAATACTGTTTTTGGTGGTATCAGTACCTCCTTTTTATTTTACTGGCAGCTTTTGAAAATGGGAGCATATCTCCATATCTTGATGCTAATCTCAGATTTTCTGTTGGTGACTTTGTGTGTGATTCAGTCTGTGTATAGACGTCATCTGTCTGTGTATAGACGTCATCAGTGTGTGTATTCACTGAGCTCACATCTGACCCACATTTCACATATTTAGGTTTTATTGTCTGAAGCGGATTATTTCTGTCCATGAATTATTTAAATAAACTATTAACATAATTTATGGGGATTATTTCATGTTGGATTATGGACTGTATATGTCATTGTAGACACTGTTGGCTATTTACAGCTAATCAAAATGTTGTTAATCTGCTACAGTCGAAGGCATTACATATCTCTTTAAAACATATTAACCAGCCCAGTGTTGGTTCAACTTCAACAACATCTGGTCATGGGGTCATTTGGTGGTGGAACTAATGCTGATTGTAGAGAATATTTCTTTAAATGCAGTTGTATTTGAGTTTTAACTGGGGTTAACTGTCATGCCTAATACCTATGGAGTGAGTGAGCTGGGAAAGGCTGTATAATCCACGCAGAGTAATCCTCCCTCTTCCCTCGGTTGCTTTTGCTCTGACCTGTCAGACCTGGCATTAGACACAACACAGACACTTTGGCTTCTGTTCTGGCTGCTTTTTGCACAACAACAACTGTTGCTCACTTAGCCCTCTCTTCTGACCCGCAGGCCCACGATGATTAAGTACGGCATCAACAACATCAGAGAACTGGTGGGACACAAAGTGAACCTACAGATGGTCTACGACAGCCCCATCTGTCGACTGGAGTCCTGAGCTTCACTCAACATTTATCATTATTATTTTTGATGGACTCGACCTACCTTTACCCCCTCATTTCTACGTCTCCCTTGAGAAAGCCCTCCACCTTCGGTTTATTCTTGCCAGTCCAAGCTCGGCCAGTTAAACCAGTTGGTCTGAAAGCGACTAGCACAAAAAGAGGGTCTGTTTTCTCCAGCAACACTTCAAACAGATCACAGTAAACTGTTTCTCAAAGGGCTTCGACACACAGGAGCAGCATTTGTATGAACTTTATACCGTGCTGCAATGCAAAACATTGGTGGGAGTCTCAACTTTGTTACAAACTAATTACAGTTTTTTTTTTTTACATCACCCTGCCCAAGTTACTACAGGAAATGACCTACTTGTACAGGAAAAAATACTAAATACAAATACTCTTGGAATGTAACAAAGGTACAATTAAAGGCTTTTTCCAAACACCACTTCAACCTGACTTGTGTGTTTGTTATAAACCTGGAATATATGGATTTATGTGTCTTTCTTAACAAAGAAACAAGTTGCATGACTCAATTTTTTTTTGTTTGTTTGATAAGTTTATTTTGATTGACATGCATTAATGGCTCTAACGTGTCATATCTCCAAACTCAAACTTCAGTTAGTTTCCAGCTGTAAAACCAGTCAGCGTTCACCTCACTTCTCTGTGAGAGTCTGAATGGTACTGATACAAACACAAACTGAAAGTATTTTATCCCATTTGAGCTTGGTAAAAAACTAATTTCTACCATTGGCTACTGCTACTGGGCAGGTAGCTTTTTAATGTTAATTCCACAGCTGCTGAAAGTCTATGTGAGTATAATTAATGGTGTCAGAAAACCTTTTTCATGGCAGGAAAGGCACAGGTGTATTAAATAACATTAATTGGGGGCTAGATGCTCTTAGTGGAGCTGTTGTGGTTGTGCCGGCTTATGGAACTCAGCCATCGTTAATGTTATAAATTCCACCTGAGCGTCAAAATGTCAGCAGTGGAAAAGCTCTGTTGAAACTGAAAGTGATCACAGCAATGAAGGCCAAGATGTTAAAAATGTAGGAATTTTATCTGAGGTTTTTGCTGCTTAATGACAGATATTTTTAGTGCTCTGTCTGCAGCAGAGCATAACTTTTGAAAATTGATTGTATTATCAGAATGTGATCATCTGCAAATGATTTTATACATAAACTAAACCGAAGTAATGTTATGCTTATTCTGAATTTAATGCCAGAAACATTTTTCAAACAAGTTGGGACAGAGTCAACAAAAGACTGGGAAAGTTGTTGAATGCTCCAAAAACTGGAATATTCCACAGGTAAACAGGTTAGTCAGTAACAGGTAAGAGTATCCTGATTGGGTATGAAAGTGGCATACATTAAATTAGCATTTAACCACTTTCTATCCAACATTAGCATTTGATAATGTTACACAATACAGTATAGAAGGTGATGTGATACATGTTGGTCACATATATGTGGTTTTCCCTGAAATATGGCCAAAAAGTCCCTCCAAATTTGCATTAAACATTGTCTGACATCTCGTCATGGTAACATGCTGATTAACAGTTTTTTTTTTAAATTGCATTTAATCCTCCATCCCCTGTAATTTCTGTAAGTGTAAATCTGGTCTTACATCACATGTTGAATAGAGTTTAACAGTCACCCTGCTCTCATTTCTTGCCACACTGCTCCACACTGAGGTTCACCTTCAGGCCAATGCTCAAATTAACTTACTAAGCTGCTGATGTAAGAAGTGGCACATGACATTAGACAGGAGTTGTAAATGAGAATCAAGAGTCTCTTGGTTCAGTCGGTCAGCAAAGGATCGAAAAGTCCAGCATCTTTTCACCTCTGTCTGTACAAAGCTTGTTCTTCCCAGCCGTGTGGAAAAATAAGACCTCTTCTGTTTTGGACTGCATTTCAAATATATATTTTCACAGCTTTAAAAATAGCGTTACAACTAGTTTTGAATTGATTAAAATCAAAGCCGCAAATTGAGCAGTGATTTCAAACTTTCTTCAAACCCTTTTTAAGAGCACGTTGAAGTCAGAAGCTGCTGTGAGCTGGTATTACATGAGAAATCAGCTCACTTTCCCAGCATGCTACATACTGTGGGCTTACTGTATGTCCTATAAGCTGCACTGATGGGCTCTGCGTACCAGACAGGGGAACCCGTGAGTCCGTGTGACACCTGCCATAAAGGCTACAGGATTTAACTTGTGTACATGTTGAATTGCTGGAACTCCCGTAAGTCTTCCACTTAAGCTAATCCCTCAGTGTCTTGAAATAACATCTTACTGGAGTGTGTGAGACAGCCAGCTGGTTGTTTACGGGCTGGAAGCAGCTTTGTTAATGCCAGGACTATGTATAGGGCAGCAACCCCTGCCAAGATGAGGTAAGAGTGGTAACAAACGTGTAACAGAAATACAATCAGTAACATTCACACATTTTCTACTGAGTGCTACACTATTATATCTTACAGCCACGTGTCAGACTTTGCTGAGAAAAACCTTTATTTCATCCACAAATAAGTGAAACAGTAGGTATGCCGTATCAGTAACAGCGTTTACCAACATGTAATGTCTATTAAACTTAATCTAACACATCAGCTCCTCTCTGAAGCTCAGGCACATAGAGAAAATATCCAGTGATCTTCTCCAGTTATCCCTTTATGTCCTTGGGTTCCCCTCCTCATGGTGTTTGACTCTTTATATATGATGTGTGAGAGACAACAGTCTTACGTCAGGATGCATAATTCTAATAAATCATCATCAATGCACAAGACAGGAGGACACAGTGTAATCATTGCAGGTAATTGGGTGCTGTACATCTGCTGGCAGAGGAGGGAAACATAAGACAGGGTTTCTACACATTGCATGACAACGGCCACATCAGACACTTCGAAGTCATATCTGCATGTGTCTTATGTGTGCTGGGGTTCCAACACTTGGTCGCTGGTCGTCAAGGCTGTTCATGATCGTGATCCTTGTCCAAAATCAGACCTCCCTCGGGAGGTTGAGCTCTCTGGATGGGCTGGCAGAGAAGTTCATAGAGTTGTAACTTGTTGGGCTGTGTTGGTGCGGGAAGAAAGACGGGATGTAGGGGATAGCAGCCATCAGCAGCGGGCTGATCTGGGGGTTCTCGTCGTGGGGCAGAGGGATGACCACGTCATCCTGGTCCCACACATGGAAGGCATTGTGAGGAAATGGATGCGTTGGAGGAGGATGGCTGAAGGTTGTGCGCTGCGGGTTGTTTTCCTTTTCCAATTCTTCATCATTAACCGGACCCAACACACAATCTAAAGAAGGGAGACAGGGGTTGTAGACTTAATTCCACCAATGAAAGAAAGATTTAAGGGTCAGTGGCTGCTGAAGTTTGTTGCTCTTGATTACTACAGACAATACCCTAAATAAGTGATTCCTAACAAGGCCTACATGTACCCCTGGGAGGACTTATGCAGGTGCCAGTATAATGTGGGGCAGCAAAGGTATTATGACTTGATTAAAAACTAGAGACCATCTTGCTGTGGGATCACTGCTGCGACGTCTGTCAACATGTTCAGTACTCAGTAGTCATTCCAACATTTTAAGTTATAACAATAAGCTATCACATTATAACATGTAACATTTTATGTTAACAAATTATCACATTATAACATGATACTAATTCATTTTTATTTTATCGGTGTGGTAGGAATGGACCAGTACTGCTATAGCAACACAAATCAGAAAGCTGGAATAATTTGCTCAAAGTAATTAATAAACAGTTCAAATACTGTCGTCAGCTGAAAGTATAGTTTAAATGCATTACATTAAAGCAGCTGTAAGCGTTGTTGTTTTAGCTGACTTCCTGTCCGTTTTGCAGGCAGCGATCCCCTCCCTCCTCTCTACGTCACCACGCTGCACGACCCCTTTCCTTTTTTCGAGGCAGCTCTCTTTGCCTCTTTCTTGGCGTGTTCGGTAGTGTAACCCGCCAATGTGAGGGCTGGAATTGGAGCTGGAAGCTTACACTGTTCTGCCATTGCCAGTAAATATGACCGCCTCTTTATGTAGTTCTCTGTCCTGATTGGATAAATTGGGCAGGGATACCAGAAAATGTCTTTTCTCTTTTACTGCATGGGAAGGGACATGGGTTACTGACTGAACACACTGTTTGAATAAAGCGCTATTCAACACTTCACTTTTAATTTAAAAAAATATCACTTACAGCTGCTTTAAATGAACTAATGGGGCTGTGGGTGTAGGCTACCTCTTGGGGAAAGACATTGGGAACCACTGATCCATAGACTGAGCCCTGATGGTTGACCCTTGCCTTTGCATTATAATGCAACCAGATGTTGTGTAGCCTGCCTGTCTCATTGACCATCAACATGTAGGCCACTGAAGCTCTACATATGACAGTCCATACATCTAACTCTCGGTGTGCATGTTACATGGTTGGCAGAACTGTATACATCAGAAAGCACTACCTGCTATGTCAATGGCCAGATCCTTGATGAGATGTCCAACAATCGCATAGGCAACTCCAACAACCACCAGGGCAGCCATGAGAAGATACACCACCGCCTTCGGCAAAGGGATGAGCTCCTTCGGTGGGGGCTTGTATTGCTTGTACAGAGGGTCTATTGTCAGTGAGTACGGGTAAGCCTGAGCTTCATCAGTGGAGTTCAAGCCGCTGAAATTATAGCCATCCATGATGAGGGACTTCTTGTTGTTCCCACTTCTGGCTCCTCACTTAAAACTGGACCGTCCTCCACACATGAGAGTGATGCTCCTCACATGAAGCAGAGTTACATGAGCAAGAAGACAAATCCTCCAATTCTGCAAAGAGAGAGAAAAAAAAGGAGAGAGACATGGATGAAGAAATCTGAGTGGCAGCATTTAACAGTTTGCATTCATCTTCCAGCCTCGTCGACCTTACTTTGAAGCTCCAGATCCATCCAAATGTTTGAGTGAGTGACTCTCCTCGGTTAAATACATCCCACAGGTTCAGCAGTTTGACGGTCGTCCCTGTAAAGTGCCCAGGAGCTGCTGCACCCTCCTCCTCTCTGTCCTTGGTGCTGAAGTGAAGCGCGTCCTCTGCGTGCGCTCCTGAGCCGGCGCGTCCGCCCACTTCGCAGCACAGTCCGCTGCGCCTGTGTCCACATGCCTCTACAGGCTTACGTGTCACTGTGCCCTTAATTCCTTCAAGTTACCCAGAAGCCGTCTCTTAGGAAATCAATCAGGAGCTATTTGCGCTGATCCATGTTGGTGTGAGTTTCCCTGATGTCAGGGGGGCGCTTGGATGTGGGTGAGTGGAAAGTTTAATAAAGGAACACAATGCTTTACAATGCAGCCCAGTGTAACCACAACACAAACTGAAGTGTGGCCTACGACATAATGAGTCTGAGTGACAGCCTGAGTCACGCACATGGTGTTAAGTGTGCAGGGGTAGAAAATAGATGTCTGACCCTGAAGACCCAGGCAGAGCTGCTAATTCTTGTTTATACAGACCTTCGGTGGTTTAAAGGTGCCCTGTGTGCTACAATGACACTACATTGTTGTGGACCAAAACACATTGTGCTTATCCACAAGGCCTAAAAAAAAGTGCAGCCTAGGTATGGGACGATATGACATCATCGTGTCACAGTTATCCCAGGTTAAAATAAGTGCGATTCACGGTATTATCATGACAATCATCAAAATGTGCTTGAAACTCTATGTAATGGCACCAAAACGTGAATCAGGGCCAACACTTCTGGAATGACTGGAAAGATGCAGGCCTCAAAATAAATCAGGAAATCAATGTAGGATGGTACGCTATCGAGCCAGACAGCTTTTTCGGGTCACAAGATCTGCTATAACAACTGCTGTGTTTGTTGACGCGTTAACTGTCAAGCAGTGGAACAGTGTGATACTGAGAGTATGTTAAAATCACACTGCCTGGGCACCCACTTGCGAAAACACTGCTCCATAGCGCTACTAGTGATCAGAAACTAAAGGGGCGGTTCTTGACCCACAGCAGGAGGAAGCAGCCACATGCTAAAGGGCCCTGATATACATAAATATATATATATATATATATATATTGCATGTCACATAAGATAAAGAAGACAGTTTTACCAGCTTCCAATTTAGTTTCTGTGTTGAGTGGTCTCTCACTGTGTAAAAAAATACTTTTTTAAGGCTCAGAAAATTTTGCAAATATATAACCTTCATTGATTAAAATACATGCTACAAAAAGTGATAATTAGCATGGGTTACAGTGTAAGAAAGAGATTGATTCTGTTGTGGTTTCGCAGCTGACTACTTGGAAGAATTGGCAGCAAGGCTGAGTGGCAGAGCTCTCTTAATACATCCATGGATTGGACCTACCATTGGTCAGACCCTCAGCTAGATCCTGCCTAGCACCACTGGGGGCTGACCTACCAAAGCTCCTCGGCAGGTGAGGATGAGGTGAGGATCAGTCAAACACCCTCCAGCACATTATCTGCTCAGTGTGTTTCCCCCTGATGGATTCTACTTCTAGTCACCAAGTCCTCAACTGGGTTTAAACTCCGCTCTATCCAGCCAATGGTTTACTTTTAGGAACATTTCCCAGGACTGAGGGGGACACCCAGTCAGCTCTCTTGCCTCAAGAGGCCCAGATTAAAAAAAATATCTGTCTGAAGTCTATGACATGGCTAACAGATGACCAAACTCACTCTGTCATCTACAGGCAATTCAGGGTTTCTAGCAGGTAGACCAGGAACAACCCAGACTTCTCTTGCTTTGAGGTTAATCTGCCACCACATCCAGGGTCAAGACAAAGCACAAAGTTACATTACATCAATTCAAACTGAAGATGTGCCTTCACCAATCCCACAAAGGTCGCACCACTCATACACACAAATCCCAACTCATAAATCATAATCTTGTGGTTCGGTGTAGTGAAGGGATAAGCATGTTTGTCACTCGTTGTGTCAGAGCTGCTAGCTCACTGGGGTCATGATCCTGATGATTATTTCAGATGAAAAGCTTCCTAATCATCAGAGTATTAGACTGTCATGGCTGCTGCTAATGTGTGGATGAGAGAGAAGGAGAAACACAAGGGAAGCAACATGCCAGCTTCTGACTGTCCACACACTGGGTCCATTAAGGGTACAGTTAGTCACAGCGAGTCATATCTACACATGCCGAAAGATGAAAGAACGTGGTCCAAAAAAAAAAAAAGAAGCAAATTCCTTACGTAAGAGCCATGTACAACACGAGTGGGCATCATGTACAGGCAGGGATTTGGCAGCTGTTTAATTCCCTTCACCTCAAAGTGACAGTGGCAGACATGCAGTGAAGCTGGAGAGGATGGAGGTCTTTATCTGTCCGGGGTTACTGCCTAGTTTAACATCCTTCATGCCCTCGTGGATTTAAAGAGAAAAAAATAAAACAAAACAGAGATTATCTGCTCAGGGCTGGGAACATTTTGTAGGGTTCACGGCTGCTTAATTGTCCAGGACATAAAGTGAGGTAGATAATAAAAAGAGAAACGTGAATCAGAGAAAAAGCCCCATGAATGTCAAACTGGAAAAAGCTGTCTATGGCATTATCTAAATGAAATGCAAATACAGAATATAAACTACATCTCTGCATGTATTCACTGCATCCAACTCAGTATTTAGTAGATGCACCTTTGGCTGTGGTTGCTTCACTCTTTTTTGTGAAACTGCTCAAGCTTTGTCAGGGAAGCAGCCTCAAATTCTCCATTGGACTAACTCTGTTACTGCCACTCCAGGACATTAACAGTGATGTTTTCAATGAAGCCATTCCTGTGGAACTTTAGCTTAATGCACCTGCTCCTCCCAGATCCCCCTCCATTTGACTGCATTTATGTTATCCTCTACCCTCAAGAGCCTTTGAAGCTCCCTCTCAGAGTTGTCACAGGTCTCTTGGTTTCTGCCTTCCCAAATCTCACTCACTCGGGCTTATGCACAACACTTTAAGCTTAGCAGCTACAGTGAAGATTTTTCTTCAGAAAGTGTCTAAATGATGTTTTTTCCAAGAACTTTTCCTTTCTAAGTACATTTTACTGACTCTTTTGTACTTGTAATTAAGTGAAATTTTGAAACAGGACTTTTGATTTTACTATGATCTGAGTATTTCTTTCACTGCTGAGGAAACTGTACAGCATGTAGCTTCATACGTCATATCTCAGAGCTTTTTGGTTCCACTTCTATTTATTTATCTATTTATGTTGTGTCATGGTTACCCCGGCAGACATTGGGAATACTTCAATACATTGTACGACAGGAGGGCTATACAGCAGGAGATTAAAACTGCCCAGAACATCACTGGTACCCATCTACGGAGCATCAGTGATATCAGTGAGGTCAGATGTCTGCAGAGCCCAAAGGATACTAAAAGACAACACCCACTCCAGTCACAGTCTGTTCATCCTGCTGCTATTTGGAAAAAGATACAAAAGTGTCTGCTGACATATCCCTCGACTACGGAGCAGCTTCATTCCCCAGGCTGAGACTCCTCAATTCATCATCAACAGTCCATTTTAAAAAAATAGATGCAGCACAAATGACCCAAACATATTTTTAAACCCTTGTGTTTTAAAAAATTAAAATAAAAACACCTTGTAACCTCATATTTATTAAAGCTCTGATCAACATTCTTGACCTCTGGCAAACCATGGAAATTAATGACATATTAGTGATGGAGCCAGTAAAGTGCTAGAGGTAATCAGCATGATGTACCTAACAATAGTAGTTTGTCATCTGTGTGAGATTACCTTTAGACCAATTACACAATGACAACATCTGCATAATGAGATCAAATTATAAACAAAAAACCATCACAGGTAATTCCAAACAAGTTGTGGCCATTTATGCTTTGTTGTTTTATAATTACAGTATTAACATTGCATACATCAGTAACCAGCAGCATCTCATTCAGATCTGTTAAAACTTCGCTACAGTAGTGTCCATGACAGTCTATACAATGTTGTCCATACAACTGGGAATTAGGGAGCTGAAAAGAAATCTTGTTAAAGTGTTGTGATTGAGAGTACAAAAATAGCCCTTTATGTTTTTCAAAAATTGACTTCTGCATTAACAACACTGCACAACAAAGCACAAGTTCAGAGACAGACCAAAAATGGGGACTTGTTCTTTCACCCAAAATAAAGCACTCAAATATATATTCTACAAACCTGAGAGAAAACAAACATTGTCACTATACAGGTTAGAATTATTTTAAATACTCTGCTGCAGAGTCGTCATGCGGATTTCATCTTTAACAGCAGGCTCCAACAGGGAGAGGTGGGCTCTATTTGCCCACAGTGAAGGACTGCAGCCCTGTGATGGCTCGGCCGAGGATCAGGGCGTGGATGTCATGAGTACCTGGAGGACAGGATCAACAGGATCAACAGGAAGCCAGTTGGAGGTGGCGTTAATATACTCAAAAAGTATCATGAAGCAATTAAATTCAAACAAACAGTTTATCCCTACTCCTCCTCCTCACCTTCGTATGTGTTGACAGCCTCCAGGTTCATGACGTGGCGGATGATGTGATACTCATCTGCTATGCCATTTCCTCCCAACATGTCTCTGGCTTGCCGGACGATGTCGAGGGCTTTACCACAGCTGTTCCTCTTCAGCATGGATATCATCTCTGGGGCTGCTCTGTTAAGAAAACACACACATATTTGTTTTGCATTAGTTTTAGGGTTAGCTATGCTGGTTGCCAACCACTTTCATCCAGACTGAAGTATCGTAACAACTACAGAAAGGGAATGCCATTAGATTTTGGTACTTTTCATGGTCCTCAGAGGATGAACGTTGGTGATCCCTTAAAGGATAACTACCGTTTTTTACAACCTGGACCTTTTTTCTAGCAAAACATATGGTCATTTACTCACCCAGATAACTTTGGTGTCATTCGGCGTCGTTCGGACGAAATTAGATCCAGTGTAGCGCCGATATATCCATATAATGCGAGTAACGGGGCATCGACACACAGCCTCTATATAACGCATTATCTGCCACGAAACTAGTTCATTTCACCAATATTTTGTCATGATATGCTAGTGCTATTCCCCTCTGAGTCCGGGCTCGTCCGTTATCAACATCCGGGGTCAAACTAGCAGTAGCAGCTATAGGTAAACAAGCTGGGCTGTCGCGGGTGCGCGCGCAGCTCAGAGACGACATCTTCCAGGTCAGAGGTAGTAGATCAACCTACAGACCCCGGATGTTGACAATAGACGAGCCCGGACTCAGAGGGGAATAGCATTAGCATATCATAACAAAATATTGGTGAAATGAACTAGTTTCGTGGCAGATAATGCGTTATAGAGGCTGTGTGTCGATGCCCCGTTACTCGCATTATATGGATATATCGGCGCTACACTGGATCTAATTTCGTCCGAACGACGCCAAATGACACCAAAGTTATCTGGGTGAGTAAATGACCATATATTTTGCTAGAAATAAGGTCCAGGTTGTAAAAAACGGTAGTTATCCTTTAACTCTCCATCTTTCTAGCCCCATCATTACTTTGTATTATGACCAAATACCTGCAGAACTAATCCTATCAGCCTCAGGTGTGCTTTGTGTTTAGTGTTAACTACCAAGAGACACAGTTGCCACATTGTGAAATACTTCATCAGATATTTGTTCTTTCTGAAAGCAACAGTCAGAAATGATGACAAGACTTCCACCTCAGTCAGAGGACAAAGTCATCTTTACTTTTTCTCATCGATGAGTCTTCCCAGCTGCAGACAGGACTGTAGGCCGATTGTGATCTCTGTCAACATGTCAGCCATTTTCTTCTGCATCAGCTGATTCCTCGCCAGCGGCACGCCAAACTGGATCCTGATAATAGAAAACAATATCCTTATGATTATCAGTAAATAATCAAATCCACAAAATTTAACTAAAAATGCGTGTATTTTTTTTTTTAACATTTAATTTAATTTAGTGTAATTAAAACATTATAAAATACCCATGCATAGAGACTACTAAACACACATTACACAGACCTGTCTAGTGTGTACTGTCGAGCTGCATGGAAACAGAATTCTGCAGCACCCAGAGCGCCCCACGCAATACCGTACCGAGCGTTGTTTAAGCAGCCAAAAGGACCCTGGAGGCAGCAAAAGCAGAGTGATGAAGAATTACTGCTGCATGTAGTGTAGAATTTGAAGTGCTTCAATTGTAAAAGCCACACTGTGTAATATGTACAGTAACAAAGAGAGTCACGTGTGTATATTATGAATGTAAGAGAGCAAAGGTGTTATTTTTGTACAAGTATCACCAACAACACTGATGGTTTCATTCCACTCACCCCAAGGCCGGTGGCGTTAGGCAGCAGGTTCTCCTCTGGAACCTCCACCTCGTCCATGACGATCATGCCAGTGGCCGAGGCTCTCAGGGAGAACTTTCCCTCGATCTTAGGTGTCGAGAGTCCCTTCATGCCACGCTCCAAGATGAAGCCACGGATCTTCCCATCATCACATTTTGCCCAGACCACAGCAACGTCTGCCACTGGGGAGTTGGTGATCCTAAAGGTGAAGGCACAGAGTGTCAGGGATATGCCTTTGTGTATGTGAAGTCAGACCTGTACTTACCAACTACAAAAAAAGGTACTGCAACCTGTTTTCTTCATAAATTCACAATGCTGTGAACATTTGTGTAGTCTTTCTTCTAATATTACTTTTGTCTTGGACCTAAAGCATTGTGGACTTTTTTATTCATATGACATTATTAAATAACTTCCCCCTAGTCTCATCAAATGTGACTTTAGTAAACTACAGAAAAAAAGGCAGTGTCTCTGTGAGTTTCAGTACTTTAAGTGTGAACAGCTCCACCATGTGGACAACTAATGACATATAGAGCCACAACAAAACATTTATCTTTAAAACAGATATTTTATACGAAAAATTTAAACAATAGATGAAGAAAAAAATAAAATAAAACAAAGCATAAAACTAAGGTCACTAAAAAGAACATCTGCCAGTGGTCGTACCACGCAGTTTATAGGGAATTCAGTCAGAATATTTGGGTGTACATATACATGACATAAACATCAGAGCCTTTCTGCAACCATGTCATCATTATTCTGGTCAGAATTTCTGGTACTTGAATAAGTAGACACATCACACTGTTTCCTCTATTTATCATTATGCAGATTTTAATGTGACTAAAAAAAAGTCAGCATCTGGAGTGACTTAAACAAACCAGGGGAAAAAGCATTACATTGGTGCAAATTATATTTTATACTGCTTCCTTGGATCATACAGCAAATGAAGGGTTCATTTGCTCAAACAGATAAAAGCTATTCTCTAAAACCAGTGTGACTGATGCCCCCTGAACTTGAGTAAAAGATATATTATTTAGGAAAACAATTTAAAGGGAGATATCTGCATACAAACATTTAATTAACATATCTTCTTATTTGGCACATTCCCAGGACTCACCAGGTCTTTGAGCCGGTGAGAGAGTAGGTGCGACTGGACGGATTGTATTTGGCTCTGGTTTCCATGCCGGCCGGGTCACTACCGTGGTTAGGTTCTGTCAGGCCAAAGCAACCCAGGATCTCTCCACGAGCTGGGAGTGACAGAGGAGAATAAACATGGAGCTCAGTCACTCATCATTGGCTTCTTCTGGTTAATGGATTAACATTTGATTCATCTTCACCTATCTATTGCTGTAAATAAACTGCCTGACACTAGACTGAGAGGGATAAAATTGTTGTTGCTTCTTACCCAGCCTGGGGAGATACTTCTGTTTCTGCTCCTCTGTGCCATAGGCATTGATTGGGTGCATGACCAGTGACGACTGCACACTCATGACTGAGCGATAGCCGCTGTCCACTCTCTCTACTTCTCTGGCGATCAAACCATAGGCCACATAGCTTGTCCCAGCACAGCCATAACCTTTATATGAAGACATGGGAGGAGTTATTGTCAGTGTTATTAAACATAGAATGTAAAGCATTAAATGAATCAATGTTAGGAAATCAAGGAAGGTTTATTGGGCTAAAACACACTCAAGAGATTTCTCAAAAACAAACACACACAAGTCCAGTGTGCACATGGCCAAAGTCCATTTCAGACTGTCATTTATGTGAGAGAAGTTACAGTTCACAATAAAATGCTACAATAAACACACATCCGTGGTCCATTATGTTTAGGTCATACAAATTAAAGGGCATTTACTGATGTTGGATTAACTTGGTAACATAGATGCAGTACCTTGTGCAAAGTATGCCTGTCAAAGTGAATTGACAAACTCACCTTTGATGGTTGGGCCCAGGACACCCATCTCTCCCATCTCTGACACAATTTCTCTGTGGAACACTGAAAATAAATAAATAAATAAATACATACAACTAGCTGTCACATGAGGCCAAGATACACATTACATATCAAGATCTCATTAAAGCTACTACATAGAACTGGTTATGAAACATTTTAAATGAACTAGTGACTACTTTATGACCTACAGCAAAAGAGACCATCAGCAAGAACACTGGCAATGTATGTATAACTAAAATAGTTATTCTTAATGCCTGTCACTGGGTACATTTACGACGTAAGTAATACAATTAAAACGATTTGTTATTGCGGAGTGCTGTGGATGAATTAAGGAGTCTCACAGCCTGAGGAAAGAAGCTGCTCTTTAGACTTGTGTTACTGTGCGATATTAGAACAAAGTTTTCTTCATTTCACCTTTGTCATCGTATGTCCAAAGAGGCTGCCAGAATGTACAAAAATAAAAGTTCCTTGTTGTAGCTTTAAGAATCTGCGTTTAGCATGACCACTTACAAACACCTAAACCAGATATTAGGCATGTGAATGCGACATGGGTACTCATGCTGAATAAAAAACATCAAGAAATAACCAACGGACTCACCTTCATTTCTGTTTGCCATAACAATGCGGGGCATGAGTTTCTCTTGGCAGTACGTCCGGAAGGAGTCTCTGATCATGATCTCGTCCTCCGTCAGCTGGCTATCCAGGTCCAAGGCATCAAGCCAGTTGAACTGGGCTTTAGCTGAAGAAGAGCAAAAATTAACATCGTAAGAAAAACGTTCTGGAGAGAGGCTCAATTCAAAATATAATCTCTGGCATAGATGTCAGACATAAGAAGCTATGAACACCTACGGGCTTTAAACTTCTGCTCAGTCTTCTCTGCATCTGTGGAAAATTCAAACCAGAAAAATGTATATTATGCAAGAAATTTAATTAACTCAATTTGTGAAAAAAATGTAATTAAATGCATAATTAGAAAATAAAACACTATTTTCACTAAATATCCAACATAGTTAAAGAAAATACAGTCACTACATATTGTTATAGCACAGTTAAAACTGCCTAGGTTACATTTAGATACACTTCCTTAATCTTTAAATACAATTATATACAATTGTCTTTGTCAAATTACAGACTCCACAGTGTCGAATATAGCTTCAAATAAAAGAAGGCTCCCATGGGTCTCCGTGTGGGCGGGTATGAGAGCTTTATGAAACTGAACCTACCTGGAAGGGAAAGTTGTAACTGTGGGTGGTGAACTGTCCCTTTAAAGTATTTTACCACTGTGGCTGGCATGATGTCATGCCAGGTCATAACACTTACCCCATCTGGCAGGTGCTGCACTTCCCTGGGCCCTGGACGCTGAGATGAAGGCACATCTCTGAGGGTTGACCAACAGGCGGCACACAGCGCTTCTCAATGCCATGATGATTAATCTATAAAATAAACATTATCTACATTTATTTACATTCATAAAACTGGTAACTTGAAGTGAAATGTATTAGTCAGCCCTGTAATTGGGCAGTGGAAGTAATGGCAGTATTGCACATTTCACAACTGTCCCATCAGAAGACGTTTGTCTACTAACTCTCAATGATTCATATCAAAATGTTCAATGAAATATCTAACGAAGAAAAGTGAAGAAAGTGTAACGCAAGCAGACCAGTCCAGAAAGCCAACCCACTTTGGTTTGTAGCCAAGCTAAACTAGCTTGTGTGGCCTTAGGTAACTTTACTGTAGCAACAAGCTAATGGTGCTAGCTCCAGCCAGCTAGCTCGTTACTTGAGTGTTACCAGCACAACGAACGACCATTACGAATAGTGTACATTACATTGTACTGTACGAGCGCTGTGTGTTGAGAGTAGCGGTAAAAGCATGGTGGTCGTAGTATAAAGAGTATTTACCTGCGTTAAAGGGGACAACAATCCTTGTCCTGGTTTCCCTTTTCTGCTTCTCAGGTTGACAGCGCAGCGGCACTGAGCGTCAAAACACAACCTGACGTCATCACGTAATGCGCACCAAGCTGCGTGCCATATTGAGTGTGGCAGCATCATTGAATCATGTGCCAAACATTAACTTTGGTCAACTACTCTTGCGCAAATTCGACCGTTTTGTCCATGTGAAGGCAGATCTGAGACTAAGATCAAAAACATGAATACTCTCTTTATTGTTTATCTTTATATTATATTATCTGTATAGCCATCATCACTGAAGATGGCTGCTTTCAGAGGACACTTCAGCCTCCGCAGACGACGCTGATTGGCTCAATAGCAGAGGCGTGAGTTTTGGAGGAGTGGACATCTGTGGCTATTATTATGTTTCAGTTCCCAGAATAAAAAAAGCAGGGAAGGATGAAAGTTGCTGCCAATTTCCCTAAAGGTCCTGACAGCAGACACAAGTAGTACTTCTATTGTTCTCATACCAGTACTCATGTATGCTGATTACTGACAGAGATATTCAAGGACAAGTTCCCAAGAGAGTTTTTCTTTCCTTTTGTCTTGCAAACTTGTTTTCTACAAGGACAAACATGACCTAACAGTACCACAAGGGTGCAGCATCCAATAAAATAAATCTCCACAGCATTTTGATTGTGGAAAGAAAAGTCTCGGTTTTACTGCAACCACTCTGGCTGTTGCAATAATAAAAAACATTTATTAACTGTTTTCAAATAAAAAGTTACATTACAAATATGTAATAAATATTTAATATGTAATAATATGTATAATAAAGGTCAGAAAGAAGAAAAAATAGTGTTTATTACAGTGGTGGAAAGTAACAAAAACATTTACTGTGCTATAGTATTCTGAGGTACTTGTATGTTACTTTTGACTATTTTAATATTATGCCACCTCTACTCACTAAATTTCAGAGGGAAAAGGTGCGTTCACTCACCTTTATCTGTACATCTGGCAGCACGGTTATCAATTACTTTGCTGATTAAGATTTATAAAACACAAGCACATGAAATAGGATAAGCTCTGATACTGTGAATTAAACTACCCAAGCTACAGTTTGGTCCAAGGCCAGCTACAACATACATTACAATGCTATATAGTAGCATAATTCCTAGTAATAACAATTCAATATACTAAAATGTGTAATAAAAACTCTGGCCAAGTTATTTTTCCCTGCATAGTGTTTTAAAGTAACTTTTACACACTTTTTTGATTAAATATAACTTTTAAATCAAGATTTCTGTTTCTAATTGATTATTTTAAGAGTGATTTTGCTACTTTCGTGTATTTGGTTTGGGTATTGACAAATTCAATTGCAGACATCTTTAATACTTCACACATTATAGTAATTGTCTCTTTGAAAATTATCAAAATATATTTTACTCCACAGTATTTATTTGACAGTAATTGTTACTTTGATAGCATTTAACACAGGGCCAGCTCATACAACATGATATATTGCAATATGCAACCATAGACTAAGTAGCTAAAATTAGATCCATCCCAACTGGCTACAGCATGTAGGATGCATGTTCAAGAGGCATTTTGCTGTTTCACTTTCTTAAAGTTGACTAACCAGACTAACAAGAGATAGATTTTTTTACAAAGAATGGTGAAAATCAAAGCAGCAGAGCCTGATATATCCTGACTTTTATAAATAATGCAACCCGATAGTGTTTTTTTGTTACAACCCTCGGCCTGGTGAATGCCCATGTCTCTTAAACTCCACGACCCCTGTTTGTGACACAGGCTTCCTACAGAAACTCCAAGCCTATGCCAAAATAACCATGATGACATCATCAGGGTTATTTTTTTCAGATTGTGGAAAGCTCCATCTAGAGTACACTGAACTGGACCTGTAATATTGAGCGACTGTCCCTTTAATTCCACTAAAATAAAGTACAACCCATGCAGTACATATTATAATTCTCTGAAAGGGGCCGTTCTGCATGGTGAATGATTCAAGCTCTAAAAACGTAGGCCTATGTACATTTTTCATATAGTACGTGTGAAAAATTACTTGAATACTTTTTTGAACACAGGGTTTTGCCTGTAACTGAGTATTTCAACACTCTGTTGTTTCTTATTTTACTGGAGTAATTTTGGATCTTACGTCTTCCACCTCTGCAGCCTACCAGCAGCTGTCGTGACTCACAGAGTGCAGAGTCAGATCAGGCAATGTTGGGCCTGTAAGCTGAATTATGAATGAATAGATTGCTTTTATAATTAATGTTGTCTTGAATTTCATCAGACCAACAAAAGTTGTGCTGTGTCACTGATTCGCTGCACGTTTGGCTGATGAAGACACATTTTCACTGTGAATGAGTAATGATGAACAAACAAACAAACGTGGTCTGGACCTTGTTGTGTTTTATTAAATATTAAGATTAATTTCTATCTGGTGCACTGCTATTTCATATCATTCGGCTATAGCAGCTCATTGGACAGTTGCGCCTCGATCAGTTAACGGTGCTAGAATGAACCCAGTCTCCAGGACTCTAAACTCCCGCCTTCGCTCGGTGATTGGTTTAGGACCTTGTCAATCATGGTATCCTGCGTTTTCATTGGCCAGCACGTTCCCCTAAGGAATCTCCCTTTAAATGTTAGCAGGGCAGACAAGATTTTTGGAGCGGATTTCTTCGAAGTGTTGGAGTTGACAGAAGCGCTACACGAAAACCTCTGTCAAGGCTGGGAATATGCTGTAGTGGTCGCCTTTGGCCCAGAAGAAACACTCTGTAAACATGGAACTGGAGGAGAAACCGAAATTTGGTAATTAATTCAAGTCCAACAGGGGCATGCTTCACTTCAGTCTGTCCCGGGATAGCTCCCCTTTAACGTCACATTTACTAACGCAGGTTAGCTAGTTTTTTGTTTTGGCCCTGGACGTTAGCGTGAAATGTCTGCTGTAGCTCAAATACTTGCGCTACTTGAAATTGTTTTCGTATTTACAGCAATACGTGTATTGTTTTCTGCTGTTTTTGTCGCAAGTTAACGCTAGCTGGTACTAGTGGACCACTTTCTCTCACGCCATATGCCAACCTAAATATCAGCTAACATCTGTGTCTTCACTTTGGACTCACAGACACAACGCGTGAATGCAAAGTTTTTTTGTCCGTCACGTTTTGTGTGAGGCAGGTGGTGGCACAAACTGCCTCGTATATTGTCACTGTGTACAATGTCCCAGTTTATCGTGTGCTGTCCAGTTGCTGCCACATTCCTCAGTCTGGTATGGCAGGCAGCAGGAGCTATGTATAGAGCTTATTAGAAAATACCTCACACATGTGCTACGTGCTTTCAGTCTCTATTGGTAGTGTCATATAAGAGATACTATGCTCAGTTCAATTGTTCAAAACAATACCTCTTTATTTGCTTGGATTGCCACCGTGTGGTTGTAATTATCCCCTCCTTCTCCCAAATATCCCTTATAAATAACACGGTGACACACCCTGTTGTGTGTTGGATGTGATATACATCTTATGTTATTCTTTCATGGGCAGGGAAATTTGACAACAATTCACAAAAAAAGAAAAAGCCTGTTTTTGGAGCATGTTTACTGCCGCATCCTTCGTTCATTATACTAAATTAAATGGGCTTTTAGTTTTTAAAAGCACTTTTCATTGTTCTGCAGAAACATGATAATCATGTTTTACAGGATGTTGACAATTAGCACTGAATAACAATACGAGGCACTTCTTCTGCATGCTGGCTTTCATGATGTGGCTTTCACATAATGTTGTCTTCCTCCACTCTGCACACACCCTTTTCCACTCTGCCTGCCACATGATGGCTAATTGACTTACATTCCCAGCCCTCAACAGAAGGCACAACCGTACTTTATGTGCTTGTTTCCAATAACCAAAATACTTAAATGTTTGCAGAGGATTTGGACAGTTGTACGCAGAGCAAGATGGTAAAAAGGAAGACATAGAGGAGGAACATAATTGTATTTAGACCCATGGGAGAAGATGGTTGTGACGTGGCTGCAAATTCACTTAGGAAATGACATTGGTTTGAGTCATCAGCTTCTAAAAACTTTAAAGGCACAGTTCACCGCAAATTCAGAAATACATATTTTTTTCTCGTCCCTGTCGTGCTTTTTATCCAACTAGATTTTTTTGGTGTGAGTTGCCCAGTTTTAAAGATGTCTGCCTTCTCTCGAAAATAACTGAACTAGATGTCACTCGCCTTTTGATGCTCAAAGTGCCAAAAAAATACATTTGAAAGATTCAAAGATTCATTTTTTCCAAAAATCATGACCCAGTTAATCAAGATACATTTCTTTCAAACTACCCCTGCCCACTGCAACACTGCATTAAAGGAAGTGTGTATCTGCTCATGGAGGTGAGGCTTGTGACAGCGTGTGATGCTAACATTAATGGCATCTGCCCTGGCTGAGTTGTATCGTCAGCTAGCTTCGTTAGCTAGCCTCTCGTCCTTCTGTGTAGCGATACGGTTGGCAGGTGTAGCTCGGTAGAAAGAATAGTTTCTACAGGAAACTAGTCACAACAAGGTTCAAAGATTATTTTGAGTAACTGGGTCATGAGTCATTGCTGTTGAGTTTTCAAATGCTTTTTTTTGTGCTTTGAGCCCCACGAGCTGAGTGCCATCTAGTTCCATTGTTATAAAGAGATCACAGACATCTTTACGGCTGATATCTACAAAACTCTGCAGCTCATACCAAACAAACTAGATGGATAAAGAGCACTACAGGTAATAGGAAAACTATGATGTTTTGACTTCGGGGTGAATGGTCCCTTTAAGTTCAACACATTAATATTTCTGAGTGCATCGTGAGACTTTAGTCAAATCTAGCTAAAAGAAGGGGACGCATTCTATAATCTAAACATACCATAGGGGGACTCATTCAGAACACACAGTTGGGATCCACCACAGTTTCACATGTTGGAGTAATTTCAGGCTGAGATATATCAAGAAACCGCAATGACAGGATTTGAAGCAGCCGGGCAGCCATGCCCTGGTGCAGATTAGGTGTAATTATAAGCCATATTTAGGAGCCGTGCACTGAAACTCGATGCCGAGCTTCACTCTTTCATGTTTTTTTTTTGTTTTTTTTTAGCTGCATTTGGAGTTTTTTTCCCCTGTTTCATTCGTTTTCAGTTCAGTTCCTGTACTCTAAAGTTTTCCCCCAATACTACTAACACACAGCCCTACAACTTCTCCACCTGTTTCGATTTAAATGTGCTTCATCATACCCTAACAACCCACACCAGATCATGTGACTCTTCTTACTGTCTAGTGGTTCTGCCGGCTTGCCAACAGTCTGCAATACAAAGGCATGTTCAGAGCAGTGTGAGACTGATTGGTTATTAAGGTCAGGGAAAATGAGTTTGGAGAGAAGAAGAGATACAGATGGAGAGTAGACTGGATGTGCAAGCAGGACCATCACGAGTGAGCTATTTACCGGATGTGTTAGTCAGTTTCTTTTACCAGTCAGTAGCTTCATTTGTTGATCTTGGCTGATCCTGCTGACCGTCCTTCTTATTAAGGAATGTCTCTCTTTGTTAATTGGAAAGCAGCACAATTTTTGGCACTTTAACAGCTCCAGTAACTTCACTCGAATGTTCCTTGAAATGTCTCTTATTCTGTTGTCAGTAGGACAGTGGTCTTATTTAGTCTAGATAATGTGTTTGTGTTTCTTTCCTGAGTCCCACTTGTGTCAGTTTGTTGGTTTCAATTTCTGTCACTTGTGTCTCAGAAAGACATTAATAGCTGCACTGGGTGGGACAGCAGAGATAAGGTTTGATTGTGAGTTTATCTGAGGGGGTTGTTGTGTGAAAATGTTGCATGAGTAGATGGCAGCTTCTTTATAAACTAGCTGGCTCCCAAATATGAGACAGACGTACTAAATTTTGTTGTAAGAATACAACATTTTACTGTGTATACTGTAGATTTGTGTGTGATTGTGGTGTTGCTTCCTTTTTAACACTTTAAATAGATCTGAGCTTGAACTTAAACACTCCACACCCTCTGTCAGTAATGAAAGACTTGTGGGAGCTGTGCAGGGTGGGCAGCAGCTCTAACCTCTAGATGCCATTACAGTCTGCCTACTGTATTCTTTGGCTTTAACATCAAACCCTTTAAGATTTATCCTTTGGACCTATAGAACTTTTGGCTTTTCTACTTACTCACCCACCAGCTACTTATCTGACCTTGACTTTAGCTTCATTTAGTTCTCTGGAACTAAAAGCAAAAAAACATATGGTCTCGCTGTTACATAACTCAATTGCATTTCTGAGTTCACCAGTGGCCTTTGACAGGATCCTGGAGTTGGAAGGTTTTAACAGCGATATGTGAATGTCTTCTGTTAGTCAAAGCAATACATGTCGATGGAGATCTACACAAATCAGTTTACAGTGACCAAAAGTGCTGCATAGACCTTTTTCACAGCACACAAACACGCAGGGAGTCATCATTTGTGTTATAAATTCAACCTGTGCTTCTCCAGCTTTGACATGTTGACATGTCAAAGTGTCTATTGTCAAATAAGTTTTGCTGATGTTAATTCAATAAAACGCAACATGGCTACTTTTGTTTCGAGCATACCAAGTATTATCATCAGTTGTTAAAAATATAATCAAGTTTGATAATTAACAGTAGAGCTTTGTCACTGCAGACAGATTGACTTATCATACAGTGTTTGCCCTATACAATAATAAAGGACATTTTATGTTTATTGATTAAAAAAATGAGCAATTTCCAATCATATACAAACAAATAGAAAAAAGTCTAAGAACTAGAACCATTTCACCTGGGGAAAGTAACTTCGTCAGTTTTGATGCTCTCCACATTGATTTCACGTCCCTTTTGCTCAGGTTGTGCCCAAAACAGCTGGGGTGCTGCTCCTAAGCCTTATAATAGAATGGAAACCCTTGTCATAGAAGGGAAAGCACAGGTGTGACTCATAGATTTAACGATGGCTCTCTTCTATTTGAGGGTATTCAGTAAGGCAGGGTGTGACAGTATGCCAGCATGAACAGTCCCAGGACCCTGAAACAGATCAGCTAAATTGAATTTAGCAATCCTTAATTTCACTGTGCTTTTCCAACTGAGATGTCATCCATGACAAAGGTTTACCAGATTTTATTTGTAGATTAAGGATGTGAAGGGAGGCGGTAAGACAATATAGCAGGGAAACTGAGGAAGGTCAGGACACATGGGACAATGTCCAAAGTAAACAATGTACTGAGGAAGAAACATGAGAAGAAACAATGCAAGACATCAAGTCTGGCTTCAGTTTCACTTCTGATTAAATTACTGTGAAAACAAAACACGAAGTAAAGAACATAAACTATGATGACATGAAGACATCTTTCTTTCTAGCAGTAATTAATTGTTAAATAATAAATATCACAATGAATAGACACATTAATACTAACACATTTATAATCAAAACACACCAAAGCACAATACGAATACAGATTGTCTCTCTGGAAATGGGTGCCCACGTAAATGTTAGA
The DNA here is from genome assembly GCF_965226575.1 of Pagrus pagrus. Classification (NCBI taxonomy): domain Eukaryota; kingdom Metazoa; phylum Chordata; class Actinopteri; order Spariformes; family Sparidae; genus Pagrus; species Pagrus pagrus. Next base: position 10,427,018 of record NC_140197.1, read on the forward strand.
AAAAAACTGTGGTATTTCATAAATAGCTCAAAGCTCTTAGACATATAACATTGCATTTTTTATGGTGCTTTGGAATTAGATTAGATACACTGGAGAGCTGTTAACGGATTAAAACTATTGTTCTCTGCCAACAAAGAAAAGATTATTAGGTATACACTGTGAAATTCCAGGCTGATAAGGACATAGAAGCTTAAAATAAGAATTTGGCTGACAACCTACGCTAATACAGATGTTTTTTTTGTAGTAGTTTTTTTTCTTGCTGTTACAGTATTTATATCCTCTGTATTGCCAGGGAAACAAAGAGATCTTCAGTCTAAAAGTAATTCAGCTGCTCACGGAGCACAAATTTGTTCATACAAATTTATGAATACAACCTTCTTTCACATGAAAAAGATGCTTAAATTGGAAAGTGCTTCAAAAAGCCTTTTTAGTCTGTTATACAACTACTTACTCAATGGGAAGAATGTTTCAGTACTTGCGTAGCCTCACAAAGTGATGGCAGGGTTTCACCAGTAGTTCATGAATGTGTCAATGCAAAATAGATGTGACACAACAGAATAACATCGGCCACTGCACCTGTGATTGTTATCTTATATGTTTTAGGCCAACAACAGTCGATAATTCCAATGAAAAGAGTCATTCCCACATACAGTTTTTTACCTGAGCATCCTTGGGAAAGGTCTTTTGTAACCGAACCTCTTTTGATAAATTACTTGAAATGTGTGTGGGGGTGATTACTATTTTTCATTGGAACTGGATTTTTTCAGTTTCAGTTCAACAGTAAAAGGACAATAATAGGAAGTAAGAACTATTGTTGTGATGTGTTGTCTGCTGTGTGTCATGTCTTGGATTGTAATCCAAGAAATCAAAATCTAGAAACTACCAGTCTCTGTTTCAGAGTCCCTTGGTGAAATTTTTGTTAGAGAAACTGCAGCACAGCCGAGGCTTCTGATGGTAATTTTCCCATGCACAGTAATATTGGCCATATAACAAGGACAGAATGGAAACTTTCAGTCATTCAGCTGAACTTTGTTTCTGTCAGCATTTGTAAAAAATAAAAAAATGTAGTCCGTCTGTGGACTCTTTGTTACAATTAGAAATTCATGTATCATAGTCATATTGCCTTTGGCTGTTTAATACAGAACAGAGAGTGAGTTTTGTTTTCTCTCAATCGGTCCCAGTGTAATACTGTCATGCTCCCACAAGATGGGAGCAATCACTCTGAGAGGATGAAATTTGAGGGGATATTATTTTCTCCATAAGGCAGTTTAAAGGCAATTATTATCACAAAATGATTTATATTTTGGAGCTTAACATTATGTGCTTCGGCTCTCTGCAGGTGATTGGATTTGTAGCAAACCATGTGCTGCACACCTGAATCTAATCACTCCTCCTCCACTGCAGCTACACACACCACCACCAGAGGAATGTTTCCTTGTTTACTCCAAACACATGTTTCTAGTAACAGCAACTCGGTTTTCCTCTTCATACACATCAGCAGTCCCTACCCTGAATTTCACAAGTCCACGCCTCTTCCCGTTCACACGTAACCTTCCTGTAGATACTTCATTTGCCTGTGGGAAAGGCTTATTTGAGGCAGAAGCAAAGTGGAAAAACAGACAAAAAGAGGTCTTTTGGAAGTGGGAGGAGACAGCAGCAGATGCACAGGTGGGGCACAGATTGGAAAGAAGCAGTTGTTTCAGGATAAACATGGAGGCGAAGTGAGGAGGAGCATTGCTGACTGCCCAGGCTCACAGCTATTCAGGGACAGGTTGGACTGGTTTCTTTCTCCACAATACCTGATTCCCCCGCTCATTTAAACCAGCAGAGAGGGAGGAAGCAGTCAGCCAGATAAAGGGGGAAAGAGTAAAAGAGTTCTCTGTAACATTTCAACATTTGTTCCTGAGAGGAAATTCAACATGCCTGAGGAGGATGAAGAATATTTTGGAAAGAATGGTAATGCTCTTTATGTTTATGTTTTTTTATCAATTCACAGCTTATTTCTGTCTGTGTCAATTTAAGAGACGTCAGATGAGCCGAGGATTATTGTTCTGTCTTTAGGCTTTTCTTTTCTTACTGCTTTAAAACTGAATCTGTCTCATGAGGTATGGAAATTGTTTTGAGTGAAACTGGAGCAGCAGTATCAGCATGTCAACATGGCTGGGTGTGTTTGTGTGGAACCTGCCACTGCTGGCAGTTTGTTGATTATACAGGTGTGTGAGAGCCGGGAGCTCTTTTATCAGTGCTTTTCTCTTTGCACAAATACTAATGTGTGTTCAGACAATCATTAAGAGAGCAGGATTTCATCTGAAACTCAATCAATGATTCTTTTAGTCTGGCACTGGTTCACGGCTACATGTGTCTGAAAGATTCCTTTACTTGTTTATATTCATCAGTGGAAAAATTTCAAACACCAAAGCAGTGAAACTTTGAAAAAATAGCACCTCAGAGTGACAATACTGATATGACACTGTGAAATATGAAATGCATCAACTGCGGTTTTTCTAACAGGAACCTTCTCCAAGAGCTCATCTAGTAAATGCTTCCCGCAGCATTATCCTCTGGCCCACATACATTATTAATATGCAAAGACGCCACCGAGAATATCATACTCCACTGTCTAGACTCTACGGGGTTTCCAGTGCTACATATGTACACATGCTGTGGTTAGTGCTTTGAAATATTTGAAGCCTTAGCAAGGCAGCCATGATGTCAAAATACTGGTGATTTTGGATATAAAAGCATTTTTTTGTGTTGGTTGTGATTGTGCAGCCTGATAATCTTTGACCTTGATCAATGCTTTCATGCTTTTTAAATTTCTGTTCTGGAGAGAACTGAACCACTAAGTGAAACTAACGTTCTCTGATGAATTTGCTTAGATAATAGACACTCTGCCTCCCGCTTCTGACACGCTGACCTCAGATAACATGCAGCAAACTTAACTATTTGCCTCTGTCTGCAATAATTACCCACAGAACATCAGCTGATCACTCAAAATCTCAGTGACTTAAAAGCATGACACTGTTGACAGTGAAACCCTGTAGAAGTGTTTTTACTTCATGGCACTGCAATACATGTATGCATCAGATTATTAAATAAACGTGTTCAGATGGGAAGCTTCTGACAAGTCCATTAATTGGAAAAAGTCTTGTTATCATTAGAGCCAAAAATAACATAATTCTCTCCAGAAAAACAAAAGTAACACTATCTCTGACATAAATCCTGTATTGACATGACATGATTGCCTTGTAAAACTAGATGTTATGCAATAAAATGATGTAGGCCCCCTCTAGTGGCTGTGCCAGTTATGTTGGCTTGGTCTTTGACATGAGTTTGCTTCGACTTAGTCACCAGGGAGGAATTTGTTGGGTTGCCAGGCGTGTCTGCCTGGAGGGAAAAGTCATCTGACAGAAGAATGGGAGGAAGACGGGGGTGTACTGTTACGTGACATTAAATCATCTCTCCTTTTAAAGACTGGGTGCAAGGTGCATCACTGTTTTTAACTTTTTATGTTTCTCGCACTGCTGTAGACCTTTCATCACAGCAATGGGTTAAGTGTTCACAAAGCAAAAAACTTTTCTTTTTTTTCCATAGGCGAGCCAAGGAAGTATGACCCGACCTTCAAGGGTCCAATCCAGAACAGGTGAGACCTGATGTTACTTCTGGAACATATTTTGTTTACAAAGAGTTTGCTTCAATGCTTCAAACTATACTCTCTCTATTTTAGGGGCTGCACAGACATTGTGTGCTGCATCCTCTTCATTATCGCCATACTGGGTTATTTTGCAGTGGGAATACTGGGTAAGGAAACGGCACTGCAGTTTGGTTTACATATAAAAATAGCCACCCATAGAAATACAGAAAACCCCTTTGTAACCTTCAACTTCTATGTTTGTGCTTCCAGCCTGGTCCCAGGGCGACCCCAGGAAGGTGATCTATCCCACAGACAGCAGAGGGCAGTTCTGTGGGCAGGCTGGCACCCCACTCGAGTGAGTTGCCTTTTAAGTTTAGATTATAATTATAAGAGTCCTTGTTTCTCTGCTGGACTTTGACTTTATCTTTAAGAGCACACACACACACACACACACACACACACACACACACACACACACACACACACACACACAGCGATGTGCAGACCACTATAATCTTCAATGCATTAGATGTCCATCAACATTAAAACATGTCACACAAGAACACCATGCTTTATTCAACAAATCTTTAAAAATGCTATTTACAAATTGCCATTGGTCTAAGTTGATACAAACATTGCAAATGTGCCAAACATGTCCTTTTACAAATCATCTTTTTAAAATATTCTTTATATTTTTCGATATAGATTGAATCTCTGTTGTCAAGGCAAAGCAACAAATGATTTACTCAGTCAGTCTGTAATTGTCTTAACACATCCATCTATAATTCTAAATTGTTTTTCTTTAAGAACATATGATCTAATGGAGAAGCCTCTATATGCAACTTTAAGTCTAGAAATCCAGAATCCTTCTTACAGCTTGATTCCAACGGGCACGACTGTGTCTTGTTCTGACAGCGGTGTGCCAACTGAAGCTGATCACAAACACTCATGACAATGCTTGCGATTCCACCACAGTGTGTTTCAGAAGCGGCTCCCCGCTCTGCTTCGCTTAAAATATGTCTGTTTTGGCATCTAAGGAGCAGATAGAGCCTGGAATTCAGACACAGAAACAGCATAGAACATTTGGTCAGTTTTCAAAATAAAACGCCCTGTGCAGTCTCCTGATGGTAAAAGAAAAAAAATCAAGGGAAAAAATGACCAAGTAAACAAAAACGGGCAGGCAAAACATTCCTGTATCTGAAATGCTCCCGGTGGGGTATGTGGAGGACGGAAAAAAATATCAGGTGGATTCATGGACTCTCTAAGTCTCCACCTCTCTTTGACAAACTCACCTTCTCAATCCAGCATATTTAAGTGAAGAGACTGGATGATTCAATTCCATTAAATGTGCTGCAAATAAATCTCCTGATGTTCTTGATGTTTTTTATACATGCCCTTTTCCATTAGCACATGTTAACAGTTGAAAGACACCCTTTGTGTTTCATGAAACCACTCCTAACATGAGCTTCTTCTGTCAGCGTTTTCTTCCTCTGACCGCTTTGTATGTACTATATGTTGTAACAGGAAGAAGCCACTGTTGTTCTACTTCAACATCATGAAGTGTGCCAGCCCCATGGTGCTGCTGGAGTTCCAGTGTCCGACCACACAGGTGTAAACTCACTCTTTTGACATGTATTCTTCTCCAGCAATTTCCTTTTTTGTTTTCAACCGATTTTAAATGTTTCCTAGCTGTGAGCACCTCCTCCACTTCCTGTTTACATAGTTCTGTGGGAGAGTGTACTTTATTTTGAGTCTTTTCCAGTTTGAAAACCCAATAAATACAAGATATGCTCAGAATTAGTACGTAGTGTGGGTTTTGGATACAGCGATTGCTTTTGTGTCCTCTTTATCACCAGGAATTTCCAAAATAGTTTATTTTGGCAATCAATCTCTCTGCTGTGCTGCATTTTGTACTCAAAACCATAACCAGTGAATGCTTTCCCTGCACTCAATGTAACCATGTCCTGCTGTAAATGCTGCTTCCTCCTTAGATGTGTGTGGAGAAGTGCCCTGAAAAGTTCATGACATTACTCAAAGCCTACAGCAACAAAGATGACTTTGACTACTACAAGAAATTCTGCAAGGAAGGTGTGACTAAGTCAATGGTGAGTTTAAAGTCTGAATTTAAACCTCATGGATGCTTCTTTTTTCTTTTCTATCTCTGTTATTGTGATTGTTGAAATGTTTCCACACTATTGCTCACCTGTTTTCTTTATACTTTGTTTCAGGGTATACCAGAGATCCTCAAGCAAGGTCTCTGTCCTGCCATGCTGACCCCAAGCAAACCTTGTGAGTTGGATCTCAGTCTATCTATCTACAGGTCCTTCTCAAAAAATTAGCATATTGTGATAAAGTTCATTATTTTCTGTAATGTACTGATAAACATTAGACTTTCATATATTTTAGATTCATTACACACAACTGAAGTAGTTCAAGCCTTTTATTGTTTCAATATTGATGATTTTGGCAAAAAAGTCAAGAAAAACCAAAAATCCCTATCTCAAAAAATTAGCATATTTCATCCGACCAATAAAAGAAAAGTGTTTTTAATACAAAAAAAGTCAACCTTCAAATAATTATGTTCAGTTATGCACTCAATACTTGGTCGGGAATCCTTTTGCAGAAATGACTGCTTCAATGCGGCGTGGCATGGAGGCAATCAGCCTGTGGCACTGCTGAGGTCTTATGGAGGCCCAGGATGCTTCGATAGCGGCCTTAAGCTCATCCAGAGTGTTGGGTCTTGCGTCTCTCAACTTTCTCTTCACAATATCCCACAGATTCTCTATGGGGTTCAGGTCAGGAAAGTTGGCAGGCCAATTGAGCACAGTAATACCATGGTCAGTAAACCATTTACCAGTGGTTTTGGCACTGTGAGCAGGTGCCAGGTCGTGCTGAAAAATGAAATCTTCATCTCCATAAAGCTTTTCAGCAGATGGAAGCATGAAGTGCCCCAAAATCTCCTGATAGCTAGCTGCATTGACCCTGCCCTTGATAAAACACAGTGGACCAACACCAGCAGCTGACATGGCACCCCAGACCATCACTGACTGTGGGTACTTGACACTGGACTTCAGGCATTTTGGCATTTCCTTCTCCCCAGTCTTCCTCTAGACTCTGGCACCTTGATTTCCGAATGACATGCAAAATTTGCTTTCATCCGAAAAAAGTACTTTGGACCACTGAGCAACAGTCCAGTGCTGCTTCTCTGTAGCCCAGGTCAGGCGCTTCTGCCGCTGTTTCTGGTTCAAAAGTGGCTTGACCTGGGGAATGCGGCACCTGTAGCCCATTTCCTGCACACGCCTGTGCACGGTGGCTCTGGATGTTTCTACTCCAGACTCAGTCCACTGCTTCCGCAGGTCCCCCAAGGTCTGGAATCGGCCCTTCTCCACAATCTTCCTCAGGGTCCGGTCACCTCTTCTCGTCGTGCAGCGTTTTCTGCCACACTTTTTCCTTCCCACAGACTTCCCACTGAGGTGCCTTGATACGGCACTCTGGGAACAGGCTATTCGTTCAGAAATTTCTTTCTGTGTCTTACCCTCTTGCTTGAGGGTGTCAATGATGGCCTTCTGGACAGCAGTCAGGTCGGCAGTCTTACCCATGATTGCGGTTTTGAGTAATGAACCAGGCTGGGAGTTTTTAAAAGCCTCAGGAATCTTTTGCAGGTGTTTCGAGTTAATTCGTTGATTCAGATGATTAGGTTAATAGCTCGTTTAGAGAACCTTTTCATGATATGCTAATTTTTTGAGATAGGAATTTTGGGTTTTCATGAGCTGTATGCCAAAATCATCAGTATTAAAACAATAAAAGACCTGAAATATTTCAGTTGGTGTACAATGAATCTAAAATATATGAAAGTTTAATTTTTATCATTACATTATGGAAAAGAATGAACTTTATCACAATATGCTAATTTTTTGAGAAGGACCTGTATATCAATCTGGAAAGTTGCGACATATAACGATGTATGTCAAGAATTCAAATTGACCAGCCTCCTTTTAATTTTTGCTGTTTCTTCTTCTACTTTCCTTCAGTCACTCGTAGGTGTTTCCCAGCTTTGGACACGAAAGGAGGGGTGATAACCGTGGGAAATAACTCCCACTTTGATGATGGCAATGGAAACATGAGAGATGCCAAAGATCTTGTGGATGGAGTCAAGTGAGTATATGTCAGAGTAAATACCCTTCTGTCATTATTTGTAAATGGCCGTGGCCTGGCTTGTCCCAACCTGCCACATTTAGATTTTACAAACCGTGTCTGACGAGGAATCCCACACTGCTTAAATGGATAAACACACAGGAATCTCTCCACAGGAATGCCACTGTGGTTATAGAAGCTCGTCAGGTGGTCATGAAAATCTTTGAGGATTACACACAGTCCTGGTACTGGATCCTCATGTAAGTCACTCACCTACAGTTGTAAATCTCCTTCCTGCAGCATCTTTTGTCACTTTAATCCAGGTTTCTAGCAATGAAACATGAGTTGGATTCACCTCTCACTCGCTGACTGTCCTTACCTCCCCTCCTCTCACCATCAACTCTCTCCAGTGGATTGGTTATTGCTATGCTCACCAGCCTGCTCTTCATCGTTCTCCTGCGCTTCCTGGCAGGGATCATGGTCTGGGTTATGATTGTCCTGGTGATACTGGTCATAGGATACGGTAAGGGCCATAGTACACAATGCTTAGTCATTTTCATACTCGCCTCAAAGTAGGTCAGCACTCTAGGGGCCTCTTTCAGCAAGCAGGTTTGACAAACTCTGAATGTAATGTGTGCTCCACAACAGGTGTTCAGAGTTTTTGGAACTCCCAGTTCCATACTGCATATAATACCCCTTTGGCTGCAGTATAAATTAACATTTTTTACCTTTCTATACAAAAAAAAATACAGGACTTGTGCTGTCAGACTTCAAATGAACAAAAATAATAATGTAAAATAAATAATAAGTTGTTCTTTGTTTCCTGGAGATTTTTTATTGTAGACACAATTAGTTTTTATTTTTCCTAGCTGTGAGCAGTCCCTCCATTTCCTTTGTGCATTGCATTGTGGGTGAATTGTGTTCAACAACAGCAGACTCAAGTATCTGGGTTTTTAGTATCCATACTGACCGTTTCGAGCACACTTCCTTTTGTCACACTAACAGTGTGAACACACTACATACTCAATCTTCTTTTGAATTAGTATCTTGTAGGATATTGGGACATATCTTGCGTTAAGCACGTGTGTTGAATGAAAGAAAGTCATCATCAGTGGAGGTCTGATAACAAGTGTCACCATGTCAATGGGTAAATAAAGAACAGAGCCTCTGTATTATTTCAGAGGAGCTACAGATGTTCATGTGTGAGCTGCAGGCTATGTTTCTTCATCATCAAAAACAGCAACAAGCAGTTGAATTGGGGAAAGGAGTCTGTCAATTGACACACATATTTTATTCAGCAGAATCCTTCCATTCATCATTTACCAGATTTCCTTAACAGATGATAAAATTTGCATCCATCAATGCTCCAGCCTGTGAGAGAACAATCTTTCTGCTCCCTATCATAACTTGTTTAGCTCCCCGCTGCTATCTCCCTGCTCCTCGCTCCCTCTTGCTCGCATGGTGCAAAATATATGCATTCAGGCTTGAAGTCATTGGTGTTTTATAGGGGACAATGAATGATCATTTTCCTCTTTGTCCTGATGTAACCATACTGGGAAAAAGAATGGAAAATATCGACAAGTTTCCCTCAACTCATGGTTAACAAATTCAGTTTTCTCTGAACCTGCTTTCTGGAAAAATCCCCTGTGTTCTTTCCCAGAAGCGATGTGACTGATGCTGTGTGCTGCCCCATTTACATTTTTTAAAAGTGCTGTTTTTTTCTCATGAATACACATTAGAGGATTTTTGTATCACATTTTTTGTTTTGGCTCTGTTACACACTGCTTCCATTTGCTTAGTTAAAATATAATTTGCCACTGTTTAGGTATCTTCCACTGCTACATGGAGTATGCTGCACTGAAAGGAGAAGCGGGTGCTGATGTGACTCTAAAGGAACTGGGCTTCCAGACAGACTTCACAGTGTATCTGCAGATCAGACAGACTTGGCTGGCCTTCAGTCAGTACACAGCAATCTACACGTTTCTACATTCTGACATGTTGCTATAAAGTTGGGACACCCATGTCACCTCTCCTTCTGCCACCCTTCTCCTTCAGTGATTATCCTGGCCATTGTGGAGCTCATCATCATCCTACTGCTCATCTTCCTCAGGAAGAGGATCCTCATTGCCGTTGCTCTCATCAAAGAAGCCAGCAGGTCAGACTTCACATTAGAGCTTTAGGCATTATTAGAAAAGAAGATGGGATGAAATGGAAAAACAGATCGATGACAGTTACGATGTTAAATTGTTCAGAGTTAAAAACCCTTTTACTGTGATTCATGGTGATGGATTAAAGTGTCAGGCTAATGGCACAGGCACAGATGAAGTCATTGAAATGTAACTCGGAGTAATGATGGATGTGGTCTTTTTTTTTTTTTTTTTTTCCTTGACTTGGTTGTGATGATGCTTTGTGTTTACAGAGCCATCGGGCATGTGATGTCTTCTCTCTTCTACCCACTGTTCACGTTCCTTCTCCTGGCCATGGTCATCGCCTACTGGGCAGTTACAGCTGTGTATCCTTTCACGTTACTGTCAGTCAGTGCGTCATTATTTAGGGCTGACTGTAGCCACAACATAAGAGCAATAGATAGAGATAATAAAGACTCAGCAGCACATGTAGAACTGCCCATGAGCCAGGCATTTAACCAGCTCTTAAAGTGGACTGAGTATTTTCAAAGAAAAACATATGTTGTGAAACATCAGCAATTAAAAGTATGAATCATCCTTGTCTTGACAAACAGCAGCATAGCTGTGGTAATGGAAGTAATCGGCAACTCTGACTAATTGTGAAAATCTACAAAGTAATCATTCAGTTTATGAGGAAGGCCAAGTTAGACAGCAGAGGGCGACATAGTGCCTCTTAAGACCAAACAGCCACAAGTCCAAACATTTGGATGCAATTCTTTAATCTTTACTAAGTTGGAACTTCAGACCTCAGTAGTTTACATGGATATGAATTACATATTTTGACCCTGTCTGCAAAGCAAAGTGTTTCTTCAAATGATACATGACAAACATTGGATATTTGCAGTGTTTGCTGCTTTGTGTAGCTGATACACAGCGCTAATACTATGTTCTGCCTTTTAAAACTCTTAAACTTCAAAAAGGAAAAATGCTGACGACCCCAAAAAAAATGTTTTGGAGTCAAGTCCGCGACCTAAGGGAAATCTCTGGTAGTCTGCAGAAAGTCCACCTAAGGCTCCTTGGGACTTGATGAATTGTGGATTTGGACAGGCGTAGCCACTCCTTAGGAATGCAGTCGCTACGTTTGTAAGTCTGTAAGTGCGGTAGATTCGGGACATTTTGATTTAACTTTAGTTTTCCAGTAGCAGCTAACCATGTAAGTGTGTGCAACTGTATTAGGCAGGAATACATTTTAAAAACACGTGGATAACTAATGAAGCTTGGGGGGTAGAGCACGTCAGCCATTAATGTGAGTTTTCTGACACTGAACCCAAAATGTCTCCTCCATGTCCGTCGGAAACATGTAAGTTACTTCGGACAAACCTGTGCCAGAATGAATATAAAGTGATGTCATATTAGTAGGTTGTCCTTGACAGCACTGATCAGCTTCTTGTCTACCTCAAATGAACCCATCTACAAAGTTTTTAACGATACAGCATGTGACCACTCAAGGACAACATGTGACCCAGCTGTAAGTTTTCTCATTTTATTTATCAATTCATGTTGGAACCTCCAGTCACCATTTTTTCTACCTTACAACAGTTTTTAGAAAACATCATTGTTCATTAATAACCTTTATTGACCTTCTGAATCTCTTACATTATCACTTGTGAATGAGGTTTTTTGAGTCATAACAGACTGCTTGATCCAGCCCTTCTTATTTGGAGTGAATAATAATGGTTGTTCCATCACATTAAATGGAAGTCTTCTGGATTGTCAGTCCAGTGTCAAGTGTCTGTGTTTACAAGGTGTGTATGTAACCTGTATCTGTGCTTCAGAACTACACTACCAGTTCCATGAAAAAGGAGTGCCCTGACTCTGAGTGCCTTTTTGCCTTCTACGGTGGAGAGACCGTTTACCACAAATACCTGATCGGCCTGCAGTTCTACAACGTCTTCCTCTTCTTCTGGTGTGCCAACTTTGTCACGGCTCTGGGACAGATGACCCTGGCCGGGGCCTTCGCCTCATACTACTGGGCCTTCGTCAAGCCAGATGACATGCCTGCCTTCCCAGTGTTTTCTGCCCTCGGGAGATCTCTCAGGTGTGAAAGTGTATTTTTTTCTCCTTGTGTGTTGACTTCCTCTGGACTCTCTTGTAACTTGTTTTATTTTTAAAACAGAGATTCTGATTCGACAGTAGGTCCTCTTTCAGCTGACAGGCTTTCGTACTTTGCTTGAGCATCACTTTTATCTTGTTTTAGGTATCATACAGGAACTCTGGCCTTTGGCTCCCTTATCCTCTCAATCATTCAGATCATCAGGGTTTTGCTGGAGTATCTGGACCACAAACTGAAAGGTCTGGTACTAATTTTGATTATAATTACATGTCGGCTCAAGATTATAATCCATAGTTTGATAGCACATAGACTTGAGTCAAGGAAATGAAGCTCTCTGACTCTCGGGGCAATGCAAATGTTAGTTTGTCGCTCAAAAATGATCTTAATTAACTCCTAATGCATCCTCGGGATAATGTGGAAGATATGTCTCCAGTGTTGGTTGAATCTTCATTCACCTGTCAATCATTATTCACAGGAGCCCAAAATAAGTGTACCAAATTCCTGCTGTGCTGTCTGAAGTGCTGCTTCTGGTGTCTGGAGAAATTCATCAAGTTCCTAAACAGAAATGCCTACATTATGGTATGTGGTGTGTTTGGTTATTTCACTACCCTCAGCACATCATTAAAATACAAACTTAGAATTTGTAATGTTGAATCATTTGAATGAAATGATGTATTTGGCCTCTAGGTGGCAATTTATGGCAAAAACTTTTGCACCTCTGCCAGAGATGCCTTCTTCCTCCTCATGAGGAACATGATCAGGTGAGTCTACATGGTGTTTTGACAAGTATAAATTCAACTTTTTTTTCTTTTTTTCCTGTTTTTAATTTATATGATTGTCAGTGTCTCTCTTCTTGTAAAGAATAAATTATTCTCTTTAATCCTTCAGGGTGGCTGTCTTGGACAAAGTGACAGATTTCCTCTTGTTTTTGGGCAAACTGCTCATTGTTGGGCTCGTGGGTGAGTCTTATTTTTCATGCTTGAATTTTTTTATTGACCGTACACACTATTCTAGACTAGAGAAGCATTCCCTGACGAAAAAATGTGAGATTATATGCAAGTTTTCCCGAGAGGTTGTTCTGTATACAGGTGCTGCGTCATAAATGAAATGGCTGTTAACCAATCCATACACTTGTACATGCAAAATATAATGTATTGTCTAAATATGTCCTGCTTAATTACCTTATAGCTGTATTACTGTAAGTGAGCAATATCAATGGTGTTTGTATTATTTTCACTGGCTTGAACTGTAGATACTGTGGATATCTATTGTTGTTCATAAAGTACAGTATGACAGCTATCAGAGAGACAAGTATTAGCAGCCATCTACCAAAAAATTTAACAGGATTTGAGGTATTAAAGTGTGAGCTTTCTGCGGTCTTTGTTCCACAGGGATCTTTGCTTTCTTTTTCTTCTCTGGGAGAGTGAAGGCCTTTGAGAATACAGCTCCTCATCTCCACTACTACTGGGTGCCCATCCTGGTGAGTCTGATGGTCCTCTAATCAAATACAACAGGATCGGTGTATAACTCTGTTGTCCCTGACTCAAGATGTTCCTATGTGTATGTTATGAATTTAATATGAGCGTCCGGTTCTTGTCGTTCTTACCAGACGGTGGTGATTGGCTCCTACCTCATTGCCCATGGATTCTTCAGTGTGTACGCCATGTGTGTGGACACTCTTTTCCTCTGTTTCTGTAAGTAACACCTCAGTCATTCTTAACTTCCTTGTATAAATTCTTCGTTGTCCAAACAAGTGTCAGATAGACTACATAACAGAAACCAAGCATTGCTGACATGTTGCATTGAAGACAGGCCTTGATGTAAAATGCAAAACCTTCCTCACTTCTTTAAGTCTCACATTGCTTTTGGTGTTGGGCTGTCACTAATTCTAAATTGCATGAATGTGGTGTGCTACACTTGAAAATTTAAACACCATTTGAAATTAACAGTCTGTTGCTTATGGTGTTAATCTGGAAATTGCTGCTGCTGCTTGGTGTTGAACTGTTATCTTTCAAAATCTGTAATGCCTGTGGGTGCTTTTGCTTGCTTGCTGTTTGACTTTCTTTCTCTTTTTGTCTCTCCCTTCTTTTTTTCTCACTTCCCACAATTCACAAACTTCCCTTTCCCCTTCCTACTGGCCGGATAACACCTTTTTTTTTTACCCTGATTTCAATACTTATTTTCTGTTCCACCTGTTAACACATAAATATACACTCACACACAATAAGGTGAAGACTTGGAGCGCAATGACGGTTCAGCAGCGAGGCCTTATTACATGTCCTCAACGCTCCATGAGATTCTGTGGAAGAACAAGGCTGAGGATCTGCCTTCTTCTTCTGCTCAGCAACAGGACGACGAAGACATCCAGTTGAAACCACAGAAGGCTGAGGAGGAGGACGCAGCTTAGAGAAGAGGAGTGTTGTGGGCAAAGACACTGTTTGCGAGTGTCATTAGTTTTTTAACTGTTCAAGTTAAAGACTATGTTAATGACTATAGTAAGGAGCTGGTACTTTGCTGTTGCCCTCTGGGAAATTCTGCTTCTCACTTAACCACTCATGTCACAGAGGCAGATTGTGGTACAGCTACAGGACACCAGGCCTTAAAGTAGCAGGGATTCAGTGTTTTCTTTATTCACAGCCAGGTGATGCATATTTCCTTTGACCTTTTTGGTCCATTGACACAAGACAAGGGAAATATTATTTGATCGATTTGTTTCCTTAAAGGTGCAATGTGTAAGATTTGGCTAGCTGTCTAATTCATAATCTAAACAAAAAAGGGGCAGCATATCACCAGATATGCTTTATGCTGCTAACTGTAGCTGCTGTTGGCTAGTTAGCTTGGTTTTTGACACATCTTGCTGTTCAGACTGGGAGCTCAGAGCACCAGTGGAGTGTTGGTGTTTACACTGCTGGCGCAGGAGCTTTGGACCGGACAGGTCAGGGTTAGCTTGCTTTGGTAGATATCGCTACAGCACAGTTAGGGTTGGGTACCGTTCACATTTGTACCAATGCCGGTTCTGATACCTGTAGCTGGAATTCGATACGGTACTTTCTCTTGGTAATCTCTCTGTAATAACAAAAAAAGTAATTTCAGTTGTAACCAGATGACTTATTCACTTCCAGTAACAATGCACATTACATCAGTCAGTCGTTCTAAGTTTTATTTCAGTAGCATCTTGATGTACTGCATATAAATCTGTAATATAAAATAAGTTTTAAAATAAACTGCTACATTTAGCTGTTCCTGCTCATCAACCCAGTGCTATAAGAATAGATATAATAGCCCTCTCCTGGCACGCACGGTCTCGGCTAGTGGTGTTCTGTATTTTAAATGACTGGGAATTTTTGAGTTTGTGTTATGACCCCTTGAGCTTGTTGTAGCAGCTCAGTGTTACAGCAGCAGATTCAGTTCATTTTGTGAAGTCAGCATTTATAATTCAGTTTCCAAAGCATATTAAATACTGTATATGCCTGTAAATATGAGCAGACATGGCGTTTTATGTTAAATATGTGAATTGAAACGGATTGTTTGTAAATATACTTTTACCATGGTTGCGCTGTTAATTTGAATTCCCATTATGTGTTAGCATTGACAGACATACTAATGATCATACTGTTTTAGTAACTAAACAGCATGTGCTAATTTCAGACATAGTCAGTGAGTTTTGGGGAGACATCTCACTCTGTCTTTCTTTCAATAAAGATGGACACTCAGGTACTGAAATTTGGCACAGATTGATTTAATGTGAATTGCTACTCGACAGTACCGACATAATTCGGTTGGTACCCTTACGGCTTAAAAATACAGAGTTCGGTACCCAACCCTAAACACATTACATGAGGTCATGACATCAACATTTTAACATTTTGTTTATAATTTTATTTTTTTTAGTTAATTTTATTTAAAAAAAAAATAAAATCTTTTCAACTAAAAATCACACATATTGCACCTTAATTGGCCATTTGCTAAACCCCTTCACAAAACAGTGATTGTTCAATCATAGCTTACATAGCAACCATAATCAGGCATGGCAGGCCTTTCACGCTTTGGACATGCAGAAGCAGTGTGCATGTGGCTCTAGAAAAGTTTAAGAGTCTGAAAGACTGTGTCCCTGTGTCAGCTTGTGAGAACAAAAGTTTATGGAATGGATTAAACTGTTTGTCATTAGCATGTTCACCTTGACCCGCCCTCTGCTGCCTCTGATTGGCTGCCATAATATTGTTACTCCAACACTAACCAATTATCACTCATCATACCTAAACCTGACCAACCCAACCAACAAGTGAGACTAGCACTAGCCAATCAGAAGCAGAGTAGGGCGGGTCAAAAACATTGGCTTATAGTTCTAACACATAGTTAGTTCCAACACAAAGGAGTATTTCAGCAAATTCACCCAACGGTGTGGAAGCTGGTCTCTATCCTGCTCTTTGTGGGATTTAGGAAAGTTTACACAGAAGCTCAAACTCTGTCAGTATGAACTGCAAATGTGCTGTGCGAGAACTTTAAAGGCATAGCTACAGTAACAAGGCAGGTTAGCAAATGGTCAATTGAACATTTAGAATGTCTCTAAGAATGAGTGCATTAAAATGTGTGTATTGTATATATGGTATTAATTCATAATTTGCTACTTGATTTAGATGATGAAATGGTCTTTCAGTGGTTGATTCAGTTCAGTTAGTTGAGAAAAATTCTCTTAACATCAGGTCTTTCCTCACTTTTAACATCATGGTGCTTGACATGTCTGTAGTTGGTTTGTATTCTTTCTTGACCGTGTTGGAAAACCTGCTCAACTAAATGTCTGGAAATTGTATAAATGGCTTCTTCTGAGGTAAACTGACATTTCTAATCTCTGTCTTAGCCTTTTAATAGTTCCTCCCACTGCCACTAGCCAATAGAAACTTGAAGCCGTTCATGTGCCTCATTTACAGTGTTAATTGGTCTGTTTGCACCTTTGACCTAAAATTTTTACCTTGTTGTTTACAGTTAACGCAATCAGAATCATCAGTGCTACTTAGTATGTTGCACTATCAATGCACTTTTATTTCTGTTGACACTAAGCCATAGCAGGTTTTTTATCTGTATAAATGAATGCTGGCGATTTTCTTGAGGCCAGCTGCTTTCTTCTTTTATTGTGTTGACGTTTTTACTGTAAAACAAGCAGTTGTAGTTTTGCATCCTCTTTACAAAGGAATGTGTGCTTGGCAGTATAGTTTGTTAAATAAACAGTATTTGAGCTGACAAGTCTCCGCTGCATAAAATGAAGGAATTTATTGTCTTGAAATGGATGCATGTTCTTGGTGATTGAACTGTTGATTAAAGCTATAAACGTTTGTTTAATACAAATGAAGCTGTATTTCTGTGGAACTGGAAACAAGCTAATTTAACTTTGTCTTCCAGTCACTCTTGCAAAAGTACTTGTCTCTGTTCAGGCTGCAGATTGTCTCTGCTTTTGCAAAAATGTACAAGGAAAAAGAAAAACATCTGTGGCTTTAATAACCTTAGTTTAATGCTATTTTATTGAATCTCTTTCCAGTGGAGGATCTTGAGAGGAATGATGGCAGTGCAGAGAGGCCCTACCTGATGCCTGAGAGCCTCCGCAAAGTCCTGAATAAGAAGAACAAGACCCAGCCGGCTGAGTAAAGCACCTTCTGTAACATTTAAAGCCCTAGTGAGGTGAGACTGTGGGCTAAAAACTGACTGGTTTTGTTGAGTTGGGAAACAGGCTTGGACAAGAACCTAATGCCGTTAGTCACCAGAAGCCTACAGGCGACGAGTGGTGTCACCCAGTGTGTTTGGTTACTGCCAAATGTTTCATTCCCACACGTCTCAGTGTCTTATGAATCAGACACTTTGGTTCGTCATGTTATTTAATTTTTGTTTTATGAACAATTTTGAGTTTTTGTCCGGATGAAACATTTGGAGATGATTCATTTATATTCTGAATGTGGTTAATACCCAAACACATTTTTAATATGTTGTACAT
This sequence comes from Pagrus pagrus, assembly GCF_965226575.1. Lineage (NCBI taxonomy): Eukaryota > Metazoa > Chordata > Actinopteri > Spariformes > Sparidae > Pagrus > Pagrus pagrus. The sequence goes on from NC_140197.1 coordinate 10,445,008, forward strand.
TTTTTATCAAAGATGCAGCCAAATTTAAGCATGTTTTATTTTTAATATTTAAGTGTTACATGAAGGTAAGCTTAAATATCATCTATTAAAGCTGTTACTTCGTACTTTTATCCCCTTTTGTTTTTCTTTTTAAATGTGTAATCGTATTTTTTATTTGGATAAATATTTAATCTTGTTGTTACCAAAGCCATTAAACTGCCACTCATGCATAGAGGAGGTGTATTTACACTTACAATTAGACCGTTGGCATCGGATGCTGTGGTGCATCGTTTATCAGCAAGCATATGGAGAGAGTTATGAAAAGGAACAATTGACGTATAGGGTTATGCTTTGATTCTTATTTAATCTTTATGGAACTGAATTGAGACTGTTTTTGAAATAAAGCATAGTTTTGTACATAATCGTGTGAGGCCATCTCTTCTTTTAACCGCTTATTCATTTCCATCCTAAATGGTTCCAACTGCCCTTGGAGCTGTTCCCAGCCTTGTCTTGATGTTGCTCTGTGCACCATAATCTTTGCTGATCAGGTATATTTCAGGTGTTGGTGATAAATCAAATCTGCTCCATTTTTTAAAAACTTGCCAAGTCCATTTCTAAGAAGTGGGGAAACAGGTCCTGTTTATGCTCTCAGTTGGGCTTTGAGCTTCACTCTGTCAAAGAATCATCCTGGGAGAGTAAGTGCTATTTACATTTATGTGTTATTCTATTGACATTATCCAAGAATTAAGCGCTGTAGTTTTTATAGTAAGAGCCATTAAGCAACTAATCCATTACATCTTTCAAAATGAATGACAAAACAATTAACTTATGCATTTCTTTTTGTGTTCCTTGATGTATCATAGATGTATTCAAAGTGACCACTGTCATTATACAATTTTATTTTTTGACCTGATTCTGCCTTTAAAGCAACATTATATAGAAATTGACGATTGCAATTTTGGCACTTTTACAAGATGCTATCATCAAAATAATTGTAAAGTTGTCATTCTAAGGTTTTTAAAAAAGTTGCATAATGTTGCTTTAAGTTAGAAAAATGTTTGCATCATCACAGAGGGCTTTTCCAACACTGTGTAGCTATATGATGCTCATATTGAGTGATATTAAAATGCTAGTGCTATGTGTTCATTAAAGTGGCTCTTTACAACAATATTAAGCAATTTAAATGAGTAAATACATTTTTTATTGGCCCTATATATCAGTGGATTGAGAAATGGGACCTTCCCCGTCTCTCTGTTGCCTAAAAGCCTGGTGATTATTTGTTTTAGTTGTTTTAATTCTGCTGAACTGTGGAATTATTTGTGAGGAAAATTCAACTTTTAAAAAAGTGTTCATTTAGTCTCTCACCTGCATCTTTTCTCAAAACACGACTGGTCATGAACGCACCAACCCCTGAGCTTCAGTGCATTCCATCCACACACAGGTACATACTGCACACAGGTACACACCTGTACATGATGACGCACTCACCAACAGCTCTCTTAACAGCCTTGTCATTCTACCTGCTGTTCTGTCATCGACCATGAGAGGGAGTGTGTTAACTGTGCAGTGTGTTCAGTTTGTCCCAGTGTGTTGTAAGCGCCGGTCAAGTCAGTAGAGCAGAGGAAGAGCTTATCTGCCGTGTGGCCTCCATGCTGGCTGTGTGTAAATGTCACCTGATGGTTCAGGAACGTTTCACCCTGCTTAGATTACAATCATCTTTCTTAAAATCAAATAAAAGACGGAAATCAACAAACAGCACATTACTTCTATTGGGGCTCAGACACTACTGTCACTTTGACCTATTGGTGGATTAAAGACACCAAATTACAAGTATACTGGGTTGGCCTGTCTACCTACTGGTCTATTTTATTAGACCGTAAACAGGACTTCATGCTTACACACTGTAACAAGGAATGAAATGCACAAAGAGAGCTGCAATAGTGAACTTTAAGCCAAATAAGCAGTATGCCTCACTACTTTATTAGACATAAAGTGTGTCAGTCACAATAATAGAATAAATTAATGAAAGTATGCCCCTCCTGCTGTAGGGGGATTCACCGCTACGGACTGGCATGTGACAACTCTCACTGATATTATGTGGTAATGGTATGCAGAAGCACCCTGTAGAGCGCATACCTCTGCCAAGGCCCAACAGACCCCTTTAATTCAATCAAGCCTTATCACTGTTGGTACCTTTCTGAATCCCCATTATCATAGCTGCACGTTGGTGGTAGTTACAGATTACAGTTACAGCTCTTTTTGTTACCATGTTGATAAAAAGACTACCCCTCTATGAAAACATATTTATTTCCAGATTTGAATTAGGAAAGCATCACATTGTACTCACTGATAGATATCAGCCACCTTAATATGCCTGATTATTTTCATCAAGATCTATTATTCCCTGAGAAATTAACGAAAATGTCAAAAAAAAAAAAAAAAAAATCCTTGATCAATCCCTTTATCCACCAAAAGGTAATTGGGTCTATTCTGGGCCAAGACACATCCTCAATTCAGGTTTTGTGAAAATCTGTTCTGTAGTTTTTGTGTCATCCTGTTCACAAACCAACAAACTGACAGAGGTGAAAACAGAGGTAATAAAAATGATATGTCAACATAATGTCCTTTAGCCTATAGCAAGTGTCAATGGTCAAATGTGGCTACCCTGCTTGCTGTTAGCCATAGTAGCTAAGTCTGGCCCTATTAGCTTCAGTGACAGCTGCCTACAATGAGTGTCTATCTCACAACTGTTAGCTAATGTTATGATGACTAAGCTAACAGTTGCACAATGTCTGTGTGTGAAAAATGGCACCTGTCATTGGAATGTAAGTGGTGTGTTGTTTTCATATGGCGTACTGCAGTGGCAAAGTACCAGTGCCAGTAAGATCTGTCGTGCTGCTGGGGAGTGTCAGTTGAACAGCAGCTAAAAACCAAGCCAAAATGGCACACAACTAAGAATATGACACATACACCCAGTATGCTGCTGGACAGGTATCTTCCAACGAAATGGTGGCAGTGGCATTTGACACCACTGTGAATTGACATATACCACTAGAACTAGACTAAAATCAAGTCAATGGAGATAAGTTGACAGGTTTCTACCACATTTTGTAGTCCAACTCTCCTCTTTGTAAACTAATTGAAAGATTCTCTTTCAGTGACTTGCGCAATGTTACCTACCTTCATTGTGTTTTTTTGGCCTGGTATCAATCTCTTTGTGGTTTGAATGGAGGTAGCTTCTAAAGGAAGGCTTGATTTTTGCTTTTTATTATTGTGCCACACCTCACCCAAAGGCTCATTCATTGTAGACAGTTCTGAACCTTTGCACCGTGACCTCCATCAACGCAGTAAACACACTCTAGCTGACTCGTTAGCATCATCAGTACTCCGAGGGATAATGACTTCAGTTCAATTATTTGCAGTCAAACAGTTAAGTTAATTCAAGAGTTGATCCACAAAAGATGCTGTTTTCTTTGCAGTTTTGCGTCACAGGTCCTGAGTGGTTAACCAGGCTCGTTGGCCTGTGAGGGTTTTATTTCATTCCAGTCTCCATGGAGGACACCTGAACAGCCTGAGTGGTTGAGTCATTAGCAGGAGTGGTGGAGTTCTTGAGAGTGTGACTGGTATGTACTTGATATGTGCCACACTGTGGCCATGGCAACCCTGAACAATGTGAAACAGCTTTACGATGGTACCTCTGTACGGTTCCATTTCAAGCATTTTTATGTTTAAAAGGTTGGTAATGAAGGTAATGACTCACCACTTTGTTTGTCTGGAGAGCTTTGAGAGAGCAGAGGGGAGCCCCAAACCAATTTCTTTCTATTGTTAATATAATATTGATTAGTGCAGTTTTAAAGCACTAACTTGGTCAGTTTAACTTCCAACTTAAATGTGCTGAAGCCATGAACACAAATGTCAGTGAACATACTTTTTTGCTTTGCTTTGCTTTGAAGGCAAGTCCCTGTCATGAGGCTCAGAGGTATTTGTGTCCTGTGATGTGTTGATAAAAGACTGTCTGCCTGCATTCCTTACCACTGCTGCATCCACTGTGCGTCAGCCTTCCTCTGAGGTCTTTGGATTCCTGAACCCAGAGATTAAATGCTGAATTATAGGTTATCACTTGTGCTCTTGAAATTTTATATTTGAATTAACTTCTGACGGGAGCAGTGACCCATTAGCCAACACACCTCTCTGTCAATTGTTGTTCTTTGATGCCAGGGACAAACTGTTCGCACATGTTCCACCAGAGCAACACATGACACATTACACATGACAAAACACATCTTTAATCATAATGGGTGTGCCGATTTAAGAAATGCTCCTCTTTGGCCCAATCACAGCAAGCACTAAAAGCAAGGATTATAATCTGTGACAGGTGTTCTCGCGGCACGAAAATATTTAGTGGACTGCTGCTCAAGAGTCTTGCACAATTTGAAGAGCTCTTGATGGATGGCATGCAGAGGAGGAAGTGTGCTGAAATACCTGCGGACTGTGTAGGATGTAGCCTTTTTTTTGTTGGATATGCGAGGGGCTTGGCTCTTGTGAGTCGGTTGATTCCACACTTTGGTCCACACTGAAATATCTCGACAACTATTGGATGACATTTTCACATTCATGGTCCCCAGATGTAGATTTCTACTGACTGGGGTGATCCAGTGATTTTCCTGAAGCATCCTCATAATGTTGACATTTTAGTTTTTTGATAACATAGATCAACAGCGACCAAATTGTAAGAAATTTTCGTACAGACATTCATGTTCTCCTCAGAGTGTATCGTAGAAAACCTTTTATTTAGTGTCATCATCAAGTCAAAGTTTCAGTTTTTCCAAATCTTTGGTTTTTGATCAAATACGTGCAAAACTAATGACATTTGGGTTTGACGTTAATTGGCAGATGATAGCATGCTTATATGACAAACTAAGATGATGATAATGGTAAACATTACACTTCAATCAGCATATGTGATGCTAATATGCTGATTAGCATCGTTAGCATGCTGACATTAGCATTTGGCCCTAAGTACAGCCTTGCAGAGCCGCTATCATGGCTAGACTCGTAGTTTTGTTCACCTGAGGGCGGCTTTGTCCCTCAAGTCGGCTGATAATGTTCAAGCTAACACGAAAAAAACAGTCACTAATCTCAAAGTGAACTGCTCAAACCTTCAGAAATGCCCTCTAATTGAACTTATCTGGCCTATTAAAAGAGATGACATGTTAATAGCAGGTGTAGGTGCGGTCATTAGGTGTCATATTTGTGCTTGCAGCCTGCCTGGGCTTATATATGATGCCATCTCTATCAACAATGAAAGGCACTCGGGGGATGAACCACACCTAAATGCTTGAGAGGGTTCAGTGGTGTAACTGATCAGGCTGGATAAAGGAAACTAAATCTGCTCCAAGATTTTAGATGAAAAGGAAACACTTGCGTCAATTGTTTCAGTGCTACTGTGACGACAAAAGATTAAAATATGAGCCCTGTGGTGTTTGATGCAGGCGTATTTAATACATCAGTTGGAACCCGACACTGTAAGATTTGACGTTAGTTGGTGGTACAACGTGCACATGCGGCTCAGAATGTCACCGGATGAGACAGGTCTTGTCTTGACTAAATAAAGGGCATGTGGTGTGTTTGTTGTCCGTTACATTTGGATGGGAAGAGGTAGACTACACATCAGCTCTGGATACGCAGGGCAAAATGTCACACTCAGGAAACAACAGGCATCTTTCATAGAAAAGTTAAGCATGTTTTCACTTTCTTGGAAAAGCTGGTATCATGTAGGTCAGATTGTGAAAAATTTGCCTGGAACATAAACACACACACTCAGACATCCATCAGTGACCCGGGTCATGGTTTAAAGAGATTGGGATTTTCATGATTTAGAGAATAAAAAGAAAATGAGGGCTGTTGTGTAGGACACAGTCACACAGGCGTGATGAAATTATAAAAGTGACCTACTTCAGTGTCAAGTCCCCATAATAAAGGTCTGTTTTTGTACTCAGTTCATATAGGATCCTGAAAACCTGATCAGTCTGGTGACACTTTTATATTGTTATTTTATATTTATAAGTTATAAATAAGTTTATATGTTATTTTAATTTGATATTGCACTTCCATCAAGTTGGGGGACTTGTGAGAGTCATATTTTAAAAAGAATAGTCAAAACTGAAGGAGAGGCTGAGATATCCTGACTTTTAGTCCCTACTGTATGTCAAGCTCCAAAAACACTAGATCCTACATTTCCCATAATGCAACTGGATAGCACCTTTACCAGTCCTCCCTGCTTTGTAATCACCCATGTCTTTCAATCTCTGTACCTCCAGTTTGTAACACCGGCTTTCTGCGAAATATTTTAAGTTGAAACATATTTGAAATATTGAGATTTGTCCTTTAAAGTGTAATGTTATTTGCTTATCCAGCTTCCCTCCCTATGAGCAGCAGCACATCAGGACTCTTAACTATGCATTCAGTGTGTAAGAGATAGAAATCTGCAATTCCAGTGATGTCACTCATGTACTGCTGTCATCTCATCAGTGTTATAGATCACAGCAGGCGACAGTCATACGATCCTGACAGCGTTTTGAACTTTCATTAGTATGTCTGCGCTCTTTTATTTCAAGTCCTGCAACCAATCTACTGGACAAAAGGGAACACAAAGATTTTTAGCAGATCACACATAAAACATCTTTAAATCATCATGTTCTCCAGGGGAGGAGCATGGAGACAACCAGATGGAAATATGTTCAAACTCCCCCCTTCATTCAAATATGTTTTGCTTATTGTTGCCTCACTTGCATGTTTGACTGTCACTCAGCAGAAAAGTGTATGTGCTACATATAAGATTGACTCCTGAAGGCTGTTTCCACAGTCACCTACTGAGGGGGGGAATGTCTCTCTGTAATCTCCTTAAATCTCAGATAAAGACGCGTACCTACAAGCAGGAGTTTGTGACTTACTGTTGTGACAACTAGTCATTTTCACACATATAAGTGTGATGTAAAACCTTCATTCAACCAGCTCTGCTTTTTTTACACTGTACCAAACAAAGTGTGGTTTCAGACAGCATGATGGCGATCCACAAGCAGAAGAGGCCCGAATGGCATGACGTGTTTCAAAACAGAATTGACCTCAGATGTGACATATAACACATGTAGGGCAGCCTAAATGGCACTGCATCATGTTTTATCCCCTGGAAGGCCACCCTAAAGGGCACATTATCACATTTTCTTGCACATTGGGCCACCACCCAGGAAGTGTTATGTGATTTATCAACGATAAGGGCCCAGGGGGTTAGGGTTAGCCTAAAACTGCTAGAATCAGAAAAAAATAAAGAATTAAATGAATGGCTCGAAAACTGAATTAATATGCCATTAAAGGCACCAAAAACAACAAAACACATAATACACCTGTATCTGTTTCCTTGTTGGTTTGTTGGTTTGTCAGCAATATTACACAAAAACTAGACCCCATTACCGTTTGCTGCAGATCCAGATAAAAAGATGGATCCGGGAATTTTTCCTCCCTTGCTTTAACATTGTGAAACAGGGTGATTTTCAGTAGTTTTGATAATTTCTCAGGGAATAATGCGCAGATCTTTTAGGTGGCTGGTATCAATGAGCGAGTACAATTTGATGCGGATCCAAAAATAGAAATAAAAATTGATTTAAATATGTTTTATTTGTTATTGGATTCTTCTTGATTGTCTGTTTGGCCTCTGCAGAGGAATGTACTCTGCTGAGTGCCATTCCATTGTAGCTTTGTATTGATCCGACTATTTATTCCCATTTAAATTTTGATTTTATTTATTAATGTCATTAATAAATATTTATCTATTATTATGATATATTTATCTTTATATGTATTTGTCTCCCTTTGCATTTTGCCCCGATATTTTTCCAAAAATTTAGTTATTTCCGTATTGGCATATTAGTTAATCCATTTAACCATTTATTCATTTATTTCAAATTATGCCAGATTCAGTCCTCCCCAGCAGGCGGTCACACTGTTTATAATTACACTGTTTATATTTGTAGATATTATGTAAATACGATTCTATTTCTATTTCTTACCTTTGCATTATATTGTTTTTGGCTGCTGTAACTGATAACACACAACAAAAACATTGTGTTTCTTTCTCCTAATGACAAAAAGCCATGAACTGAAACTTTATTTTAGGGACCGTTTATTGTTAGACCACGCCCACGTTGCGTCGTGGCCACGCCCACCCACACCCACACTCCTCTTTCCCGGATTTCACTCAGTCTTAACTGATCACTTGATCTTTTTGTTTTTTTGTCATTCTGAGAAAGCGAATAAGCATATTTTACACATCATTGCTTTAAATGTTGGAACATCATGAACACACACACACACACACACACACACACACACACACCCCTCCTGCCACTCCTCCTACAGTCAACACTTGCAGCACAGAGTCACTCCCACTATAAAGCCCGGTGAGTTTCAGCTGAAGTGTCCTCAGTCAGGGGGGAAACTGTCGCTGGAGCCGGTGGACACTCATCATTCCGGGGAGCACCGAGGAAAACAAGTCGGCACACATGGGAGCAGCCCTGCGCTTTACTATGCAGGCGTGAAATGTAGACAACACTTCACGGTGAAAGTCGTCTTTTTAATTGTAACAGGATCGCGTTCATGTAGTCCCGAACAAGAGAGTTTAAAAAAGCGTTTTTATAATAACAAGATGCAGCCGTAAAGTCTGTGTGTCACACCGTGGAAGTTTATTTTCAGTCCAGCAGATCCTGTCAAGATGGAAGAGACTCCTTAAGCCACCGGACGAGATGGGAAAATGGGAGTTAACAATGGTAAGAGAGCTGTTTATGATTTAAGAATACACTAATGGTGGAATGAAGTCAACTCTTATTAATTGATTAGTTAGATTTATTTCCATTGATCCAATCAGGGCTAACCAAGGAGTAGTTTCTTTAATACAAGCTGTTAGAGGAAAATACATGTTCTCACTGATATGTGAAGTGATTCCTTCATGTACTGGCTCATTATGATCTCTGTAAACTACATTTATCCCACAGCAGGTCTGTATTCAGTGCATCTATGAGAATATGTTGTGCCTCCAATATAATAACAATACAGCTGAGTCTTTTAGAAACACTTAATGTTGCACTGAAGGTGTTTATAGAGTTCTTTATCCATCAGCTCCAACGATTAATCGACTTGTTGTCAACTATTAAAATAATCGCCAACTATTTTGATAATTGATTAATCAGTTTGAGTTATTTTTTGTAGAGTAAATGTCAAACTTGTCTGATTTCAGCTTCTGAAATGTGAATATGATCTGGTTTATCTACTTCCTTTATGAAAGTGAATATCTTTGGGTTGTGGACGACGGAAGACATTTCATCTTGGACTTTAGGAAACACTGATTGACATTTTTCCCTGTTTTGGTGACATTCTATAGACCAAGCTACTAATGGATTGATTGAGGAAACTGACAATGAAAATAATCATAGTTGCAGCCCGAATATGGATGAAAAATCATTCTGTCTGCTGAAATGCTATATATAATATTTCCAATTTATTTGCATGACAGTGTTAAATGTTGGAAATAACATCACTTTAACTAATATTGGATGCAAGGACATGTGCCTTATGTCAGCTATCATCTTTCTTTGCATTCAGAAGAAGAGAACTTAAAAATCTTTTGTATCGATCAGCAGACTAAATGTTTTTACATCAAGAGTCTATGAGGATTCTGTAAGTAGCTTAATAACTGTGGTAAGTGCTGTCTAACGACCTTTTTTCAACCATTTCAACATTAGCTCGTATTTATTTTTCAGAAAAATGCTTTACTCTATGACTCAAATGTAATGTTAACACATGAGAGGCTGCAAAAGACAAAGTCTATAACTGTGCTGACTTCCCTTAAGTCTCTGACTTTGGTCAAATGCATCCTCTTGCTGCTCCAGGATCTGCTTTTTCATTCATATTAAATTCTGCAGGGACCGTGTAAAGAGGCCTAGTATGAAAAATCTTAAGTTTTCCATTTCTGATTGAGACTTGGCTGTCAGTGCTTAGCACCACCATCGCTGACACAGAGTAACAGTAGGACACAATGCACAGTTTACTATCTGTGTAGCTAACAAACGATCCTAGTTTCTATGAGGGACAAAAGGGTTGTGTGATACCGGTTAGCACTAGCATGCACTGCGGCTCAACATTTGTCTCTAAATAGAGGATTTAAATAATCATTTACATAAGAGGAGACGAGGCCTCTCATGTAGATAATTGAATTCAGATACTTATTATGAGCACAGGCAGTGTCTTTCATCTCCTCTGCAGTATTTAGTCAGTAATGCTCGCTCTCCCCGTCGTCCAAACATGATTTTGACATGAAACTTGAAGTTCACGATACTTTTTTTTTTTTTAAGATGCAGGAGGATGTGTAGTATGTGACATAACGATTGAGATCAAATCGCTCATTAGACACATGATTACTTGCTTTCATTCCAGGGCCTCATAAACATTTGTTTATCATCATATTAATCAGAAGGATTAGACGGGAGTCATGCAAGACATGTTACTGACGCATGTTTTTATGATGTAACGCAATAGGCATTTAAAGGAGCACTTCATCAATTTTACACGTTTTCTTTACTTGGGAGGGAGCGATACTGAAGCCGTGAAAATGCTGGCATCATCCCCTCTGTTGTCCTGTATACATTTCAAGTCTGAAACAATAACGCCGATGATGTCACGGTGATGTCATCAGGGTTGCCTCGGTTTAGGCTTGGAGATTGAAAATTCATAACAGAAAATGTGCTACAAATTGGGCCATGAAGCTTGAAAGAATTGGGTTTATCGTAGGCAGGGTAAGTTTAATGAAAAATGCTGTTGAGTTGCATTATGGGAAATGCAGTTTCCAGTTGATTTAGAGCTTCACTTGAACAAAAAGTCAGGATATCTCAGCCTCAGTAGCTTCAATTTAAATTATTCTTCTTTAGTGTGTCTCTCACAACATTCCTAATGATGTGAAAGTGTGACACTAAATCACTCGAGTGGTCCTTTAATGGAGGGTAATGATGGTTGATTTGGCCGTCTTTAGGCTTGAAAGCATATCTTGTGTTATGTGAGTGAAACTGCTGTTGGTACTAAAATGACAGCACTGACATTAAGGGAGGAGGTAGACATTGAGGGTGAGTGGGTGACTGATGACGGGGTCCTATTGAATTTGATTGTGATTCTGGAAGGGTAGACTTATTACAAGAAGAAACCATTTCAGTTTTGTTTCCTTTTACTTTTGAGCAGTTATTCATTGATTAAATTTTATAACATCAAAATAAAAATGACATACAGTTCAGTGGCTCCTTTGGACGTTTTTAAATTACGCCTACAGCCTTTGTGTCGTTGTACATCTGAAAGCCTGGACTAGATGCTCAGTATTCAAATTTAAAACCCTGTTCTCTTGTGCTGTTGAGCACTCTGGATGAGAGATCGCTCCAACACTGATTAATATCTCTCACTTAGATCAAACGATCAGATGAGCTCTGACCTGACCTGTCGCAATATGTAATGAAAATCTACAGTATGTTTGAACAAAAACACGAGACTTGGTGCTAAACAAGCACCCTGCAGTCCTCCAAGGCTCCTTTTTATTGGTTATGAGAGGATGAGTGACATTCGCTGACATTTAGGCAGTGTTTTGCATTTGTTTTGGCATTTTGCTGTGATGTACTATTGGATGTGCTAACCTTTTGATAATCTTGTATTTGTCCATAAACATTCATGTGAGCCTACAAACCCTCTGGGAAGTATCTGGTTGCTGTGTGGCTGGGAAATTGTTGAATCGGTGACTAAACACCTGCATGAGACGTAGATGAGCACCTGATAATTATCATCTTTACACACTAACCTGTTTGTGCACTCACTGGAATGATGGTGATGAGTATAAGCAGATAATATGTTGTTGTTGTGGTTCATAGGGGATCAGTGTGAGTCTCAGTAGTGGAGTTGTGTCACTTGTTTGTGTGTGTGTAGGCTCATCTGGCTTTTTGGTCATAGAGGCGTGCTGCTATATTTACCTCCCCACTGCCCAGCCTGACCCTAATGTTGTGACCAGTAACAGCACTCTATATATATTTGTGTATTTGACCCGTACCTGTATACTTTCAGACACACGCATGACTTTTGAAGGTAGCAACTCTCTGAGTGAATGTTGGTGTTTAAACATTATCTCCCACCTCTACCATCCCCAGAACCCAGTGCAGGAATGGGGTGAGGAGTTCGAGGATGGTGCAGTATATGGGGTCACTCTGCGCCGGGAGCCCGTCCCCTCCTCCAACCCCAGCGAGACCAGTCCATGCTGTGCATTTGTCCAGTACCGAACCTGCAAGGTGCGGCGCCTGAAGGCTGCTACCCTGGACCTGCTTGTGAATCACCTCCTTGACCCTGGCTGCCAGGAGCTGGACTACGGCAGGATCCTCCTTTCTACGTACAGAACCTTCACTGGTACCTCCCAGCTCATAGAGCTGCTTTTCCAGAGGTACAGTCACTTTTTGCTACCACTGTATGACTGGTTTACTGTTTTTTTTTTTTTTTATTGAACCCATATATCATTTATTTATTGCAAATAAAGAATAACTATATCAACTATAACAACTAACTAAGGCTCAATAAATTAAAAAAGCTGTATAGAAATAGCCAACTTGTTTGCTTATGTAGATCATACAGAGGGTCAGTATAAAATTGAAACTGTTTCATAACAAGTTCAAAGTTCCCTGTAGTAGCTACACTTTTTATGCAGACGACGTTGTATGGAATTAAACAAATGAGAAACACCTTAAAGGGTCAGCTGTGGAGGTTTTGGTTGGCAGCTTTTGGTCAAGGTCAAGTTAATCTTTATCATCCCCGAAAGGCAATTTCTTGCTCAGCCAGCAGTAAAGCAATCAACAGCACACAAACAACAAGAAATTACATAATGTTATTCAACCTCCCAGTAGCAGCCGGGACCAATGAGTTCCACATCTCAGCTGATTATATGTGTGACTCGATGGACGCAGCTTGAACCTACTGAACAACAGCTGACTGTGGTCTTCTGGGCCTTCTTTGTGACTAGCACAGACATGAGGGTGGTATCAATCTTCTCATTTAATCCTCCACAAGAAAGCAAATAAGCACATTTCCCAAGATGTTAAATTATTCCTTTTAGTGGTTGTCTGAATGAGACACTACATTTAAGTTCCCCCTCACTGCATCATGATTTAGATTCAGTTTCTCTTTACTTTGGGTGTCTGTCTCTCTTTTAACTTACAAAAAATGCTAATATTTTAAGATAGTCGATCCTTTTTCTGGTTATCTTCTCCTGATCGGAGCGTATAGGCTCCTCTTTAAAAGCGATGAAGAGCCACAGGTGAAGAGTCGTCTCTTCTGTCCTCGATTCTGGGAAAACAACTCTGGTTGTAGCGCACGCAAAGTCAACATGTTGCCTCAGGATCTTTTTATACATTGTTTCCCTGACAAAGCAACCATCTCCTGCCAGCTTTGATGTAATAATAAGTACCTAGCAGGTGCTCATTATCTTGAGGCTTTCAACAACAGCAATTATGCACAGAGCAGTTTTAGACTGCGGTTGGCATGAATTGAGGTCAGGTTTAGGATAGCTGCAGCGGTAGGAACAAATAATCATTAAAATATATATATATATATATAAAAACAGCCTAGTATGACTAAGGCTATTTTTCCCCCCTATAGAGACAGTGCTGCCTCAGATCTGGACAACAGTGAATGCTACAGGAGGTAAGCGCATGAATTTTGAGTTTACATTTCAGTGTGCTTGTTCATTTTTATGACATAGTTAAACTATAATGATTCTCCTGCTGCCTCCTCAGCCCTCTGTTGGCCTTTGTCCAGACATGGTTGGATGAGTACAGCGAGGACTTCAGAGATCCTCCCCTGCACGCGGCCCTCAGGCTGCTGCTGGATCACCTGAGGATCAGCTCTGCAGTCCACGACAACATGCGCAGTCAGCCCAACTACTGCTCGCTGGCTGCGCAGGCTGAGGCGCTGCTCAAGAAGTTCCAGAAAGAAGGTGATCCTCTAGCACATAACATGATAGTCCATACCATCATGACGGCTGTCAACAAGTGAAATCCTTCTCCAGAAAGCCACGCTCACTTTTCCCTGATTCCTTCACTGTGTGTTTCTTCAGAGGGTGAGACAAATGTCAGTCCAGGCCAGGCAGATCTGGAGCAGGACGAGGAGGGTTCTGAAGATGAGGATTCAGGATGTGAAAACTTTTTGGATCAAGGTGGCATCATGAACTTCTCTGCTGTGGCTGTTGCCGAACAGCTCACCCGAATGGACTCTGTACGTGAGAGGATATGTTTAAAGTTATACACATTTCTATTGTTATACATCGATGTCTTAAGACTGATGTTTGGTTTTCATGGCGTTTCAGGCTCTGTTTGTCAAAGTGGTCCCTTACCAGTGTCTGGGCTGCGTGTGGTCCCAAAGAGACAAGAAGGAAAACATGTCTCCCACCATCCGTGCCACCATTACACAGTTCAACACCATCACAAACCAGGTCATAATGTCACTGCTCTGCCGGCCGACGGACGGTAACTCCAGTCCCACTTCCTCCCGCCGGCCTGCCACTACTCCAGCTCAAAGGGCCCGCATCATAGAGAAGTGGATCAGAGTAGCACAGGTCAGTTGAAATTAAAGTGAGTTAGGCTGCACTCAAGTTCTGACTCAAGTTTTTATGGTATGTTAAAAAAGTGAACACATGTACGTCTGTTTGTATTGGACAAGACTAGTCAAAAAATAGCCTCAACTGAAGGAGTGGTTACTGGAACATTTGATTTGAAGTTAAGTGAATCCTCTGAATGAAAGTAATTTCTTCTACAGGACTGTCGTCGGTTGAAGAACTTCTCCTCTCTCAAGGCGATCCTGTCGGCCCTTCAGTCCAATGCAGTTTACAGGCTGAGAAAGACCTGGGCTGCTGTGAGCAGGTAGGGCGGGGTTAAAGCCAAAGGCCACAACATATCTCTATGGTTATGTTTATATTGTGTTTTATGTAACTGTCACTTAATGAGTACACTGAACCCTCGTTAAATGCAATTCTATGTCAGCGACAGTGCAAGTCAGCAAATGTCTCGCTTTTGGGTGACCCATATTCAGTGTCAGGTCATGAACACAGCAGTAAGCTGTTAGAATGTCAAGGATAACTGGAGCATACTGTAACTTCATGTTGTCCTTTTTATGGTATAAAGAACTGGTCATGGACCAGTAGTGACAGAACACCATTTAATGTGTGATACAGTTAATGATTAAAGTATTTTATTTTGGACTCCATATGTACTACATGTTGTCTGTGCTCTTTTTGCAGGGATAGCATGGCCACGTTTGATAACCTGGTAGAAACCTTCCCCGATGAGAACTGTGTACTGACCAACAGAGAGCTGCTGGTGGAGGTAAGAAGAAGACTTGTTGCACAAAAAAACAGGCTAGATTAGATTAGATTAGATAGAAGTTTAGTGTTTTAACCTTTAGATGCGTCAATCATTGGAACCTCCTCTTCCATATGTAAAAAATACTTTTTTTCTTTTCTTTTCTCAGAATTAAAAAAACCCAAAACATTTGTACTCCACACAAGCACAATTTTTACTCCTCATGATAATTGTTTATCCTTGTCATCATGTGGTCCACAGTAAATACTGTATATATCTGACAAAAGTAACTGACATTCCTATACATTTCCATTGGATGTGCATACAGTTCATTTTTTGACCTACCTATGCATTTAAGTCTTTATGTTTTACCAATGCAAACGAGTCAGTCCACTTCAGCAGCTGTTACAGACTCTCAGCCTTGACAGTCAGTTCGAGACGGGGACTCATGCCTTCAGTGATCTCAGTGTCGATTAAGAACGCAGCACCAAGAATGTTCCACATACAGGAAACATGTTTGGAAATGATTGTCTTCCCAAGCACTCAAAGTACATGGATTTTTCTTTGTAATCATTAAATAGATTCATTTTTTTTGTAGTTAATTTTTACAGAAATGTTTACCAGCGTGTTAATGGGAAACTAGAGGCCTCGAGCACATTATGTTCCCTTTTTTCTTTTATGTCGTCTCCTTTAGGCAACTGCGTCAGAGGAGGCTTGTGTCTGGTTTCAGTGAAAAGACTGTAAAGTCAATAGATCACACATAGATCGGCTCACTATGAACACAACAACTAAGAAACTTGAACTTGTGTTCGCTCCTTCACAATAACATTCAAAGAGATTCTTCTCTAAGAAATCGTCTGACTTTTGTTAACTTGTTTTTCTCTTTCTTTTCACTTTTCATGTTTGTTGTGTTCGGCATCGCCTTTTACTAAAAAAGCTTTTACCTATGTAAACACAGTTACTCCTACATTTACTTAAAGCCTAATCGCTGCTTTTTGGACTGATATTGCACACAAAGACTGAAGAGAGAAGGCTTGGAAGTGGCCTCCCTCCTTTCACAAGATAATTATTAAACAGGATCTTTAAGTTAATGTGTAATAAAATCTTATTCTTAAAGTATTTGCTTCATATGCCAGATTACAGTTGGCTCACTTTCTTCATTTTAAAACCCTCACGTGCTCCTGCAAACAAACAACGTACTGATTATTTACCTGAACACACGTGAGCACACGTGAGCACACATGAGCACACGTGCATGCAGAGGAAAATAATCATGCAAATTTGCTAAAAATGTTTCAAAAAATGTTTTTGTGAATAGTGGGTCTACATACTGTCCTGTAACCTTCATTTGAATGTGGCTCTGTATGACCTACTTTGACAGGACGGAGGCCAGGCGACTGTGGATAACATTTCTCCAAAGATATCCAAGCGGTGTCCGATCCCCAGACAGATGGTAAGACATGCCTCGGGATGAGAAAAGAGAGATGAGATGTTTTGAAGACATGAGACGAAGCCCAGTGACATAAATCTCTGAGGTCTAGACACTAAGCAGCGACCTTACTTTTCCGCCACATCTAATGCAGCGTTTCACATTAGGAATGTTTGAAAATGTGATCATTATTCATGTGATATTGTCTCGGAGGCAACGAGGTTTAGTTTTTTAAAAGACGCATGCAAAAATCTCCTCCATTTTATACAACTCTTAGAGCCACAAGAGAGCTGATTTCCCTCAGTGTGGGTGGAGTATCTCCGGCATGGCAGATACCCAAACCTATCTTTAGCCTCGCTCGGTGCAGAGCGAGTTTCAAATGGCCTCTGATCACCAGGATTATAGGACAGTAATAATAGACTAGTCCAGGGTCTTTTATGAGTCATATGCACATTCTCCTGGGCCGTAACATGAACCCACAGTGCTGCTTTCCTTGTGTGAATGTCGGCCCATCTCGACGCATTCAATTAAAAACAGCTAATGACTGTATTCAAAAGACACAAATAACCAGATGCAGTGAAACATGACCCTGCAGCTGTGACTCTAATAAGCAGTGTGTTCCACGTCTCTCTGCAGAGCACCTCCAGTGGAGTGGTTCCTTACCTGGGCACCTACCTGACCGTCCTCACCATGCTGGACACAGCTCTGCTGGACACCGTGGAGGTACATACTGTTCATACTGAACTGTAGAGCATCTCATCATATTATGTATTTACCCCAGGGCATAGTAGTGTGTATACCTTTACTTTAATCCCCTCTTTTTAGCATTCATAAGCAGTATGTAAACACTTGATATTTGGTTGCTATACAGTATGTTTTTGCCAAAATAGATCTAAGACCCGCTTTTGGCAGTGAGAATGCCTCTCCTGGGGAGTGTAAGAATAAGACCGGATGCACTGAGCAGATGAGCTCGGTCCAGATAAGGTGAATGGGGAAATACTGGACAAAAGCCCGCATAGAAGTGTGACGCTGGGAAGAACCTAAATTGAGCAGTATGCATCCGGTTCAAGGCTGTGAGGTGCAGCTGGGAGGCCTTCTCACTGTGACAGTGGAGACATATGAAATACCTTAATTAAAATGTAACTCGTATTCTTAATCTTTAATTGACATTTATAAAATTGCAAAAAGTCACTTGTGCCCTTTAAATAATTTCCAAAAAGTGAAATTGTAAAAGAAGAAAAACCACCACAATTTCCATCATAATATTTTTAATGAGATAAAACGGATTTCAAAGCATTTGTAACTCATATATCAACAGTCACTGTCACAGTATAACATAGCTGCAATCATATTTAATTATATGAAAGTGTCTTTCTTGACCTTGGAAATAAAAAAAATGAAATGAAACAATGAATTATGTGAAACGTGAATGAAACGATGAACATACCTGAACATACCATATCGTCACCTTCCTAAAATAATGGCCTAAGTCACTTTTTGGCCAAAATTATTTTTTTGCTTAAATTGTCTCCTCATGATGCTGGCCACCTCTGGTAAAATCACCTAAATCCTCAGTTGAACAGGTCATGCGATCCTGCCCCTGTAGTATAATGGCCTATGTCAAAGGCCGTTTTATTTTGCCCAAGTCACAAGACAGAGTGACTTATGCAATTTTAGCTTTAGCTTTTGTAAGACATATCTTTACCCCAAGGGTTTTGTAAATAGTCATCTATTGTCATAACCTTTTTGTGTGAAATGATTAATAAATATCATATACTCATAACTTGAGTTTTAAGAGGGTGACAATATGATGATGTTATAATGTCAATAGTTGACATGATTCGTCTTTTTATACACAGTTATGAATGAATGAATGAATTTATACACAGTTATGAATGATTCAGAAGCGGTGAAGTTATTTACAAGTAATGAACTCTTTAAAGGTTTCTTATGTAAGGTTATAATTACATAACATGGTGATATAGACCATTTATTATGATTTATACTGCTTATAAATGCTAAATATAGTGTTTCCGTTCATTTCTTGATGCAACTAATCATTGATACATGCAATAAATCAGCACTGTACTAACCGTCTGTTCATTTGACAGGGCGGGCTCATAAACTTTGAGAAGAGGAGGAGGGTGAGTTGTTCCTCTTTGTGACATCTTTTACGTAATCCCCTTTATTTATTCTTTTTTTTCCCACAGTAGTCAGAAACACAGAGTACAAGGTGTCCACATCACATTGTCAGTGTGTGTCTGTGTGGTTGGGTGTGTGCAGTATATTTGCATTGCCAAAGTAAACGCAGAGACACATTTTTTGTTGTTTTCCACATGACATTCTGAAAGCTGGGAGACCTTTTGGTTATTTTCTTTAAACATTTACACGTCTCTGTATGGAAACACTTTACTGCAGCTTTGTAAATGTTCCAAATACCACCGTGTTGTACCCTGTTGCTACAGGCTGGTTATGCAACCGCACAGATGTGAGGAGTCTGGACATCTTGCGTTCTCCTTCACTCTGTTTATCCTGCGACTGTTCTCTCTCCCCACAGGAGTTCGAGGTTCTGTCACAGATCCGCCTGCTGCAGGCGTCCTGTTCCCAGTACAACCTGCCCCATCACCCCAGAATCGCTGCGTGGCTGCAGGGACACAAGCTGCTCACTGACCAGGAGAGGTGAGCTGGTTTATTTACCCCTTCACATAACATACCCGTGTCACAAGCAGAGCAAAGCCTGCTGGAAGCTCAATAAAAGTTTAGTTACAGAATCCGAAATATGCCTTGTAAAAATTCTTCTTCTGTCATAAAAGAGTTAATTCTCCCTGTAATCAAATGAAGGTGTGTTGCTTTAATTACTTTCCTCTCAAAGATACATCATTAGAGGCAGTATGCACCATAATTGATCAAAATGTCCCATCAGACTGAGTAAAGGCATTGTCGGAGCCTTATCAGATCAAATCACATTTATAATACAATACTTATTTGAATATAGAGCTCTCCTAAATGCCATTTTTGGGGGTTCAAAGCTTAAGTGAGAATGTCCTCTAAATATTCAAGCAATCAATTTTCCTCCAACTTACGGGAGAGAGGTGAAGACGTCATCCTCTGTCTGTTCCACTCCCCGCCTCCAAAGTGTCAGGCGAGCGAGCAGGCGTTGAGCTGTCGTGCTCACTCAAGTGCGAAAGCTCGCTTTCGTCGCAACCTCAAACTTGCAGGTCCACATTTTTGCTCTGTTCTGGATGCTTCTATCACCTGCATTCACTTGGTCTTCTTACATGGTATGGAGGAGCTCCATTCCTTGCTCTTTTTGGTGCAGCTGACACAACATCACCTTCCAGTTAAACAAAAAGCCCTGAAACATTCAAATGTGGATTTTAGACGTCTATTACCATGGCAGTGATCAAAACTTCGAACCAGCACAGTAGTGAAAATATAAAATGTCATAAAGTCTGAACATGTGCTTTATGTCTGTTTCTGAGGAAAAACATGAGTCATCAGACTTTTGTTTTGAGGATATTTATTTACGTTATTCTACTCAGTCAGCCTCCTGAAACTAATCAAAATATTTTTTTTAAAAATGATTACCATAAACATGCTACATCCAAAGAGCTGGTCTACTTTTGAAAACCAAAGTGCACCCTGGGTATTATTTTGAGCATAAAAAACTTAGAGTGCATGAGATGGGTGACTTCAACAAATGCTTCAGAAAGAAGTGCCTGTAGACTGACGAAGAAGAGAAAAGTTTTCCTCAGGACATGATTTCAGTACTCATTTAAGTTTTTGTTCCAGCTACGAACTGTCGAGGCAGCTGGAGCCGCCAGTGGACTTGTGTTCGCCAACACCCTGGAGCCACCGCACGCTCACAAAGAAACTCTCTTCGTGAGTATCATGCCGTGGTCTCATTTGAATATTCAAACACGCAAAGTACATGCACATTTTACTGATCACACATAGCTGCACGCACAACACTTAAAAACTTAAACGCTCAAGTCACAGCAGATACAAAGTGTTAAGTAGCAAGTGCAGTATTTGTTGACCGCACAACACAAAAGAAATCAGGACGGTTTGTTGTATAAAGTGTTGATACACAGTAAAAGGAAAAGAAATTCTATAATATTATGTGATTATATATAAAACAGCACTATTATCTGTGTAAAATGAGTTTTTCTGGCTTCTTTGATCAAGCTCAAGTTTATTCTCTGTCTTCAGCTTGCTCACAGTGAGCGATGGATCTAAAAAGCTCCCTGCTGACCAGATCAGCGTTACATCTTCTGGATCCAGTGGATCTGAGATGGAGGACCTCTCCTCCCCGAACTCAGCCTGCTCCATCAGACTGCAGGTAAACAGCTGTGTGTGTGTGTGTGTGTGTGTGTGTGTGTCTGCCTCATGGTCTCGCGGCCTTGTATTCTGTATATGCTTTGTCCTCAGTCGTGCGAACAGCGGCGTCTTTGTTGAGAGCTTTGTGATGCCGTGCCTTCATCTGTAGGCCTCTGTCCTCAGCACAACATCCACTATTTACACTTAGCAAACAATCGTCTTGTTTTTAAGCAGTCAAACACAGCCTGAAGCATTTGTAATAAGAAGTATGAAACACTGAATGGCTTTAAAATCTGGGAAACTTACATAATCTCCCTTCACAAAGGAGCCTCTTCAAAGAGCCATCGAAACTAGCACAAGCCCTCAACAAGTGGAATTCAGTTGAGGAGGTCCTCAGCTGAGCTCAAGTACAGCTCTCACTGCTGCTCTATTGCTCACTTGTTCTCTGAAACACAACACATGCCGTAGCCATATCTCCAGCGTCACTCAAATCAATATGCTTTCTCTTGTTTTCCTCTCATCTTCTCTGCAGTCATTTCACAGCTCTTGCAACAATGTGTCCGAGGCCTTCTCTTCCTCCTCGTCCTCCTCTTCCTCCTCCTCACCGTGCTCCTCCGCGGCTTCCTCTCCAGACTCTCCTACTCCTTCTGGCTCCTGCTCGGACTGCCGGACGGATCTCTGTACTCCACTGGCGTCCGGCGGTGGTGCTCGGCCGAAGTCCATCCTGTCATCCAACCACAAACGCTCCGTCTCCATGACCTCCCTGCCGGTGTACAACCGTCAGGTGGCCGACTCGTGTATAGTCCGGGTGAGCGTGGACCTGGGCCACAACAACGGCAACATGTACAAAAGCATCCTGGTGAGTTTATCCTCAGGTATTATTACAGCGTCACCACTTTGTGTTGTTGTCCATATTTAAATATGGATATTTAATATGAATGAGTTAATGATTTATTTGCTGTAATGTACTGTAGTGCTTTATATATCTTGGTGTGTAAATTTCTAATGGGTACAGAAAGTTTTGGAATTGGTCCTGTAATCCTTCGGCCATCAAAGTTCGTCCACTAAAGGTGCTTGTTTTTCGGTCTCAGATCATTATAAGTGTCTAACAACATTATAGAAAGGATCCCTACAGAGACAGACCTTTTGTGAAGGAGTAAAATACTTTTTCTTTGACTATAAATGGCCTTTATGTCACTATCACCAAATCCATTTTTTACAGAAACAGAAATGTTCATCATTCATCATTCAATCATCGTAAAACACATAATATACACATACTACTAATAATATAATGACAACAGGTAATAACATACATATTTGATTTACATTGTGTTTTAAATGTGATCTTATTTTGTACATTTGTAGATTTACTTCTACTTAAGTAGCATTTTCAATATGGCTTCAACTAAAGATTATTATTTATAATCCATTTATCTGTTGATCATTTTTTTGCTTTTAGAATTAATTCTTTATTCCACAATGTGTCAACGAATAGAGCAAAAATCCTCTTTCCTCTGCTTCTTTCTTCTTGGAAGAAAAGAAGAGTTCAATTACCTCTTTAAAAATTCTTAAAATTACATTCACACACATTGAAGCATCCAGAATCTTTGAATATGAAAATATTGTTCATTGCAACTCAACATCCAACTCTCATGTGCACCAGGGACTTTCATAAGTTGCATATTGGACTGTGATTGGCTTCCAAACTAGCTGTGACGTGAAATCATGCCTGTATTAACACATAATAAAGGTCCAGTATCTACAGAGGGAGTGGATCCACTGTGTAGCCCAGAATGGACAAACCAAATATTGCTTCCAGAGAGGACCTTTCACTTTTTTGTGATAAAAGCGGTCACTTAGTGGATGAAACTAGTAGTATTCAGTTGGTTTCAATCTGCAACCTCACAGTTGGATGCCAATAAATCCTGCAAAATTGCCCTTTAATGTGAACACTGAGAGACTTTCCTTCTTTTAATAGATGAAGGTGAAAGCAGCCATCTAGTGTCCAACTATGCACATACATCATTCTGCAGTGAATATAAAAGTGACTTTAAACAAGTGTGTTTAACATGATTTATAATTCCTTATCTTTCATAGTTGACCAGCCAGGACAAAACTGCACAGGTGATCCAAAGGGCATTGGAGAAGCATCACCTGGAGCACATGAACTGGCGGGACTTCACCCTGACACAGCTCATATCCCAGGACAGAGGTCAGGACAGAATGACTCTACTATCAGAAGAACTGTTCAAATAGTCCTGAAACAAAACTCAAACCACTCTGACACTTTATCTTGTGTTTCTGTTTTCAGAGTTGCTCATACCAGACAAAGCGAACGTCTTCTATGCCATGTCAACAACGGCGAACTTTGACTTTATTTTGCGCCAGTTCTCCAAAGGCCAGAAGAAGCCACTGAGGGCAACGTCGAGTCTCGGACGATACACAAAGTAGTGGCTGTGTTCTGCACCAGGAGGATGGACTTAGCTGATGGGACGCTCGTTGGAAATGGTCTTTAATTTTAAGACAGATTAGATGACTTTTAGAGACATTTTTATGGTAACTGACAAGATGATGCAAAAGCACTTTATGAAGAAGAATGCTCGCCTCAGCAGAAACTGACGGAGCTTTGAGAAACATCCAACTTTCCTGTTGGAAAAGACTTGAAGGCATGAATCTTAAAAAAAGAAAAAGAAAAAAAAATCAACCCATTCCTTTGTTATGTTGGTAAAGCTCCCATTGTTTTAAATGCATTGGATACATGTTCAAATACATGATTTTAGCTCTGACACTGCTGCTAAATGTCACCTTTGATTGCTGTATGGACATGAGGAGACACACACATACAAACGCACACACACACTCCCCCCAGAGAGCAACACGTGCCAACATCAGTCACCTGAACACTGACAAATGGCCATTTCCCAACGCAGCTGGGTGCCATTAATAACCTGTGCGTTGAAAAGGGAAAGGGGAAGGGGCGTTCGGTCTGTAATGAACCCGTCGGCAGGCAGGTTGTCGGCCACTCGAGATGAGACCGCCCAGCGTGCATGTGTGTCGCCGTGCCAGTTCCATCTGAGGAGTGGGCGGGGACGTTCTCACCAGGGATCACTGTGTTCCCGGGGAGTATTAGGCCGCCTCCTTTGGCGTTGCTGTGATACTCATCATGTCCGACTGGCTGCCCCGACTGGAAGGATGGCATTCCTGAGCCTGGGTAACCATGGCGGCAGCAGCAGAGACTTTGATGGATGGGACACGATGTTCACATGCAAATTGCTACTGTATTTAGATAAGGGTGTTCATGCCATGACTAAGCAAGTTTGACATTTATGATTATTTATTTTCACCCTCACTGTGATCCCACTGCTGATTGCACCTTCATTTAATTCACACATGTGATGACTCGCTGTGGTGTTAAGTTGTCTCTTGACTGGCAGGAACACACTTTTTCGAAAAAATGAAAACAAAGTTTATTTTGAAACAGCTGTGATTAATGAGATTTTAATTGTAGAGATGTCTTATTTTCTGATGAGAATGTTTAAAATGTTAATGAAAAGGGTTTTTTTTAACTTAAATTCCAATAATAAATTAGGTTCAGACTTGTAATGCCTGGATGTAACTGATGCTTAAATGGCTTGATTTAAAGCCGAGGAATTTGAATGGAATAATTTCAATGACGTCAATCGACGTCAAGACTTAAGTGATATCGTAGATAATAATCATATCTTCACACAGTTAAAGCTCCGGGAATCATTTGAAAAGAGAAGTTATACAAAGAACAGACACACTCTGTAAAATGTTATCACTCGGA
This sequence comes from Pagrus pagrus, assembly GCF_965226575.1. NCBI lineage: Eukaryota > Metazoa > Chordata > Actinopteri > Spariformes > Sparidae > Pagrus > Pagrus pagrus. Next base: position 10,469,966 of record NC_140197.1, read on the forward strand.
AGTCTCCTTCGAGTGTTGAAGAGAGGAACAAATGTGTCAGTGACCTCCTCTACCTGCCGATCCGTCCCTACAGATCTGAAACATGAATTACTTCTCACACTGAAGTATCCTCTCTGCAGTTGAGATCTGAATGGTTGGTACTCGTGGTTTATGAATAAAACTGTTTTTTGTTCACTCTTGTGATTAATGAAGAGACTGTCAGAATTGTAAAACAAAGTGTAATAAACAGTTTTGAAAAAAAAAATCCAGTGCCTGATGTGCATTTTCACTCAGATGGTTTCTGCTGTTAAGGCTGATGTGGCCAGTCAGGGGTAAAGTGTTTCCTTTATGAAATGTCATTGAGTGGCTTACTTTTCAAAGCTAAAAAAAATGCAAAAAAGTCAAAATTGATATTGTGTATCTTTGAGTTAGTACGTGTGGGGAAATACATTTTTTCATAATAATGACTCACTGTCTGGGTGCCCTGGTAGCTCAGTTGGTAGAGGAAGCATCACACATACAGAGGCTCTGTCCTCACTGCAGCGGTCCAGGGTTTGAGTCCCATCTGCAGCCCTTTCTTGCATGTCATCCCCCTCTCTCTCATCCTTCATTCCTGTCATCTCTATTAATAAAGCCGTGATAAAAATATATGTATAAAAATAATAATAATGACACACTGTCACACATGGACAAGTTATTTTTCTATTGTAACTGACCTGAAAATACACCAACCAAATCAATTAATAATTCTATGTCTTCTTTTCTGTATTGAACCTCAAATACAATAGGCAACATAGAACATGACATATGTTCACTACACCGGTCTGTTCCAATAAAGAAAACATTTGATAAAAATAAAATAAATCGATGACTAAAACAGGGTTAGGTCAGGGTTTGATACAGATATTACAGGTTTGTGTACAGAAGCAATCATGACATTTCTTTTCCAAAATGTCGGCTGTGTTCTCTTTGTGGTAAAGTGTTTTCACTCAAGCGACACAGATATCACACGGCCCTGTTTGGCCCCTTGTTGTGTTTCAGTTGGATCTCATGGCTTGTATTTCAAATCTGAGGTGAAGATTATTAAAAAAACTTTCTTTTTTTGCTTTTTGCTTATACATTTTCAAAAAATCAATTAATATGGAAACTTAACCAATAATGATGTCAAGCTATAAAATACAAGCTATCATATATCTAATTTAAATAAAGTGACTCAATTCATTTAGCTAAAAAAAAACAAAAACCAAAAAAAAACCAGACACACACATAAAAAAGATCATTAACAGTTTCTCTCAAACATAACACACAAATATCGGATAAGTCAGTACATTTTGTTGAAGGGGATTGAGGCTACAAGGATATATTGTGAAACCTCTTCCAGTGTTTACAGGGTGTCAGCCACATTTTTTCCAATCTACGTTTTTAAAAAAAGAACTGCATACAATTTTCCTGAATGGTTGAGTCTGTTCTGAGAGTGAATAAACCCTTTATGTGTCTGCTTTTATTTTCTGAACAGACTCAAATATCCTCAGGGTAACTCCAGGAAGTCTTTTTTTTTTAAAATTTCCAGCAACTTTAATTCTCTTTGTTTCCCCAGTTAAGTTAAAAAATTGTTCAGCCCATGTGTACAGACCCCATGGCAGCAAAAGTCGATGAAATGTTGCCACCAGATGACGCCGGAGAGCCGTGTGCTCAGCTCCTGGTGAACTATTTCACCAATAAACTGCACTGGCATCCAGACACCACTCGGGAGCAGTAGCATGTTGGCAGTCTGAGCTGACTCTGCTGAGCCTGAGCACACTTGGCCCCTGTGTATATATGTGTGGCAGTAAAGTGCAGTTGTGAGGTACTTTGTGCAACAACATCAGGTGGTTGTGACATAACTTGAAACCCCGGGCACCATTTCCTCCACCTCCTTCCATTAAAGCTGAATATTACCCCATGTAACCCCATCTCTTTTAAATAGAAAACATAATGACACATGCTCCATGCTGCCAGCATTTGATCAGTGCAGGAGGGGATTTCTGTAAAGAGTGTGTCCTCTATTGAGTGCTGCTGGCCCTTTTACCCACTCTTGGCTGCAGCAGACGCACACTCAGCAGAGGGCTACGGCTTTGGATTCATTAGACGAGGACTTGCCTCATGATGTGTGGGTGTGTGTGTGTGAGAGGGGGGGATGCACAGGTCAGCAGTTCTAGAGGAGAAACAGGACACTGCCCCTCATCTCATACTTTCTCATGTATTATGTATGCCTGCAATGTCCGGCCGTGATCTTGGCTGTGTGTGAGCTGCATGGTACACACTGTATCAATACTGTCCTTATTCCTGAGAGATCCAAACTGGTATTCATCTGCAGCCTGCAGGCCAAAGGGGACGTTCAAGGTCTTATCTCCATTTGTCCCGGAAATCGGTGTTGCAGGTCTCTAACGAGGATTGATGAGACGTGGACTTTAGCTGTCGTTAAAATCAATGATCTTGTCCTCTGTTGACCCCCAAGAGTGTTTGAGGAAGTCAGAGACGTTTCGGTTCACGCCTGCTGGCATTCTTAAAGCGAGGTGTGTGTCTTGTGGTTAAGTCACACGTAGTCTCTGGCCTGTTGAGCCTTTTGTTTCTTCATAAATGTAATATAATGATCCACACATGGTCATAAAATGTTGGCATCGGTGAGCCTCGTCTGTATTAAAAGGCTCATCCAAGGTATGATGACATCAGAGCGTGTATTAGGTAAGAAGGAAGTGGGAGGAAGGAAGTGCAGCTTATTCAAAACAAAACAAAGCTGTGCGTGCTTCACTTCTGTTAGTAGTAGCTCATGATCCTCCATTTTTACCTCCATAACCATTACTGTCATTATCTTTTATAAACATCCCTGTTGTTTTGTTGTAGTTATTTCGTAACCACGCTGATCGCAAACACATGTGAGGCCGTAGAAGCTATGAAAATATTAGGCAACCGGTTCCTCTGATCTGTGCTCGAGTTGAGCTCGTACAGCTGACGACGTGCAGCTGCCCCATGCCTCGCCTGGTTGGCTCCCCCCTCTGTGGAAGAGAAAGGCATTCAGCTGTTTTTACAGCCAGAGGAAGGAGGCATGTGTCGGCAGCTTGTGTGTTACATGTGTGATGGTGTCAGTGAGTTACTGCCATGTTTTCACCGTTTATATAGATGTTACCCATGTGCTAGAAGTCGTAAAAGCTGTAACAGGGCCTGCTCGAAGGCCCTATTTGCCTCTGCACGCTGTTGATAAACCTTGTTCCCCATTCTCAGAAAAGGAAGGTACCGACCCCGTACACACACACACAGAAAAAAAAACTCACACCATGTATACAAACACTGAATCACCATGAGTGACAGTCGGGCCTGTTTGCACCCCTAGATATTCTTGGCAGGACGCAGATTGGTGGTGCCATATGCGCACACGCTCATGCATATGCATGCCGGGCAGACATTTAGGTCTTTGCATGCATATTTAGAGTCACATACAGATGTTTTGCCACCCACGTGAGTTGCGCACTTTTTTCCACCCTCACCTCTGAAATGAATGCAGAAGTGTTTTTTTCTAGTGTTCACTTGTCACACCAAAACAGCTACTGTTCAGCCTGAGAAGATTTTAATCACATGATTTATACATTTACGTCACTATAGTGATGTGCTGCAGCTTATCTCTTCATGCTTTTTTGACTATTTTGAATGCTAAGCTGCACCCATCCTTCCTGAAGAAGAGGACTTCCGATGATCCTCTCAACCTCAAACTATTGAAATCTGGTATCAGTGGGAAGCCTTATTAAGTGATTAAGCCCCCTATTAAGCTCCAGTTGCATGTTTGCTGATTAAGAACTACAGATCAGGTTGGTTTCCAACTGTTTTTGGTGTGACACAGGAGGATATGCTCTTTTCCTTACTCTGCTTGTACTCTATATAAACGATTTAATAGTTGAAATCAAGCCAGCAGGCACTGAGGTCAGACTTTCTAATTTTACAGTTGGTACTTGCAGTTCTTCTGACAGGAGCTGAGCGGGCAGCAGATTTATTATCTTCTAAATTTGGTTTACAGTATATTTGTGGAAACAAGTTGTTGTACTGTTAGTTATTTTAAGTCTGTGCTAATGGAAGATTATATAGAAAATTGTGTTATCAAGCACACTCACCATCCCGGGCAAAAAAAAAAGCCCCTCGGCCTGACCAGAGCTCAGAGATCTATTTATGCTCAGTTCAGGCTTTAGCTGTGGCAATTGGACTCTTCCATCCAGTCCCAGAGGAGGACAGGAAGTTTCACCTGTGTGAAAATGTCTGCTGGACACTGACTGACAAATTTAGATTACAGTATATACATTTAACATAGTTAGTGTTAAATGTCAACACATTGGCCAGAATAAATTTACGTTTCTGCAACCCACAGATATGTTGAATCTTAACGTTTCTTTAGGTTTCAGTCTTTAATTTTATGGTGTGGTTAGGTTTAGGCACAAAAACCACTTGGTTACGGAAAGTTAAGTAATTTCTTTAATAAATAGTCAGCTGCATTAACAATCAGCTATTGGTTAATTATTAATCATATATGACATATTAATTTATTTTAACCAATGACATGGTTTGTGCTCGATTACAAATTACTTGTTTTTTAATCAAATACATTTCTCATACCAGTATTTTGTGTTTTATTTTGATATATTTTATAAGCAAGTGTTTATAAGTTGTGTTTTTGCCCATCTCTGATTGTCAGTTCATACATTTTTAATCAGTTAAATTATTAATGGCGATTAATCGATTAATCATTAACATTCTTAGTTAGGGATCATGTTTTTGGCTTACCGGGTTCTGTCAAAGCAGACAAGGCTGGAAAACTTCCTGACGTCTCTTTAAAAATACCCAGTGGTTTCACACTTACAAATGTTGAAACGCCCATGCCAAGCAGTGGTTGGCGAGTCAGCTAATATACATATAATATAGAGGTGATATGACCCATGGTTTGCAGAGACACACAATAACAACATGGTACCATGTATGGCCTTGCTTTCCTTTTGTTTTCTCCTGCCTTTGTAGGTAATATACTGTATGAGAGCCCATGAGGCCTGGGTACCTTTAAGTAAATGATACTTGAATAAAGATAATATTCATTCATATACTACAGTACACTGTAATATATGCTGTATACACTGTATGTTGCTGCTCTTTGGTAACATCTACATCAGTCATGTTTGAGTCCTTGTTAAGACATGTGCGACTTCTCTCACATGCATCTTTCATATTGTGGCCAGTCGAGACGTCACTGCATTTCCTACCATTATGACTCGAAGGAGAGTTTAATGTCCTTCCTGTACTTTTCTTGCTTCTCTGGTTAGTGTGCTTGTTTGGAGTGTTTTTTGCAAGCGTGTGCTATGTGTTATTTTATGTGCCTGTGTGTGCTTGTCTATTTTTAGACCGCCGGCGTCCTTGCACACATTACCTTTATGGATGGATTTACGTGTATGTGAATGGAGACGTGTGGAGCACCAGCCTCCTCCGGTATGACTCATTCAGTGACGTCGAACAGCTTCAGTCACTTACACGCCTGGCCCAAGCACATGGCTCTCAGTCAACACACTCCCTGCCTTCACGTGCTGCCCTTCACCCTCTCTCTCCCACTCTTTTTTCTACCCTTTTACCAAGAATCCACCCATTTCCTCAGCTCTGCCTGTTGCTTCACAGACAATGGCAGCCATTATTATTCCCTGTTTCAAGTGTCGATAACCTAGTTTCTTTTGAAAAACAACAAGCTTAACATGCAAGAGGTGGGCTGTTTTTTTCCCCACTTCTGCATTTCACATAAATCATGTCCCCTTTCTTCAACCATATTTTTCTTCATGCTGTATTTATATTTAGCTGCTTTCTCGCCAGATGAAGTATAGCTTAATCTGCTGCTGGAGCTTTTTTCAACGCCTCTGTTGCAACTCGCAGCTTGCTTGAGCTGAATGTAAACATGTCCCAACTGCTCTGGCTGTGGCTACTATTAATAAAGGCGCTGTCTGTTTGAAGACTTGCGCCACGAATTCCAGTGCAAGAGGGCTTCTGAGAATTTGGGTGAGTGTGAGGACAGGAACGCACATCAAATCAAATTTGAGAGGCCTCTCACTGAGCGCACGTACTGGACCTTAGTTTTACAGCCAGTCTTTAGTTCCCAGACAGTGACGAAGACTAGTATTGTAGCATTTATTTGCTCATGGCTGAGGCTGGAGTGATTCAGCTGTACTGTTCATTGTCATGGGCAGCATTGTGACAGAACCTGGTGTTACAGGTTCAGTGACCGAATTGAAATCCCTGCTTAACCCATATTTCTCACTCGCAGAAGCCTTTTGGAAATACAGCCTGTGTGTTTACCTCTGGTCTCTTTCCTGTTTGTCCGTCTGCCTGACTCCAGTTGTGTCAATAATAGTAAGACAGAGTGAACTTGAACTACAACTTGAAGTTGTAGTTGTTATTTTCTAATAAGAATATGTCCCAATCTTTTTAGGACTGTAAAATTACATTTTTTTTTTTACTTGTGTTAAATTCTTGTAATCACACTTTGGGATTTTTTTTCACCTCCTCTGCAACAATCTCACTTCCAATAAACCTGTTGAATGTAAACTACTCGCACATTATGTTGCCTTGGCAGCCATCTCGGTGTGTTAACAATGATGGAGCTTATGGTGGCACCCTTTAAAACAGCATGTAAGCAGTGAAACAGGAAACACAAACAACAGCTGATACTATAAACCCTCCGCTCCAATTTGTTCCCATACCCACCTGCAAACCCGACCGCCTCATCCCATTTCCTTGGCAGTGTGCTTGTGTATATATATCTGTGTCTGTGTGTGCGCGCCTGTGTGTGTGTGTGTGTGTGTCTGTGCTTTATGTAACTGCCCGCCTTGGCCCCAGTAAAGGTGTTACTGTAACACGTTGCTTGCCGACTGCATGTGAGCAGCAGCTCACATGGGGCCTGCTGTTCCCTCCCTCCTCCCTCCAGGTGTTTGGATTAGAGAAGGAAGGATTGAGTGGCGGGGAGGAGCAGGGAGGCCCTTAATGTAAACTGACTCCTCTGCTGTCACTGTGTACATTTAAAGTCCACTTCTGCCCGCTCACTTCCTTCTTTCTCTCAACTGGTCTCAAGGCTCTCAGACTTTTATGTGCAGTTTTTTTTACTGGATGGCAGTGACCTATTTTTTTTTTCTGTGTCTGTTATGTTATGTGTTGTGTTCTTTCTTTCTTTTTTTTTTACTGTGAGCACTCCAGCATGCTCCAGCTTTTTACTGACAACCACTGAGACACCGTGCTGCTAACGGCAATATTGCATAAACATCTCTACAGGCAGCTAACAGGCAGCTTTAGCAGTTAATTCCAAACATGGCATAAACATCTGTTAATTTTGAAACCGAGACACCTCTTTAATCTTTGATGCAAGTTATGTAATTGTAGGGGTGTCTCTCTGTCATGTATATATCAAGGTGATGTGCTCTTTATGAAGGATTAGGGCTGCAATCAACAATTATTTTCATTAACGATTAATCAATTCATTAAGACTACAAGATGTCGAAAAATTGTGAAAAACGCTCATCATCAGCCCAAAGTGACATCCTCAGATTGCTTCTTTTGTCCAACCGACAGTCAGACTCTTCATTTACTATCATAAATGACAAAGTAAAGCAGCAAAATCTTTGCATTTAAGAAAGAAATAGGAAGAAACCGTTTTACATTTTTGCTTGAAAAACGACCGACTTAATTATATATCAAAATATATTTCTTTCGATCGACTAATCGATAAATTGACTTATTGTTGCAGCTCTATTGAGGATTAGGCTTGTTGCGGTACTCGATGTTACCAGTGTTACACAGTGTTCGGGCGTACACCGATTAACAACAGTAAATCGGACGACGGATTCTACAATTGTCAGCTGAAGGTGGTTGCTCTTTTTGGCAGCACCTGCAGCGGAGTCGCGGCACTCAGAAGCGGGAATCCGATTCACTTACAGCATGACGAATGTGAGGAGAGTTGACCGACACGATGATGGCGGAGGATTTGTTGTCAAAGCAAAAAGCTAAAACGCAATGCTGCTTATTAGTAGGGGAAAATTTCATTACTGTGGCAACCTTACTAAGGACGCTAAAAAGATTAACCAGCTGAGGCGAGGACATAGGCCTACTCCAGTCTCTTGTAGACAAAGCAACAAGCAATTTGACGTCAGTACCCTCACAAGTTGGTGGAGACCAAAAATATCGCTTAAGGAGAGTTGGGTTGATGGAGACAAAACAGGAAGCGAAATTAATGGTTACTGCTAGATATGAAAATAAGCAACTGTTTGCTGACACGTGCACCGCATCTGATCCTTTGTTAGTGTTGTGTTTACAGTTTGTTTGTGCTGCTACAAAGTGGTTAAAAACCACCATCATCACACTCAGTTATGACAACAGCTTCCTCATTGCAACTTTTATCATTTTACTGGCTTAACCAGAGAAGTTGCAACTGTACACTTCCTGTATATGTGTTTTCCAGCACACACTTGAAGGGTTGTTTATGAGGTTATTGCACCAGGAAGCCCCCCCCCCCCTGCTCGTTTGTTGTTGTCTCTCAGTTCAGTTCGTCCTCTGACACTCTATACAAGAAACAGGAAGTACTCCTTTTGGCTGCTGGCTGCTTGCACTAATTCAGCATTGAGAGCTTCAGGTGTAACCTTACTGGCCTGACCCAGTGTGCTGTAAACCACAGGTTCTGTGCGTGTATGTGTGTGCACATTCTCGTACGGGTAGCAACACACTCAAATCTTTGTGTGCATTGCTTACAGGTGGTTGTGTGGCTTTATGGGGACAAACAGGAGGGCAGGAACACCAGTTCCCTCTGCTCTCCTTACAGTCACTTGAACCGGGACGGCTCGAGACAGATGGATGGACCTGTTGACACTAATCCACTGCATGAGGTAATGGAGTTTGTACACTCCTTCCCTGCCACTCCTGACTTACTGACTGACCTACTTAACCAACAACTCACGTGGCACTAAAACAAGCCCACACATATTTGGTGTTTGTTTCCCAGAAATTAAGGGGACCGTAAGATACAGTTTAAATATGAGTGTGTGTGCCGGATACAATGCCACACCTGCTATTAATATAGCATAGTACAGTAGTTTGTTGAGATAAGACTCTGAATTGATCCTTGATAATTCTTTGGGTGTGTGCTCTCTCCTTGGATTTGTTTGTATGAGTGTGTGTGTGGGGCTGGAAGGGTGCATTCATGCAGTGATTCATTTATTCATAATTAATTAAACTAGAGCAGGAATAAAGTCTTCTACTAATACACCACGAAATTGTTGTCCAAGCTGACCAAGGCTGTTATTACTCAGTTATCAAAAAGTCCTTGTGCCCTCGTTATTACTTTTTTTATTTCTTATCTTTACAAATAAATGCTTGTGTATGTGCACCAAGGTCCTACCACACGTGGTGATACATAGATATAACAAGACCTTGGTGCAAAAGATTCATATGTGGTGACTTTATTATAATAAATTAAAGCTGATATAAATGTTAAACCCATCTTTTATATGAGGAAATGTGTGCACACTTTCAACAGATGAATGGCTAAATGGATCAGCAGAATGTCAGAGGACTCTCATACAGACCTGATATACGTCATTGAAAATTAATTAAATATGTCAGTTAGTCACAGGGTGTTCTTTAAAAGCATGTAATTCATGTTTTTCAGGCTCTGGTCAGTGGAAAGATGCTTTAAGTGCATTCAAGAAGCCGGATGTGTGACTGTGTGTGTGTGTGAGTGTGTGTGTGTGTGTGCCTGTGTGTGTTATATTAAAAATGTCATAGATTAGGTCCCATATTGTAGAAAGTGAGATTTTCTTTGCTTTATTGATTAAAATGCAGGTCTTGGTGATCTATAAATACTGCTTAAGTATTCAAACGTCTCATAGCCACCCAAAATTAAAATATGAACCTGAAAAAGAGAAAAATATGGGACCTTTAAGCTTCATGTGTTGACATTTCACCACATTAAGTAATTTTGCAAAACAGACCCACTGAAAACAAAATTACCAAACAAGATATTACAAGATATTTTACATATTGCACAAACAGTCCTTGCACATTTATGACCTTCCTGTTTCTTTCTCTTACAAAACACTGACATGCATCTGTGCTCCAAGGTCTTGCAGATGTCTGTGTGAACAATGACCAGTTGTTACAGCGTATCTCTTTTTTGGAAGAGGACTAGTGAGGGGGAAGCTGATCACAGTGACCAAGACTGAGCGAGAGAAGAAGAAGAGCATGTGATAAAGAACGATGGGCTATAGAGACATGGACTGCAACACAAGGCCTGTCATTGTCTGCGAGATAGTGCCTGGCTGGCACAATAAACCAGATCTACATGGAGGCCTACGAGGAATCCAGGCACATGGCCCAGTCCTTTGTCTGTGGCAGGAAGCCATCGCCACTGTGGGGAGGGATAACATATCCTGAAACATGTCAGTCAGACACTCTCTTTGCACCTGCATCCATTATGTGCTCATATAGATCCCACCATAGTTAGAGACAATAGATGACTGTGCTATTTTTACAACTGTAACTAAAATACATTATAACATTTTAGTATATTTTATTTCTACGTTTATGAATTAGTTTTTGTGTGTGTTTTCTTTTTACTTCCACATTACATATTATATTATATGTATTATATATTTCAATTCAGGAGCCTGTGCAAAGGCTTTCTTTATGGGCCCCTGCATGTCTTGATGGCAATTCATTCCTCACATTAGGGCCCTGTATATATATACTAGCAAGTATAGCTTTTAAGCTCTGGCTAGTGTAGCTTTAGACTCTACCTAGCATAGTTTTAGACTCTAATGCCCAGAGGTTTACAGCCATTATTATGTGAGTTAGCCAAATCAAGTGGATATCTTACAAAATGACTCTCTTAAATAAGGTAAGATGTTCCTTTATTATCCCTGATAGGGACATTTCAATTCGACACAGCAGCACAAGGGAACAGCGTGCAAAAAATAACAGAAGCAGCAGCTGAGTGTAGAAATGCAGAAAGGGGTAAATTAAAAATATAACAAAAATAAAAAGACACTCAAATAAATTAGATTAAATAGAAAATAAATGCTTTATACGCTAGATGGATCTGTGTGCATATACCTGTGCAATGTTCATGTAAATGTGCAATGCGCAGACATTTCCTGAGATACTCATAGTCAGAGAGATACATGCTGGTAGTTGCGTCTATGTCTGTGAAGATACCAACTTGATTTGTCTAACTCAGACTGCTGATATACATACATTCCATCACGGCTTAAACATTTTGTATGTGGATTGTATTTATTGTGTATGTGAATATTTCTGTGCTTTGAGGCAGAACTTTGGCCAGTGTGTCTCCTATAATCCTCCTGTGATGTTCGTCGAGTGTTGGCTTTGACCTCTGACCCTGTTAGGAAATGGCCAAGTCTTTCTTCTCTGACACCTGATCCTCTCACAATCTTACACTAGGGTCTCTGGGATATCCTCTCACGATCGTCTCAGGTCTCACTCACCTGAGGCCCGTTGTTTGCTGCTTTGTGACAAACTGGATCGTACTGGATGAGAAACTAGGTTCAGTGGCTTTGTGTGTGGGAAGAAGCATCAGTTACACTTTGACACACTATGGAGCTGTGGACGTGTGTGTCTGTATCCGACAACAATGTAACAGACAACGTGAGCCAAAGATGTATGTCAACTGGGCTGCGATGTGTGTCACTGGATGGAGGTCAAGGTGTATGTGTGCATGTGAATCGGATAAGACGCTGTACACCACATGCCTCAGCAGCCTGTCCGTCAGCCAAGAACTATAACCACGGAACAATATGACACACACAACAATGTAAACAACCTGCATTTGTCTGAGCCTCTCTTTTTTCTGTGCAAAGGCCACTGTGGATTAGATAGCGCTATTCTGTGCTGTCAGTCTAATACAATGGGCTCTTTTTGTTCTGCGTTGCGTAACAGGCCACTGAATGCATTTAAGCTTCTCTGCTTTCAGATCATATTTTGTCATCTCTCTGGGAGACCCTACTTGGAAGTTTATCTTGTCTCCCCTCCCAATGTATCTCCTTTCCACTGTGAACCGCAGTGATGCTGTCGCCTTGTTGCCTTGTGTGACACTTCTGTCACTGCGGCCCCAATATGTGATTCATGCTTGCTAGGATGATTTCTGTTCTTCTAGTGCTCCGTCAATCACTTGGCTTTGTTTCCAAACTTTTTAAAATAACTGAACGTGTCAGGAAACAGTGAGGTTTAATAATGGACCGCTTTGTCGGCGTCCAACTGAACTTTAAATTTACGTACACTTTCATTCTCCACAAACCATATATTATATCTTAAAGAAAATGACTCATCAGCTTCGGCGACTCACACCTCCCCCTTCATACTTTCATACTGCTCAGCTGTTGATGCATAACCTATGATTTAACTTCCCCGTTTGCGTGAACGTTCTCAGCTGCAGCACTCTGTGCCAGTGCTGTGCTGGAGAGAAAGTGTGCTTCCCCCAGTATGTGACACACTGCCCTGAACAGCAGACTCATAACGGAAGGCTGTAGTCACCCACCCACACTGGCGCAGTCAGCTGCTGCCGGGGGGCCCCGAACAGCGTCTCTGCTCACATTCCAGTCTGAGGAGAAAATAAAAAGCACCCCATCATCTGCTCCTTTTCCATCCCATCACTCCTGTATGAGACCTCAAATACCACCTTTGTTCTGTCTCCTTAAAAGGTGGCCTTGTTCCTGCCTCACAGAAGTGCAGTCATGGCTGTGCGTTAACACTGGGGAAAGCTAACTGAACCTGCTGATAGATAACGGCCGCTCCCCTAAGAGGGGGTCGCAGCAGAGACACGACATTCCTGTAGTTGGCCGTTGAGGCGGAATCAAAGCCAGCTGAGACATGTGACTACAGTTTAGTCTGTTGGTTTGTTATCCCACAGGCTGCTGTATATGGTCAGGATTCTTGGAGCAGAAGGGAGATTTCCTCAGAAGTCGTGTCGGAAAAAAGGGAGGAGGTGGGGTCGCGGAAAGGCAGAGCCATGTTGGGAGGGCCAAATCTGAATATTGGGCATGCCCTCCTTTGAGGGAGCCCGATCAACCTCCCCCGGTAAACCCCTTTATCCCCCCCTCTGTTACCCCCACAGCCTCAGCTACTTTGCTATGGCGTGTTGGGTTCACTCAAGGCTCTGTCGCTTGAAAATGTATTTGGTGAGAGCAAGGCGGGACCGTGTTGAAGAAAGAGGGAGGAGCTGACCTACATTTTAACAGCTGCTTCCAGTGTGCAGGCTTTTAGCGTTGCGTAGATATCCACAAAGGGCTGATTTACTAATACCTATTTTTGGTTGAAATGATGGCTGTCAGGCATCACTGGATGTTGAGATTACACAGATGGTAACTTGAGAAATATTTTTGCATGTAACAACTTAACTTTTTTTATTCAATTGATAAAATCAGACAAACATATGTGATGTAACAAAGTTACAAACGTTAAAAATGAACAACGTTAATGTCTGAAAGAGTAATGTGACGGAAGTAGTATGAAGTTCCTTTGGTTTATGATAGAAAGTCTGGAAAACAAATTACACTATCAGCCTCTGTGTTTAGTACTAATTAGCAAATGTTGGCTAACTGATAAACTAAGATGGTGAACATTGTAGTCATTATACCTGTTTAATATCAGCATGTAACATTGCCATTGTAAGCATGTTGGCATGCTTCCTAAGTACACGCTCACTGAGCAGCAAGGATGGGCCGAGACTTCTAGCCTCGTTGGGACTGGCAATCGGATGTAAACGGTCAAAGCTTACATCTCAAATTTTTTGAAAGCTGTTTTTCCCTCAGTTGGAGAAAAAGTTGAGCTTCGTAGGCAGGATCAAACATGGGCACATCATCTTTCTACATAGCTCGCTGGCTATCGAACTATCGTGCAAAATAGTGACATAAAATTGGCTACAAGCATGGATGAGTTGGACACAGCTGCACAGGTCGTTTTAAACTCCTAAATCAACTTATTTTTTCTGACAAAGTTATGAGATACAGTAAGTGGGACTAGCTACAGCTATCCAACATTATCCACTGAAGAACGTCAGTCACCACTGATAGGTTATAGAGTAAAACCGAACAAAAAGATACCCCCTCAAAGAAAGCAGCTAATATGAACACGATGCGAGGCTGAATGAATGAAGTAAAACAAAGTGGTAGTTCACTCGGTATCATAATCAAGTTAGCGTCATTAAGAAAACATGTTTGTAAGTTGGGAAGCCAGTGAGGGATCTGGATGTGTTTGCTGCAGCAGTCACTCCTGTAAAGCCGGGTGTGATCAGAGTGATTGCGTAATCGCCCGTGTATGTTACCCCCTCTTGGTGAAGATCTTTGCTTCCAGGTAAAAGGAGCCAGGCGGTGCCATGTGCATGTGTCATCACAGCTGAAAGGCTAACTCTCAGAAATTGTCAGATGCAGCGACCGAAAAGTGCAAGGGGAAGTTATGCTGTCACTTGGTGGTATATATGCAATTTCAAAAGCCCCACTTCTGCCCTGTGCATCACTTCTATCATCACTTCCCTGCTCCCTGCTGTGATGAGCCTCGTGCCACCTTATGAAGAGTGGGTCTGAATGCTAAATATCAATGATGTACGTATTCTACACCCACATAATAATACATATAGCACGAGTTAGCTGACTGACATTAAGAAATGTTAAAAGACCATTGGCATTTAATTTAGTTTTGTATTGTTTTTGGAACAAGTGTCAGAATAAGTGTCAGCTAAAGCTTCTGAATCAACTGTGTCACTGTATTTATACTGTTCTTTCTTTGTCCCTTTGCAGATGTCATCTATTCAGCCTCCATAGCAAATAATCCTTGAGTTTAACACAAACCATGTGGGGGACTATTTCACAGATAACAACAAATGAATGTATGCTGGGTCATTTTAGTAGTGTTTGTGCCGTTCCTTTCAGACAAGATAGACGGCTGTTCACACTGATCTCAAACATGCATCATTAAAGAATGTCCGATTTGATGTCTGTGACGCTTTATCTCCTGTCCTCTTCTCTTTGTTTCCTCGTTCCTGACACTCCCATTGCCCGTAAACACTCATATCAGAGGTGTAGCCTGTACACACACCAGCAACACCTGTGATTGTGACTTTCCACAAGGTCACTACGGCTGGAGCCCTTCCAAAGTCAACAGTATGCATAACACATGGCCAACTGCCATTTCTGTGAAGCTCGGGTAAAAGACAAAAGAAATGTTTGAGGTAAGGAAGGTTTGGCTTCAAACATTTCGCAGATAGCTGGTGAAGCTGTGAGATTTTAAGTGTAAAGCTTAGCTACAGACTGACATATACATGTCTGTGAAAAAGGTTAAGAATGCCTCGTGTTTATTTTTTTCCTTTTTCCGCCTCACGTTGCTCCCCTGGCTGAAACACATCACATGTGACTGCTGACCTAATTTTTAGCCATGGATGAGGAATTGAAAACAAAAACAGAGGCAAGGCAAGTGAGGGTAATTTGCCGTGAGTTAACCCTCCCCTCACGTACAGGCGCGCGTGCACACACTCACACACACACACACACACACACACACATACACACACTCATACCGTACAGTCCTGGGCCCCCTGCCTGAGCCCTCTAAAATCAAAACAAACATTCCTCACTCGCCCTGCCCGGACCCCACAGTAACACAGGCAGCCGTATGTTACTCAAGTATAACTAAAGGCTGCAGGTTGCCTAATATTGTGTAATACCTTCCCCAGTGTGTTCGAAACTACACCACAACACTGATGGTAGATATGCCATCTGTGAAAAAAAAAAGGTGTGTTTCATAACAGACACAAAACTTAAAAAACCCCACAACGGATTTGATCACAACCAAAGTGTTGTTTTTCAAAAGTGTCACATGTTAAAGGAAAGACTTTGATACGGAAACGTTTTATCTGTTTGCAAGTGGCTCCATGCACTTCCGTTGTAGTGTAATACTCATTACACATTACCAGTAAGAGTTTCATTATGATGTGTCCCATAAACCTTTTGAAAGCCATCAAGTCAATATTTAGATAAGATTAGCACAGTTTCGTTTACGACACTGGCTCTTTTATATGTCAGCTCTCCTCCACTCTGGCAAAATGTCACAGTGTCATTGTTGTGTTTTGCTGGATTTTGCAATAAATGTATTATGACTTACCATCACACTAAACAAACACATTCCTTTCCAGTTACTTAATCTTTTTTCCTTATAAAAACCAATAAACCATCACGTTGTTATGATAATAAATGCTCAGCCGCTCAGATTTAGAGAGGAAAAGTGCAAGTACATTTACAATCAATAAATCAAGTCACTATGTATTAAATACAAAGCGAAAGATTTAATGGACTTAAACTTATTTTTACCTTTTATTGTTCTGTATATATATCATTTGACATTGGGCAGCATCAGTGCTCAGTGTTATTGGAGTCGTCCAGTGTTGGTGAACAGTGTTTTTCACTCTTTGTTTTATCTTCTTGACCTTTAGAAATCACAGTTAGTCACAGCTGGTTTAAACATGCATTTGCATTGTAAATGTTTGACGTTCGTGAAGCATAAGTACTACACAACAGACCCCTTCTCAGGACATCTGATAGATTGTGTGTCTGTATCAGTCTCACAAGTCCAGGCATCTCCTCTGTGCAGTGAAATGTGACTTTACCTATATTTTTGTCATACATACATATATTTTTATTAACATTTGTAAAGCCTGTATCATTTTTACATTCAATTAAAATCCACATTTACAGAGTAAGTTGTGCATAGTAACATTTTTGTAGATCACTGTACACGTTTGTGAGTCGTCTTGTCAGGGTTACAAATACCAAAGTCCAAGAAAAACTTAGATAGGTGGCACCTGGTGTTGCAGTGAGTATGTGGGTGGCTGTGTAGGGCTCGGGTGGAGCTCTGATGAATGCATAAACAACAGAATTTGCGGTATTTGTGTCACTCCCCCACCTCTTACATCACTTCTGTGAGTTAACCCAGTGTTTTGCAGAGAGGTGCAGGTGGGAATGCTGTTTGTGTGTGTGTGTGTGTTTGGGTGGGACCGCAGTGAGATGGTATGCTTAGCAGATTTTTCTGTTTTTTTGTGTGTTTTCTTCCCCTATGGCTGCAGTCAGTCGATGGCCTTGTGGTCCAACAGGAAGGAAGCCCATGAGGCGTATTACACAGTCGGCTCTTTGTTTTTCCTCCCTGCAGTGCTTTCCCACCCCTTCTCCGTGCCCTCTGGGCCTCCATCATCATTCTTCATTTGACTCCTCACTGACGCCCCCTTTAAAATCTGTTTATTGCAGATTCGTGCTCGTACACCTGTCTTTTCTTTCTCCATCTCTCCCTCTGGGATGTTTTCTCCTACAGTCTAATAGGAGCTGGCAGAGCCTGGCATTGCAGCTAAACAGCCGTTGCCCAGGTCGGCCGCTATGTGCCAGTCAGCAGCAGGTCCACTGCTGCATTTGCATTTTGCTTTGCTAAGGGGGGAGGACTAGTCGTGGGGATCCCGCTGCACTGCAGGTGTGGGTGGCGAGAGCTTATTCTGGCATTTGGTTTTTTCCGACACCAGATATCAGGACTGTGAGTGCTGTTAAAATATGGGTCATATAAATATAGTGATAACTGAATCAGAGGTTGGGGATTAACTTACTTGTTAGATGAGTCAGGTTTTATTCTCTCTCCTCACTCAGACTGCTCCCATTTTCTCATCACATGATGTTACACACATGCATGCACACACAAACACCATTGGAAATCTGCTGAGCTTTTAGCTTGTGATTGTTTATGCATGGAAAATAAGCCACTAACCTGTTTGTCTGTGACATTCCGGTACCTTTTACATCACTTTTTAAGTCGACTCACACTTCGGAGGGAGGGTCGCAGTTGAGGCTGCAGGTCAACAAGGTCTTTTGTGTGTGTGTGTGTTTGTGCGTGACCCAGAGAGCATGATGAAGACAGTGAAGAGAGGGCGGGGCGGTGGGCTCAAAGCTAAATCGGGGCAAGGCCACTCCCTGCCCCAGCTCTATTCAGTCCAGCAGCCGCTTCAGACCAGTTTGAATGTCGGTGAACAACTGCACTTAGCATCTAATGTGTTACCTCAGAGCTCCCTCCTGCTCTTTGCTCAAACTAAAGAGACTGTCACTTCACCTCCAACTCAAACTGCTTACTTAAAAACCTTGAATAGATTTCCCATTTTCACTCCCTTTTCAACACTTACCTCGTGTCTTTCTCTCATCCCTCACTTCTTTCAACCTCTAACTTCTCATCGCTCTTCCTTCACATTTTAACCTCTTTATTGTTGCCGCCTCTGATCAGACAACGCTCCCTCTGCCTGTAACCTCTTCGAAATAAGGGGTGAGATGTGTTCTGAGCCTCAAGCTATACGCTAGTTGTGTAAGCAGAAAAGATTCATGATCTTTACTCTTTGATTTGCTTTTTCTTTTGACAGGCTTTTAATACTGGAATAGCTTTCCAAGAATGCACCCTCGCTTGTAAAGAAACCACTATGTTTTGTTCGGTTTGTGTAATGATAATGTTTAATTGACAATACTGTAGGTTTAGGGCGCCATGTACGGAGAACTTCCAGCATCAGACAGTGGACTGCTGGGAATCGTGCCTCTAGGGTTGTGAATGATAAATAAGTAGGTCATGTCAACAGCAGTGTGATGAAACTGTGTTCATCATCACTTCTTATGTACAATGTATGTATGCAGTATATTTGCATGTACACATGTACTGCATGTTTGCCTGCACAGGTGTGTTTGCTTAGAAGCTATTGATAATGTCCACAGGCTCAAATAAGAAGGTGTCAGTGATGGAAACACTTAAAAAAAAATTTAAGGTGTGTTTCCTCAGTTTGCTTCTTATTAGCATCCAGTGCAGGTCACTGTACACCTGTTACAGTATGTCATAACAGATTTGACATACAAAGCACGGCTGTAGTTCCCAGTACACATACAGGGGATTTCTTCGGTCATGTTACCTGAATCTGATCTGGCTCTGCAGGCATCCTGGAACCTGCCCCAGAAATGTGTCAGAAGCTTCTAGTGTGCCATCTCTGCAGTCCCAGGCGCCCCCCCTCCCTCCCCCTGCTCCACTAACCTAAAGTTTCCCCGTGCTGCGATGGGGGAACCAGGTAACACAAGAGCCCTGTTTCTGCTCTGTTTGCCAAGTGCATCTCTGCTGCCAGAGACAAACAAGAGTGACACGGATGGAGCCATAACCTTCATCGATCCATCCACCAGCGCGCTCCCTCTCCCTCTCTGTACTTCTCCTTTTCCTCTCTCCTCCCTTTGCCGCGCACACTGACCTACTTTTCCTCCTGACCTGTTTATGCAAGCTCCGGTGCAGCAGCCGTTCAAGTCACATCAGGAAAATGGGAGACGCAGCAAAATGCTGCAAGGAGTGTCACCTTGGTACGATCCCATGGGTACTGCGTAGGGTGGCCATTGTAAGGAATTCAGCATTTACTGACTCCCCCGAAAGCCATTATGGTATGGGGATGGTAGTGCTTTTTTTTTTTTTCTTTTTGCACATGTGTGTGAGGAAATGTGCACTGGTATGTGTGTGTGTGTGTTTGAGAGGGAGAGACTGAGAGCATTGTGAAGGGCATTGATGCGTCAGCCTCAAAGAGGTGCTTTGTTTGCAGGCTTAGATCAAGTTAGTGCACTGGGTTAACTTCCCTCCCCTCCCGTATCCCCCCCTCCTTCCTCAGTCCCCCTTCACCGCTCCTCCCCTTGCCCTTTATGTTGTTATGAACATGACCCCGTTTTGGTTTATAACAGGGTGAGAGGCAAAGAGAATGAGTTATTATTTAATATGGACTGCAGGTGCTTATGGGATAATTAACCCTTATCTAGGGAGCAGTTGTGTAATAACACCACTACTATCTCACATAATTATGGAATGGAATGCACATGTGCTGTAATTGATTTCTATATTCTCACTAAGGTCAGATGTTAGTTGATTATTAACTATTCATATACATGCTGTAAACTCCTACAATATGGTACCATGTAGCCTGGAGGTGTGGACTGTGTGATAACAGCAGACTTTTCTGTGTCAGTACAAAGAATGCAGTGGGACTTGGCCAGGAGGTTGTCGGGACAGTTGAGCTGGCAGCAGCAGCCAGAGGCTCAGACTGTCTCTGCCCCGGCTTTGTCCTGCACATCACACACAGCTGACTCTCTCAGTTCAGATGTAGGCTGTTTAGTTGGAAACATCGTCCAGTCTGTGTTGCTCTTCTGCTTTAAATATTGTTGTCACAACTGAAGTGATCTTTTGGCCTTGTAGGAATGTCTCACTGCTGAGGGACTTTATTCATGTTCAGCTAGTCATTCACACTGTCCCTTTAATGTCCAGAGAAGGTCATGTGGAGTGCGTCAAAAGTGGTGTGACATCAAAGAGGTACAACCATGGTGTTCAAGTCCAGAGGCTATAATCAGATGTGTGAGGGGTTCTGCCTAACGTGAGTGCAACATTTGATGGTATGTTCATGCGTTAAGCTCATGTCTATTCGTAGAAGTAGGCCACTGTTACATCAGACAAGCTTGCCAGGGAGTCCGCAGGCCCCACCGGGCAAAGTGTGTCACTGCAGGCGCCTCTCATTTCAGATTAACCTCTGATGCCAAAAAAGAATGTGTCGCCCATGGGAAATGGTAAGTTTCTATACAAGGCTATTCTGCGTAATGGATACAGGGTGTGTCTGTCAAGCTTCACTTTTGTCTAAATCTTCAGTTTATAAGAAAAGTTGAAACATTATAGAAAACTGGCACATTTTTATATGATGTGACGTACGGTTACAAGAAACTTTCTAACTGTTTGCAAGGAATATGGAAGATTAAAACCGAGTATGGCTATATTCTCTATTGCCCTCATTTATTCTGTTTGGTCAGTGATGGTGATTCATTCTGTTACGTCGATCGGTGAGTAATATATTACCTAACTGTTGGTTCTGGCATAAGGTTTATAGAACACCACCACAGAGGACGAGCCAGGCTGCCAGTGTGCATGTGCTGCCCACGGACTGATTGCTATGTTGACAGTCATTGCTGGCCAAAACCGAAGAGTCTTCGACAGATCGAAGTGGCTGCCCAGTTCAATGTCAGTTTATAAATCATTTATACGTGTGTGCAACATCCAAACAGGTGTCATTGTGCTAAACCACACAAACACTGGTGAAAGAAGGAGAAAAACAGGCCCGTTTCATGATATGTTGATATTGTCAACATTATTTTTATTTTATTTTTCGATCTTGAAATGCTCCCATCTTCCACAATGAACATTAGTGTCTTTACATACATATTCATGTCAAAAGGAAGCGATGGTAATGACCAACCAGACCAACCACCACCCATCTCTACACACCACGCTATCTTTGCCTGTTTCTTTTTTTTTCTCTTGTCTTTTTCATAAAACCATCAGCAAAACCACAAACATTACTGATTAATACACACTGAGAAAAGGGGGAAGGGGAGGAGGAATGAGGCAAATACATGTCATCACAGTCAATAGGAGAGAAAACACAGAATAGAGGAAAACAGAACAACACCTTGATGAAAAAAAGAGGATATAAAACCAATGAAATAAACATTACAGTGTTGTTCAAGGGTGGGGGAGCTTTACATTTATACACAAGCACCAAAAAGCCAAACATGGTACATAGACTTGTTAAACTAAGATCCAGTGCAGGCAATTCATCACTGCCCAAAAGCAGAACTACAATGAGAAAGGGATGAAAAACCCCTGAAATGATAAATGGAGGCACATGGGACACAAGGGAGGTCATTTTCTTGATTAATTTAAGCTCAAATTGTTGTTGGGGAATTTGAACTCTGTCCATTGGAGGGTTAGAGAATTTAGTTTGCTTTTATTTCACAATGACTCAATTATCTGGGTGCTAATATAAATCTCAAGGGCCATGTTTGGTCACACTACAAAACCTCATTTCATGTAAACGCTGTCTTGGTTTACACAAGAGGAACCTGTTCAGAACTCAGTGCACTGTAGTGTGTTTACATGAATGCGATCTCCTGCATTTGCCCCCAAGCATCCCATGCCTACATTACAGTTCAAACTCAAGGCTGCGGTATGTATCTAAAAAGGTCTGTACACATTCTCCGTCTATGTTCCTGTGGGCTTTTTTACAGTGATGGGCATGTGGAGAAGAGGGAAATAAATACATTGGGCCAGTGAATGGTAACAACAACAAGATATGGTTGATAAAGCTCAAATAAACTAAAGGCTTAAAGCCTGCAGCTGGTGAATTCCACCAAATATTTAAAGGCTGGTTAAAGGTTAAGAAATCCAAACATTTTAATGAGGCTCTGGCCTCAGGAAACAATGTGTTCTCCATTCAGTGCTGTTGGCGCTCCAATGCGGACGGCCATTTCTGTGTAAACAGGGCATTAACAAATGATTAATGCTAAAGCTTAACAATCAAGAGAGAGGCGTTTTTATTCAAATGGGTCCTGTAGCAACAATGTGGACAATGTGGCTGTACAGTAATTGTGATTCATAATATGATGGTCACTTTCAAAACCCTCTTTTACCATTGCATGTTTGTCGCATTTTTGTTGGATTTGTATTCAAATGTCTTTGTAAAATATATATTTATAATAGATACATATATTCATATATCACAGTAATATACAAACCAAGTGCTTAAAAAATAAAGGTGATGGCGATCTTTTGTGAAATAATGGAGATGGTTGGGGAGAGTATGGGTTGGTAGAGGTAGGGTCTGGGAAGAGGTATGGAACTTTATATTTGTAGTGTTGGTGCTTCTTTGGTCGAGGGAATGTCCCCAGTGTACGTTTGCATTTGACTTTAATTAAGGCAGATAGCCATACACGTGTATGTTTGTCTACAGTCAGATATGTACCAAATTTATAGTACTGATAAAGCTCAAAACTTTTCATTTTTCCTACATTCTTGTTTGTACGTGATCAAAATGGTGATGTATGCTGATGTACTGTGCTGTATAACGTTGGATGACAAAAGTAGAAAAACAGGCAGTTCCATTCCTCCTCTCATCACATAAACAAAAGTGCTTCTGTAAGTATGTAAAGGATGTAAGAAATGACAAATCTGTACAATATATACAAATATGATACAGCCCTACAAGATGTCCAGCCTTTTTGGTGATATAGGGGTAGGGGAGTAGAAAAGCCCAGCTTTCTGTCCCGAGGGCTTAAGAAGGAGATTGGATTATAGGGCAAAGGCATGATGGCAGGGTAGTTCTTAGAGGACAAATGTCTTTCCTTTAAGTTGTGACAAGTTCAGAGAATGTAACCTAATCTCGCCTCTTGTTTCGTCGTCCACCTGTGTCCTTTTTCCCGCTCTCCTTCCTGGCCCCCTCCCCTGAGGCAGCCTGTTTACAGGCTACACCAGGGCTCTGAATGTTCTGCTGTGGCATGAGGGACAGGTAGGGGTGCTGGGGCAGGGGAGGCGGCGTTGCAGAGGGAGGGGTTGTCGGGGACTCCTGTCCGGAACAGTTGCCGCTGCTCCCGGTGCTCATGGCACGGTGTTTGAGTCTGAGTTTGTGAGGCAATGCTGTGCCTTTCACCTCCCCGTGGGGATCCCGGCCTTGGAACCGAGAGCACAGCTGGGAGTAGGGCAGAGGTGAGGCAGGCTGGTGGACGCCGGTAAGATGTTGGTTACTGTAGCTGCCCATATCTGAGCAAGATGAGGAGGGGGACTCATCGTCATCCGTGGAGGCCTCTTTGTCAGAGCTGCGGGGATCACCATCACTGGATGAAGTGTCCTTGCCAGAGGAGCTTGACTGGCCTTGGTAGTAAGGCTCTCTCCTGGGCCCACCCTCATAGGTAAGCACAGGTGGCTCCTCGTCTTGGGCACTGAGGTAAGCAT
This sequence comes from Pagrus pagrus, assembly GCF_965226575.1. Taxonomy (NCBI): domain Eukaryota; kingdom Metazoa; phylum Chordata; class Actinopteri; order Spariformes; family Sparidae; genus Pagrus; species Pagrus pagrus. Next base: position 10,493,852 of record NC_140197.1, read on the forward strand.
GATGTGACTGCTGGAGATGGTGGTATAGGTGGGAGTGGTTGACCCCCTCCACTTGTTTGTGGAGGAGCTCTGCAGATGACTCGCTCTCTTGCTGGAGTTGCTGCTGCTCCTGTTGCAGGTGTTGCTGGGGAAGTTGGCAAACTCTGTACACCTGTCTCTCTCCAGCCTCATTACGACTGTCTGGCAGCTCATATGGCGGGGAGTCTAATGTCTTCCTCTCCAGCTGTTTCGTCACCTCAGCCAGTGTCTCTGTGGAGCTTTCTGTAATGGCCTGGGACAGTTGGCTGCTGCCACTGCTTTGCCTCTGGGCTGCCTGCAGATCAATGTCCTTGGGCCTCGTCAGTGTGTCTACAGGATAGGAGGCACTGCTGGAGCCATAAAGAATGACACTCCTCTGGGCAGCAGGTGGATGAGCGGCAGGCTGACTGACAGTGTTGATAGCCGTAACAGCCTCCTGATGGGCTGGTGGTTGTTGGTGAAGTTGGTGCTGCTGCTGGTGTTGGCTGTGATATGCAGCCTCCAGCTCCTGAGTATGCTGCTGGATCTGGTGATGAGTGGGCACGGAGGCCAGACCACGGTGGATATTAAACATGATCTGGGTAGTGGTGCCATTGGCAATGTCCATCTCTAGCCTGTCACCTTCCTGTTTGATCTCAAAAGGCATTGGCTCAGGGCTGTCCCTGGAGGAGCCGTCGGACATGTCAGAGAGGGAGCCTCGTGGCGAGTATTTCACCATCTGCCTGTGACCCTCACTGCGTCCCGACTGCTCTGTTTCGGAGGAATCAGAGTTCATCATCACCTGAGAACCACTAGAGTAACCACTGGAGTAGTACTGATTTGAAGGGGTAGAGGAGGAGCCTCCACTTCCCGTGTTGTTGCCACCAATCTGCTGGCTCTTTTCAATGTAGGAGGCAGTGCTTATAAGGCCAAAACGCAGCTTCAGCTGGAGCAGCTCTGTCTTGAGCCTCACATTTTCATCATTCAGTGCAATGACTCGGTTCTCCAAAACCATATCATTGAGACGTCGCTTCTCCCTGGAGCGCTTGGCAGCCTCGTTGTTTTTGCGGCGTTTCTCCCAATAGGAGGCATCCTTTTTCTCATCAGAGATAAACTCACGCTTTCGTCTGCAGGTCATATTGGGTTTGGGCTTGCTGAGGCGGCCTAGACGAGTTGGACTCCCTTGAACAGAATCAGATTCTTCGTAACCATCAAAGGTCTCAAGGCAGTTTAGGTTATTCCCTGAGTTTTTGTTTAAAGTTTTCAGAGCTGAAGTCAGATTTTCCATTCTTGTCTTGTGGCAGCCAGTTTTAAATGTTTCTTGGGTGACTGGGGAAGAACCAGGTCAGAGGTCAAGGGAAGGAGGGGTGGTGATGAAAACAATCTTTGAAAGTTTTCCCCCAAAGTTCTTGGTCTGTTTATTGCAGATTCAGTGTGGTTATGACAGATGGGGACTCAAGTGCCCGAGTTAGCCAGCACAGCAACCCTCATTTATCCACTTGAAGGGTTTTTGGTTCAGTGTCCAGACGCTTCAAAGTATCATAGACCCTCAATGGATCAGACCAGTCTTGAAAAAGCACAAATGTCCTTTAAAGCTGATCCGATGAGGTAAATGTCTTTTTTTCCTCTCGGTTTTCTGCTGTTGGTTTTTGAAGGTTTAGCATAAAAACAGCACACTGAGCTAAGCTGGCGGAGAGGTGTCCTAGTTCTCCATGCAAACAGCAGGATGTAGGTCGGCCCGTCTACCTCAGCCTGTCAGTCTCTCGGGGAGCCTCGTTCCCGCTCCCTCTGTCTGTCTCGCTTCTCTCTGCGGTTGACTGCAAGATGAAAGGCTGCAGAGATAAAAACAGACAAAAAATATGTTAATCAATGTGGACTGCAAGTGCTCCATTGTGCATTTTCTCACATCAGGCTTTAGACAGAAGTTGTTTTTATTAAGGCATTCTTTGTCATTTCTCCTAATGGTGTTATTCTTTTAAGCATGCATTGTAATCAAAGACAAGTTTCTACATCCTAACAGCTTTCCTTTGCTGTTTTAGGATGTCTGGCTTCAACTGGCAGTGTCACCCATGGCAACCAATAAATGGTTGCTAGACCCCACTGTCTGACCTCTTGGCCCAGCTATTGATCTGCTCCGTCTGCAACCTATGACCCCTGACCCTTAGCCTGCCATGCTGATGTTGACATTTGTGATGTAATGAGGGCGTTGAGTTCACTGCAAGGCTTTTTTCATCTTGTCACCCAGTATTTATGAAGGAGTCCATATAATCTTTTTTTTATTTATTTTTTTTACATATGTGCAAATGTCTGAGCACACATTTTTTGAGGCAGTTGAAGGCACAAATGAAAGACTGGTAATTAAAAAGGACTTATGGGGCAAATGGGGCAAGTGCACACATGAAATAGTGTCACACCACATAAATTGCATCAGTCTGACACATGCTGAGAGCACAAAACTGGACTGTTTATGGATTAGCTCCTTTTGTTTGCCTGATGAGTATCTGGGCCAGACCGAGCAAGCATTGAGTCAGATGCAGGGCTGATGGGGTTCCCACCCAGGATCAGTTTTAGAACATTTCCTGAAAAGAAAAACCCCTCTGTGAGGTACATCCAACCCCTTTTCCACAAACACTGGTGAAACACAGCTGCCCCCCTGTGTGTTCATCCGTGGAGGAATGTGGCAGCATTCTTTTGCCAGGAAAACTCAATGCCAAATCAATGATGCAGAGTGAGCAGATAAGGCAGACAAAGGCAGCAGCCAGTGCAGGTCAAGGATAAAGAGGCTGAGACTGAGGCAGGAGATTTGGAGGTGTGGGGGCAGCTGGGAGGTGGGGCATTGATAAATATAGGTCAAGGGCCGCTGGAAAGAAAGGAGGCGGGAGGCGGGACACGGGCAGGAATAACATGTCCTATTAACATTTGGGTAAAACACGAGGGTGGTTGGAAAAGTCTCATAACTATGGAAATAGGTGACTCAGAGCTCAAATACAGCAGGGAACCCACTGTAATGACCTGAACAGGTGGGCCTCCAGACAAAACCAGAACGATGTACTTATTAGGGCATAACACCAATGGATTAAAAAGAAAATCTTTTTAAATGCAATATTCTGTTTTTAGCCATGTAGGGCAGCGTGGCATAAGATGAACTATCTCAACTACAATAAAATTAGGTGCAGATATCAATGGTTCCCTGAGAATGAATCCTAATATCTTTGGTATATTCCTGACTTTTCCTCTAGTTCCAACAGCAGAGACCCAAATAACAGGATATGTGGCAATGACCTGCTTCTTGTTAATATCACAGGTTAGACTCGCTCTGTAAAAATAATTAGGTCACACGTGTTGTTGCCGTGCTTCCACATGACTTGTACTTTTAGTGCATGACAAAGGCAAACAAATGACTCTTCCCCTCCCTCTGTCTCTCCCTATCTCTCTCTTTTAGATTGTAACTAACCTACAGTCAGATTGTGACTGTGGACTCGAGTATTGTAGGTCAAACGTATCGAAATAGTGCGCAACATTATTTCCTCACTTATGTACTGGTGTTCTCTATCTAAATGTATGCATAATAATAGTCACAGTAGATCCCATCCATTCTTACCAGCTGCATTAACTGTGTATTACTCAACATCTGCGCTCCTAGGTTAAACTGTATAAGCACTATTACACTGTCTGAATCTGTTATCTCATAATCTGGCAAGGTGTTTGCACTGGTTATATTCTGCTCTTCGTCAGGATCTGACACCATTACGTAACTACAGGCGTATCCTTGCTACGAATATGGATTTGAGCCCAGATTCTAGCAAAAGGAGGTTTTTGCATCTAAAATCCAGACAAAGGCAGACTGTTTTGAAAAATTATATCTAAAGAATCATAACTAATTGGACAATCTACATCACATTAACACCATATTTGTTTGGAAGTGTCTGGATTTTCCCCGTCTGCCTGACTAAATGGTTTGAGGTTATCCTTGTGAGCCTTTGACATGTGGCTGCTGGGCACGGGAGAGAGAAAGAACGAAGTGAGAGACTTTTTTCTCAGCATGTCCCACTGACCCAGAAACTGGGGACCGACCGCACTCTGTAAACACAAGTCTGGCTGTCTCCACTGTACGGCTCTCTAGAATATAGGTCAACCGAGCTGCGGAGAGGTGAGGCGGCGAGAGACGGGAGAGAGATCAGGGGGAAAAAGGACAAAAAGAGATGGAAAGACAAAAAAGAACAAGGAGGCGCAGAGAATTAGAGCATTGTCTAAATATAGACAGAGGTGTGTGCAAGTGGAGTGGAGACAAAGAAATGGAGGGAATCAATGAGGGAGACTTAAAACAAAGAGAAAGGGCTGGAGATAAGATTATACTGTAGCTTGGTAGGGGGGGGGACCAGAGGCAATTGCGACAATGTTGGTATTGCATCAATAGAAGGAATGTGTCACCCATAGCAACAAAAGGGGGGAAACAGCCAATCATATCAGACTCTCTCTCCCTTCCTCTGAACCAGTGGCTTGACACGGCCAAAAGCAGATGGTGAGAAAACATCGTTCAGCAACAAAAGGAGGGTGATTGACGTCACCGAGTGCGTAATATTGCATATTTCGGTTTAATTAACTCACAGTGGAGGCTCTTGCTTCTTGCTGTTTGTCTGCACCCCTCAATTTCCAACTGTATGAATGAGCGTGAATCACACCAACCTGCAGCACGTTCTGACTGTGCCTCACAGCTCAGCCTGGAAACCCATTTCATTCACCCTCTTTGTCACCAAAATTACTGCTGATTTACATTTTCGGATATGCTTAAAGCCACAACAGCAGGGACATGACGAATGAATCACAGCAGCCAAGAGGAAAACTTAAAATACAGCCATTATATGCACGCATAAATCAAATTTTCCGGCTCAAATACACAAATAGATCCCACTGAAGGAAGCGAACCTAGCTCTGCACACATCTCCCTGACCTAGATTAGTCGTTTCCAATTTATCATATATTCTCCACGTGTCATCACCAGGTCTCTGTGGCACTTGTGGAATGATAGCACAGTAAAAGAATCCAAGTTGCACCCGCTCACACGACCACAGGGCCCGGGCGAGTCTAAATGTGGCAATGAGCTTTGGAAACAGTGGACTGAGTTCAAACCCCGGCACGTGTTCCTGTGGAGAGTTTCAGGAAATGGGAGCAGGTCTAAAATAAAAAAAGCAGGGGAGGGGGGGCCTCATGCTTCAGAGGAAAGAGGGTAATGATGAAACTATTGCCCCCCCCCCCCACCCCTGGGAAGTATGCTATGGATGGCACGTGGTGCAGAGTTGGGGGTCATGGGTGGGGTCCGCTTGAATTCCAAGTCTGAGAGCTGACTTTTTTTCTTCCCAAGAAAGAGAAGGAGAGAGGGGGGCCAAGAAATCAGGCAGCCTGCCAGCAAGGCGGAGTCCTATCCTTGTTCCACGAACACACTGCCATATAACCCCTCTCTGGAAAAGGAAAAAAAACAGCAGAGTGACTCAGTCCATGTGTTGCACCAGTCACATGTGCTCCCGTGGCCTACTAAATGCTGTAATTCGCCTCTGTGCTGGCTCAAAACCACAGCACAATAACAAAGCACGGCCCTCATCTTTTATCATCTTACATGTGCCAGGAAACCCCGAGAAGTCAAGAGGCCACAAAGTAGGCCAGAATGAAGACCAAGTCCATGCTCCTGGGTGTGAACTCCCCTCTCGGGTTTTATTTAGTAAAGGTGGACACAGACTGGGTTTAATCTAAACCCAAATAATCACGGTTCTCTCAGCAGCCCATTTCAGTGATGCAATAGGATAAAAAATACTTGACAAAACAAGATTTTAGGGGATTTATTATCAAAATTCTATAAGTTTTGATGAGCTAGATGATATTTATTTAGGTCATGCGGGACTCTTATCAGTGTGCCAATCTTCTATTTCTGCATGCCTGCCTCGTTTCTTTGTTATGGCGGGGCGAGGATTTATTTTGGTGGGGTTTTGATTCTGCCTTTCTAGTCAGCGGCGGTGGTGCGCCTCAGCCGCCCCCCCTCCCACAGGACTAATGTGACCTACATTCATCGCTGGCATAGAGACCCAGTGTGTGCGCCAACCAATTGGCAGCGGTCGCTCCGCTGCAAAGCGCAACGCTGCATAGCCACAGACTATGGGTTTCCACCGATTGCATAATCTGCCCCATTCTTTAATCCATTTTAATTATTTAATTCATTTATTATGCAACCTGAGTAACCTCTTCAATGTTCCCTACATCGCATTAAAGTACAGGTGCGGCACACGCACAACTTACAGTGCGTAAAATGCTCACAGGCACGCTCCCTGAGGAGAGACAGGCTGTCCTGGGCACTTCACAACAAATCTGAAATTATTCTTTCACCTAGAAAATTGCTTGTTCACACTCCTGTTATGTGTGAATTACATGAATTATTGCATCCGATGCTCAATGCACGGTGAAGCTGCAATACAAGGAAGGGGGTGACCGTGCCCACGTGCGGTCTGTAAGCCACAAAGCCGGTGTGGAAAATGAAGCCAAGGGGAGTTTTCCCTTTCAAAACAAAGAGTAAAATATCACATCAAATGCCCCTTCTTTGTCATCTATGTGCCTACAAGTTATGGCAACATTTCACAGCACTACTGGACCAATGCTGACTGCGGCCAAACAGCGGCTCAAGTCAATTTAAAGAACATGATGTATTGTTTTAATGCGCCTTTGAGTATGTTGAGCGCAAAGCCAAAAAACAAAAAAGCAAAAAATACGGCTTATCATTTACATAGCAGCACATTGTGATAAATATGTTACCCCGCATGCCTCCTTTGTTGCCCTGTCTGACAAATCGTCTTCATGCATATTTAATCGGATCCTCAGTCATCCGAGGCGACTGCAAGGATCCATCCATGCCATGAAATTCCCCCACTGACTCACAAAGATATGCGCCTAAAAAAAAAAAAACATCTCCACATTTTCATCCGCCTGTTTCAATAAATGTACATTTCTATAGTAGCTGTCAACTGAGCTCCTCGGCAACACCGGGACACGTCTGACCCACATTTGATCCAGATGTTCTGGTTTCCACACCTCACCTGGCACGCGGCTGCAATCAGAGCTCGTGAACTTCACCATTCTTCATCCCGTCTTTCTATTTTAGGCTCCCGTCGGTCCGAGCCGAGGTCGTGAAACAAAGCGAAAGAAGTCACACCGAAATGTCCACATGTATCCGGGACGGATGATCATGCCTGTCTGCCTGCTCTGGATTGTTTTGTGCTCCTTCAGACTGCTAGCCTACTAAAGGGTTAACCCGGAGGGCTGCACAGCCGCGTTAACCTTTACAAAGAGCTGCTACACGTGACAGAGAGAAGTGTGTCCTCGGAGCCTGCATGGGATTTTTCCAGTTGTCTGCATATAGCCTACTAACCCAGAACAAGCGCAGTGTAAATATAAACCTGACATTGAACGTTACTTATATGGAATATTCTCTTTATGCCTCCTCATAATAATAGGCTTATAATAATATAATATTTCCCCTCTATGGGATCAGTTTATAACATTTTCTTACCTTTATAATTCGTGTTAAAAAAAAAATTATCTGAAAGCAGGTGTATCATTTAACCGACTCTGGTATAACAGACTAAACTAGCCCCTAAACGCACCACAACAAGTCGTGAGTATATGACTGATTAAATCTACCATAACACAAACAGCGCGGATGTGCTGCCCCTGCCTCATTACAACCATGCCACCGCTCCAATTCATCCACACTCGCCTCTGTTTTCCACCAGACACACCGCACCTTTTTCTGAAGGAATCCCATAACCTCTGGATACCCCCCTCCCCCCCTCCTCACACACACACGCAGACCCTCACACAGTCTCCACATTGGGGAAGCAGCCTCGCCTTGACATTGAGAAGATGCGCCCAGGCACCAAAACAAACACTCAGGGAGTAGAGCAAAAAGAAGGAAAAAAAATAGATGCAAAAATGCAGATAAAAAATATTCAAAGTACAATGTGTAGCACTATATCCAACACATTTAAATTAACATCACTGATATATGATGCAGGTATAAAAATAAGCCAAACTTACCGGTTTCTACAGCTGAGTCCACAGGGGTACACACAGCCTTGCTCCTGTCCAACAATCCGCTTTGCGCATCGGCTGCTGCCCTCACACACTCATACACACACTGTCCGTCACTTTCAAAACACCAGCTCTGCGATTAGTGCAGGTATATGCGAGAGTGTGAACACTGTGCTTCTTGTGCTCAGTGCGCTCCTCATGTCATGTTTGCTCTCTCTCTCTCTTTCTCTCTCTCTCTCTCTCTGTCTCTCTCTATTTCCTTCCCTCTCTCTCTCTCTGTCTCTGCTTCTCTCTCAGAGTCTCTAAATGTATGTTAGTAGGTCAGTTGTTGCATAACAGGACGCTTTGGGTGCCTAGTCACGTTTTTTGTTTCTCTCTCGGCTCTGCCCCCTCCCTCTCTCCTCGCCTTCAAATCCCGTTGCAGGAGAGGAGATGCAGGGGGAGGAGAGAGGCCTGGAGGGGGAGGGACTAGGCTCAAAGCCAGACTCAGTCAGATGAGGGCCTGTGATACCCATAATAAGGTTACTAGACATTACAAACAGCAGCACAGTGGAAACACACATAGAGGCGAGCCGTGAGCAAAGAAATATAAAAATAAGCTGTTTCACCCACCACAGCCGGTGCTTTGGGAAAAGCAGATTCTCATTGTTTGTGCAGGTTGTACTGAACCAGAGTCTGTCCAACAGACCCATGTGACTTTCTGAGTAACTGCGTGCCAAATCATCTTGTTTTCCCCTGCCCTATTGGATGCACCTATGGTAAATAAAATGTGATAAAGTTCTCCATAGGGTGCCTTTCCCAAGGGACAAAACATGATAACATGGCTTCTCTTCACTGTAAATGCGTAACAACTTTCTGCACGAGGTGCCCCACCTCATACAACTGGTGCCCTTTTTATTTTTTTCGCCCCTAACCCCTCAAACATCCTGAGTACGCCACTGGTTATGATGTCACAACTATACAGTCACCGCTCTCGGCAATTCTCCCAACAGGGCCTGGACTGCAAAAACACCAGCCACAGCATTAAACTGTGTTTCCTCCAGTGTTTCCTCGTGCCTCCTGTTTTGGTATGTTTCTGAGTTTGGTTTCTTGTTTCCCGTTTGATTTCTTGTGTTTTGTATTTTCAGCCTTTATTTTATTAAAGCTCACTTTTGGTTCCCCTATTTCCTGCCTCCTGTGTGTTGTCTGCGTTTGGGTCCTCTTCTCTTGTGACAAAGTGTAACATTAATACTCTAATACTCTCTTTTCCTACAGGTTAAAGGGCTCAGACTACCAGACTGTCACTGCTGGACCAGTGAAAAAAGGTAAGTACATATTCTCAATTACTGGACTTGAGATGTTTGAGGTACTCTCACTTTACTTGAGTATTTCCTTCTTGTACTTCTACTTCCACTGCATTTCACAGGGAGTTTGTGTACTTATTACTCCACTACATTAGTCTGATAGTTGTAATTACCCACTACTTTTACCCATTAAATACAATTGATGCTTCAGCTTTTGAAATATGAGGTTGTAGAATATGATATATTGTTAAAGATTAAACTTCCCAGCCGAATGCAAACTACACACTTAATAAGATAAGCTCCAGCTCAACCAATTTCACACATGAAATGCTACTTATAAAATCAGAATTGGCTTATTGGCCAAGTATGTACAGACACACACACACACACACACACACACACACACACACACACACACACACACACACACACACACACACACACACACACACACAATTTGACTGCCTTTATTCATCTTTTCATCTACTTTTAGGTTTTATACTTTAATTTGCCAAGTTGCTGATGAATACATATATTCAAATGAATGCAGTTTAGAAATAACTATCATATTAATTTAGACAAAGTTTATGTTTTGTATGAAATAAAAATCATCATATTTGCAAATAATGGTAGTGGAGTAAAAGGTACAATATATCCCACAGAAATGTAATAGAGTAGAAGTATGGATCAGTACTGACGTGGGCCCACATCCTGTACAGTAACTACTCATCAACATGTGTTTGTTGGAGGGTTTTTTCTGCCTTATCACCCCTTGCCCCACGGCCCCTACACGCTGCACTAATGGACCACCAAGTAAAGACTTATTGTGTTTTCAGCTACTGTGACAGTGGTACTCCAGAGGAAACCACAGGCACTATTGTCATTGTTGTAAGCGCATGACTGCAAAGTGGAACATTTTGGTTTAATAGTCAGGAAGCTTTCCTGGCACTCACATGCCTGTCATTGTATTGTTGCAATAATCTGAATCTACTTCCGCCACACAGTGTTGAATAAACTAATAGAGCGAGCTCCTCTGGCCACAATGCAACCGTATTGTGTAATTGAAGCACATTGTGTTTTGATTCATCTTGATCACAAGCAGGAATGTGTGTCATGCTGGCAGGCATGAAGCATGGAAGAGACTCACACAAAGAGCAAGGGAGCAAACTGTTCTGTTAATGTCACTCGTCTGGTTTCACACCATCCTTCAGGTAAATAAAGAGCAGGCTTTTAAATAAGCTCAAACAGTTGAATGGGTATCTGTCACCGTGGCATGCAGGGGAGTGCACCAGAGAGACCAATGTGCTTAGTGATAGTTTCAAAAAGAGTTGGACAGCTCCCTTTTTGCTGCAGGGAGGAAAGCAGATTATAATTTGCATGTGCACTTAGCGATTTAGACAATAGCAACAGATACCCGTCTTCCTCCATCCCGCTCCTGACTCAGGGATGGTGAAGGCCTGCTCAGTGTCTCAGTAAATGTGCAGCAAAGTGCACTTTGATTTTAAACTGGAGAAAAAAGGGCTTGAATGGATGCCTGGAAGGCTGACGTCTGCTGCGGATGTGTTCATTATTTCCTCTTTTTTAAAAATCTATCTTTGGCATTGGACTGAAAGGGGTGGGTGTGTATGAGTAAGTGCAAGGTCGAGTTTTTTTTTTAAACATTTGGAGCAGACATATATTCAGTGGGGGCTGGGGGACCCCATCCAGGAGATTTTTAGCGTTTAGCACTTTATTTCCTGCTTTCTGGTGAATTCTTATGTGTCAAATTGTGCCTTTTTAATTTATGGCCTATGATTTGTAAAATAATATTGCAATATTTTTAGGTTATATTGTGCTACATGATTTATATCTTGATATTTTGACATCTTCTCAAAAGCACTTCATAAATATATTGCAACAATATTGGTACTTTCACAAAATATACTGCTCAAAAAAGTTCAGACACTTCGATCACACGTCCGATCTTGATGAACAGATTATTCAAGTTGAAAACCCTTGATCTCTGATGTCATTTGTTGTGAACAAAATGACATAACAAAACAACGGTCAGTGGAAACCAAAATCATCAACCCATTGAGGGCTGGATTCAAAATCACAACGAAAATCAAAGTAAAAAAATGAAATCACAGGCTGATCCATCTGAATTTTATCAAGGCAACTTATAATGTGACTCAGTAGTGTGAATGGCCCGTGACTGTATGCACTCCCGACAACGTCTGGGCATGCTCCTCATGAGTCGACAGATGGTGTCCTGGGGGATCTCCTCCCAGACCTGGATCAGGGCATCAGTGAGCTCCTGGACAGCCTGCACCAATACATAACGTAGGTGCTCAATTGGATTTAGGTCAGGGGAAGGAGAGGGCCAGTCAATGGCATCAATGCCTACATCATCCAGGAAACGCCTACACACTCTGGCCACATGAGGTTGGGCATTGTCCTGCACCAGGAGGAACCCAGGGCCCAGTGCAGCAGCGTAAGGTCTGACAATCGCTCTGAGGATTTAATCCCGGTACCTAACAGCAGTCAGGGTACCGTTGGCTATAACATGGAGGTCTGTGCGACCCTTCAAGGATATGCCTCCCCAGACCATCACTGACCCACCGCCAAACTGGTTATGCTAGATTATGTACAGGCAGGACAATGTCCACCACGGCGTCTCCAGACTCTTTCACGCCTGTCACATGTGCTCAGTGTGAACCTGCTCGCATCTGTGAAGAGAACGGGGTGCCAATGGCAAACCTGCCAATTCTGGTGTTGTCTCGCCAATCGAGCCGCATGGTGCTGGGCTGTGAGCACAGGTCCAACTAGAGGACATTAGGCTCTCATGCCACCCTCATGGAGTCTGTTTCTGACAGTTTGGTCAGAATCATGCACACCAGTAGCCTGCTGGAGGTCATTTTGTAGGGTTCTGGCAGTGCTCCTCCTGTTCCTCCTTGCACAAAGGAGCAGATACCAGTCCTGGGTCCTATCCAGCTCTTGTCATGTAACGCCCGGTCTCCTGGTATCTCCTCCATGCTCTTGAGACTGTGCTGGGAGACGCAGCAAACCTTCTTGCGATCGCACATCACCCTGGGGGAGCTGGACTACCTGTGCAACCTAATTGGGCTGCAGGTACCGCCTCATGCTACCAGTAGTGACAAGGACACTAGCAGAACACAAAACTGGAGAAGAATCAGTCAGGATGGTTAAGCAGAGAGCAATTGTCTGTGGCCACCACATGCAAAACCATTCCCTTTTAGGGGTTATCTTGCTTTTGCCTCTCCATTGCACCTGTTGTCACATTCATTTGCACCAAAGCAGGTAAAATTGATTCACACTGGCGTTATAATGTGACGATCGATTGTTCCCTAAATTTGTTTTAACAGTCTATTAACACAATGACATTTTTGATCAATTACGTGGGTTAAGGCAAGTATTAGAACAAGAAGAACAGTCTGGTAAGTTCAGAAAATGAGAAGACATCGTACCTAAACAACTGAAAAGGTTGATTGTCAGTGTCACCCAAAACAACATATATCACCATGTTCGTCATACAGTTGCAGTTTGGTTAGGTTTGGGGAAACCTTGTCATTTGGGTTAAAGTCACAACGTTGGGGGCGCCCATTAGCTCAGTTGGTAGAGCGGGTGTCCCATGTGCAGAGGCTCTCCCCCCTCTCTCTCAGTCTGTTTTCTGTCATCTCTCTGGAGCTGTCCCTTTCAATAAAGCCATACAAAGGCCAAAAGAAAAATCATGACTTTGCTTCGGTAAATTCCATTACAAATGTATCTACATTACCTAATTAGCTTACGTCACGTTATGGATGTGACTTAACTTTCACCCCTTTCACATATGAACTCCGGACAATATCCAGAGAATTAGATCAGGATATCGTCCACATTTGCTTTGATTCACTAGGACAAGTGTCTGCTTTATTCCCACATGTTGCTCACCCGGACTTAGGACTAGGGAGCTGGCAGGGTAAAGTCTGGGGCAGATAATGCAGACATTTGTGTTCACACATACATCTCCTATGGCTAAACTCTGGATAGATCCAGAGTTACAGTGCATATGTGAAAGGGGCTTTGGGTCTCCTGACCGTCCATCCCCGACCTCTTCCCTTTACGGACTTGTCATTCTTTATACTACTTGTAATTACCACAGCTGCTCAAGGTCGTTGCCTAACAACAAAGGTCAAGGTGGGTCGTAATATGCTGCTTTCAATTTCAACCCACATGGTTGTTTTTCTGATGAGGACAGGCTCTGCCACAAACTACAAAACAATAAAAAACCACAAAGACAACACAAAATATAATGGAAAATAATCACAAAAACAAATGCCTTCTGTTACGTTCATGTTGTTTTTGGGAGGGACAACTGCATGTGCTCTAATTATTGAGGGGGATGTGTCTCCTGCATCCCCCATGAAGTCTTATTTTTTCTCAGCTATCTTTTTCCACATCTTACCTTGTTAAAGTAACATTTGTGCGTTTAGTGCATTAATTGAAGCATTTATTTTGAATAACTGGACTTTTCACCTTTGACGCTGCAGTACTTTCTTGTTCTTGTGCTGCAATTTGTTCAGTACACTGAATAACTGTCTGCCTCAATTATGCTAAGTGGCCTTCTTTGCCAGTTCTTGATTTAGTTTTCTATTATAGAGCAGTTTTCTGATGTCAAAGCCGACATCAGTCCAGATCTGTCAAGTTGCTGCTGCTATTTTTTTTCAATGTCCACTTCACTTCATCAGGTGATACTTGTGATTGAGCGTGAGTGGGATTGACTTTTCTTTGAGAAAAAGATTTCGGGGTGGATTTGGTTCCCTGCACCTCAAAAGAGACAAAGCAAATGATGTGTGCGGTGCCTTCGATTCATTCCTTCCAGGATCCACTTCACACCTACATCCTGTGACACTGCATTACCAGAGGGTAACCCCGAAATGTGGTGCCTCAAATGTGAACTAAATATGAATCACCATTCCTTTGCACCTCTTTGTTCCCTCCTCTAGCTGGAGGAGACAAACAGCACTGAGGCATTGGCCGTGAACTTGGATCCCCCTCCCCCCATAAAAGCACACACGCACTCTCTCTGTCTCCGCATCGCTCCCTCTCTTTTTGCACCCCATCCTTTACCCCCACCCTGCCCAACGTTTTTTCCCCCTTCCAGCTATGTCTGCAAGCGTTCCCATGGCAACTGTCGCACTGCCTGCCTAGCAACAGGCTTTATCCTTTCACTGGAGGAAAAAAAAAAATAAGGGGGGAACAGAACATGGGGGGATGAGGGGGTTGTGGGGGTTTTTTATGGATGCATGGATGTGAGTGAGGACGGTAGCGTAACAGCAGCATGTTGCAGTAGATTCATTAAATCAGACTCTCTTCTTCCCTCCGCTCCACACCTGCAGCGTGTGCCTCGCCTCTACCTTGTTACCACTCCATTTCACCACAGGCTTGTCCAATTTACTCGCAGCCTGTTTATACTTGCAAAATGTTGCTTTTATAATCAATATTTTGGAAAGAACTGCAGCCAGAATGAATGTTTGTGTTTCTAAATTCTTGGGGAGTTGCAAACAGGTCATCTAATTACAGTCTAAATCAGTTTTTTCCCCTACAAAAGGCATTAAAAGATCAAATTTAAACCTTTTTTAAGCATAAGCGGTTGAAAAAAATCTTTCTAGTAACAACATGATGATTAAACATACCAAGCTGAATACATTATTAGAAGATTTCTCATAACAAAATGGCAATGACCTGAATTAGTGACATGCATATTGCATCAAACATTTTTTTCTCCTCTTAATTCAGTTGACCTTTTCAGGCTTGAGCCTCTGCTTCCTCACGCCTCTGCCTGCATACGCACACAGAAGAAATTCACGTGTACAGTTGCTTAATTTAACTATTACTCATCTCCATGCCCATTTACTTGCTAACCTGCAGGAACAATACAAATAGCAGTGATCCATGGCATGATTCATATCTTGTGGTTGATGTTTAAACACAGACTCCTGGGCTCCATGGTGACGCTGAAGATGTTGTCTTTGCTGCCCCCTGCTGACTCTGAAGCATCATGATTTTTACACATTCCCAACTCGGGGAAGGTGAATGAACGCTAACTGGTTTTGAGCTGACCTAAAACTGTATAGAAATCTGATGACAATAGATATGTTGCAAAGAGAACAACAAGAATCTGAATGTCGCCTCATCAAGTTCATACCATCCATTCTTCAATTTACAAGAATTCCCCTCCAGCTGTTATAATTAAGGCTCTGGTGTGTTGAAGGTTTCTAATAGAACTGTTGAGTAATAGCAGACACACCCACCGTCTCTGTCTCTGTCTGTCAGACTGTCTTGACGCCTGCAGGGACTGTGGGAGACAACCCTGCCAAGTGCTCATCTCCTCTGCTCAACGCCTGCATTTGTCAGCACTTGTCAGCCAGGCCTTACCCATCTCTTGTACTCTTTCACTTATTCTCTCACTATCTGTGAAAAGATATCCGGACTCCAGGCTCTATTTATGTTTGGCTTTTTTGCTGTATGCTACTTAAGAGATAGCAGTTTGGCATTGTTCCGTTAGGGTTTACAGTTGTGCTCCAGTGGTTCAGTATTTTACCTCTGAAAAGTTTTAATGACTCACAAGAGAAGTATTTTTTAAAAAAAAGAGTAGCCAAAATCAAAGCGACTTTTATTCTCTTGTATGGATCGAGCTCAAAAGAACTACACTTCCCATAATGCAACTCAGTAGCACCTTTGATTAGACCTCCATTGCCTCCTAAATGCCCATTACTTTCAACCAGCAACTCAGGTTTGTAACAGAGGCTTTCTGTTACTCCTAAAAACTTTGTTTCCTCGAGTAATGATCGACTCACCAGCATGATGTTGAATCTTTCACGTCTTTATTTTTAATATGAAAAATGTACAGAAAGACAGCAGACATTAAATGTGTCATCACCTCAGTACAGATAACATGACAGTAATAAAATGTGTTCAAACTGGGCGTGAACAGGGACTAGAGTGAGTTGTTGAACACCGAAACAGTACATTACAGTACGTCTAAAAGGAGCTTCTTAACCGTGTGAGCCATTACAATGATAAACAAGCCTAACGTGTGTTTTGGGTGCGATGCAGAACAGACCTTTCTTTAAGCCTTCAGACCACGAGAGGGTTTTGGACGGCTAATAGTTTTACTTCTGTGTGTATTTACTGTCTGTCTCTGCTTGTGTTGACAGACCGGTCTCAGCGGTGGGAAACTTGCAGTAAGTCATACCACTCTTAGCTATAATACTGCAAACACTTCCTCCTTCTCGCTGTGTTAACAAACTGCTGGCTCACTCCCAATTGAATTGAATGTGGCTTCAGAACCACAGAAACTTGTCGTCTGAGGCGGTAAATCCAAGCTTGCATTGTAATGAGTGATGTAAACAGTGTTAGGTTGTGTGTAGTTGTCACAGTGTATGGAGTTGAGAAACTAGTACACAGTCAACAGTAGTACAGATTGTTGTTTTGAAACAGAAGGTTATGAGATGAATGTTTATAGACATTTATTACAGTATAATACAGTCTTTAAAATGAAAACAAAACATTGTTAAACGTTTGTTAGACTTGAAGGTTGAGTTTTAAAAGTCCTGCATGAACTCCTGTGTTTGAACTTCGAGGCTCACTTACAGCAACTCTTTGTCCATAAAAGTCCAGACGTTGGCAAACTGCTCCTCAGTTGACTTTGGCCAGGAGCTGCTCTGTGAAAAGCTTCTTCAGCTGAGCCACCTCCTCGCTCAGAGAGTTGAGCTGCGACTTCAGGTGAATGTTCTCACCCTGGACCTCAGTTTGTCCTTGCGTCAGAGGAGGCTGGAGGCTGCAGGCGCCAGCTGAGGCGTTGTACTGAGGGGACTGTCTCCCCCTCCTGCCTTCCTCCCCCTCCAGCTGCTGGAGCCAGGAGCCGGTGCAGTGCCCTGCTCCAGTTTCACCTCCGCTCAGTCCTTTAGGGGCCTCTCTGGGACCTTCCCGCCCTGCCGTCGACAGCGCGGGGCTGCGTCTGTCCCCTGCGGCGTCACCCGTGTCCCCGTTGCATGGCGTCTTGAAACGTAGCTTGTGTGGCAGATTTTTCATCATCTCAGCTTGGTCCAACCTCCCTGTAGTGTGGTGGACATCAGCAGGGGAGTGGTGGAGGTCGTAGCTCAGCTCCTCCGCCCTGTGTGGTGATAGTTTCCCATGGTCGCTCAGCCGGTCTTCAAAGAAGATCGGACTGCCCACGCTGGAGCCACCTGGCGTAGAGAACCCTGAGTCCTCCGACATGTTGCCACCGTCCCTGGAGCCCCTGGTGCTCAGCTGGCCTGTTTGGTTGCTGGTGTGTGAGGCTGAGGAACTGGGGAGGCCTGCGTCCCCTCTGTGGAGATAATAGTGAGGAGTCATGGTCTGAGAGGTGTGGTGAGGAGCTGTAGTGAGGGGCAGAATGGGGGCGTTGGAGGGGTCTTTGACCAGGCCAAAGCGGAACTTGAGAGCCAACAGCTCGGCCCTGAGACGAGCGTTTTCCTCCAGCAGGGCCAGAACACGGCTCTCCAGGACCATGTCGTTCACACGGCGCTTCTCGCGCGAGCGCTTAGCTGCCTCGTTGTTCTTCTTCCTCTTGTCCCAGTAGCCCTCGTCCTTCTTGTCAACGGGGATGAACTCACGCTTGCGTCGGATGCTGGAGGAAGGGCTCTCTTTGCGTTTGACGGCAGAGGTGCGGCCGAGGAGGGAGCGCGCCAGCATGCTGCTGGAGGTCAGGATGGAGACAGCTTCATCTGTGAAGGACATCGGCCCTCCTCCTCCTCCTCCTCCACCTGGACTGACTGCTGCAGGTGAGTCCAGAGACTGGAGCACTGACACTTCCTGCTGCCCCCTCATTGGCTGGACCTCCTCCTCATACATCACGCCTGTCAGAGGTTAAGTGAGTCTTTCCTTGTTTTCAGGAGTGGAGAGCTGTGTGGTGCCGGGTACTCGCTGGACTCTCAGGATGCAGCAACAGTGCCACCTAGTGATCACAGTGATGGAAGAAGAAGAGGGATTTAGCGGTTATGCAAGAGCCATTACAACACAATATTATGTAACCCCATTACATCTCTCCAATAAAACGGGAGCGACTTGTACCATAACCCTGCCAGCCTCATTGTACATTCAATATGGGCCAATAGGTGTAGTAAAAACAAAACTTATCAGCCATGCCAGACTTTAGGCATCAGTATGATCCCACAGCAGCCGTTTTAAATACAAGATGTAGTAATCCAGATTACTGTGCGACATTAACCTGCTTAGACCATAACCTACATTTGTGGACCTACTTATGGGTTCATCTCTGGGGCGTTTCTTGTCCTTCATTATAATCTACCTGTGTCTTTATTTAGGCCAATTCAAGTCATTCATGATCGGTTTCCGGTCTGCATGTTTTACGTGCTCCATCAGCACTGACCCACATGTTTGACAGGAACAGGCTGATCTCCTGTTGGCTGCTTTTAAATGTGTGAGCTGACCCGACTGTTCTTTAACTCTCAGCAGCATCACTGCCATCTGACAAGTGAAACATTGTTCCTAACAAGTTGCAACTTACGTCTTAGATGCTTTATTTATTAAAAAAAATAATAAAATAAAATAAATAGATAATAAAATAAAAACTTAGACCGGAACTTTTTTCTACAGGTCCAGAGTAAAACACGGTATAAAGAATAGCATGAGCGAAAACACACAACATGATGCAAAATAACTTATCCAACATCAGCTTTAAATTACAACTGAACACAGGAGTAAAACACTATTAAGAACCGCAGTTGTATTTAATATTCATGCCATTATAAGTGAGTTATAAAGGCTATTTGTGATATAAAGTGCTCAGAGAGGTGCGCTTCTTCTCATGCACCATCTCTCATATTGTTGTTTTATTTAGCGAAATGATATTCAAGCAAAAGAAATACAAAAGAAACTTTTGAAAGACATCAAAATATTGAAAAGTCTATTTTTTAGAAAGCTCGTTTTTTTTTACCTGTGAAGAAATGATCAGTTCACTCCACGCGTCTCTGTCCGCTTCAGGAAGAGGCTGTGCTCCGTGTCTCTCTGCGCTGTAACACTGCGGCTCCACTCGGCGCTGTTACTTAATATTATCATCGGTGTGGCGCACCTCCACTCTGCTCCACTTGGAATACCGCAGCTCCTATTTGTAACGTTGAGTTCAGCTCAGGACGGTCCCTATCCTCACTTGAACCAGCGGGGCCCTTTTTGTGTGTGTGTGTTCCTGGGACCGCCTCCCTCTGTGACACCCCTCCCCTCCCCCTCTGCCATCCAAAGGAGAGCTCCTATCGGCTGCCTCATAACATAGCAGTTCAGGCATCATCATCATCATCACCACCACCATCGTCATCATCTGACCTCCGTCGCCCCGCCCCCCTCTGACAGGATAACAATTAGGTAATGTTGCGCCTCTCCGTCTCTTCCATGAGGAGCCAGTTACTGTGAGTCAGTGCTGCGAGATAAGTTCATAACTCATATGTAAATCACATTATGTGCCATGAACTCAGTAACAGCTCTAATAACACACCTCCCAGATCATTCTTCCATCCTCCCATCAGCTTCATGCTGGAGGAGGTCTGTGCTTTATAAATCTGATGTTCATCACATCCATTACTTTTGTTGCTCCTGTTCGGGCTCTCAGAAAACATGATGATGACTACAGTGCATCTTCTTACGCTCTTAATCTGTGATTTGTGGGGACAGTACTTTTCAGGATACTTTGTCTGTGAATGACTTTATGGCAAACATAATTAATGTATATTTTTGTTCACGCCTAACAATTACAACATATAACACATAACATGTTTCTTTGTTTGGTGTGATAACAGTACAATATGCTGATTTTCATATTTTGCATGCCCAGTTTGTGGGAAAGGAACGACTTCCCTTTTCAATACCTTTCCACATACTGGATTGTAATCAGGTTTAAAGGGGCACCATGTAGTTTTGGAGAGGAAATGTAATATTTACAATATTAATAAGGTACTAAAACAAACTCAGAAATAATAATTTGTGCCATAAGTGAATAAACAAGCTGTTCTCAGTGGGAAATAAGCTCCAAAGAAAACTGTAAAACAGTATGAAATTGTCTTGTCAGTTTGTTTATTTTAGGCTTTAAAAAAAAAAGCAGTCAATGAAGATCTTTATTTTCTGATAAAAATGTCTGCTGCAGTTTGGTCTGTGGGACTGCAAACAATCAGGAAGGGGAACCAATTTCAACAAAACACAAGGGTTAATATCCATAACTGCCCAGCTGGAGTGAGTCCTGCACACATCAGGACTGCATGCTTATTATTTTAAGCAACTTTACAAAACAAATATGTTGAGGTATTTGAACCACTAAAGTACAACGTCATCTAAACCAAGTCCCTAAGTTAAAAAAGGAATTACAGTGCAAGCAGGGCAGCATAATTAACCAAAATATTACTGAAATCACAGTATGGCCTGATGCAGTATCCAAACTGCAGAAGCTGCAATTTTTTGCTAAAGGTCAAATGTGTGACAGAACAGCATAATGCAGTACTGTGGTACTGTAGAAAAGATCTGACCTACAAATCTTGTTATCCACATGTAACACAATATGTTTGTTTGCTACAGACTCCAACAAGTGTCACAACATCAGGATCTTCATAGTTTTTTAAATAAAAATTGTGATGCCAAAATGATCATTCCCACTAATCGTGCATCAAATCGTAATTTCTGTGTAAAATAATCACAATTACCAGAAGCTAACAGAAGGTATTCCAGCGTAGGATTACTTGTTGCACAAGCTTTAATGGTGGAGGTGACAGGGTGCATACACATTGCTCAAAGGGAAGACAGGAGGGGGCGAACATTTTTGCCCCGGGGCCTCCTAACTAGGTCAGTCTGGTCATGTGTGTCATAAGCAGGTTGTAAGGATTTTTGAGGATAAGAAAGTATGTCTCATTTCAACACCGTCTCATTTTCTCTACAGTTTGCGCCACATTATGCAGTCTTATCCAGGAACCCTCATAACAGTTTACAGTGATACCAGGGCTTTTCTAGGAAATTACAAGGAAACTACAGGACTCAGAAGTGTAAATACTATAAATAGTGCGTCAAAGGTATCATTAAGATTCAGTGAGGACGGATATTCTCTGCAGGTGCTTCAGTCTCACACCTTACAGAATTATAGATGTAACATACTTAGAATCTTACATATATAGTTGAAGTTGCATAATAGGCTAATGCATAATGAGTAATAATTTGCAACAAATTGAATAACAATTGAAATTTTGTCAGTTGGTTTTGAAGGCACTTCCATGGTTACTGATGTCAAGAGTTCAACTCTTTATCTGAGTTGTATCCTGTGCATTACACAACATCTGACTCATTGCTACTCCAATGTGTGATTGGTCTTCCGTACTCCTAGAGTCCTACAGTTAAGAAGATAACACCATGTCTTACCATACCTGTGTGTGTGTGTGTGTGTGTGTGTGTGTGTGTGTGTGTGTGTGTGTGGCGATGGCCTGCACCACCTACACCTGCATGTCGGGCAGCGTGCAACACGTGGCTTGGTGTGGCGAGTGTGAAAGCAGCACGAGGGCTTCAGCCATAAAACCTTAAGCGACCTCTGTTTTTACAGTGAGTACTTGTGCTTCTGTGTGCTCACAGGAGACAATGACCTGCATGTACTGTATCATATCATATATGTAAACCCTCTGAGCAAACATGCTCAAGCTGACAGAGATACACTCTGAGCCCCTGGCCCCTTACTGTTTGATCACCCTTGGTTTGTGATAGAGACACAGGAGCTAGTGCCTGTGCAGTCACAGTACAATAGCTGCTCCGAACAAGACTGTAACTGTGGAATTTTCCACATGAATGTTGCATCATAGAAAACAAGCCTCCTAGGTTTGGTTAAATGATATGACTTCTAATGGGTTGTTGTCAGTAATGACAGCAATACGTTAAATAGCGTTAAAGAGAATGAAAGGCATGGTCTGGATTTCTTGGAAATATTCCTAATTCTTCTTCTTCTTCTTCTTCTTCTTCTTCTTTCCTTATAATATTTATAATATGTTTTGCAAAAAGTTAGATGAGATGATCAATTCTCAGCTTTGTAGGTTAAATATGAAGTTATCGCTTGAAGCAAAACTTAGCAAAGACTGGAAACAGAGTTAAACAGTAAGTAAGTAACAAAATCCAACTAACAGCTCCACTTAAGCTCACTAATTCAGACATTTGATCTAATTTGTTAAATCCTAACAAAAAGCAGGGTGGATTTAGTTACCCCTGGATAGAACCAGGCTAGCTCTATCCCAATTTCAATTTACATGCTAAGCTAAACTAAATGGTTGTTGGCAGTGGATTCATATTTAGCTTATGGACATAGAATTCCATTTATTTCATAATTAAAATGCAGGTAAACCCACTAAAATTGGTATTTTTTTTAATGCCTCTAACTTCAGTTTCTCTCTCACACTGAACAGTGTTCGAGCACTGCTTGAATAGAGATGGATGGAAAAGTATTCACAAGCTTGTGTTCTTAACTTCAACTCACGTCATTACATCGTTACATTATTTAAAGTCTCTACATTAATGAATCAGAAAGCATTATGTGCTTATAAGTGCAGTGATAAAGCATTATGAATACATTAGAATTCATAATGAGCTATAGATGTGTTCCTTCTGTTACAAATATTACCCAATCATGAGTTGAATAGTGTGTTTAAAAACATTCCATTCATTTCAGTCACTGCAACCACAGCTAATAATTTTGCAATATTTCTATATTTCCTTCTTTTTGCACAAAAGATGATAATTAACCAGTGCTGTGCACAACAGATTGATATTATCTGGTCCTCAAAGGCCTCCTGGTTGGAGGAAAACATCAGAGTGCATAGCAGCTTAGCAACGTCACTGAGTGCAGAGGAGGACAGAGATTAATACTGGACTGCACCAGATTCTCCAATAACTGTATGTACTGTACTGTACATCCTCAGCACCAATAACACATGAAAGCTGCTTAAACTATACATAGTCAATCATTTGTCACTCAGGATTTATGAACTTCCTCCCTCAAAAAAATAGATCGCTGGCACAAACAGCAAACAAATCGTGTGCTGATGGTTGTATTTAATGGAGTGGGCCAATCTGCCAGCCAGGCTACTGCCTTCAGGAACGCTCATAAAGTGATAGATTGGGAGATTACATTAGTAGAGCGTTGGCCTTGTAAGCCACTGGCACCTTTGGGTCTTGTAATCCAAATAGGCAGGAGGTTCCTTTGTACTCAAAAGACAATCGTGGAAGCAGAGAGAGGCAAAACCTGGATATTATAAAACTGAAACTGAGGATTGTATTCACTTAAGAAGAGACTGGTTCTGCCTGTTAAATATTTTATATAACTAAAATTACACTCCACCTACAATAGGAACATAAATCAGTGTTTTATTATCGAGAATTTTATCATTCATCTTCAATGAGAAGGTGGAAGAAATTTTTTTTTACTACTGACTCTGGCAGCCATTTTTCATCTCAAATGATCAATTACCTCTAAACTACAGCTGCTACTGAGTCTTGGGAGGCAAAAGGGAGAACAGCATTCTAAATGAGGAAAATTAAAGAAGAGGCGGTTTAATGCAAGAGGAAGTGAGTTACACCATGCATCAGCCCAGCTTTTGAAATGTGTGTATGTCACACATCTACTTGAGAAAGTGGTGTTCTCCTGGCCTTCTTTGGAAATGAAAAAGAGAGGCTGTTAAAGAGGATCTTAGGACAACACGCATCACAAATTCACTTCTAAGTCTGATGATTTGTTTGATAGGAGGTTCACAAAAGATAAAATAAACAAAGATAAAGTAGATTGTGCAGTTACTGTGTTCTTTTATCTGTAAAGTGACTGTAAACTAACATCTATTGTTTTTCATACATTTCCTGTGCATTGCCTAATACAAGTATGAGCAAAGTCTCTTTTGCAGTCACCTGACTTTGTAGGAAAACACCATCGAGTGAGGAGGTACCGCATGAGTTCACCAAGTTCAAGCTGAATTCTCGACATTCTAGCAGACCCTGTTATGGAACGGCTCACCTTGTAGCTTTGACCTGCAGGGAAAAGAGGACACACAGCCTTGTAAACAGAGTATGTTGTCTCAACTTACAAAACAACATCTCATGTCTCAGGGGAGCTGGGACTTTATTTTCACCGTGACTGCATGCAACTTCAAAACCAGTATGCACAACACAAAGGACGGCACTTGTATACAGCAAAAGAGTTCAAACGTAATGATGTGAAATGACATAAAAAGAGTCACGAGTCACAAAGAAGCTTAAGGTTTGTTTTGCTAGCTTTGTCTTAATCCCAGAAATGTCCAGAAGAAGAGTGAACTGAGTAAGGGTTGAACCTTGCCGGACTTGAATGGACCAGTTTTCATGCCCTTTTCATTTAAACACTTTCTGAATCCATAAAATAAGCAAAGCTTGAGATTAAACATCTCTCTGTTACCTGAAATAGTATTTGCCAAACACATTGACTTGTCGTCAAGCTTAAAGCCTTTTCTCTTTAACTGAATCACACGGTTTGGAAATACTAACTACTATGGAGGCTAATTGGCCAAAAAAAGCTTGTTAGAAAAAGTAAAGCTGGTTGATCTTATTAGTTACCACTATCATAGCTGTAATACCAGACAAATTACTGTTGTGGTATTTCCATGGGAGCCCCAGGAAGAGCACCAGTCTTTGAAGCCAGTTGTCTTAGTGGCCAAACCATGTATTACATCTCATTTCATCATTTGATACATTGGGGCCTCAAAAAGACTTTAAAAAAAAAGCATCTATAAAACAGTAGATACATCTTTTTGACCATCATAAGCCCCTTGAAAATGACTCATTTGACTATCATGATTTGATCCATTCGGTCCAATACAATAAGGAAAGTCTAGAAGAGCCACAAGATTAAATAATTTTATACTCAGCAAAGTATATCTATAGTACTATAGAAGATTTGGGTAATTTTCATAACTGGGAAGTTGATGCTTCATGCACTACTGAGCAGCTTTCATAGACATGGACAGGGCTTTATCCAGGTTTCTTTATACGTCCATGTTTCCGTGTCTTTTACATGAATCATCACTATGTGAGGATGACTTTTCTTGGGACATAAGGCTTTAGCCTCAATCTTTTAGCGTGATATCATGTCATATCATATCATTTAAAACCAGCTTTGTGGTCGAAAATTTGTCTTCTGGGGACATTAAAAACGTGAGATAGAGACAACAATTTCTACCAAAATCATGAAGCTGACATATGTTTGATTAACTAGCTAGAAGCTGGGAAGAAATTAAGAACTCGTTTGATAAATTACAAAGGATTTTAAACGGTAGGCTCAAGCTCCCACAGTCATTAGCTAGCTACATGTATGTGTGCCATGTGAGAACATTTCCAACTCAAACCGTGACAAAAATTTAGTTAACAGTAGGCCTATGCTAGGGTAACCCAGCGATTCTTTCAGTCAGTGCACCACAGTTGAGCTGAACATGGACGCACGTCAAAATTCCTGCCTGTTCTTCAGAGAAACAACCAGTTTCAGTGGGGAAGAAGGAAGAAAGAAGGAAGTGAGGAGAAGTAGCATGATGAGTGAAAAAATCTGCTTAGCAAGGAGATATGGGATAGACGTTCGCCTAAGCAAACTCAAGACTTTGACCCTGCAGAGCGCTGTCTGTGTCCCACGTGAAACCAACAGTCAACGGTGAGTTATTTTATTTGACTGATGTTGTAAAGTAACGTCACGTACATAATATACGTGAAGTTACGCACATAAGGTTGGTACATTCTGAATCAAAGTTATATAAGTAAAGTAGTTATATAAACCCAGACCACAATGTTTTCCTGAACCTAACCAAGTAGTTCTCTTGCCTAAATGGCGAAAGTCCGGTTCCCCTCCTCCTGGTTAGCAGCAACTGCCATGATGATGACAGGCAAGAGTACGATTCAACAAGTATGTAAGCCAATTAAGCTGCTGTAGCCTATGATTATAGAGTTAGTAAACTGATTGAATTGAACTGATTTGTATTTGACAGAAAATTAAATGCTTTCCCTTTATTTATTTATTTATTTATTTATTTATTTATTTTTTGGGTTATATTGACGGAAGGGTTAATCGATTAATGAATAAAATAATCAAAAGTTAAAAAATAATGAGTCATAGCCCTTTTCTAGTCATTCCATTCAAGATTTATTCAGTTCTTTCAAGGCTGAACTGCTTATCACAACAACTAAACAACACAACTCAATTACACAACAAACTCAACTTGAATAACATTCTCTGACAGTACTTTCCCCATAATTAGTACCAAATCATGTAGCTCTTTTCCGGAAAACTTAATTATTAGGAAATTACATCAACTGTCGGCCTACATTGCCCCAGCATTACACAATATAGTTCTCTGCTTTGGATTATTTGTGGTAGTAGCAGTGCTGTAAATGTGTTTTAATAGTGCTTGTTAAACAGTGCTAGAAGTTTCCCCTGAGGAGAGCTCTGCCAGCTGCTTATAACTTGAACGTTTATGAAATACTTTCAGAATGATATTACAGAGCCTCAGACAGTATCGCTTCTGCTTCCTGGCTCTCTTCATTATTCATCTGCTCTGGGCTGGATTCTGTCTGCGGCGGTGGTGGGCAGCGGGGTGGATATAAATATCTGTGCCCTGTTCTTGCCAAGTGGGTGGCACAGACAAGACTCACAGCAAGACTGTTTACATCAGCTGACCGGCTTTAGAAAAACAGCCACTGGGAGTCAGACAGATGAGCTGGGAGGTGTTAGTCAAAGTTGACGGGCAAAGGCATGTTACGTAA
Source organism: Pagrus pagrus (assembly GCF_965226575.1). Classification (NCBI taxonomy): domain Eukaryota; kingdom Metazoa; phylum Chordata; class Actinopteri; order Spariformes; family Sparidae; genus Pagrus; species Pagrus pagrus. Next base: position 10,521,025 of record NC_140197.1, read on the forward strand.
AAGTGCCCCGCAGGAGGTGGAGGGGGACAGGCTTAAAATACACTCTGAAGCAGACCACAAGGGAAGTCCGGAGACGAGGACAGGGAAGGGAGGAGGCTCTGCTGACACAGTTTGCTGTCGCAGGAAGAAGGACACATATATAAACACCTTCAGCTGAGTGACACCTGTCAACTCAACACTTTCTCTGATCCTTTCCACACATATTTTTTTGATTTCTGTCTGCTTTTCTCATGCTCTCCGTGCTCCCTTCGCCGTGTCCTCACAACCCTCCTGCCTCCGAGCTTTAATTGCAGTCTGATGTTGTTGAAGAAAATCCTTTGTTCATGTCTCCTTTATTTTGGCTCAGGGAGAAAATCCCTCTGCAGTGACACAGTGTGCTGCGGAAGTGTGCTGCACCAACACAGCATCATCAAAGTACATGCCAGCTTGACCTCGTTTCACCTGCTGTATACAGCGTTATGTAATGTGATGACACTGAGTGCGATCAACCGGCATTATACAAGATAAGAGAGGCTGTCGTTTAGTTTGTTCATGTCAGATATTAACAAATACAAATAGGGTCTTTTAATAAACACAACTCTCTCCTGACCCCCGCACATGTTTATCACATTAAATCATATTAGCTGTTTACCCTGCCTCTTGGTTCTGCTCCATCCCTTCTACGATTACACAAACACATTGCGTTATATACACACTGTTCTTGTGGCTTATGTTGTGTCACTTTTTAACTTGACTAAAAGGGAGGCTGTGTTTAAAACAAACATGGAATAAAATGTTAAAGGTACCGCACAGTGTTTTTAATTGGTTATGAAAACGTCTCAATGTAATATTGATGCCTCTATATGACCTACATATGCAAGAGACCATCAGTGAGAAGATTGGCTCTTTCTTATGGTTTTTATAGTTATTCTCAAGGCCTGTCTCTAAGTCAGATTACAACTTCTGGGTTGGATAAGTCATTAAATTAAAAAATAATAATAATTTGTCGGAGTGCTAAAGATAAATTTAAGGGACTCTGTAGTCTGGTGGTACGGCACTACAACAAAGTTTACTTTGTTTCACCATCGTCATATTACAATAATTAATCTTACATGTTAAGAAATATATACATTAACTTAACGCTATGCATCCAGCAAACAGCTGTGTTTAGAAAAGAAAAATAGTGTTAAAAATGTGTTTCGACTTTAATTCATTCACTTACAAAATAGACGCACTTGCTTGCCGTATCAAGATCTTTACCTCAGAGGCAGTGCTGCTCATACCGCGTTTGTCCACAGGGGCCGCCAGAATCAAAAAAGAAACAAGAGCTCTTTGTAGATGCTTTAATCGGTGAGCCCTATAGGTGCCTATAGGCAGATATTATTACTTTCAGACAAGGCTAGGCTAGCTCTTTCCCTCTATTTCCAGTCTTGTTTAGCTAAGCTAAGCTAAGCTAAGCGACTGCTCGCTATCACTTTATGTTCATCTTGCATCTATGAGAGTGTTAGCATATTTCCGAAATTAAATGTAAAGTCGGCACTTTTCTCCCACAAAAATCTGCACCTTACTTCCAAATCTATATCTGGGAACATTCGTAAAAGCAGTCCACATTTAGCTGTCTTAATAATTATTTTTCTTGGCCGGCGACTAAGAAAATTGCAGTTTAAAAAGAGAGCCCTGCTCGTGTTATGAATCACTGCTCCCCTGAGACATGTATGCGGAAACGCATTTATGTAACAGCTTGTCTATACCACAGACACACAGCCGAGCCTCTATCCAAGGCTCATGCACATGAGGGATGTATTGCGGTAGCTATAAATAGACTATGACTCAGATTGTTTGACTTGGGGGGCTGTTTCATAACAAGCAGAGCGTGTGCGTGTGTCTCTGCGCATGCGGGTATATGTTTATTGATAGCATGTTGTCACTACGGTCATTTATATATGGTCCCTCTATATGTTTCAGTCATTCTAAGCTTACTGCATCAGTCATGATCCCCAGTGTGCTCCAAACACCACCAGCGAGGTGATGTTCCCTTTATCTTGGAAACCACAAGCAGGTAACCTCTCCCACAGTTACGACACACACCCTGCTGTCTGCTCTGTAATCACACAAAAATTTCAGCATCGTTTGAGCATTAGCCCCTGACACACATTAGAGGAAAACATTTGGAAAGGCACTCAGACCAATTGTGAGGCAGAAGCCAAGAGCCTCAGACCCGCTTTCCTCTTCATGTTTCTATTCTCGGGCTCTGAAATACGTCACGCTGTTTCCAAAGCAACCACTTTTGATCATTTGGGGAGGGGGGGGGGCTCATAAAACAAATTACATATATTAGAGGGGACGTGTCTTGGGAGAATGTGGAAGTATTGATAAAAATACCAGGAAAATCTTTCCAACACACTCACAACTGTGGACAGAATACAAGCAAAAGTCTTCTCAAATCTGTCATAATCACTCACACCATGCAGGACAGGGTCGAGCTATATCCTGAAGTGGTCTAGAGGAGCAAAGAGCTGTGTGACATAATGATGACAAGTTTGTTTTGTTTTCTTCTGTTGACCCAGAATTCAGAGCAGCTGCAGCGCACTCCAGTCTGCTGCACTCCCTGTTGTTTTCCCTGTATGCTTATTACAGTCACTATTGATATGCAAATGCGTAAGAACAAAATAATGGATTGTATTTGCAAGTCATTTATGTAAAACCAGAGTTTAGCGTTTGTTTTCAAATACAACAATGTAAAACATTAAAATCAAACAGACCGAGAATTGTAGTTAGAGAAAAGAGACTGTATGATTCTATTCAAACATTTCAGTTACATGATGCTTGAGTCGCATGGCTGAGAGTGTTTGAGCCGTTTCTACCAAACAGCTTCTGAAGAGCTCACGGTCAAATATCAAAACAAAAGCCATCTTTGTGATGAAACCATTTGACCTTTAATTTACTGTTATTTTTTGTTAATAAATGTTGAAATGGCCAAAGCCCTCTCCTTTCTCTGACATGCTTTTCCCCGCTATTAATTTCCAAACAGTCCTTAAGATGTCCAATTTAGTGCAACCAAAGCAATAAAAGCAAGTTTAGGAACATTTATTTTGACCAAAGATTTAAAAGGAGATTTTAGCAAGTCACATAGTGTTTTCTACCTCACTAAGACAGAGTGTTTATTTATTCCCTGCATTCCCTGCAACTGCACAATGTTATCAGCACTATCAGTCATTTAAGATAACTCTGTGGACACTAAATAAACACATTCATCCCAGAAGCTGCTTTTTTATACGTGTATACACACAAATTTATCTCATCCAGCCACTGGATTACACCGGTGTCATAATGAACGTCGGTTCATAACAAAAACAGATATAAATCACAGCGCAAGGAGGAGTTAGGTGTTGGAGCTACATAACATATTTGATTAGATGCCAGGCGGGCAGTGAGCTCAGAAGGGGGAGGGGGGTTGATTATTCAGTTTGGGAACAACGGGTGTATGGCAGAGGAGTGCATAGCTGGTTATGTAAAGCATGCTTTGCAGTTGCGTAATCTGTTCATAATCAGAGGGTAGCACAGATATAGATGGCCCAGTTTCTGCAATGTTCATTCCAGCATGACAGTGGCACAGTGTCCTGAGTGCTCAGGTTCACCCGAGGCAGCCTTGGCATAGAGCTTGACATTGTTGAACTTCAGCCATCGTAACAGAGCTCGATAGTCATTTCCCATGAAGAGACAATTAATGCTGTTTGTTTTTCTCACTGCGTGAATATGGACAGATGTTGATGTTGCTTGTGGCGTGAGTCATTGTGTGTTTGTTCAATAATCTCACCAGTCCCTGAAGCCCTTTGCCATGACATATACTGTAGTATGCACAACATAGTACAACCCCTCTAAGCCATGTCACACAGATTATATCCAAAGTAGACATGCAACATTATAAACAATGCTGTTACGTCTCGTTATACTTCCCAGGCTCTGAGTGTATAATCCCTCAGTGTGCCACTTACAAAAATCACACAGGATACTCGTGTCAAGCAGTTCCAATCTTATGTGGAGCACTATTTTATAATACAACTTGCAGCTACAAGACTGACCTGTCACCTCACTGACACATTTACACATCAAAACACATACAACTAACTGGCCCTTAAAGGATAAATCAGCACTTTGGATCTTGGGCCATAATCACCAGATTCAGACTTTGTCCTCAGTACGATCAATATTAATTCAAGTGATGGACTAAACAGTGTGAACAGTCACTGCACGTAGATGCACCATGATGGAAACACAAAGGCTGGAAGCAAAAACAACAAATTGTTTTAAGGTTGATACTGAGACATTCAGTGAAGTTCCTCCTCAGTAACCCAATCTGTTCTTGTCCGATTCAGACATGATGTTCCACAGGTCTTATTTTTACCTCCAGTAGTGAAGATTGACACTTCACATGACTTGACTGTGGATGGGAAAGTGTCACATTGAAGTTATCAAGTGCATACAATATGATGAAAAATTAGAACTTTTTAGATATTTGTCAACAACACAGCAAAAATTGAAGCAGCAGCCTCATACCTAAACAACTGAATAGGTCGATTGCCAGTCACTCCCAAAATCACATACTTTATCACCGTTTGCCAAAGCAACATGACTGTTGCAGCGTATCAACAACGGGCATAATGGACCTTCGTGGTACACTCAGTTCAGGCAAGAAAAATACTGGTTTAGGCACTAAACGTACTTGGTTAAGTTTAGGGAAACTTTGTGGTTCGGGTTACAATAAGACTTATGTAACTTCAGTTATGAATGTACCTACTGCCTTACATAACGTCACTACATTAGTAAGTTGAAAAAACTCACTGTTTACTTTTGGTTTAACACTGGACACAAACTGTGGTCTCCTGGGTGAAAGTTCGTGCGCATTTGACCCGACTATCGGCCCCTGACCTCCTCCCTGTTTGGAGTATTTCGCTCTATATACTACTTCGCCTGACTTCCTCCTTTACTGTCGTCTATATAGGCTTTAATAAGCTGCTTTCAAAGTCCCCCGGTATGGTCATTTTCCTGATGAAGACAGCTGATTAAAGTGTAGCGCTAGTTAGTTCTATAAGTATGTTAAGGAATAGCACTTGATCCGATTGTTCCGTTACTGTTTCCGTTTCTGTAAAGAGCAGGACAGAGCTGCTAACGTTAGCCTAAACCTTGATACCGTTCAAGACTGGCCTACACTCAGTAAGGAACTATTTTCTCATGAACAGGCTTTTTTTTATAGTATAGTGGTAAGTTACGAAACAAACCTTGTGGTTTGTTACAAAAACAAACCTTGTGGTTTGTTATAAAAGTGTGTCTTGATTAAGAGTACTCACTTGTACATTTCCATGAAACTCTTGCATAATGAAATTCTCACTTGGTGAAAACAATGTCTGACATCAGTCTGTCACTTTTGTTCCTGCTCAGAGGAACATCCTCTGTACTTTGAGGACAGTTTGAAAAGCTTTGACATTGATGTTACAGGATGAATTTAAGACTGCGTGGTAGTTCCTTTGTCTTTTCTCCTTCATCTGATACATCAAACTGCCACAGTCTTCATAAAAAAAAGAAGCAGAGTTTATTATGTGAGCTGTGTTTCATAACATGACGTGGATCTTGTTGCATGAGTCTCATGCTCCTGTGACCAACTAAGGTTAGGTTTCCTGAAATTCCTTTGGCTCAACGCTCACAGTATCTCCTTTTCAAATCCACATTAAAATCATGATTGTGAACACAGCAGAACTGAGATGATAGATTTATGATGTGACATGAGGACTCATGTCTGAATAATTTCTGTCAAAGCTATAATCATGAAACTGACTTAACAAAGATGTCTCATTTATGGCCATGATATGAAGGCTGGGCCGGTCCTACGGGTAAAACTTTCCACAATAAGGAACACAGTGTACTGCAGAGTGCACTTTTCCTGACCTTGCATTTTTTTTATTCTTTAATAAGTCTTAGCCTAATCCTGACACAGGAACCAAGCTGGATGTATTTTCTAATATTTATGTAACGTTCTATATGCTCTGATGCAAAAAGACTTAATCCTACTTACCAAGTAATCTTTTCATTTGTTTTCGATTCTCACAGCATAAACATAACTGATCGGTTGTGTGTTTGTTTCATTCTCTTTTACAAAGGCAAAACAAAACCCTCATGGGCGGTTGTGTTGTCTGCAGTTTGTGTCTGACAAGCATTCTGTTGACGCCTTTTGAAATTTCAAGCATTTTTGTAACAGACCTAATTTCCTCCTCAACGCTGAAAGCTCTGAGAGTGGTTATACTGTAGTCGTTCTCATGGGAGGCTTCCTTTTTTGGTTTAAGGATCTTCACTTTTATGTAACGCAGACCGCATCTTAATCCCGGTGGTGTTCCATACAGTGGATTGAAAGGATTTTTCAGAGTCATGCAAGAATACTGTCATTCCTTTAAATCCTAAAATAGAATGGGAGGCAGTTCAGCTGCAGCGAGCAGAGAGGCAAACCATGCAAAAAGGGCTTTGAACAATTGGCTGAAGGGGCTTAACCCAAAGTGAACCGCTCCGGATGCCCAAAGCCAACGGCCCAGGCCAGCAGCCAAGGGAAGGAGGAACAATTTAAAAGATCAGAATCTTGTTCAGGGAAAGGATTTGCCCCAGAGTGATCTCTGAAGTCTCTGCGCCCATGAGACCACCCTGCTCCCTCATGATCCAACCATTCACCCTGAAAACAGCTACAGCAGCTTCGTATTTTCCTGCATTTTTATTCACAAATGACAATTATAAATTACAATTCAGGCAGATTTTGGACTTCAACAGATATAGTTAAGAATATGAGTTGGCAGGAAGTGCTTTATCAGGAAAAAAAGAAAGAAAAAAGAACCTCCCGCACACTGTCCACAAGATAACCTGATCAAGGTCTAAGTACCGAAACGTTGTTGTCATTAAACTCAATTTCAAGTGAAGTGGACAGTGTGCAGGAGATTTTGTCGGCCCTCGGTCTTCTCCTATGCACCTGCCGATCTTAAGGTGTGTAAAAGCTGTACTCTATGTAATAATTATCCTCATCACTAACTCAGTACTTTCTGAAATCATCAATTACACTGTCATTGAAGCAGATTGTGGTTTAAGAGCTGGCTACTTCTGGAAAGGCCAGAATTACAGAGTAGCTCGTGGCTACGCTGTCGTGGCCAAGTCATGAGGTTTCCCTCTGTAGGTTTAGTTTCTTTGGGTTTTTGATGTTTTTTTCATCATTTATTGGTTTTTGATGTCCACATCCTTTCCCCTGTAAGTTGAACCAAATGTTTCACATGTGGAAATTTGAATGCACAAGTGAAAAAGCCGATGAATGTAAAAGAAAAAGTAAAGCCATAGAAAGCCAATCTCTTATGGAAAATGTCCTGTTCACATGGGACATCATTTCATTTTCGCATGCTTAGATTATAGCTCACACTTGAAAATAGCCAGTTGCATTTGAAAATGTGGAATTCACGTTCAAAGAAGCAGATTTGAATATTTTTATGTGGCATGTTTCACATGTGAGAAGAAGTCATTCACATACTGTGATGAAGGCTCTCAGCCATCCAGGCCACGATAATTCTAAGTGCTATATCGTAGGCAACTGGACTTGTTTCATTTACATATAAATATACAATATGTAATTTGCATGTGAAAATGTAAATTTCAGGTGTGTGAATCTTCATTCACATGGGGAAAAAAAGCCAACCACTTGTGAAAATGTCCAATTCATGGGTGACATTGTTTTCTTGTCACGTGTTAAATACTGAGTTCGCACGTAAAATAGCCAACGGCAGATGAAAATGGAAATTTCACATGTGACATTTTTGTAAGGGACATTACAGTTTCCACTGATAAGTTTAAATTACTGTTCTGTACTGAACAACTGCACTGCACAGAATCAATCAAGAATAAATGGATTTTGTAAGTGTTTTTTAAAACCAAACCGAAATAAATAAGAAGAATGTAATTAGAAATAATACATCTGAAATAGCCCTGGTTATTCTGTAAAAGATATTTGAGACTTTGAGGGGCAAATACGTGGAAGTACCAGTACGGTGCGGTCAAGCCAAGTGACGATATGATGTTGATGAGCTCTTGCACAGCTCCTGTGACACAGACATTTTTTTGACCAGCTATATAAGGAAAATGCAGAACAATAGCTAAATGAAATTCCTGAAAAATGCAGCAGCGTAACCTAGACAGGTCTTAAAAATAGAAAACCAAGCAGGCAAGCAGACAAAGAGTAATTGAAGCCGTGTACCAAACACATTCATCATCTCATCATGCACGACTTCTTTATATTACTGTTGGCTGTTGTAATGTGTGATCATGGAATTAGACAACCGAGTTTTTCATTGTGCATAAGAAAAAGTGCCGGGAGGCGAGAAGAGGAGGAGGGGAGTGTGAAAGCGAATGGAAGGGTTTGTTGAGGACATTGCCTCAACTAAGCAGGGCCATCTGAGGTCTGTTGAGTCTGGTCTTACCTCATGCTCCCACAACCCAATGTTTATTCATTCATTTCACTTCAGTAATTCAAGACGAAGCAGGGGCAAGATAAACACTCAGAGCATGTCTCTCTGGACTGGACTGAGAAAATATGAGGAAATATGCACAGTTTCTGATAAAACACACGTAGGACAGTGTATTTCTTGAAATACTGCATTTGAGGGATTCCCAACCTTTTGTCTGACGGTCGTGTCAGATGGACTGAAGTCGCCCTTCATCAACACCACGATGTGTTCCAGATGTGTTCGTCTCAATTGATTTGAAACTGGATCATGTTAAACACTGCAGATTGTATCAAAGTGTGTATTGTTACAATATTTCTTCATACAATTTAACTGTCAACGTTCAGGTCATTTGTTAATACATTCTTAGCGAACTAGGCCTGTTTCAACCATAATTAGCCGAGGCCTACTTTTATCTATTTGAAAATGTATCCTCCACTTTTAGCTAATTCAATTATTTATCATTCAGCTATTTCACAACCATTTATTCTGTACTTTTAGCCAAGCTATTTATCCATTAGCCCACTAATAGCTATTTTCTACAATTCATCTATTACTTTTAGCTAACAGTATCAACATTTAGGCCGACCTCTTTCAACCATTTATCCATCAAATCTTTTAAAATCATTTATTCTCCATTTTTAACCATTTATCCATTAGCCTACTTTAACTCTGTCAACAAATGTAACCGTTACTTTGAGCTAACCATTTCTTCTGTGCTTTTTGCTAACTTTCAGCCATTTATCCATTACTTTCGCAAACTCTTAAAACATTTAACAATACTTTAAGCTAACTCTTTCAACATTTACTTTAAGCTAACCATTCATTCTATACTTTTATCTAACTTTCAGCCATTTATCAATTACTTTTAGCACACTATTTCAACCATTTATCCATTCCCTTTAACTATCAGGCTACAACTGTTCAATCTATTTTGCTATCTGTTGCATCTTCCCGGCTCATTTGCTTACTACACACTCTGATTTGCAGCATGTGCTGTTCAGGGGATTGAATACGTGGATTGAAAACAAACTAATCACGCTTTCTCCACCATTTCGGGGTCTGCTACATCTTTCCCATTTCCTGTAGCATCTGAGCTACATGTTTAGCCTTCCCCTGAGTAAGACCTTAGTAATGTATGAAGTATGTGGAAGGGTTTAATTTGGAGCTGAGTGAGAGTTCCTTGATGATGGTTCCTGACGGTAGGAAGTCGTGTGGGTGGAAAGAATGAGTCATCCATCATCTGTCCATTGCGTTAGGTTGCTGCTGCTGCTGGTGCAGAGCCGAATCTAGCCCCATTGCACGGCACTGAAGGAGCGGTGATGTCAGAGCTGTCGCTGTTCTATTCCCTCATCAGCTCCCACTCACAATGCTCCTGGTATTTGTGAACTCAGGGCAGGGTGGAAAACAATAATAGCACTGAGTGGAGAGTACCGTCTTCATTTAGCCCCCTGTCAGTGTATTGTTGGGCCTATTTTCTCATTTCTTGGTCAGCTGTCGACCTTTTTTAGTTTTTTTTCTGACTGGAAGCTTGCATAGTAAGGCTGCCAAAAGTTGGGGCTGAATGAAGCAATTAAAATGAGTATTTTTCTCAGAAATGTGGAAACATTATGTGTCCCTGAGAATCCACCCTCAACAGATTTGTTTCTTCCCCACGGACTGAGTTTTTTCCACTCCTGTTCTGCCTCAGTGTGTTTGTCAGAAAGAGTGTCCAGTGCTGGTGATTCAAGAGCGGTTTGAAAAAGATAACATGCTTGTGAGATTCATCTCATTGACGTGTTGTTTGTGTTGTTACCAGAGCAGAGATTGTTTCTTTTATGAAGAACACCCAGCCTTAATGGAGCTCTGTACATGACAGCCCTCATGAATGACTCAGAGTGTGAGCCAAACATCTGAAGAAATGACCACCCACGTGCTATTGCTGAAAATGACGCAGATGTTCTCTTAAGCAACTTTTATCTTCATCTCAATGCACAAAGAATTGATAATAAATGTAGCTGGTGGCTGTGGTTCTGTGAAGTAAGTGACTCATCACTGGAGAAATTACAAAGGTTACGTAACTGCTGTACAATTTTATCAGCATATGTTTCCTTCCTGCTTATGAGGTGACTTCTAGGTATTGTTGCTAATCCTTAACAGCAATTTGAACGAATCTTAATATATGTGTCTGGATGAAGTGATGTTACGTTACAGGTTTGTGTCAAAAGATCTAGGCTTTACTGTCCTGTTGAAAATATGTTTATATTTATTTTTTCTTCATTTTATTCATGAAAACTTCAAGTCTATTTATTCAGCCGTTTACATGACGCTTCAAATACTTACATACTTTGGTTGAAAAGGGACTCTAATGGTCAGGATTCAGGATCATGTCATAAGACAAGTTGTCCCTCCAACACTCTCTTGATTATTAAGGCTATACCGCCCTCTTCTGGTACATGATGCAAAATCTCCACGTCCACACTGGAGAGATCATTTGTTTGAGTTATAATGTTTACATACGAGGAAGTATTTAACAAAGCATTGAATTTCCTCTGTATGGAAAACAATCTGAAGAATCAAATGTAGCTTTTTTCATGATCACCAGCAAGCCTTTTTAATGAGATCATTAGTATTACCTAGATTTGTAACATATTCATTATTGTCTCCTCTTTGAGCCAGTTGTTTAAATAAAACCTGCAGAAACATGCAAAGTTAAAGGGGGAAAGTCTCTTTGGTTCACTCACAACTCACTGAAATCCGAGACATGGGGTTATCCAGTTGTCCAGTCCATTAGAGATTCAGCCATATCAATTCGAGGATGGATTCAAATAAAGCAAGACACCAACAGGACATGTGAGCTCGTGAAAAATTCCATCAGAGCAATTTAAAACTTAAGGCAACTCTGACATTTTGGATCTGTATTAGAGATGTTTAAGGAAGCCATCTTAGAATGTCCTAACATCTGAAACCTTGGCCTGGCCTGCTGCTTGTGGGTTGGTGAGAAGTGCAGCCAATTAACACGGGGATATGTGAGCCAGGAAGGGCAGAGCGAAAGTCCATCCTCTGTTGGCAGAGTCGCCGGGGCCAACAGATGGTACTTACACTGAGGCTAAGCAGATTGCTTCTGTCAGTGGAGAATTAGAAACCAAACTCTCTCTAGTAGCCATGATCTCCGGTCAAGCAGGGGAGTTTTACTGATGGCTTCATATACCATCGACTTCTTTAATTTAAGCATGACACAATCTAGTCTTTGTAGTAATCAAAACAGGCTTTTCAGCTGCCACTTTGATTGACAATAAGTTAGTGATTGACCTCTAGATTATATTTTTCATCTAGCCTGTGGAAAGTATACTGTAGCGCTCTTTCTACCATCACCAATAACCATTAGGCAGTTAACTTGTCTTTACTTGTCTTGAGATTATTTTTTAGGTTGACCAGCATCCTACATTCCCAATATTTCAATCTGAAAGTTCCTTTCACTACTCAATCCCTGCCCACTAGTCACCCATGCCTTTCAAACTCAACACTTGGTTTGTAACACAGACCTGACCTTTATGTGTAAAATCAGTGGAGTGCCCCTTTAATATCTCAACTGTGATTTCTGAAAGTACATGTGTGTGGTACAAAAACGATAGAAAATTGTGATATTCACTGTGGAAATCATTTGCAGGCCATAATTCTCTAAAGTGATTAATAACCCCAAGCGAAAGATTAAAATAAATAGCAGTGGGAACTCAGATTGTTGAACAGCAGTAGGTTTGGTTTACATTACCTGGCTGATAGAGACTGAAAGAGAAAAAAGAGACTGATCAAAGCCATACTTTTGCTTTATTTACGTGCTGATACAGCTAATGTTTAAAGATATCAAAAAAAGGTATATTTGACACGGATACAAAGCAGAGTTAGAAGAGCCAGAAAGCATGTACGATTGAACTACCTCCAGGATTTTGATTATAGTGATTAATCTTGCACTTGTGTAGCTTTAGCATGGCAGATTATTCTATTTAAAGTGTTGAAGACATCGGGATGGAAAATATCAGTTCTTTTCCTTTGAAGGCTGCCCGTTGACCAGGCCGGCCTCCCAGCGCTGCCACAGAGGAGCCTTCTGTCTTCCAGCTCTGTGAACTTTGGACTCCTGCTGTGAGATAAGACAGAGCAAATAGCGGGATTTAGAGTGGGAGATTAGCTGCCTATTCTTGAGTTTGAGATCAATTTCAGAACCACTTGTACTAATCCAAGCTTTTGTCAAACAAATACTATTGCTAATTATTCAAATCTAATGTCCTTTTTCAGCATTTTAGGATCCAGTCATGCAGGGAGATACCCCATGATACAGAAAGCCACATGTACAGGACCATATTTGAAACTCATTTCTACATGACTTTTCTTCCTAATATTGCTAACCTCACCTTTAGTAGGCCTTCATAACAGTGCTTTCAAAACAATTCAAAGCAATGATAATCCTGTAGTGTTTCCTTCACACTATGTTCTTGCCAGCTATTTAAGCTATTTAGTAATTACACCTGACACATCACCTGTGCCTGTTCAGGTTTCGCCTGGTCTTTTTTGGAGGGTGGCGGCCAAACCCGTTCCAGTTTCCCCCTGGACAGTCGTCTGTCATCTTGAAGCACAGGAAGAAGAAAGGAGCAGGTTAATATGAAGGGATTTGATTTCAAGCAGCAGTTAAACCATTAAAGGCACTGACCCAAAGTGTTGTGTTATGACAACCTGGGAATGAGACTCGACAATCGCCTACTGCACCTTTAAACCACTGAGGATTTCCCAAATTTAACAAGACTGAACCTTGTTTGTTTGTCTGCCCTAATGTATGCAGCAAACCATAGCAGATCGGGCTAACTAGTTTACAACCCACAGTAGTAATAGCGGGAGCACTGCTTCCAAGGCCAGCCGAATTTCATGTGACATTACTTTGTGGGTTTTCAGATCATCTGTCTTTATTTCTTCATTGTGTGGAAGCTGTGTAGGCTGATGCTAGCGGCAGAGGTTAGTCCTCATCATAAATCCTTGCTCGTGTACGTACAAGATAAGATAAATGAGCGTGGAAAAAATGCTCACGTCAGCCTCCGACTTGTAGGCTTGTTATGAGTTGGAGAATCGATGATCATCTCCCACTTAATGATAAGAACTGCAGAAAGGTCAGCAAACTGTCTGCAGAATGGACACAAATGCTCCACTGCTAAGAGTTACTTCAAAATAAAAACCAATATGAACACTAATAGGCCTACAGTAAATTCTGGTAAAGCTTTACTCTGCTTTTATCTGGTTTCAACTGCCACAAACACAACACAAGTAGCTAATTTAGACAGGCTATTTGTTGTTTGTTGTTTATTAGATTAGCACTCAGGCTAACCACCACCTGGGACATGTAGCTCTTACTTTATGATATCATGTATGTAGCCAATTTCTCAGTCAGTTTGTAACATCAAAAAGTAAGCCGGAGAAAGAGTTTTCAAATGAGAAACCTGTTTTGTCAACTGAAATCAAGGAACTATAGTTTTGAAAATTAAACTTGAAGATATCACAAGGTTATACAGTCTCAGACAGTACAGGATTGTGTCAAGGCTGGTTAGGATAACACACTACAGCTTATTTGACCTTAAGTCATTTCCTTCAGTTTTGCCAAGTCCCAGACATATTATATTAATGTCACATGTAGCTTCATCATCTTCACCTTGAGTCAACCTACACATCATTATCCAGCCGCTGTGGCTGAAAATATTAAAATGGTGCTACATGATGACACACTCCCTGGCTGGATATGCTGTTTTGTCAGGTCCCCCAAGCTGTCCTGCTGTGCATGTGGGCAATAACAGCAGACATGAATAAAACATGCACTCAAGCTACTGTACATACTTTCAACAAGACATATCAACTGTCTGAAGTAATCTGTATTTACACAACACTATGACAGAACCAGAACTGCCCATGGCTCAAGCTGCGCTGCAGATAGTAGTCTTCATGTTGTCACTCAGCCCGCTGGCATCAGCTGACTCAGATCAGGGCGCTGCCAGAGTGATGTGCCCTTAACCGTCTGTGACAGGGCTGACACTAAGTTGTCGATAAGATTCCTTAGATAACACTATGTGACGGTAATGTAGAGAGGCATTCATTAAAGTGCTCAGACTGACTGTCAGAAGGCTGGGATGTGCAATGAATAAAGATCTAAATGACTCCCATCAGACATACTAGTATCTGATGCATCTCAACAACCTGATGGAAATAATCCATAAATATTTTAATATTTTCTACTCATGGTTTCTCAACATTGTCGGTAATATTCATCCAAATGATCAAATTAGGTTTCACTGAAATGTTCTTAATTTGGGAATTAAGAATAATGAATGTACAAATTAATGCAAATTCACCTCTGTGGTGCATAGAGTCACTCACAGAATACAAATACTCTGGAGGATCAAGTTTTCTGATCATCCACTAAAGTAAAAGTAGCAATGCAACAATGAAAAACACTCCCTTACAAGTGAAAGTCAGACATTCATAAAATAGGAAAAGTGCAAAGGTATCAAAAGTAAAAGTACAGTTATCCAAAATAATGGCCCCTTTGAGTGTTATTTTACAGATTCAAGGGGTAAGAAGTGCGCAAGTGACATTTTTGAGCGAAAATGAGTGATATATATCTAATGAAACTTCTTAATGAGATCTTGCTTCTACAAAAGAGGCACATGTGAATTCTAATTGAATCCAGGGTTAATAATGAATAACCAAAACACTAAACACTATAAACTTTTTGGGGCTCAAAATGACAAACAATAATAATAATAATAATAATATAATGTTTTTAAACATTTCAAAATATTGTTCTTTAAATATATTGTCATCCATGTATTTAAATATTCAAGACTGAATTTAATAAACAAAGTCAGGACAAAGTGTGGTCACCTTTGATACTCTTGATACTCACAGACACCGTGCAGACTAACCTTGTTCATGCGCTGATTTGAATCGTGACTTTTCTCCGTCTTCACTGTTCTGCCTGTTCTCTCCGTACAGAGTGCTTCTCTGTCTGCGCAGCTCCTCTTCTCTTTCTTTGGCCTCTCGGATGTCTTTCTCTACCTCGGGCTGTCGAGCCAGGGCTGGTCGCAGCTTGTAGAAGGGGTTTTGTTTGATGATGGGAGATCCTTGTATTGCGCTCACTTGCCTCGTTTCCATCTCAGACGCATCAGCGCTTATGGAGTCCATGCTTCTGTGCAGGCGCATATGCTTGTCATGTTTGGGGTAGGGGAATAAACGTGTTTTGTCTCGAGGACCACCGGTTGGGCTCTTTGATCTTAAGTCTTCATGGATTTTAACTGCCTCAGAGGTTGATTTGTACAGCCTGAGGGAATGTGTTCTGGAAACGGGGTGACTTTTGAGTGAGAACATCTCCAGGCTACGTGTGCGCTCTAACACAGATGGGTAAACGTGACCTTTCCTCAGTAAGGTAGGGGATCTCCGGTACCTTGTTGGACCCTCTGGGTTATCCTGCTGGAAAGCCTCAAACAGCAGTTTTGTCTCCTTTAATTGGCGGACTTCCCCTTTGCTGTACCCCCCTGGGATCTTCCCCTGGTTGACCAGCACCAGTTCTCTCTGAATCTCCTGGCTTATCTCCTTCTGCATCTTCTGCTCGGAGAACTGCCAGTCGCTGCGCTGACCTGGGCTGACTGTGGTGGCAGTCGGCTCAAGAGAAATATTGGTCTTAAAGGGAATCTCAAGCACATCTGGATCATCTGCAAGGTTGAAGAGACCACCGGCTCTCTGAAGGTTCTGCTTCTCCTGTGCTGCCTCATGGATCTGCTGGTCAATGGAGGTCTCAGAGGTTGAGAGCTGGTGACAGGTGGATGGAAAAGGAATTTCGGCGGAATACGCTTCATGGGTGTCATCAGAGTCACCTGCCTCTGTTCTGGCAGTCGTGTCATGCTCAGGCTGTACAGGCATTGCTGACGAGGACACCCTGGCTTTCGTTTCAGCATCTTTGTTCTCATTCTTTTCATTGTTTTCCCTCTCCCATTCTCCCGTTAGGTTCATCTTTCCTCCCTCATCGTCAACAGTGTGAGATCTACTCTCTCCCTTCTTATCTCCAACTCTCAGATCCCCTTCTGTTTCTGTCAGATCATCTTCTTCAGCCCCAAGTACACCTCTTTCTTGGACAAGCTGATGGGAGTTTTGAGGGCTCTCCGGTGTACATTCGTCCTGTCGTAGCTGCAGTTGTTGCAGACGCTGAAGAAGTTGCTCTCCTTGTTGGATTTCAATACTTATACTCCTGCGTCCATCTCCCTGCTCTCCTTTTGTAACCGTCTCTTCAGTGCCTTCAAAGATTGGGAGCTGGGGCACTTGTGTTTCTCCACTCTCCCTCCTCGCCCAGTTGTACTTTGTGAGGTTATAGTCCAAAGATCTGGTGTCAACATACTCTTCATTCTCTGTTGGGATCTCTGGTACCTGTGGTTGACTGGTTGTTGCCTCCATCTTGGTTGGGTTGTGTTTACAGAGTTCTTGTGGCCCGCAGGACTCAAAATCTTCATCTCTCACACTGCGATTAGTCATTGTTGGGTCATTTGTCTCTTCACTGTCGATGTTTTGTGTAGTTGGTTTTGAATCTATCTCAGCAAGACCAAAAATGTGTCCGGACGTTGTTTCGTCTTCTTCGTTGTCAAAATGCATCTCATTTACCAAGTTTTCATCAATGCTTGAGGGTTCCTGTTTTGGATATTTGTCTTTCTCTGCTTCACTTTCCCTCAAGTTTTCCTGTCCTCCACTTGCACTAACCTCTGGTTCCTCACTTGATTCCTGCTCTCCTGGATGGTGTCCTCCAGATGGATCATAACATGATTCCACCAGACTACCTGTGCCCTCCATGGCTGTCTGGTTTTGATCCTTTGGTAGAGTGGAGTCCTTGTCTTTGGACAGAGATAAGGTGTCCACAGACTCCTCAGAAGTCTGCACTGTACTTGCTTTCACTTCATCCGCCTTGTTGTATGCTGCCATTAACTGCTCCTCACCATGCCAGTCTAAGCCACTTGGATTACCTTTAGCAACGCCACAGATTACCTCTGTGGCGTCAGATGCCCCATTTGCAAGGGTCACACTTGGATTAGTCGCAATTGCGTCTGTGCTGCCCTCTGCTGGCAGCAGAGGAGCCATGGAGCATGGAGGCGGCGGTGGGACGAAGACTGCATCTGCGCCCTCATCATCCATCACACCGTAGTACCTTCTGATGAGTGCAGGGGCAGGGGGCGTGAATTGGGTGTCATCTTGGGGCTTCTCACCACAGGGTACCGATGGGCTGTCTGTGTGGTCTGCCACAGGGTTTGAATCTGTCTTCATCTCCAGACCACCATCATCCTTGGACACCAGACCTTGAGGGTTGGGTCTGGGATCTCTTGTTTCCATGGTTACAAGCCTTTGAAGCAATTTAAGGGTGTTTCTTCTTTATTTCCCTTTAAGAGAAATGTGAGAAAGTGACACTAAAATCCTTTATTCATTTACTTTTACAAAACAGAATAAGCTCGTTTGGATAAAGACTATTGCCTAGTCTAGCTATGAGCAAGATATGTTAATCATGTATTTGCAGTGTGACTGCTACAGGGCATAGCCGACACCTGCGAGGGGCTCCCATGGTGAAAATGAATTGATGGGCCCCCGTTAACTCCATTGTTAATCTCATTGTCTCTGCAGTGTGTATCAGTTTTCTGTGCCGTAATACTATCTTGCCCCAGGTTGGCTGTGATAACCTGATTCCAAATTAATTTAGGAATATAAACACACAACCTGACGGCAAGTAGTGATCGAGAGCAATGTTTGGTATTTGTTCTCATTCGCATACAGGAGGAAGCACATGCGTACCAAGGGGCGTACATGTTAAATATTCGTGCCTATGGTTTCACAGTATTTCGCTGAACTACATGTGGTCGAAACTTGTATGCAAGAAACGCACCAATGTGCCGACAAAGGCATCAAGGAAGAAAACTGCAGGCAAGCAAACTTTAAGAAAAATCGTCTTTTGTAAACGTTTATGAGGCTAGAAATGTGTTTAGCATGTATATTAGGCCTTAAGGATACACTCAATGTGTTTAAGTGGGTAATTACTAACAGAAATTTTGTTATTTTATAAACAAACTTCAAAGGGCACTTAAGGCCCTTATCATGTCTGTTACATTACCACAAACCAGTTAACACACAGTAAGCCTATCGAGCTTCCAGGGCCCTCTGAGACTGCAGCCCCAGGACATTTGCTGTCTGTGCCCTGTTGGTAATCCAGCCTTGCTACAGTGCCTTCAGAAGGGTGTGAACCGTGCAGATCTTTCTCTCAGCTTTGATGTTTAATTATCAGTATCTTTTAAGAAGCTAAATCTTAAACCCTTCTGCCTGAAGTCATTGCAACAATAGTAATTAGGATGTATTTTTTTTTAAAAAGCCCTGAAATGATCAAAAGCTACATCACTTTCTACTACTTTTTTTTTTGCAGCAGGGCATACAGTGTTGTTCTGTGTTGTTTGGGTGACTTTTCTCCCCCCATGCTGTGACCTAGCACAGCCAATTATGCTGACAAAGGGAAAGAGTAATCGGCTTTGCTCTGTCTGTTTTGGCCTGCACACTATGTACAGTATTTGAAAGCCTGGTCGGCCAGAGACTCTCATCATCTCGCCGGTTCGCCTGCTGAGAATTATGATTTTCTATCATTGTGTCTGGTATAACAGACATTAACTCATCCAGCTAATGCCTGTTATCCATGAGCCACATTGACTTGAACTGTCAACTGGACATGTGTTGTGTATTTACACTGATGATGCTGAGGGCACACTGCAGCACCATTGGATGCTTTTTAGAGATAGTGTATTCTCCTTAATATTGATTTAGCTTTAGCGTTATCTTGTTCCTTGAGTTGCAGGTTTAAATCTATCAGTCTATATTCACACCTGTATTTAGGGGCTTAATGCCAGTCACACTGTATTTCAGGATTACCAACAGCAGCACCGTAGTGTATATGAAGCTCAAGCAACAGGAGATATTAATGCGCCTTAATGAGCTTAACCTGTTTATTCCATCCTCCTTTCAAGAGACATTTTCTCCGCTGTTGTTATGAAGGTTCTTAAAGATTACTTTAAATGCTATTCAAACACTTTGTCACACTACTTAACTGACACTGTGCATGCAGTTTCATGATTCTATTATTCATTATTTGGTCACAGATGTGATATTGACTATTTATGCTGTAGTTTACACGTACTTATTGTGTAATTCTTATCAATAACTACACATAAGCTTTTATCTTGCTATGACCAGATGAAGCTTTACTATTTCCTGGCACTCAATCAGGATGAGAAAAGCAAAGGCCAGCACATAATGTAGAAATTATAAAGGAAGAGACTCACCTGACTGTAACGCTGCAGTCATCTTCAGTGCGTGATAGTACCGACCTCAATGGAAATATGAATGATCCAGCTGAGCTACTTAGCACCTGTACCTTCCTGTCCTCTGTGTCACGTGAGCAAACAAAATCCTCCTCTTTGAGAAGCAGAATGCTGTTCAAATGAGCCACAGCAGCATTGTTGTGATTCAAGTGTATCTATATGTTTATATTATTGTGCAACATAGAGATGTGGAACGTCTGCATATAAGTGTTTTGTTTTGCATTTATGTAAAACTGTGAGTAAACTCTAAAGAACTCAGACACAATTAACAAAGTAATTCTAAACTGTTTTATGAACAATATTCCAGTTAAAATCCACAATTAATCCATTTTATACCAAATTACAGTGATAGAAATAATGAAACACTTCAGCAGATATTTTTGATCATCCACAGTCTTTTCTCACATGTTATATGGAAGTAGCTCTCAAACTCGGGTGCGGGGCAAGTGAAAAATATGTGGTGAAAATAAGTTGAATGAACAGGATTTATGCAGGGAAAATAAACAATGGTCAGCACAAAAGCATCAGGAAACTCTTACAGCACTAAAATTATTTTTTAATTGTTGCTTCCCCTATGATTGTTAATGATTGATAAAACTGGGAGGCGTGAGCTTTATTCGTCTTCTAAAGGGAGGCCTGATAGAAAAGGTGTGAGAACAACTGTTCTATAGTAATATAACTGTAAAATGATATCAAAATATTCTATATATGGAAATCAAATGTAATTGCATTTCCCTGTACTATTTTCTAAATGCAGTTTCAAAGCTTTTCCCACAATGCCAGGAGTATAATTCTGGTGGAGACATACCAAATCCTGTTACTTTAAACTATGTTTCGAGTCTAAAATACTCAAAAAGTTTGACATTTTGAGAAATACCTTAAATGAGGAGATCAATATCACTCACGTCATATGTACCAGTTTATTTCTTTGCGCTAAGCTACCTGAGAATGGCATCAGTTTTCTCATCTAACCCTCAGCGAAACAACAATTAGGGTATTTCCCAAAATGTCGAACTATTAGTGTAAGGATTTTGACCCTAAAACACATCTTGAAGGCTTAAGAAACTATTCTGACAATAAACCCCCCCAATTTTTTGTGTCTCAGTGGTAGTTACAGCCTTGAGTAGCAGTGGCTAAGAAAGTAAAAAAAAGTATCAAAGGCTGTTAAAACTATGACAAATTTCCTACTTTTTCTAATTAACATTTAATTACCCCAATAAATCATCCCATGGTTACTGATTACTAATATTTTTTTCCCAAAGCTATAAAATCTGCATATTCTGCTCTTTGGCAAACGATGTTAAATATATTGAACATCTTTCGCTGATGAAGCACAGAAAAAAATCTGAAGGCAGAGAGACATTTAATGATGAGAAGTGTCTGCGTGCCTGCAGGAGGGCATGTTGAAGTTCTCAGCTTTGTCCACCAGAGGGAGGAAGTGGATTTTTATAGTCCCTCAGAGCTGCTGTCAGTCCACAGCTATAAAAGACCCACGATATAAAGCATGTCTCTCTCTTTGGCAAAGTGAAGTGAAAGGTTGGATGCTCAAAGCCAAAACCAATGTAATTAGATGATACCAGATGGTGGTACATTCTCTTTTACTACTCATTAAGGCAGCAGTGCAGCATATAGTGTCTAATGGAAGGCACAAATATTAAAAATGATAGGCTTCAGGCTAATGAGGGAATCTCTTCTTACATGACAGAGCAGCACTGACAAGTCTTGCGCTTGGAAGTGCCTCCTCCTTCTGCTATACTGGGTAAAGATGAATTATGCAGCCCCTTATCACCCTCCTCTCCCTGCACTTTAACTCCTGCGGCCCCATTTCCTTCCAGGGGAACGTCCTGAAACACTTGGGGTTGGGACTCTTTCCCTGCCTGAGGCATAGCAGACATTTCAGGGCCAATGACATGTTCTTCTCCCTCCTCGGTGATAATCACTCGTTCCGCAGTGAGCATGCCCTCGAGGTCCTCTTGGCCTTGGTCGGTTGTAGAATCAGCGTATCCCAGGAACACAAGAGTAACAGGGCCGTCCTCCAGGCTTTGATCCTCCACGTGATCTACTTCTCCTGCAATGTCTCTAACCACCATGATGCTTCCGTCCTCTTTTCTCTCCTCCCTTCTTCCCATGCTTGCAGCACAGTCCTCCATCCCCAGCTCAGCTTCCAAGGCGTAGCTTCTAGAGCTGTCTGAAAGCGTATTATCCTCCGCTGACATGGCATGACGGGTAGAAAAAGACAGGACTTCTCCCTCTGGGACTCTGCTGGCTCCTACATTCTCTATCTTTGTCTCTGCCTTATGTGGCGTCACTGTGACCTCATCCAGCAGCACTTTCATCCCGACCCCATCAATGACGTTCAAGATCTGCCCGAGCTCTTCAGTTGAGGGTTGACCTCCAACCCCACCGACGGTGTGGATACTTTTCCTGCCATCGTCGAAGATGGCGGTAGCCATTGGAGCACCAGCCGGTGAGGACACGGGGGCTACTGACCTGATGACGGTGGCACCTGTCCTGGGGTCTCTCTCGACTTGCACTGCCAGTGTTCCCATGACTGTAATAAAGGAGACAGAACAGACTTTAAATCTAGATGATAAAATTAAGAGGGAATACAACTCTAAAGGTTATATTACAGATAAATATTAAAATTCTCTGCAGTTGAAGTCAAGTTCTTGTTTTTATCTAATCAAACTTTCTTAAATGTATCATAGGCATGGGTTTAATTAAGAGGTGAGAGGTAAAAAGGTTAATTCCAGGTCAGGATCAGAGCTCTGTGTATCTAATGTGAGCCTGCACCATAGACAATATATAGAGACACGATCCACAACTGCAGCAGCTCTTTGCTCTACACAGCCATCCAGCGGGCATAAAGAATTAACGAACAGAAATAATAAAGTGGGCTAAATATAACGTTGTTTCCCAGGCCGCTCACCTCAGTGCCATCGTTAAGTTGAACCCCGAGGGCAGAGCCATATTAAATAAAGGGGTCATCATTTGCAAGAGGAGAGGAGACTAGACAGATAACTGATGATATTCTGATGTTATGTAGCCGAAATGTCTTATATTTATCATATTCCACAGTAAGACATTTGGCGTCTGTTACACCACTGCTAGGTCACATAGTCACAAAGAGCTGTAGTTAGACAGAACCTTTATAAACTCATCAAACTCATCATGTGACAGTTATTAGAGCTAAACCACACTTACTCAACCAAATTTTAAGCCAAAAGTACTGAACACATGACCACAGTATCCTTAATCTGGTAATTACACCATGGTCAATACTGAGCATCCTTTGACAGTTACAACAGTCTCCTCTAGAGCCTCACCTGATCGCCCATCTTGTCTACTCTCATGAAACATCCTTTGTGCCATTTGTATGGAGAAGTGATCCTCAGTCTGTTTATTCACTGAAAAAGAAAACATACATTGTTGTTACATTTGTATACCATATTTGCTTAGAAATCAGTATCCTTGGTGTTTGTTTTGATTTGTGTAATAATTTGCTGAACATTTTAATTACCAAATAGAAGAAATTCAAGTCTAGCTACCTTACTCCATGATTCTGTATGTGTTAGTTGAACTACTGACTATGTGTTGTGATTCAAAGCACAGAGTAATGAAGTGTTGAGTGTACAGGACCAGCCGTTCCTGTGAGTTTTGACAGTCTGATTATTTGCTATTATCACAACTGAACCCATGAAACAGAGACAGCTAATGATAGCTAGGCTGTCTCCTTTGTTATAATGTGAGGCGAACACATAGAAGGTGTAGAAGGTGCCAACTGATGACACTTTCTAAGGTTGAGCTACATTTCTATCTTCCACTTTCCGATTGGAATACAAATGTAATGTACAATGAGTCCTCTCAAATGGATCAACACTTGTAGGACTACTGACCTTATGTGCAAGGGAAGTGCTCTGATGCCATTAATTTGACTTTTTTAAACTCTAAATTAAATATTAGTTAAATATTTGGGTGAAAAGATACATTAGATTCCAGATCAACAAAGCAACAAAAACAAAATAATTTTTCACCTGCTTTTCTGATTATTTGTGAAGAGTGCAAATAATGTAAGTAACTTAATAACATACATCATCATATTGAGAGGGTGGAATCAGAAGTTTTCACTGTAGAAACAGCTACATTACAGTTAGCCAGCTGAGCTAGTTGTGTGCCAACGCTGAATATAATTTTGCCAAAGATAGTCTTTCTTTAATCTGATGTGGTATCAGCCCTCATAAATGTGAACGTTTGTTGCCAACTTTGAGAAATGTACAGCAGGCTGCGTGAACCCTTCAGGATCAATACTTATTTGTATTTACTGCAGCCGGCAATAGCAACTGGAAGGTTAAGAGACGAAATCAGAATACTAAAAGATGAGCAGGCCGCAATGTCAATACAGAGCAGTGTTACCTGCTAACAACACTGGCTCCTAAACGTCTGATAAACACTGCCAGGGGAAACGCCTTCACGGAGGCCAAAACCTTAGACACTGTTTCCACAAACATGTCAAATTTTCTGTGAAAAAAACAAACATTTGCTCAATAGCTGCACTATCGTCATAATTTCCTTATGCAAAAAGTGAGGAGAATTAAAATTTCAGCCTATTGTTTTTAATTTTCTGTTAAGCTTTCAAATTAAAGAGTGAAGCAAAGCTTTAGGAGGATTTAAGATGCTAATACGACTTCAGAATGAATCCCAATTTCAACCCAACATTTTTTGAATGAAGTCTGGAGGGAAGAAATTCATTAGTACGCTCAATTTATTAAAATATTCAACTGCGTTGCAATGTTTAACTTTAGTTCTGGCCTGCGGGCCACATCCAGCCCAGAAACAACCTCTGAGTGACCCATAAATCTGATATTTAACTCAATATGTCAACTACATATATAGTGTCTATGTCTCAGGCACACATTTCAGATCGGCTGAAAAGTGTTGGGATAAATATTTTGCTCTCTTGGTGTTCTTGTCCAGCAGAGTGAATCATGCAGGCAGAATGTAAGTAATGTTGTAACAGTCAAAGTAGAGCTGTTTCTCAGCCGCGGCTCCATTCTGTCACCCTGATTTCGATGACTATTCTCCATGCAAAGACTTAGTTATGGTAAATTATCGTCTGTCAAGAGAGAAAAGATTCTCGGCAGGCACAGTCATGAGTGTGACAATGAGGGGATGGAAGCTGATGGTAAGCTGATGACGACGATTACAGCCCAGCTGACTCCTTACCTTGTGCGTCCTCGTCAGTGCCAGCCTGCGGGCGAAGAAAAGAGACAATTCTAAGTGCTCTCCATGGTCGGACACTTTAAACAGACACTGAGTCTGCAACTTTAAACACATGCCTCCACTCCCCTTTCTGGAGCCCTGCCCTACTTGTGCCCTGCCATAAATATTTCACAGACATCTTTAGAAGTGTTGAACCGAGCTGAGTCCCATCATGTTAAGAGATGCTGAGGTTATTTTGCCTAACAACAATTTCAGTCCTGCTGTTGGTTGCCAGTGTTAGACCGAGCTAAATGTGGGCTGTACAGTTAAGCCAAACATTTGGTTGTGTAGAGTGCAAAGTTCATGTGCTGCCATATGATGCATTTTCTTGGTGTAAGAAAAACATACAACATATGATAAATACAGGCTAATCTTCATGTATTAAACAATAAATCCAGGTTGACTTTAGGTTACTATGGAAAGAATCTAAGAGAAACAAATTTATAAATGTATGATTTTCCCAAAAGAGAACATTTGTTTCATTCCTCATCATATTCCGCGTAAAGCTGTGGTTTGATTTACTCATGCAGCGCTAAATCCTTACGTCGTAGCACTGTTCTCAATGTTTTATTCATGATACATAATTGGAGGCACTCACATCCCAGCTGTACAGGCTAGTAGATTATTTTGTGTTTGTTGTACTATTTATTTATTTAACGCTCAACTGCCTGGGATGTGGCAAGAGACCAAACTGAATATCATTGTCATCCTCTGACCTCTATTTCATATTCATAAAATAAATGAGATTTTAAAAAATTCAGCCTTTAAAGAGACTTTTAGCTAAAGGGGGGCTTGGTGTTGTTGTTTATTTACTCAGTGCCATTACAGCAGCTCGAAACATAAAACATTTTGGGGCTATTTATTTATGTCTCTTAATTTTCAAACTTCAAGTAAACCAGTAAAATTTTACACCAAATATGACGAAATCTCTCAGAAGTTGCTATTTTGCTGGTGTGTGAATTTATGATACTCTGTCTATCTCACCTGATAGTGTTTGTCTGCTCTGGCAGCGGTTGAACAGTTGACAGATTCTTTGTTTTCTTCTTGTGAGGCTTGTTCCTCTTTTCTGGCATCAGCTGCCTCCTCGTCCTCAGGCGTCTTCTGACTTTTGGTTTGTTCCCTGACACACAAACACACATGCACGCACGCACACACACACACACACACACACACACACACACAGGCTCAGACGTAATATGTGTCTACACAAAATGCTGCACATTAGAGCTCGTAACATAAATGATTCAGAACAGCGCACCAAGAAAAAGAAACACTGGATACACTGAGTTGTGTGTGTGTGTGTGTGTGTGTGTGTGTGTGTGTCAATGCCCTGGCCTATAATCCATCACATCATCTGTCACATGGCTGCCTTCTATTTGGTCTTGTCATGGTTAACATAGAAGTGTATCTGTGACGAAAATACTGTAGTCCCGGCTTCATGGCAAATATTTCCATCTTTAGAAATGCACATGTGATCTCTGCATATTTTCTTATTCCGTGCCAACAGAGTGCAACTTAAAGGTCGAGCAAAATGTAATATAATATTCATGATTATGTTTTCATTCGTGTATAATCATTCCACTGCAATGTTTCAACAGTTGCCCAGAAAGGACAAACAAAAAAACCTGCTTCTTATGAGGGCCTTTTGCATTTTTCAAGTTTTTAGCAGCCAACTTAAGGAAGGATGAGGCGAGGGATATTCAGTTGGTTGCAATCTGCAGTGTCACTGCCAGATGCCACTAATTCCTACACACTGGGCCTTTACCAACACAAGTGCTCCAGTGCCCCCTATCATGAATGTCTTGAACACTATTACCCACTTTCAACCAAAGCGAAACAAGTGCTGGTTCTGGGCTGGTACTAGTGCTGGTTCAAAGTTGGTTCAACCCGTGAACCTTTTAAGAACTGGTTTGCTTTTCCATGGGCATTACAGCCACTATAGAGTCACATCATTTGGTCACTGTGTACAGCATGTCTCCAGTTTCCCAGTATTGTTAGGAACAACTATGTATCTGTGGAACCTGGAACAAATATGACAACACATGACTATTAACAAGTGTTGCTCCTGGCTTTGCATGCCTCCAACTGGCATCTAAACATGACTGGTCCTTTGACCACTATTGCCTCGATTGGTGAAAATAGTTTAAATCTTTTTGTTTATTTTCTAATGGATAAGGCAGAACACGCTACACTAGCTCTGGTTTTCTAAAAATGGTGGTCATCAGCATTTTTAGTTGGTCCTTGGTCACAATAACCCCGTGCCTAGGCCCTGATGTAACCAGTTCTTTGTTCTAGACCAGCATAGTGTTGGTGCCACTCAGCAAACACTTTTCCTGGGCTGGAGCCAGTTCTTTGGCCATCAAAGCGCAAAAAACATTTTCCAGAGTAGGCACTGGCTCCGAACCAGCACCTAAACCGCCTTGGTCAAAAAGATGTATATGACATTGTAAAATTGTGATTGCATCTGAATAAAGCGGTTAAAATGAGGCTCACGTTTCTGTGTGCTGCTCTGCTTTGTCCTGTAGTGGTGGACGGGGCCTAGAGATGTCAGCCGATGCAAGGACAGGAGCTGGAGCTGTTTCACTGAGCCACTGCTCCCTCAAGTTCTGCCTCTGTGTGAGAATACAGAGAAAAAAATCAAGAAGAGTTCAAACTAGAGATCAGACAGACTTAACTTGCATGACAGCTGGAATCACGATCTTGTGATCATGTGATCTAAAAAATTAATATTGCCAGGCTTTTGTGCTTGTGGCCGAATACATAGTGGTTGAACCAATCAGCATCTTATGAAGAACAACTGGCAGCTAAGTTTTTATTACTTTATCCAGTTTGTATTTTAGGGACAGTGCATATTAAACAACAAGCAAATAAGAGCAAGCGCAGACATGACATGTAATTTACAGAACAGTTTGCAAGAACAGAACAGCAAGGACAACCAGAGGCAGAGACTGATTTGAGAAATAAGACACAGTTAACACAGATAAGTAAAGTAAGAACAGTAACACAAATTTTGGTCAGATTAGATTAGATTAGATTGTACTTTATTTATCCCTTGGGAAGGTTCCCTCAGGGAAATTGAGGAAAGCAACCGACCAGCAAGAGAAGCAACTGTTTACATTTGCTTTGCTTTAACACGTGGAGAAACCCAAAACTTGACAGACCTACTGCCTTGTACAGGTTGCTAAGCTATGATTGGACAGTTCTTGTTCTGGGGATGGGTCTTGAGCCAATTCTGTTGCACCATATTCGTAAACAGACATAACCAAAACAAACAGCACACCAAGCCATCTGCCTGTATTGACACACAGTCAGCCACCTGGCAGCAATCTGCCATTTAGGCTTCTCCACAGACCAAACTCGGCCTGGCCCTGTGGTGCTGCCATTTTGGATCTTGCTGAGGATGAGTAAGACCAGCAAGTGACAGTGAAAAGGTGTCACAGCTCTGCACCACAGCCCCGAGCCCCACACATCCTACTCCTGGAGTTAAAATACATCTGTCACTCTCTCCTGGCTGCGGTGTGAGCAGGAGTGACAACCTGAAACCTGACAAATGCTTTTTTTTCAAACACTTGAAGCCCCAAAATCTTGATAGATGGGACTCTCCACACATATCTGGGCTGCTGTTGATGGGTGGGAGCAGGAAAATACAAATCAGCAGTAGTTGCAGGAAAGATACTGAAAATACCGTCTTCTCCTTTGGGCTTCAGTAGAAGAAAGCGACACATTCTGCCTCACATTTAACCGCCACAGAGATGAACGAGACGTTGTGTCTTCAGGCAACACTCATTCAACTGCGGCGGGGATGGGCCGTCCCTGCCGCTAGCAATGCACTTACCCCGAGGCAACGGGTGGTTTGAGAAAGCAGAAATGTGTTGCACATTGTTTGTGTGGGAGGCTGTTAGAGTGTGCATAATGCAGCACTGGGCTACAAAGATAATGTAATTTGTTATGTGTTGTTTATTTTGAAAAGAGCATGTCCTGAAGGGAACAGTGAAGTGGCTCTGTGCAAAGAATCCCCGGCTCATACAGAAATAATGTCCCTTTTTTCCTTCTCCATCATCACCACTTCCACTCTTGCAGTGGACATCCGGAGTTTTAATTTAGTTTATTTCCTCCAGTGGGCCGGGTTGACATAGTAACAAAGAATGTTTGGTTCTGGAGCAGGGATTCTAATGCATCATGCGCATGTAACTGAAAACCATTTGCTTATGTGTTGCCGGGACTAAATCTGCGTCACATTGAAGTCCGAGTGACCCCACCCAGAACACTTGAGATAGGGCGTTGACTAGCGAGCTGCTAAGCTTGGCAACAGTCATAACACGTGAAATGAGGGTGGGACACACCGACGGTCAATTTATAACACGAAGCAGCTGTAAAGGAGGGAAAGAATGAAAACAAATCGATTGGGCCTGACCCTCACTTTCCAAAGCTTTTAATGAAAAACATTTCAGGATGAATCCTTATTTGGTTTGCGGCCAAGAGATATGAAAGGATTTATATGACTCTTATGTCTGAGCGATAAATATGAAGCTACAACTAGCCGTTGGTTAGCTTAGCTTTGGACAAAAACTGTAAACAGGGAAACAGATAGCCTGGCTCAAAATCGGCCCACCAGCATGTGCAAAGCTCACCGACTACTGCACATTGTGTTGTTTTTTATCTGCATAGAAACCATGTACGAACCAAGTGTTTTAATTTGTGTGTCTGTATCCTAAAGCACAGACTTTATTGTAGTATGGGGTTAGGGTAAGGCAGCAAAGAGTCATGAGCTTTTTTTGCAAAATGTGTGCTGTTTGGTAGATTTTGTAACCAAGCCCAGGCTAGCTATTTCCCCATTTTTAAGTCTTAACGCTAAGCAAAGCTGAGCCCCTGCTCGCAGTAGCTTCACATTTATTGTACAAGCAGGAGAGTGGTATCCATCTTCTCATCTAACTCTTGGCAAGAGAGATTAAGCAAAAACTTAAATCCGTGTCATTTAAATCACCTTTTTCTGGGCCGCCTTAAAGCGCTCCTCCTCTGTCTCCCTCCTCAGCTTCTTCTCTTCTTCCTGCTGTTGATGTCTCTCCTGGCCACAGAAGAAAAAGCAAAATCTTTGAGGAGGTAACGTGGGGAAAAAAAGAAAATGCAACCCTCTTGGAGTGGATCGTTCCTTCCTGTCTGGGTTGCTGAAGTGTGTCATGAAAGAGAAGTGCGATAACTTAGCAGTTAAAGCACAATCACAGAGAAAACTTACTGAGACAGTGACACCTCTGTGAAAGAAAATCTCATATCACAGCTGATAAGGCAGTCAAATCCACTGCTTTAAAGTGTCTAATATAGTCTGAAGATTGAATCTGTACTCAATCCCAATGGCCTTTTACTTGACTGCAGCAGCTTTCGCAGAAAAATTCAAACTATTGATAGTGACTGTCTATGCTGCCTTGTGAGGATCTACGTTGTTTGGAAGTCATTTCTGTAGCCTGTATTCACACATAAAAGACAATTAATTCAATCTTTCCAGTAATGTTATCACTACTTACCCCTCCAACTCACACAAAGTCTTCCTGTAAGTTATCTCTTAACAGCAAAACACTTGAATTATTCCAAAAAGCGCTGGTTAATGTGAACTGAAACAACAGCTGTATTTCTTCTACTAACAACAGAGAGAACTTGATCCAAGAACTCTGTGCTTATGGTGGGTAACACCCGCTTTTTAATATAATTCTCTGGTAACACCCCTCTGCAGTCATGGTCCCTGAAGACAAGGACTTCTTCTGTGTGAAAGCAGAGTACCGAGAACGACCAAGGGAGAGAGAGGGGATATTTTTAGGGGATGTGACCGACAGATTACAGGCAGGCAGATACAGCTGGCAGAGTGCAGGAATGCCGAGAGAAATAGTTCAGTGACGCAGCACATTGCATGCATGCTGACACTGTATCTGTACTGTTAATGTAAGCTCCAAACATGCTGAGGTCCACTCCGGGCCTTCGCTGTCTCTGCTGAAGTGGGTCACCCGCGTTTGGGCAGATTTTTACGTTCGAGCGAGGTCAAGCAGCAACCACTCAGGCCCTGCAACCTTTCATTTCACAGTTCAGTGATTATTGGCCAGAAAGTTAACTGGGGAATGTTCTTTGCGTGTTCACTTCAGGCGGCGCAGATCAAGCGAGACCGTTCCACCGAAGTGACATAAGACAATGTTGGTACGGTGAGATTATTTTGACATGAGGTGAAAGGTCCAGTTGGTTTAAGGCAGACAGAAGTGGTCAGTAAAAGGGCAAACGTAAAGACAGACAGGAAGACGTTCTCACCACTATGGCTTGCAGCCTTTGTTGGTACTTCTCTGCCTCGTCCATGCTGGGCCTTAAAACAAATACAAAAGAAATACTTGAGTTGGAAAGGACAGGGGAGCAATACAGTTGCAAACATCAAAATACAGCAAATACGGATCCTTGTACTGGTAAAAAGAGGCAGTTAAAGTGTTGTCATGCCAGGTTTCTAGCTGCGTCTATGATGGATGCAGCTAATACAATTTTAACACCAACATTTTGTGTATATGACGTTTTTTTTAAATGCAATTACACCCTCCAAAAATAGGTGATTGACTCCTTTACCATTGCAGAAGACGGGTTTGCCTCTCTGTTAGTCGTTATTCAATATCACAAATGTGCTGCAAAACAGGGAACAGTAGAACGCAGCAGATCATATGCCTCATCAGAATACTGTACATCCAGAAGACTTTAAAACCTCTTAATAAAAAATATTTTGGATTAGACACATCGTTTTTCCAGCACTGATTATGAAAGTTGCGAAGGAGTGAAACACCTCACTCCTTTCTCATCTCAGCTGCACATGCACAGTATCCACTGGGTAGCCATCAGTCAGACTTACTGAATAATCAAATAATGTTTTTTGTAAACAGCCCAAGTTCTGATTTGCCATTTGCCAGGAAGGTTGAGTCAAAATAATCTACAGCATGTTTGTTCCTGGTAACAAAGGAAAATGTCACAGTGGAGCTCTCTGGCAGAGGAATAAGATAAATCAGGCTTTGGCTACAAAAGCAATACTTGGGAGTACTTACATGGGTTGTGGTCAATTGGTTGACGGTATAAAAATATCAGATTATCCCCTGCTTCTTTTTTTTTGGGATGATAGTGTGACCACGCTGATGAAAGTCTGATTCCCGTCATTCTTTGGGTGTGGTGTACTGGACTTGCATCCTCCACATTATGAACCGCACAGATTTAAAAGGAAAAGTCTGTTCGCCGCAGCCGATTCAGTGATGAGCCCTGACACTGAAAAGAAAAGTTTGGGGCACAAACTTCACCGGTTGTGCCTCCATGTTAATGATGAGGCAAGTACTAAGGAATATTGATCAATGGAGGAACACTCACTCACTGAGATAAAAAAGAGGATGACTGACAAGTCACTGCACTGTACTACTTACAGAAGATATTGATCCTGACTCATAGATTAAATATTTAAGACCTTGCTGTGTTCAGGCTTACAGTCTCAGCTCTGACAGGCATAGTGGGAGTGAGTGGAGCCTGTAGTGTGAAGCTGTAGACCGATGTCTCTCACATTCCTCACACATTTTACCTGCACGCTGAACTTATCTTAATGCAGCCCAGACCTTTTTTCATACTTAGTTTAGCGATTTCATAGATTTACCACCATCACTGAGTTACTGTACAAGCAACCCTGACAGTTTTTCAGTTTTTGGAAACATCTTGTGACTGTAGGATGTTTATAATCAAGCAAAAGTAAAGAGAATAAAAGAAAACGACAGTAACAGGTAAAAGAAAGAAAGTGAAAGTAATTTTCCTTTTGAACCTTAGTGATGCAAGATAAAAGATTAACAGATATGGCAGATGATCATATTAAATGTTTCTAATACTTTAAACTGTAACCAACCAATTTTTTAACCATGATATTATCAATTCAATTTAAGATTTTCCAGAGATATTACGCAATGAAGCTTAATATAAAAGTAATGCTCCTTGGTTCATAATCCTGTAACAGACTTCAGACTT
The DNA here is from genome assembly GCF_965226575.1 of Pagrus pagrus. Taxonomy (NCBI): domain Eukaryota; kingdom Metazoa; phylum Chordata; class Actinopteri; order Spariformes; family Sparidae; genus Pagrus; species Pagrus pagrus. The sequence goes on from NC_140197.1 coordinate 10,554,197, forward strand.
CCTGCACTCACATCACATCAAAGCTTCTCACTGTGAAGGACCGTCTCTTTGAAGTCAGCGGGCTTATAAACCCTTTGAGATGTATAATAATTTACCATTAATGACTGTTTGTTGGTTCATCCGAGATGAGGGAATATCGGCTTCAGGCCCCCCGTGTGCTGCCTGGTGAGTCAGCGCTCCGCCCAGCTAGGAAGCGTTAACTTCAGATTCCTATCTGAAAATGCGGTGATGGAGTTCTGCTGTCCCTGTGTGCTCTATTCTCAGCCATCGCTGTGACCTCTGTTCAGGGGGCGTATTCATCCCCAGTGGGAATTAGTACCACATTATCAGTATTATATGATGAATAACGACATTAACGTGAGATTATGTAACTTTACCTTAAAGTAACAGCTTCAAAATCAATTTGACGGTACAGTGAATTTGTAATAGGGTGAATGGTGTCTCCGTCTCAGCCTCTCCGCCCCCCCCGTCACTTGTTTCTGCACAATGTAACTTCAGTGAGACATTATTAACATTGTTATGATGTAATGAGTTTAATTTGTAGTTAGCACCTACTGTACATCACATCTGACGTCTTTCCATAGCGGCACCCTGAGGTTGATATTTCTGATTTTGAGTGAAAAAGCTAGAATTATTGGATGGATTGTCACTAATTGGATACATATATAGTAGAAATTGTGTCCATCAATTCTTTGGCTTATGACAAAATACCTGCAAAACTGACAACATTCCCATTTAGCCTCAATTGTACTTTGTTTAGTTTTAATATGCAAACACTAGCATGCTCACACACAGCAGAGCACCCTGCAGCTGGCCTGAGGATCCTTGTAATCCTCACTTTCTATCGTTTCTTGTCAGCCAAATCTAAAAGCTTACTTGCTTTGTTGTAATTACATGGTTTGGCCACTATGTCAAACTGGCATCAATGCCTGGTGCTTGTCCTGGGGGTCTGCTGTGAGCTGTTAGCATGGTGGCATTAGCATTTCATTGAGGTACCAATTTTATAAGATCACTTTAACTCATAGAGGTCAAATTAACAAAGATTTCATCAAGAAAAAGTTCACAACCTCACAATTTCTACCTCGAGTTATGATTCAGTGCCATACTGTGTCCTCAGTTCAGATTTGGGTTTGCCCAAAACATGCTCTGCTTTTTTTAGTCATGGTGCTTCACATTTGCCGCTTTTAATAAACTGTTATGGATTCAGATATGAGTCATACCAATTTTGAACTGCCCATGGGAAGAATAAACATTCTTGTTTAGAGCCCTGTTTTCACTGTCTTTTATCTCCAGCTGTTGTCTCTTGTCACGACTCTCATCTGTGTGTGTCTGACTCGAATCACTTAAGGAAAAACACAGATGTGATTGGCTGAGTCGCGTCATGCGAGTGATTTGCAACGCATGCAGTTTCCTGAACCACTAGTCCCATAAAGGCCAGAAAAGCTGCAATGGTTTACATTGAAACGCTCTGCCAAATGTATTAATTTTTAATTATTTATCAGTTATAGGTCCGCGTCCAGACAAGATAGTACCTGTGGCCAGACCTGGATAGCGGTTCGCCCATCAGTGATCTCAGGGGAATGGAGAGGGATGGCAGGTTAACAAGGGGGCGCAGTTTGGTCATTTTGCTAACAAGGGGGACAGGTATTCCCTGTACAGCTGTATCTAAACACAGAGTTAAGACTCGTAGTCATGTTTTTGTGGCTATTCAACCCCAATCCAGACCTTTGCTGGCTTAAGAGGAACATGTCTCTCAACCTTATTTGGCACCACCAGCGCTGTATTTTTCCTCAAGATGTGCCATGTGGGACAGCTAGCTTCCTTTTTTCCGCAAAACAGCTGTAAGCCAAGTAGCTTTCACCGTACGTTACCACTTTGTTCAACTGGTTAGAGAACTGGTTATCTCTGAACTAAAGGCTGAGATGTTTAGCATTCGTTTTTGGAATGTCTTCATTTGTGTGCTGAGGACCTGGAAAATGTTAAGTTACCAAATCTACATGTCGTCTTTTTGTGTATTGAAACTTTATTAAGAAATTCAGTTATGATAATGGAAATGAAAAAACTTGCTCACCCGTGCCAAGTTCTTAAGGCCCCCTAAGGTGCAACATGACCCAGTTTGGGAGCCAATGCACCAGCTCATTGCTTCGACAGTATATATCATGGCTACATTTATATTATATTATATTATATACATTTATATTAATAAATTTTGACTGCATATAGTCCATATTGGGTTATTTTTCATTCTGTGTACATCTTTTGGTATCATTCATTAATTTACAGTTGGTATGTCAGTAGGCACTTTGTGGCTATTTACATGTTCTGGTTAGTTGCCAAACTGCATTTTGCCGTAGAAGTTGCCGCGCAATGACAATAAGATTTAAATCCCACAAATCTCTGCAGCTCGGCTCCAAAGATCTGGAGGAAATCCTTCTTAGGAGAGTGCAGGCAGTTACAGCAACATGTTAATGCTCATAGATTTGTAATGAGACGCTCAACAATAACATCTTGTGTTGTGTTCAGATGTACACATGAATATAGAAGAAAATAGAAGTCAAAGTGGAGATGAACACAGTGGGAGTCGGAGGTACAGAAGTAGCAGTAGGAGGATGAGATGTAGCGGTGACAGCTGTACGGTGGTGTTACTTTATAATTTCACTGACAGAACTTTGTCACTGAAAGCCAAGTGACTTCATACACAGAACAAAGCAGCGCAGAGATCAGAGGAAACACAAAGATCAAGACGAACTCGATCTGTGACACATAACAACATTCGGCGCGTCCACAGGTGGGCGGCGTTCTGCGTCTCTGTGTGTCATATGAAGGAGGAATAATGAGGAGCCGTGACTGTTCATGAAGCTGGAGCACTGCTGGGAGTTTTCGCTCTGTTTGAACATGAGAAAGAAGCTCTTTGAGAACCACAAGGTCACTGACAACCTCGGGGGAACTGCTATCTCCTCATGACAGCAGCCTCTGCACACACACATTCACGCAACAACACAAAACAGCAGGCAACACACTGCCTCGGAGTGAGTGAATATGAAAATGATACTGTATATGCGGTGGGTGTATGAGTGCGGGAGTGTGTCGCCTGGAGGTTAATGAGATGAGATGTGTGACAGGGGTGGTTGATGTTTAGTTGGCAGTGTAGACTGTGTTTCACATAGTGTAAATCGTTATTCTCATGGCGGCCCTGTGGCGTATATGATGGATGTTAATCATATGAGACCATACGTTTCACTTCCTGTGGACACACAGAGACAATGAGACGATAGCTAAACAGCCTGATGATAAGAAGGTCACCGGCTAACAGTGTAAGGATGAAGAGGTTTGGAGCGTAAAAATGAACAAAGGCGAACAGATGTGGATTGAATTCCATGGAGGTTTATGACCCGGGAGGAATCCCCAGGGTCTAAAGAGCAGAACAGGAAGTCTGTTTGCATAATACACATGACTCACAGTTGGAGCTGCAGCCGGTCAGTAGGCTGACAGTAATTTTAGTGTACTTTTAAATGTACTACATGAACTCAGTTAACTTATGGTTATTCATATTTGCCCGTCAATTAGTCTGTTTCTGACTTATTCAGGTCGACAAAGTCATAAAATTAAAACAACTTTGTGGTGGATTGCTGAGAATGAAGCCTGAGCCAGAAAGTCGTTGCTCTGTAGTCCGGCAGTACAGAAATAAAACATTGTTGACTTTGTTTCACCATCGTCATATTAAAGATTTCTCCACATCAAATGCACACTGGCCAGATCAAGACTTTTATTAAGTTAGTGTTGCAGGCGAACTTGTGAGTGAGGCAGAGCTGCACGGAGAGAGTGAGAAGAGAAGAGAGACCCACACTGGCAAGGTGAAAAAAGGGGTTACGCTCCACAACTTCACCCTCTATCGATATAAACGCTGTTATCTAAGACAGGCCCATTCCACTACTTTTTTAGAGGGGCCATATTTGCATAAGAGTGAAGTTCAAAATTCAATTAAATTCAAAAAGTGCCAAGGGGCCGGACTTTTACAATCCTTATGTCTGACCTTGGAATTTATATTAAAACGTTCCACTTTTTATTCTTTCACTCCTCTTTTTGTATTAGTTTTCACAATTAGAAAAAAACATGATATACACAAAAGTACAGGGGGAAAAAAACAATGCACCTTTTTAAACTTAGAGGTAAGTTGTCAGTTTGATTCTCCTAAATTCCCTCTGCTTAAACAGCCAGAGTTAAAACCTTTCAGCAAAATAGGAGTATTTTGGGGCTTAGCAACAGACATAACTAATGAATGGCCTTTATTGGCCTAATAACAACATGATCAAAGGGCCAGAATGAGGTTGTTAAAGGGCTGCATCCGGCCCATAGGCTGCCAGTTGAATAGGTCCGGTCTAAAACTATGTATCTTAAATAGTCGTTGTAGCACCCAGCTCTACAGGTGGGCATCATTAGTGAGGACGATATTAATTACATTATCGGCACGTGCCTCTCGCCCTAAAGAGGGAGGCTGTGTGCATTTACACAGGAGGCACAAAAGACAGGATTCGTCAGGGATCTACGTATGTTAATAAATACTGTGTGTTCATCTACACATGCAAAAGGTCTAAAAGACAGCATCCTCATGACAGATCCTGTGCTCCACCAGCGCTATCCAAGACATTTTTATTTGAGAAGCTTAAAGTTTAAGTCTATGTTTACTCTGGAGAGTTTTCCCTTTCCTGCCAAGTTTATACAGCTCTTAGCTTTGCTGCCACATGGGCCACGATATTTGCTGCAGTGACACTACTGCGCATGGAAACATTTAAAATGATTGAAAACAACCACGCTAATCATCAAAGTAAATAATTTCAGAAAATACTCGTACATCAATTCAAAACCAATAAGGTCAAGTGAATTGTCCATGAGCATGGTGGCCCCTTAATTAGATTAAATTATTTTTTGGAGTGTGAGGCAGGTGGAGAATTCATGCGTACATGCGGATACGGATGATGTCAGAGCCAATCAGCGTATCACCACTGCCAAGTGTGTCTTGGGGTAAACTAAAGCAGTTGTTGATCACTCACAACCACGATCAAGCGAGTAGTAGAGCTTGATGTTTCTGTCCTGAGTTGTTAGACACCAAAAAAAGGGTGTAAAGCATAGTGAATATTGGACTTACATTAATCAGAAGGGTAGAAACGTAGCGTTTCTTTGAAACCGCTGGACAGGTGAATAAGCAACTGGAAACCTAAAAGGTTACTGTTCTGTTTATGAGTCATTTCAGCTGTCCCAAAATGACAAAACACAATTATTACAAGTTTAACTAGCTGGAGGACTGATGTTGTTGCATCAGTCCCTGAGCACACTATTCATTCCTTCATGGCTCAAATCACCAGATTACTGTATGTATGGAGGGCTGAAGCTACAGAACTACCAGCCTCTTTGAATTTTGAGAGTCAGGGCATTTTGCAATCCCACAACTCAAATAATGAAAGCGAGGCGGCTAAAGCTCCCGAGTTTTGAATGTTGTAAATCATTCATTCCTCATCATTCATATTCAAATAAGTCATTCCTTCTGGAAATAATAAGTTAATAGACTTCACCCGATTGTTAAAAAGCGCTAAAAAGTCAAAAAATATCCCTCTAAAGTGGATATCACATACAAACTATTGAAACGATCGCTTTCATACATTAAACAGTATCGGACAACACTGCTCTTGCGCTCCGGTGGAGCTGAAGGACATGCAACTAATTTATACTTTATAAATTAGCAATGTAGAGAATGCCGATGTCTTATTTATAAACACAATCCATTAAACCATGAACTTGCAAAACAATTCCCTCCACCATTAAAAAAGAGTCGGGAAGCTACCTGAATATAGAAATAAACATCATTAATTATCGAGACAGTGCACAAACAGGACATACACGTTGCTGAAATAACACACATTGTTACTTTTGCTTCACACTTTGCCTTTGTTGATAAGGTTTTGGTTGTTTTTTTTACAATGTTTTAACAAGGTAACATTTTATATCTTAGAACATATAATAATGCTTGAAGCTGTATGTGCAGACAAATCCACAGTGATCATGTAGTGAAGATATTTTTTTGGGCTGGAGAAACACGGAGGAGAAAACATGCTTTTTGTTCTTGACCCTCGCTCTTCTGTTCTGTTCAGTGCAGGAGAAGCTGGACATGCAGAAATCCTTCCTGCTGTCTGTCTCCTGTGGTTTTCCTCTTTCCATATATACATGTTTTTATACAGCCACAACTGGAAGCTCATTGTAAAAAATGAAAATGTTTGCTCAGGCTTCCGATGCACACAGTTAAAAGCGCACATAGAGCAGAACAACATAGCGGTGGGTAGGTAGAAAATGCATTTCATGCTCAGCGTCGTGCTCAGGCAGCTTTTGATGTTCACATTAACAATTGAAATCAAGGAAAAGGATCCTTTGCCTTCCTCTCTGGAGCTTTTGGAAGGTTCTCCCAAATTGCAAGGCAGGTGAAATGAATTGTGGATATTTTTTTGACATTTAAAATGTCTCTCTGGCCGTTTTAGTGCACCGTCATGATTTGTGTGACTTCTCCCTCGTTGTATAGGAGAAGCATTTTCTGCAAGCCAAAGAAAAAGCAGACACATGGATTTTCAAAGCCTGTATCACTTACAGGAGGGGCGATGTCTTATCTCCTCCAACCTTATCTTCTCCCAGGGGGTTTGAAATGGCCTTTTACAGCTGTCACTTCTTTTTATCCAACGACTTACTTGTTCAGGTCTGCTAAGAAGTAACAAGAGTGGGTGTGAAGTGCATCGGCGGTGCGCGGGAGATGAGGCACTGTATGATTCTGGTGTTAAAAATATAATTAGAACAGAAGTGCTTGCTCTTCTTCTCAAGAGGGGGAAAAAATCAAACGACAGACTTCTTCATAACTATCTTCAGAGTAGCAAAATCCCAAAGGGAAGGCAGTTAGGAGGTAGAGATGAATCTTTTATTCTGTTTTCAACGTAAGGCATAACAGACTTGCTCTGTTACCACTTGTGCTGTCACATGTGATAACGCAACCACAGATTTGTTTGCAAAGTTCATCTGAGCCTGGTCAGTTTAGTAGGGGAAAGGCCAAGATGCAGATGTTTGAGCCTCTTTGAGGACAGAAACTCCCCACTGTGTAAATATTGTGTTGTTCCAGATTCTCCTAAAACTGGAATCTCAAATATGGGAAGAGGAAAAATATGTTATTGGGGTAAACCATCCCTTTAAAGTGACTATAACCAATGTATTTATAATAATCAAATGTAGTGTGGAAAGAGTTCTAGTGACAAACACACAGGGCATTATCACAGAATTACAGTTTCAGTGTAGCCTCTTTTAGCTTGTTTTGGTTTTACGGCACGCAAATGTACTGTTTTGGCTCACTCTCACAGGCTTTTCAACAGGATAATGTTGCTACTGGATTTGCAAATGATTGCAATGATCAAGCATCAGTGGGACATGTCCGACCAAGTCTGATCCATGGAGACCTCACCATGAATCCGACTTGGCTCTGACCCATCAAGTCATGGACACAGGACCTTCAGGGGTGTCCTGTGGTGTCTGGCTTTGGGCGTTGGCTTCAAGTCCTGTGGGTTGTAAGGTGGGGCCTCCATTGTTAGGACTTGGTCTGCCATGTCCCATGCATGCTTGATCGCATCGACATCTGAAGAAGTTGGAGGACATGTTGGCTCCTTGAGGCTTATGTCAGGTTTCTTGGGCCATTCCTAAGCAGTTTTGAACTTATGGTTCTAGACAGCAGCCAGTCTACCTGATCAAGTGCTACAACAAAGAAAAATTTCTGTCTGGTAAAAATGAATGTCAAGTGTTTCTCTGTCTTTTGTTTTTTCAGTTTGTTTAGTCTGTTAATCTCATTTAGGTCAAGAAAAATGAGACTATGAACATTTAAACGAGGCGGTCTGGGAGAGTGACCTTTCTTTGGCATGAGTTACTCTGACATTTTCACCCACACATAAACAATGTTTGAGGGGGGAATGTATTAAATTATAGATATTGTGCTATAATGGTAGCCTCCAATTGACAATCCAACAAGCCCACCGACTTCACACAGTGATTTTCCAGGTGTGCAGACACAAGAAAGTAGGTAGGAACTTCTTTCTCAAGTGTTATGCACAACCAAGTGCACTGTTACGGTGGCTGGGCAATAAATCCAAATAACCACATATAAGCACAACTCAAAATTAGAAGGCATGAACCAAATGTAAATAAATAAAATTTAAAGACATGAACTGGCTTTGAGCTGCCATGTATGTCAGGTGTATCGTCAGTTACTGTCATGTCTAAAATAACACAATAACACAGCAAACCTACATCAAACCTAAAGAATCTGAATACTCACTCAGAAACGTGACGCAGAGGTTAGCGTCCAACACCGCCATAATACAGAGATCATTGTGTCTGACACAAAAACCAACACGACAGCTTTGTGTGGAGTGAGTCATGACTCACTGTTGACCAGTAATGGCAGAGTTTTAGCACCAGGTCCACAGTGGCTGTCCATGTGTCAGACGCAGGGGGAGACTGGGTGGCAGCCAGGACTGGCAGCCTCCTCTCAGCTGATACCAGAGTGCTTGAAGCGTGAGGGGAACTCAGATCAATGTGCTCTGTGAGACTTCCCTGTAGCAGGCACACCCACACACACACATATGTGAATGTGCTTAACACACACTTGGATTCATTCATTAATTCATACCTGTGTTCTGTGTTTTTCTACACATGCAGGTGTGAGCATACATGTCCGTACATTTATGCGTCCATTTACATCATATCGCATTGCATCACATCCTTCTCATGCAGGTAGTCGTGCGCTCTGTCTTGTTCCATGTGAATATTCCATTTCACTTCAGCCTTCGAGGTGCTCCTCCACTGTCAGATGGGTTTATCTGTGTGTGGTTGTCATCTTGCGGCACAGATTGTGAGCCATCGTGTGTGTCTGCTCCCTTCAAAGGCCTGCGTGCAGCCTGATGTCAGTGTGACTTACTTCATCATTGGCTCAAATCAGCATCAAAGCCCCAGCAGACGAGGCTGCTGCAGATGGCTGCTGTGTGCTCGGGTGCCTTGTTTGTCTGAGCGGCTCTGTCAAGTACTTGTTAATTAGAGAGAAGGGGACGCCCATGCTTCCCAGCAGGGTGAACGTTGCCCCGCGCAGCCTTCACTATTTAACCCCTCCCTTCTGCACAAACAACAGATCAGTGAAATATGATGTTGCTCACTGTTGCACATTATGTGCTGAATACTTTTCTGTCTCAGTTTGCTCCCCTGTGTACACTCAGACTTTCTCTGAGCACCCCTCAGTGCACATGCTCTCATGCTCTCTCTGTTTTGCTAGAGAGAAAAACGAGGTTTTTTATCTAGAATTTGTCTCAAATGCTACTGTAGTCAATACTAATCTGTAGGAGTGGTGAAGCCAGTGATCAGTATCATGTATATATGATGTGTACATACACTTTTCACCACACATAAACAGGTATTTATAAAAAAAAAAAAACAGATCTGTGAGAATTGAATGAAATAAAACAAATGAAGAAAAAAAAGAAAAGTAAAATCTCACACATATTTCAGACCAGGTATTCATTTTGTTTTCTGGCGTGAACCAAGTATGACCTGGATCCCTTTCACACTGGACACTGCTGCGTTCGTGACATAGAAAGGAGGCAATCTGTTCTTTTAAATTTTACCCGTGTCTAAAAAAATGTGCGTATACACACTAACTTTGGTGTAAAAATGGTAAAAGAGAAGTGGAAATTAAACATATGCTTGAGAGGGAATCTAGTAATAAAGCATGATTTATTCAGGCTACTAGCTAGCTACCAGTTTTATCAAAATACAATGTTATATTGATTCTTTGAACGACGATACAATGTTAACCTATATCACAAAGTCTGTCTTGATGTGATTTCAATTAGATTCAATTCAGCGGCCTGCGATCATTTACAGATGATATTATCTGCATTTTACACTGCATAAATTATCCTAGCATTAGCAGACTTTTCCTCTGAATTTCAGTCTGCGTGCATGCTTCAAGAAAAAAAGCAGCTAACACTGCTGTAGTGAGAGCAGTCAGTTAAGTGAGTTAAATTGCACTTATTCTCTGTCTTTGATTTCACTGACAGGTCTTAAGAGTGGTGCAGCAGTATTGACATGCAAACAGTTGGCTCAGAACACGCCTACATCTATTTATGACAGAGTTTGGAGATGGTTGAGATTCAAAGAAACAGAACTATAGATATGCACAGCTCTATAAATGTGACAGTTCTTGCAGGCATATGCGTATTCCTGTCTTTATGGTTTGCCATGTTAATGGGCCCTTAATAGGTTCAGACATAACCACAGCATCTGCACTGCCCTGACATGTGTTACTGTTGGTTTACATTTAAAGTGCAAACACAATGATGGCTGGACAATTATTTGTGTCAGTGATATGCTTGTTAATTAACTTTTTACTTTGTTTGAGGAAAAAGTGTAAAGATTGTGACAGTTTTTCAGGACAAATGGCATTCACAAACTGTTGACTTGGCAACAGCCACAGCAAATTGACACTAGTTGCTGTTTCAGCCTCTTATCAGCTCCTATAGGACAGATGTAGCATGTTTGTGTAGTGCAAGAGCTCACACACTTAACATGCCATGGCAGTGTGTTAAAGTGGCGGTGTCATAACTCACGCCGGGATCACCACGCTCACTCTCCGGCTCAGTATCACCTCGGGCAGGCCATTATTTAAATGTTGCCACAGTTGCATTTCATGCTCGTGCCTCCTCTGCTGTGACACGCCAGCCATGGCAAATTGAGCTCATTCCAAGAAGTGAACCAGTCTAAAGATAATGAGGGGGTACTTGTGTGTGTAGAGCAGACGAATTCAACACTATGTATGCAATGATCTCATAAAGCTCATATAAGCAGTGCACTTCATAGGAGGAATTATTCAAAACTGCACTGAGGGAGGTTGAAATGCCCTATATATCCATCAAAGTAGAGTACTGAAAAAGATTATGAGCCCTAAATATCGATGTGTAGCTAATGTCCTACTTTGAATGTCAAAGTTACTTTTACAGCTAATTTCTCCTGTCATACGCCCTTTTACACAAACTGTGAAGAAAAAATACTTATCTAAAATGTGGGTACATACTATTTCTGGCTCTCAGTCTCCTGAAATACCCATGGCTTTGCTTTGGTCAGAAGAAGCTGACCTCTGCAGGACTGAGTGAGTTTCATATGCTGGCCCAGTACTTAAAAGCCTCCTAATCTTTTTGCTCCTGCTGCTCCTTCTTTTTTAGGAGTCAGCTGAACACTCATAATGCACGACTACGGCTTGGCAAACTTCGCCGTCCCATTAATAATCACACAAAAGACGGTTAATTTTGTTGCAATTGATCTCTAAATTAACAATCAATACATGGTGTGAAAATGAGCGCTGAATGGAGCTCATTATTTCTATAGCTCTGCTGTGACACACAGCATTCCTTCCAGCTAGATTAAAACCACTCTGCCTTCATAATCAGTATAGGTCTATATCAAGAATCACTAGTATCAATAATAGTAATTACTATATGGATGGCAGCGAAAATAATGAACATTTATTTACCATGACATTGTGTGTGCGCATGTTCAGCAGATGAGCGCAACAGTGCAGCCTCACTTGTTAGTGTTTGACCGTCCAAACTCACACTCAGCTCTTTTCCAGGCCCAAATCTACTCAATCAAGTTAAAAGTTATTGGCAAGTTACCGCAAAAGCTGATTAAAGCAAATGTAATTAGACATCTGCTGCATGTTTGAGCAAATGTGTGGGAGAGTTATTCTGTGAAGACCTTAGTCAAGCTATTTTGGTACATGGCTGACATCCGCACTGATCTCTGACCTTAACTTTTTAAAGCTGCATGCCAAAGACAAACAAAGAACCAAGGGTGGACTTTACTCTCCGGCAAGGCAGGCATCTGCCTGGTGCCCCCAACTAAGAGGGCCCCTTATGGCTACGTCATACTGTGATGTTTAGATATATGTTTATTCACTCTGTGATAATATACTCTGCAGTAAAATATGCCAATAAAATGTTGTGCAGTCAGGGGAGGGGGGAATGCAACATCCAAATGCGGAACTGTCATGCACAAATCAAATTACAATGTAACGTTAGCAAACTAGCTAGTTAGCTTCTGAGACGTCAGCAAACTAGTAGCGATTGTTCTATGCCTGTGAAAAGAAAAGGTCCAGAAAACAATATAATAATATACTATATAGCTATATAGTTTGGACAGCCATGTAGCCCAAACACTTCGCACCTTACCCTACAACCAACGAAGAATTGGGACACCCTACTCCTGGGTGTGAATTACCAAATGGAGGGTTAAGGCTAAGTGGCAGGGCAAAGGGGTAAGAATCTACAGCCATGCTCGTAGCTCTGTGAGGTTGTATTTAAGCACAGCTGTGGAGCTAAAGGCAAACGTCAGCATGCTAGTATATTCACAATGAAAAAGACAACATGCTGCTGTTAAGCAAGGAACAAAATGTCTGACAAAATGTCCATTATTAGGAATTAAGGGAAGACGTGTACAACAGAACCGGCCGACGCACAGCAGAGTATGGCTGCATCTGCGGTGTCGATTAATCTGAGATGTCGTTAGATAGGTTTCAAAGACGCAAGTTGCTTACCTGGAACTGTCACCGTTACTATGGGCGCGCTGTCACAGTGATTTGGTCTATAACTGGAACAATCATTACCATCCCATAAGGTTCTTATGCAATGGAAACATTACTCACCTCTCTAGAAAATAGGACAAACTTTAGATACACCTTCGCAACGGGAGATATTTCTAGCCCAATTAGCTCATAGAACCCTTAATACCAATAATATCTTCCACCAGGGAAAAGGTGAGAAAAAAGGCATGAAAAAGACCTTGTGCTGGGTTTTCCCAGGGCCCACAAATCACTAAATCTGCCTTTGCAAAAGAACACGCAGTGCTTGTAGGAAGAGTTAACTGTATACAACATAATCTTCTGTTCTCAAAATCCGCGGCTTTATTGCCATACAGTATGTCAAGGTGTCTTTACTCGCTTTCAAAGTCATCTCAGCTTTAATCATCCATCTTCCATTCGCTTGCTGCTGCATAAAGCTAATCTTTGTGCTAAGACGCTATAAGCCTACAGTACCTCTCCATGGGATACTTCCCTCCTGTTGAAGGAAATCAAAGAGCTGCTGCAGCCTACACAGTATGATCACACACGTATTCACCCACATTCTCAACAGGAAACATATGATTTTACCAAATGTGCACACATTGATCCACCCACAAAGCAGCCAGAAGGACACGGCATGCTGGCTCTTAACCAGCTCAGGGCAAGAACATGCAGCATGCACTGACGTTGATAGACATGACACACATGAACAGCTATTACGCAGCATTGTCTCTCTGTCCTCCCACTCTAACTGCAGATTGAGCTCTGTCTTACTCTATCTGGCACCACTGCTTAATTCTTGTTTATTCAACACGGGACAAGGAGAGCTGGCGGCACGCACGCAGAAATCTGATCTGTATGTTTTGTACGACTGCACTGTGCTGCTGGCTACTTGTGAGCTAAATCCACATACAGCAGCAACGCCCCAGGTAGACAGATAAACAAGAGGCCCCATCAAAGCCCAACAACACTCTTCTGTTTCATATTTACTTCATGTCCATGTTCGAGGCTTTCCTTCCTCTCCTCTGCCCTTCACGTATCTCTCTCCTTCCCTGAGAGGATAGAGATGCAGTGTGCAGGGATCAGTGACGGTCATAGAGTCAGATATAATGGGTTGACATAGCATGAAAAAGGATTACCGTTTACTGAAGGTCAATATATGGCACTAATTGTAGTTTAAAGGCGATTACGGGAGCATTTACAACATGCGTTGGCACATGAAATCGCATATGCTACACATTACTGACGACCGTTTTGTAACACATACCGGACATGACTGCATTATTTCACACTTTCAAGTGATTTCACTGTGGTATGAGGATCAAATTGTAAAGGCTTGAGACTTGTTTCATGCAATGTAGATAATTCATCAAAATTCTGTTACTTATATATCCAAGTTACATCATCATCAAGTTGCACTGCAGTTTGAGCAACATTCTTTCATCTGTAAATATCTTGCAGTGGGTTGCGTCTTCAAAGTTATTTTCAGGCGTTAGCTGTCCGCCTTAAGAAAACATTTTTGACCAGGGTGAAACCAGAGTTTGAAGGCAACATTTCAACACATTGGGCAGCACTGCTCTGCTCCTCTTTTCTGCTTCGCTACCTATGGCAGGTTGGAGCTAGTCAGGAATTACCATATTTAGAGAAGAGGGTGGAGCTGGAGAGGATATTTGATTGAGTTTAAAGTAAAAACAGTAATCCTTACACCTGCAATAGTTGATTGTGTCGGCCACTTGGGGGCAGCGTCAGCACGATGTGAATGCAGCATCGACATATCATCACCTTTTAAGTTTATATGGTGAACTTTGTTGCTTATTTACACATCCAGCAGTTACGGAGCAACATAATCATTCATTCGGGGTCGTGTTTCTGGACAACTGACAAATCTAAGTTAATTATTCTCCTTTAGGACTGATTCTGGTGTCCTGAGGGAAATATCTGGCTCTTTAGCTACCAAGTGCTCTTTTAGGAACAAAGTTATGGCTAATCTGTTTCTGTGCTGCCACTTCTAGACTGAAACAGCCTTTTGAATATGGACTCTCCAATAAAAATGATGTGACTCCAATATTCCAGTGCCCAACCACACCATACTTTTCCCTGTCAGATGTCAGCTGTTACAGATACCAGTATAGTAAAGAATACTCATTCTTACATGTAAAAAACATATGCATTTTCTTTCCCCTTTTAAATGGTTAGAAACATGATCCTTTACCTATCTAGAGTCAACTGGCAATAAAAAGGGATGGAGGGAAAACTATTTTGGGCAACAGCAAAGATATTTTTGGCCTCTGCTGATGTGCTTTCTTAAAATAGCCTTCTGTGTCTGTGTTGCTCCGATCACTTCATATTTCTACTTCATTTATATTTCCACTTCGCTTCATCTCCCTGGCTCCCTGTTTAAAGATGTAAAACAAACTACCACTGTTATTAGAGCTTTAATTCCATCGTGAAGCAAAGGGCTCTTCACCACGAGAAACCCCAGGATCCATTTAAGAAACTAACCTCACTCCCCGGCCCTGAGCTCATTAAATCATACAAATAGCTGGCAACTGGTCTGTGACCCATTTTTTGAATCCAGACTTGGTTTAAACACTGATCTAGAGAGACACAAAGTGCTGCAGCTGAAGAGTTATCCAGCTAATGGTTGGATTAGGTTAATTAAATGTAGGAAGGAGGAACAAACTATCATCCAGTCACTTTCCGAATGAAATTGATCTACATGAGCATTATATTTTCCTCATGAAAACACTTAACCGTTTATGATAATGGCAACACTGCGGGTTAATAATATATTGTGTTCTAAGCAAATGTTCCTTTCTCAAATAGGAATCCCATTGCTTAGTAGTGTCATCAAGAAGATTGTAGGTAGGCATTTTTAGTTGACTACTGCATGTTCATCAGCTTCACGATACATTCAATCAGGTTTCTGTGCCAACTACAGTAAGGTATAATCTACTTATAAGTAGCAATGGTGGCATTTATATTTTAGTATGACTAGATTTGATCTTATTCTATCTAAAAGATGACAATTTTCATGAATTTTACGTCTAGGAAAGTTAACATCATTGTACATTGTTGTGATACCCCATCTTTAAAAAAAAACACAACAGTTGTCAGGGCATGAAACTAATGATTTGTTGATCTTTAAAAATCCAGATGATAGCCGTCATTGTTCAAACCAAAAAAAATTCTTAAATCAAAAACTGAATCGAATGGAGTATTCAGGGAATCGTGAAACCCTGATGATGTAGCCTCTATCTGTCCCAAGAAAGCACCACAGAGGTCAGAAATATGGGTTTTCTTTTTGATCCTGACCTTGATTTCTGGAGCCATGTCACTAACATAGCAATACTGAACTACATCATCTTCACCTCTGAGCTTGAGTGGACTCTGATTGCACATTCAGCATCTGCATGAGTGGACAATCTTTCCATAAATGTTGATTTATGATCCCCATGGTGACCATATCTGCGTTGCAGGCTCCCCCTCACAACTGGGTCACCTGATGAGAGAGTAATGGGTCTGTAGGACAGAGCCTCATAAATTATGCAGCGTAAGAAAGAGGTAAAAGACAAAGAAAGGGGTAGATGTTAGACTGTGACAGGCAGCTGGGAAAGAGAGAGAGAGACTGTGAACGGTATTGTTAGATGGTCTGTAATGAGTCCAAAAACGATGGCTTTGTTATCTGCAAATAACAAAATCAGGGCAGAGGTCATCTGTCCCAGTGGTGCCCATCGGTCATGTTGCAGGGCTGATTCACGGGTCGTAAACTGACAGCTCTATGCGTGCTGCAGGCCCCTGCAATACTTAGCTCTTTTTTCAGCTTGTCAGCCTGCATCGTCTTGATTTTTTTCAAGCCACATGATGGACATAGAAAGCCTGGGAGTTCAAGCCGGGACAGAACTGAAATAGGTAGGGGAGAGGGGAGCGTTTCCGGTTAATGCTCAATGCAAAACTGAGTTATCCGTCAGTGTCATTGTACTAGTGAGTGTCAGCTTCCTCAAGCCAGGAACTAACACATCGGAGCAAAGCAGGGTGGAGAAGAGAGGTGATAATTGAGTTCATGCATCACACACGGGATTCTCACTTCCACAAGTTCAAATTAAATTAGATCTGTTTATAAAGAGTGTTTAGCAAGACATATTTAGAGTAAGTGAACAGTAAGTGAACTAGTGCTACACTGTACACATTATTGACTGACTGAGAGTGAACAAGAACACATATTTCCCCAATGAATTAACTCAATTTGATGTTGCAGTTGTCTGACCTAATTGGCTCCAGGAAACATACAATAACAGTCAAACTGAGGCCATTGCAACCAGTTTAACACATCCTGCCCATTTACATGCAAGCAGCATGGATGTTTTGATGGTGATGGTTAGGGAAGTTAATCATCAATCATTAACCGATTTAACGCTGTTAAGAATTTAACCGATTAAAAATGTGTTAATCGATAATCAGAGGCACGCACAAATAGAATAAAATAATATTTTACAATAACAGATTAGAGATACTTGCTTTTCAAATATATCCAATTAAAACACAAAATACTGGTGTGAGAAAATGTATCTAATTAAAATACATGTCATTTGTCATTTAAAAAATACTAAAAGCCATTTTACACAAACTGATAATTTCACATTTTAGCCATTTAGTCGCCACAGTGTTGGTTGGATTTTGTTGCCAGTTGTTCAAAAACGACATACTGGAGCTCTGTGAAGTCATGATTGTGTCTTATTTAGTTCATCATTCAGGTAACTTGTTGGTGTGTACCCGACTCTGATTTTACATTACAATTACTTAAAATTTGCATCCCTAGTGATGGTGTTGGGTAGTTGATCTGTTAAGTGCACCACACTACTGAATTCAGTTTTATACAGACTTCATGGTGGCTAGAGGGGGATGCTACAGACTTTGGTATTCCCTCACTTCTCCTCTAGTGCCACCATGAACTTGACATTTGCTGTTTAGTGAAATTTCTAAACAGCTATTCCATGGATTGTCATAAAAACACAAAACTAAGATGGTGAACATGGTAAACATGGTATCTTTTACGCATCTGCATGGTAGCTCTGTTTTTTTGAGAATGTTGCCATGCTAGCACTAGCATTTAGCCCAAAGCAGGGTGAAATCATGAATGAAATCACTTTGTTCAGTTCAGGTCAAAGTTTCTTTGTCAGTTAGTTCACTTTCCCCCCTCCAAAGTTAAGCAACTGCATCACCTTTCAAAGGCATAGGGTCCATAGTACGTTCAGTATGTTGTGAGTCCAAAGTGCTACGTTCAGCTTGGAACAAATTTAACCTATAAAATCATTTCACAAAAGGTTAATAACTCAAAAGCCTGTTATTTATGACTGAGATATCAAATTATGTTTTTTTTTAATCAGCTTTAATGAGGGAGTAACACACTCTGAATCACAGCTGAGCTGACAACGGCCCCGTTAGTCACCAATGAAGCTACTGATTCAATCAGTGTCAACTGTAGTGTATAATCATTCGTTCACACATGCACTGAACACCTCACAGCCTTACAGAGGCGCTAGCGTGGCTATAGACTCTAGCCTTGTACTATCAGCTTATGGAAAGTGCCGGTATGCATGAAAAATTCACGGTACGTAAACAATAAAATACGTGCCGGTACTGCATAAGAGTCAGCTGGATATCATAGATGTCTAGAGTCAAGTAGAATAATTGCCAAGAAACTATTCTGGAGACTGGAGACTAACTACACAACGGTTCTGATTAAGGATTCCCATCCCTTTGCATAAAGGCTACCACCCATTCTGCATCTGAGCATTGGTTGTGCGAGTCCTCATAAATGAATGCTACAACTCCGTAGAATGCATTTAAGTGCGTTAACGATTGAGGCAATATATAAGGATGTAAATGACAGGAAGACTTGAGAGAAACACATTTACAATGACTTTTCAAGGAAACTTTCCAACTGAGATGACCTTGAAACTAGCAACTATTATTTGCACAAAGTGGAGAACGATATTCACTGATTAGAGAGGATGTAGAAGTTGTTCCTTCAGGAAAGAATGTGAAGCCATTAAGGAAAAACACTGACTCTAGCTCACCTAGCATCTTCTGCCACCTCCCCACCACTCCGTTACTCACTCACTGTACTGTACTTGACTTTTTGGCCTCAAAACCCCATTATGCAATTGAGTGTGCTTGGCCAGTCGTCATTATACCATATGGAGGTGTGGACAGTTCAAGTCTGACAGCTCAGATCCTGCTCCATTTACACTAAGATGTCCGTTCAGAGGATTTCACAGTGACCTACAACCCCCCACCCTTTATCCATGTCATCAACCCTTTGAACCAAAGTCCTGACACGGCAGGAGCATTTTTAAAAGATTCTGTCCAGATGGAGTGTGAAGAACTATTCCCTTCATCTCTCTCCTTCTCCCACCCATCCTCTATTCGTCCTCCGCCCCCACCGCTGCGTGTCCTACCTAATGAGGCGCTCCGCTCCAGCATGTGGGTGTCTTATAGTGAGTCTCAGCAGCCTCGGGTTTCAGATCTGGATGCTTGTAACACTGTCAGGCCCTCTGTGTGCTGCAGATTTAACTCTGTCTCTCTCTCAGATGCTTGCAGACAGATCCAACATGCAGACACATATAAACACCTACAGCCAAAAGCAGCATCACACCCCCACACTTCCCATGTCTAGCCCAAAACTCGTCAAGAAAACAAAGAGCTGATTCCTTTACATTGTCTTACCATGCATGCTGCAAATGATTAATTATTGGCTGATATCAGGTAATTTCCATGGCAATTTTGCCTCAAATACGGGCATTCCTTGCAATATCACCATGCGATAATTTATTGAATATATGCACACACACTTTATTTAAGCTGATGTTGTCAACATGAGCACAAATTAGTTGTAAATAGGCAGCATTTCTTTTGCATAATATTTTCTATCATTTTTGATCTTTTTGTCGTGAAAAAATAAAATAAATCCACACCACAGACATTTCTATTAAGCCATCAACACCCGTCACTGCTGCCAGTATGGGTAACACATTTTTAGCAATCATAAAAAAGCCACACACGTTGGGCACTTGTAAGCATGAACCGGTGGAAATCAGTCTACAGTATTATTTATAAGTTTGTTTGTAACCGCTTGTTTACAGATGAAGAATTGATTTAAAAAAGGTTTCTGTGCAGTCTGTGTCCACCGATAAACACCTCAGACAGATTATTGCCACAGACATGAGAGGAAAAAACGCAGCTGGACAACAGAGAGCAGCAGGAACAGAACAAATCTGAAGTTAGAGGGAGCAGAGGCCAAATTGGTGGCAGCAGTGATGAGGACGATGACAGTGATGCTGATAGGTGGCGGTGGTGTAGCTGGATTGCAGCCACCACCATTAATAAAAGCAACTGGACTAAATGGACTTCATGTGCCTCGGGTGACATAGAGAGGGTCCCACAGCAATTTGTCTCCTTAACAGTTGGGTCATATCAACTCTGTCTGCTGCAGCTATGGACGGAGGACTTTGTTATTGGTGGTGTGTCCACTGGTGGGGGTGGATTGTAAGTCACCCATGAATGACTTGTTGTTTACTGTGTGGTCTGAACTGCATACAAAACAGCTATTTTAGCAGCAGGAGACTGTAGTTGTATTTGCACCACCAGTCTTGCATTTGTACAAGGATTATGCATCTTTGACAGCACATTCTTGCATCCCATCTCTATCCCCCCCCAAAAAAAATTAAACTGCTGCTTCCTCCTTTCATTTCCCTCAGGCACTAATGTGTTTCAATGTGTCTAGCCTTTTTTTGTGCGTGTGCTTGTTTGTGAAAGATGACGACGTTTTCTAATGATAGGTTGTCAGAAAGTTCATAAAATAATTGGTTGTTCAGCAGGAAAGAGCTAAGAAAAAAAAGAAATAAAGCGTCTTACCTTTCACAACTTGCAGGTGGGAGAGTTCACAGCAGCTGAACAAAAATGTAATTATTCGGGTTGCAAACAGTCTGCACAAGCTCAGTGTGTACTCATAAATCCGTGCTTTTAGCAGCAGTAATGTCCTGAATGACTCGGACAGTTTTTTGGGATCCCAAACTGACCGCAAGTTCACACACTGGGAGGTGGGAGTGACTTTAGCCTGGTGTAACTGGAGAGGACCAGGTCGTGGCGCTGCAGACTCCTCTCATTAGTCATGTACAGTCCCTGGATAACAAGGCAGTGGGCCAAAAGCTTTCCAGTAGCTGACAGGCTGCTGTGGGCCGCAACCATCACCAGAACAACAGTTTATTTTACTGTGAGCTCTGTGAACTACAGAGTCCAACAGGAAGAACAACAAACTCCCTCTAACTCTCTCCGCCAATCACAGCTCAGCTCTGTCTCACACACGTCACCGTCATAGGTAGCTGACATGACTGACAGGCGTGCAACATGTTCACTGACAGCTTGGAAAACTCAAACCTGTAATAATCATTTTTACCTGGGCTGAACTCCTATCTGTGTTTTTACTGAGCAAACTTATTATCATCCTGCATTATAATATTTAATAATAATATAATAAATGCAAGTTCTGCATTTTTAATTAAAATACTCGTCGTTGCTATAACATGAAACTCTTACTGAACATCTTGAAATGGGGGCTGCTTGAGGCCCTGAAGAGGCAGCAGTCAGTAAATACTGCGCCACAACCCAGTATGTCCGTTGCAGCCGTTGTTTTAAGCTAACTTACAGGATAGGTGTACACACTGCTAATAACGTTTTATTAATCATAAAGGCATCATTTACAAGGCGTATTATGCCACAACACACTAATAGGCTATACTCCGACACATCAGGACATTCCTGTAACACTGGTGTAAACAAGCTACAAGTCTTTTGATGAACTTGTTAGCAGAGAGTTGCCTAGCTGCACATCCAGCAGGTAAGCTACATAGAAACTTATGAAACTAATGAATTTAGAGTTGTCCCTTTGCCCCCCTAATGACTGTAAGTGCACTGTTCACTCTCTCCTTAGTTTTTGTTCTTCAATATCTGGGGAAATATCTGAATTATTGGCTTTACAAGTACTTTAGTAATGCCACATTGGAAAGATACTTCCTAACAAAAAAAGTCCAGCATTCAAAATGTCACTGAGGTAAAACTACACAGATATTATTTTTTAACTACTCTATATACTACAGGTAGTTAAGCTTATAAAAATATGTCATTGTATAGGTTTACCATACAATACGTTTTGTGTGTAAAGTCTTACTATGCAAAGTAACTAGTAACTATAGCTGTCAGATAAATGTTGTGGAGCTAAACTTATTTTAAAGGAAAGTGCTCAAGAATAATAAACTTATTTATATAGCACATTTCCAAAACAAGGTTTACCAAGCACTTGATGGGGTAAAAAAACAAACAGGAGTTATGAGGTGTTAAATATAAATCAGTATGGACAAAAGCACCCTCAATAAAACAAAACAAAGAATATAAAATACTAATAAAAAATAAATCGATATGACAAGTAGTGGGAAGTTAAGCTGGAAGATCACAGGGAGGCAAGAGGATATAATGCATTATAAGTGCATTTTAAGAGGAGATTTAAATAAAGAAATAGACTTCCTAATCAGCTCTGGGAGGTTGTTTCAATTTCTGGGTGCCCTGATGGCAAACGCACTGTTACCTTTGTTTTCTAGTCTCAAATGAGGAACCACCAAGAGAGCAGCATATGAGAAACAACAAACCAGCAGATCCAGCTAGGCGTACTAGCAGTCTTGGAGTAGTGACTGCCGCTGAAGGAGATCATGTAGGAGACTCATGTAAGAAAGAGATGGGGTAAGTAAAGTCAATTTAATCTGTAAGCACCTCTCCTATATTCAATGCTCAAACCAGGTCCTTCAAATGTCTCACCCAGGGATAAGTGTCCAATCCAAAGGTAAAAAATCCTCACATGTACGTTTATATGAAAATAGTACTTTAGCACAGTACTTCAGTATATGTACTTAGCCTCTGTCCACTGCTGTACGCTAGTTGCTAACTGGGGTTGTGTGTTTAGTGCTGTCCAGGTAGTGTACACTGGGTATTTGGAGCTTTTTCTCTGCTTCCAAGATGCTGTGAAAGTGGTGAGAGTAAACCAAAACAGTAAGGTGGCTGAGATGCTATAAAGCTCTGTAGAGCAAAGCAAAACAACAGTCAGCTAATAATTTGTGGGTTCATCACTGCAAGCGGCCCCATTAAACATAAATATTTGATCTATTGTTATTGTAAAATATTGATTTTAGATGCTTTAGTAGTGGCTGGTGGGTTTCTAATAATAGGTCCCAGTCTAAGAAGGGCTGTGTCCTCAGCCTAATATACAATTGTGATTTATTTGCATGCAGGTTTGCTACCTGTCACTTACTTTGCACTGTCATCCATTGAAATGAGCCTCCCTGTCACCATCGCCAGCCTGAAGTCGCTTATATTTACATCTCATTATATAAAGATTGCTGCTCTAGCTCCTTGCTGTCTGCTTCAGGACCCCATCTGGTGTGTTCACAATGACATGCATCATTTCCCTCTGTGCCTGAGGGGTTTATAGCAAGCTTACATGACCAAGGGACCACTCCGCTGGATCCTGTGTAAATGGGTGGGGGTGATAATAGCCAACTGCAGCTCAGGAAATCAAGTCACATGAGATGGAATTTATTTTCCAATCACCATGAAAGAGGGAAACACCTGCTGTAGGCCCCCCCTGATATTTGCAGAACCTTGCCCTTGTGGTGTTGTGTTCATGGTCTGTCTGTAATGGCATTTTCCAAGACAGCAGGAAATTCCTCATGTTAGCATGAAGCAGCACAGCTCCGTGTTAAAACATGGACCTGAGACAGGAGACTGTATTATGAAACAAGTTCATGAATAGAAGCTCTTGGCTTGAATGAAATGAGAATTATGAGGAAGGTACAGTATTTAATGTATAGACAGCTAAAATAAGTCAGAGAATATTGAAGTACATTGATCCTTTGGTATTTTATTAATGATCTAACAGCTGTTAAATACTTTATTAAGACAATTCAGTTCTGTTCTGTTCTGTTTAGTTCTGTCATGTGTCAGAACAAAAGGAAATACATTTCCCCTGTGTGTAGCTCTAATATATTAAGATTGTAGTTTTTTCATTATTTCTGGCAATTAAACAGTGTTATGACAATATTTTCACCTTGTAATGACACATAACAACGATAAGAAGAGTTGACAAAGGCTCATGTTTGAAATTAGTGTCCTCTTCAATTGTACTGAAATATACATTTCATTTCACTTTCAAATTAGATGCCATATGATGACAATATATTATGTATATTATAATGTGTTTTTTAATATATTGAATCAAAATTACTATATATTGCCATGCGTTGTCAAAAACAAATATATGCTTCCTTATATTTCTTGTATTTTTAGTATTTTACATTGCATTTTTCAGTATATGTCAATACATGATTGTTCTATAAGGGTGCATCTGTCTTGTTTTTTGTTTGTTTTTTGTTAAATATTCACATATGAACTGAATATTTAGGGATTGAAAGTGCTGTATACTCAACAATAAGTAGCAATGCAGACAGGCGTGATGTAATAGAGATTATCTGGTTTGAGAATTATTAAAAATAAGAGCTTTGTTGTGTGTTTAACTGGCAGAATTAGCCCAGTATCAAGTGGGAGGTCCAGACAAAGGAGAGAAAGGATAGTGTAGGAATGTGGTGGTCCTTTGTTGTCGAGTCGAGCTGATTAATGATTTGCCCCTGTAGACCACAGCTGGAGCCCCCGGCATAATGATACAGGGGCGTGTGTGTGTGTGCCGTGGGGGGTTGTGTTTGGAGAGCTGTGCAGGAATTATGTATGGTGGTAATGTGCATAAGGTGTGTATATGTGATGGGCTTGAAAATGGGTATTAAGGTTGTGCGCTTACCTGTGTGCCCCATTTTGTCTTCTGCACCCTGGACCGTTCAAACATTTAATATTACGTGTACGTTTGGTCTGTGTACAAATCAAGCAAATTAGATGAAATGTGTTGATTAGTGAGGTGAGCAGATAATTATTTGGATGTAATATTGAATGCAGTAGTTGCAATAGTTGACTATGAGTAATGGTTAAATGGCTCAAACCTCCAGCTTCTGTTAAGTGCTTGTGGTTACTTGTTTTCATTGAATGAAAAAAAAGGAAAAAACATTGCTTTATACAAGTAGTAGTGTTAATAACATCCAGATTAAACTCAGTGAAAATGAACACATTTGCAACATGGTGGGTGATGGGGCTACTTTTACACGGTATTCTGAGTAGACTATTTTTGTTCTTGCTCTTGTCTCTGCTTCATTGGCCAAACTTCTTGCATTAAAGCACATTTGATGTTTAGCTGACACTGGATTGATCATGTGAATTATTTACATGATTTGCATGTACTTTATAGTGCCAATATGCAGTAGATGTATAGGAAGACATCCAACCGTACCAAGGGTCCTGTAGATGCTTGTATTCATGCATGCATGCAGTGCACAGTTTACAAGCATTGCTGCATTTACGGTTATGCAATGTGCATGAATGAGTAAATGTGTTAATGCATACACAGTACATATAACTCACGTCTCATTGACTAAATGTGTTTTTCTGTGCATGCTTCTGCATTCAAAGGCAAAGTTTCTGAGGTACCACAAATTCACACAGCTCAGCAAGATCTCTGTCAGATCCAACCTTTATCACTTTGCCCTTCTATATCCTCCTATAGTGCTTGTTCTCAGTTTTCGCCTTCCATCAGTGAAGGACGGAGTTCGGTGGGTGTCCACTGTAGGCTTGGGGATGGTGCAGCTTCCAGAGAGGGGGATGGACAGAGAGATGGAGCAGGGTATATGGCCAGGAGGAGAGTAGACCCATGGGACAGGCATCCAATGTGATGTAAACCATAACGGCCCCATAACAGGCAGATTTCTCATTTCCACGATACTGGGGCCATATCTCATCTACCCTCATGACAATCCCACTGAGACCTATACGAGGCGAGACAGCACACTCAGCATTGGAGGAGGGGAAGTCGGGCCTGGTGAGGTGATGATTTGGAGAGAATGACAGAATGGAAATTAATTTCATCGACAGGACCCCAAAAAATTCATAAAGATTTGATTTGATTCCCCCCCAACTCATTGATGATAAAGAATTGTGAATTAGGGATGTCCTTCAAATTTAATCCAAGTGGATTTGGCCATTTTCTTCTTTTTTGCTGATTTTCCTTTTAGAGATAGCATACCACATCAATCGTTTCACACTTTAACACAAGTCAGTGGTCACCAGTGTTCTTTGCCTCTTTCTTGATGTATTGTCATTCATAAAATATACATCAGATGCTGTGTGCACACAAAAAGGGCTAGTGGCTACTTATGTCTCTGAGGTAATACCATATTAATGAAGAGTGGGCAAGGCCGAAGCCACCAGCAGCCCGGCTAACAGAAATGCCCGAGGTTAACCTCTTCATTCATTTAGCACCTCTGGGTCTCTCTGAGCTGCAGGAGTCCACCTTTCCTCCAGTTAATGTGTGCATTGTAGAACAATGCTAAAGTTCAGACATATACCTGTACCTGTAGCAGGTATGTGATTGTTCCCGTTCTTGGTTTAGTGTGTTAGCATACTAACATCTGCTAATTAGCGCTTAAAACAAAGCACAGCTGGGGCTGATGGGATTGCCCAGGTGTATTAACATTCAGCATTTTTCACTGTTCCATCCGAGAGTACGTGGCCATCCGCGATTGATTAACTAGTGCACAATTCCTCCTCGCTCTACTCCCCCCATCTACTGACGTTCACACGTGCTCTGCAGATGAACACACACACTTCCTGTATACACACTCATTGTGATGTTTAATGTAACCCCTCTTATACTGTTGTTTTGTAAGAATGTGTGTACCTGGTTGTTGCAATGTCCCTCGGTACCAGGTTGGCTTTCTATAGTTTCGACAGTTTGCATCATTAACAACAAGCCTCCTCCACATGTAGCTCACCTGCTGTGTCAACAAAATCAGGTACACGTCATTCTGTGGGAAACACTGCATCCTGAAATAAACATCTATGTCTGTACCCAATTCAGTGTCGATCCATCCAATAGTTGTTGACATATTGACACAAAACCAAAGACATTGACCTCATGGTGGCGCTAGACGAAAAGTCAAGGGATCACCAAAGTCATTTTGACTCATTCTCTTGGAACCATGAATGTCTGTCAACCAACCAACACTGCCCTCCCTAGAAACATGCTGCTAGTTTGACTAAAAAGCCTTCATCCAGTATAATTCCACCACAACCTCCTCATCGTTTGTCATAACTGCTGTAGGCAATGGTGTCCTCTCTGCAGCTGTCTGTATTATATTTGCCTCGATCCTCTAGAGAGAAGTAAAGTGTCATAACTGGCAGAGTTTTAAGCAGCAGGATGTGCCCTCAGCAGATTCACTGCTGACGGTGATGTATTGTTTTAATAGCTAATTCTGTCATGACCAGCTTATCTTTTTTCCTGCATTACTTCACATTCTCATTCACCTTTAACACTGACATAGGCACATGTGCACAACAAGCACACACACGCACTACTGTCCAGACAGTCTGGCCGACCTCTTTTCCTCTGTTACTAGCTCTAACCTGTGATGTTACATGTTCTCCAGGAGCGCTAGATCAATAGCCATGTATCATTAACCCACATCCAGAGTGTGCTGAGCTGTAGGCAGGCAGCCAAGCAGCCTTAAACACTCTCACACACACACACACACACACACACATGCACATATGCAGCTTTCTTTTTCTGTCGTAGTGTGCAGCATCCATCCTTCTTTCCTGTAATGTATGGGTCAGGTTCACGTCCTCTACTTCCATTCAAGAAGAGAAGGAGAGGAAAAAGGGAAGGGAGGGAAAGAGGGGGAGAGATGAGGGAGGAATGGATGGATGGATGGAGGGAGGGAGATAAGGGGAGAGATGGACAGAGGAGAGCGAAGGGGAGGGATGGAGAGGGAAAACAAGCTTTGAATACAAATGAGCTGACACACATAATGCATGCCCTCCCTCTCTCTCTCTCTCTCTCTCTCTCTCTCTCTCTCTCTCTCGATCACCGTCTCCCTCACACACACTCTTGCTCCCTCACACACACATGTTCTTGCCCTCTCTCCATCTCCCTCCGTGTCTCCTCATTGGACCCTACACTGCACAGGAGGTAATTTCAGCCACTTAATTTATTAGTCATCACTGGTTGTTGGAACAAGCTAATTAAAAGGAGGGTGAGTGTGTGTGTGAGTGTGTGCATGTGTGGAAGATTTGGAGACACAGACGTTGCTGCTGCTGCTGCTGCTGCTGCCGCTGTCTCTCACGCTTCACCGTGGAGAAGGAGAGAGTAGAGGGAAGAGAAGAAGAGGAGAGACAGACAGCTGGGTGGAAGGAGATTTTCACACCACTTTACCATCATCTGATCTGGCATGGCCACCGCATAGGAATCTGGTGCCACGGCAACCGTCAGCTTTGGCGACGAGGTATCCGAGGTAAGGAGGGAGGGAGGGAGGGAGGGAGGGATGGATGAATGGATGGACGGACGGCAGGTTTTCTCTCCTCTCCTCCATGTGATTTGAACAGCCGGTCTGCCTGAGGAGCCCATGCAGAGCAGTGATGTTGGGGAAGTCACTGTTTTGCATTTTCTGCGCTTTAAGTAGATCTCTTGTTATCTGCTTCTTCCCAGGGTCTTTGAGCGTGCCTGTGGGCGTGTGTGTGTGTGTGTGTGTGTGTGTGTTGTGTTTGGGGGGAGTGTCTCTCTGTGGTATTCTGTGTTTTGCGGTGGTATTCCCCAAACAGAAGCTCTAATTATCCAGCACTGGGTAAATCCTATTACGATTCTACTCTCCTCCTTGACTTTGCTCTATTAATAGTAGGGAGGGGATGCCTTATAGGCAGAGGAGTGGGATGTTTGTTGATTGTGTGTTACTCAACTCAGGTGTCAGGAAAGGTGTATTGTTTGTGGTTGTAGCCTGCGTGTGCACAAGAAGTATGGCTTTCTGCATTGCATCTAGAATATACATGTGTGAGTCTGACACAGCGTGGGGTCTGAGGTGAAATTAATTTTTGTGACAATGGAAGGGCAAAAAATGGGAGACACACACACACACGAAACAAAAAAAAAAATCCAAAGCAACATGAGAGCTGAGGATTGCGATGCTTTGCTCAAATCGACAGTGACAGCTCTGGGCTGCAGGTAAATGGTAAAAAAATAGGAGAGTATTTCCGTCAGTGGTCCACACAAAAAAATGTTCTGCAGTCTTAACTATCCAGGTTATGACAGAGTTATCTCTGAAACAGAAACAGTAGAATGTCTGGCTGACAGTTAGTATTTTAACGCTGCACTGCTGCTGCACCTTCTCTCATGTTTCTGCTGCACGAATGTGGATTTATGCATAAAGAAGATGTGACGTTAAACTCTGCAAGAGCAGTGTATGGCAATGCAGAAATTACCATATAATCAGGCATTATCCAAATTGCTTTGTCCAATTAGCCCTTGTGTGTTGGTGTGGGTGTACGTGTGGGTGTACGTGTGTGTGTGTGTGTGTGTGTGTGTGTGCTCACATGCACAGGCGTGTGTACTGTATGTCCTGGGGCAGGGTGGTGGACTGCAGAGGCAGGAGAGAGGACATATGGCTGCCTGGGTCTCTACCCTCTGACTGGAGTCCTCAGAGCAGCAGGAAATTCAAATGTCCTGCTCTCCATGACGTGTGTGTGTGCATCAGCGTGTGCAATGCGTGCGTGTGAGTGTGTGACGGTGCTAATTCAACTTTCCCCTCTGCAGCCCGCTTTGCTTCTCTGATCTCCACCATTTTGATTTCAGTTCCCTGATGTTTTTATTGTGATTGTGAGAGTGTCTCTGTGTAATTGTGTCCTTGGCTCATGTCTTTGTCCTTCTTTGTCCCCCCCATCTGTCTATCTACCCATCTCTGTCTGTGTGGACAGGTTGGATTGGTTTTCTCTGATTGATTGATGGACTATCAGATTAGGCTCCTTTTCACTTGGCCCCACTGATCAGATCAGTATACAGCTGGAGTCCCTCCTCTTTCAACATCAAGTGCATTTTAACCAGTGTTACTTTTAAACATTACAGTGTGCTAAGAGGACAGATTGGACTGGCCTCATTTTGCTATCAGTAAGCCTACATATAGTAGTTACCTCGGTTTAGTTCAGAGTTGGTAGGTATGTAAACCCCTAACAGGACCACTTAGGTGCTGCATGGAGTCACTGTGGCTAACGTTAAGGTAGCTATTCATGATGAGTAAATACCTATGAATTGCAGACTAGCTTGTTACGCCACAATGTAAGTCTATTTTTTTATTTTTATCTGTTCAAGGATAAGGTCACCAAAAATAACAGTTCAGTCATTATCTATTCACTCCCATACCGATCGAAGGTCAAGTGAATTTTTGTAGTCCACAAAATGTTTCTGGCGCTTTACAGCCAAATAGCGTTGCATCATTATTCTAAACAACTGGAAAAGATTGGGACTTGTTAATCATAAAAGTGCTCCATACAGCTCCTCTGGCATAATGCAAGTCCCCAGAAGCTCTAAGCTTCTAAATTTATTTGAAAAGAAGTTATTACATCCTTTTTAAACTGAAATCTTCACTGTAGCTGCTAAGTGTTAGCGTGCACCTTGTCTGAAATGGGTGCTCAAGCTTGACTATGCATCATGGGTGTAAGTAAGTAAGTAATCCCAATAATGTGTGATCTCTGGGATTTCCATGACTTGGATTATGCTGAACAGGTTGTATGGAGCTATTTTATTTTATGGTTTTGTTTTCTGTTTTTTGGGGTTTTTACGAAACTTCAGCAGACTGTCCATTGGCAAGAGTGTTAGTAGAGAATGACATAATTTTCATTTTGGGGTGAACTTATTCTTTAACCCCCAAATAACAGATGTTTCTGGCCACTTGGGGGCAGCGGAGACAGGTTTTGAACACAACACTGGACGTTTTATCGTCTTTTATGTTGATATGGGGAACTTTTGAGCAAACATTTGCTCATTTACATATGATGAGATGAGACATTAACATTCATTTGGAGTCTTGTTTCCGACCACCTGGTGAATGTACATCCGCTATTCACTCGTTCTTAGCTGAGTATTCGTTCTCTCTCTCCCAACTCCTTAGGGTAATATCTGACTCTTTAGCTGAGCTAGGTTATTAGAGCTGTTTTACTGAAAAGAGTGAACCAAAACACTACAGTGTAATTACTTTTACAATTAATATCTAAATAGTTACATTCCTCGAGTAACTCTCTCAACACTGATTTTAATGCCCCTCAAACAGTACATGGACATTAAAACTTTCCATGTCCTTTATACAGAGCAGTGGCCAGATTTTCCAGTACATCAAGCTGCAAACTTGTCCCCCAAGTCAGCACTCAGAAAAGGCTCCTGAGAAAATTTCACTCACACCAAATGTGCGTGGGACAACTAAGAAATCTGCATACACCAATTGGGAGTGTAAAAAGCTTTATTATTCCCATTCTTTAGGTGAATTCATCCCTGGCTTGGTGTCCCACTTATCATTATCGTCATCATCAAAAGCTCCTCCGCCTCACTTCGGGCCACCCGGGTGGTTTTTCCCAAAAAAACAGTTTCATCTTCAGGAGATCTGCCACCACCAACTCACAGCTGAATGCGTGTACTTTCTCAGCCGGTGGCCCAAACTGTGGGAGGGAGTCTCTTTTGTGCTGCCTCCCACTGAGGGAATCAAACACAAAGTTACTCTTCCCATCAGCCTCTGGTGGCGAAGAAACAGGAAAGATTCCTCCCTCTGTCTCTCTGTTTCTCTTTCTCTCACTGTTGGTTTCCGTTACCTGGGGCTTCTGCTTGTTCACCCTGACAGCTACCTCTTTTTTTTTTTTTTTTTGGACATCTTACACACACACACACACCATGCATACACATACACACACAGTCCAACCAACCCTCTCTAAAAGCAGCCTTGGTTTGCACATTGCGTTGTTCTGCGGGCTGCTAAGAGCTTGGCTTCATGCCTTATTCATCCCTCAGGCCTATTCTTTCCACCAGTGTAGAAGGAATTAGGAGGAAGAAAGCTCTCGAGCACATGACACACCACTCACCGGCAGAATGGAGGTCAACCTGACAACTTCTCTGAAACAAAAAAAGTCCTTTTTTTCTACCTCTCCTCCTCCCTCCTCTTCCCTCCTCTTCCCTCCTCGCCCCTGTTTCTATATATTGTATGTAAGTTCAAAATCTGTCAGATGGTTCAAAATGCATGCCAAGGAGAGTTTGTGTTCTAAGTTCAGTGGTGGTACGGATGGAAATCTGAAGGCCAGATCTAACGAGCACTCCCACTCACTTTTGAGACTGTTTGCAAAGTGTGACAACAGGGATCACACTGTACAAACTGCTGGCAGTTCTTCCCTTTTGTCCTCCTTAATACAATGTTGAAGCCCTTGTCCTTTGTCTGTGTGTTTAATGTGTGCTTGTTTACTCCTGTCTTCTTGTTTTTCTTCCACTTTATAGTGGAAATACAGTGAGGCATAGTTGTCTCTTGCTGAGGAAGATACGTTGTGGCTTAAAGGAACAGTTTGACCTTTTGGGAAATACACTTACACATTTCTGATTGAGAATGAGATGTGAGGATCGATTCCACCATATTTAATGCAAGTCTGTGCATTAAATATGAAGCTACAGCCAGCACCCCACTAGCCTAGCTTAGCAAAGACTGGAGACAAGTGGAAACATCAAGCTGGCTCTGTCCACCTACCAGAACCTCTAAAGCCTCTAAGTCCATACAAAAACTTCATACTATCATACCATGCGTACTAGCCATCCAGTTTCTTATGCTGGAGTCTAAACTGATCCACAAAGCAGAAATGGAATGTGGTCAGTCGTTAAATCAGGAGTCCTTTGTAGGATATACCATACATCTTTTGAATAAACTATATATTTGTTTTTGGTTAGTGACTGAGCCGGCCAGCTTGATAAATCACTTAGCTCGGTAGTGTGGATGTATAATGATAACTGGCTACAGTGTTGGAGGCGGGGCTTAATTCATTCCTGTGAAAGTTGTCCAGTGGGGTATGTAACCAAAAAAGTTCAACATATAAAATTACCTGATGATTCTGCATAGCCTCCACATTGTAGGTATCATGGATCATGTGGTTTAGCCCTCTGCTAACGTGAATTGAAAGGAAATATTTTGATTGGGCAGCTTTTCTAGACTTTCAAAATGTAATCAACAGAATGGATCAAAATCTAGTTGTGAAACCAGACATTTTACTGGGGCTGTGGCACTTGGAAAAAGTCTTCTCAGGACCATATGCATCACCTGATGTTATAATAACATATGGTGCCTATGTAAAAGTAGCTTTAAAGCTTAGCACTCTTCCTGCACATTTGCTTGATAGGCTATTTTTGACTGTAAGGTGATGGTCATGTGACCAATGGTGGTGGCTAAACAAGCATTACCTCTTCAGAAAAAAATGACACATTTCAGTTAGAATTTTTTTTTTTTTTTTTGAAAAACATTGAGTTGTACTCTCGTCTTATTTTTGCACTCAGATAGTATTTACCCAGTTTTTCTGTTAGCTGTATGAAGTTCATCAGGGACAGTTTTGTTTTGCATCTAGCAAGGCTATTGAAAATTAGCCTGATGACACCTGCATTTGTCTCCGTCGCATGACATGTTTTAGTAGTCTGTCTCCTATTGTGGTTGGCCAGTGCTGGGATGTTCAGGGCGTGCTAGCATATTACTAAATAGCTTCCCGATTACTGTACATTGGCAACTAGCTCTGCAAATTGTCTTCACTTGGCTTCTGGTGCCACTTATTTTGCAAGGACAACTGAATAGATTTAGCCTTTAGTTCACTATTTATTTAACTTGTGAAATTTAAATTGTAATGTATTGTAATCATTTCCATATCTACATAGATTTCCGATCAAACAATGTTTCATTATTATGGTTAGTAGATGATTGCACCTGACACTGTTATCATTAAATAAAATGCCAAACACAGAGAGGTAGATTGTGAAACAGTTGGCAGAATTTATTGATAGTATTTTGTTCTTACACCTGGGGGGCAGCTTCAAAGCATGATCAAAATGAGTAAAGGCATTTTAGTGACTGCTATAGTCAGCTGCTGAATGCACAAGCCCCCAGTGCAAAGAAATGAGTTCAGATTTTGTGCATGTTTTAAATATTCATGGATGTATCATTTAAATAAACAATAAAAATGGCATCACACAAACAATGCACTGAATAAAATAAGCGGCTGTGTCGTGTCGAAAGAGAGATGAGACATCAAGGAAATCCTCAGACCTATCCAAGGCTCGTTTCTCCTGATTGGATTCCACTTAATCTCACACTCTGGACGTGACCTCAGGTTGGAAAGTGGACTAACCCGACTTACCCTCTTTCCTTCAGGTAAATAGACAGAGAGCCGGACAGAGGGACGTCCACAGGAACAGAGAGAGGGATGGCATTGGAGGAGAAGCCGGGTGTAAAGAGCAGCAGCTCCATCGTCCCCTGTTTCCTGTTTGTGGAGGTAAGAAACATGAACCCGTTATCATATTGTTCACACTTGAGGGAGTTAAATTTCTTGCAAAGACTAGGTAATTTTTCAAATGTAAGGTTGTTGAGGCCTGGACAAATGATCTTACCTTCATCCTATTGTTGTGATATAATAGTAAGTGAAGCTTCTGGAGGTACGTCTTGATCATATCTGTTTCTATTTCCTGTTTCTTTGGGCTTGGACTTGTGATTTATCTCTGTGATTGCCTCTCTCGTCACAGAGGTGAAACCTTTGTGGCTCTGATATTTGACTCTCTGTCTAACCTCCCCTTGGCCCAACGTGATGCACTTTCCTCCCTTCACAGCTCTACAATCTAAGCCTCAGTGGTAAATATTTCAGGCTGAATAGTAGAGTTTGGGACAGCTCAGCAAACACGCTCTCTGTTCCTGACACTCCCACTCAGTGTCACACATCCCGCCCTGTTCTATCACCAGGGGCAGCTGAGGCTTTGTAAAGTGACTACAGTTGTTCTGTGGTGTGTTGAGCGTTTTCCAGCGTATTTGTGAACTGCATGATTCATTGAGGTGGTTGCAGACATCACAGCACAGACAGAGTGGATTTTCAGCAGCTGCACTGTGGGCTTTGGAGCTGTGTTGTACAGATCATGCCAAAGGTCATTTTCTGTGGCAGACTAAGAATGCTCAGAGAAACACAATACATACACACACACCGCTGCATCCCCTGTGGAAGCGTGCTCTGCATTGTTTACGCGAGAGCAGTCAGGCAGATGACTCAGAGGGCAACGGAAGTCCCAGGACCTTCACCAAATTGTAACTGAGGTGGAGAAAAGCACAGACTGGTGAGCTAATCAGACTGTCTGTAATTAACTTAGACAACCCAAGCAGTCAAGAAGCTCGTTGGCTTACGCCAACCATCAGCTTTTCAGCCGGAGTGCACCCATGCATTCAGCGCATTGTTCTGCAACAGATTCAGACAGGAGAAGCTCTTTGTATTGCATCGTTGCATTGCAGGTGGGTCATGATGCAATGCAGATATGTCGGATTTACAAGCTTGGATTCGCTTTTATAATGGAAACGCATGTGCAAAGCAAACTGTGTTTTACTGTATGTGTTTTGCATTGTGTCTTTGATAGTTTTGCACTGTTTGCAATGTAAACTTGTTGCATTAATGAACACATTTTCTTGCTGTGGTTTGGAAGCTGATTTGGACCATTTCCCAAAACAGTCAGCAGTTGCATCAGCAGCTGTGACAGCAGCATATAGAGGCAAGGGTAAAGGCTACTTTTAAACTGTAACTGCTGAATACATGGGGCAAGGACATGGCATCCATTATACTCAACAGACCCTGGAAGCCACATTAAGCGGCATAGCCATCACACTGGTCATCTCTATTTTTACACAACTCATCTATTCATTTTGTTCTGTACACCAAGCTACGTGGTTAACAGAGCAAACTTGTGGGTATTTTTACATTGCACATTCCATGATCCTGTAGTTAAAACGATCTAGTTAATTAATTCAGAAGCAGTTAAAAGAGCTTATGCTTCAAAACCCTGCATAACCAACTACATTATCACTTGAGAGACACAGTGAAGCCACACATTACAAAAACGGACTCGGTAGCAGGTTAAAAAAAACCTACAGTAGAGCCTGATTTACTGAACATACAGACATAATACAGATTCAATATGACCTTCATTTTCCAGGATATCACTTCTTCAGATGTCCATTGCGAGTAAACGTCCATAAATGCTTCGAAAAGGACGCTCTAAGTGACTCCAGAACTTGCCTGAGAATCATCACAATTTTTTACGTTGTCTTCAGTATCAAAGTAATCCAGTGACAGCTGTATGTACACTCTTGGGTACATTGCAAATTAGAACGGCTAATAGCTAATTTGGCATACTCTTAAAAGTGTCAGTTTTCTAGATGTAAACAAATATACCCTAACATAGCATGATGGAAGTTTTAGTCCACAGCCAACTGAAGGAGCCTATGGCAGCATTATACTTCCTGTTTACATCCCTCCAAAACACCCAAATTATTAGATCTGTTAGTAAGACAAATAATAGTAATAGTAGTCATGTTTACTATCAATGTTTTTTGGAGGACCTGGTGTTTTGGGGGTGCAGTTGTCTTAAAATAGTCTCAGGGAGGTCCAACCGTGTCAGAAACAAAGCATACTTGGTAAATTCAGCAATATCTACACACAATTTTGTAGTTGGCTGCAGGCAAATGTATCATGAATTGAAAGGAATGTTGCTCAACTTACGTTGCCATTTACCTGAACACCTCAGTGAGTCTTCACCGTCTGCACTGTGCCTCTACGTGCCTGCACCCAAAGGACGGACCAGAATACAATAGTTACACTAACCCGCCCCGCCCATGTGAGCCTGTCTGTGTTCCTCTGGTCCCTTTGGTTATAATACACTGTAAAAGCTCTCCATTAGACCACTCCGCCATATGCCTCCCACACATCAGCGCTGGGCCCTCAGGTCTCAGTCAATTCCCTCGCTAACTCTAAATCTATGTGAGTGTGTCTGTGTCTGTGTGTGTATGATAGGGGGAGAGAGTATTTCTATCTATTTGTACTGGGATGGAGAACCCTAGTAAGAAGTCAGGGCCAGGGAAAGGAGGCCAACAGCTGTTACCTGTAATGGAGGGCAGTGAACACCACTGCTGGTCGAGATGACAGCATGGATGTTGAGGGAAGCCAGAGACAGAGCAGGTGTAACAACACTTTATTGCTCCTGCTTATATTATTGACATAAACATGCATGCTAATGCTGGGCATTTTATCAACATTATATCATTATCATGATATGAGACTATATATCATCTAAGATTTTGGATATCATTATATTGTATTATGGCATTAGTGTAGTCTTTTTCTGGTTTTATAGGCTGCATTCTAGTAAACTGATGCAATTTTCTGGACTTACCAGATTGTCACGCAAAAAGTGTAGAAGGCGGACCCAAATGCAAGACAGAAAATATTCAAAATAAACAACAGGGACAGGTTACAGAACAGACAACTCGACAAAAACTGAACTGAAAATGGGCACGGCAGGTGTGGAGAAAATCAGGCTGACAATAAAAGGAGACAGCAAAGACAGGAGCATGATGTTCTACTTGTTCTACTTGCCTTTACCGTCTTAGTCATTATCACATCACTGATTGCTTACCAAATATATCACCGTGTTTATATTTTGTGAAAGTACCAACAGTCATCTCTACAGTATTGCTGCAATATAGATATTGAAGTATTTATTCATGAAGTTACTGTGAGTAAGTAAATAATTGGAGTCTTATATGATAGAGTGGAGAAAGTGTAGTAATATGAGGTATCAACCTGGAACAATACTGTATTGAAAATTCACACAAATATAAAGTACAGCTGCAACAATTAATAGATCAATCTATTATTAAATGAATCACCAGCAATTTTCATGATAAATGTATCATTATAGTTTGAGTAATTAAAAAAAGAAGAAGTCTATATTCTCTGATTCCAGCTTGTTAAATATGAATATTTTCTCGTTTCTTCACTCCTCTATGACAGCAAACTGAATATCTTTGGGTTGTGAACAAAACAAGCTAACTGAAGACGTCATCTTGGGCTTTGGGAAACACTGATCCACATTTTTCAGCATTTTCTGACATTTTATAGACCGAATCTCAAATCAGTTAATCAAGAAAATAAACCAAACGCCATAATTAAAAAACTGGAAGTGCACCAGCTGTGCAAGTGTTGGACAGAGCTGAACTGATTGGTAATCCTTGGTATTTGGTAATAGAAGGGAGGGTAATCTAATTTACTTTGGACAAACCTAATTTTAATCACAGATCTAAAACGTCTGCACTACTACTACTACTACTACACTATTATGCATTTGGATTCAATATGGCAACTGGACTCATGTTGATGCAAGTGGGAAATCAGGCCACTGACTCACAGTATGAACTGGCTTTGGAGGAGTTGATCTCATTACTGATGCTGTTGCTAAGCAGACAGAAAGAAACATCACAGAGTTCTGTCTTGTTCTTTCTCCTTTGTAAGAGTCAAATTTACATTCAGGCATCAAAGTTTCCACAATGGTTTTATAACTCTGAAATCTGGAATCTGATATTATAAGATGCTTTTATATTCAAATGATACACCCCCTCATTAACACGGTATTATTTCCATGCTGTGTATCATGTCCCTGACCTGAAGAAACATCCTTTGAAGTAACCTTATGTTCAGTTAAGTGCCGTAATGAGGATGGCAGAATATAGGTTTTCATTAGCGAACAAATGAGAAAGTAGGGTGTATTAGTAACTAATACATAAAACTAGATTTTAGGTTCTATATCTGAAGCGATGATGTGTTATGTCTTCACAAACTGAAGAGGCGAAATTGGCCGAGTGAAACTGGCAGATTTTGGCACTCCATAAAGCTACATCTCAATATTTTTGTGCATTTGATCCATTTGTTTACTGAGCTTTACACCAACACCCTGTTTCATCCAACCATTCAAATCCTGGATAGGTTGCCAGTCTGTTGCAGGCCCGCAAACACATCCACAATCACACCCCCCATGGTGATTCATTGAATCCACATCACAAGTACCCTTCTTCTTGCAAGAAGGGTTGCCAGTGCTTCTTGCTAAGCCACAGAGCCACGCTGTTGCCTTAAACAAGATTACTGTTATTGACTGCGAGGTGCTCTAGTGGTAAGAGCTGTCAACACTATAGCAAGAAGGTTTCAGGTTTGATTGCTGGTCCTTTCTGCTATTCTGTGGTTGCAATGAGTTTATTTGGCCTAGTTTCTGGATAATGCCCATAGCCATAAACATGAGTGAGAAAGATGGTCAGTCTGTCTGTGTTAGCCCTGTGATGGTTACATGAGTGCCTCCCTTGTCCTTGTGTACGCTGGGTCAGGTTATGTTCCATGAGACTCAGAAAACATGAAAACTAAATTGAAAAGTCATAAATTATTCACATAAAAACAGTGAATGATGATGATTAACAGCCTGTAACATGCTGAATCACCACAGCTCTTGCTGCAGAGCTGCTAAGTCAGTCAGTCAGGGAGTGAACTATTAATATGTGAACACACAAGCTTTTTGCCAGAAGGCATTCTGGACTGGACAGTAATTTGTGTGACGTAAAATGGTCAGTAGCTGTTGACATTTTGAGGACTACATTTCTTGATGAGAGCTAGATGAAGATATTGATATGATTGATACACCGTTGTGTGTATGTCGAAGGTGTAAAATATGTGGTTCCAGCCAGCAGTCAGTTAGCTTTGCTTAGCTTTTAGACTTGAAACCAGAGCCTGACCAATGTTTTGGGCTGATGCAAATACAGAAAGTAAAAAATTCTGATTGACATACATCGGCCCAACACACATTTTTTGCAATGATCACTCAAACTGGGTTATCAAACACGTATGACAGAGATATAAGAAAGAGGCAGGATGTTACAGTTTAACAATAAACTATATTGTTAAACCTAAAAATATTCTATTGGATCGAGAACCCATATGTTTGACAGTCCGTTATAACTGTCTGAAAAACAAACAGCTACAAAGGCCTGTTGTTCCGAACATACTGGAATTGGAGTTATTTCCCCCTGAATATCTCAGTGTATTTGGATGTGCTGAAAAGAACGGAGTCGGGTTACCTCTGCTGTCATGGTAGCAATAATAAACACGTGGTTAAGACTTGCAGATCGGTAAGATTTAGGCATCAAAACAACTTTATTAGGTTTGGGGGGAAAAAATCATGGTTGGTGTTAAAATTAGTATGTTTGTATGTTAGATAAGTTACAAGTGCAGGTTGGTGATACCAGAGTGAGTATTTTCAGAAAACAATGTTTATGATTTCCAATCTTAAGATTTCCAGTCTTTATGCTTAGCTAAGCTAACTGCTTGCTGGCTCCAACTTCACATTGAAGGAACAGATATGAAAGGGGTATAGATCGTCTTCATCAAACTCGGCATTAAAGCTAAAATGCTAAACTATTCCTATTAATTATGATAAATGAATACAGGAGCTGATTCAGCCTGTGATGATGAGGAGAGATGGGTCTATCAGCCATGTCCCTCCACACCCTCAGCATCGAATGTGTGTGAGAAATGTGACAGTGATCCTTACCAAGCCAGAAGGACCTGCTCTTTTATTGAGCCCCACACCTCATCAGCAGTTACCATGGAAACCAATCAGCCAGACTCATTCTCCATCTCGACTCTCTTTCTTCTGACTCCTTTCATCCTCCCTGCCCTAATCACAAGTCACAACCTTTTCTATCAGTGCTACCCACTCAGCCATCTTGTTCTGTGTGTGTCTCCTATTCCCTGCATTTTGCTCTATCATTTCCCATTTTTCAATGTGAGTCCCTGCAACATCATCTTTTGTCTTGGACATTTGTGCAGATCTCTCCCGGGCCATGAGCAGCACAGATATCGACTTCACCTTTCACTAATCTCTGATCAGTCCTGTTTTAATGTGTACAAATCTTGAACGTCATCTCGCTTCCTCATTTAATTAAATTCTGCAATTCGGCTGATGATACAGGGAGATCAGTTATTTAACCTTTTCTCCTGGGGAACAAAAATAATCAGGCAGGCACATTTTATTTATATTCTGTTAATGGTTTTCTGTTTGCTGTTTGGACAGATCAAACTCACTTTACCTTCACTCTTTAAAAAATGCAATTATTCTGTACCATCTGGAGACACGGGAGCAAATCTGCAGTTTAAAAGTAATTTCTGTTTAAAGCTAATCTTCTGTGTGCTTCATTGAATGGGGTGTAATGGAGAATGCAGCTTTCTATTGTGAAGAGCCTCTGATTAGGCACTTATCCAGACCAGTGGAGGGGTGAGCATAAAACCCTATTCCACCACTGTAAATACTTTATTCAACAACCCTCCTCTCAGCTCTGTGGGCTGCTGCCACGATTGTGTGACACACTGAGCGGTTTAATGTCACCTTTTGACCTGTACTAAAAATTTTGTTACACCACTTACATTGCAGTTTTACCACTCGGCCTTTCCATACCAGCTGTGATTTAGGACATTTGAAATTTTAATCAATAGCTATTTGCAATTTGCGCCTTTACAGAGCCATCATTTAGGAACTGTACGGAAATTATTAAGAGGGAAGAGGTAAGAGAAAAGGTGGAGGGTTATGGATTCTTGCTAATTGCTGAAGGGAGGGTGTGACTTTTCATCCTGGTTTTATTTTTTATTTCACCCTTCCCTTGTATACTCTCCAATCTGCTTCTTTTCTGACAATTGAAAAGCATTGTATGTCTCTAGACTAGGGGTGCACAATATATGCTGGAACAAGTCTGATATGGTGAAATTTATATTAATGGCTATTTATTGGTATCTGTACAAGTTCTGGCCGATAAATAGAGCTGATAATATGGAACCAAATTGCTCCATTTAATTTAATGCACAGCATTTACAAACTGTAACTTTCTTACCCTCAGGTGAGCAAAAACTACAGGTTAAGAAATTTTTTTTCAAATCAGTATCAGCCATGACAAGCAGGTAATTATCGGTTATCGGTATCAGCCTAAAAATTATCCAAATTGGGCATCCCTCCTTGAGACCAATAAAGTCCATATGCTAAATAACAGACCTTATTTCTCTAAAAGAACAACATGAAAAGTCCTGAAGCTGTTGTAATATCTTAAAAAAAAAAAAAAAAAAATTACAAAAATGGAGTTCGGCACACAAGGTCAGTTCTTGTGAAATAAGTTAGATAATAAGATTTAATGAGTCTTTTAAAATCAAGGGTCCAAATCAAATATTGATAACACTGAGGAGAGCCTTCCTTTTTTTTTCATAAAAAGAAATGGAAGATATCATTCCCACCCGCCCACCCCCACCCCTTTCATGCAGTCCCTTAACTTGAATGTAAGCCTAAAAGCTTTAATATGAGGTGGGGTGGCTGCTCATATTAATTAAATTTTAGGGATTTTAGCACAATACTATGATGCTCTGTCTGAAACACTGAATCTCCCATGTGCAGATCCAATATCATGTGTTCTTAATTGGGTAAGTGTGGGTGTGATCATTTCCTCTGCCATCATCTAAATCAAACCACATTTAAGGGGCCAATATCTTAATCCTCCACTGTTTCTCCTGAGGCCTATATGTTTAAAACATTGACTGTGTGGATGGATGTCTTACATTAATCTTACGGACAGAACAATTGAATTCAGCAGATACGTCTTTAGTGCTTTCATGTAACATAAATGCAATCTGTAGTCTGCTGTTGCTTTTGTTTTCTTTGCCAAAGTGCCAAATGTGCCAAAGTGCCAAATTACCATTTTTATGCTAGTTAACATGGATTTGTGCAGCATGACTATATTCTGTTTGGGTTCCCATTACTCTGATGTTATTTAAGGAGGAGAGTATGGAGAAAAGTTGAAGCCATTTCTCCACCAGAGGGCACTGTTGTAACACAGCTGAAGCTGCCTCGCAAGATAACAA
Organism: Pagrus pagrus; assembly: GCF_965226575.1. Taxonomy (NCBI): domain Eukaryota; kingdom Metazoa; phylum Chordata; class Actinopteri; order Spariformes; family Sparidae; genus Pagrus; species Pagrus pagrus. Next base: position 10,596,879 of record NC_140197.1, read on the forward strand.
GTTCTGCAACTTGTTTTGAGCTCTGGAGTGTTTCACATAGTTTTGGACCTGATTTAGGAGTTTTGACAGAACCATCACTAAGTTTTTTCATTGCTTATTTTTCTCACATAATTCACTTTGACACTTGAGTGGGGGGGAGGTAGAATCTCTCAAGAGTGTCTGTGCTGTGCACACATACATCCACACACCAAGTCTCACAAGCCTCATTAACACCTGAGCGACATGCAGAGATCAGACAGAGAACACATCAGCGTGTCTCTGGCTGCCTCCTCCGTCTTTATAAATAGGCCAGTGTGTTTAATGGTGGGTAACACTCAGCTAGCTTCACACCTGTCACAGGAAGACTCCCCAGTCTAGCCAACATAGACCCCCCACACACATACACACACACACACATGCACAATCACTCACACATAGAACGAGCACTCAGTAAAGACATTTGAGTCAACACACAAACATCCTCACAACGATACTGGGGTACAGCAAATACACACCCACACAAATAAAGACAAACATGCCGCCCACACACAGTGTCTCTGAGGTGTGATCGAACAAATTGAATTAGATGTAACAAGCAGGTTTTTCTTTGGTTTCCAGCTGGTAAACTTCATAATCAAGACCTTCTGTTTGATGCTATGTGGCAGCTTTAAATTGATGCTGCGATGCATAAAAGAGACTATCAAACCTGCACACTGTTGCCTAAGTAAATAATATCTTTTCCTTTTCTACTCCCGTATCACTGAAACACTTTATCCTTCACCTCACCCTGTCTTGTCACCTTTAAATATTTCCTTTTGTTGAAACGTTGCTTTTACACAGAAGTTCTGTCTGGTGATATGCTCACAACTTTGACGTGTTACTTCGGGGGGTTTTACTGCAATTGAATGACATCAAGTAGATCTTAAACCTTTGTGTTTGAGAATCTTTTTGAACCAGTTAGATAAAAATAAAAGTTGTAAAATCCCTCAAAATTGAAAACTGATGATATGAAACTGTAGAATACCTCAGATGTTGCATCTGTTTCTGTTTTGATATAGTTTCTGAAGGCAGCCCTTGTATAGTTTTCCTCCCTGCAAGGTTAACCTATAGTAACTTAATTCCATTTACTTCCTTGCTGTTTCTGTTATATAAAAGTGATTGTGTGGCTACAATGTTATCCTAACATGCAGTTATTATATTAGGTAAAACTACGACAGCAAGAACCAGTTGTAAAGTACCAGGATTTACCCTCATGTGCTGAGGCTGGTGTTCTGTATTTTTTTTATCATCATAAAATCCCACGAAAAGCCCAAAACTAACAATGCATGTCTGTCTCTTCCTGTACTAAAATACTTCTCGACTCCCCAACGCTGTTTTTGGCACTCATCCCCAAGCTTATTTGTTAAAGCTGCACTAATCAATATATGTTTTAGTGCTGGCTAAAGAGCCACATATTTCCCTCAGGAGTTAGTGAAGACACAAGAACAGAGCTAAGAGGAGAGTGAATATTGGCTCCAAATATGCTGGGTGTGTAAATAGGCTTACTTTATAAAGTAATAATAAGTCAATGTTGATTTTCAGCTTGTTCTGTTGTTCTCAAGTAGCCAAGAAAAGTATAAAAAGCTGATATGCTGGTTATAAAACGGGTCACAAATATACAGTTACACTTTTAGCCTTGTTCTCAGCATGGCTCTAGTGATGGGACTGTCAGTCATTTGGTCACCATTTCAGTCAAGAGTGAAGAATTTTAATGTCCATCAGAAGGATTGACATGAAATTTTGTACAGACATTCATGGTCCACTGAGGATGAACCTGACTGACTTTGGCTGACTTTTACTTACCACCAGCACTGCTGTGCCTAGGTACAGTACAGTCTCACAGAGCTCACTTTAGATTTAGTATTTTTCAGAAACATCCGGGCACTGTAGTTTTTAGTAAATGGTACTAGTCGATAGAACATGGTGGGGACGTTTTGGAGTGCAGGATGACGTATGTGTGCTTGCTTTAGACTTGAGACTTGGACTTGTCTGCTGTAAGGCTCGACTAACGTGAGACCTGAATGCCTGAGGTCTCCACTTGAGACTTTAAGGCAAAAAACTGAGGAGACTTGACTTTGTGACCCTTAAATACGTTTGAATACTCTACTGAATGCAATCGCATCTTTTGGAGCTCTGCCAATCTGTCATGAATAATAAATGACAAAACCAGGATACACGTCTCCATTACTTAATGCACACTTTCAGTTGCAGCTGCATGCACCAGAATAAAATGGAGAAAACTCGAAATTCAGATGAGAGAAATTAGTCTCTCATTCTAAAATTAGTCTATACCCATAAACGAGTAGCTTAATAACACCCACCATATCCAGAATATGCCTAATTTCCTCCCTGCAGCCTTGAAAATAACTCATGCCCCCCGCCATGTTTTAAACAAGCAAATCGAAGGGGGCCTCACACCTACTGTGTGAGATATTTGTGATAATAATATCTATTAAAATATTTTTGTATGAATGCTTCCACAGCATAATGATAAGCAATCTTAACTGCTGGAAAGTCATCTGTGCACAAGGGTTCATATGACTTGTAAAAGCAGCCAGGACACTGTGCTTCCCAGTATGTCACCCAGTGATGATTTGCCTTTCAGGGCTCCGGATTTACTCAAAATATTTTGTCCATTATGACATAAGCCTGTGTTCCCCTTGTTCCAAACAAACGAGTCAAGACAAACTCCATCATGTGTTCATGGTAATGAAGGAACGCCCAGTGCAACAGTGTGACTCATTGATGTGTTTGTGACTGCTTTTGGTAAAACAATGGAGCTCTATGACACGGAGATATAAGACATATCACGTTCTGGCTGTACGGGCAATACTCGTGACTAGGATCAATCATCGTTTGTTTTGTTGACGGTGAGAAAAATAGAGAATATCTCAGAATATATCCTCAAAGTTACCTCTGCGCTGTCTGCTTTCATTTATGGTCGGTTTTAGCCAGCCAGAGAAATCAGATAATTTGTCCTCATCAAAAAAGTATACAGACCCCTGCTCTTTAACCGACCGCTCTGCACCCTGGCTTCTTCGCTCACATCACTCATTAATGAGGAGTGAGTAGTACACAGACTGCAAACTGTATGACTTAGCAGACAAAGGAGTTTAGAGCTTGGGGGCAGCTAGCAGGCCTGTGCTGGCTGCAGTGTAATCTCTGTAATGTGCATGCACAGAGTTTCCCCGCGGTGCTCTGTGCACCGCAGGGGCATGTATCGGGCCGCACTGAAGACATGCAGAGAGGTGGATCCCCAACTGTGTGTACAGTTGTATTATTATACTGCATCAGCTGTTTAAAGCCTATTGTAAGGCGGTGTACATGATGGCTGGCAGGTAATGAAATGGGAGCAACACAACACAGTTTTAAAAAGGGAGAGAATTTGACTGGAGGATGATTAAAGCGATGCTCCTCTCATCTCTTTTTCTCACAGTTCCCACCGGACTCTCCTTTCCCTTCAGCCCTTTTTCACACAAATCCAGTACAAAAGCTCAAAAGCTCCCACTCTCTGTTTCTCTCCCGCTCTCTCCATGTCTGTTCTCACCTCCCAGAAAACACACACAGTCAGAGAAACGCTGCTGAAAGCATGTAGGCCAAAACTCTCCAAGCAACCCTCTCCATTGCCAGCTCTCCTCTCCTCCCTTCCTTTTCATTCACTCACCCCATCTCACCCCTCTCCCATCATCCTCCCACCTCCCTCACTCCCTTAACGCCTCGTCCTCACCCTCTTCTTTCTTTTCTTTCCCCTGCTGCTGGGACTACAACAGCTCTTTGAACGCACCATTGGTTCTGCCGCTTTCTTATTCCAACTCCCATTCCTCCAACATTTTTCACTCTCAAGTACTCCGTCTAAACTTTTATAGACTATAAATTACTCCTCCCGCTCTCTCTCTGTCTCATTCTCATTCATTTGCAAACAACTGACAAACCTCTCAGGGTCATTGTTTTGAGGAAACCATTTATTCAGCACTCAAAGCCTATTTATCATGTTCTCCTCTGTCAAAGTACGAGCAAAGATTGGGTGCACAAGCCAGCACCAAACATTATTATTTTAATGTAGCTGCTTGTCATCATTTGAGCAAGATATCAATAGAGAGAGCGATGGTGCATGTTAAAAAGAGTGGTGGGGAAAGAAAGTGTCAAGAGACAGACAACAATTGCATTTAAAAAAACAGTGCCAGTGTGGTGTCAATCAAAAGATACCACTACAGATTCATAAGGGCTCAAAAACTGAAACAGTTTGAATGGTGAGTCAGAAAACAGAAATACTCCAATCAAACATAATGTTTCCTACAGCTGAATCACTAACCATTTACATGAATCAGACTTGAGTGAGCACATGGCCAACTTTTAGCGAGCCACGTCAGGCGGATCACATTCAAACAAAATCAATAATGAGAAGATAGTGTCGACAGATTGGTAGATGAATAGCTGCTGAATCATTAGCTTGTACCTACTCGTACTCTAATATGACTACGCAAGTATAGAACTACAATTTCTACGATCATTATAGAACTGTCTCAGTGCAGCTGTAGAGGATACGAAATTTGAATCTCTAATATTCATCTGGATCAATGTGCATTTGAATAAACATAGAGATGCACAATGGGATAAAAGCACAAGATGTAGCACAAGAGGCACAAGGTTTGTTTTTTAAGTGCGAAGCAGTCTCCTTTTTAAAATCCTTTGTTTAGCCTGCATTATTTAATATTTTGGCCACTTGGGGGTAGCAGTACAAGCTTACACGAACATATTACATCTCACCCATACTGGCCTCCCTTCACTGACTCCCTGTATGTTTTAGGATTGATTTTAAGATTTAATTGTTTGCCTACAAAGCACTAAACCTTACGCCCCATCAAGGTCACTCAGGTCCGCCGACCAGCTGATCTTGGTTGTCCCTAGGTCAAAGTTGAAGCACAGGGGAGATCGTGCTTTTGCATCGGTGGCCCCCAAACTCTGGAACGAGCTGCCTCTAGATGTTAGGCTGGCCCCCACACTGCCTGTCTTTAAATCTTGTATCAAAACACATTTTTATTCCTTGGCTTTTAATTCAGTATGAGAGTGGCCCCTGTCTGTCCTCGTGTCTGTTTTAACTGGTCTTTGTGTTTTTACTACGTTAGCCATTTCAGTTTTATTGTACAGCACTTTGGTCAGCTGTTGTAGTTTTTAAATGTGCTTTGTAAATACATTTTGATTGATTGATTGATTGATTGATTGATTGATTGATTGGTTGATTGATTGATATTATCAAGGGTTTTTATTATTTTGTTTTTTGAATATGGCAAGTTTTTCCTTAGTCAAATCTAAGGTTTCTCAGGTCAAATGACCATGCAGTAATCACGGGTGTTAATTGGCTTCTGTTCTGGCTGTGAAGATGGAATCATAACATCGACTTTGTAATTTCCACCCAGTTTTTGGGTGTGTTGCCATAACGTGCGTTGAAGTTCCAGATGTTGGTGCGTTAATAGATTTCCATCAGTCTTCCATCAAGCAGCACTCAAACATAGTCTGTTTGTGCGTCACTGCAGAAAACAGTGACGCTGTGGGCTGTAAAACCAAAACAATGACCTAAAATAAGCTAAAACATGATTAGAGCTGTGGGAAGCTGCAGATTCAGGTGATAATCTGCTGTGGATTTGTCATTTCAAGCAATGCCTCGCTCTTTAAATAGAACCATTTCATTCATTGATTATTTGGATTTGAGCAGTTTTAACAATCTTTCCAGGTACCATCTAAGCTAAAAATTAAAACAAACATGACCATAAAGCAGGCCAAAACATGGTGGCTGTCAGAACGTCGCTTTAACCTGAACAAGAACCAGTGTAGCATCCAGCCAGGTTCATCCCAGGTTTGTTGTTTCCGTCTCCCAGTCCCTTCATCCCAGTCTCAGCGGGGAGCCTCTCTTGTATTTAGAATGACAGATTACAGATCAGTACAGACCACTGAGCTAATCCAACTCCTGCTGCGAAGCTGTAATTAGCACTGACCGCCTGTCAGATTCCAGTTCACACAGAATTACCCACATTAGGATGGCAGAAACTGTCCTGTTTGTAGAATTGTGTCGGAGCATGTCTTTTGTTTAATGAAAGGTAGAGAAGAGATACAAAGGAATGGGAGTATGCGAGTGGGAGTGCGGTGTGTGGGTGGGGTTAGTGGTTGTGCTGGCAAAGCGGTGGTTGGTAGGAGGTTTTTGGCTTTAAACCTAGTTGAGGAAACAGACTCCAACGCACTATTAAACAATACAAGGTCACAGTCTTCTGAGATCAAACATGGTTCTGTGGAAGATGTAACAGAGGAAACCAGATACACCAGTTGTTCAATAATTTATGGTGTTTTGTTCTGTGCAGTTTGTCAGAGTGTGTAGTGTCTCTCTGCTGTAACGATGACAAACTATATTGTTGAGTGCTCTTGTCACATTTGGTTGTGTCACTGCAGATCAGTGGATCTGCTTCAAACACCTGACACCTGATACCAGAACGTCCAACCAAACCATGAAAAGGGGTTTCTTGCTCTTGCCATCCAACCCATGAGTGCATTTTTTATGCTCTGCTGCTCAATGTTTAAGGGAATAGCTCAGCATTTTCAGAAATAGGTTTTTTTTTATGAGAATTGGACGAGAAGATTGATGCCGCCCTCATGTCTGTATGCCAGCAGCCGGTTAGTGTAGCTTAGCATAAAGACTGGAAACAGCAAAGGGTTTGCCTGGCTCCTTCCAACGGTCCAAAGCTCATTAATCAACACATTGTACCTTGTTTGTATATTCTGTTGAAAAAATGAAGTCTAAAAGTAGTACGTTATGTTAAGTTGTGTCATAGCCTTTGCGGCACCAAAAAAGAGGAAATGCTAATGCAAACACACACATTTTCTTGTTGCCTGACAGCCGTCAAACACAGCCACCAACACTAACCAAGCAAAGAAAGGTGTATACATTATTATCCTATTTAACATCTCCTGCATTTCCCTTTATGCTGACAGCTAGTGGTGGGAAATCGTTCAATTTTAGATCATGATTGTGATGTTTAATGTCTGTGCCAGCTCGCCTGTTAACTTCGCTTCCTATTTTATTTTATGCATTCCAATTTGTTTGACTTCCTGTTATTGTTCAGTTGCACGCCAGTTTCATTCATCACCTTTTCACTTATCCCATCAGGCCTTCCAGTACATATATACTCCTAGTGGTTCGCTACCTGTTTGCCAGATTGTCTTAGTTCTCTTTGATGACTAGCTTTCCTGCCATCATTGTCTCCTTGTAGTTTCCTAATATACTGTATGACCTCAGCCTGTTTGGACTTTGATTATTGCCTGATCCACAGTAAGTGTTGCTTTGTTCAATGTTTAGGACTGTTCTTGTGTCACGCCGTTTGCCTGCTACTCATCTGCCGCTGACTGCCACCTCTGTGTTTTACTTTGAGCTACAAACTTTAGCATTTTGAGTCCATTTCTTTTTTTTTTTTTCCCTGGCCACCTCAATGTCCTTGTTCTTCTGTTTCCAAACTTTACATAACTTCATTGACTTGCAGATCCCAGCTACATGAATACAGAGTGAGTGACTGAGCCAAAGATGACTATGCTGATTGAACAAATTACTACAGTACACTTGGCTCTTCTTTGAGTGATGTAGAATTGCACCATTACATCATTGATCGTGATTGAGACTAAATTACGTGATATAATTTTTTTAGCCAGATCAACCACCCCCACTAACAGCACTGAGTATTAGAAGAGATGGAGAGAAGCAGATATGTGAGTACAGATAGCAGTCAAGAAAAGAGGACACAAGGAAAAAGAAAATAGAACAGAGGAGCAGGTGGTTAAGTTTTGCGGCCACCTCCCTGAGAGCTGTGCACCTGTTCCCTAACACCCCTCTTTACCTACACTACACAATTACACTCCTCACTCTGATATTTCTGTCTTCCATTGCCTCCTCTCTCCTTGTATCTTCTCTTTTGCCTCTCTCCGTCCTTCTCATGTCTCGTGTCATCTCTCCTCCTTCTCCCCTTTTTGATCCCCCTTCCTTCTTCCATTCTTTTCCAATCCCCTTACATGCTTCTGCCCTCCTCCGGGCTTCCTCCTCCTCCCCCAGGACTCCTGTCATGCGGGCCAGGTGCAGTGTAGCATGTGTTGATGGCAGGCCTCTTAATGGACAGCATGTGTCTGACGGTGGACCCCTGTGCCTCACCGTCCTTCTGCTCCAAATCCTCCGTCCGTAAAACACAAAACTGCTCTTTCAGGCAACATGGCTTTAACAGCATCCAGGGACCCGACCGGACCTCCAGAGAAAGTGATAGAGAAAGAGAACAACACAGACAGACATATTGACTCTTGTTGGCTTTGTGGCTGTTTCCCATCCTGTATAGATCCATCTTAAAGGTGCAAAATGTATCATTTTAGTGTAAGTAAATCTTATCTTATATCTTTGCTCCTTCAACTTTGAGGCTTTCCTCAAAAGACCTGTGATCAAATGAGATTATTTTTGTGAAGGCTGGAAGCTACAGCGCTGCATTCTGGTTTAATTCTTGTGGTCGTTCGATTGATTTACAGCACCACACAGGAAGAGGGCAGTGTACCTCCAGCACAAACTGAGCTGAACCTCTAAATAATTGTGGCACTCGGTTGAAAGTGGAGGTGTTGAAAGGATGATGGAAAAGTGTCCCTCCTAAATATTTATTCTCTGCACTGAAGCAAAACAGAAAGCATTGATCGATGCCAGGATGAGGAGGTTAAGATCTTTTTTGCGAGAGGAAGCAGATGGCATCCAGAGTTGTTGGAGCTTGACCCATAAAATTCAGGGTATTTCAGCCTCTGGTGCATCTGTTTGGACCATTCTGTTGTAATACTTTATCTTTTGTACATTTTTTGATGCCGTGATCATCAGATTCAGGCATTAACATTACATTATAGTCCACACTTTACTTTACACCACATGAGCGTGGGATGTGGGACCAAATTTATTGCCACTATTAGTGTGACTAGAAATTTCAGAGAAAACAGTGTTAGTATAGCAACTTTATGAATGCTAATATTAAATGTTAAATACAGTAAAATTACCTCATGCTCAATTATTGTCCTACAGTATATTGCAGGACTTTAAAATAAAAATATTAAAATAGCATTTACTCCTAACAGCAAATTCTCACACACAAAAACACAAACAAAAGCAGGTTTGGTTGTTAACAGTCTAATCCACTGACTCCGTTGACTGGTAATTTCTCAGATCAAGCATAACAAATACAGGACCCATTCAGAATGTGCCTGGTCAGAACGGGCCACTTGCTTGCCCTCCAGTACTGCTGCTTGTAGCTTCCTAAAGAACTGCTCATGCAAACAGCATTACACTCCATACTTCCTTGGGTCCCCAGCAATATACCCGCCAAGAATGTAGGATGAATGGTTCATGAGATATGCGAAGGACAGACAGACAGACAGCCACACAGGGGGTCCTTGCTTTATAATTGTCTGTCTGTGTCTCAAAAAGCTCATTTTAGCCTAACAAATCATAGCTAAAGGAAAAGTAAACCCAAAGCAGAACAACACAGGTCACTTTGACGTAATAGAAACACGCCTGTACTGCAGGATCATGTAACACCCACAGGTTTAAAAAAGACTTAAAACTTAAAACTAAGACATTTTTGTCACAAACACCCCAAAGCTCCAGAAGAGCCATATCAGTTAATAATTTCATGCCATTCATGTGTGTGCGAGGGGGCAACAGAAAGTCTATTAACTGAGCCTAAGAAAGTCATGAGCATGTACATTTTTAACTGCGCGGCCAAGAAGAAGACTTGAATGGCCTAGAAACAACTTTTTGCAGCTTTAATAGGAATCAATCTTGGAATGCAGTATCCAGCGTTTTAAATACATCCAGACAAGGACAGACAAGTCGCCTGGTTCGGGAGCCCTGCTGGGGTTTTTGTTGGCTGACCCTCACAGTAAAAAGGATCATTTGGGCTTCAGACTGCTGCACTGGTGGGATTTCATATCCACATTTTGGTAAGAGTTACAGAACAATAAGTTCCAGTTGAAATTATAAACCCAGCAAATACACCAGTCATCTCACCTAACCCTCTCAACCATTAAGCATGTCTAAAGCTCGCTTCTAATGTCTTTAACTTTATTTGATTGTCCAAATTAGCTTACTGTCATTGCTACAATGATCGGTGCTTTCACACCAAGACATTTTCTGTGTCTGTTATATACAGAACAGAGCTAAATGCGCAGATTTAAAACAGAATCTGAAGGTGCTGAGAATACTTACTAAAATCTAGACCTCCTTCATATTAATAAAGTATTAATACAGTTCATCAAGTATGGCTGACCTTGTCAAGTCATCTATTGCTTCTAAGGCTATGGATTTGTGCAAGGATGGCATGTTTTTTTTTATCCAGGTTAAGGGAGGGAGGGAGAGGCTTTATATTTTATTTTAAGATTTTCACTGAGCTCGCTGCAGTAGGTCCTTCACACGCCGTCGGCTGTTGCTGTTCCCTGGACTCGCTCCCACAGCGAACCCAAAATGCTTTCCATCTATCTGTGCCGTGTTTCCAGTCGTCTGGATGTCACCGCTGTTGTACAACCCTTGCTGCCTCTTGGCATCACAGAAGTGGAGGAGGTGTTAGAGGGATGAGCGAGGAATGATGAATGACAGAACCAGCGGAGACCCTGGGGGGATTTTTAGGAGGTGAAATTATAATGGAGAGGGAGGGGAGGCCGGGTGTTTGAGCAATGTTTTTTAAAATGCAAAAAGGAGAATGGAGCAGTTGAAAGAGAAACACACAGCAACATTTCTATTGTCTTTAATTGAGATATCAGGTGAAACAAGGTAGTCATCTAAGAAAAGGGCAGAATCTCATCCCCTAGTGCCCTTGGGAATGTGGCGGTGCTCTGAGGGTGAATACCTGCTGAATGCTGTGCCCTTTCAGAGAAAGATAATGCGCAAACTGAGGTAAATTTTTTTTGACTTGGGTTGTCTGTTGCTACTTTGGGTAACATTGACTGGGGTTGCTGGAGTGTCGGCTCATAGTGATGTTAACATAACCTTTAACCCAGCAAACCCCTGTTAGCTGATGATGATACCCTTGACTTTGGAAGTAACGCGTGGTTACTGTGGTAGTTTTGCTAGTTAACAGGACACACTAACGACTGCTGGTGATCCATTCCTTATCATTTGCACAATCTTTAAATGCAGCGTATTGCTCTTACTACAGCCCCACGCACACTGATTCAACATGTGGAAAATTCTCAAACCTGATGTTTGGACAGTCACTCTTCCTGTTGCTTAAACTGTGAATTTTTATCGTCTGAGGTGGCAGCTCAATATTTTGAAAATGAAAAAGTGCAGCTATGACTGACTGAAACCTGATCTATAGTGATTCAGATCTAGACCCACACAGCCCCCAATAACCAAGTAAATTCTAACTTGTCATAGAAGTGTAACTGTAGTGGAACAAACCATGACATTTTTTCCAATATCTGGGTGAAAATAAAGTTTTGTTCCGTAAAATACCCAAGTATTAGGAACCAGATTAATCTTTGAGCATGTTTAACTTATTCTGACAGGTGCGTCTGGTCCCTCTCCCATTCAACGGATATCCTTGCATCCTGGTTGGTCAGGCCAATCCCAACAATTTATCCAATATGGGACGGGTTTAATACGACGAGTCACAAAGGATCTCGCTCCTGTGATTGGTTACAGGTCAATCTAATTGTGTCCACATCGAGAACGTCCCTTGGAAATCAAAATAGTACTGACAGGCTCTAGACTAAAACGCATTTGCGAATGAGTCATGGCAATGCCAGGCTATCAATTCTAAGTATGTGCACTTAATTACTGACTGTTGTCTTTTCATTTATAATAGATCAGTCATGAAGACCAGATAATCCCCTCTACTTATCTCCGATGAGCGCTTCTCATACTGCCTCACAGAAATCAATGAAAAACTCATTTCCTGTCAGACTTGTTGCAAGTTTTCACAGCATGTGGAAGAAACTGAGGCTCGTTCAGAATATCCTGATACCTGAAATAATTTGAGACGGATTTATGTCGGTACCTAATGAGGCGATGTGTGGTAATGGCTTGAAAATCTGCCAGGCATTAAGTATATTTTCAAAGCAGTGATATGAAGGCTGGCTCGGAGGGAGAGGATGACATCTTAAGAAGGATAGAAGAAGAAACTCGTCAGTCTTCACACACTCCTCGCACTTGTAACACACAGCCTCATGTCTCCCTGTGACAGCCCCCAACTTGAACTGTCTTAATGTGACCTTTCATCTTGACAAGCACTTTCTTCGCTATTGATCTGCCTTTCAATCTCCACGCTAAAATAGGTCAGACTAGGACGGCTTCCCTCCTCAAAGCCTGTCCCCTTTTTCTATGAATAGCATCTCTTTCTTTTGATGAGAGGTCAAGAAAGAAATAAAGGGAAGAATACAGGAGTCTCTAGGTGATGGTGGGTAGAGGGGTGTGAAGGAGCACTAAAGGGAGGGCAGGGGGAGTATAAGGAAGCTGTCAGGGTGTGAAAGTGCTGCTGTCATCCACGTTACAGGATCAGCAAAACAACTCTCCAACAGCTGGCTACATTCAAACTTTCCATGGAAATTAATAGAAGTTGTGGAAATGTATGGAAAATACCGGGAATAAAGTGGAAAATAAAGGGGTTACTCGCTTAAGCTGTATTAACAATGTCGTGTGCAGACAGAGGAAAACACTTCTCACTTATCATATCATAAATCAGCAATTTAGTTCGACTTGAATTCAATGCAGCTAGTTCACTCTAGTTATATAATCATGTTTTGATTGAAAGCCCAGTAGCCCTTTGGCTCAGACAATGCAGTAGTGTGGGCTGCATATGTGATGGGAGAACGCAGCATGCATGGAGAGTGTTGTAATTTAACTGAATTCTTATCTAATGGGATACAGAAAAGATGCCTACAGTGTGCTGCTGAATGCAGTGTATGGTTACAATACAATTAAATGGGCATACTTACATACAAGCAAAACATGCCATGAGACCCAGTATTGCTTATTGCTTATTATGTGTATTTCCATTAGCAGAGCTCCTGCTTAGCTGCTCATAGCCGGCCAGCTCTAGAGGAGGGAGTCAGGTGCAGAGCCAGAGGGAGGAATAAACACCCAACCTGAGTCACATCGGACTCTGTTCTGATCAGGAAAACTCAGAGTTACGGTTGGGGCGAATAAACACTTCCATGAGCAACACAAATAGACACAAATGTTCCTGCGTTCAAACTCATTTGAGCAACGAGAAGCGAAGTGTATACACACCATTAAACAAACTTCACTCTCTGACTCTCTCCCAGTAGTTATAGCAGCAGGTGGCCAAATGAATCACACCGTTATCTTGAGTAAACTTGTGGATTTCCCCTGATTTGAACATTGTTGTAAACATTTGGGATAATGTAAGTACACAACTCAACTTGAGACATTTCAATGCAGAAATGTTACATGTTATATCTGTAGATTAAAGTTGCATAAATGCACACAGTCTTATGGTACACTACGTTTGAGTTTGTGCTGCTTTGTTTCCCAGCACAGTTTGGTGTTAAATGAGGTGATGAGATAAAAGCCAGACTCAAAGAAGATGACTCACCAAAAAAGCATTGCCTCTATTAGCTGGACATGTGGATATGCCGGTTTAAGTTCAATACCATGAACTCTGCCCCGCGAATTTGCAGAAGCTCCGGGCAAAATCACATCTCCACCACTCTCAGACTTTTGCCCTTTTCATGGTTCTCAGAAGGAATAAGGAATGCTTGTTAACAGCTCAACTCTAAGTATGCTGCTGATTTTAAGGCAGTGTCCCCTCAGTTTAGCAGTCTCAAGTGTGAGTCAGAGCCAGTCACAATACGCTGGGTAAATGCAGGGGAGGAGCACTATGGTATCAAACAGGAAAACATTGAAGGCTTCGTGAGTCACACATATCAAACACCCCCTCTCGCAAACCCACCAAAGAGTTCCCAACAGGTGTGTGTGCGTGACCCAGCACAAACAAAAAAAATGCACAGACAAATAAAGTAACTAGCAATAACTTCTGATGTGTTTTCTGTTCAACTTTGGTCTGAAGGTGTAACATTGACGCTACCCTTACTGGTCTTTACAGTGACGTTTTTGATGCACAAGCACTAAAAATGCAGAATATTATAAAACTGATTCCTCTGTCATTTCTTCACCATGACAACCAATGATAGAAAAACAAATCTTCCTCAAGGGAGGCACAGATGAAGGCTGATTTGATACAAATAAAGAAACGGTGAAAACAACAGAACTCCCATTGTTTATACATCTACACCAGACCTGCTGTCCGTGTGTGTGTGTGTGTTTGTGGAGGACATGCGTGTTTCTTTCTATGTGTGCATGTGGGTGTTTGGTACCTCTTGTATGTACAGTACATGTACCGTATGTTTTAGCGCATGCTGTGCGCAGGTGTTGGTGTCACAGCTGTGGGTGTAGCCATTGTCTCTTGGCTGTTCACAGTGATGTGACTTTGAGCTGAACATCCCAGAGGGCTTCAGACCGCCACTCTCACCTCTCCTCTGTGTCCTCAAGTGCAACACCTTTTCATTCTATCCAGTTCAACACATTTGCTTGCAGATACTGAATAGCTGTGTTTCAAATGGTATTCAAAATAACATTGGAAGAACTAAGGTTGAACATTTGTCCTCTGTGCAGGAAAAGTTATATTAGATTTCAACATTAAAGCTGCACTAAGCAAGTTGTTCAATTAAAGGGGAAATTTGTAACGAAGATTTTTCTTTAAAAACGTGCAAAAAATGAACAAATTGGAAATTACTTCAACATTTGAAGTTGCACAAAGAACAGTAAGTAGAGGCTCTGTTGTTAAAATGGTACTACCTTTGGGCGCATACATTGAAGAGTCCGTTATGACTCGAAAGTCATACTTTAGGACACATACAGCAGATACAGAGCAACAGCAGCACACATTTTGAGTTGTGTTTCTTGTCCACGTTTTGGACGTTTTAGGCAAGGCAAGGCAAGTTTATTTGTATAGCACAATTCAGACACAATGCAACTCAAAGTGCTTTACAGAGGCATACAAATTGCATTCAAATACATCAAAAACAAGTAGGAAGACATCAAGAAACAAAACATTAAAACAAGTTAAGAAATAGGAAAGTAAGCTGAAATAGAGTAGGTTTAAAAGAGATAAAGAGACTAAAGAATAAAAGTCACAGTGCAGTTCAAAGCCTTAAAATTGCTTCAGTGAAAGGCTGTGGCAAACAGAAAGGTCTTCAGCTTTGACTTAAAAGAGGTGAGAGTTGTAGCAGTTTGTTCCAGATATGTGGCGCATAATAACTGAACACTGCTTCTCCATGTTTATTTTTGACTCAGAGACCTGTACCTGACGACCTCAGAGGTCTGGATGGTTCATGACGTAGCAGCAGATCAGAAATGTATTTTGCCCCGAAACCATTCAGTGCATTATAAACCGAACAGTGTAGCAGGATTTTGAAATCTATGACAGACAGGAAGCCAGTGTAAAGATCTGAGAACTGGAATAATGTGATCTACTTTTCTGGTTCTTGTTAGGCTTTGAGCAGCAGCGCTCTGAATCAGCTGTGTGATGGATTCCTGTAAAGACACTGTTGCAGTAGTCGAGTCTGCTGAAGATAAATTTAAGTTTTTCCAAATCCTGCCGAGACATGAGTCCTTTTATCCTGGATCTATTCTTAAGGTGATAGCAGGCTGACTCTGTAATTGTCTTAGTGTGGCTGCTGAAATTCAGGTCTGAGTCCATGATTGCACCGAGATTAGGCCCTATATTTCTCTATTGTCTCCATCAACATGTGAGAAAAATATCTGGCTCTTTAGCTGGTAAATGCTTCACTGCATTCACATCATAGTTGCTAATTTTGTCTCTGTGACATTTGGCGCTTAGCAGGTAGTGTAGAGTGGACCACACTACACGCTCTATATTTAGCACTATCTTCTTAAGTGTTATCTTCCCTCTTTTGTGCACAAACTGATATGGGCAATCAGCATGATTTTTTTTACTTTGTCCAATAACATCAGTTGTATACGAATCATTGTTTCTCATTCCAGACATGCATGTTGAAATTTAGGCATTAAACTTGAAGCAGGGACGTCAGCTGATGTTGATAAAAACAAACTTCACTGTCACACACATCCATCTATTCTACACACAAAGTATCTATCATATACACCCACAGCTCAACTTCATGAGTGCTGGCAACATAAAGGCTGCTCCCCTTTTCTCTCCCTCCCACCCTTCCTCTCTCTCTCACTCCATTGCTCTCTCATTCTCTCGCTCGCTCCCAATGCAATTCTTTGCTTGTGCTGCTCTGGAACCCTCTTTTATTCTGTTTTTTGTTCCCGTTTTCATCTCTTGGAGCGAGAAACCTCCCCCTGCAGATTTCCTTTCCTCTTTCTCATCTTGATATCGCTCTCCTTCTCTCTCTCCGATCCAAAAGCTGAACCTCTCTCACCCTGTCTCTCTCTCAATCCGTATTTCCTATGCATCTCCCCGTGGCTGAGGGGAACAGGGACTTGACTCTCCCCTCTTCCTCTCCTCCTCCTTCTTTTCCACCTCCGCCTCCTCTGCCTCTCCGTCCTCTTCTTCACCTCTCGTCCTCTCGCTTCCTAACGGAGGGATAATGTTCTATTTCCAGCTGGTGATCATGGCTGGGACGGTGCTGCTGGCTTACTACTTCGAGTACACGGACACCTTCCCCGTGCACATCCAGGGCTTCTTCTGCTACGACAAGACCTTCTCCAAGCCCTACCCCGGCCCGGACGACACCAGCAAGATCCCCCCTGTGCTCATCTACTCGCTCGTCACAGCCATCCCCACCATCACGGTAAGACTTGGGTTGTATTTATACCTCAAAGTGGAGAGAAAGAGGGAGGCGTGATTGAGTTGCATAAGAAACGTGTGTGTTTGTGCATCTTTATGTTGAAAGGGGAGCGTGGAGTAAAAGGAAAGGGATTTAATAGAAAGTAAGAAGTTGTCAAAGTTGAGTTAGTGAGCTTGAATTTCTTTCTGAGAGTACGTGAGAGCGATGTTCGCTTTCTACTTTGTACAATTTGCGAGTTTTTGCAGTCTTTCAATGAATCATCTCCCGTGTGTGTGCTGCACACTGATAGCGAGCAGATTGGCAAGCTGCGTGGAGGTAACCCCCTCCATCCGTGACAGGCAGGTGTGTGTGTGTGTGCGTGTGTGGAGGATAAAAAAGAGGCAAGAATCAACACAGAGATGTAATGGGGAGGGGCAGACAGGTCATTAGAGGAAGAAAGAGAGAGAAGCGGTGAAAGAGAGGCAGACAGAGGCAGTCAAAGAGATAAACACGAAAGCAGCAGAAACAAACAGTTCAAAAGTTGGAGCTGAGACAAGGCGATAATGGCAGGCAGCAGATGCCGTCAGAAAAGAAAAACCAAAGATGATAGGTGAGAAAAAAAAACAATGAGCACAAAGGAAGGCAGTTTGAAGGGGGGCATGTACTGTTCTTGTGTGTGATGTGTGTGTGTGTGAGGGTAGCAGTTGAACCCCAAGTGAGACGGAAGGCAGCGAGCGTGAAATGCATAACACCTGGCACTCACTCCGAGCACCGACACAAACCTTAACAGCTTACATCCCCGACAGACCACAAAAAACAGAGAACACCATAGACAGAACCAGCCTACAGCCACAATACAAAGCAGACAAATAACCTGAGCGGATTACACGCACGGACAAAACCCACAGCCTGCACGTACTGCAGAGACAAGAATATCTGAGGATTGCAGCACACAACAGACACAGATCCTGTTTGTGTGCAGCAGTTGATGGCGAGGAGAGGAGTCGTTGGTTATGACGATGTTCGACCACATGTGCAGTGTGTGTGGAAAACAATTATAGTAGTGCTTGGCTTTGTTTCCACCCATAGCAGACCAAAATGAGGTGCATGATTACTAATCTTATAGGTTCATATCAATCATAGAGGTAATAGATTTGAGTCTGTACAGCTGTAGTATTGATTTATGTGAATTATTAGAGAGGGGAGTGAAGGTTCATATAGTTTCTTGTAAGGGAGGGTTAGCTCAAAGTGTTTGAATGGAGTGTGTGAAGGTTTTTTTTTTTTATCACTTTTTCTCACCCCAGATTGTTTTTGGTTTTTTTGTTTCGATCTTCCCTGTGAGATGTATTGTTGTAAGAGTTTTTTAGCAGCTCTTATCTTAAAATAGAGCGGGAGCAGCTGGATTTTTTCAAGATTCATTAATTTTATCTTACTAACTAGGTTATATAACAAGATACCGTTTGTATTCCCTATGTGCTACTCACAAAAACTATACAGATGGATTTGTAGATAATTAGAAAAATAAATATTTTTTTATATTGGAGTGCGCAGGGCGAGGCTCAGCTGCTCTGTATTCTGGTGGTACAGCAGCGGATACTAATGTATCTTTTGCCAGGTGGCAGCAGGGTGAACAGACTGTGGCGTGTTGTCTTTTAGTATCCTTTGGGCTCTGTGCAGACATCTCACTTCACCAGTATCATAGATGCTCGGTAGATGGGTACCAATGATGTTCTGGGCAGTTTTCATCTCCCGCTGTAGAGCCCTCCTGTCTGTTTGAGATATTTCCAGTTGGGGTGTTTACTATTGCTCCTCTGTAAAAGATGTTATGTTTGGCATCAATGTATTATCTTGAAGCCTAGGAGAGAGGGTGTTGCAGTTTTTACACAGTCAAGGAGAGGGTTAAAAAGGAATAGTTGATAATGCAGATGATCCTCACTTTTGAATACAGTGAAATATAATATTCAGCCCCATTCCCCACCCTAACTATTTGTGGGCAGGTTTAGTTTCTCACAGTTAGAAATCCTGCGCCATAAGTTAATTATTGTTTTACATTGTTGAAATATGCAGCAGTTGCACTCTTTAGAGGAAAGCTCAACTCACTAAGCAGACTTTTGAAGCAGCCCTAGCTGAGGGTAAATTACTTAGCAAGTTGATCTGCGTCAAAGCACATTACTTACACCAGCTAGTCTGCCCTAACCTGCGCTGACAGAGGCTTTGGTGTGTGTAACAAGCAGCAAGGTAAATCACAGCACTAACTCCCTGTGATAGTGCCAGTCTGGTGGAAAATGTGCTCTGCTATTTGCCTCTGGTTCCTGAGGATATCTCTTTTTGTCCAGTGCAGCAGCGATGCAGAGCTTTTGTGTGGTTGCATGGCACAAAAGCCAGCCATCGACAATAGGTAACAGTAAGTAGGCGGTTTGAATCTTTCACAGCATTTTCTTGCTAATGTGTGTACCATTACATTTTGAACAATTCAACTGTATCTTGATTTTCAACACTTTATAGCACCGAATACAAGAAAAGCCAGAGATATACAGGACTAAAAGTAACCTGTAAATACAGATTAGAGGTTGAACTTGATTATTAGAACTGACAGTATAAGAGGTTGACCCTACCCGGCTGAGTTACTGTAGGTAATAAGCCACCGGAGTATTTGGGTCAGAGCCAGAATCCTCCAAGCCCAAAAGAGGGCACTCTAGCTCTCTGTGAGCTCCCAGTAGGGTCATAGCATCTAATTAAAATCATCAATCACCTCCTGAAGTTTAGTACGAGGAGCCGAACCACCACATCTTCCCACCTCAGTCTGTTGGTTACATTTGTAGTGTGTGTGCACACACCTTTCTGTAACTTACACTTCACTGATTGTGTATAATCTTCGTAGTTAGTACAGTTGGTGGATATTTACGCTAAACATATTAGCTCTGCCCAATATCTTAATGAGTGTAGTGGTCCAGATTGTATGTCCAAAATGTCAAGAAGCAGAAAATCCAAGAAAAAAATCTTCATTTCTACTTTTCTACAATTGGACTGGAAAGCTTTGTCTCCAAAACCAAAAGGTTTATTGGGTACACCTTGAAACTAATGTAGTCTCCTGTAATAAATTGTACCTTAATGAAGGTTATGATGTTCAGTTTCTGTGAAAATGGTAGCACAGGGGTTGATTCATCATTTTCATCATTTTGGCAGCTTTAGTTTGTGTTGCTGTTAAATTATGTGGCCTCATACTGAAAGCTGTTTCTAATATTTTTATTTTTTTTTATTAACCTTTATTTATACAGGTAAGATCTCATTGAGACCCAGGGTCTCATTTTCAAGAGAGACCTGTTCCGGGTAGCAGCAGCAAAACACAAAGTTACAGACTAACTGAACATACAGGAGGCACAACACAGAACACAAAATATTAAAATAGTGTAGTGCAATAATATTTTATGTCCTTGTGTAATATATATTTTGTGTTTGTTCCTATATTTTGTTGTCCACCCAATTTATATAAATGGGTAGGGTTTACATTTCCTGAAAGTCTTGTCTACGCTGAGGTACAGGTGAGGCCTTTCTCAAACCTTTCCCTACCCATTTCCACACTGTTGCACGTCCACTTGGAGGGTCTGCCACATCGCTGGGTTTGGTACCGTCCCAAACCAATTAGCCTGCAGTGGAGGTGGGTTATGAAACTCTCCAACAGTGAGTGCACACCGATGCCATCTTACTGACTATGTTGTGTTTGTCAAGTACTGTAGGACGCTCCATTGAGATCAAATATACCCTTCTCTAGACTAGGAAATGGTAGACGTTTTTAATTTGATGGTACAGGGTTGTGTATTTACTGGGACTGTTGCAAAAACAAAGCAGCTTATAAACATCAGAAGATCATTACAAAATACAAGAAATGCTGGAGAGAGGGAAGTTCATCTCAAGGTGTGCACCAGCCCTATACATTAATAGTGGGTGCTTCATTCATTGATTGAGAGATGGAGTGGGTAGCGTCCAGTTTGAGAAAGGCCCGTGTACTCCAGGACCTGGTGATATCACTGTTGGGTTTGGCTACAAGTTAAAGTAACTTCCCCCTCACTGGGATTGCAATGACAATGACATGATCCCTCACCGGCTTCCCACCAAGTTAGCACCGCCTATTAACTGTTATTCACACTTCACCTTAGTTACTGTTACTATGCTATTGAAACAATTTTAGATTTTAATTTGACTGTAGTTTTTGAAGCAATGAGTCCTTGATTTCAGAGGAAGACAAAAGCAGCTTCTAATTTGTAGCGGGGTTAAAACAATACTTTATAATCATTATTTTGTTTAGAAAAGAAAAACCAGTGAACTGGATCCTACTTCCTTTTTATTAATAGATTAATGCTGCCTGATTTTACCCCCAAGGCAAACTGCTATATCTGCAATAGCACTGAGAATTCTCCAGACAAACACACACTTTAAGGCCATCTTGAAAGTTTGCCTAATTGCAAGCCACTTAAGTCCAGGATGAATTAACTCATCTACAGTAGCATAGATTCAATCTGACAGTGCGTAAACAAATGTGTATTCATGCTCCTCTGTATAGCCTTCTCTTGATCAGTTTTGTTTTTTGTCTCTCTCTTAGCTCTGTTGCTTGCTCTTTCACGACATCCTTTCCCTATTCCACACACCACTAGATCTTATTCACACTGACCTTATGCCTTCATGTTCTATTCATCACCATTCCTCCTTTCTCTGTGCCATTTCAGCCTCATCTGTGTTTAGTCTGGCCTTTTTTCTCTAATTGGGAATCTGCAGTATTCACCCCACTTCAGTCATCCAGCATTTCTTTCTCATTTTTAACCCGACCACTGTCTCTGGCTTTTCCAAGAGTGCCTCAAGTCTCATCAACACCTCCTCTACCTTTTCAAGCGTTTCATGCCTTTCCCATTCTGACCTCTCCACACACCTGTTGTTTGTCTCACCTCCCAATTAACACATCTTGTCTGTGAACTGACGGAGCTTCTCACCTTGTCTGCTCTACAATCGGTGGCGAGAGTGATAATCAAACAGACTCCAACCATGCAGAAAGACATCACAATGGTGTTCCTCTGTCCCACTCCCTGCTCTAAGAGGGGAAGAAGCTTTGTATTTGACTGGAGTCACACTGAGATAAAAGGCGCACACAGTGAGAAATGAATATTATTTTAATAAACAGGAAGAAATGTCAGCTTTCAATATTTGCTCTGACTCATCCAGTTGAATTCAAGCAAAAACACAAACTAGTAAAGACACTGCTGTGAGAAAGACAAGGTAAGCTCCAATAACCTGGAAGCAGCATGTAGCAATATCTCAAGTGGTATCTCTACTGATGGGTAACAGATATAAACTCTGATTATGAGCCATAAGAACTAATTATTACTTACTTATTTACTGCAATATAAATAACTTGAGTATTATGATAAAGCAAATCGTTACAACTTGTAAACCAGATATAACCATATAACCCCAACATGACCTCTAGACTAGCTGTCCGTTTTCTGTCTAAGTTGAGCTAAGCTAGCCGGCTGCTGACTGCAATTAACATTAACTGTACAGAGTCTCATCTAGCTCATCTAACTCTAAGATTACTACATTAACCATGCAGTAGATATTGAGAGCAGCCTCTAGAACCCTAGAAAAAAAAACAGCTTTTCTTTATATCCGAAGCACTGTATGCTTTGCTTATTTTATTTAATTTGTAAATGACTTTGCTTTGCCACTGTGTATGTGCTTCTGTATATAAATCAAATTATCTTGCCTCACTGATCCTCCCCTGGTCACATGGTGGCGCTTCTCTGCTTGCGACCCGGGCCTGTGTGCTGCTGCATTTTATTCATTTTTATCATATCGTACAAATTTATCCTGTTGACAAGCAGTCTTGACAGTACTGACCCTTGGGTGAACTGGGAGTGATGGAGAGTCAAAAAAGAAGACTGTCACAACTAATTACATGTCAGATCGTCTGTTTTTATTCAGTCAATAAAATTGGTTTCAGACAGTTTTGAGACAGAAGTACAAGAACATCTTATTAATAAATATAAATATATAATAATAATAAATATTTCTGAACTTTTCATCCCATTAGTGAACGAACTAACTAGCTTGCCAGCTTACAGTTAAGTCTTGGGCACACTACACTCAAAGTTGTTGGATCCTTGTACTGTTCACACAACAACTTTCTTGGATGCAGTCATTGTGGTTTGCACACTTCATGACTAGCACATGCGAAACGTGACAGAGGAATGATGTGGTCCAAGTTTTTTGTCACTGATTTGCAGCGAAAAAACAAGCAAGAAAAGAGAAGAATATTGGTGAGAGAATGGATTAGGATGCAAGGGTTGTCCGTTGTGCATAGAGAGTTGGCCGACACAGTTACAAAGACTGAAAAGCTTGTGCCCATGTGTTCAGATTGTAACTATACTGCTATGCCTGCTTCGTATAGATAGATGCACTATAAGACTCCAGAGAACCACTGCAGATGACAGCAGAGGAGATGAGGAGAGAGGGAGAAAGCAGTGTCTGCTCTCACTTTCTGTAGCTTGTTGCTTGGCTCTCTGTCCCGTCCCTGGCCCGATATTAAGGCTCAATCTAAATTTACCCCTACTCCTCATTTTCAAGTGCCTACTTTCCCTTCAGGACAGAGTTACAAGGGGTAGCGGTTGAAATCTCCCCCCATGATATGGGACAACCTTTTAAGACCCTAATCTGCCATCACTTGTCGTTGGTGGAGTTTATGTAAACAGAAGTGACCGGACATCTCCAGTAAGCCATCTTCAGCTGTGATGATTTCCCTTGCGTTACTGTGACAATCCAGGTATTATTACAACGTCATTTACCATGTATTTGATGGAGATAGGAAAGCGTGTTTGCTCGTAATTCATCCATAACTTCACGTCATCAATCAAGTAATCAAATAACACATAACACTGTTTCATTACCTGGCCACTAGCAATGCTTTATAGGCTAACATTAGCAACCGTCAACTGCCATCAAGGTAGCGATTGATTTATGCTTGTTATAAGTAAGGGACCATAATACGTTGTCCTTTAAGGCAAGTCAGTGAATGGGGAGAGAGACATAACTTCAGTTTCAATGGACACTGGGACATATGAAGTACAGTACGTGAAGCGATGATAAAGCGTCATCACTTCATGCATTGGACTTTAGCGTGTTAACCTAGAAAAGGGGTATAAGCGTTTTTTGTATTTGTCCTGTCTTTGACCTCCGAGGATATTTCGGACACCGTGCACATGTGTATCTGGATGTAACAGAGGTGTCCTGTCAGCGTCCACATAATGTCAGTGGACTGACATCAGACTGTGCTGTGCCTCACCCAGAGGAGCCATGACCTCACACTCGCCTCAAACGAAAACTCTCACATTTATGCACAATTGCTCACACATGGACCAATGCCTTTCTGTCTGTCCGTCTGTCAGCCCCTCACTCAGTCTTCTCCCTTTTAAGCTTTTGCCTTTCATCCCTCTTATCTTACCATCTACTGTTTTGACTTCACTGCATGCTTTATAAAGCTCTTGTTTGCAAACACAGACCCACACACATTTTCAAACAATCTAGGCCAGTGTGCTGCTAACCCAGGTTAATGAGACAGATGGCAGGGTGGGCTCCATGGTGGGAGAGGGAGGGCATTGGTTGCTGTGACACTGGCTGCCATGGGAGCATATGTGCCTGGGTGAAGGCTTTTTGCCTCTGCCCTTTGACTCCTGTTCTCCATTCTGCGATGGAAATGGAGAAAATGCGGGATGAGGGGGTAGATGATGAAAATAAACCAGCCCAGAAAAGATGAAATCTTGACAACCCAAAGAGAAACTGATTCTGATCTATTCATGGAAGGGAGATGTACGTGTTGTTTCCTTCGCTGCACATTAAAGTGTTTCTATCTGCTCTAACTATCTACCCTGCTGATATCCATACACAAGTATAATTTACTGCAGTGTGCACAGTTCCCACTCTGCCTAGAACACGAGCACAGATCTGATCCCACGATTATATTCACCCTACCCAAGCCAGCATAGGATTGCAACACGAGGCCATTTGGGTGTTTGCATCATTAAACAATCTCCTTGTTCCCTCTGTGCCGTTTTCTTCTCTCTATCACATTAACCAGTTCATCCCTTTCACTCTCTCTATAGTCAGAGATGCTCCATGTGCTATTTCCCTGGCAGGCCCAAAGTGGCAGTTGCACCTTTTTGATTATATACCGTGATCGGACCGGGAAAGAGAGAGAGAGAGAGAGGGAGAGCGAGCGTGTTCATGCCTTCCTGTTGCCTATCTAGTGGTTTCAGCAGGAGTCACCCATTCCTGTGAAATAAGATTGGACCAAACAGTGGTTGTCATTTCTGCTTCTTCGCTTTGATCCATTTTTCAGTCGGGCAGAGAGGAGAGACACCTCAGGGGTCCCTGTGTGGCTGGTGGACTGCCATGCTTCAGAGGTCTCCGTCGAATGCCAGTGACCAATCTGCATTCACAACAGGGGTGCATCCCAGCTCGCCACCCTCTATTCTTACATCTCTGCCTGTGGCCGCTGGACAAAATCTGGTTTTCTGCACATTTCACCCTCACTCACACAAGTTCTCTGCAGAAAATTGTCAGGAGAGTTCTGCAATAAATCAAAGTGATAACAACAGATGAATGAATGAGTTGGAAGAGGAGGATGAGTGCAGTATTTACTTGTCACTCTTCTGTCTCGGGTTTGAAGGTTCTCCTGTGATTTAAAAATGACTGCTTTACGAGAGTGTTTCGTTAGTTTGTTAGATTTAGCAGAAATTAAGTTTAATTTTATACAGCGACCTGCTGATGATTAATCATATAACTTATATTCTAAGGTGCTGATTTCATTCATCCATATTCATCTGAATACGTGGTTATATTTCTAGTAGAGCAAAAATTACTTTTAAAGTACACTTTTTTGAAGTGGAAAACGCAATGACAATATATATATATACAGTATATTGATGATATCAGAGCATGTGGCCATTTTCAAAGTGCTGACCTGAGGCAGTGAAGCTATGGAATGCAGCTTGTAACTTTGGTATGTTGTTGTTTTGGTAGTTTGAAGCATGAGACACTAAGTGAATAAGTTGATGCTCGTGTTGAATGCTGCTCTGCTTTGGGGATAGAGGCCTGTACTGTATGTCCAGTTAGACCACTTGTTGAACAGTCTGCATCCTTTTAAGGCACCTGAAGATCAGACTTTGTATTTGGCGACAACAGTTGTGTTAAAGTTTGAATATAAGATTCTGGTCCTGGTTGATTTGGTGCCAACAGCCAGTGCATTTTAATACTACAGCAAACATTCGTAAGCTACTTTGTCAGAAATCTAACAGATGAACAGTTGGTTTGTCTGTTTACAGTGCGGCCAAGCAGCCCAGTTCAGTTCAGTCACTCTGTTACACATTGGAATGGTTATTTTTTAAAGATTTTTTAATTTTTTAAAGACTGTTCTTTATTTTTTTCAATTAAAGAACAGGTTAAAACACTTACAGACATCTCATTGGTCAATCAGAACAGTCAGAGTTGCCATGTCATCTGCACGATGAGGTGAGATTTCCCAAACTCACATTTTCTTTCTCGTCAGTCTTTTGCACAGGTTGTTTTCTTGTAATAATAATAATAATAATAATAATAATCAACCACAATTGCACACAATTGGCTGAAATGTAAAGTATAGGTCAGTGTTAAATGCTTTTAATGTGAAGCTGAGGCAGTAGGAGGCAGTAACACGGCTCTCATATGTAGGAGAGTGAAGGGTAAACAGAGAGGCTGATAACAGAGGAAAAAAATATGTAACCCGTAAGGCTGCATTATATAAATGCATGTTTTCCTGTGAATCCCTCAGGTGTATGTGAGGGCACTTTAAGTCCGGCATGGAAATGGTGGACCCACTACCAAACAAATCTACGCTATAGAGAGGCTAACTCTGTGATCAAGAGCCGAGAAAATAGGTGACTGTGTGCAAAAAGATGTAAAAAGAACAAAGAGGCTGAAAGAGAGACAAAAACAGAACAATAGAGAACAAAGAGAGACATAAAACAGCTTGCAGTCTCGTGGATGCAGATGTTAAGGAATGTAACAGAGCAGATTTAGAAAAGGGGGGGCATGTAATTGAACTGGAGAAAAATGGAAGAGGAAAGACATAATGTTCTGTGTAGCCTATTTTTCTGTCCAGTGTGAAAAAATAAAGGAAAAATGAAACGATGATAAGAGAGAAAGAGAGAGTGTAGCACAATGATGAAGAGGTTTTGCTTCTGTAAAATGGAATAAATCTGTGTTCCTCAGAGTATACCAGTATGGTACTAAAAACAAGTGTTTGGGTGTCAGGACGGATTCTCAGTAGGCTAACAGTGGTTACGATGTGCAATCACACTTTGCTCAATGGAACGAACAGAATTTCTCTGTGTGTATGTGATTTTCTAATCTGCGTGCATGAATGGCTGTGCTTTTGCACAAGCCTCCATTTCTGCAGATGCTGTCAGGTTTGTGCAAAGCGCCCAACGCCGTTGATAATGCATTTGTGTTGATTATGCATGTATGTGCTCTGTGCGCGTCCATCCATGAATGAGATCATGTTCTTTTCTCAGTCGTCATTCTTCATCATGTCAGTGGATTGAGGTACATGCTGTTGTTTCTATTCTGTCTGTATCTTCAGTCCGTCTCCTGTTAGCGCCCGTTCCACGCAGTCAAAATCTTGGTGAGAAGCACATGTGAGTAAAGGTGATGGTGATCCTGATGGACTCAGACAGGTGCAGTTTCTTTCGCATCATCCATTAGTCCAAATCTCACATATACACTGCATTGCAAAGATTGAGGTCGCTGTAGATGATGACAGATAATAGGATGCCAGTGACAGCCAGGCATCTCTTTGTACTTCACACATGAATAGCCTCCCCAATCTTGTCAGAAGCATTAGGTCTTATGGCTGCAGAGCTGCGCTTCATAGAAATGGCTCTGCACTTGGTCTGTACAATAGAAGAGCTGCAGTATGCTTTCATTACATTTGCTGATGAGAGACTGAATATATCATGACAGAGGGTTTCCGGTAAATAATTTACTTCAGAGTGATTTTCTTTCTCGACATTTAAAGTTTAATATTCACCACGTGAGAGACGAGGTCATTTCAGACAGAAGCTCTGAGTAGAAACGAAGAATAACTTTTTCTTCATTGAGATATTAAATTCCCTTCGTCTATTCCTCCTCCTCCTTGTCAAATATGATCAAACTAACTGTAAATATAACAGGTTTGAAGGTTTTCGGTCAGGTTCCACATCAACAGATCTGTCTAACTAATCAAACATGAGCTCCACTCTCCTAGCAAATATGTAGGAAAAGATTTTAAACAAATATTTGAATGTTTTAGGAAATACCCTTATTTGCTTTCTTGCAGAGGGTCAGAAGAGAAGATTGGTCCCAAACTTGTGTTTGTATTAATTTTATTTAAATAATTGATGAATTAGTGAGATTTAGAGGTGCTGGCAGGCGTATTTTGTTACTTTTAGACAGAGCCAATGATAAAACGAGCTAACTGACTGCTGGTGGGAGCTTCGTATTTTCCAGACAGACATGAGAGTCATATTGATCTTACCATCTAACTCTCAGCAAGAAATTGAATAAGCGTTCTTTCCAAAATGCAAAACTACACCTCTAAATAAAGCACAGACATTAAAGCTGTGATATTATTGTTTCCCTCTCTCTGTGTGATGAAAGGATTTTCACTCCACCAGTGAGTGTGGCTGTTTTAAACAGCTACAGTATAAACTCTTTTACCTTCAGCACTGTTTGATCGTTTCAAGCAAACCCTGGCCTTAAGAACTTTATCTTCACTAAGTCAAGACATCATGGTTAAACTATGATTTGTTAGCTTGACAGAACCAAGACTACTAAAGAACTAAAGCACTTTTTAAGATATCAAAAACCACCAATAGATCAAAGTAGTAGACTTTTGGGTAGTCTTTTAGGATTAGGATTTATACGACGACGCAGTCTAAGTGCTTCTTGTGGAGTTGGTCCATTTGATATATTAGCTCAGAGTTAAGCATACATTTTATTTCCAGCTATTGTCTTATGTTTGTTTTGTTTCTCTCCCAGCGTATAATGTCACTAATACAAGCTGAACAGAGTCGGTTGCTGTCAGCAGAAGAGAATACTAATGGAAGCAGTCTGCATCTCGCTGCTCGGCTGCTGTGCCTTCACTCAGACTTATTCCAGGATGCTCGATTTGTCCTCACAGCTTTATTGACATCATTACCACATGATGATAGCGCAGCAGGCTGTTTGTCTCCTGCAATCTCACCTGTCTTTAGACTAAATCGCAGCTTCAGACAGTCTTTAATATACAGGAAACACAGTAGTAAAACTGATTTTACACAGAAATGAGATTTTACAGACTCACCAATGAATTTAAAAGATCATTATCTTTATGTGGAGAATCAACACGGATCCTTTTATTTTCTCCAGCCTCTGAATGAATATCTCCTGAATAATTGTTTATTTAGTCAAACACTTATATAAAATGTATTCATCTAAAATCTATTATTGCCTCCTCCTCTTCTCTTCTTGCTCTCTTCATCCCCCCACTCTCACTGCTCCTCCGCCATCTCCACAATCCTTTTCATCCATCTCATCCCTCGAAGTATAACATCCCCGATTATTGTCTTCTAATAGACACGTATTCATAAAAAGGGCCTCTCTAAATGCACACTCACATTTGACTAATACCCACTGACACAAATCAAAATCTGATTACTTACACACACAGAGCAGGATCCTCCAGGACAAAAATGGACTCTGTTCTCACGATGCCATTTGTGCACGCTCTCCGAGTTAATCATGTCTCGTGTACGCATTAAAGTTTCATTCCTTCACTCCTTTCTCTTGTTCTGCCCCTAAATCATGCATGTGACTACGCATGTAATACAAGTCTTTGTCCACGCTCAGCTATTTCCGAACGTGTAGCTCGTCCTGTTATTTCTAGAAATCCTCATGTGTCCTGAAAGCCACGTTGCTGGACACGTCACGGTGCTGTTCCTCTGCATTGTCAGGAGGGTAGACTGGATGAGCAGTTTAATTTCAATGAATTATTATCCGCTCGTCCCTAAACTGCAGCGACAACCTCGTCATATTTAACCGTGAGTCCTTGAAGGAGCGGTCAGGGCAGAGGCAGGAAACGCATCCCACTGCGGTGGAGAGATAATTTAGAAATGTTGGTTGAAATGATGTGCTCCATGATTCACAATGATGCCATCCATGCATGAATAATTCATTCCTGCAGTATTACCCCTAACCCCTTCAACATTCTACCACCCCATCTTTTCGTCCTGCTCTTCAACTTTCTTATCGTGTTCTCATACTCTTACTTTTTCACTCACTCTGTCACAGACTCTCAGACCTTTATCTCACAGTGCATCGGTTTGGTTTCAGAAGTGATGGGTGGCAATGTAGCTGTGAGTTTGTTTGGTTTTTGCAAAGTAGTGTGTGCAGATGAATCTCTTAGACTTATTTAGACAAAAATGGGGCTACAAGTTGTGAGCACATTATAAGCAGGTAAAGAAAACACACAGATTTACCTCATGAACTGTGGTTCAAAGCAAATTAACAAAGCTCTATTATCCAACTTTGAGAACTGACTCCATGTTTGCTTCATAATAAACTCTGTTACATTGTAGAAGTGTATCAGTGATATGAAATCAACTCATGTTTCATCATTAAATCAATAAATCAGAGTGGCTGAATGTTGCCCAATTATATTCATAACCTATAATGACTAAAGGCTTTTTTACTCAACGCATCAAAACAAGTTATTGAGAAACATTATTAGCTTATTAGCTTGTATTTCCCCAGCATGTGTTACATTTGCATTTGTGATCAATTTCTCCTTTTCTCTTCTTTTCCCTTCTTTTTTTCTAATTTAAAGACAGTGACATGATGGAAGCTTGTTATCTTCATTTTTATGTGTGTCTCAAATTAGTCATGTGATCGATATCCACCAGCTACAGCCAGCAGGTGGCAGATTTAATTTAGCATAAAGACTAAAAACAAGGGGAGACATTTAGCCTGGCTCTGGTAAAGGCTCTAAAGCCCATTCTCATGTTTGTTAAAGCTCTACAAAAACCAAAGCCTAAAAGCTTAACACAAAATTTCAAAGTATTGCTTATCAAACCCAATTATCGACCGGAAAAGTTAAGTTCAAAGTTAACAGATTTCTTAGCGACTTACAATTTGATTAAAGTTTGTTTCTTTTAAACTGCGATTAAAAAGAAGAGGAAGAAGAAATCTGTTCCAAGATTTTGGCTTAAATAACTTATTTTCAAAACAGTTTTGAGATTTGGGAATTCTGGAGAATTGTATCATGCTGAATTAGCTGTATGGAGCCATTTTATGTTTTTATTTGGTTGTTTTTATTTTACATTTGAAGACAAGTCCCCATCTACTTCAGTTGTTTAGGAGAACGCGGCAGTGCTGCTTTGCTAGGAAGAAGTTTTTTGTGGACTACGTAACTTGAGAGGATAATGACTGAATTTAAATTTTGGGGTAAACTGTTCTTTTAAGAGGCCTATCACAGATTCATAGCATAAGCTTTCACTTATAAAAACAATATTGGACAAAAAAGGCATAGTAATAGTACTACTGTGTGCTTCTAAAAAGTCTAAACACCCACTGGTTGACAGCTTTGCCCGAGGCAAGTGTTCAAGAGCACTTGTTTGTGAGTGACAGTACACTACCATCATCTCACGTTGTGAGGTTTACACATGCTCAAACCCTTCACAGTCCAACAGTCCCCATGGAAACAGCTGCCATGCTGTCTTTTAATTGGCCCATAAATGGGTTTCCACAGTGCGACGATGACCCCAACATCTCTGATTTGAAGCCACTGATTAAAGCCCTCAGCTTTGATTTCGTGCTCGTGTTAGTGTTTAGAGGGTTGCCATGGAACACCCAGTAGGGTTGTGTTTTACTAATGGAAGAAAGCACTCGGCCGGGCACGCACTTCACAGCGCTGCTGCACTGACTGGGTCCCTGCATGCTATTAACTCATTTGATTTGGCTGGACCCGCTTGGCAATGCCCAGAAGCATTAGACCTAACATGATCATTTTCATCTCTCTTTTGTCTCTCTCCTGCACAGTCTTTCTTTCTTTCTTTTTTTTCTCTGTAGTTCTTTCATTTACTGCTGCTTTCTCTCCACAGACAGCAGTGCTTCAGACATTGTCACTGTGGGGGGATAAATGGGGGATTATGTCAAATATGGAAAAAGGAAGAACGAGGCTGATGGTTTTGTGGAACACGGTCAGCGTTAAAATAGGTCCCGCTACTGTCACAGCAGAGCATGGAAACTGTCAGGGTGATTTAAGATTAAGTGTGTCTCTGTCATAGATATTTATTCATTGAGGGAGCTGAGTTTTAGTCCGTGCCAGCATCTCTGAGTGTTGGAGGCTCTTACACTGATGAGTCTCACAGTTGCAGTCCATTGAGGAATCATCAGCCTGGAGAAGCGCCGCTGTTCAGACTCGCAGGGAGTGAATTGAACACAATCACCTGACCATAACCTCCTGATGCTACCCACAAAGAGGACAATAAAGCTTTGAGCGCCCAGCAACAATGGCTTCTATTTTTGACCACAGCCAGGGAGTCCAAGCTTATTAAAACACATGATGACTAAGGTGTCTCAGTGCATTCATTTGCACTGCGAGGGGGGGTAGTAGTAATAATTATACCTGCAATGATTAGTAAAGTTTCTGGCAAGTCAACTGATGAAACATTTATTGAATTGGATAATCAAGTCATTTCTTTGAGCATCAATACCAAAACTTTGCTACTTAAAATAAGATTCCAGTTAAAAACATTTCTGTCAGGCAGTTGGGACAATCAACACACTTTGTTGCTGCACTTACTTCTGTCTTGAATGTCATTAATCAAACCATTTCTAGCAGTTTTAGAAGTTGTTGTGTTGTGGCTGACCTGTGCATTTGTAAGAGTGTGGTTGAGTGTTGTTACAGAGGTGCTGGGCGGCAAAACCCCAATACATCTGGTCATTCAATACGTTGAATTCAGTGCACCAGATGTATGTACAAAGCTACTCTCATCATTTTCAACCACCCGCTCTGTTTTCTTTGTGTGTGCACAGATTCTTGTCGGAGAGCTGTGTGCCTTCTTCACCAAGGCAGAGGGAACCCAGGAGAAGACCATTGTTACTGCAGACTGCTGCTACTTCAACCCCCTACTGAGACGCATAATACGCTTCCTAGGTGAGCACACCGTTTTGTACAACACAGCCCCTCTGCTCTTTGCCGGCCCGTTAAGGTTCATTTTTGTGTCTAGGTGTGTGGTTTTCACAGGGAGAGTGAGAGACAAATTAAAAAAGATGAAAATAACATGAAAGAAAGGTTGACTTGTGAGAATGTGACCTGCTACACTTCAGAATTTGCCAACCAGAGCAAGGACATGTAGCTGTTAATTGGATGATAAACTGCGATATAATCTTTGGGGTAAGATATGCAGGATCGTGGCACTTGTGAATATTAAGCAGTCCACAAATTTGCATCTCGAGCTGAATCAGCTGAGGTTGAGGCTTCTGTTGCAATTTCACACCTCAGCTGATAATGTGTTGGCGCTATTTTAGGGAGGAAAAACTTATTATCACCCGTTTTATCTCAAAGTTCTGCTACGCGTTTTGATATCTCTCTCTGTCAGACATCTTATGTGCTTTTCTTCATCTTCTGAGGTGTCTTTGAACTTTTCTCTCTTTTTCCATCTACCTTTTTTGTTTTTTACTCCTTTTTTTCCCTAACACACCCCCACCTCACCAAACTCTGCCGCATCCTCATCTCCCACCCAGGTGTCTATGCCTTCGGCCTGTTCACCACCACCATCTTTGCCAATGCCGGCCAGGTGGTGACGGGAAACCAGACGCCTCACTTCCTGTCTGCCTGCCGGCCAAACTACACGGCATTAGGCTGCCAGTCCACCATGCAGTACATCGCAGAGCGCCGGGCCTGCACAGGCAACCCGCTGGTTGTCATGTCTGCGCGTAAATCCTTCCCATCAAAGGACGCAGCGCTCAGTGTCTTCTCTGCGGTGTACACAGTGGTAGGTTTTAGCATGCTGGGAGTGCTTCTACAAAGATCTTTAAGTGCATGCCAACAAATTCAAATTGTAAATATTGCTGAGAGAATTTTCAGTTTTGGCAAAGAAATTCAATTTTAAATTCAGTTGGGTTGTGTCTTGTGTTGCTTCCTTTGTTCGTTGTACCCTACTGTGCGTGCCCTCCTGTATGCCTTCCTGCAGATGTACGTGACACTGGTGTTCAAGACCAAAGGCACGCGGCTGACCAAGCCTACCATCAGCCTCACCCTGCTCTGTCTGGCCATGCTAGTAGGCGTGGTCAGGGTGGCTGAGTACCGCAACCACTGGGCTGACGTCCTGGCGGGATTCTTCACTGGTGGATCCATCGCTGTATTTCTGGTAAGGAGAGACTAGACAAGAAAGAAAGACATGTTTTGAGCGTTTCCTTTACCAATCTTACACATGAAGCTTGGTTTGCTTTAAGGACTACTCAACCTATAAAACAGTTGTATTATATCTAATGAAGGGAGGTTTCAAACATCTCTGCCTTCACATAGAATAAACAAAAGCAGTCTTTTCATTTGTAGGTGATGCCTGTCACTAGCAGATTTTAACAACTGTG
Source organism: Pagrus pagrus (assembly GCF_965226575.1). NCBI lineage: Eukaryota > Metazoa > Chordata > Actinopteri > Spariformes > Sparidae > Pagrus > Pagrus pagrus. The sequence continues at coordinate 10,631,421 of NC_140197.1, forward strand.
GTCAACTAGTGTAAGCCAGCTTTACCGCCAGTGTGTTACAGGACGGCGGCCCACTAGGCCTTCATTAATTCTCCACTGGGCCTAATCGTAGACATTTTTTTTAAAATGTATTTTCTATTTTCTTTTTCATCTAAAATGTGTTATACAAGTCGCAAACTTGTGTGCATAACGTTAGCGAGTGTGCGGCCCGAGAGAGAGTGGGAAGGAGAAAGAGAGCGTGTGTGAGGTTAAGTGTGAAGTTAGCAGTAACGTAATAGCTGTGAACATAGCGGTGCGATGTGTGTACAGACCCGAGCCAACATCCCGTGTCTTGCTTGCCACCTGCTGATTAAAGTGAAGGGGGTTAGCAATAGCAGCAACTTTGACCCAGACTTACTTAAGGTGTACTGACCTTTAAGGTAGACCAGCTATTCTTATTTGAGTGACAAGCCACTTCTCTGACATCCCATTCTCCACTTGGCTGCCAGGTCTAACATCGTTTATGGCAGAGACCCTGGTAAGCTAATGCAAAAACAGCTGACTTGTATATAAGTCAAGCTGACTCATTTTAAAAAGATAAACCTGCAAAAGGGTCTTAAATACAGGTAAGCACTTAATGGCTTTATACATGATACGGTGCCAAAATACTGACGCTACACGTCCCGAGCAAAAAGTTAGCACCCTCATCAGCTGGTGATGAACGTCGAAGTCATGGAAATACAGGAAGAACATTGTGCTAGTATTTGTAGTAGACTCAAGAAATTCAAATGTTGTACATCTAATGCAAATTTAGCCAGACCAAATAAAAAGTAGGACGTCGTCCCTTCTGTGACTCTAAAATCCGATATATTAGAATCTTGGCTCCCACAGGATGAATGTTCCAGTCCTGTGCCTAACCCCACAAATGAGTGTAGTTAGCTGATGCTAATGCTCATTATTATCTATGATTGGATAACCACAGTGGAGTGTGAGGTTTAGCACAGGGTCACTTCTCATATCTTTCCTTCTTTTTTTCTCCAGGTGACCTGTGTGATTAACAACTTCCAGCAGATGCAGCCCAGTCCTTCCCCGCCGCGACCCCATCGCCCCGAGTCCGTGCTTGGCATGCCGATGGTGACGCTGCCCTGTGTGGAGAGTCCACTCGAAAAGTTAAGTGGCCCTCAGGTAAGGGGCGGGGGTGGGTGTGAGGCACGGCTGCGCTCACAAGAGAGGGGCTGAGATACTCTCCCCCCTTGTCTCCTACCTGAATCCGTTGTCCTCCTTTTTCCCCAAAGAGAACAAATCCCCAAACATGCATGCTCCAAGCCCCACCTGCACCCCCAGTCCCAACAAAAACACCAAAGTAAATCCTTTAAATCTCTAAGCCTTGTTGTCGGCCGATAAGGACGCAGCTGAGAGGACGGAACAAATTCTAGTGTGCACGCTTGCTCTGGAGAGAGGCGATCCCTTACACTCACCACAGTGTTGCACATTTCCTTGTTTTCAGGGGTTTAGAGAATCGCTTATCTCTTTGAGGTGAGTCAGCAGTTTGGCTGACACGCTGTAATTTACCATTCTGATATAATGCAAAGCAGTTGGCTGGAGGAAACCTGTGAATTCAGCTGAGGCTAAAAGAAAATAATTATAAAACGTTGTAGGGAGCACAGAGGTCCCCTCAAGTTCACTTCAACAGTGCTGCATTTTTCTAAATATATTCTCTCAGGGGGTCCACGTCCAAGTTTTAAGGAAGATGTCTTACGTCCTCTGTGGTCTGTCACCGTCACTAACCCTCACCTGACTGCCTCTTTTCCTCTGTCTCCCACCTTGCCTCTCTCCTCTCAATCTGCTCCCTTGTCCCTCACTCTCCTCCAGCATCCTGCACTCTCCTCCTCCTCCCCGCCTTACAACACCTACGTCCAACCATTCTAACCAACTTTAAAATCTTTTTTGCCTGTCATTGTCACCCCTCCGTCATCCGTTGCCTTATTTCTGTTTCGGCTCTATGCATCTGTTTTTCTCCTCTTCTCCCGCCCCTCATCCCTTGCATTGCTCTTGATTATTCTTTTCTTCACTTTTCTCTCTCCTTCGCCTTCTCTCTGCCCCGTCCTCTCTCTTTCTCACTCCTCTCTTTCCCCTGCAGACTCCGCGGGGATCTCCGTTCACCGAGATCACATGACCATCAGCCCTATCGGTTCCCCGCCACCCCCGATGTCCTCATACCGTCTCGCTCCATTTCCAGCGAAGTCTAGACCAGTCGGAGCAGCACTCGCCGCACTGCGCCGCCCATCCGGCTGGGCGGTACGCAACGCTGCACCGCTCCTATTCCACGCAGGTCTAGACCTCCCCTAATACACACATGCACACACACTCCCACCTGTTGCCCTCTCAACCCCCGGGGAACCGATAGGCAAACTCTTCAAAGACTTTCTCTTTGCTGGACACCCAGTAAAGTAAAAAGCTGAACATTCAGTACAGAGTCAGGTACATCTTCTTTCGTTTTTGTCTTTTTTTTTCATTTTGAATATTACAATTAAAGACTTTTGTTGTTACTTTTTTTTGTATGAACTCAATCATGTGAAGCTCACTTTCATCTCCAGTGGTGTGCTCTCTGAGGAAAAACACATCAAACTGTGACCACTGAGATTTTTTTTTTACAATGGTATGAATGAGTTTGACCCGTTTGAAGGAAGCACAAGCTGAAAGCTAAACGTGAACTCGCCGTGTGACTCCCAGGACGCCGCTTTGATGTGAGGAGGTTGCCATGTTGGACCAAAGAAACCTGCTGAAGGATGCTGCTGAGATTTACCCGTGAAAAAAAACACCCTTTTAGGAAGCCATACGCACACACTCTCGCACTCTCTTTTCCTCCATTTGTCTCCTTTTCTCACCCCATTCACACACACACACACACAGCATCACACCCACTTCCTAACCTCACTCACACTGTAGTCTGAGTAGCAGTGCCCAAGTCAGCTCCGCACGAGGTTTACTCGGATCAAAGAATCTATTTCGTATCTCACAGCAGAAGTGTCAGACAAAAGCAAACAGGATGAAAGTACCGACATCTTCACTTGGCTTTCTTCTTCATGTTTTTTCTCTCAGATGGTTGCAGCCTCGCCAAAAAAAACGATGTGAAATACAAACACATTTGATAAGACAAAGCCAAGCTCCCGACTGCAGGTGGCACAACAGTGAGCCAAGTAAAGCGCATCGCGTTCAGGAGCAAATATTTGTTTTTTGTATGTTTTTTTTGAGACGAGAAGCCTTCATACAAAACACTTCCTGTGATGCCAACAGACTTCTTTATTTTTGTTTTGATTTCACTCATGAACGGTGTCGCTCACCTTGAACTGTCATTTCTGTCTCGGCGAGGCTCGAAAAGACTTGCTACGGACTGCCCGAGTCATGTATTTATTGCGATTAATTTTATTACCAGATTTATTTATGGACATGTATATACGGTGTGGTTGCCATAAGCGCTCCATGTGGCGTGACAGTTTTGCTGATTTTTGATTTGCACACTCCCTCTCAGAATCCATGTTTTTTATTCTCCCTCCTCTTCCTCACACAGCACATCTTTTTACAACCTCTGTTCAGCTCTCCTCCCTGTGGTCTCTCGCCTATAATACCGTCACTGTGCTGTGAAATGTTTCCCTCTGCTGGACAACACACATGAACACACACACACACACACACACACACACACACACACACACACACACAAGAATAAAGACCTGTTTTACAGAGCACACGTATATTTAAAACAAATTCAAAAGCACACACAAGCACAATCACACTTGTATCCCCTAACCTGGCTGTTACCGTACGTCCCTTCCCCCTTACTCCACTTTCTATCACTGAAAATCATTTGTATGATATTGTACATAACTCTTTTTGTATCGAGAGTGTGATTTTTACACAAGCATCACCAACACTCAGTGCAGAGATTGGGGGAAAATGTTGTATTTATTTTGATGATAAAGAACAGTGCGTATAAAGGTGCTGAACCACTCTGAACCAACACTGGAGTGGCTGGAAAACACCCCAGATGGCTCAACCTTTGAATCAGACTACGTGCCCATTGGACCAAGGTTCAACTGAGAGAGTTGTTGTTCACTCGTGGTTTACAACATACTGTGTGTTCATTAAGTTGAAACTCTTATTCATTTTAGTTATCATATCAGCATAAATGGTGGACCTGAAGTAGTTTTTCCCTCTTTTGTTGTAGTCTTTAGACATGTTCACAGTATTACGTTAGCTTACACAGATACATATTAAAGCCAGGAAAGCTAGCATAGGAAAAGCCAACACAAATACAATATGTTTAAAGAATCATTTTAGTAAAAGCAGCTGTCATTGATCTATTAGGCTTGTAATATTACAGCTAATTTATAAGCATTTATTTACACATCCAGCAGACACAGAGCAACATTAGCATTAGCCTTCATTTTGATTCTTGTTTCTTGCCGCCTGATGAATCAAAATCCAGTATTCACTACTGTGTTAATTCTTTGTTTCCACCACCTGCTGAAAAAGATCTGGCTTTTAACTGATGAATGCTCCGCTATGTTTAACAACTACTTAATAACTTTTTCTGTGCAGGAAACAAGGTTAATGACGGCTTTGAGACTGATAGATGCTTAAACAATCCATATAGTTTATTGCTATCAGCAACTTCTATGACATCATGCAGAAACATTTGATCCATTGTGTTAATTTTTTTCTTTAAGAATTTCAATCTAAAACCTGTCTGGTTTAGTTGGAAATTATGTAAGTCCCCAAAATCAAGACAAAAAAAAAATGTTGTTAGCACAAGAAAGTCGAAACACGTTAGCCATGACGACTTCACAAGGTGATAATATGTCCAAAAATGACTAAAAATCACTTAATGCTGCTTTAATATCCATGTTGTATTTTTGCTTGCTTTGTGTCAGCTTCACTGGCTTTTACCTTGGGCTGTGTGAGCTAACATACAACCATGAACGTGTCTTTAACAATAAAAGAGAGAAAAAAATTTTTCACATCCAATATTTACCTTAAAATGGTATCATGAATCACACCAGGAAGCTGCTTTTTTTTTTATATAACTTCAACCGATCCATGACCATGTGGTTGTATGTGCAGTACAGTCATTAAGGAATTACCCTCATCAAGATGGCGTAGAGATTGACTCAGCATTGTGTACTTTGATTAAAAAATTATATATATATCTAAAAACTGTGACATGGCCCAGTCAGCCAAAGCACATCTACCATGTACCTGCAAAGTTGCAAGTTTACTCATGACCTTTGCTGCATGACATCCCTTTGTTTCATATTTTTCCTCATTGCTTTCCAGTCTTCACTGTCCTGATGAAGCAGAAATGCCTTAAAATGACCTTAATTGAAAAAACGTAACAATAACAAAAAATACATTAAGTACTTTCAAACCAGTGACGACAAGTACAAGCTCGTCATTTGTGCAAAATCTCAGCAACTCTTTTACTCATCAGTGAGTCAGCGTCTGAATCAGAGTTCACTGTGTGAGCGCTGCTTCGGCACGATGAATAAACGTCACAAGAAAAAACACCCGTCATAAACAGCCATACTCCCTTCAGGTCTGAATATGTCCTCCTCTGGCTCAACCGTCAAACCACAGCTTTACTTTTCCTGTAAAGTCTGAAGGTACTTTAGTTAAATCAAAGAACAAACACAGTGCTGTTGAGTGACGTGTGAGTTAAAAAAGCACCAGTCTCCTTCAGATCTGCAGCTCTGAGGGAGGAACACGTTTCCTTTGATCCTGTTGCAGGAAATCCTCTGTTTTTGTAAAGATGTGTGTGATGAGAACAATAAATGGATATTGCAATAAGAAAAGCTGTCTGTGTCAGTGTGCTCTGTTTGTTTTGTCGCAGAATTCACACAGTGATGCGGTGTGATTTTGTGTGTGTGTTTGTGTGTGTGTGTGCGCACTGGTGTTCTGTGGGCAGGTGCGTTCATCTTCTGTGCATGTACACACAGGTGTGCAGTATGTGTGTGTGTGGGGGCGGGGTTATTTGTGTCCATTATAAGGAGAGATGATTGGACTGTTTTTTTTGTCCAATCACAGTGCAGGAAGGTTTATTGATACTGAATCTGGGGTGCAGCATCTTGTACACACAGTACTTGAAATAGTGATCTTATCAATGAAAAGATGCTCTTTGTTGCATCATGGGAATTGCCGCAACCAGTGTTTTTTTTAGCTTGAAATCTGTATCTCCCCTTTTTAACATACTGTAAATTCAATAATACAGACAAGGATCACTCACTAGCTTTTTCAAGAGCTTTCAGCTGCACCTCACAGTCTTCTTCCCCACATGGCTCAAGATCAAGGAGGCCACTCAAATCCAACTGTCCCTGAACAGAGCGGAGGCATCCCTCATGAGTACGTCTTCTCATGTGACTGACGATCCACTTCTAGTTCATGCGATGACGACTCTGCCTTCTTCAAGACAACTTAGAAAACAATCAGTAAGTGGATTTTTTGTTTTTTAAAAGTAGCTCCGAAAACACAAGACTCTGATTCTGGAGCTTGATCACTCCTTGATCCATTCATACTACATTTAATCATGACGTCATCAAGCTTACTTTCTCAGACTTTTCCAACTTTAACTGTAAAGTCAGCAGAATTCTCTTAATATACACAGTATGACCCTAAATATATGATAAAAACTCAAACACATCTCACTGCCCTGACCTTCCATCAGTGACACAACCTACAGGTTAAGGAGACCTGTTCTATGCTGAGAGGCTCAGTACTGCCATCATGTGGACCAATATGTTCTTACCCACCATGCACCTTAGATGGATCCGAACCTTCATAAGGATGCATCATGCAAAAATATAAAGCGAGATTGTAATATTTGACTGTATTCTTTTTTAGATACTGTCTTAAAATGTGCAGCTCTCTCATGTGGATCACAAGGAAGTTGAATTGTAACTAACGCAGGTCGGGGAACAACAAAATGGAACTACAACACGTGAAATTAAAAGATAACACCAAAATGAGCAGTTTCCTTGAGGTGACTCTAACATACGCCTGTTAGGAATATCTATATGACTCATGTCTGTCAAGAGGTTATGCATTTGCAGGTTAAATCCACAAGATGGCAATGTACATCATGTGCTGTATATGTTTTGAAAGGGCTTCACAGAGACAATCCTAACCCAGCATTCATCTTTTCAGACATCTTACACGAGGAGATTTCTCAAGCTGTGTCATGAAATGAAAGGAACAATCACAGTCGTTAATGAGCAGATCTGCACCTGTGCACGCTAATGAGACATAATGAGATCCATTTTCTTAATGCCACAGATAATGGAAAGGATTACTTATACATCAATGTCTCCACAGCCTTCCCTCTGCACGCTTGATTTCCACAGCGAGCGCCTTTTTGACTCGTTTTTTTAGGAATCCGCAGCCACAAAAACACAGAGAACACTATCCCCGAATTACACTGAAGAGCTGATCAAAGAAACCTTACAGTACGGCTGACACTAATTACAGCCAGCTCAATCCTCCAGACTTTAGAGAGATGCACCTGCAATTCCTAAAAAACCTCTACTTGACTGAATTTAAACGACCACCAAACATCCCAGTCAGAGAGGTTCAAAGGATGACGCTGTTTCCTTGGTGAAATCCCACCTGCAGCGTCTTTCTGCCTCTTTTTCTCTGCCCATACAGGCCTCATTAGTGTGGGCAACACAACTCCCTCTGTTAGTTTGCAGGGAATTTTAATTCCACCGCGTTCCTCTGCGCATTCCAATCACAGGAGCTTTCTAGTGATTTTAGGTAATTTTATTTTCAACCAGCGTGCTTATTTGGTTTGTGAAAGGTAAACGTGATCAGTGTGACCAAATGTTTTAATAGCAACACAGTGCTGAGTGTTTTACAGATTGTGGATGACGGTGCATGTAAGGGAAAGAAGCGGCAGAGAAAAGGGGACTAGAGAATAAGATGTAAGTGATATTTCTTGGAGGGTAATCATATTGTGCCTCGGAAATGAAAATATGAAAATGAAAATGTCTGATATTACTGTCTTATTGCGTGTGCATTACTACGAGTGGTGTATAAGGCAGCATCACAAAGACGAGGCACCGTTAAATGAGGATAATATGTGGACATAAAGAGTCAAGTACTTTCATTTTACTGTTTAAGAGGAAAAACAAATACCGGTATACTGTGGATATTAAGCTCAAGGAAACACTGTAACATTTTAATGGATTAAATAAGACTAAATTGTAAGGTTTTTTTTGGTGGATTGCCAAAAACGTCTTGTTCACACTAGCTGCACTCTGAGAATTTAGACCGATGACCTCAGCATCTCCAACTTTTGACCTTTCTATAACTTATTCATTTATTGGTCCATTGGCTATTCCCTTGGCTTTAGTTAGCTTTGGAAACCTTAACTGGACAAAGTAGTCCTGTAAAGCTTACAGTGAAGAGGAGACAGAGCAATACTCTGAAGGCTATGTAAGGAGTCGAAGGTACTATCTTTATTGGTTTTTCAAACTCCGAAAACACAGGAGAATTAAAACAAATGGATTCAACTGTGTTTACCTGCTCTAACATAAGCTGCGTACCTTAGCTTGTCCAGCTGACTACTATGTACGGTAGCCTACAGTAGTAGCTGAGCGTTACTTACAATGGCTATTTGTAACATGAAGTATGTGGAGTTACTCTACAAAAACCCTGTCCCAGGCATGAACTGTGGATTATTTTCTCACTGTTCCCAGAATGCTGCTAGATTCGAGGGTGACATCAGCAGCTGTGTCCAACTCTCACTTTTTGGGATTTGGCAAATTCACACAGGTAAGTTTGCCAAACACATTAGTTAGTCCCACTGGGATAGGTAATCATCCTACAAGCCTTTTCTCTTGTAATATTAAAGCTGAAAACACACTGTTTGGAAGTAAGCTGGCAAAACAGGACTGAGTTGGAAGGCAAAAACATTTTGTATTTTATGTTGTTATGTCTTTTTGCATGTATCACAAGATGTACACTTGCTTTTTAAAATGACTCAGCTAAAAAGTGGAGACAGCATTTTCTGACTCATGTAGCTATCGTTGGCTTGATTAGCTAGCTAGCTTAAACAGGTCGGCTAACATTTCAGCTGTAAAACTGACAGTGACCAGCTAATAACTATGAATTTCAGTTTTTACATCCTACTTAGGATTTCAGGTGCTAAATTTCCTGCCATTGCAGCCCTCAGTTTGTAGAGAAAAGGGATGAACGTAGCATGGAACGATGTGAACGGCATCACATTGTTAAAAAGTTTTAATTCAGTTCATTTTCGCTCTCAAATTTAGTCGCAGGCCATAATTTACATTCTCATTCCTATTCAACTTTTCTTTTTTTTTTTTCAGCAGTGTGAGCGAGCAGGTGGCAGATGAGGAGGAAAGGGAGGCAAGAGGCACCACGGAAAATCCATAACAACCAGACGACGGGGCATTCCCACTCGAATCTCAAATTCCATCCCGCCCCGTGTTGTCTTCTATCTTGCTGGGACCTGTTTCTAAAAGCAGGTGCTGTTGGTTTCAGGGGCATCAGTTTCCCCCTGACAGTTGGGAGGTGAGGCGCAGTCAGCTGAGGCGCTCCATTGAGGAAGTTGCACATGTCATCATCGTGGTTAAGTGGAGGAGAGGAGGAGAGACAAGCCGGATGAGTCATGATGGGACAGACAGAGACGTGGAAGGGAGGCGAGGGGAGGAGAGCGGGTTTGTGTGTGTGTGTGTGTTTGTGTGTGTGTGTGTGTGTGTGTGTGTGTGTGTGTGTGTGTGTGTGTGTGTGCGTGGCTGGTATTGAATTTGTATAGAGTGTAAGCTACAGCAGGTGTAGAGCTACTTCTTATGTTTCTCCTCTGCCTCTGCTTCTCCTCTCTTTCCTCTTTACATGAAAAACAACGCACACTTGTCTCACACGCGCGCGCACACACACACTCACATGCACACATACCAGATGTCAGCTCAATATTAATTTAGTTAAATTATAATTGTTCAGGCAGAACTACAGGCTGACTCAATGAAATTACACATAACCGTGAGTTATTGATTTTGTGTTATGTGCAGAGGGTGTGAAATAAATTGAAAGTATTACTACGGCATCAAAGTGTGCAGCGCCCGACAAGAACATAATGTATACACTTAAATCGTCCCTCTAACATGACTAGCAATTACAGATACCCATTGAAAAGCAGGAAGATTCAATCAGGCAAAGTTGAGACTCCCATCCAGCTGTGGAGCGGGGGGTTAATTAGTATACATGGCTTTAACCAACCATGCAGGATGTTGAAGGGGTTGAAGGATAATGTTTGTTTAGATACACGAGCCCAGTGTCCACAGATAATGTCTTCATTAACTATTGATGCGCTCACACACGCGCAAGGCAGATAGCCCCTGTATCTCCTCCAGCTTATACCCTGCACATCCCTCCACCTCTATACCTCTCTCCTCCTCTCACTCTGTCTCCTCTGCTTTATCTGAGCAACCACGAAAATCTGTAAATCCACCACCCCCCTCCACACGCACACACACACCTCTCCCACCCCCCGCGGTTTTTCACGCCTGCACTCTCCTCTCCCCCTCTTCCCTCGTCTTCATTCTCTCTTTCCATCGCTCTCTCCCTCTTTCACTTGAACATAAGCGCAAGGTACACACCGTCCGCCCGCCCATCCTCCTTCCACCAACCCCCAACCTCGACTCCCCCCCCCCTCTACACACAGCCCTTCACTCCTTGCATTATCTTTCCCGGAAATTGCATTTCCAGCACAGCCAGGGCCCCATTATGAAGAGGGAGCGACATGCTGTAACCTTTTTAAAAAGCCATTAGTGATGCACCTGCCCCTCCCCCTGCCCCCCCTCCCTCCTTCACAGCACCCACCCCTTAGACCCCCACCAACCCTCACCCTTCATACATACCCCCACCCGCTCACCCCACCCCATCCCTTTTTTTTTCACCCTGCCTGACCCCTCCCCACCCTTATGGCAGCTGTAATGTTATTAGGCCGTTTCTACAGCCATTACTCGGCCAGCTCCCCACTCCCCGGCTGAACATGGAGCAGATGCAGAGGGAGCAGCACAGGGCAATGGGAGCAGCGATAAGTGTGTAAAGGGTCAGGTGTAAAGGAGGGTTTGTGGGATGGATGGATAAAACTGACCGTGTGCTGTAGAAAAGATAGGAATGCGAGCACGAGATGAGAAGGGAGTGCAATCGATAAAGGTAAACAATGAACTGTCTATCTCTCCATCCCCCATCCCTGCTCCCTCTTTCGCCTCCTTATCTAAACACAAACAGCAACTGTAACACCAGACCTGGGTATCACACTGGCCACGCACAAATATGTAAACAGACACAGTATAAGCTACACACACAGCGGCGGCAGCAGCTCGATACACAGTCAGTAGTGAGCCTGTTGAAGGAGCACTATTGTTGTTGCACTGTCATGTAGTGTTGTAGTTGTGGACCACACCGGCTGCATTATCGCCCAATTAGAATGCAGAGACGAGCCAAGGAGGGCAGTAAAGAGGGAAGTGGAGTGCCATGGAGCGGTGGAGAGAGAGGGTTGAGACAAGCCAGGCACACAGACAGACACTAAATCCAATTGCATGGGCAGGTTCCAGGAAGCGGATAGCGAGAGATAGAGGAGGAGGAGGAGGTGGAGGAAAACGTCTTTTTTTTTTCTTTTCTCCCTTCTTCTTCTCTTTCTTCAGTATAGCACACAGCGGAGCATGCAAGCCCCTAATGCAGCAGCTGTAGCTTAACTGTACTGTACAAGCCTACACAATGCACTTCGCAATGGTTCAGCCCACTGACTGACTGTCAATGTGATGGAGGTGCTGCACTACACCGAGGCAGCGGAGGGAAACCCAGAGGACACAAATCCATAAAAACAACCCACTGTATATTTTATGATTCTGCCCACTTCATAAAATCCCACTATCACACTGGAGGATGTTCATTAAAGTAATTATTGGCACGATGACGGAGCAAAGCAGGCCCATTCTTGCGAGGTGACGGCAGTGAATGTTTATTAGAATATCTCGTAAGTCCATATATTCACACCGTTAATGTGATCCTAATGCTTGGCAACATATCGATCAAAACTGCATGAGATGTTGAAGTAGGTTTAAATGATGGCCGGAGCTGGCAGGAAGGTTTGTAATCCTCCCCCATACAAGTCCCCTGTGTGTGCTGGATGGTAACAGGGCTTGATTCACTTCACAGTAAGCCACTGAGCGCACCATCCTCCCCACACTCTATCTATCTATCTATCTATCTATCTATCTATCTATCTATCTATCTGTCTATCTATCTATCTATCTATCTATCTATAAATCTGTAAAATGTTTAACAAGTTGGCACAAGATCAATAGTGGAAGAAGTATTTTGATCATTTCCTACTATTCACTGTCTTGCAGAGAATTAAATGAGAATATTTATTCCACTCCCACATCTGCCCACAAAATATGAAACAATAGCCAGCAGCCAATCAGCTTAATTTGGCGTAAAGTTGCTTAGCTTGGCTCTTTTCAAAGGTAACAACATTCACCCACCACACTTCTAAAACTCCCTAATTGTCATAGAAAATAGGTACAAGGTTCATTTATGTGTCATTCTACAACAGGAAAGAAGCTGCTCTGTAGTCCGGTGGTACGGCAGGAGATACTTCTGTGTCGCTTGTCGGACGGCAGAAGGGTGAACAGACTGGCCGTTGCTTCAAATTCAATGCACTGATATGAGAGTGGTAATAATTTTATCATCTAACTCTGAATTAGAATATTTATACCACGCCCATGTCAGATCACTAAATATGAAACTATGGCCAGCAGCTCATTAGCTTGGTTAAGCATTAAAGCTTGAAATGGGGCAAAACAGTTAGCCTGGCTCTGTTAAAAGGTAACAAAATCAACCTACTGCACTTCTAAAATTCCCTTCTAGTCATAAGAAAGTTTAATTTACTTATCATTCTTCAAAAGGAAAGAAGCTGCTCTGTAATCTGGTGTTACAGCAGTGCATACTTTTGTATCACTTGCCAGGGTGAACAGACTGTGGCTGGGGTGGTGTTGTATTTCAGTATCCTTTGCTCAAGCTGACTGATTAACATGTTATATCTTGTTTGTTTAATTCAAACATAAAGTGCATAAATAACAACATTTTTTGGGCTATTATGTGCCGGTAGGGGGATGTTGTTACCTTTACATGGAGCCAAGGTTTGCTTTTCCCCCCTGTTGATTCTCCTGTAAACTAACCAGGTAATGGCTAGTGCTTTACATTTAATGCACTGACATGAGAGTGGTATCAATTTTATCATCTAACTCTCAGTTAGAATATTTATACCACTCTGCTCTGTGTTGTGGTGGTATGGCATTGGATACTTCTGTATTGCTTGGCAGGCAACAGCAGCAAGCTTTCCCCACTGTCAATTCTTAACTATTGTAAGCTACCTATCTATCTATCTATCTATCTATCTATCTATCTATCTATCTATCTTTGTTACTTTTCTGTCTGTCTCCACCTAACCCCATCAACCCCATCCTCTCTTCCTCCCTCTTTTTTCTCTCTCCAGACACTGACACCAAATCCCACAACAGACGCCCTGCTGATCGATACCATGACATCATCAGGCATGGACATCATCAGTGGGCTGTGGGCGAGGTGCTGACCTGAAAAACACACACACACACAATCACACACACACACACATGCGAGGGCGCGCACACTCATCCGCACACATACAGGAGGACCTGAGGGACTTAGCCAATCTGAGCTGCCTCGCATCCCAACCCGAGTAACCCCTGCCTGCCTGCCAACGCTGCTGCTGTAGTAAATCTGACTGATGACAGGCACAGGACCTCTTTCACACACACGTAAACACATGGACAAACAGCGAGATAATAGACAATGAGGACATTCCCCTTGAGTGAGCTGTTGAGAGGAGACCGGGCTGATGGGTGTAAGTACAGTCAAGACAAGTCAACCGCACTGCAGCTGTCAGATTTGCACTATTTCACCCTACTTATCAGGATAAATGAAAAACAAGCATATCATAGTCCTAATTGTGTGTGAAGCATTAAACGTCACTATAGCCCCCCTCTCCCCACGGTCTACCTCACAACAAAACATTTCATTCCAGGCTTGACTGAGTGGCTGACTGACTGAGAGAGTGATTGACTGACAGACCTGGTTATTGTCTGACAAGGCCTGGACAATACATGTACATGCAGTTTTATGTGGGTGCTACTTGTCGGAAGCTGTCACCGGCTTTACAGCCAGCTGAGAGGCTCCGGTCTGAAGCTGGACAGCCAGGATCAAACAGCAGAGGAGGAGTCAATATCCATAAAGCTGAAAACACCTCCCAGTCTGCTTGAGACAGCTGAAAACGGGAAAATCGCTCAGTGTTTATGGTTGCGGGGCTCGGCAGTGCATTTCAGCCTTCAGATGGACAGACGGACTGACAGAGAAAGACAGGACGGAGGGAGGCAGGCGGAGATGTCGAGCAGTGATTTGTTTTATGGAATAGAAACATCTGTAAAACGTTGTAAATATTTGTACATTCGTCTGTCACTATAAGCTGCCCCTGGCGTTTTGTTTGTGTGGAAGCTTGGCCTGTCATGTAGCTGAAGGATGGGGCTCCAATCTTAAAGCAATAAGGTTTGACATCCAAGACTTCTATAAAAAAAAATATTGACAAATTGGTAATGTTTTGAATTGCAGGCTGCAAATAGCAGTGTAAATGTGTGGTCCATGCAGCGTACCAATGAAATACTTTGTGGGTAGAAGGACGGACGTAGAGGGAACAACAAATCTGTGTTTCGGAGGGACCTTGAAATAAATATTACACAGTACATACTGAATCATCACAGGGTACAGACAGCAGACCAACAGGCTTATTTGTCCTTATACAATAGCTATGTCATGAATAGGAGCCATTATATATGTGGCACTTTTACTTAGTAAATAATTAAAGCAACATTATGTAGAAATCAGCATGTTGTGCGATTTGGCGCCCACCATAGTTCTTGAGTGCAACACCGCTGTCGTAAACACGAATCCCAGGTCTGTAACAATTTGTCACATTTAATGTAGGTGCTAACTTCAAACAAAACTCGTTACGTCATAACAATGTTATGCCCTGAAAACTTGCAGTAAACATGTATGTAACGCTGTGATCCTTCCCTCTCACTGAGGTGAAAAAATTACATAATGTTTCTTTAATAATTTACTATTAATTTTAGTGAAGCACACGCCTCATAGTGAGGAATCCCTTGCCACACCATTTACTGTATAATGTCCAATACAGAACATTAAACTTTGTTTGTGAGTTAGTCGGTGAAAGTGTACGCATTCACTAATAGTTCACTTGGCCACGCCACAAAAGCGTTCTAATGGACTGCATTACACCATGCTGCAACCACAATCGCTTCTTATCCATCTCTTACCCTACTTGCACCTCCGTCCTCACAGGAGGGCCAAAAATAATAATAAAGATAAACATCATATACGGATATCTTTTAAGTACCTGCGGATCGCTCCACACTCTAACTCATATATGCATGCACTGCAGCACTTGAAGAAATCTCCTTGAAGAAATCTCCACATGCAGTCACCCACATACACTGCACTTCTATGGTGCATCTGTAGTGTCTGTGGACGTCCAACAAAACAAAATCAAAAGCAGTAGGTTTTTCTTCTCGCATGTATATGCATGCATGTGGATGTGCGCAACAGAAAGGCCCTGCAGGCTATAAAACATACATCTGCAGTATGTTACAAATCAGCTCATATTATTCCTATTTCTGTTTCTTGTTTTTTATATAGCTTATATATGTTTTTTATATGGTAGCTTCAGTTATAAAAACAGCCTTCTTTGCAAGTTCAGCCAACTGTTTTTTCCCCAGCAGCAATAAAAATGTTTGCACGTATATCATAATTTTTTTTTTTTAAAAAGGGATAACATCACTAACACCGTTGCAGTATTATCCTTGTCACCTGGCTTGCCCAATGTTTCCTGTCTTCCTTTCTTTTAGCAACAGGATAGATGTGTAATGTATAAAATAATTCTTCAGCCTGCTGCCTGTAAATGTGGGGACTCTAAATCACCTATTGGAAGGTAGATATAGGTATTCGTCTTTTAGAGTACTAAATAATCACACTGTAATCTAAAGTGTTGCAGCAAACTGTCTGTTCTTCCTGGAACGTTCATTCCCCTACTGAAAGCGAAACCATCTCCGAGCTGAGGCTGGTCTTGAGTAGCTTGGACTGATATACTGTCAGATACACTGTCATATAGTACTTGTGGAAATTCTTTAACTAGCTGAGGGGGGAAATGCTTGTTTTATTCAGCAGGTAATGCATCTATTTTCAAAGCTATTCCAGTGAGCAAAATAGACAAAGTGTACCTCACCTCATTTGAAATTATATTCAAATATGTTTCTGCCAACCAGGAAATGTATTCATTACATGTCTGCACCCGGCCTATTTTTCCTACCACATTTTCACTTGTCTTACTCTGAGACGCCACTCGAATGTAATAGACAATTTAAAAACAGTTATGTGGAGATTGTTTTTTTTGGTTTTGATTGGATAAGCCCCCTTTTGAATCATGCAATCACTGGTCATGTTTGTTGATATTGTTTGGCTGTGTCAGTCCCCGACTGAGCAGACTGGACACCAACTGTCACTGTTTGCATTCAAAATATTTACCAACCACATGGCCATAAACCTCAGACATAGATCATAATGCAGTCATGCAAAATTATAGCTCAAATTCATGTTATTACAGGACCTTAACAGATTCAACTCAAATTACATCCTGGAATATTATTTTTTTTTGGTTTCTTGGGAAAGCCACTAGAATCAACACTGTGTAGCACAACTTCAGCGATGATTAGATGCAGATTTTTCTGATGTGATGTTTCTGACAAGGTGTCAGTTCACTTCTCACTCATTGCCCAAACTGACTCAATCGACCAATTGATTCAATCAGATACAGTTGATCAAACTGAGGCAGCTTCGATGAGCTCGAAACCCCAGATGTGAATGTGAATGTTGGTCTGTCTATATGTTTGTATAAGCATAAATCCTGCAGAAACTCTAAATAGGATTATGGCTGACTGGATGGCGCAAGGGCTTTTGGTGTTAATCATGTTGGATCCATCATACAACATACTATTTCCACACCTGAATTTATCACTAAAATTCAAGTGGATTTACTATCCAAAGCCCCTCTGCAGACTGCAGCTGTCCAATCATATCTTAAAGCAGGCCACTACATGCCAAAATAATATGCAATGTGTTTTTAAAGCGAGATCAAAAGTGTGAGTAGTGGATAAACTGTTTTTTCTGCTCAACTGGCTGACTAACTTACTACCTACAGCAGTAACCAAGCATTAAGCTACTTCCAAGTCTAAGGAGCATTTTATTCTGTATTATTTTATGGTCTTACATGTTAATTTAAAAAAAAAAAAAAGGCTACTTCACAACTACCATATCAACTGTGTAGTATTCAGAGTTCAGGGTAACATTAGCAGCTCTGTCCCACTCTTTGGTGGCAAGACATCATGTAGCCATTAAGTGAGATGTCAAGCAACTCGCCGAGCTAATGTTACCTTTACTAACAAACTGCAAATGATAAAAAGACCGCTGGTAGTACTGACTGTTGTTGTAATCATAAAATTTCGATGGTCACGGCTACAAATGGAGCCCGATTGCCAAAATAAATGCTGGCAATGTGTTTCCGCAAACAACAGATATCTTAGATTTCTATAGGTTCAATTTTCAATCTTATGTTGTGAAGACGCTGTGCTTACGGTCTGGTTAGGTTTAGGCACAAAAAAACACTTGGTTGAAGTCAGTAAAAGATCATGTTCTGGCTTAAAATACCTGCCCTGCTCGCTACAAACCCTGGCTGGAGGGCTGGAAATAGTCTCGAGGTCCCCGCGAAAATATCACTTACAAATGTTGAAACGCATTCTCGAGCTGCGGTCACCGGAGGGGCAGCGTTGTGGCCTAGCTTAACCCCATCACCCCTTGAAAGTCAGGTCATAAATATGTAATGTAAACCTGATACGACACATACGGTAGCACGTTTGTGTAACATGTACAAATGTGAACAAATCATGTTAACTGCCAACATTTAATTCTGGAGACTGGCTAACGAGAAGCATTCTTTGTCTGAAATCAGGCTATTGATCGAACCTATTGTTTTGTTTTGTTTAAATAAAGAATTCTGATAATAAATACGTCACCACCGTCATAATAAAGTTATAAGCCTGACAGGAGTAGCAACAGTATAGGGGGGCAGGGCGTAGCTAACTGTCATCTGTGGCTGCCGTTGCTTTGGTATGTGGAGCAGAGTGACTGTATCTCTTGATGTAGCGGGGTGCCATTTCAGGCTGTCACCCACAGCCTGCTGCCGGACCAGATGAGACCAGGCAGCAGAAAGCAGCAGGGTGTATCACACCTCTCCTCCAGCTCAAATCCGCGGACTCCCCATGTGTCCTTATATGTACAGTAGCGTGTAATGTATGTGCCTTTCACTTTAATCTGCCCTGTCACTTGAGCCCCGGGCAGACTTTGAGGAAAGGGAGATTTCTATTCTCAATTCGTCTCCTGTGCGAGGGCTCCTTTTCTATTTTCTGCCCTGTCCCTCCCTCCTGCCATACCATATTCTCGTCGTCCAGAGAGGAAGGTACAGGGGCGCGACCCTTTCCTTATTCCCCCCTCTTACTCAAACATTGCACATTCAGAGTGCGTGGTGCAACAGAGTGAAGTAGGCCCATTGAGCCGGGTTGCTCCTCCCTGCATGAATGTGTACGTTTGGAGTGAATTGAGCTTGACTTTGAGTCCCCACGACCCAGCCCCCCTACCACCACCACCAGCACCACCACCACCACCTCCTCCTCCTCCTCCTCGCCCACCCTCCCCTTCCATAGCAGGTGGCGCCACTGGCAGCGGGGCAGAGAGAGGGCTTTGATTCCTAAGCCAGTGGGCTCAGTGCATATTCAAACTAGGGCCTTTTGTTTGTGTTGCTGCGAGGCCCGAGTCAGACTTGCATGCAGAGAATACAAATCAGACCTTTGACAGGAGCAGTTAACCTGCCGCTAAATATAGCTGCCCTGGGTCTGAAAGAGATGGAGGGAGCACGGGGAGAGGGAGAGAGATGGAGGGAGCACATAGGGCGGGAGCGATGTAGAGAGCGAACAAAGAGAGAGATGAGGTAGGGCGAAGAGAGCAGTGAACATATAGAGGAGAGAAACGAGAAGCCTTTCTTTCATTCTCTCTGTCGCCTTTGGTTTTTCCGCACAAAGCCGAATACGGCGGCTATAGATGGAGCTGAAAAGTATGTACAGAAATGACTGCTGAGCAATGCATTGACGCATGCAAAGCCAGTGCGATGTGTGCGTTGAGGAGGGAGGGAGGGGGCAAAAGAGAGAATAAATAAAAAACAGAGAGAGCCGGAGAGTGGGGAGCATGGTGGGGAGAGTGGCAAATGAAAGATAGGGAGAGTCTGTTTAATAAAGCAGCAATCTTGAGGGAGCGAGGGTGAGGGAGAGAGGAGAGGGAATGAGAAATGTGCTCATACCACGGGGATCTGAGCAGACTGCAAAAGAGGGGGAGAGACAGAGGAAAGACAGAGAGTAGAAATTAGAGAACCAAAGAGGCAGGAAACAGGACGGGGCGCAGGACTTACAACTGTCCTGTCTGGGGCTCCTCGCTCAGCCTCTGATCGCTTCAGATTCCCAGCACCACCGCCTGACCACCGGGGTCATCTTGGCTCGGAAATGACCTCAGCATGTTGCCTTGACAACTCGCAGCCTTTATGAAACGTCTTTTGTCCACATTGTGCATGTGCTGAAAAATCGAACCATTGAGTGATTGACAGACGGCATGCAGCAGTATTATGTAATGCTACAGCTGTATCAGCCGCAGAGTGATAGATGGTCAGATAGGGTGTGTGTG